>NW_028270155.1:5462805-6707388 GCF_037043375.1 Chiloscyllium plagiosum | reverse complement strand
GAGGTAAAACTTTAACATTATTTTGCATTAATTTCTCACCAAGACCAATTTAATTTCACCTGAAGGTTGAAAAGGTGAAACAGACCTAAGACAATTGGCAAAAAATACAAAGGCAAGATGAGGAGAGTTTTTCTAATCCGTTGAATTCTACAGAATCGATGAGGAACACTCCAACTTGAAGGGTGCAGATTCAATAGGAACTTTCAAGAGTGAATCAGGCAGATGCTTGAACAGGGAATGCAGAAAGGTCTGGGAAAGTGGGGTGAAGTGGATGCAGCTGACAACTTGGCATTGCAGGTGCCCAGTACTCGGTGAACTCATTCTGTGCTCGATTATTCTATGATGGTGTCATTTCAGTTTTCCATCTCTCAAACACACTGGAATTGTTCCCCATGATAACTGAAGATCACTTACTGCAGTGCTCCTCCCAAATTTGTACCTGCTCTATTATAACTGTACACCATGGGCAATCTGAGCAGACTATCACCCCAGTTATAACCCTTAAACCAAAGAGTTGGAATTTGAATGTCATAGAATACAGAAACAGACCCTTTGGCCCAACTCATCCATGCCAATCAGGTTTGTTCATCTGAACTATTCCCATTTGCCTGCGTTTGGCCCATATCTCTCTAAACCTTTCCTATCCATGTACCTGTCCAGATGTTGTTTTAAATGTTGTAATTGCACGCAAGTCTACCACTTCCTCTGGCAGTTTGTTCCAAATATACACCACCCTCAGTGTGAAAAAGCTGCCCCTCAAGTCCCTTTTTATTGATTAGATTCCCTACAGTGTGGAAACAGGTCCTTCAGCCCAACAAGTCCACACCGACTCTCCGAAGAGTAACCTACCCAGACCCATTTCCCTCTGACTAATGCACCTATCACTACGGGCAATTTAGAATGGCCAATTCACCTGACCTGCATGTCTTTGGATTGTGGGAGGAAACCCATGCAGACACAGGGAGAATGAACAAATGCTACACAGGCAATCGCTCAAGGCTGGAATCAAACCGGGGTCCCTGGCGCTGTGAGGCAGCAGTGCCTATCACTGAGCCACCGTGCCGTGCATTGAACCTTTCCCCTTTCACCTTAAACCCAAGGCCCTCTAGTCTTAGATTCCCCCCTCCCTCCCCCGCCTTCCCATGGAAAAGACCTTGGCGATTGACCCTATTTATGCCCCTCATGATTTTGTAAATCTTAATAAGGTCACACTCAGAATCATAGAATCATCATAGAATCCCTACAGTGTGTAAACAGGCCCTTCAGCCCAGGAAGCCCACACCGACCCTCTGAAGAGTACCCCCAGCCAGGCCCATTCTCTTATTACTCTACATTTACCCCTGACTTCAACCTCCAGTGCACTAGAGAAAGTAGCCCCAACCTATCCAGTCTTTCCTTATCAATCATATCCTCCACTTTCATAGCATCCTTGTAAATCTTTTTCTGCATATCCTTCCTGTAGGAGGGTGACCAGAATTGTACACTGTGGGTCACACATGTGATTAGAATCCTACGATTGCCAAATGTTAGTGTACATTCAGTCTGTTGGTCCAAGTGGAACTCTGGGTGATTTGAGTTGTATTGTACATGATCAAGTCTTGACACAAAAGAATGAAAGGCAATATTTTGCTTCATACCATTTCAATAACTCAATGAAAGCAATTAACCCAAATTAAACAAAATAGAGCCAGACTAGATAGTTGGCAGCCCCTCAAAAATATATTGCCACAGAGGACAACATCTCAAAGGAAATGTCATTTACCTTAGAGTATTACCTTTGTGAAGTGCAGCCCATGTGGAGCCCACCAGTTATAAAGTCATAGGGTTATGCAGCACTTCATAAGGTATTTTTAACCTGTTCAGCGATGTTAAGATACACTTATGGAGAGCATGGGTGGCACAGTGGCTCAGTGGTTAGCACTGCTGCCTCACAGCGCCAGGGACCAGGGTTCAATTCCAGCCTCTGGCGACTGTCTGTGCAGTTTGAACATTTTGCCTGTTTCTGTGTGGGTTTCCTCCGGGTACTCTGGCTTCCTTCCACAGTCCAAAGATGTGTAGATTAGGTGGATTGGTCATGCTAAATTACCCATAGTGCCCATGGATGTGTATGTTAGGTCCATTAGCCATGGGAAATGCAGGGTTTCAAGGATGGGTCCAAGTGGATTGCTCTTTGGAGGGTTGGTGTGGAATTGTTGGGTCAAATGGCCTACTTCCACATTGTGGGAATTCTATGAACACGGGTCTCAAACCCAGGACTGCTGCTTCAGAGGTAGGGACACTAGGAGCGTGCCACCAAAGCCCCTCCATGACTGCACTTATGTATTTTCTAATCAGCCTGTTCCAAGACGGTATTACATACCTCTGGAGCAGGTGAGACTTGGACCTGGGTCTCCTGGCTCAGAGGTAGGGACATTATCACTGCACCACAAACACCCCTGTGAGAACTTAATAATGTTCTTCAACTGTGCATCCAACATGGTCATTAATGTACCATTAACAGATTGGTGGAAATATACAAGGAGTTAACCCAATACCTGTGGCCTTACTGAATAATGAAACATGCCTACATTTGCTTCCAATGCTTATGTCCTTATGCACAAGATCAATTGAGTGCTAGGACATGACTGAATTCTTCCAGTTTATCGACTGTGTATCATGTGGCTGTTTAATTCAGTTGGAAGTCTGTCTGCTGATCCATGAACCTGATTAATCACCGCGGTGACTGATTCTCCAACTCCCTTTGTGAACATGCCAAATTTCAATAATTTCCCTTAGACAGGCCCCTATTCTAGGTCTTGTAGCACTAACGATCTTATCATTAGCACAGGCTGAGGAAGGTCTTTTCCTTGAGAAAACTAAGAGCCACGATAGAAGAGACTGCCGGTGGGGGAGGGGGAAAAGAAGATGAGATAAATCAAGGAGGGACTGTCAGTTGATGCCTACCTTGTTTTCTTGATGAACTCATATAGATTAGAATAAGGAACAAGATAGAGATTAATGCAAGGTTCTCTGCACACTCAGATATATGGCACTGAATGACATAGCGACATAGCGTTGGATGATGTGGAGTCTGTGTGGGTGGAATTGAGGAACCACAAAGGCAAAAAAACCATAAGGGGAGTTAGTACAGACCTCCTAACAGTGGTCAGGACCAGGGGCGCAACATGTACCGGGAAATAGAGAAGGCATGTCAGAAAGGCAAGGTCACGGTGATCACAGGAG
Source organism: Chiloscyllium plagiosum (assembly GCF_037043375.1). Lineage (NCBI taxonomy): Eukaryota > Metazoa > Chordata > Chondrichthyes > Orectolobiformes > Hemiscylliidae > Chiloscyllium > Chiloscyllium plagiosum. Next base: position 6,704,166 of record NW_028270155.1, on the reverse strand, counting down.
ACTTCAAAATGCAGGTGGACTGGGTAAATAATGTTGCCAGTGGATCCAAAGAAAGGGAATTCATGGAATGCTTACAGGATGGCTTTTTGGAACAGCTTGTCATGGAGCCCACAAGGGAGCAGGTAATTCTGGACCTAGGAGGAGAAAGTGAGGTCTGCAGATGCTGGAGATCAGAGCTGAAAATGTGTTGCTGGAGAAGCGCAGCATCCAGGGAACAGGAGAATCGACTTTTCGGGCATAAGCCCTTCTTCAGGACCGAGTGCTATGTAAGACTTTATAAAAAATCTTAAAGTAGGGGAACACTTAGGAAGCAGCGATCATAATATGGTAGAGTTCAGTCTGCAGTTTGAAAGAGAGAAGGCAAAATCGGATGTAATGGTGTTACAGTTAAATAAAGGTAATTACAGGGGCATGAGAGAGGAACTGACTAAAATAGGTTGGAAGCAGAGCCTAGCAGGGAAGACAGTAGAGCAAAAATGGCAGGAGTTTGTGGGTATAATTGAGGACACTGTACAGAGGTTCATCCCCAAGAAAAAAAAGATTATCCAGGGAGGGATTAGACAGCCATGGCTGACAAAGGAAGTCAGGAAATGTATTAAAGAAAAAGAGAGATCCTATAAAGTGGCCAAGAGCACTGGGAAATCAGAAGATTGGGAAGGCTACAAAAACAAACAGAGGATAACAAAGAGAGAAATAAGGAAGGAGAGGATCAAATATGAAGGTAGGCTAGCCAGTAATATTAGAAATGATAGTAAAAGTTTCTTTCAATACATAAGAAACAAATGACAGGCAAAACTAGACATTGGGCCGCTTCAAACAGATGCTGGAAGGCTAGTGATGGGAGATAAGGAAATAGCAGGAGAACTTAATAAGTACTTTGAATCAGTCTTCACAGTGGAAGACATGAGTAATATCCCAACAATTAAAGAGAGTCAGGGGGCTGAGTTGAATATGGTTGCCATTACAAAAGAGAAAGTGCTAGAAAAGCTAAAAGGTCTTAAAATTGATAAATCTCCAGGCCCTGATAAGCTACATTCCTAGAGTTCTGAGGGAGGTGGCTGAGGAAATAGCGGAGGCGTTGGTTGAGATCTTTCAAAAGTCACTGGAGTCAGGGAAAGTCCCGGATGATTGGAAGACCGCTGTTGTCACCCCCTTGTTCAAGAAAGGATCAAGACAAAAGATGGAAAATTATAGGCCAATCAGCTTAACCTCGGTTGTTGGTAAAATTCTAGAATCCATTATTAAGGATGAGGTTTCTAAATTCTTGGAAAAGCAGGATCGGATTAGAACAAGTCAACATGGATTTAGTAAGGGGAGGTTGTGCCCGACAAACCTGTTGGAATTCTTTGAAGAGGTGACAAGTAGGTTAGACCAGGTAAAACCCAGTGGATGTGGTCTATCTAGACTTCCAAAAGGCCTTTGATAAGGTGCCACACGGGAGGCTGCTAAGCAAGTGAGGGCCCATGGTGTTCGAGGTGAGCTACTGGTATGGATAGAGGATTGGCTGTCTGACACAAGGCAGAGAGTTGGGATAAAAGGTTTCTTTTTCGGAATGGCAGCCGGTGACAAGCGGTGTCCCGCAGAGTTCAGTGTTGGGGCCGCAGCTGTTCATGTTATATATTAATGATCTGGATGAAGGGACTGGGGGCATTCTAGTGAAGTTTGCCGATGATACAAAGTTAGGTGGACAGGCAGGTAGTACTGAGGAAGTGGGGAGGCTGCAGAAGAAACTAGACAGTTTGGAGGAGTGGTCCAGGAAATGGTTGATGGAATTCAATATGAGCAAATGCGAGATCTTGCACTTTGGTAAAAAGAATATAAGCATGGACTACTTTCTAAACGGTGAGAAAATTCGTAAAGCCAAAGTACAGAGGGCTCTGGGAGTGCTAGTCGAGGATTCTCTAAAGGTAAACATGCAGGTTGAGTCAGTGATTAAGAAAGCGAATGCAATGTTGTCATTTATCTCAAGAGGGTTGGAATATAAAGCACCGTTGCTACTGAGACTTTATAAAGCTCTGGTTAGGCCTCATTTGGAGTACTGTGTCCAGTTTTGGTCCCCACACCTCAGGAAGGACATACTGGCACTGGAGCGTGTCCAGCGGAGATTCACACGGATGATCCCTGGAATGGTAGGTCTAACATATGAGAAACAGCTGAGGATCCTGGGATTGTATTCATTGGAGTTTAGAAGATTAAGGGGAGATCTAATAGAAACTTACAAGATAATACATGGCTTGGAGAGGGTGGACGCTAGGAAATTGTTTCTGTTAGGCGAGGAGACTAGGACCCGTGGACACAGCCTTAGAATTAGAGGGGGTAAATTCAGAAAAGAAATGAGGAGACATTTCTTCAGCCAGAGAGTGGTGGGCCTGTGGAATTCATTGCCGCAGAGTGCAGTGGAGGCCGGGACGCTAAATGTCTTCAAGGCAGAGATTGATAAATTCTTGATGTCTAGAGGAATTAAGGGCTATGGGGAGAATGCGGGTAAGTGGAGTTGAAATGCCCATCAGCCATGATTGAATGGCGGAGTGGACCGATGGGCCAAATGGCCTTACTTCCGCTCCTATGTCTTATGGTCTTATGGTCTTATTTTATCCCTTGGAATTTAGACAGGGAAGATGTGATTTGATCAAAGTTTTCAAGGTATAAAGTGTTGTTTTTGGGGGTTTTGTGATCACAGGGACCTCATATCAGCAATCAACAATCTGCCACAATTTTCTGATAATTTATTAAGTTTGTTAAGAAGCAGCAGTTTAATTCTGAGACTCCAGTTAAATAGACAATTATGATCTTGCCAGATGTGAAGTTATTGTGTAAATGGAGAGGCAGGGCTGGTGGTTTTAGGGGGGGTGGGGGAGAGGGGGTGCAGTGTCAGTCCCAGTCATCGTGCAGTGTTTGGTGGTAATAGCTTTTGTTCATCCCTTGGCTCACTGTAAGGATGCTCCTGGCCTACTCCCAACAAGGCAGTGCCTCATTCCCCTCAATCCTCTCTTTCCCTTTCTCCCCATACACCCCAGTTTATGTACATTACATTAGGAGCTCCCCACCTCTGCTGTATCTAAACTCTCTCAGCCAATGACAATGGGCAGGTCTTCAAGAAGCCAGGATGACCATTGTCTCCTTGTCCACCTCCACTTGAAAGTCGTTTTTCATTTCCTCAAATAACAAAAACATCTCATCTTCCCAAACACTGCAATCGTCAAGAGTAGTGTGGCACTAGATAAATGTAGCTCTCTTGCCTTCACCAGTAAGAGGATGGAGTACAGATGTTAGGATGTCAATGTTACGCTGTACAAGACCTTGCATGGAGTACTGTGTACAATTCTGGTCACCCTGCTGTAGGAAGGATGTTATTAAACTGGAAAGGATGTAAAAAAGATTTACAAGGATGTTACCGAGACTGAAAAGTTTGAATTAGAATTAGACTTTATTGTCACACGTACTCAAGAAAAGGAATACAGGGGTACAGTGAAAAGTGCACAAGTTGCTTTTCTCCGATGCCATCTTGGTTACTCACTTGGTTACAAAACTGGAATTAAAAATTCAGCAGAAGTAAAATTTTAAAAAGCCAAAAGGAATGGAAAGAGCCCAGTTATTAGAGTCTTATTTAAGTTGTTTTTCCATGGACCCGGGTCCAGATCACTTTTTGGAGACATGGGAGTTGCTGAATGCTTGTGGCTACTGACGCTACTGTCTCCAGAGCTTGATAGAGTCATAGAGATATCCAGTTCAGAAACAGAACCTTCATTCCACCTCGTCCATGCCGGCCAGATATCCTAAGATTTATCTAGTCCCATTTGTCAGCACTTGGCCCACATCCCTCCAAACCCTTCCTATTCATATACCCATCCAGATGCCTTTTAAATGCTGTAATTGTACCAGCGTCCACCACTTCCTCTGGCAGCTCATTCCAGACACACACCACCATGAAGGACCTTTTTCCCTGCAACATTTGGGGCTGAGGGGTGACCTTATGGAGGTTTATAAAATCATAAGGGGCATGGATAGGGTAAATAGATCAAATCTTTTCCCTGGGTTGGGGAGTCCAGAACTAGAGGGCATAGGTTTAGGGTGAGAGGGGAAAGATATAAAAGGGACTTGAAGGGTAACTTTTTCACACAGAGGGTAGTGCAAGTATGGAACAAGCTGCCTGAGAAAGTGGAGGCTGTGGTACAATTAGAACTTTTAAAAGGCATCTGGATGGGTATAGGAAGGGTTTAGGGGGATACGGGCCAAGTGCTGGCAAATGGGAGTCGTCCAGTTTCTGAAACCTGGTTAGCATGGACGAGTTGGGCCAAAAGGCTTGTTTCTGTGCTGTATGACTCTATGACTCTATAAAACTTTGGTTTATTTGGAATTCGTACTGTCACACTGTTGGATGAGGTCTCACGCTGCGCAGGAAATACCGAATATGGAGTACGAAGAGAAAACAGATTTAAAAGCATCAAGATGGAAACAAGAAGGGTGGGTAGGGAGAAACTCGTTGGAGAATGTAGGACTGAAGCACAGAACTGAAACTTAAGAGTCAGATTTTTCAGGAAGGCTGTTAAGAAACACTTTAACAAAACATTTTCCAAAATGGTGAAATGAGTCTTACTTTTGACACAACAATATGACACAAAAAGGGTGAAGTTTGTGTTGTTGGAGCAAGTATTTAATTATTTAATTATTGAGGAACATTCAGAGAAACAATGACTGTACCAATCTTGTTAAAATAGAAAACACAGTGATGGGAAGACAAAAGGAACCTGTCTGTTTATAGCTAATTTTTTCAACCACAGGATGTCAGAAAGCATTTTGCAAGCTCATAACTACCTTTTAAAATGTAGTCATTGTTGCAAATGTAATGAGATAATCATTACTCAGAAAGCAGGCTCTGACAAACAGAAGGGACCAGATCATAGCTGGTTAGTCATGTTGAGAATTAGATGTTGTCTTAAAACACCACAGAAAACCAATAGTGCTTTTCCTCAAAATATTGAGGCTTTTACATGAAACAGATTGACATCTCCAACAGTTCTGTTTTGGAAATAAATGTTCCATGTTCGTATCCCAGCCAAGGTTAGGGATAAACAAGTGTGTCGTTTATCCCACTGGACTGGAAAAGTAGAAACCTAGTAATTGAAGAAACATGAGGTCACATTTCACATAAATTTCTGGAGGTAATTCATTTATTGTTTGATGGGATGTGGGCATTAGCAGCCTGGCCAGTATTTATTGCCCATCCCTAACTGCACTTTAACAGATGACTCCGTGCACCATTTCAGGGGGCAGCTAACTGCACCATTATGTTGCTCTGGTCCTGGAGTGAGCATTGCAGGGCAGATCAGGAGGACTTCCTTCCCTAAAGGCTATCTGTGAATCAGATAGTCTTTTACAATGACTGACGATGAGTTCATGGTCATCGTCGCTCAGTTTACCTCCATATTAACCAAGTTAAAGTAGGCAATTGCTTTATCGTGTGTTTCAAGCCATTTCCTGCACACTGAGAAACAGGTCTGGAGCATAACATGCTGTGGGTGTGTGCATATTCACTAGCCCTGAGGTTGCTTGCTATGTACTCTATACCACTCCTTTATTTACGTCTGTACATCTGGGTGAATGAATACAGTTCTCCAGTACAGTGTCTAAGACCTCCCTCTTCATGTGCTCATTCCAAGCAGATGTCTTTGTTCTCACTGATGTCATTTATATATTCATAATTTGGAAGTGCTGCTATTGGACTGGGGTGTACAAAGTTAAAAATCACCCAACACCAGGTTATAGTCCAACAGGTTTATTTGGAAACACTAGCTTTCAGAGCGTTGTTCCTTCATCAGGTGGTTGTGGAGCATAAGATTGTAGAACACAGAATTTATAGCAGACGTTTAGACTGTGATAAAATGATATATTGAAAAAGATCTGGATTGTTCATTAAGTCTCTCAGCTTTGAGAATGACCATGTTGGTTTCAGTTCTTTCAAATGTAAACCCCAGAACTTTTTTTAAAGTTTCATTCTCAAGTGAACTTTAACAATAGGTGCCATGTCTGCTCAAATAATGTATTGAAGGTGTAAGGTTAAAATCTGTCTGTGCCCCAAAGTTCAGACTGATTCTATTTCTTCAGAAAAGGGTTTTACAGAATCTTACATGGATTCACACAGTTTTTGAGCAAAATAAAATGTAATTCTGCAAGTACAAATTTACTCCACAAACTTATATATGTGTGTGTAAAGGGGTCATCTGTAGTGTGACATGAACCCAAAGTCCCGGTTGAGGCCCTCCTCATGGGTACTGAACTTGGCTATCAGCCTCTGCTCGACCACTTTGTATTGTTGAATGTCCCAAAGTCCGCCTCGGACGACGGTCACCCGAAGGTCCGAGGTGGAATGACATGGACCACTGAAGTGTTCCCCGACTGGGAGGGAACCCTCCTGTCTGCTGATTGTTGTGCGGTGTCCATTCATCCGTTGCCATAGCCACTGCTCGGTCACACTTATATACCATGCCTCAGGGCATCCTTGCCTGCAGCGTATGAGACAACGTTGGCCGAATCACATTAGTACCAGCAGTGTAGATGGTGGGTGGTGTCCCCACGTATACTGGCGGTATCCAACGGCTGCCAGGGTTGTATGGTGTTGTTTTGAAGGTCCTGCAGTTTGCTCTGAACAGTGATCAGTTTGAGGTTTGGTGGTTACTTAAAGGCAAGAAGTGGAGTCTTGGGGAGAGTCTTGGCAAGGTACTCATCCTGATCAATAATGTGTTGCAGGCTGCGAAGAACATTATGTAGCTGTTTGGCTCCTAGGAAGTACTAGACAATGAAGGGTATCCTTCGTTGTATGTTCAGTGATATCATCATGAGGTGTTCAGAATCACGAACAATTTTGACAAGGTATGTGTCAAAACATCAAACTAGTTGGTATGACAGTAATTAGGGATAACAATTTCAAGACTGTTGCAAGAGAGCTAAGAGTGACATGAGGGGAAACTTCTTTACACAGACAGTTGTTATGATTTGGAATGTGCTGCCTGAGAGAGGGGTGGAGGTGAGTTCAACATGAGGTTTCAAAAGAGAGCTGGATATACATTTGAAAGTGATGCAGTTACAGAGACAGGGCTGAAGTATGGAACTAGCTGGGTAGCTCTTTCAGGAGCTGGTACAGACATGATGGGCCAAATGGCCTCCTTCTATGCTGTGAAATTCGATTTACCTGAATCTCATGAAGAGAGAGTGAGCGGTCAGGGATTAGAACCGATTGAAAACTTGCAGATTAAAGAACAGACTTGGTCTTGTCACCTGTCACAAGGGAATGCATTTGCTCAACAAATAAATACAAAGTCTCTGTACAACTGACTCACCTATTTATAATAATTCCAAGGGGAACAATATGATAATATCCCATTCTGATGTAACTGTGGCTGAATGACTTGAAACAGAGGTTTGAGCTGCAAAGAGAACGCTCAATCCTAACTTGCATAAATCAGGGGATAATTTAACGAGTAACAGTGTGACACACATGAAGGTGTCTGTGTTTGTCCTAAAAGCGCTAAAATGAAGAGTGTCTCCATATTGCTCTCGGCGGACCTTATCAATGAGTAAGTTCATGAAGGACCACAATCTTATCAATTACAGGTTAACACGGACAGCTAGGCAGAAAGGTTTGTTCCACCCTTGAATTTAGTAAAGAGATCAGAAGCAGGAGCAGGAATACCTCAGATCGTCACACAGACAGGTAAAGAGCTTCCCTTTGGAACGATGCCAGGGATAGCCCTGGGAGACTAACTCTTCTGCCATCCACTCTAACCCAAATCCCACCCAATCACAACTTCATCCCAGCCACCTCTGGGATGGTCACATCTGATTACATCCATAACTTATCGCAGTTCTGGATGAGAGGTCACAGACTTGAAACATTGGCCCAAATCTTCAAATTAGCATGAGAACAGATCTGACCAATTCTAATCACTAGGATGACTACACTTTCTATCTGGCCTCACCTCTGATCCTAGTGATTCCCCAGAGACTCCATCAGAAAGAAATGGGTATTTCTCAGCACAATGCAAGAGAGAGGAACTCAGGCCCCTTTCCCCAGCTGCACAGGCCAGTGGAGTTTCAGTGTCCCGTATGTCTCATTGTGACGGCATGTGTGGTAAGTGAATGGTTGAATATGTGGGTGTGTGAGTGCATAAGGTGCATAGGTAGGTATAGCAAGTGGGCAAGGGAGTAGTGTACTTTCTGAATGGAGTAGCTAAGTAGTAGCTGTACATAGTGAAAGGGAAATAGGGTGACAACTTGGTAGGTGAGTAGACCGTTAGAGTGGGAGCTGGGTATGGAAGCAATAGCCTCGTGGTATTATCACTGCACTATTAATTCGGGAACTCAGCTGATATTCTGAGGACCTGAGTTTGATTCCTGCCACAGCAGATGGTGGAATCTGAATTCAATAAAAAATATCTGGCGTTAGGTTTCAACTGATGACAGCGAAACTATTATCAATTGTCGGAGAAGCTCACCTAGTTCACTAATCTCCTTCAGGAAAGGAAATCTGACATCCTCACCTGATCTGACCTACAGCAATGTGATTCACTTTCAACTGCCCTCTGAAATGGCCTAGCGAGCCACTCAGTCAAATCAAAACAAAGGTAGCAGATGTATCACCTGGCAACGACCTCGGCACAGGAAACAACAGCAGCCCTGTCCACCCTGCAAGGTCCTCCTCACTAACAACTTGGGGCTAGTGCCAACATTGGGAGAGCTGTCTCACAGAGTGGTCAAGCAACAGCCTGACACAGTCATACTCACGGAATCATACCTAACAGGCAATGTCCCAGAGCCTACCATCACCATCCTTGGATATGTCCTGTCCCACTGGCAGGATAGACCTAACAGAGGTGGCGGCACAGTGGGATACAGTCGGGAGGGAGTTGCACTGGGAGTCCTCAAAAAAATCTCATGGCTTTGGGTTAAACATGGGCAAGGAAACCTCCTGCCGATTACCACGCATTATCCTCCATCAGCTGATGAATCAGTGCTTCCTCCACATTGACCAACACTTGGAGGAAGCACTGAGGTTGATTTTATGATGATGTGGGTATACTGTACCTTTAAGAGAGTTAAAAGCTAGCAGAACTACTGAGAGCACCGAGTGTTGTGAATAATATGCAATGTAACATGTGGTCCAGCAGCTAGGGTAGCTGGTTGCCTGGAGACAAAAACAAATTTGAATTAGGCCAATCAGTTTAAATTATACCCCCCAAAAAATACCAAACTCCAATCAAGTTTGTATTTAGTATATTGACAATGTTAAAAGCCAATGTCCCAATCCGCTGCTTTGGGGGTATAAGACCGGGGGAAAATTGAACAGCTGGGGGAGAACTGCCAAAAGACCAACAGATGTAGGTTGCTAGCGAGAACTCTCTGAGAGATACCTGTCTAGAAGAGGAGCTGGCACAGAGAAAAAACGTCAACACCGACCTGGAGAGCAACTCTATAAAGGGAAGAAATGACAGCTGAAAATGTGTTGCTGGAAAAGCGCAGCAGGTCAGGCAGCATCCAGGGAACAGGAGAATCGACGTTTCGGGCATAAGCCCTTCTTCAGGAATGAGGAAAGTGTGTCCAGCAGGCTAAGATAAAAGGTAGGGAGGAGGGACTTGGGGGAGGGGCGTTGGACTCCTCCCTACCTTTTATCTTAGCCTGCTGGACACACTTTCCTCATTCCTGAAGAAGGGCTTATGCCCGAAACGTCGATTCTCCTGTTCCCTGGATGCTGCCTGACCTGCTGCGCTTTTCCAGCAACACATTTCCAGCTCTGATCTCCAGCATCTGCAGTCCTCACTTTCTCCTCGAAGAAATGACAGCTGGCTGGTTTTGAAATTTGTCTTTTTGAAAATCTTAATCAGGGGTTTTATCGGACTCGTACTATGGAAGAGAAAATAAAATATAGATTAGAGAAAGGAGTTGTAAATAGTTGTTAGTTAATTATTCTCTGTTATATTTTAAGAAATAAAGTTGTTACTTTTTACTTTAACCAGGTCTTGGCCTCTCAAATTTTCACAGATTACTGCATGGGACAATTTTTTTCTGTGTTGCTGGTTTAAAATTAACAGAGGGGGTTTACCCCGTGTTGTAACAGTTTGGGGGCTCGCTGTCGGGTTTTGAACAGTTTAGGGGGCTTTTGTCCATGATTTGAACAGTTTGGGCTTGGATTTGAGATTTGAACTGGGTTAGACAGATTTGAGTAGATTTGGGGGTACAAAACATCCCAGCAGATTTAAACACTTCCAGGTTAGTGTCCAAGAGCTTTAAATAAAACATAAGTGAGATAATTTGTTTAATTTCGGTGACTAGTTGATTAAATTAAAAGTGAGAGAAATGGCTCTTAAAATTGCTAAAGAGATTCGCAGATTTGAAGATGGTTCTCAAATTTGCCAAGGAAGTTTAGAAGGAAAGAAAAAGACCATACATTTAAAATTAGCAAATAAGTTAGTTTTGGATTTAACCAAGGACAAAAGTAAAGCTGAAATTGTAGGGGAGTTACTCAAACATTTGGGTGTATCAGAGGAACAGACAAGAGCAGTAGAGGTAGAAAAACTGAAATTACAGTTGAGGAAAATGGAGTTAGAAGACAAACAAAAGGAGAGAGAAAGAGAGAGAGAGAATGGAGAGAGAAAGAGAGGAAAATAAGAGAGAGAAGGCTCTTAGCTGAGTAAAGAGAGAGAGAGAATTTCAACTTGAGAAGTTGCGACTCAGTCAGCCAAGTCAAGTTAACAGGATGGAGATTAAAAGAGAAGGCAGTGATAGATATAAATATGTGAAAACTCTGCCACATTTTGATGAGAAAGATGTTGAAGCCTTCTTTATTTCATTTGGAAAATTGGCTAGACAAATGGAGTGGTCTGAGGGTTTATGGGTAATGCTAGTTCAGACTAAACTGATCGGCAGAGCTAGTGAAGTATTTGGCGTGCTGTCAGATGAGGGGTCAGAGATTATGAAGAGGTTAAACAGGCTATTTTAAGTGCTTATGAATTGGTACCAGAAGCATATAGACAGCGGTTCAGAGACACAAAGAAGGAACCAGGTCAGAATTATGTTGAGTTCGAAAGAATTAAACATAATCATTTTGATGGATGGGTGCATGCTTTGAAAATAGATAGGACCTTTGAGGCTCTAAAAGAGATTATTCTGCTGGAAGCATTTATAAACTCACTTCCAGAGATGATAAGAATTCACATGGAGAAACAGAAAGTCACAGCACAAAGCGAAAAGTAAAGAGAAAGATGAAAGAGTTGAGGTTTGGTTAGCAGATACCCTGTTTGATATAATAATGCAGGAGAAACCTGAACAGGCAGAGGATCAGACGGAAGTGTTCAGTCCTGAAAGCCTAAGGGACTGGCAACAGCAAGACAAGATGATAAAAGATATTTATATGGATGCATACTCCTAAATAGAGGCAGAGAATATTCCTGAGGGTTATTATCTGAAAGATAGAATCCTGAGGTGGAAATAGAGACCACGGCAGGTTAGTGCAAAGGAGAAATGGGTTGAAGTGCACCAGGTTGTGTTGCCGGTAGCCTACAGACAGGAAGTGTTATGGGTAGCACATGAACTACCTATAGGAGGTCACCTAGGGGTATGAAAGACTCAGGCTAAGGTGCAAAAACATTTCTGTTGGCCTGGAATGCACAAGGATGAAGTGAACTTTTGTCATCTGTGTCATACATGCCAGGCAGTAATAAAACCAGCACTTTTATTGCCAAGTCCTGCATTTGAAGAACTTTCACATGGGTTATAATTGATTATGTAGGTGCCCTCCCAAGAACTAAAAGTGGGAACCAGTACGTGTTAACCATTATGGATGTGTCCACCAGATTTCCGGAGGCAATTCCATTACGGAGTATCAAGGCAAAAAAGGTAGTAGAGGAGTTAGTAGCTTTCATCACACGGTATGGGCCACCCAGAGAGATTCAGTCGGACTAAGGGTCAAATTTTACTGTTAGGCTGTTTAAGGAGGTTATGGATAGCTTAGGTATACAGCACTTTAAATCCAGTGTGTATCATCCTGAATCCCAGAGAGCTATAGAAAGGTAGCATCAGACCTTGAAGACCACGTTGAGAGCGTACTGTCAGGATTACCCGAATGATTGGGATAAAGGTATCTCATTCGCATTGTTTGCCATTAGAAATACCCCAAATGACTCGACTCAGTTTACTCCCTTTGAGTTAATATTCGGGCATGAAGTGAGAGGCCCTTTGAAATTAGTTAAAGAAAAATTGACAGGACCAAAGTTGGAGATCTCACACTTCGATTATATATCAGCAGTGAGGGAGAGATTAAAATCAAGTAGGTGAGTTAGCTAAACAGCACCGAAAGAGAGCACAGTATAGAATGAAGCAGATAAAAGCTCTGAGACTCAGAAGCTTTCCCAAGGGTTGACGTGTTAATACTGCTACCAGTGATAGGAGATCCCTTCAAAGTCAGGTTTAGTGGTCCCTATCAAATTGAGAAAAAGTTGAGTCAGGTGAACTATGTAGTAAAGTTGCCAGATAGAAAACAAAAGATATCGGGTATGTCATGTGAACATGTTGAAACCGTATTATACTAGAGAGAAAGCACTGGAGAAACAGGTGTTAGTTACTGCCCCGCAGAGTGAGGAATCAAATCCAGATGATGTGGATTTTGATGTGACTCAAAATAAATTAAAAAATGAAGAAGTCCTTGAGGAGTGGGATAGGTTAGTAAGCTATCTGTCTCAGGAGCATAGAATGGAGTTGAAAGATTTGTTCCTGCAGTATAAGAACATATGTAAGAATCAGATCGGGAGGACTAATGCTATTGTAGACGTAGGGAACACTGCTCCGATAAAACAATACCCCTATCGGCTTAATCCTCTCAAAGCAGGACAGGTCCAGATGGAGGTGGGGGACATGCTCAACGAGGACATCATCGAACCAAGCCAGAGCAAGTGGAATTCGCCAATCATCTTAGTTCCCAAACTGGCCGGGACTCAGCGATTCTGCATGGATTATCAGAAGGTCAACGCCATTACAAAATCGGACTCATATCCAGTTCCTAGATTGGAAGACTGTATCGAGAAAGTCAGACAAGCCAGTTATATCACCAAGTTGGACTTACTGCGTGGTTACTGGCAGGTACCTTTACCAGAGATAGCAAAAGAAATTTCTGCATTTGTAACCCCAAGTGGGCTATATCAGTTTAAAATGATGTCCTTTGGAATGAAGAATGCACCTACTATATTCCAAAGACTCATGAACAGAGTTGTGTCTGGGTTAACAAACTGTGCAGTCTGTTTCAACAATGTAGTGATCTTTAGTAAGTCTTGGAAAGATCACATGGTACAGTTGACAGAGCTCTTTGAACGACTACAAGAAGCAAAAGTGGTGATAAACTTAAACAAAACTGAATTCACAAAAGCATAGGTGAAGTTCTTGGGACATAACATCGGTCATGGAAGGTTGACCCCACGGAACGCAAAGACGAAGGCCATTGAGGAATTTCCACGACCAACCTCGAAGAAAGAGGTGCTTCGATTCTGAGGACTCAGTAGATTCTAACGGAAGTTTGTTCAAAACCCCAGCATTGTAGTGGCATCATTAACCAATTTGCTGAAGAAGAAAACAGTTTCGGTGGACAGAACAATGCCAGGAGGCATTCGACCATTTAAAATCAATATTAACCACCGCACCAGTGTTAGCTACACCAAACGTTTCAAAGCCTTTTAAAGTCGCCATCAATGACAGTGACACAGGAGTTGGAGCTGTACTCCTATAGGAAGATGAGGATGGAATACAACTGCCAGTTGGTTACTTTCGAAAAAAGATCAACATCCACCAGAGGAAATATTCTCCAATCGGAAAAGAATTATTGAGTTTGATACTGGTCTTATAGCATTTTATTGTGTATGTCACGAATAATATGTCAGAGATGGTTGTGTACATGGAACACAATCCTCTTACATTCTTAGAACGCTTTAAATACAGAATATGAGACTATTTCATTGGAGTCATATGTTACAGACTTTTAATTTAAAAATCGTACGGCCATAGTGTAATCGCAGATGCATTATCACAGATTTACTCATAAAGTTTAGATGAGATTTGTACTTATTTAATGTTCTTTTTTTTTATATATATATATCTCACACACGCACACATATACAGTTATATGGGAAGAAGTTAAGGTGAACTTAGATTAAAGTTATCGGTATGTGAGGGTAATGTGTTTAAAGAATAGGAAAAAAAAACATGAAGCCATCTTTTCATTATAGTGGTTCATTTTGGCTACAAGGGGGCGGTGTTATGAAGATGTGGGTGTACGGTACCTTTAAGAGAGTTAAAAGCTAGCTTTGGGGGTATAAGACCGGGGAAAATTGAATAGTTGGGGAGAACTGCCAAAAGATGTAGGTTGCTAGAGAGAAATCTCTGAGAGAGGCACCTGTCTAGAGAAGGAGTTTGCACAGAGGAAAACATCAACACCAACCTGGAGAGCCAATCTACAGAGGGAAGATTCGACAGCTGCTTGGTTTTGAAATTTGACTTTTGGAAAATCTTAATTGGGGGTTTTATTGGACTAGCATTATTGAAGGGAAAATAAAAGGTAGGTTAGAGGAAGGAGTTGTAAATAGTTGTTAGTTGATTATTCTCTGTTATACTTTAAGAAATAAAGTTGTTATGTTTTAATTTAACTAGTTCTTGGCCTCTCGAATTTTCACAGATTACTGCAAGAGATAAATCTTTTCTGTGTTGCTGGTTTAAAATTAACTTTGGTGTGACACTGATGAGTTCACAAAATGTCCTCTGGCTGGGGATTACAATGTCCAACACAAAGAGTTGCTTGGCAGCAGTATGACTGAACAAGCTGGTTGGGTCATAAATGACATAGGTACTAGACTGAGTCTGCGGTAGATGGTGAGGGAATCAACAAGAGGGAAACATATTCTTGACCTCATCCATACCAATCTGCCAGCTGTAGATGTATCTGTCCATGACAATATCGGTAAGAGTGACCGCCGCACAGTCCTTGTCAAGACAAAGTCCCACCTTCACATTGAGAATGTCCTCCATCGTGTTGTGTGGCACTATCACCGTGTTTAATGGGACAGACTTCAAACACATCTAGTAACTCAAGACTGGGCATCCATGAGGCACTGTGGGCCATCAACAGCAGCAAAATCATACTCCAGCACAATCTGTAATCTCATGGCCCAACATATCCCCCACTCAACCATTACCATCAAGCCAGGGGATCAACCCTGGTTTAATGGAGAGTGCAGGAGGGCATGCCAGGAGCAGCATCAGGCATACCTGAAGATGAGGTGATGACCTGGTGACAACACCAAACAGGACTATACAAGCAGCAAGTGATAGACAGAGTTAAGTGATCCCACAACCAAAGGATCAGATCTAAGCTCTGTAAGCCTGTTACATCCAATCATGAATGGTGATGGATAATTAACCACCTCCACAAATATCTCATCCTCCATGATGGAACAGCCCAGCACATCAATATAAACGTTATGACTGAAGACTTGTGCTCCTGAACTTACCGATCCCCTAGCCAAGCTCATCCAGTACAGTTACAACACTGGCATCTACCCAACAATGTGGAAATTTGTCTAAGTATGTCCTGTACATAAAAAGCAAGATAAATCAAACCTGACCAATTCCCGCCCCATTAGTCTATGCTCGATCATCAGTAAACTGATGGAAGGGGTCACCAACAGTGCTATCAAGCAGCACCTGCTCAGCAATAACCTGCTCAGTGACACCCAGTTTGGGTTCCCCCAGGGTCACTCAGCTCCTGACTTCATTACAGCCTTGGTTCATAGATGAACAAAAGAGCTGAATCCCAGAGGGGAGGTGGGAGTGACAGCCATTAACATCAAGGCTGCATTCGACTGAGTGTAGCATCACGGTGCCCTGGCAAAACTGGAATCAATGTGTATTGGGGGCAAACTCTCCGGTGGTTGGAGTCATGCTGACACATAGGAGGATGGTTGTAGTTGTTGGAGATCAGTCATCTCAGCTCCAGGACATCTTTACAGGAGTTCCTCCAGGTAGTGCCCTCGGCTCAACCATCTTCAGCTGCTTCATCAGCCTCTGCATTTCAAAGTGTTACACTTTTGTCTTCAGCCAATCTTTGAAGTGCAGGTACTTTGGGATTTGGAACTTTAAACGTAAGGGCAGTCAGTATCAAACCACTGAAACTCTGTTAAACTTGTAGAGGTCATTGGTTGGGTTGGTGCAGAGTGTTATTTTGGATCCAAACCAGTTGGTAATAGAGAAAACCAAGGTACCTGATTCTGTGGATCGTGTTTATCGACAACTCAGTCTCCAACTCCTTCCAGCCACCTCAAGCAACAGGTGCTCCTTTTGTATGTATTTACACATCCACCTATTTAGAGAGGTTGGTACACACCTCAGGAGCAGGTGAGAATTGAATGCTGGTCTCCTGTCTCAAAGGTAGGGACAATATCACTGCATCGCAAGAGCCCTGTTCCCTATACAGATGCTCAAACAGCTAATATCAACCACATGTTTTTCTTGATCTTAATTAACGTATTTAATAATGCCAATAAGTGTGGTGCTGGAAAAGCACAGCCAGTCAGGCAGCATCCGAGGAGCAGGAGAGACATTTTGGACATTGGATAGATAGTTGAAAAGCAATGACGTTAAGGGTGCATGGGGAAAGAACAGGGGCAGTGAGTGGTAGCTCCTTCAAATAGCCAGCATAGGAATGATGCATTGAATGACCTCCTTCTGTGCTAATTAATAGCAGCCTAGCAACAACAGAACCTGCTGCCATTTGCAATGCGTTTAAAGTGCAAAGCTGGAAGGAATGTGGAGTGATGCTTATTTGCAATCCTGTGGGCTGCAGCGTCTTTTTTTTCCCCTCTCCCCTCTTGGAAATTTCAATTAAAGACATAGGAGATAGATTCTGATAGATCAAACACTTCAATCCATCAATTGAGGGATTATCTCAGAAACTCTCAGGAAGCAATCATGCATGAAGATGGGTTTTGAGCTAACTTCTTATTTGAATTTTGTTAAAGGTGATGAAGGTCAAAGGTAATCTTCCCAATCGGTCTGGACCTAATCACATTTCAAAGCAGAGCAAGAGAGAAATATTAATAGGTTATATGTAGAGCTCAGAGAGTCCCTCACTGAAAGTCTCTACATTTTTTTTCTTTCTTTCCACCCCAAAGGGAGCATTGCTGGAGAATTCGGCTTTTTTGACCCTCTTGGTTATTTTCCTGGCACCAATATAAAGGGGTAATGGGTGCCAGTGACTGGCAGCTGGGGGAGGTCTCATTAATGGGGTGTATCACTGCATTCCTTACTCATCTCTCATTGCCTGTGAAAGGAGAGTCATGCCAGGCCATTTCAGAAGGCAATTCAGAATCAACCACGAGGATGTGGGTCTGGAGTCACATGGAAGTTGGACAGGGTAAGATCGGCAGATTTTCTTCCCTAAATGATGTAGTGAACCAGGTGAGATTTTGCAATAATTGACAATATTTTTGGCACCAATGACATAGGTAGGAGGAGGGCTGAGGATGTTAGGCAGGCTTTCAGGGAGCTATGTTGGAAGCTCAAAGCTAGAACGAACAGAGTTGTTGTCTCTGGTTTGTTACCCGTGCCACGTGATAGAGAGTCGAGGAATAGGGAGAGAGAACAGTTAAATGCGTGGCTACAGGGATGGTGCAGGAGGGAGGGATTCCGGTATTTGGATAACTGGGGTTCTTTCTGGGGAAGGTGGGACCTCTATAAACAGGATAGTCTGCACCTGAACCTGAGGGGCACCAGTATCCTTGGGGGGAGGTTTGCTAGTGCTCTTGGGGGGGGTTTAAACTAACTCTGCAGGGGCATGGAAACCCAGACTGTAGCTTTAGGGTGCAGGACCTGGAGTGTAGGGAGGTTAGGAACATGGCATCAATTTCAAACGAGGGTGCCTGTAATCAGGAAAGTGGCTTGAAGTGTGTATACTCCAATGCAAGAAGTATACGAAATAAGGTAGGTGAACTTGCAGCGTGGGTTGGTACCTGGGACTTCAATGTTGTGGCTATTACGGAGACATGGGTAGAACAGGGACAGGATTGGCTGCTGCAGGTTCCAGGGTTTAAATGTTTTAGTAGGGTCAGAGGTGGGGGTAAAAGAGGGGGAGGTGTGGCATTGCTTGTCAAAGATAGTATTACAGCTGTGGAAAGGACGATGGATGAAGATTCGCCATCTGAGGTAGTTTGGGCTGAGGTTAGGAATAGGAAAGGTGAGCTCACCCTGTTAGGAGTTTTTTACAGGCCTCCTAATAGTCCTAGAAACGTAGAAGAAAGGATTGCGAGGATGATTCAAGAGAAGAGTGAAAGTAATAGGGTGGTTGTTATGGGGGACTTTAACTTTCCTGATATTGATTGGGAAAGCTATAGCTCAAGTTCGTTAGATGGGTCAGTGTTTGTCCAATGAGTGCAGGAGGGTTTCCTGACACAATATGTAGATAGGCCAACAAGAGGTGAGGCCATACTGGATTTGGTTCTGGGTAATGAACCAGGCCAAGTGTTAGAATTAGAGGTAGGTGAGCACTTTGGGGACAGTGACCACAATTCGGTGACTTTTACTCTCGTGATGGAGAGGGATAAGTGTGCACTACAGGGCAAGAGTTATAGCTGGGGGCAGGGAAATTATGATGCGGTGAGGCATAACTTAGGATGTGTGGCTTGGAAAAGTAAGCTTCAAGGCAAGGGCGTAATTGATATGTGGAGCTTGTTCAAGGAGCAACTATTGAGTGTCCTTGATAAGTATGTACCCGTCAGGCAGGGAGGAAAGGGTCGTGTGAGGGAGCCGTGGTTTAATAAGGAATTGGAATCCCTTGTTAAATGGAAGAGGGCGGCCTATGTAAAGATGAGGCATGAAGGTTCAATTGGGGCGATTGAGAGTTATAAGGTAGCCAGGAAAGACCTAAGAGCAGCAAGGAGGGGACATGAAAGGTCCTTAGTTGGTAGGATTAGGGAAAACCCTAAGGCTTTCTATAGGTATGTCAGGAATAAAAGAATGACTAGGGTTGGAATAGGTCCAGTCAAGGATAGTAGTGGGAAGTTGCATGTGGAGGCTGAAGAGATTGGGGAGACACTGAATGAATACTTTTCGTCAGTATTCAATCAGGAACAGGACATTGTTGTCAATGTGAATACTGAGTCACAATTAAGTAGAATGGATGGCTTTGAGGTATGTACAGAAGAGGTGTTGGAAATTCTGGAAAGGGTGAAAATAGATAAGTCCCCTGGGCCTGATGGCATTTATCCTAGGATTCTCTGGGAAGCGAGGGAGGAGATTGCAGAGCCATTGGCCTTGATTTTTATGTCCTCGTTGTCTACAGGAGTAGTGCCAGAAGATTGGAGGCTAGCAAATGTGGTTCCCTTGTTCAAGAAGGGGAGTAGGGATAACCCTAGTAACTATAGGCCGGTGAGTCTCACTTCTGTTGTGGGCAAAATCTTAGAGAGAATTGTAAGGGATAGGATTTATGAACATCTGGATAGGAATAATGTGATCAAGGATAGTCAGCATGGTTTTGTGAAGGGCAGGTCGTGCCTCACAAACCTTATTGAATTCTTTGAGAAGGTGACTAAGGAGGTGGACGAGGGGAAAGCGGTAGATGTAGTGTATATGGATTTTAGTAAGGCATTTGATAAGGTTCCCCATGGTAGACTACTGCAAAAAATACGGAGGTATGGCATTGAGGGTGAGTTGGAGGTTTGGATTAGGAGTTGGCTGGCTGGAAGAAGACAGAGGGTAGTAGTTGATGGTAAAGGTTCATCTTGGAGTGCCGTCATTAGCGGTGTTCCGCAAGGATCTCTTTTGGGACCATTGCTGTTTGTCATTTTTATAAATGACCTGGAAGAGGGGTTAGAAGGTTGGGTGAGCAAGTTTGCGGATGATACGAAAGTCGGAGGAGTTGTAGACAGTGAGGAAGAATGTGGCAGGTTACAGCGGGATATAGATAAGCTGCAGAACTGGGCAGAAAGGTGGCAAATGGAGTTCAATGTAGCTAAGTGTGAGGTGATTCACTTTGGTAAGAGTAACAAAAAGATGGGGTACTGGGCTAATGGTCGGATACTTGGTAGTGTGGATGAGCAGAGGGATCTTGGTGTCCATGTACACAGATCTTTGAAAGTTGCCACCCAGGTAAATAGTGCGGTGAAGAAGGCATATGGCGTATTGGCTTTTATTGGTAGAGGAATTGAGTTCCGGAGTACTGAGGTCATGTTGCAGTTGTATAAGACTCTGGTGCGGCCGCATCTGGAGTATTGTGTGCAGTTTTGGTCGCCATACTATAGGAAGGATGTGGAGGCACTGGAACGGGTGCAGAGGAGGTTTACCAGGATGTTGCCTGGTATGGTAGAAAGATCATATGAGGAAAGGCTGAGGCACTTGGGGTTGTTTTCATTGGAGAAAAGAAGGTTTAGGGGTGACTTGATAGAGGTGTACAAGATGATTAGGGGTTTAGATAGGGTCGACAGTGAGAATCTTTTTCCACGTGTGGAGTCAGCTATTACAAGGGGGCATAGCTTTAAATTAAGGGGGGGTAGGTATAGGACAGATGTTAGGGGTAGGTTCTTTACTCAGCGAGTCGTGAGTTCATGGAATGCCCTGCCAGTAGCAGTGGTGGACTCTCCCTCATTATGGGCATTTAAGCGGGCATTGGATAGGTATATGGAGGATAGTGGGCTAGTGTAGGTTAGGTGGGCTTGGATCGGCGCAACATCGAGGGCCGAAGGGCCTGTACTGCGCTGTATTCTTCTATGTTCTATGTTAATATATCATCAATTGACAACAATAAACCAACATTTAATTCCAAGATTTTAAAAAATTGCATTTAAATTTGTCTAACTGGCTTGAACCCATCTCTAGCTAATTAGGCTGGGACTTTGGATTATTAGCCCAGTGACATCACCACTGCACCATTACCTTCCTGAGGACCAGTGCCTGTCCTTTCTATGCCTGATCTAAGATCCTACCTGATTAATTGGTGATAGTAAAAGAAGGGCTTATGCCCGAAACGTCGATTCTCCTGTTCCCTGGATGCTGCCTGACCTGCTGCGCTTTTCCAGCAACACATTTTCAGCTCTGATCTCCAGCATCTGCAGACCTCACTTTCTCCTCAAAGATAGTAAAGGATAGAAAACTAATGAGTAATAACAAGAAGAGACACATGTCAGCTGTAACAAGGTATAGTTTACTACATGATTGATAGAGGCACAACAAACATTAGGTGGTAAGGCATAATTAGAAAGGCTTCCAGGAACCAGACATGTTTCCAACAGGGGCTTATATAAGATTGCTCACTGCTCCACTCGTATGACCATTGGCAGACTGGGGCTTGCCTAATGCAATTCAGCATTAACAATTTCAGAATCACTACCTTATACAATAAGAGACAAAACTGTTTAGCTGCTGGAAATGTGCTACTGGTCTTTGACCAGGCACTGGTATATCTCCAAAATAACCTCCAGGGTGAAGAACTAGCCTCAGGACACATTAGAAACAGGAGCTAGAAAGGACTGTGTGGTCATCTGCCTTACTCTGCCTTTCCTAAGATCTTGGTTGGTTTTGACTGGGGGTGGGGAACGAGGTTGGAATAGTAACATTATCACAGGATGAATAATCGAAGTTAAAGTTCAGGGCACACAGCAGCAAATCCCACTGCAGAATTAAATTAATAAAAACTGGATTTGAAAACTGGGTGATGAAGCTATTGTCAACTGTTGTTAAAAACATACTAGGTTGACAAATGCCTTTTAGAAAGGGAAATCTGCTGTCCTCACCTGCTCTGGCCTGCACGTGACTCCAGACCCACCATGTTGACTGCACTTTGAAATGCTGAGCAAGTCATTTAATTCACCAGGCAATGAGAGATAAGCACTGAGCTGAAAAATGTGTTGCTGGAAAAGCGCAGCAGGTCAGGCAGCATCCAAGGAGCAGGAGAATCGACGTTTCAGGCATCAGCCCCTGCCTGACCTGCTGCGCTTTTCCAGCAACACATTGTTCAGCTCTGATCTCCAGCATCTGCAGTCCTCACTTTCTCCATGAGAGATAAGCAACAAATACTGGCCTTGCCAGTGACGATTATATTCCATAAAAGAATATATTGTCCCTCGCCTGAGGTGTGGTGACCCTCAAGTTAAACTTACCACCAGTTGTCTGTCTCTCTAATAACAGAATGGTCCTCTGGAACAGCAACTTTGTCCTTTATCTTACAACAGGAAATCATCCAGCAAATTCTCTTGTACTTTCCACACATTTTGGAAACCTTTTCTTCTTCGGATATCATCAAACCCCTTTTGAAATTCACGACTGAATCTTCTTCCAGCACTCTCTCAGGGTATTCCAGATCCTAGCCGTTGGCTGTGTCAAAAAGATTTTCCTCATGTTGTTCTTGGGTCCTTTCACCAATTACTTTTAATCAACAAATAACCACTAATAAAGGCAAGATGCTGCAGGTGCTGGGAATCTGAAACCAGAACAGAGAATGCTGGAGAAACTCAGCAGATCTGGTAGTAACTGTGGAGAGCAAAACAGAGTTAACATTTTGCGTCAGTTTGATTTTTCTTCAGAACCTTAGTCAGCGTCTATTGGTTCTTTGTCTTTCTGTCAGTGGCAATAGCCCCTCCTTATCAGCTCAGTGCAGACTCCTCGTGTTTTTGAAATGTGAGGGAGCTTGCTGTGTACAAATTGGCTGTTCTGTCTCCAAACTTTGTAACGGCTCCATTGAGAATTGCTTAATTGGAAGTTAAACATCTTGGAACAACCCTGTACATGGATGACGTCGCCGTTTTCTGCTCGGATCCGCTGTCCGTGCGCAGACTCATGTGCATTTGTGACCAGTTCGAACGGGCCTCGGGGGCCAAGGTAAACCGAGGCAAGAGCGAGGCCATGCTCTTCGGGAACTGGGCCGACCAATCCTCGATCCCCTTCACCGTCAGGACCAACCACCTGAAGGTGCTGGGTATTTGGTTCGGAGGGGCTGGGGCGTGCGCCAAGTCTTGGGAGGAGCGTATCAGCAAAGTGAGGCAGAAACTGGGCAGATGGAAGCTACGGTCGCTCTCCATCGCGGGAAAAAACCTGGTCATCAGGTGTGAGGCACTGTCATTGCTGTTATACGTGGCACAGGTCTGGCCTATTCCCAGAACCTGTGCCGCTGCAGTCACCCGGGCCATCTTCCAGTTTATATGGAGGTCAAAGATGGACCGGGTCCGAAGGGACTCACTGTATAAAGATCTGGGCAACGGGGGAAAAAATACACCCAATGCCACCCTCACCCTGATGGCCACCTTTGTGTGTGGCTGCATCAAGCTGTGCGTGGATCCCCGGTAGGCAAACACCAAGTGTCACTACGTACTGAGGTTCTACCTGTCCCCGGTGTTGCGAAGGATGGGCCTGGCCTCGCTGCCGCGGAACGCTCCGAGTAGTTGGACCGTTCCGTATCACCTGTCCTTCGTGGAGAAATTTATGAAGAAAAACACCTTTGACCACAAGCCCATTAGGAAGTGGTCAGCACGTAGTGTCCTTGAGACCCTTCGAGAAAAGGAGAGGGCGGATCCTATCGAGCGGTTCCCTGAGCAGACTGTCAAAGCCATTTGGCAGAATGCCTCATCGCCAGAACTTTCCAACAAGCACCCAGACATGGCTTGGCTGGTGGTGAGAAGGGCTCTGCCTGTGAGATCCTTTATGCACGCCCGGACTCTCAGCCGCACCGCACGCTGCCCTCGAAGCGGCTGCGAGGGGGATGAGACTGTCACACACCTCCTTCTGGAATGTGCCTATGCAGAAGACGTCTGGAGAGGAATGCCACAGACAACACCTTCAGTCCCTGAACACTTGTTCATCAAACTGCTGCACTGTCGCTCACTGGGGACGTGTTCTGTAAAATGTTCCCAGATCTGCCATATGCCACTTACTGAGATTAGCAATCACTCATCTTGATTTAAAACAGTGACCTGTTTTAATGAATGCCTCTCTTCAAAAATAAACACAGCTTTATTTGTTTAACTGGGACGGCCAGGATTCTGTTATTGAACACAAATGTCACTCTTAACACCTTTCAATGCTTGCAGCTTAAGGGATTTTGTAAAAGCATACTTCACAGAACGAGTCCAATCCGTCCATCATGCCTGGACCATCTCCTTGAATCAGCAATCCAATTAGTATCAAGTCTGCACTTTATCTCTGTAGCTCTGTATTTATTTCCCCTTTTTAAGTATCCATTGAGTTCTCTTTTGAAAGTGACTATTAAATCCATTTCCTCCACTCTTTTAGGCAGCTCATAACAGATCCCAACACACTATACAGAAACATAGGAAATAGGGACAGCAGTAAGCCATTTGGCCCCTCAACTTTGCTTCATCACTTAATAAGATCATAGCTAATCAGGTGGCTTTAACTCCACTTTCGTACCTGCCTGCTTGTCCACCTCTCCCCCATCATAACCCTTGTCTCCCTTGTAGATCACAAATTACAGCCTTGATTGAGCGACTTAGCCTCCATTACTGTCCGAGGAAGAGAACTACAAAGACTAGCAACCACCTGAGAGACAAATTGCCTTCTCATCTCCATCCAAATGGGAACCCCTCATCGTTAAACTCTTTCCCATAGCTCTGGAATCCCACATGAGGGTGGGAGTTGAAATGTTCTTTCAGTATCCACCCTGTCAAGTTTCCTGAGAAACTTTAAATGTTCCATTAAAATCAGCTCTCATTCTTCTCAGTTCCAATTGCATGGTATGGAGGACCTG
This sequence comes from Chiloscyllium plagiosum, assembly GCF_037043375.1. Classification (NCBI taxonomy): domain Eukaryota; kingdom Metazoa; phylum Chordata; class Chondrichthyes; order Orectolobiformes; family Hemiscylliidae; genus Chiloscyllium; species Chiloscyllium plagiosum. Next base: position 6,679,388 of record NW_028270155.1, on the reverse strand, counting down.
GGTATGGAGGGCGCTAGCTATGAAGTGAGGTTGAGTAGATTAGGACTATTTTCATTAGAAAGATGGAGAATTGAGGGGGGAACCTGATTGAGGTCTACAAAATCATGAGAGGTACAGACAGAGTGGATAACAAGAAACTTTTTTCTCCCAGAGTGGGAGACTCAATTACTAGGGGGTCACAAGTTCAAAGTGAGAGGGGAAAAATTTAAGAGAGATGTACGTGGAAAGTTCTTTACACAGAGGATGGTGAGTGCCTGAAATGTATTGGCACTGGAGGTGGTAGAGGCAAGCACAATAGTGTCACTTAAGATGTATCTGGACAGATACATGACTAGCAAGGGAACAGAGGGATACAGATCCTTAGAAAATAGGCAACAGGTTCAGGTAGAGAACAAAGAACAAAGAAAATTTACAGCCCAGGAACAGGGCCTTCGGCCCTCCAAGCCTGAGCCGATCCAAATGTACTGTCTAAACCTGTCGCCCAATTCCTAAGCATCTGCATCCCTCTGCTCCCCACCTACTCATGCATCTGTCCAGACGCATCTTAAATGAATCTACGGTGCCTGCCTCTACCACCTCTGCTGGCAACACATTCCAGACACCCACCACCCTCTGTGTGAAGCACTTGCCGTGTGTATCCCCCTTAATCTTTCCACCTTTCACCTTGAAAGCATGACCTCTCATTATTGAATCCCTCACCCTGGGAAAAAGCTTGTCTCTATCCACCGTGTCTATACCCTTCATGATTTTATAAACCTCGATCACGTCCCCCCTCAATCTCCTTTTCTCTAATGAAAATAAACTTAACCTACTCAAACTGTCTTCATAGCTAGCACCTTCCATACCAGGCAACATCCTTGTAAACCTTCTCTGCACCCTCTCCAAAGCGTCCACATCCTTTTGGTAATGTGGCGACCAGAACTGTACACTGTATTCTAAATGCGGCCGAAACAAAGTCTTTGTGGCCAACTTAAATACAGATAAGGTGCCGGAGGACTGGAGGGTTGCTCATGTTGTCCCCCTGTACAAGAAGGGTAGTAGGGATATTCCGGGTAACTACAGACTAGTGAGCCTGACATCAATGGTTGGAAAGTTGCTGGAGAAGGTACTGAGGGATAGGATCTTTTTATATTTAGAAAAGAATGAGCTTATCAGTGATAGGCATGGTTTTGTGCGGGGGAGATCATGCCTTACCAACTTAATAGAGTTCTTCGAGGAAGTGACCAAGTTAATAGATGGAGAAAGGGCTGTTGATGTCATATACATGGACTTTAGTAAGACTTTAGTAAGAGGATCTGGACTGGTGCAGGATTAGAGAACGGAAGGCCCTGTTCCTGTGCTGTAATTTCCTTTGTTCTTTGTTCTAATGGTATCAGGCCTGACTTATTCTGTCGTTCCTCATAAGATAACTGATTCATTCCAGAAATCAGACAAGTGAACCTTCTCTGCTGTCTCTAATGCAATTATATCCTAATGATGGATTTAACACAATTGAGAGGAATGATGTACATCCAGGGAACCACAATGTAACAAGTGAATTTGGATAGAGATGAGAAATACTAAAGACTTGTGGGAGTGTGAACAAACCCCCAAACAGTAGCCATTTGATAGGATAGTGTATGAAGGAAGAAATAATCATAGGGGATTTTAATCTTACATATAGAGTGGAAAAATCAAATGGTTAAAAGAGGTCTATATGAGGAATTTTTTCAGGATTGTTATATAGGTAAGCGCCTATTGAAGCCACACAGAGAGCAAGCTAAACCATAGTAAGGTTTGATTAATTAATGATGTCATAGTGATGGTAATAAAAAGCTAATGTCACCACAGTATCTGGGGACCATAACGCTACTTTTTCATTAGATAAGTATCTGGTGATGTTGTTAATCCGAAGGCCATTACACCTCAGGTGAAGGGAGAGTTTGAGAAGGAGAGTTCTTCATGGTAACCTCAGTTGATGGAGGAAAGGATTCATTAAAGATTTTTGAACTTTTGGCTTTTTTTTTGTTCTCCGGGTTTGGACTGCGAGGGACTTTGGTGTTGGCTATTGCCGCGTTTCTTTGTTTTTCTGCTATTCTGTGGAATAGTGTTTGGCTTTTTGGCTCTCATTTCTCGTTCGACTTTGTGACGAGGTTTCTCTGTGCCTAGGTACCTTGGTACCTAAGATGGCGCCATGTGTGGCACGATTATATACTTCTCACTGTACTCCTATACTTGAGTACATGTGACAATAAAATCTAAAATCTAAATATCTATTAGCATCACTCACCAGCCATCCAACCAACCAAGCTAACTGACCTAAAGGTATTACGAGACATGTGATTGAATTTTGATTCTGCTTGTGACAGAGAAGAGTGGATCCAAATGTAGTGTTTTAAACTTCAATAAACTTAAAACCCATGGGGCAGCACGGTGGCTCAGTGGTTAGCACTGCTGCCTCACAGCACTAGGATCTCAGGTTCGATTCCAGCCTCAGCGACTGCCTGTGTGGAGTTTGCACATTCTCCCCGTGTCTGCGTGGGTTTCCTCTGGATGCTCTGGTTTCCTCCCACAGTGCAAAGATGTTCAGGTTAGGTGAATTGGCCATGCTAAATTGTCCATAGCATTAGGTGAGTTAATCAGGTGGGAATAGGTGGTTTACTCTTCAGAGGGTCGGTGTAGACTTGTTGGCCACAGGGCCTGTTTCCACACTGTAGGGAATCTAATCTAATCTAAAAGCAAGCTAGCTCAAGTGCAGTGACAGATATTTAAGTGGATATTGCAGAATACACAGAGAATAAACACATCTAATGAGACAGAAAAATAAAATTCTTGGGGGAATGACCCATTACTCGTAGTTAACAAAAAGATTTATAGATAATAACAAATCTAACAAAGAGAAGCATATCATTGCACAAAGATTCATAGTAAAAGATTGGCCAGATTATACAAACAGTAAAGAATGCATGCAAGAGTAATAAAGAGGAAAAATAGAAAAATTGAGAAAAGCAGTGAGAAATAGCAAATAGCTAGTGGGAGTTTCCATAGATATTTTGAAAAGTAAAGATCTAAAAATTAAAGTGTTGCTCTGAAAGTGATTCTATGAAATTAATAATAGGAAGAAAAATGATAGCAGATGAGTTAAACAAATGCTTTGCAATCATCTGTACTGTGGAGGACATGGCTAACATCTCAGAAATACAACAGGAAATGCGTGGATGGAACTCGTGAATTTTACAGTTGCTGAGGAAGTGGTACTGAACAAATTATTGGATCTGTGGGCTGGCAAATGCATGGGTTTTGACAGATTTCATCCTAGCATCTGTAAAAGAAGTCACTAGTGAGATGGCTGAGGCATTCCTTTTAATTTTCCAAAATTTTCTAGATTCTGGGAAGGTTTCATTCGCTTGAGAAATGGCAAATGTACCTCTTCTTTTCAAAAAAATTTGGGGAAAGGAAACAGAAAACTACGAGTCAGTTATCTTCACATTGTCATAGAGAAGATGTCAGAAGCTATTACTAAAGACATTATAACAAGGCATTTAGAGAGCCGAACATAGATTATAGAACTGTACAGCACAGTACAAGTCCTTTGGCCTACAATATTATACCAGCCTTTTATCCTACTCTAAGATCAGACTAACCTACTTACCCTTCATTGTACTATCTTCCATATGCCTATCCAAGAGTCACTTAAATGTCTCTAATACTTCTGATTGACTCTGCTACCACTGCTGGTAGTGCATTCCACACACCCACCACTCTGTATAAAGAACTGACCTCTGACATCTCCCCTAAACTTTCCTCCAATCACCTTAAAATTATGCCCCCCCATGATAGCCATTTCTACAATGGGAAAAAGTCTCTGACTATCCACTCTATTTATGTCTATCATCATCTTGTACACTTCTATCAAGTCTCTTCTCATCCTTCTTCGCTCCAAAACCCTAGCTACCTCAACCTTTCTTCATAAGATTTGCCCTCCAGTCCAGGCAGCATCCTGGTAAATCGCTGCACCCTCTCTAGAGCTTCCACATCTTTCCTGTAATGAGGCGACCAGAACTGACCACAATATTCCAAATGTGGTTGAACCAGATCTCTACAGAATTGCAGTGGAATCTCGCAGCTCTTGAACTCAATCCTCCTGCTAATGAAAGCCAACAAAACCCTTCTTAACAACCCTATCAACTTGGGTGGCAACTTTGAGGGATCTATGTACATTGACCCCAAGGTCCCTCTGTTCCTGCACACTGCCAAGAATTCTGCATTTAACCCTGTATTCTGCATTCAAATTCGACCTTCCAAAGTGAATCATTTCACATTTTTCCAGGTTGAACTCCATCTGCCACTTCTCAGCCCAGCTCTGCATCTTGTCAATGTCCTGTTGCAACCTACAACAGCCCTCCACACTATCTACAACTCCACCAACCTTCATGTCATCAGCAAACTTACTAACCCACCCTGCCACTTCCCCATCCAATTCATTTATAATACTCACAAAGAGCAGAGATCCCAGAACCGATCCTTGTGAAACACCACTGGTCACCAAGCTTCAGGCTGAATATTTTCCATGTACTACCACCCTCTGTCTTCTATGGGGAGAAAGTGAGGACTGCAGATGCTGGAGATCAGAGCTGAAAATGTGTTGCTGGAAAAGCGCAGCAGGTCAGGCAGCATCCAGGGAACAGGAGAATCGACGTTTCGGGCATAAGCCCTTCTTCAGGAATGAGGAAAGTTTGTCCAGCAGGCTAATATAAAAGGTAGGGAGGAGGGACTTGGGGGAGGGGCGTCGGAAATGTGATAGGTGGAAAGAGGTCAAGGTGAGGGTGATAGGTCAGACTGGGGTGGGGGCGGAGAGGTCAGGAAGAAGATTGCAGGTTAGGAAGGCGGTGCTGAATTCGATTGATTTGACTGAGACAAGGTGGGGGGAGGGGAAATGAGGAAACTGGTGAAATACGAGTTCATCCCTTGTGGTTGGAGGGTTGCTAGGCGGAAGATGAGGCGCTCTTCCTCCAACCGTCGTGTTGTTGTGGTCTGGCGATGGAGGAGTCCAAAGACCTGCATATCCTTGATGGAGTGGGAGGGGGAGTTGAAGTGTTGAGCCACAGGGTGGTTGGGTTGGTTGGTCCGGGTGTCCCAGAGGTGTTCTCTGAAACGCTCCGCAAGTAGCCGGCCTGTCTCCCCAATATAGAGGAGGCCACATCGGGTGCAGAGGATGCAATAGATGATGTGTGTGGAGGTGCAGGTGAATCTGTGGCGGATATGGAAGTTTCCTTTGGGGCCTTGGAGGGAGGTGAGGGGGGAGGTGTGGGCGCAAGTCTTGCACCTCCTGCGGTTGCAGGGGAAGGTGCCGGGAGTGGAGGTTGGGTTGGTGGGAGGTGTGGATCTGACGAGGGAGTCACGGAGGGAGTGGTCTTTACGGAATGCTGATAGGGGAGGGGAGGGAAATATATCCTTGGTGGTGGGGTCCGTTTGGAGGTGGCGGAAATGATGGCGGATGATGCGCTGTACATGGAGATTGGTGGGGTGGTAGGTGAGGACCAGTGGGGTTCTGTCCTGGTGGCGGTTGGAGGGGCGGGGCTCAAGGGCGGAGGAGCGGGAAGTGGAAGAGATGCGGTGGAGGGCATCGTCGACCACGTCGGGGGGGAAATTGCGGTCCCTGAAGAAGGAGGCCATCTGGGTTGTACGTTTTTGGAACTGGTCCTCCTGGGAGCAGATGCGGCGGAGTCGAAGGAATTGGGAGAATGGGATGGCGTTTTTACAGGGGGCAGGGTGGGAGGAGGTGTAGTCCAGGTAGCTGTGGGAGTCGGTCGGTTTGTAGTAGATGTCCGTGTTGATTCGGTCGCCTGAGATAGAAATAGAAAGATCGAGGAAGGGGAGGGAGGAATCTGAGACTGTCCAGGTGAATTTGAGGTCGGGGTGGAAAGTGTTGGTGAAGTGGATGAACTGTTCAACTTCCTCGTGGGAGCACGAGGCGGCGCCGATACAGTCATCGATGTAGCGGAGGAAAAGGTGGGGGGTGGGGCCAGTGTAGTTGCGGAAGATGGACTGTTCCACATATCCTACGAAGAGGCAGGCATAGCTGGGGCCCATGCGGATGCCAATGGCTACTCCTTTCATTTGGAGGAAGTGGGAGGATTGGAAAGAGAAGTTGTTCAGGGTGAGGACCAGTTCAGTCAGTCGAAGGAGGGTGTCAGTGGAAGGGTACTGGTCGGTACGACGGGAAAGGAAGAAGCGGAGGGCTTTGAGTCCTTCGTGATGGGGGATAGAGGTGTACAGGGACTGGATGTCCATGGTGAAAATAAGGCGTTGGGGACCGGGGAAGCGAAAATCCATCGAATTCAGCACCGCCTTCCTAACCTGCAATCTTCTTCCTGACCTCTCCGCCCCCACCCCAGTCTGACCTATCACCCTCACCTTGACATCTTTCCACCTATCACATTTCCGACGCCCCTCCCCCAAGTCCCTCCTCCCTACCTTTTATCTTAGCCTGCTGGACAAACTTTCCTCATTCCTGAAGAAAGGCTTATGCCCGAAACGTCGATTTTCCTGTTCCCTGGATGCTGCCTGACCTGCTGCGCTTTTCCAGCAACACATTTTCAGCTCTGTCTTCTGTGGGCCAGCCAATTCTGTATCCAGACAGCCAGATTTTCCTCTACCCCATGCCTCCTTACTTTCTGAATGAGACTACCACAGGGAACCTTATCAAATGCCTTGCTAAAATCGATGTACACCACATCCACTATTATACCTTCATCCACATGTTTTGTCACATTCTCAAAGAATTCAATAAGATTTGTGAGGCATGACCTGGCCATCACAAAGCTGTATTGACTATCTCTAATCAAGCTAATCATAAATCCTGTCTGTCAGAAACCTCTCTAATACTTTGCCCACCATTGATATAAGACTGACTGGTCTGTAATTCCCAGGATTCTCTCTATTCCCTTTCTTGGACAAGGGAATAACATTTGCTACCCTCCAATCATCTGGCATTACTCCAGTGGACAATGAGGATGCAAAGATCATTGCCAAAGGTGCAGAAATCTCTTCCTCTCTTCCTGTTGTAACCTAGGTATATCCTGCCTGGCCCAGGAGATGTATCTATTCTTATGTTTTTCAAATTATCACCACATCCTCCTTCTTAACATCAACTTGTTTGGGCATATCAGTCTGTTTCACACTATCCTCAGAAACATCAAGGTCCCTCTCAGTCATGAATACTGAAGCAAAGTATCCATTAAGGACCTCCCCTACCTTGTTAGATTCCAGACCCAGGTTCCCTCCACTATTCTTGAGCAGCCCTACTGTCACTCTAGTCAACCTCTTGTTCCTCACATAAGTGACGAATGCCTCAGAGATTTCCTTAATACTACCCGCTAAAGCTTTTTCATGCCCCTTTCTCGCTCTACAAAGTCCATTCTCCAGTTCCTTCCTGGCTACCTTTTAACTCTCTAGAACTCTGTTTGATCCTTGCTTCCTCAACCTTAAGGAAGCTTCCTTCTTCCTCTTGACTAGATGCTTCACACCCCTTGTCATCCAAGGTTCTTTCACCCTACCATTCCTTCCTTACCTCAGTGGGACAAACCTATCTGGCGAGTGCTTCCTAAACAATCTCCCCATTTCTGTTATGCATTTCTCTGAGAACACCTGTTCCCAATTTAGGTGCCCCAATTTCCACCTAATAGCATTGTAATTACTCCTTTCCCAGTTAAATACTTTCCAATATCATCTGCTCCTATCCTTCTCCATGAGTACAGTAAAGGTCAGGGAGTTGTGATCACTATCACTGAAATGCTCTCTCTCCAAGAGACCTGACATCTGGCATGGTTCATTGCCAAACACCAAATCCAATATGGCCTTCTCCTTAGTCAACCTATCTGCTGTATATTCTCAAGTAATAGTTGATCTCATGTAAAAGTCAACTATCTTTGGTCAAATAACGTGGAATTGTCCATATATCTCATGTAAAGGTTGACCCTAGTTCTTCAAAGATAACAGATCAACGTTTATGAGTCAGTCTGTCGGCCTCATGTCCCACTCCAGATTTCCAGTCCTCTGTTTCACTCCCAGTCTTCGAGTTCGCTGGCTGTTGTACTCCACTCCAGGTGTTCAGAATTACCAGAATTCATTTTTATTCTTTATTTCTTTAGAGATTTATTGGGCTTCTGTTAATGATACAGTATGAATTTTGATGGGCATGAATTTCAGCCCCTCAAAAATAGTGTCAATGTAAAAGTTGACCCCATAAGTTTAACCTTAAAAAGTAGTCAAACAAATTTGACTATTACTCGAGTATATGTGGTACAATAATGAGTCAGGAATCCTTCCTGGACACACTTGACAAAAACTGCACATCCAAACTATTTGAACTAAGGAGATTCCGATCAATATTAGGGAAGTTAAAGTCACCCATGACAACAACCCTGTTACTTCTGCACCTTTCCAAAATCTGTGTCTCTGCTGCTATTGGGGGACCTGTAGCAAATTCCCAATAAAGTGACTGCTCCTTTCCTGTTTCTGACTTCCACCCAGACTGACTCTGTTGACAAACTCTCCTCGATGAACTTCCTTTCTGCAGCTGTGATACTACCCGTGATTAACAATGCCACGCCTCCACCTCTTTTATACCTCCCTCGTTGTTCCTTTTGAAACATCTAAACCCTGGAACATCCAACAACCGTTCCTGTCCCTGTGATATCCAAGTCTCTGTAATGGCCACAACATCATAGTTCCAAGTACTGATCCATGCTCTAAGCTCGTCACCATTATTCCTGATAGTTCTTGCATTAAAACAGACATACTTCAACCCATCACACTGACTGCACCTTTACCCTGTTAACTGCCTATCCCTCCTCACAGAATCTCTGCACCCTATACCTGGCTGTTCACTACCTACTTCATCATCTGATCTGTAGCTTTGGTTCCCACCCCGCTGCCAATCTAGTTTAAACCCTCCTGAAGAGCTCGAGCAAACCTCCCAACCAGGATATTGGTGTCCCTCCGGTTCAGGTGCAACTCACCCTTCTTGTACAGATCCCATCTTCCCCAGAAGGTATCCCAATGATCCACATATCTGAAACCCTCCCTCCTACACCAGCCCTGCAGCCATATGTTCAGCTGCACTCACTCTCTGTTCCTAGCCTCACTAGCCCATGGCACCGGTAGCAATCCTGAGATTACTACTCAGCTCATCCTGTCTTCTAGTTTCCAACCTAACTCCCTATATTCTCTTTTCAGATCATCCTCCCTTCTTCTAGCTATGTTATTGATACCAACGTGTACCATGACTTCTGGCTGCTCTCCCTCCCCATTAAGAATACTGTAGACTCGATCTGATCCCTGACCCTGGCACGCAGGAGGCATATTACCATTTGAGAGTCTCGCTCACGACCACAGAATCTCCTGTCCATTCTCCTGTCATCATTGAATCTCCTATCAGTATCACTCTCCTACTCCCCCCCCCCCTCCTTCTCTTCTGAGCCACAGAGCCAGACTCAGTGCCAGAGACCTGGCCACTGTGGCTTTCCGCTGGTAAGTCATCCCCCAACATTATCCAAAACGGTATACTTATAATTGAGGGGAATGGCCACAGGGGGTCCTTGCACTGATTGCCTATTACCTTTCCCTCTCCTGACGGTCAGAAAAGTTTGTGGTAAATTAGACAGAGTCAACACAGTGTTGTGAAAAGGAACAACTTATAATTCTTTGAGGAAGTAAGATATGCTGAGAATAAAGATAACTGATTGATGTCTTATATTTAGATTTTCAGAAGAAATTTAATAATGTGACACATCAAAGTTTATTACAGAAAATACAATCACAACTTATAGAGGGTAATGTACCAACATGGATAGAAGAATGGCTGGCTAACAGGAAATAACAGCAGGAATAATTGGATCATTTACCAGTTGGTGGGATGCAGTGAGTGGTGTGCCACAGGGATCAGTGCTGGGACCTCCACATATTAATGACTTGGATGAAGGGTTGCTAAATTTGTTGATGACTCAAAGACAGGGCACCAATTTACACAATTCAAATTGTATAATTAGAATTTCTCTTTTAAAGTCTTTTTCTAGCATCCTAATCCTAATGAATGCAAGACAGGAAGCTTTGATGTTTTGTCTCTGGAGAGCGGGAGCTTGAACTGCTTCATGTGCGTGGCCTGATGGGGTTGGCACGGAGTGTGAGAAATTCTTTTCAACCCATCCCTCTGAACCTTCATCCAAAATATCACCACAAACATTTTCCCTTCCTGCCTGACTCGTGATAGAGGCTATAGGAAGGAAAACCTGCCTCATTTGGTTTAAGTCTGTAGTAATTGGAATGAGCTTGGCCAAGTGGATCGCATGGGTATGAGATCTTTGATTGGGGCTGTTAACCTGGACAAATCAGGCAGCTCTGGCTGGCAGATATAACCAGGAGTGTCAGAGAGTCTCCTTACTATAGGGACTGGCTCTGAGCTAACTGGCCAGAGTCCATGTACTTTGCTTGTGTAAATAAAGGGTGACTTGGTGATGGAATACTGGACTCTGTGCAGTTACTTCAGGGTCCAGACAAAGGAACCTCGATTATTCAAATATCAATTATCCAAATTTCAGATTATCCGAAGAAGATCTCAACGTCCCGCAAAAACGTTACAACAAAGAGGTAAGTGTATTGGATTTACCTGTACTGAAGAACATGTGAAAATGCTGGCAAAAACAAAGAAACACAAGCAGCTCAAGCAACAGCGACTGGATATTTTTTAGGTAAGGGTTAGTTACACCGCCCTTGGCAGTGTTTTACGGTATTCCAGTCACTTTACCAGGCCGCTCATGAAAGAAATGACCAAGCAGATAAACACATGCGCGAGGTGATGCGTCTGGCTTTCTGTCACGACGCTGAGATCCCGGAAACTGACAAATGCTCTTGCGATCATAGAAGCTGTTTGGGAACTTGTATAATGCTGGGATTTCACAAACAGTATTTATGTGATGGTAAGGGTTTAGTCCTTCTCAGTTCAAACTGTTATTTGCAAAATTCAAAGATTAGTTCGTTTAACTAGCAGACTCACTAAAATTATAGATTTAACAAATTCTCCGGTAGAGCACAGTATTAGATCAGTATGGCTTCCCTTGTTTAAGGTCAAATCCATTATCTGAATAATCAATTATCCAAACAAAACAGTGCCTGGCCAGCACGGGGGCTCAGTGGTTAGCACTGCTGCCTCACAGCGCCAGAGACCCGGGTTTGATTCCCACCTCGGGTGACTGTCAGTTTGCACATTCTCCCCGTGTCTGTGTGGGTTTCCTCTGGGTGCTCTGGTTTCCTCCCACAGTCCAAAAGATGTGCAGGTTAGGTGAATTGGCCATACTAAATTGCCCATAGTGTTAGGTTCATTAGTCAGGGGTAAATGTAGGAGAATAGGTCTGGGTGGACTCCTCTTCGGAGGGTTGGTGTGGACTGGTTGGGCCAAATGACCCGTTTCCACACTGTAGAAAATCCAATCTAATCTCATTCAGATATGTATGGCTTCCCTTGTTTAAGGTCAAATCCATCATTCAGATCTCTGTATATATCTCCAATCCCTCACCAGTGTGGTTGACTCTCAATCACCTTCTGATGTCACCTCGCAAGTTGTTTTGCATCTAACATCCATTAGTGGTTCAGAGAGCTGATAACCCATTGTAGATCTGGTCCAAATATTAAACCCAACCTTTTCCAGTGAGACTCATATCTAGAGAATGAAGCTCAAGATCTTGTTTTTCTTGATTTTCTTTGAGTCCCTAGGTCAACATCTCATTAAGGAGGCCAATATGGCAGATATTGCTATTCTTTCAATCTCGAGCAATTTTGATTAAAGGTTCAGTCAGATTTTTCCCAGAATAAACAACAATATTTGGAAATGAACTAGTTGTACTGGAATGCCATTTTGAAACATACAAAGTGAAGTGGAATATTATGCCGAATTCGCAAGGTTTACTGTCCGTGCCTCTGATTTGTCTGTTAGCTTCAACGAGTTTCAGTGAAGTTCAGACTTAGAGTGTACCCTAGATTCTCATAATCTCTCCACGACATTGAATCGCATGCAATTTACCACACAGAAACAAGCCATTCAGCCCAACTGATCTCTACTGTCATTCATGCTTCCTATGTACCTCCTCCCACTCTACTTCATCAAATCCTGTCACCATTACCTTCTGCCCCTTTCTCCAAAGATGTCTACCTTACTTCTCTGAAAATACATCAAATATTTTTGAATTGCAGAAAGAATCTTTTTTACAGGGAAGGAAAGAGGCCAGGGATGTGCTGAGATTATTGTCAATAAAAACAAAGTGCCTGTTTGAATGTGTAATTCTGCATAGACATCTATCCGGTGTTAATAAGAAACAAACGGCTCTGAGAAGAATATTCAAGGAGAGGCAATAATCCCTCAAAATGCGACCATTAACATTTAAAGAATACTTAAAATTATGCCAGTTTACTGACATGACCTGCTAATATCAGCAAACCTTGCAGATAATCATTGATTAATACGTCCTTAATTCCCTGCTACTCTGTGGAGTCGCACTACTGATAATTTGCATATTGAATAAAGGTTTTTCTTGGAGTTTTGGCATAAATTATCGTGTCCCTGTTGTATTTTGAATAACTTGAAGCATGCCAGAGTGGAGTTACAGTTTACTGGAAAGCTAAGTGCTAATTGGGTTGTTCAGTGGTATTAAATTCACAATGTTTCAGCAACGCTGTTTTGAAACCAGAACAATACCAGATCAGCAGTAATGTTCGTTAATGTACAACCATTTTGTGCTGTCTTAGTTGGCAAGTATTGACCATTCGCGGGCAAACAGTGAATGCTCCTCACAGGTAACAGGATGGCCCTTGTGTATCTTAAACTGTACATAATAAGTCCTTTCTCTTCTTGAAGCCATGCACTGTTGATGGTGTGATAGCAGTGTATGACCCATTTACATATTAACACTGCCTCATTCCTTCGGGAGAGACATGTTAGTACTGTCATCTTTCCAACACTCAGAAAATATAAGACAGCAGTCATAGATTACAGGCATTAAACTCTTTGCCCACTACAAATTGACCCAAGTCTGTGCATCTGTCTAAGAATTGGATGTCATGTAAACATTCTGTTAGATGCAATCTAATTAATATATATGCATTTGAAATAAATGAGGGTTTATATCTTGTTGAAACTATTTATTGAGTCTCAGATTTCTGAAGCCCAGGTTCCTTTTGTCAGTTGCATTATTGGACTACACTCTAATTATTTTGGCAGTGTAACCAGCTTTAATGAGCAGTATTACTGCACATTTCAATTGACATTTAAATTATAACGTGCAGTGGGACTGTCTGGTACATTGCAAATTATAGCTTTGCAAAAGTCAAAGCAATGATGATATAATCTAACAAGGGTGTCATTACTTTTGTGTGGACTTCAAATACTCATCTCCTCCTTGTGTATTCTCAGTGATATAACCTGTTGGATGAAACATTATTTATAGATCAGGATTTTTTTTAAAAAAACTACAGTCAATTGTGAACTAATTAACATTTCAGTTCTTGAATTGGAAACCTTTTCTGATTTGACAGTGTCAAAGCCCCAGCTCCACCACCAATGTCAAGGCTTTTGAAACTTCATTTAACCCGTTATTTGTATTCATAGAAACTCACAGAATTTACCACATGGAAATTGGCCACTTAACCTGACTGCTTCATGTGAATATTTAACATCCATGCAAGCAAACATCCTCAATCATTTGTATACAGCTTGTACCTCATCTCCCTTCAAATCATGTCCATTCCCCCTTCTGATCTGATCCTAAATGATCCTAAATCCTGTGACTAACCTTGCAGATGAATCCCAAAGTTGTGAAAGTCACTCTGTGAGAAGGTTTCTCCTGGCGTCCAGCCTCAAAAGTATATTATATTGAAATAAGCATCCGTGATGGTCATTCTTGTAAAATTTTAGAGTTCAGACTCAGACAGAATAGGTTATGGTATCGGATTGTAATTTAATTTGACTAACATTGCTGCATTCTGTTTCAAGATGGCGAGGATATGAACAGCAAACTGAGATGATCATGACAAATGGCACAGTAGGTTCAAAGGGCCAAATGGCCTCCTTCTGTTTCTATGATGATAAACAAGCAAATAGCATCATGCTGGATGCAACAATACACCAACCTCTTCCAATTGAATTGTGTGCTGATTTTAAGAACATGCTGCAGAAGCTGAATACTCCAAACTAGTTCATGTTCTATCTTTTAAACGGTGGTATAACTGGCCTCTTTTATTAAGCTCCCAGTTTTACTTTAAACAATGTGATTGAAGGATTTACACACGCAGTCACCTGAAGGATTCACAAAGCCAGACCTTTCACACAGTATTTTGTCTCTTTATCGATTTGTTTTCACCCAGACAAAAAAAAAGTCTCCTGGTCTCTTTCACCCAAACCTTGGTGTTAGACCTCGAGAGAAACTACTGGATTTTTTTTCCATTCTAACTCTCTGCTTCAGATTTCCCAGGAAACTAAATGTTACCTGTTGTCTGAATGAAACAACAAACAGCTCAGGAAAACTGGTCCTTTCTGCTTTCTGTTCACACCTGAAGAGTTGTTCAGAGGCTCAGGGAGAATGACATCACTTTTTTTTTAAACTTGTTGTCTTGCACTCATCAGGACATTTTGCAAGAATACAAAAGCATTCTTTCAAAGGATCCTGATGAAGTAAAAACAAATGTTTTGACAAAATGTGACTTTTCGCCCATACCATCAAACTATTTCATACTCCCCAACAACCACCACCCCCCACTGTCCCCCCTCCCCCCCAACCCCCCACCCCAAGTTGGCTGCTCATTCCTGCATCGTCAGTTTTCTTGTGTGGTTGAAGCTAATATCATCACTTACAGGCAGAGTTTCCATAAACGGTTTCAAGGTATTGTTTCTGACTGTTACAACATTGCATTTGTGAATTTCAGTCTGCAATATAAGCTCATTTACCTTGTTTTATATATTGTGTGCAATTTAAGGACAACACTCTCAGTCCCTAGAGATAGGGACACTACCATGGCATCACAGCAGCCCCTAATCTTGAAGTCTTAACAAAGTTCCCCAGAAATCACCCCAATGTGTCTCTTAAACCTAACACCTTTAGCAGTAAGTGTACAGTGAAAGTTAAGCATAGCCTTATCTTGATCCTTGTAAATGCCTGCCCAATATTAGCACCACCTTCAGGTTTCTGATAACAAGGAGGATGCTTCTTATTGTCACAAGCATCAGTCACATCCTGAGCCCTGTCACTGTCAGTCAGTAACTTGTAGTATGAGCTGAGAGTGTGTCAGCAGCTGGAGTGAGTGGAGACAGAACCTGACAACAACAAAAGTAAGTCAGCGAGTCTTAAGGGAGGAAGTGCCTGCCAAATGGAGCTCTCAGCTGAAGACAATCTGGAGGGGTTTCAGGGAAAATGAATTAATGAGGCTCAGGCGTTGGAGTCCTGGGGGAGGGATACAGCAGACTCTGGAACGAGGTGAGCTGTGTATCCCCCATGAAAATATCAGCTGTAACACCAGGGAAATCTCTCAACCATCTCCAGCTCCCGACCCGATCCCCAAAGCTCGGGTGCAAACAGCCACAAGATGCATTTCTTTGCAAATGTAACTTAGGAAAATGTCCTAGGACATGTCACTCAGACCTTGAAAAGGGAAAATAAAAGTTCCCATTAATGAGCCTATTCAGAATATCAGAACATAAGGATGAGGAGCAGGAATAGACCATTCAGCCTCTCCATCCTGCCCCGCTATTCAATAGGATCATAACCGATCTCACCTCGGCCTCAACTCCACTTTGAGGAGAAAGTGAGGTCTGCAGATGCTGGAGATCAGAGCTGGAAATGTGTTGCTGGAAAAGCGCAGCAGGTCAGGCAGCATCCAGGGAACAGGAGAATCGACGTTTCGGGCATAAGCCCTTCTTCAGGAATGATTCCTGAAGAAGGGCTTATGCCCGAAACGTCGATTCTCCTGTTCCCTGGATGCTGCCTGACCTGCTGCGCTTTTCCAGCAACACATTTCCAGCTCAACTCCACTTTCCTGCCTAATCTCCACAACCCTTCAAACCGTTACTAATTAAATATCTTTCTCTCTCTTCCTTAAATTTTGAATTGTTGGCTCAATGTCCCAGAATCCACTATACTATTGGAGAGTGAGTTCTACAGATTCATGACCCTTTAAGAGATATAATTTCTCCTCATCTCTGTTGTAAATCTGCTATCCTTTATCCTCAACCATGACCTCTCGTCTTAGATTGCCCCGTCTGAAGAAACATCCTCTCTACGTCTGCTTTGTCAATTCCCTTCTAGACCTCAGTTAGATCTCCACTCATTCTTCTAAACTCCAGAGAGTATAGGCCTGAACTGCTCGATCTTTCTTCATAAGATAAACCCCTCATGTCTGGAATCAATCTTGTGAACTGCCTCCAACACAATTACATCCCTCCTCAGGTAAGGGGACCAACACTGTGAGAAATATTCCAAGTATACCGACTCAAACCCAATACAGTTGCAGTATTCCCTAAGTGTTTCCCGACTGCTGAGGAGGTTTTGAAGGGTGGTCACTGTTGTCATACAGGCATCACAGAGGTCGGTCTGTGCACAGCAAGATCCCACAAGCAGTGGTCCAATCAACCGCTTTGGGCAATGGTTACAAGAGTGAGGGATAAATATTGGGAAGGACACACCAGCTTTTCATTGGACAGGGCCTAGAAATCTTCTACACTCAGGCAGAGTCTCCGTTTACAATCTCACCTGAAAGATGGTGACCCCGTTGGGGGAGAGAATGAAGAAGACAACATCCAAATGCTCGTCTGCCAGAAGGCAGCCACCTTCTCTGACAGTGTTCCCAGCCTTGGCCAATCCATCAAGAGGGGTGAGAAAGACTGGAATTCCCATGCAAGCCAACCCTCAAATGATGCTACTTAAGGTGGTCCAGGCAGCTCATGAAAACTCATTAAAGATGGGACAGTGGGAGGGGGAGTTCCTTCCACAGGAACCTTGGTGGCACCTTGCAAATAGTTGCGCCATCACTGTGCGTGAGGAACCCATTCGCTAGCTAAGATTATACAGGTGCAAAGGGCAGTGGGATTCACCCCCATTGTTGGCCTCCCTGACTTTGCTAAACACCTAGACACCCCTAGATGCTGCAGTTCCTCAAGGTACCAACTCAGACCCAAGCATCTTCAGTTGTTTCATCATAAGGTCAGAAATGGGAGGTTCACCAATGATCTCACAGTGTTCAATGTCACTTGCAATTCCACAGATACGGACGTAATTCATTCCCACAGGAACCTCACCCAAAGAGTAGGCTAGGGTTGCTAAATAGCAATTAATATTCATGGCCGAAAGGTGCACCAAGACAGCATCTAACTACCTCCCGCTGACATTCAATGGCTTTACTATTGCTAAACTCCCCACTCTCAGATCCATGACCAGAAACATCACTGGACCAGCCATATAATTCCTGTGGCTGTGAGACCAGTATGATCTCTGTCATCAGTGTCCAGGGCTCACCTGGTGGCCTGAGGAGCCGTCTCCAACCGATGGACTCTGGGCAGTGGAGTGAAGATCTTCATCAGGGAAGGATGAAGGAGTGGAGACACTTTCCAAGAAGGTGAATGTACCCATTGTTGTTGCAGATATGCGTTCTGGTAAAGGCACTTCCTTCTAATGGATCAGTCTCACACCAGTATGACAGGCATACACATGCAATCAATGATGCCCGGGGCTCTAGTTAAGTCAGCAATGAGGAAAGGGCAAGCTGATCAGCTTATTGCAGCAATTGTGCAACTTCCAGTCACTCTCATCACACAGTGATCTTAGTTCAAGATCTCTTTCCCTTACCTGAGTAATAAAAGCAGCAAGTGCTGGAGAAACTCAGCAGGTCTGGCAGCATCTGTGCACAGTTAATGCTTCAAATCCAATGACTCATTTTCCCTTCCAAAACCACGGAGTCTCTAATTTAGAGTCTATGAGACTATCTTGGTCAGAAACAATCAGCAGATCAGGTTGGAGATAGCACCAAAAGGTAGAAAAGAAACATGTAGGGAAAAGTATTACAAAATACATTCCATGATATTTAAAGCACAGGATCAGGTTATTCAGTCCATTCTTCCAGCTTCTTTGTCCAACTCCATCAATACAACCTCCTGTTTCCTCATGCACTTCAACCTCCTCTTCACTCCATCAGCATGATTCACCTCCACTACTGCTTGTGGTTGCACGATCCATATTCTCACCACTCTCTGACCAACAAGATTCGTCTACATTCCTTACTGGAATGAAAACCATGACCGTGGCTCAGTGGACACTGTGGCTCAGTGGACACCGAGGCTCAGTGGACACCGTGGCTCAGTGGACACTGTGGCTCAGTGGACACCGAGGCTCAGTGGACACTGTGGCTCAGTGGACACCGAGGCTCAGTGGACACCGAGGCTCAGTGGACACTGTGGCTCAGTGGACACCGAGGCTCAGTGGACACCGTGGCTCAGTGGACACCGAGGCTCAGTGGACACCGTGGCTCAGTGGACACCGAGGCTCAGTGGACACCGTGGCTCAGTGGACACCGAGGCTCAGTGGACACCGAGGCTCAGTGGACACTGTGGCTCAGTGGACACCGAGGCTCAGTGGACACCAAGGCTCAGTGGACACTGTGGCTCAGTGGACACTGTGGCTCAGTGGACACCGAGGCTCAGTGGACACTGTGGCTCAGTGGACACCGTGGCTCAGTGGACACCGAGGCTCAGTGGACACTGTGGCTCAGTGGACACTGTGGCTCAGTGGACACCGAGGCTCAGTGGACACTGTGGCTCAGTGGACACCGAGGCTCAGTGGACACTGTGGCTCAGTGGACACGGAGGCTCAGTGGACACTGTGGCTCAGTGGACACCAAGGCTCAGTGGACACCGTGGCTCAGTGGACACCGAGGCTCAGTGGACACCGAGGCTCAGTGGACACTGTGGCTCAGTGGACACTGTGGCTCAGTGGACACCGAGGCTCAGTGGACACCGAGGCTCAGTGGACACTGTGGCTCAGTGGACACCGAGGCTCAGTGGACACAGTGGCTCAGTGGACACCGAGGCTCAGTGGACACTGTGGCTCAGTGGACACCGAGGCTCAGTGGACACTGTGGCTCAGTGGACACCGAGGCTCAGTGGACACAGTGGCTCAGTGGACACCGAGGCTCAGTGGACACTGTGGCTCAGTGGACACCGAGGCTCAGTGGACACCGTGGCTCAGTGGACACCGAGGCTCAGTGGACACCGTGGCTCAGTGGACACCGTGGCTCAGTGGACACTGTGGCTCAGTGGACACTGTGGCTCAGTGGACACCGTGGCTCAGTGGACACCGAGGCTCAGTGGACACCGTGGCTAAGTGGACACCGAGGCTCAGTGGACACCGAGGCTCAGTGGACACTGTGGCTCAGTGGACACCGAGGCTCAGTGGACACTGTGGCTCAGTGGACACCGAGGCTCAGTGGACACCGTGGCTCAGTGGACACCGAGGCTCAGTGGACACCGTGGCTCAGTGGACACCGAGGCTCAGTGGACACCGTGGCTCAGTGGACACCGTGGCTCAGTGGACACTGTGGCTCAGTGGACACTGTGGCTCAGTGGACACCGTGGCTAAGTGGACACCGAGGCTCAGTGGACACCGTGGCTAAGTGGACACCGAGGCTCAGTGGACACCGAGGCTCAGTGGACACTGTGGCTCAGTGGACACCGAGGCTCAGTGGACACCGTGGCTAAGTGGACACCGAGGCTCAGTGGACACCGTGGCTAAGTGGACACCGAGGCTCAGTGGACACCGAGGCTCAGTGGACACCGAGGCTCAGTGGACACTGTGGCTCAGTGGACACCGAGGCTCAGTGGACACCGTGGCTCAGTGGACACCGAGGCTCAGTGGACACCGTAGCTCAGTGGACACCGAGGCTCAGTGGACACCGTGGCTCAGTGGACACCGAGGCTCAGTGGACACTGTGGCTCAGTGGACACCGTGGCTCAGTGGACACCGTGGCTCAGTGGACACCGAGGCTCAGTGGACACTGTGGCTCAGTGGACACCGAGGCTCAGTGGACACCGTGGCTCAGTGGACACCGAGGCTCAGTGGACACCGAGGCTCAGTGGACACCGAGGCTCAGTGGACACTGTGGCTCAGTGGACACCGAGGCTCAGTGGACACCGTGGCTCAGTGGACACCGAGGCTCAGTGGACACCGTAGCTCAGTGGACACCGAGGCTCAGTGGACACCGTGGCTCAGTGGACACCGAGGCTCAGTGGACACTGTGGCTCAGTGGACACCGTGGCTCAGTGGACACCGTGGCTCAGTGGACACCGAGGCTCAGTGGACACTGTGGCTCAGTGGACACCGAGGCTCAGTGGACACCGTGGCTCAGTGGACACCGAGGCTCAGTGGACACCGTGGCTCAGTGGACACCGTGGCTCAGTGGACACTGTGGCTCAGTGGACACCGAGGCTCAGTGGACACCATGGCTCAGTGGACACTGTGGCTCAGTGGACACTGTGGCTCAGTGGACACCGAGGCTCAGTGGACACCGTGGTTCAGTGGACACTGTGGCTCAGTGGACACCGTGGTTCAGTGGACACTGTGGCTCAGTGGACACCGTGGCTCAGTGGACACCGAGGCTCAGTGGACACCGTGGTTCAGTGGACACTGTGGCTCAGTGGACACCGAGGCTCAGTGGACACCGAGGCTCAGTGGACACCGAGGCTCAGTGGACACTGTGGCTCAGTGGACACCGAGGCTCAGTGGACACCGAGGCTCAGTGGACACTGTGGCTCAGTGGACACCGTGGCTCAGTGGACACTGTGGCTCAGTGGTTAGCACTGTTGCCTTACAGCACCTGGGACTTGGATTCAATTCCAGCCTCAGGCAACTGTCTGTGTGGAGTTTGCACATGGTTTCCTCCCATTATCCAAAAATATGCAGGTTAGGATGGATTGGCCATGCTAAATTGCCCATATTATCCAGAGATGTGTACGTTAGATGGATTAGCCATAAGAAATGCAGGCTTACAGGGATGGGGTAGGTGGGTGAGTCTGGGTAGGATGCTCATCAGAGAGTCAGGGTGGACATATTGGGCCGAATGGTCTGTTCCCACACTGTAGGATTCGATGATGTGATTTTCAATCAATGATTCCCAGTTTAGGTTTTACCTTCCAGTGGAAACGTCTTTATGCTGATTGTATGAATAGTCTCAAAGGCCTCAGAGTTTGATCACATCGTTCTTTAGCCGTCGGCTCATTGACTTTCACAGCTCAGAGGAAAGCCCATTGTGATTGTGCTGCACAACAAAATCTGACGACACTAATCCCAGTTTCCAGCTCTTGGCCTATTGCCCTAGATTGATTCTTGTTAGGCAGGAGAATCAAGGGTTATCTGGGTGAGATTTAGAAATTGAACTCAAAGCACTAACAGATCAGCGATAGTCTTATTGAATGGTGGGTCAGGCTGATGGGACCAAATGGTTTATTTCTGCTCCTGTTTCATATTTCATATGTTGCTGATAAGCTCATGTGAAACACATCTGCAGCAAATACGGGAAAGAGGCCATTTGTAACTGGATGATCAACTCTACACCAAGTCTCAAATCTACTTCATGTCCTTCAGTGAGTCTAGGACAAAGGCTGGTGACCACTCCATGGCCCAAGTCTGTTGGACAGGCTTACCCCTCGTGATGGAGCTGTCTTGAGGGTCCGAATGGCCTCCTCCCACTTGTTTTTGGTCTGCTCTTGGGATAGGGATCCAGTCAGTTTATCCCAAACTTTCCCACTCTTTGGCAAACAAGATTCTCCTAAATTCCTCACTGCAATTATAATAATGACAAATGGGGCAGCAAGGTGGCTCACAAGTTTCTTTCAGACATCCAGAACTCCAGGTCAACAATGGTAAATAAACACTGGTGGGTTGTGTCTTTCGGGGCATAAAAACATCTGCTGTACAGAGTCGGTTTCACTAAAATAGCATTTGCTGATTGCTTTCCTTGACCTCTGCACTTTGCCTTAGGGTACCTGACAGTCATAAAGTCGGAGCTCAGGATCAACTGTCAGAGGTCACTGAGTGAATGCACAAAGTAATGGATGGGTTTCTGACACTGGAACCAGCCACAAAAACAAGGAATATTTACATGAAGGTTAGGATAAGACTTCCCATTGCAGGCTTGCATCTCTGACTGTTGCTTCTAAGAACCTTGGAGGAATGCATGATTGGTTGATCTAGAAACACACAGGAATGATAGGAACAGGAGTAGGCCATTCAGCCCCTCACCATTCAATGGGGCCCTGGCTGATCTGTGGCCTAACTCCATACAGTCATAGAGATGTTCAGTGTGGAAACAGACCCTTCGGTCCAACTCATCCATGCCAACCAGATATCCCAATCCAATCTAGCCCACCTGCCAGCACTTGGCCCATATCCCTCCAAACCCTTCCTATTATATATCCAGATGCCCTTTAAATGTTGCAATTGTACCAGCCTCCACCACTTCCTCCGGCACCCCATTCCTCACACGCACCACCCTCTGCGATCCCACTTAGGTCTTTATTCTATCTTTCCCCTCTCACCTGAAACCTAAACCTTCTAGTTCTGGACTTCCCCACCCCAGGGGAAAGACTTTGTCCATTTATCCTATCCATGTCTATCATGATTTTATAAACCTGTATAAGGTCACTCCTCAGCCCCCGGTGCTCCAGGGAAAACAGCCCCAGCCTGTTCAGCCTTTCAGCCACCCTCCAACCTTTGCCAATTTTAAATCTGACTCATGAATTTTTGTTGAGCAAAAGGGAAATGGGCCAAAGCTGGGTATATTATGTTATATTATATTGTTATATTATATGATATTATATTGTTATATTATATGATATTATATTACATATATTAAGAGGTATAGTTAGTAAGTTTGCAGCCGAGAAGTGGCAGATGGAGTTTAATTTAGATATATGCAAGGTGCTGCATTTTGGGAAAGCAAATCAGAGCAGGACTTATACGCTTAATGGTAAGGTCCTAGGGAATGCTGCTGAACAAAGAGACCTTGGAGTGCAGGTTCATAGCTCCTTGGAAGTGGAGTAAATCTTTTCTGAACCCTTTCAAGTTTCACAACATCTTTCCGATAGGAAGGAGACCAGAATTGCACGCAATATTCCAAAAGTAGCTTAACCAATGTCCTGTACAGCCGCAACATGACCTCCCAACTCCTGTACCCAATAAAGGAAAACCTACCAAACGCCTTCTTCACTATCCTATCTACCTGCGACTCCACTTTCAAGGCGCTATGAACCTGCACTCCAAGGTCTCTTTGTTCAGCAACACTCCCTCGGACCTTACCATTACGTGTGTAAGTCCTGCTAAGATTTGTTTTCCCAAAATGCAGCACCTCGCATTTATCTGAATTAAACTCCATCTGCCACTTCTCAGCCCATCGGCCCATCTGGTCCAGATCCTGTTGTAATCTGAGATAATCTTCTTCAGTGTCCATTACACCTCCAATTTTGGTGTCATCTATAAACTTACTAACTGTACATCTTAATATATATAATATAATATAACATAACATAATATAATATATTATAATACAACATAGTGTAATATAATATAATATAATATACCTGCCTTTGGCCCATTTCCCTTAATACCTTTGCTCACCAAAAGTTCATGAGTCAGATTTAAAATTGACAACTGATCTATATTAAACTGGGAATATCAATCATAGAGTCTCTATAGTGCAGAAAGAGAACATTCAGTCCATCAATACCATACAGACCTGCCGAAGACCAGACGCAGTGCATCCCCCCACCCATCCCCATAACCTCACATTCCCTATGGCTAATTCCCCAAAGCCTGTATAACCCTGGACACTATGGGATGATTTCCCAGGGCAAATCCACCTAAGCTGCACATCTTTGGACTGTGGGAGGAAACTGAAGCACGCAGAGGAAACCCACGCAGACATGGGGAGAATGTGCAAACTCCACACAGACAGATGCCTGAGGCTGGATCCGAACCTGGGACCCTGGTGCTGTGAGGCAACAGTGTTAACCACTGAGCCACCATGCCGCCTCATAGTGGCATTTATTTTGAGAGAACATGAATATAGAAGCAGGGATGTACTTCTGAGGCTCTGTAAGGCTTTGCCCAGACCACATTTGGAGAATTGTGTGCAGTTTTGGGCCCCATATCTCAGGAAGGATATACTGGCCTTGGAGTGTGTTCAGAGGAGATTCTAGAGAATGGTCCCTGGAATGAAAAGCTTAATATATGGAGAACATTTGAGGACTCTGGGTTTATACTTGATGGAGTTTAGAAGGATGAGGGGGAACCTAATTGAAACATACAGAATACTGAATGGCCTGAACAGAGTAGATAATGGGAAGATGTTTTCATTGGTAGGAGAGACCCAAGGGCACAGCCATAGAGTAAAGGAAAGACATTTTAGACCAGAGATAAGGAGAAGCATCTTCAGCCACAGCGCGGTGAATCTATGGAATTCACTGCCACAGAAGGCTGTTGAGGCCAGGCCATTGAGTTTATTTAAGACTGAGATAGATAGATTCTTGATTGTCAAGGGGATCAAGGGTTACAGGGAGAAAGCGGGAGAATGGGCTTGAGAAATTCAATGGGCTAAATGGTCTAATTTCTGCTCCTATGTCTTATGGTCTTATGGGTCAATAAAGATAAACTATTTCCACTGATGCGGATTCTAGAACTAGGAGGCATAGGTCAGAAATTAGGGCCATACCATTTAGGAAAGATGTTAGGAAACATTTTGACATACAAAGGGTGGGAGAGGTTTGGAACTTTTCTACAAACAGCAGTGAATGCTGGATCAGTTGTAAGTTTTAAATCTGAGATGGATAAATTCTTGTTAAGCAGAGATATTAAGGGATATGGGCAGAAGGCAAGTTTATAGAGTTCGGCCACAGATCAGCCACAATCTGATTGAATGGTGGAACAGCTTCGAGAGGCTGAATGGTCTACTCTTGCTCCTATGTCTCTACATTCTAACAGAGTGTG
Source organism: Chiloscyllium plagiosum (assembly GCF_037043375.1). Taxonomy (NCBI): domain Eukaryota; kingdom Metazoa; phylum Chordata; class Chondrichthyes; order Orectolobiformes; family Hemiscylliidae; genus Chiloscyllium; species Chiloscyllium plagiosum. The sequence goes on along the minus strand of NW_028270155.1, from coordinate 6,654,339 downwards.
ACTGTTTGATACTGACTACTTATAATCCTAATGCCTGTCCATCGAAGGATCACTTTATCCAGTGGACACAGAGACCAAAGTCAAAAGCGCCAACAGGATTTCTATGTATCTTCCTTATAATGGCATTAAAAATTAGAGGCAAGGATTTTCTTTTTAACAAAGCAGAACGTGTCAGGCTGAGAATGAGCAATAATTTTAATCAAATCAATTGTTATCATTTATAACAGGTCACATGTTTGTAAAAGAGAAACAGTCTGGTAAAAGTATGAGGGAAAAACATTATTATTAATTTGCAAGTTAAGGAGATTCGGAGATTGGTTAAGGTACGTTCGAGGTAACATAAACAAGCCTGAGAATGCATGCCAAGTAAAATATAGGAACTGTTCTATCCAATCCATCAGATGCATTTATTTTGATAACACCCTGCAGTTCTGTTCAGTGCTCAGTCTCAGGGCTTCATACTTTTGCTGAGACAGAAGTATTTAACATGTCTGAAATGTCTAATACCATAGCACGAGAAATGACAATTCTGCTCCAACCTGTCGGTCCCACACTTTTTCTTTTATTCATTCATGGGATGAACATGTCGCTGTTTAGGCCAGCAGTTATTGCCCACCCCGGAGGGCAGTTGAGAGTCAAGCACATTGCTTTGGGACTGGAGTCACATGAAGGCCAGACTGAGTAAAGATGGCAGATTTCCTTCCCGAAAGGACATTGGCAAACCAGATGGGATTTTCCTGACAACCAACACATGTTCATCATAGAATCATAGAGTCATAGAGATGTACAGGATGGAAACAGACCCTTCGGTCCAACTCATCCATGCCGACCAGATATCCCAACCCAATCTAGTCCCACCTGCCAGCACCCGACCCATATCTCTCCAAACCCTTCCTATTCATATACCCAGCCAAATGCCTCTTAAATGCTGCAATTGTACCAGCCTCCACCACATCCTCTGGCAGCTCATTCCATACATGCACCATCCTCTGCGTGAAAAAGTTGCCCCTTAGGTCTCTTTTATAACTTTCTCCTCTCGCCTTATACAAATGCCCTCTAGTTTTGGACTCCCCCATTCCAGGAAAAAGACTTTGTCTATTTATCCTACCCATGTCCCTCATGACTTTATAAACCTCTATAAGATTAGATTAGATTAGATTACTTACAGTGTGGAAACAGGTACGCACCGACCCTCCAAAAAGCAACCCACCCAGACCCATTCCCCTACATTTACCCCTTCACCTAACATTATGGGCAATTTAGCACAGCCAATTCACCTAACCTGCACATCTTTGGACTGTGGGAGGAAACCGGAGCACCCAGATGAAACCCATGCAGACACGGGAAGAATGTGCAAACTCCACATAGACAGTTGCCCGAGGCTGGAATTGAACCCAGGTCTCTGGCGCTCTGAGGCAGCAGCGCTAACCACTGAGCCACTGTGCCACCCTCCAAAGGTCACCCCTCAGCCTCTGACGCTCCAGGGAAAACAGCCCCAGCCTATTCAGCCTCTCATTATAGCCCAAATCCTCCAACCCTGGCAACATCCTTGAAAATCTTTTCTGAACCTTTTCAAGTTTCACAATATCCTTCCGATAGGAGGGCTGATATAATCCAAAAGTGGCCTAACCAACATCCTATACAGCCACAACATGACCTCCCAACTCCTGTATTCAATACTCTGACCAATAAAGAAAAATATACCAAATACCTTATTCACTATCCTATCTACCTGCAACTCTACTTTCAAGGAGCTATGAACCTGCATTCTAAGGTCTCTTTGTTCAGCAACACTCCCAAGGACGTTACCAATAAGTGAATAAGTCCTGTTAATATTTGCTTTCCCAAAATGCAGCACCTCGCATTTATCTGAATTAAACTCCGTCTATCACTTCTCAGCCCATTGGCCCAACTGATGGAGATCCTGGTGTAATCTGAGGTAACCTTCTTCACTGTCCACTACACCTCCAATTTTGGTGTCATCTGCAAACTTACTAAGTCTGCCTCTCATGCTCACATCCAAATCATTTATAAGAATCACGCAAAGTAGTCGAGACTCTTAATTCCAGATTTTCGTTAAACTCAACCCCTCTGCCATGGTGAGATTTGAATGTGGGTCCTTCAAACATTACCTGGACCTATGGATTAACAGTTCAGTGTTAATACCACTAGTCCATCACCGCCCCAACCCTGATTCAGTTCACAGAACTGCTGCGCTGTTTCAGCAACACATTTTCAGCTCTGATCTCCAGCATCTGCAGACCTCACTTTCTCCTCAGTTCACAATATGTCCACATGAATCCGATTGAATAGTCTTGCACTTTGAGATTTATTTCTGTGTTTCTACCAGACCTCCTACCATTCTCTGCCTCCCAGAAGATCCATTCACCAACATACCTGAAAATTCACCACCACTAGGGGTGACACAGGGGTTCAGTGATCAGCACTGCTGCCTCACAGCGTCAGGGACCCAGTTTCAATTCCACCCACAGGTGACTTTCTGTTTAGAGTTTACACATTCTCCCCATGTCTGCATGGGTTTCTTCCTGCAGTCTAAAGGTGTGCTGGTGAGATGGGTTAGCCATGGGAATTGCAGGTTACAGGGGTTGGTTCTGATTGACATGTTTTTTAGAGGGTCAGTGGGAAATGACCTGATTCCGCACTGTCGGGATTCAATGATGCGATGAACAGCAGCTGATCTCTCACGTTATTGAGGCCAGGGTTCAGAAGCAGGAATATATCTCATCTGTTCGAGGGCCATGTCCATAATGAAGGAAGCGTGGAAGATAATGGGGGCAGCCACAATCACCAACTGCATCAGAATGGGCCAGGGCTGTGTAACACATTGGGTGGTACCAACTAACCTAAAGCTGAGAACCTTTTCACTCACCTGCAGGAAGTCAACAAGAATATTCCAGCTGGGGTAAGAATGGAGGCATTGGATAACACCAACACCCACTGCACCATGGGACTGATAGAGGGCGGGGCAGCACTGGGGCAGCATGGTCTTCAGCTGAACAGACTGATGACCCTGAAGACTCTCATGAAGAGCTGCCTGCTCCTTCCATTGGCTCTGTCTGTTCAGGTGGAGACTGGGTCAGTTGCTGTGCCTGTCAGCTGACTCCCTTCCCCTCCCCACTGGCCTGTCCCTCCTCTCCTGCCTGTCCCTCCTCATTGGCCTGTCCCTCCTCTCCTGCCTGTCCCTCCTCACTGACTTGTCCCTCCTCTCTTGTCTGTCCCTCCTCTCTTGTCAACAGAGTGTTAAAAGGGGACATAAATTTAAGGTGAAGGGTGGAAGGTATAGGGGGGATGTCAGGGGTAGGTTCTTTACCCAGAGAGTGGTGGGGGCATGGAATGCGCTGTCTGTGGGAGTGGCAGAGTCAGCATTATTGGTGACCTTTAAGCGGCAATTGGATAGGTACATGGATGGGTGTTTAAGCTAGGACAAATGTTCAGCACAACATCATGGGCCGAAGGGCCTGTTCTGTGCTGTATTGTTCTATGTTCTATGTTCCTCTCTTGTCTGTCCCTCCTCTCTTGTCTGTCCCTCCTCTCTTGTCTGTCCCTCCTCTCTGTTCTGTCCCTCTTCTCTGGCCTGTCCCTCCTTCTCGGTGCCCAATATTTCAGTTTTCATGCTGGAGGGTGACACTTTACTGTCATCAGGGGCATCCAAGGCTAGTGTTGCCACCTCTGGCCATCTGAGCGAATGTGGCACTCCCACCGTGTCTTGGACAGGCCATTCGTACAGGTAGTCCAATTCCCCGCACAGGTTACTGCTCTTGGACTCCCTCCAGTCCTTATTCAGGTGGCCCTCCTGTTCCTACACAGGGTTTACTTTATAGTCTGTTGCCCTGTGTCCTGCCCTCCCACAGGTTTGACACTCTCCACATACATCAGGTAGCCTCGGCTCCCTCCGATCTCAAAGCTGGAGGGCACATGGAGAATGCGCCCACTGGCATCCACCCTCAGGGTCACCTTGACGTGCAGCTTGCTGGTCCAAATTTCAAAGGGGTCCACCACATCACTTCTTCAAGCTGCATGTACCTTCCCAAGATGGTCAGGAGATCTGCTGCCGGAAGATATGGACTATAACAACCCGGCTCCTCACTGCAAGGAGAACAAACAATGACACACAGACAGGACTGAGAGGGGACCCTAACCTCCTTTCTCCTCGCATAGTTTCAGGAGGCACTCACATTGCTTCACATTCCTGAAGGTTGTATCAAAGTAGCCCCTGCGGGGGAAATGCTACAGACTGAAAATATCTGTTGTTTGGACCGACAGCAATCCCGGAGGACTGTCTTCATAAAGAAGGTCTGGGCCATCCCAGCGATCTTCCTCCAACCCTGACTGTACTACAAACCCATCCCCCAGGCCTGGGGCACTGGCACACAGAAGCCATCACTCTGCTTGGCTGGTCACAGAAGTAATGTTAGACTGAAGTCAACATAAAGATCCACCATTAGCAGCTCAGCTCAACCAACGATGCTCCAAATTCTGCTCTCAATCACGACCCAGCGATGATCTCGATCTCTGACGATGATGCTGACAGTCTGAGTTCAGATTCATCCACCTTCCTGTCAATGTCGCATGGCAGTCCGGTTCCTGTACACGAATCCTCTCAATGTGAAGGTAGTTTGCAATCATAAATGAGCAAGTTCACTGATGGGTGACAGTTACTGGCTAATGTGTTTTATTTTAATTGCATGCTTCATTAAAGTAAAAAAAAGTCGAGTGAGAGGTAATGACCTTTGTTCTCTGAGAACGCCCGCAGGTAACAATTCCTCCCCTTGCTCAAACACACACACACTCACACGCTCACACTCACACATTCATACACCCACTCACATACTCTCTCTCACATACACACACACTCACACGCTCACACTCACACGCTCACACTCACACGTTCATACACTCACTCACATACTCTCTCTCACACACACACGCGCATGCATACAGATACACACACGCACTCACACAATCATACACCCACTCACATATACATTCATACACTCATTCACATACAATCACACTCACTCACATTCAAACACACACATTCGTACACTCAGTCACATGCTCACACACACATACAAACACACACACACATATACACACACATGCACACTCACACACATACATACTCACACACACTCTCTCACACGCACACATACACACACATACACACATTCTTTCTCTCTCATACACACACACTCACTCCCAATGCTAATCAGCAAACATAGAAATAGACGGGCGCTGATTTTTCTGTGAATTGCTAATAGATGCTGTGTTTGGTGTTTTAATTAAGTTACTGCTCTGCTACACATATGTTGAGAATAAATGGTATGGATGTGTACAGTATGTATACATAGACAGAGTGAAACACACACACTGAAAAACTCACATCGACATAGGTGCACACTGATGTGAACTCACAACAAAGCGTACTCGTACAAATAAACCACACACGCGTATGTTCATAAACACGCTGATACATTCACATTGACACATACATGCACATATAGACACAGGTGAACCTATTCCTTTGGTATTTCCACAGTAATAGGGAGAGCAGGGCTGCATCTATCTGTAGCACCGACTCCCACAGGTTCACTGGAAGCTGAGGGTCACCTCATTTAAACAACAATGGTGTGCTGAGGGCAGGTGGTGACACAGGGCTGCTGGAAACAAGTGTTCAAATCCTACCACATCAGCACTGGGTTATACGTTGAAATAAATCAGGAATTGAAAGGTACTTTCAATAACCATTAGTGATTGATGTTAAAAATATGTCTAGTTCACTAATGCCCTATGGGGAAAGGAATTCTACTGTCTTCATTCTGATACACGTGTGAAGCCAGACCCACAGCAATTTGGGTGACTTTTAATTACCCCCTTAAATGGCTGATAAACCCACTCTGATGGACAATAATGTTGGCCTTGTTAACAATACCCATGCCTCATCAACTAATATTTTGAACATGCACAGATTAACATGCACACTGGCCTCACAGCCACATACCTGTGTATGTACACAGTGTTGTTTGCAAACATGGAATACATACATGATAAGCGCATCAATCAACTCATGAACAAATGAAACATAAACCCATATACATAAGCAAGGCTGGAGGCAGACAGTTGTGTTTAAAAGTAACTACATATAGGTTACCAACATGTAAAGAGGGTGGCACAGTGACTCAGTGGTTAGCACTGCTGCCTCATAGCATCAGGGACCCGGGTTTGATTGCAGCCTCAGGAAACTGTCTGTCTGGAGTTTGCATGTTATCCCCATGTCTGCGTGGGTTTCTGCTGGGTGTTCTAGTTTCCTCCCACAGTCCAAAGATGTTCAGGCTGGGCGAATCAGCTATGGCAAATGCAGGGTTACAGGGATGGGGTAGGGGTCTGAGTGGAATGCTCTTTGGAGGGTCAGTGTGGACTTGTTGGGTTGAATGGCCTGTTTCCACACTGTGGGGATTATATATATATAATATATATATCTTGTGTACAGAAACAAGCACACTCTATTAACCAACAGCCCCCAAAGCAAGCAACGCTAAAGAAAATCAACAAACATTTTCTTAAGTAATCCGACACGATCATAACTCTTATTGAAACATTAGTTTTGTAATACTGTCAACATTTTGGGAAAACACATTCAATCACATTATGACTAAGAGATTATGAAGTAGACTTAGGAAATAATTTATGAGACAGGGTTTAGTTTGGCTGCTTGGAGGCTTCGGCAGCTATATTGCCTGCGAGTTACTGACGGGATTTGAAGTCAGTGTTTCACCCATCACCGGGAAGGGGCAAATGAAAATTCAGGATACAAGGTTACAGATAGTGAAGAGGATTGTCAGGGGATACAGCAAGACATAGATCAATGTTGTCAAGGAGAATACTGAGATACAGGTGATTAGACTAGACAGGATTGAGGCTCATATGAAGGAGGTGTTAGCAATTCTGGAAAGTGTGAAAATTGATGAATCGCCAGGGCCAGATAGAATTTATCTTCAGATTCTCTGGGAAGTCAGGGATGAGATTACAGAGCCTTTGGCTTTGATCTTTATGTCATCATTGTCTACAGGAATAGTGCCAGAAGACTGGAGGATGGCAAATGTTGTCCCCTTGTTCAGGAAGGGGAGTAGAGACAACCCTGGTAATTATAGACCTGTCAGCCTTACTTCTGTTGTGGGCAATGTTTTGGAAAGGATTATAAGAGATAGGATTTATAATCATCTAGAAAGGAATAAGTTAATTACGGATAGTCAACACAATTTTGTGAAGGGTAGGTCATGCCTCACAAAACGTATTGGGTTCTTTGAGAAGGTGACCAAACAAGTGGATGAGGGTAAAGCTGTTGATGTGGTGTATATGGATTTTAGTGAAGCCTTTGATAAGGTTCCCCACGGTAGGCTTTTGCAGAATATACAGACGCATGGGATTGAGGGTGTTTTAGCGGTTTGGATCAGAAATTGGCAAGCTGTAACTCAGAGAGTAGTAAGGGTATGGAATGCTTTGCCTGCAACGGTAGTAGTTCGCCAACTTTAAGTACATTTAAGTTGTCATTGGACAAGCATATGGACGTACATGGAATAGTGTAGGTTAGATGGGCTTCATATTGGTATGACAGGTCGGCGCAACATTGAGGGCCGAAGGGCCTGTACTGCGCTGTAATGTTCTATGTTCTATGTTCTATGTAACAAGACAGAGGGTGGTGGTTGATGGGAAATGTTCAACCTGGAGTTCAGTTACTAGTGGGGTACCGCAATGATCTGTTTTGGAGCCACTGCTGTTTGTCATTTTTATAAAAGTGATTTCAGAAAGTTAGGGTGGAAGCTGCAGAGCAGGACGAACAGAGTAGTGTTCTTGGGTTCACTACTGGTGCCACGAGATAGCAAGGCAAGGAACAGGGAGCGGGCGCAGCTTAACACGTGGCTGCGCAGCTGGTGTAGGAGGGAGGACTTCAGATATGTAGATAATTCTTCTGGGGAAGGTGGGACCTGTACATGAAGGACGGGTTGCACCTGAACTGGATGTGGACCAATGTCCTGGGTGGAAGGTTTGTTTGAATGGTTCAGGGGGGTTTAAACTAGTATTGCAGGGGGTGAGAACCTGAGCTGTATACCGGAGTTGAGAGTTGATGGGGATGAAGCAATAGCAAGAGGTAGCGCAGCCAGTGGGAAGGAATTTTCTGGGAAAGAATCAAGGGATCGGTTAAAGTGTGTTTGCTTTAATGCAAGGAGTATCAGGAATAAAAGTGATAAGCTTGGAGCATGGATCAGTACCTGGTGCTATATGATGTTGTGGCCAAAACAGAGACAAGGGTTTCTCAGGGGCATGAATAGTTGCTGGATGTTCCAGGGTTTAGAGCATTTAAAAAGAATAGGGAGGGGGGGAAAAAGAGGAGGGGGTGTAGCACTGCTAATCAGAGAGGGTATCACAGCTACAGAAGCTTCATTGTCGAGGAAGATCTGCCTACCGAGTCAGTATGGGTGGAAATTAGGAACAGCAAGGGAGCAGTCACCTCGTTAGGGGTTTACTACAGGCCCCCCAATAGCAGCAGGGAGATGGAAGAAAGTATAGGTCGGCAGATTTCGGAAAAGTGTGAATGTAGTAGGGTTGTTGTAATGGGTGACTTTAACTTTCCCAATATTGATTGGAACCTCCTTCGAGCAGATAGTTTGGAAGGAGCTGTTTTTGTAAGGTGTGTTCAGGAGGGTTTCCTAACTCAGTACGTTGACAGGCTGACGAGGGGAGAGGCCATTTTGGATTTGGTGCTCGGCAATGAGCTGGGGCAGGTGTCAGATCTTGCGATGGGAGAGCATTTTGGTGATAGTGACCACAACTGCCTCACATTCTACATAACTGTGGAGAAGGAGAGAAACAGGCACAATGGGAGGACATTTAATTGGGGAAAAGGAAACTATGATACTATCAGACATGAGTTGGGAAGCATAGACTGGGAGCAATTGTTCCATAGAAAGGGCACTATAGACATGTGGAGACTGTTTAAGGAACAGTTGTTGCGAGTGATGCATAAATGTGTTCCTCTGAGACAGGCAAGAAGGGGTAAGATAAAGGAACCTTCGATGACAAGAGCGGAGGAACTTCTCGTCAAAAGAAAGAAGGCAGCTTACGTAAGGTGGAGGAAGCTAGGGTCAAGCTCAGCTCTAGAGGATTACAGGCAGGCGAGGAAGGAGCTCAAAAATGGTCTGAGGAGAGCCAGGAGGGGGGCACGAGAAAGGCTCGGCAGGAAGGATTAGGGAGAATCCAAAGGCATTTTACATGTATGTGAAGAATAAGAGAATGATCAAAGAAAGAGTAGGGTCGATCAGGGATAGCATAGGGAACTTGTGTATAGAGTCTGAGGAGGTAGGGGAAGCCCTAAATGAGTTTTTGCTTCTGTCTTTATTAAAGGAAAGGGCCTTGTAGTGAATGAAACCATTGAGGAGCAGGTAAGCATGCTGGAACAGATAGAGATTGAGGAAGCTGATGTGCTGAAAACTTTGACAAACATTAAGATTGACAAGTCGCCAGGGGCAGACCTGATTTGTCCTCGGCTGCTTTGGGAAGCGAGAAATGTGATTGCTTCGCCACTTGCAAAGATCTTTCCATCCTCGCTCTCCACTGGAGTCGTACCTGAGGACCGGAGGGAGGCAAATGTAATTCATCTCTTCAAGAAAGGAAATAGGGAAATCCCCGGCAATTACAGACCAGTCAGTTTCACATCTGTCGTCTGCAAGGTGTTAGAAAAGATTCTAAGGGATAGGATTTGTGACCAACTGGACGAGCATGGCTTGATTAAAGGCAGTCAGCACGGCTTTGTGAGGGGCAGGTCATGCCTCACAAATCTTATTGAGTTCTTTGAGGATGTTACTAGACAAGTTGGTGAGGGTCGAGCAGTGGATTTGGTGTATATGGACTTCACCAAAGTTTTTGATAAGGTTCCCCATGGTAGGTTCGTTCAGAAGGTCAGGAGGAATGGGATACAGGGAAATTTAGCTGTTTGGATACAGAATTGGCTGGTCGACAGAAGACAGCAAGTGGTAGTGGAAGGAAAGTATTCTGTCTGGAAGTCAGTGGTGAGTGGTGTTCCACAGGGCTCTGACCTTGGGCCTCTACTTTTTGTAATTTTTATTAATGACTTGGATGAGGAGATTGAAGGATGGATTAGCATGTTTGCAGATGACACAAAGGTTGGAGGTGTCGTTGACAGTATAGAGGAACTGTTGTAGGCTGCAGCGTGACATTGACAGGATGCAGAGATGGGCTGAGAGGTGGCAGATGGAGTTCAACCTGGATAAATGCGAAGTGATGCATTTTGGAAGGTCGAACTTGAAAGATGAGTACAGGATTAAAGACAGGATTCTTGGCAGTGTTTAGAGGAACAGAGAGATCTTGGTGTGCAGGTATATAGATCCCTTAAAATGGCCACCCAAGTGGACAGGGTTGTTAAGAAAGCATATGGTGTATTGGCTTTCATTAACAGGGGGATTGAGTTTTAGAGTCGTGAGATCTTGTGGCAGCTCCATAAAACTTTGGTTAGACTGCACTTGGAATACTGCGTCCAGTTCTGGTCTCCGTATTATATTGATTCCTGAAGAAGGACTTATGCCCGAAACGTCAATTCTCCTGCTCCTTGGATGCTGCCTGACCTGCTGTGCTTTTCCAGAAACACATTTTTCAGCTTGCCATATTATAGGAAAGATGTGGATACTTTGGAGAGGGTTCAGAGGAGGTTTACCAGGATGCTGCCTGGACTGGAGGGCTTATCTTACGAAGAGAGTTTGACTGAGCTCGGACTTTTTTCATTGGAAAAAAGAAGGAAGAGAGGGGACCTAATTGAGGTGTACAAGATAATGAGAGGCATAGATAGAGTTGATAGCCAGAGACTTTTTCCCAAGGCAGAAATTGTTAACACGAGGGGTCATAGTTTTAAGCTGTTTGGCGGAAAGTATAGAGGGGATGTCAGAGGCGGGTTCTTTATGCAGAGAGTTGTGAGAGCATGGAATGTGTTGCCAGCAGCAGTTGTGGAAGCAAGGTCACTGGGGATATTTAAGAGACTGCTGGACATGCATATGGTCACAGAAATTTGAGGGTTCGTACATTAAGTTTACCTTACATGAGGATCAATGGTCAGCACAACATCATGGGCTGAAGGGCCTATTCTGTGCTGTACTGTTCTATGTTCTATGTTTTATGTTCTAAATGACCTGGATGAGGGCATAGATGGATGGGTTAGTAAATTTGCAGATGACACTTAGGTCGGTGGAGTTGTGGACAGTGCTGAAGGATGTTGTAGGTTACAGAGGGACATAGATAAGCTGCAGAGCTGGGCTGAGAGGTGGCAAATGGAGTTTAATGTGGAAAAGTGTGAAGTGATTCACTTTGGAAAGAATAACAGGAATTACAGAGTATTGGGCTAATGGTAAGATTCTTGGTAGTGTAGATGAGCAGAGAGAGCTGTGTGTCCAGGTACATAGATCGTTGAAAGTTACCACCAAGGTTGATAGGGTTGTTAAGAAGGCATATGGTGTTTTAGCTTTTTATAAGTAGAGGAATTGAGTTTCGGAGCCATGAGATCATGTTGCAGCTGTATAAAACTCTGGTGTGGCTACATTTGGCGTACTGCGTAGATTCTGGTCGCCACATTATAGGACGGATGTGGAAGCTTTGGAGGATTCAGAGGAGATTTACTAGGATGTTGCCTGGTATGGAGGGAAGCTCTTATGAGGAAAGGCTGAGGGACTTGAGACTGTTTTCATGAGAGAAGAAGGTTATGAGGTGACTTAATAGAGGCATACAAGGTCAGAGAATTAGATAGGGTGGACAGTGAGATGTTAAAGTAAATTAGCAGAATAGAATCACCTTGGCCAATATTTATTACTCAATGAATAAACAGAAGAAAATTGTCAGGTTAATTAACTCATTTCTATTTGTCAGAACTTTTGATGGTGTACTTTCCTACATTATACCAGTGCTGAGATTTCCAAAATACTTAATTGGCTAGAATGCCCTTTCCATTCTAAGGTCTGCTGTTTGAGGGTGTGACAGTCTGAAGGGGTTAATCCTGTGGAATGCATTAAGTACCACCCACTTGGATGATCTGGACTCAGGTGGGCAAAAAAATAATGTCCGATCTTAGAGGAGAATGACGTTACATTGGGATCTCCCTCATCGTCACTGGAACAATGTTTATCACATCAGTCTAACTTGTTCCTAGCTGCTGTAAAAGCATTAAGTGACATCATACCCAGGCACAATCCACTTCTCATTGGATGATCAAGTGGTTTGCCCTTACCACACTAGATAAAGCAGATCCCTGCAGATTACTTCCAGGAAAGAGGATGATTGCAGCAAATCTACCAGCTGGATCATTCACCAAGGTATTCAAGGTAAGGAATTATCATTCAACAAGGTGTGATATCAGTGCAAATTGTTTCTTTTAATTGGCAGGAATCTGAAGGATTCAGACCACAGTTGTCCAATGCAATAATACCCTTATCATTCTGGAGTGGGGTTCAAACTAATGATCTTCTTGCTTTAGAGTAAGAATGGCATAGGCCATGACATGCAAAGTGTAGAAGTCAGCCATTCAGCCCATCAGGTCTGCTCTGTCATCCAATGGGATCATCGAATCAGAGAATTCCTACAGTGTGGAAGCAGGCCATTTGACCCATTGGTTCGACACCGACTCTCCCAAGAGCATCCCACCCAGACCTAACCTTCTACCCTATTCCTGGAACTCTGCATTTCCCATGGTTAGTACACCTAGCTCACACATTCCTTGTACTATGGGCACTTTAGCATGGACAATCCACCCTGACCTGCACATTTTTTGACTGTGGGAGGAAACCAGAGCATCCGAAGGAAACCCACACAGACACAGGGAGAATGTGCAAACTCCACACAGACAGTCACCTGAGGCTGGAATTGAACCCAGGTCCCTGGCGCTGTGAGGCAGCAGTGCTAACCACTGAGCCACCGTGCTGCCCTAAGGATGGTAGATCATGGCTGCTGAAACATGGCAGAGAACTCTCCATTGCTCTTTCCACTGCTACAAAGAAAGCCCCTGTTTCTGTCCTCTGTACTAAATCCTTGGTTGCGTTTCCTAATAAAGGTAACAGGCTACAGAAGGGAGAGAGAAACACATACCAACTCGTGCAATGTAGCTCATTGGTAAAGCATTGGAATCTATTGCAGACAATAATGAGAGTGGTAGAGCATGATTGGTGGGAGGTGGCTGCATTAGCAGAGACAGAGTGAGTGTGAGGTAGTGGAGATTAGATAGTGGCACTTACCAATCAGTGACCTTTTTCCTACAGTGCTGGCCATTCCTCCACATGGTTGAGACTACACTAAACTAGATGATAACCATGGGCCGGGTTGGCATGGTCTGTTGCCATGACCTCCCCTGCTGGTCCTGGGGGAAATGGTCCCTCATCTGCACCAAGCTGTCAAACAGGACCCCTGCAAAGCAGGACACTATATTCCTCTTGTCAGTTGTACCCAGGACAAATGTCACAAACTGTACAGGGCTGTTCCAGACTGACAGTGCTTGACCATGTGCTCAGCGGTCCTTTCAAGATGGTGTCACCTTCTGCAATCCCAGGATGCCCGAGCAGTGACAATTAACTCTGGCTCCAGTGAATGAAAGAATCAGGCGGTGTCAGAATTTAAGACAATAACAGATAAAAACTCACTTGGGCTCATCCCAGAGATCCTTCTTGAAGCTCAACGAAAATGGCACTACATTAAAATTCTGCATAACAGAAAGACAGAAATTTTAAAATCTTGAAAACAGTAAATCACTACAGAACAGCTCATAACACAATTAAACATTTTATTGAAATTTTTAACACAATCTGTGTTTCTATGACTCTGTAAATCTTACAGTAATACAGAGTTTAAAAACGAAGGGAAATGAAGGGAAATCTATAGAATGCTGAATGCACTCTAGCAAGGTCTACAATAACTGAATATGAAATGGCATTTGTGAATCTAAGAAAACAAGTTTAAGGCAGAGTAGGAACAATATTAAAATAATACAGATTTAAATCAGCTTTACAGAGCCTTGAGAAACAATGGAAGCAGTTTTAATACTTTCCAGCAAATTCCAGGTCAGAGGTAAACCATAAAGATTATCAGACTGGACTGCATGAGGTAACAGTTCCTTAGATACAGAATTATATCAAATTCAAACACTCAGTGCAGACATAGGAGACAGTTACTGAGTTGCAGAAAAAAAGGAGGTAACACATGCACAGACCTTAATATGGTCCAGCAATCTCTTTTCAGGAAGTTAACCAAGGCATTTACAGAGAAAGTTGGTGTTCCCAATAATCCGAGATTCACAGAATTTCTTCATAGCAAGGGATATCTTATTCAATTTAAACTTGATTCCACTGCCAAGCTCATTTTCATATTAGACCAGATACCTTGGCTGAAGAAGTAGAAACTACAATCCAGAGATGAGACAATGTGGTGTAGATGGAATGATAGTCAAGAGCATGGGTATGCTACAAGTTACACGACAACATTGTGATAAGGGTGTATCATTTATATACATTCATTAATGTATTGGTTTAGGTGTGGATTTTAAACTAGTGGCATGTGTATGTTTGTCTACTTCTGCAACCAGGGACTGAATTGCTTACTCCTGTTGTTAAAATTAGTATGGGTCAGGTAACACTTGACTGAAGTCCTCTTGGAGTGTTCATGGAAGTTTGTTTATATTGTGGGGCTTTACAGTAGGAGGAGGGTGAAACATTCACTTCGCAGAAGCTAAGATGAACACTTTTAAAAATTAGTTAAAATCTCATGACATCCAGGGTAACTTGGCAAGCTGGACCCAAAACTGGTTTACTAAGAGGAGACAGAGAGGGCTGTTTGTGTGACTGAAGACCAGTGTGCAGCCCGACACGAGATCAATTTTGTGGATTTTATAAATGTATGAACGCTTTGAGCATCATGTGTTTGAACCAATGGGTTCAATGCTAGGTCACGTAGTGTTTGTGGTTTTCAGAAATGTTGTAAACGAGAATGTGGGAGGTATGATAAGTAAGTTTGCACATGACACAAAGATGACCAGGTGGCTAATAGTGAGGAGAATGGTGGTTTTTTTCTTAATTAACTCATGGGATATGAATGTTACTGGCTAGGCCAACATTTACTGTCCATCCCTATTGCGCAGAGGGAGGTTGAGAGTTGGTCTTCTGCTACATGCGGGCCAGACCGGGTAATGGCAGCAGATTTCCTTCCCTAAAGCACACAGAGTTTAAAACAATAACATGCATAGCGATATCCTCAACAGTGACACATCATTAATGCCAATTTTAATTTTTTTTTACAAATCTACACACTTAATTCTTATTACAGTGTATTATTCACTCATAGATATAAATGCTTTATTAATCAAAACAAAATATTTGCTGGAAATCTTTTCACCAACTTTAAATTTGACAATTCCATTATTATCTGATATTTATTGGAAGAAATCTAAATTATTGCAGATGAAAAGTAGAAATATGCTACCTGAACAAATGGAAGCTTTTTCTAATCATTACAGGGGAGGTGATGGCCGAGTGGAATTATCACTGGACTGATAATCTAAAGGACCAGGTAATAGTCCGGGGACCCAGGTTTGAATCCCACCACAGCCAATGGCAGAATTTGAATTCAAGAAAACAAATCTGGAATTAAGAGTCTAATGATGACTGTAAGTCCATTTTTGACCGTCAGAAAAAAAGCCCATCTCGTTCACCAGTGTCCTTTAGGGAAGGAAATCTGCCATCTTACCTGGTCTGACTTACATGCAACTCTAAACCCACAGCAATGTGGTTGCCTCTTAACTGCCCTTGGGCAACTAAGGATGGGCAATAAATGCTGGCCCAGACAGCAATGACCTCATCCTGTGAATGAATTTTAAAAAGCTTTAGATTCAAATAGTGTCTCAGTGGCGAGGGTTATGGGAATTGGAAAAACTTGAAAGGGTTGACACACTTAGTGCAGAACTCTACCTCCTATTTAATCTCACGGTAGGTAAAAACAATGACTGCAGATGCTGGAAACCAGAGTCTAGATTAGAGTGGTGCTGGAAAAGCACAGCAGTTCAGGCAGCATCCGAGAAGCAGTAAAATTGACGTTTCGGGCAAAAGCCCTTCATCAGGTATTTAAGTGCATTGCAAGAAAGAAATTCAATTAGAAACTCACTCCTTTTGTTTCTTTATTCATGGGTTATCAACTTGAGCAAGAACGTAACAGTGACCAGGGTGGTTCTGATATTCCCGTAATGTATTGTAAGCTGGGCAGACTAAAGGTGCAGCAAGTTATTTGAGAAAAAATACTTTTCAGAAATAAGGTCATATCACAATCATAGGTGACTAGCGTTTGAAGGAGTACATTGGAGTCACTGAGGCATTGCCAGGTATACAGCAAGGGCTCTGTCAGTGGTCTCAGGGTCAGTAATCTCAAAAGGCATTGAAGATTTCAAACTCCTAATATAGGATTAGGAGGTTTGGAGAACACTACTGCAAACAGATCAGAATATCAAAACTCAGCAAGGTTTGTGGGAAGAAACCAATACTGAAAAGGATAATGATTTTATTTTGGAAACATACGATCAGAAAGCTTCACACTGACAGAAAGGAGAGATCACATCCAGAGTGAGACACAGCTGGAGTTAGTATCCAGGGGATTTGGAGGCAGAGTGTGAATTTGATGCAGAAAGGAAGAGGTGCTTTTCGCTTGCTTTCTTTGACTCAAGATTTTGTTTTATAAAAACAAAATTAATTAAGGCCCAGGATCAGGGGCCCTGCACAAAAGAGTGATTTCACAGCTAAACCATGACTTCATTGGTTGCTGGTAGCTACTAACTTGACTATCTATTATAAGTAACTTTCAAATTGAAAGTAAATAGGGAAATATTTACAGGCTACAAACTAAAAGACTATTATGATTTTTTAATGCCAAATTATAACCTAAGTAATTAAGATAGTGATGTCAGGCCAGGCGATGTGTTGTAACTACATGGAGTGGGAGCGATTGCGACCACATCTGTAGCAAGTGTTGGTTGCTTGTGGAGCTCCAGCTCAGAGTTGATGAGTCTGAGCTTTGAACACTGTGACTCACCAGAGAGGCGAAGAGTTTCCTAGACACTGTGTTTGAGGAGGTAGTCACACCCCTTAGTCTAATGACCTCAAATGTCAGGGACAGGAACAGGAAGGTGTAACCACCAGCTAAACAGGTGGAGGGCTCCCAGGAGGTAGTGCTGAAGGAGCCTCAGCCCTTGAGCTTATCTAAAATGTTGGAGCCTTATGTTGGATGAGAGTTTGGGCTGTGGAGAGGATGAGCAAACTGACCGTAGAACCCATGGTACAGGAAGCTATTCAAGAGGGGGGAGAAAAGATCAGGGTTAACATAGTCAGGGGAATAGACACTGTGGCCAGAATCAAGAGTCCCGAAAGCTGTATTGTCTGCAAAGTGGCCATAATTGGCCTGAATGCCAAGATGACCATCAAAATGGCCACTGGAACATGTACAAATAGACCTGAGTTCCAAGGGATGAATGGTCCTAGGCCAGGATTCATCAGTGCATGAACAGTCAGTGTCACTTTATTCTAAGTGTAATCACGTAACCACCTGTACATGTCCAAGGTCTGCTCTGAGATTGCTTTCTACCTGGCCTGGGGAAACTGAGGACTCAAAATCCAAGAGAGGGGGCAAAGGTCAGTGAAGGCCAGACAAGGTTCCCCATGATTAGCAAGTTTAGATCTCATGGAATACAGGGAGAACTAGCCATTAGGATACAGAACTAGCTGAAAGGTAGAAGACAGAGGGTGGTGGTGGAGAGTTGTTATTCAGACTGGAGGCCTGTGACCAGTGGAGTGCCACAAGGATCGGTGCTGGGTCCTCTACTTTTTGTCATTTACATAAATGATTTGGATGCGAGCATAAGAGGTACAGTTAGTAAGTTTGCAGATGACACCAAAATTGGAGGTGTAGTGGACAGCGAAGAGGGTTACCTCAGGTTACAACAGGATCTTGACCAGCTGGGCCAATGAGCTGAGAATTGGCAGATGGAGTTTAATTCAGATAAATGCGAGATGCTGCATTTTGGGAAAGCAAATCTCAGCAGGACTTATACACTTAATGGTAAGGTCCTAGGGGGTGTTGCTGAACAAAGAGACCTTGGAGTGCAGGTTCATAGCTCCTTGAAAGTGGAGTCACAGATAGATAGGATAGTGAAGAAGGCGTTTGATATGCGTTCCTTTATTGGTCAGAGTATTGAGTACAGGAGTTGGGGGGTCTTGTTGCGGCTGTACAGGACATTGGTTAGGCCACTGTTGGAATATTGTGTACAATTCTGGTCTCCTTCCTATCGGAAAGATGTTGTGAAACTTGAAAGAGTTCAGAAAAGATTTACAAGGATGTTGCCAGGGTTGGAGGATTTGAGCTATAGGGAGAGGCTGAACAGGCTGGGGCTGTTTTCCCTGGAGCGTCAGAGGCTGAGGGGTGACCTTATAGAGGTTTACAAAATTATGGGGGCATCTATAGGATAAATAGGCAAAGTCTTTTCCCTGGGGTTAGGGAGTACAGAACTAGAGGGCATAGGTTTAGGGCGAGAGGGGAAAGATATAAAAGAGACCTAAGGGGCAACATTTTCACACAGAGGGTGGTACGTGTATGGAATGAGCTGCTAGAGGATGTGGTGGAGGCTGGTACAATTGCAACATTTAAGAGGCATTTGGATGGGTATATGAATAAGAAGGGTTTGGAGGGATATGGGCTGGGTGCTGGCCGGTGGGACTAGATTGGGTTGGGATATCTGGTCAGCATGGACAGGTTGGACCGAAGGGTCTGTTTCCATGTTGTACATCTCTATGACTCTATGACTCTAAGTAGCAGTGGACATTCAGCAATCCAACTGGATTGCTCATCATAATGGGTGAAAGCAAGGTAGCAGCTCCAGGCTGTATTTGCCCTGGTTAGACCCCACTCAGAGCACTGTGAGCAGATCTGGGCACCACACCTTCGGAAGGATAGATTGGCCTTGGAGGGAGAACTATATAGGATTACAAGAATGATGCTTGGATGTAAGGGGTTAAGTTGTGAAGAGAGATTGTACAAATGTGGCCTGTTTTCTTTGGAATTGAAAAGGTTAAGGCATGATCTGATTGATGTCTTCAGGACATTAACAGGAAAAACAGTGTAGTTAGAGATAAATCATTTCCACTGGTTCTGGATTCTAGGAATATGTGGCATTGCTTAAATATCAGAGCCAGACCATTCAGGAGAGATGTTAGG
The DNA here is from genome assembly GCF_037043375.1 of Chiloscyllium plagiosum. Classification (NCBI taxonomy): domain Eukaryota; kingdom Metazoa; phylum Chordata; class Chondrichthyes; order Orectolobiformes; family Hemiscylliidae; genus Chiloscyllium; species Chiloscyllium plagiosum. The sequence continues at coordinate 6,635,028 of NW_028270155.1, read as the reverse complement.
CAGCACATCGACACACAAAGGGTGGGAGAGGTTTCAAATTCTCTTCCACAAGCAGCTGGACCAGTTGTTAATTTTAAATCTGAGATAGATTTTCTTTTAAGCAAAGATAAAACAGAAGAGAGACCAAAAGCAGAAATATCGAGTTAGGCCACAGATTTCATACAGAAGTTAATCATAGAATCCCTACAATGTGGAAAGTGGCCATTCAGCCCATCAAGTCCTCTGAAGAGGATTCCACCCAGACCCAGACCCTACCCCCATAACTTTCACACTTACCGTGGCTTGCCCACCTAGCCTGCACATCCCTCGTCACTATAGGCAACACAGCCAACCTACCAGAGCACCCAGAGTAAAGCCACACAGACACAGGGAGAATAAGTAAACACGACACAGACTGTTGCCTGAGAGTGGAATCAAACCCACGTCCCTGGTGCTGTGAGGTAGCAGTGCTAGCCACTGAACAACCCGTCTTACTGAAGGGTGGAAGAGGCTTGAGGGGCTGAATGGCCTACTTCAATGCCTATGTTCTTATGACTTGCTGGGGAGGGGTTTGGGGGAAGGCACTGATAGGACCTGCCTGGTATACAGCAACCATAGCTTCACCGAATGTCTAAAGAGCCGGCTCAACAGACTGCCTGTCCAATTGGATTGCAGCCATAACCATCACTTTGCAGTGACACCACAGCTAGAGTTTCTGGGCCTGATGTTCTCCATTGTATCTCCTCTAGAGATGGCACTTCTACAATGCACATGCCGCGATCAAAACTTTCAATCATCCACGCAGCTTGTTGTTATCTTGGAAGTAGGCCTGGATCTGGAAGAAGGGCTTATGCCCAAAACGTCTATTCTCCTGTTCCTTGGATGCTGCCTGACCTGCTGCGCTTTTCCAGCAACACATTTTCAGCTCTGATCTCCAGCATCTGCAGTCCTCACTTTCTCCTGGATCTGGTGGTGACTAGTGACTGGTCAACTTTGTCTGACTGCAGTGACAACAGTTCAATATCCTGTCCTGTAGCGCTCCAGTCACAATTGTAAGCCTCAGGTGTAGATTGGAGTTGCAACGCTTGCTGCATTGCCAAGTCTTCCATAGCCCTCTATCTGGATCTTTCAATCTCCTGAGCTTTGCAGAAGGGCAAGGTCAGAATGAATTCTTTCCCTCCTCCTCTGTTGGTTACACAGCAGAAAGGTGAAGTGATTTCCCCCACAGTGGTGGGTGTTTAACTTCTGGCACAGTTCAGGTGTTAATGCTCCTGCTGGTCTTGCCAGGAATTGATCTGATTCATAATTGCAGTGAACATGTGGCATTAACACCTTCAAAGCAAGCATGAGTCAAGTTTGACTTGGCTCATAAAATAAAACAAAGATCTGCAGCTGCTGAAGATCTGAAACAAAAATTGGAATTGCTGAAGAATCTCACTTTCAGAAGAAAGGGAACTGGATTCAAAACATTAACTCTGCTTTCTCTGTTTCCAGATGTTGCCAGACATCGTCATAGAGATGTACAGCACGGAAACAGGCCCGTCGGATCAACTCGTCCATGCCAACCAAATATCCCAACCCAATCTAGTCCCATTTGCCAGCACTTGGCCCATATCCCTCTAAACTCTTCCTATTCATATACCCATCCAGATACCTCTTAAATGTTGTAATTGTACCAACCTCCACCACTTCCTCTGGCAGCTCATTCCATACTCACAGCATCCTCTAAGTGAAAACATTGCCCCTTAGGTCCCTTTTAAATCTTTTCTCTCTCACCTTAAACCTATGTCGTCTAGTTTTGGACTCACCTACTCTAAGGAAAAGACCTTGAATATTCACATTATCCATGCCCTTAATGATTTTAGAAACCTCTATAATGTCACCCCTCAGGTCCGCTGCTCCAGGGGAAAGAGGCCCAGCCTATTCAGCCTCTCCCTATAGCTCAAATACTCCAACATCCTCATAAATCTTTTCTGAACCCTTTCAAATTTCACAACATCCTTTCTATTGGAGGGATACAGAATTGCATGCAATATTCCAAAAGTGGCCTAACCAATGTCCTGTACAGCCGCATCATGACCTCTCAACTCCGAGACTCAATGCACTGACCAATAAAGGAAAGCATACCAAATGCCTTCTTCACTATCCTACCTACTTGCAAGGAGCTATGAACCTGCACTCCAAGGTATCTTTGTGATTTTTATTGGCATTCTCTGTTTTTGTTTCAGTTTGCTCATTTCTTCTATTCCTGAACATTACCCAGATAGAAGCCTGGGGCAACAATGTAAGATATCAAGAAACGGTTCCTCTGCAAAGGAAACTCAGGAGGTTAATGGTCCTCTCGGTAAATTAATGAACCACCAACAACACTGAGCAACATGCCCTGTGAAGGATATCTGATATCTAAATGATCCTCCATCAGGAAAATTACTCACAGATTAGAATCAGGGTCAACTGTCCTCCACCAAGTGAACTGCCATTCCCCAATTCCGAAGAGCAATTGCAACATTTGAGAGGCATTTGGATGGGTATATGAATAGGAAGGGTTTGGAGGGATATGGGCCGGGTGCTGGCAGGTTGGACTAGATTGGGTTGGGATATCTGATTGGCATGGACGGGTTGGACCGAAGGGTCTGTTTCCATGCCGTACATCTCTATGACTCTATGAGTGAGTTCACAGAAAATTGAGACATCCAGGCCAACTGCATTTATGAAGTCAGAGACATGGGAGAAATGGGGATTGTAGTAAATGTAACACAGTTATAATACATGAAAATGTAATGGGTTAACTGTGGACAAGAAAGGTTGCGGGAAAAATTATATAAGGTAATGGATCTGACAGGGTTAATGTTCATGTTACTTTGGTTCCATCCATTCTCCTAATATTGCAGAGTTAGTGATGGAGATGAGGAGTCCTATTCTCCCTTTCGGAGGGAGGAGGTCTATCTGTATCAGCTCTATAAGGTGCTCATAATTACCCTGAACCAAATGTAGTTGCACTTATTGTTATCATGCAATAAACCATTTTATTCTTTAAGGGCAGAGTCTCTTTTGCAGGTACTCTACAATGCTGTATTCCCTACCCATAATCACTAGATAGACTCACAACAAAGCAAAGGCAAAAGAGGATTGGTGGTGCTGAACCATCTCAAACAACCCTTACCCAGTACCACTCACTGGGAGAAGTGGCAAACACCTCTAGGTTCCAGGATTGGTCTTTAGCTGCTAATGTTTGGGAGTCTCAGGCCTGTGGATGGCCAAATGGAGAAGGTTCGTTTGAGAAGGCACCAATTACAGAGAGACTTTGTCAGCAGCAGAAGTCATGGCAGTGGAGGGAGCAGACAAACTTCCAAACAATGTGCCCCCCCCACTCACTCCTCAAACCCCAGTTGCCCCTCATGTAGCAGAGTCTCTGCAGGTTGTGCATCAGACCATCAGCCATCTCAAACCCATTGAACCAGAGTGGAAACATGTCTTTCCTGATCCCAAACAATCCCTAAGAAAAAGAATAGTTTGGATGAAACAGTTGCCCTTTGCTACAAGATTCAGTAAATAGGGCCTATGTTCTCTGTAGTTTAGAAGCGAGGGAAATGCTCACATTGAAGCTTAAAAGAGTTTGGGGGGTTTTAAGAGACATTGCTGAGAGATTCTTTCCCCTGGTGGGCAATTCTAGAGCAAGGGGACACATTCAGGAACAGGAATTGAGCAGTCAGGCTGAGATAAGGAGGTATCTCTTCACTCAATGGGTTTGTGAGTGTTTGAAATTGTCTACCTCAGCAACAGTGGATGCTCAGTTATATTTATTCAAAACAGAGATTAATAGGTTCTTGGTCACCAGGAGAATCAAGAGCAGGAAAGTGGAAATAAACGTCAAAAATCGACGATGGTTTTCCAGAATAACAGGGCAGGTTCACGGGGGTGAATGGATTACTCTCACTCTTGTTTCTTATGTACTTCAGATTCAGCAGCAATGATAAACCAGATATGCTGAGAGGAAAAATAATTTATTATAACAGACGATAACAACAGAACAGTGTCTTTGAGCAGAGCAAATCAGCAATAAACGCTTAACAACACACAGAAAAAACATTTCTCACCATTCATGGTACATGAGAAGCAGGAGATGTTGGGAGAGATAAGGAAGAGAGACCTGTGGCACTGCATTTAGTCCGAGGCACCTTCCAGAGATATAGTGACCAGAAATAGATACAGTACTCCTGGTGAAATGAGACCAAAGCTTTATATGACTGAAACACTACTTTCCCAATACCCTTAAGGCGAAGTTTAGCACACTATCCTTTTCCATTACAGAGACGGCAATCCTCTTTGCTCCTCCTGAAAGCCTTTCCCACTAAGAACATGTTCCAATATATCTTTTCATTGATCGTAACTTCATTAAAATGCCTCGTTAGTGCAGGTCTCTGAATGAGAAGACTGGAGATTCATGCCCCAGTCACAGAGTTGATGCTCTAACACAACTCTCCCAGTGGAGCACTGAAGCAGCCACCTGCTATCCTGACCTTTGACACTAATTCCAATTTACAGCTCTTGACTCCCCTGGAGACCAAAAATCTGTTGATGATACTTAACCACTGAACAACCCCAACTCTCTGGGACAGGCGATCCTAAAAACGCACAATCACCTGCCGTAAATAAATTTCTCCTCATCACAGTCTAAATGTTCAAACCTTCATCCAGAAGGCACCCCCAAACTTTACACTCTCCCAACAGACAAAGCAACTTTTCAGCAACTTCTCTATTGACTCTCCACGAAATTCGTTTACACTTCAATCAGGTCATTTATCTCAGAGAATACAGACCCAATTTATTCAACCTGTTATTTTCAGAGAAGCCTCTCAACATGATCATATCCTGTTCACAAATCCTTTGGGATTGAGGATGACTTGCTTGATTCTGATGGGTTCTAAATTGGCTGGTGATCCTACGTCCAAAGCCAGAGTGTGAGTTTTACAATGGGTTAGGGTTAGGGTTAGGGTTAGGGTCAGGGTTAGGGTTAGGGTTAGGGTTAGGGTTAGGGTTAGGATTGGGGTGGGGTTAGGATTGGGGTGGGGTTAGGGTTAGGGTTAGGGTTAGGGTTAGGATTGGGGTGGGGTTGCGAATAGGGTCAGGATTAGCTTTTGCGGTACAGTTAGGATGAGGATTAGTATTAGTGTTCAGGTTAGGGTTAGGGTTAGGGTTAGGGTTAGGGTTAGGGTTAGGGTGCAGTCTTGGGTTAGGGTTAAGAATAGAGTTAGGGTTAGTTTTAAAGTTATAGTTGGAGTTAGGGCTAGTGTTAGGATTAGGATTAGGGTTACGGTTCAGTTTAGCATTAGCATTAGGGTTTGGGTTACTCTTAAGATTAGACTTGGATTTATTGTTATGATTAGGATTATGGTTAGGATTAGAGTTACCTTTGGATTAGGATTCAGGTTAGTTTTAGGATTAGAGTTAAATTTAGTGTTCAGATTAGGTTCAGGTTAGAGTTATGTTTTGCGTAAAAGTTAGGGTTAGGATTAAGGCTAAATCAAAGTTCCCCTCTCAACTCTCTCTCAAATGGATATGAAAATTCTCAGTTCAATATTTTTAAGAAAGGAAGGAGAGTTCTCTCTGTGTTCTGGCCACTGTTTATCTGTCAATAAACAGCCAGGACTGCTCATTTGGTCACTATCTGATGTCTGTAAACTTCATCAGACATGAAGTAACCCAAAGCTGCTGTGAAATTTCTCTGGCTGTTCTGAGACCTTGACAGGTCTAGCCAGCAATGCCCTCATCCCGTGAATGAACAAAAAAATACATAAATGCCTTGTCTATATATGGTCTTCAGTAAGGCTTATGACAAGGTTCCTCATGGTAGTCTAGTTAGCAAGGCTGGATCACATGGAATACAGGGAGACCTAGCCATTTGGATACAGAACTGGCTCAAAGGTAGGAGACAGAGGTTGGTGGTAGAAGGATGTTTTTCAGACTGGAGGCCTGTGACCAGTGGTGTGCCACAAGGATCAGTACTGGGTCCTTTACTTTTTGTCATTTATGTAAATGATTTAGATGAGAACATAGGAGGGATGGTTAGTAAGTTTGTAGATGACACCAAAGTTATAAGTGTAGTAAACAAAGAAGATAATCTCTCGGTACAACAGGATCTTCAGCAGATGGGCCAAAGGGCAAGGAGTGGTGGTTACAGTTTAATTTAGATAAATATGAGATGTTGCATTTTAAAAAGGCAAATCAGGATAGGACTTAAATAATTAACGGTAAGGTCCTGGGAGCGTTAGAGCATAGAACATAGAACAGTACAGCACAGTACAGGGCCCTTGATGTTGTGCAGTCCTTTTATCCTACTCTAAGATCAAATTAACCTATATACCCTACATTTTATTATCATCCACCTGCCTGTCCAACAGTCACTTAAATGTCCCGAATGTATCTGACTCTACGACCACCGCTGGCAATGCATTCCACACAGCTATCACTCTCAGTGCAAATAATCTACCTCTAACATCTCCCCTAAACTTTCCTCCAATCACCTTAAAATTATGTCCCCTCCCCATGATAGCCATTTCTGCCCTGGAAAAAAGTCTCTGCCTATCTACTCTATGCATACCTTTCATCACCTTGTACACCTCTATCAAGTCACCTCTCATCTTCTTTGCTCCATTGAGAAAAGTCCTAGTTCCCTCAAACTTTCTTCATAAGACATGCCCTCCAATTCGGGCAGCATCCTGGTAAATCTTCTCTGCACTCTCCCTAAAGTTTCCACAACCTTCCTATAATGAGGCGACTAGAACTGAACACAATATTTCAAAGTGTGGTCTAACCAGGGCATTATAGAGCTTAAGGTATAACCTCGCAGCTCGTAAACTCAGTGCTCTGCTAATGAAAGCCAACACACCATATGTCTTCTTAACAACCCACGTTGGGTGGCAACTTTGAGGGTTCTATGGACCCCAAGAACCCTCTGTTCTTCCAAACCGCTAACAATTCTGCATTTAACCCTGTAATCTGCATTCAAATTCCATCTTTCAAAGTGAATCACTTCACAATTCTCCAGCTCTGCATCTTGTTAATCTCCTGTTGCAATCTACAACAGTCCCCCACAATATCTACAACTCCACAATCCTTCATGTCATCATCAAATGGAATTAACCACCTTTCCACTTCCTCATCGAAGTCATTTATAAAATTCACAAAGAGCAGAGGTCCTAGAACAGATCCCTGCTGAGAACCACTGGTCACTGAGCTCCAGGATGAATACTTTCCATCTACTATCTCCCTCTGTCTTCGATTGGCCAGTGAATTCTGTATCCAGACAGCCAGATTTCTCTGTATCCCATGTCTCCTTACTTTCTGAATAAGCCAATCATGGGGATCCTTGCCAAATACCTTGCTAAAATCCATGTACACCACACCCACAGCTCTACCTTCATCAATGTGTTTTGTCACATTCTCAAAAAATTCAATAAGGTTTGTGAGGCATGACCTGATCCTTACGAAACCATGCTGACTATCTCTAATCAAACTATGCTTTTCCAAATAATCTTAAATCCTGTCTGTCAGAATCCTCTCCAATAATTTGCGCACCACTGACATAAGACTGGTTAGTCTGTAATTCATAAGATTATCCCTACTCCCTTTCTTGAACAAGGGAATAACATTTGCCACCCTCCAATCATCTGGCACTACTCCAGTGGACAGTGAGGATGCAAAGATCATCACCAAAGGCACAGGAATCTCTTCACACGCGTCTCATAGTTACTTTGGATATATACCGTCTGATCTAGGGGACATATCTATCCTCATGTTTTTCAAAATTTCTAGCTCATTCTCTTTCTTAACATCAACCTGTTCAAGCATATCAGCCTGTTTCACACTGTCCACACAAATATCAAGGTCCCTCTCAGTAGTGAATACTAAAGCGAAGTATCCTTTAAGGACCTCCCCTACCTCCTCCGACTCCATTCTTCAGTTCCTTCCTGGCTACCTTGTAACCCTGTCTGATCTTTGCTTCCTCAGCCTTAAGTAAGCTTCCTTCTTCCTCTTGACTAGATGTTCTACATCTCTTGTCATCCAAAGTTCCTTCACCCTATCATCCCTTCCTTGCCTCAGTGGGATAAATCTATCCAGCACTCACAGCAAGTTATCCCTAAACAGCCTCCACATTTCTGTTGTGCATTTCCCTGAGAATATCTCCTCCCAATGTATGCTCCACAGTTCCTGCCTAATAGCATTGTAATCCCCCCTCCCCCAATTAAATGCTTTCCTGTACCATCTGCTCCTATCCTTCTCCATGACTACAGTAAACGTCAGGGAGTTGTGATCACTATCAAATGCTCTCCCACCCGAGAGATCTTTCACCTGACCTGGTTCATTGCCAAGCACCAAATCCATTATGGCCTTCCCTCTAGTCGGTTTATCAACATATTGAGTCAGGAATCCTTCCTGAACACACCTGACAAAATCTGTTCCATCTGCACTAAGGAAATTCCAATAAATATTAGGGAAGTTGAAATCGCCCATCACAACTACCCTGTTATTTCTGCATCTTTCTAAAATCTGCATGCCAATCTGCTCTTCCGTGCCTCTCTTGCTATTGGGGGGGTCTATAGAAAACTCCCAGTAAAGTGACTGCCCCTTTCCTGTTTCTGACTTCCACCTAGACTGACTCAGTGAACAACTCTTCCTCGACGACCTCCCTTTCTGCAGCTGTGATACTATCCCTGATTAGCAATGCCAGTCCTTCATTTCTTTTACCTCCTTCCCTATTCCTTTTGAAACATCTAAACGCTGGAACATCCAATAACCACTCCTGCCCCTGTGATGCCCAAGTCTTCGTAATACCAACAACATTGCAGCTCCAAGGACTGATCCATTCTCTAAGTTCATCACCCTTATTCCTGAAACTTGTTGCGTTAAAAAAGACACACTTCAAACCATCACATTGACTGCAAATTTACCCTATCAACTGTCTATCCTTCCTCACAGACTCTCTGCATGTTGTATCTGTCTGTTCACCAGCTATCCCATCCCCTGATCCATAGATCCAGTTCCCATCCCCCTGCCAAATTGTGTTGTCCAACAGAGACCTTGGAGTGTAGGTGCATAGTTCCTTGAAAGCAGAGTTGCAGGTAGACAGAGTAGTGAAGAAGGCATTTGGTGTGCATACCTTTATTGATCATTGCACTGAGTATAGGAGTTGGGAGGTCATGTTGCAGCTGTACAGGACATCGTGAGGCCACTTTTGGAATACTGCTTTCATGTCTGATCTCCCTGCTATAGAAAAGATGCTAATAAACTTGAAAGGGTGCAGAATAGATTTACAAGGATGTTGCCAGGGTTCGAGGGCTTGAGCTGTAGGGAGAGGTGGAATAGGCTGGAGCTAATTTCCCTGGAGTGTCAGAGGCTGAGGGGTGTCCTCATACAGGTTTATAAAATCATGAGGAGCATGGATAGGGTAAACAGACAAGATCTTTACCCTGGGTTGGGGGAGTCCAAAACTAGAGGGCATAGGTCTAGGGTGAGAGACGAAAGATATAAAAGGAACCTGAGGGGCAATTTTTTCACAGAGGGTGGTGCATGAATGGAATGAGCTGCCAGAGGAAGTGGTGGAGGCTGGTAAAAATACAACATTTAAAAGGCATGGGTATATGGATAGGAAGTATTTAGAGAAATATGGGCCAAAAGCTGGCAAATGGGGCTGGATTAATTTAGCAAATCTGGGTGGCATGGAAAAGTTGGATCGAAGAGTCTGTTTCCGTGCTGTACATTTTTATGACTCTATGACTATATGTTCATCCTTCTGCACATAGAAATGGATTAATTTTGAAGAAATGTTACAAGTGTTTTGACATTTAAAAGCTGCACAATCATTACTAACCTGAATTGACTGCACAGTCTGAAATCACAACATTAAATTTGTCAATGGGGAAGCATTCAGATGGGTGAGCCAGATCATTTGAACAATAGTTTCTCACTTCAAGGAAGTTTAGTCTGGGCTCAAACCCAGATTGGGGCAATTCCTGTGATTTCAGCTTTGAGTGTTTTCTGGGGATTGGCTTTGGTGAAGAGATTTCCCATTTGACATCTGTGGGAAATAAACACAGAAAGTGCTGGAGAAACTCAGCAAATGTGGAGGCAGAAACAGAGATAATGGTTCCAGTCTGATATGACAGAAAGAGGCTGTGGCACAATTTAAATGTGATAGGAAGAACAATCTAGAACCCTGAACCAATTCAATAAAAACCTAAAATAAGGAGCTGATCTAATAAAGACCATTATGGAATATCATAAAATTCCATCAGATTCATTCATGTCTTCTGGGGAAGGAAGTTTGTGGTCCTTACCTGGTCTGGTCTACATCTAAACTCCAGACTGATGGATGTGTGGTTGAATCTGAACTGCCCTCTGGGTAAGTTGGCAAAAATGCCAGCACCTTGTGAATGAAAAACAAAAGCAATTCATCAGAATTCATCACAGGGCAGCACGGTGACTGAGTGGTTAGCACTGCTGCCTCACAGTGCCAGGGACCCGGGTTCGATTCCCACCTCGGGCGACTGTCTGCGTGGAGTTTGCACATTCTCCTCATGTCTGTGTGGGATTCCTCCAGGTGCTCCGGTTTCCTCCCACAATCCAAAAATGTGCAGGTCAGTTGAATTGGCCATGCTAAATTGCCCATAGTGTTAGGTGCATTTGTCAGCGGTCAATATGGGGAATGGGTATGGATGGGTTACTCTTCGGAGGGTCGGTGTGGACCTGTTGGGCTGAAGGGCCTATTTCCATACTGTAGGGAATCTAATCTATCGGAACTCTGGCAAATGGACAGATAAAGAGTCATATTGAACTTGACACTCCTACCCACCCATACTACGAACCCTACCTGCCCATAGCCTTCTTCACACCTCTCTAAGTAACTGAACTCTCTCCTTCCCAAAGCCTTACCATCTTCTGAAATTCCTCAAGCCTTTTACCTGGATTAGCCAGAAATCGTACACCTCAGCTCTGACGTCGCCAGGGCTGCTGACCAATCTTATTGCCCTGGTAGCTCCTGAGGATGGGACATTGCCTGCAGCGAGGGGTGGAAGTCCCAGGAGGAGCCCAATGAGCCCACCATCACTGCCTCATGGCTCAAGGGGTGACCTTCTAAACAAGGCGAGCTGCTAACATGTTCTCCTTGGGGAATGTGAAGCTGTCCATCTCCCTCTCTCCTGCACCCCTGTTCCTTTCCGCCTGCTAACTCTGCTTTGCTCTCTCTACCAATGATGCCAAAACCTGCTGAGGATTTCCTGTTTATATCTCACGTTTCCAGCATCTGCGCTACTTTATGCTTATTCCATTGAGTCTCACAGTTCTTGCTTCCCATGTTGCTGTTTCTATTCTTTGTCAGTCAGCATTAAGTAGCAAACTCTGAGCTGGTCCAACATCTATACAAGGGCTGGTTGCTTAGCAGCCAGCCTTCTTGAGATGAAGACATCATAATGACTAGTTTTTGTGTTGCCGTGGGAGATAACGCAGCTTTTGAATTGGCTGTGTCCTTCCATCTGCTGAGATAACAATGTCAATGTGTTCCATTTTAACATGCTTTGAAAAGTTCTCAAAACACAATTTCTTTCAAAATAGCTCAATCACTTGAAATTTCCATTCAAAAAGCATTTACAAAGTGTCCAGGGAGTAGAATGCAAGGCATTAGTTTCAATTTCAGCAGCTGAAAGATGGGCAGTTTGCATTGTCCTTCCCATGTCTGACTCAAACGGCATTAAGGCATTAATGCTTCATTATTGTAAACTTGTTCCATTTTACGACTAGCTGTGATTTCTGCATGTACTTTATACACTCTGATACAGTGCCCATTATATTCAAGGGTAGAGAGATGGGAATAAGCCCAGAACAAAATTGTTTTACTTTATAATTTGTGGATCTAAATAGAAACAAAATCCTCCTGTTTCAACGCAGCTCGAAATAACCTTGAAGAACAGACCCTAACCTTCCAAAGAAGGACCTTTCAGCATTCTGCCCTCACTGTTGAGTTCAATAAATTGACATCATTGCCACTGAGTTCCTTTCCCAAGCAGCAAGCATTGGTACTGATTCTGCTATAACTAGCTGCACCTCTGTATCCAGCTTTTCCTTACATTGTCTGTTAGCCTCCTCCTCCCCCATGCACTGCTATTCATTAGAGAGGCACTTTCTACACTCTGCCCTATCACAAACATTTCTACTCCCCATTAAATAATGTGGACTGGGTGTTGAACTGGGATGGACAATGCCAGGTTATAAATTCGACAAATTCTGTGTCTTATGAACCTGCTCCAGCTCTCCGAAAGCTAGTGCTTCCAAATAAACCTGTTGGACGATAACCTGGTGTTGTGTGATTTTTAACATTATCCATTAAATAAGCCAGTTAATGTCTGAAGGGGTTAATTGAAATCTGAGAAAAGTTGAACCCATCAGAATATAGGGAACTCTTACAGAAGGGACATTGCAGTCTAGAGAGGGGAGATGAGGCATGAAGGTTCAATTGGGGCGATTGAGAGTTATAAGGAGGGGACATGAAAGGAGAGGACATGAAAGGTCCTTAGTCGGTAGGATTAGGGAAAACCCTAAGGCTTTCTATAGGTATGTTAGGAATAAAAGAATGACTAGGGTAGGAATAGGTCCAGTCAAGGATAGTAGTGGGAAGTTGCGTGTGGAGGCGGAAGAGATTGGGGAGACACTGAATGAATACTTTTCTTCAGTATTTACTCAGGAACAGGGCATTGTCGTTGATGCGAATACTGAGTCACAAATAAGTAGAATGGATGGCTTTGAAGTATGTAGAGAAGAGGTGTTGGAAATCCTGGAAAAGGTGAAAATAGATAAGTCCCCTGGGCCTGATGGCATTTATCCTAGGATTCTCTGGGAAGCAAGGGAGGAGATTGCAGAGCCATTGGCCTTGATTTTTATGTCCTCTTTGTCTACAGGAGTAGTGCCAGAAGACTGGAGGATAGCAAATGTGGTTCCCTTGTTCAAAAAGGGGAGTAGGGATAACCCTAGTAACTATAGGCCGGTGAGTCTCACTTCTGTTGTGGGCAAAGTCTTAGAGAGAATTGTAAGGGATAGGATTTATGCACATCTTGATAGGAATAATGTGATCAAGGATAGTCAGCATGGTTTTGTGAAGGGCAGGTCGTGCCTCACAAACCTTATTGAATTCTTTGAAAAGGTGACGAAGGAGGTTGATGAGGGGAAAGCGGTAGATGTGGTATATATGGATTTTAGTAAGGCATTTGATAAGGTTCCCCATGGTAGGCTACTGCAGAAAATACGGAGATATGGCATTGAGGGTGAGTTGGAGGTTTGGATTAGGAATTGGCTGGATGGAAGAAGACAGAGGGTAGTAGTTGATGGCAAAGTTTCTTCATGGAGTGGCGTCACTAGCGGTGTTCCGCAAGGATCTGTTTTGGGACCATTGCTGTTTGTCATTTTTATAAATGACCTGGAAGAGGGGTTAGAAGGTTGGGTGAGCAAGTTTGCGGATGATACGAAAGTCGGAGGAGTTGTTGACAGTGAGGAAGGATGTGGCAGGTTACAGCAGGATATAGAGAAGCTGCAGAGCTGGGCAGAAAGGTGGCAAATGGAATTCAATGTAGCTAAGTGTGAGGTGATTCACTTTGGGAAGAATAACAAAAAGATGGGGTACTGGGCTAACGGTCGGATACTTGGTAGTGTGGATGAGCAGAGGGATCTTGGTGTCCATGTACACAGATCTCTGAAAGTTGCCACCCAGGTAAATAGTGCGGTGAGGAAGGCATATGGCGTACTGGCTTTTATTGGTAGAGGAATTGAGTTCCGGAGTCCTGAGGTCATGATACAGTTGTATAAGACTCTGGTGCGGCCGCATCTGGAATATTGTGTGCAGTTTTGGTCGCCATACTATAGGAAGGACGTGGAGGCACTGGAACGGGTGCAGAGGAGGTTTACCAGGATGTTGCCTGGTATGGAAGGAAGATCGTATGAGGAAAGACTGAGACACTTGGGGCTGTTTTCATTAGAGAAAAGAAGGTTTAGGGGTGACTTGATTGAGGTGTACAAGATGATTAGGGGGTTAGATAGGGTTGACAGTGTGAACCTTTTCCCGCGTATGGAGTCAGGTATTACAAGGGGGCATAGCTTTAAATTAAGGGGGGGTAGATATAGGACTGAAGTTAGGGGTAGGTTCTTCACTCAGCGAGTCGTAAGTTCATGGAATGCCCTGCCAGTAGCAGTGGTGGACTCTCCCTCTTTATGGGCATTTAAGCGGGCATTGGATAGGTATATGGAGGATAGTGGGTTAGTATAGGTTAGGTGGGCTTGGATCGGCGCAACATCGAGGGCCAAAGGGCCTGTACTGCGCTGTATTCTTCTATGTTCTAAGGTAGCCAGGAAGGATCTGAAGAGAGAGCTAAGAGCAGCAAGGAGGGGACATGAAAAGTCCTTAGTTGGTAGAATTAGGAAAAATCCTAAGGCTTTCTATAGGTATGTCAGGAATAAAAGAATGACTAGGGTAGGAATAGGTCCAGTCAAGGATAGTAGTGGGAAGTTGCGTGTGGCTGAAGAGATTGGGGAGACACTGAATGAATACTTTTTGTCAGTATTCACTCAGGAACAGGACATTGTTGCTGATGTGAATATTGAGTCACAATTAATTAGAATGGACGGCTTTGAGATATGTAGGGAAGAGGTATTGGAAATTCTGGAAAGGGTGAAAATAGATAAGTCCCCAGGGCCTGATGGCATTTATCCTAGGATTCTCTGGGAAGCAAGGGAGGAGATTGCAGAGCCATTGGCCTTGATTTTTATGTCCTCGTTGTCTACAAGAATAGTGCCAGAAGACTGGAGGATAGCAAATGTGGTTCCCTTGTTCAAGAAGGGGAGTAGGGATAACCCTAGTAACTATAGGCCGGTGAGTCTCGCTTCTGTTGTGGGCAAAGTCTTAGAGAGAATTGTAAGGGATAGGATTTATGAACATCTGGATAGAAATAATGTGATCAAGGATAGTCAGCATGGTTTTGTGAAGGGCAGGTCGTGCCTCACAAACCTTATTGAATTCTTTGAGAAGGTGACTAAGGAAGTAGACGAGGGTAAAGCGGTAGATGTGGTGTATATGGATTTTAGTAAGGGGTTTGATAAGGTTCCCCATGGTAGACTACTGCAAAAAATATGGAGGTATGGCATTGAGGTGAATTGGAGGTTTGGATTAGGAATTGGCTGGCTGGAAGAAGACAGAGGGTAGTAGTTGATGAGCTGGAAATGTGTTGCTGGAAAAGCGCAGCAGGTCAGGCAGCATCCAGGGAACAGGAGAATCGACGTTTCGGGCATAAGCCCTTCTTCAGGAATGGGGAAAGTTTGTCCAGCAGGCTGAGATAAAAGGTAGGGAGGAGGGACTTGGGGGAGGGGCGTCGGAAATGTGATAGGTGGAAAGAGGTCAAGGTGAGGGTGATAGGTCAGACTGGGGTGGGGGCGGAGAGGTCGGGAAGAAGATCTCAGGTTAGGAAGGCGGTGCTGAATTTGATGGATTTGACTGAGACAGGGTGGGGGGAGGGGAAATGAGGAAACTGGTGAAATCCGAGTTCATCCCTTGTGGTTGGAGGGTTCCTAGCCGGAAGATGAGGCGTTCTTCCTCCAACCGTCGTTTTGTTGTGGTCTGACAATGGAGGAGTCCAAAGACCTGCATATCCTTGGTGGAGTGGGAGGGGGAATTGAAATGTTGAGCTACAGGGTGGTTGGGTTGGTTGGTCCGGGTGTCCCAGAGGTATTCTCTGAAACGCTCCGCAAGTAGCTGGCCTGTCTCCCCAATATAGAGGAGGCCACATCGGGTGCAGAGGATGCAATAGATGATATGTGTGGAGGTGCAGGTGAATCTGTGGCGGATATGGAAGTTTCCTTTGGGGCCTTGGAGGGAGGTGAGGGGGGAGGTGTGGGCGCAAGTCTTGCACCTCCTGCAGTTGCAGGGGAAGGTGCCGGGAGTGGAGGTTGGGTTGGTGGGGGGTGTGGATCTGACGAGGGAGTCACGGAGGGAGTGGTCTTTACGGAATGCTGATAGGGGAGGGGAGGGAAATATATCCTTGGTGGTGGGGTCCGTTTGGAGGTAGCGGAAATGACGGCGGATGATGCGCTGTACATGGAGATTTGTGGGGTGGTAGGTGAGGACGAGTGGGGTTCTGTCCTGGTGGCGGTTGGAGGGGCGGGGTTCAAGGGCAGAGGAGTGGGAAGTGGAAGAGATGCGGTGGAGGGCATCGTCGACCACGTCGGGGGGGAAATTGCAGTCCTTGAAGAAGGAGGCCATCTGGGTTGTGCGTTTTTGGAACTGGTCCTCCTGGGAGCAGATGCGGCGGAGTCGAAGGAATTGGGAGAATGGGATGGCGTTTTTACAGGGGGCAGGATGGGAGGAGGTGTAGTCCAGGTAGCTGTGGGAGTCGGTCGGTTTGTAGTAGATGTCCGTGTTGATTCGGTCGCCTGAGATGGAAATAGAAAGGTCGAGGAAGGGGAGGGAGGAATCTGAGACTGTCCAGGTGAATTTGAGGTCGGGGTGGAAGGTGTTGGTGAAGTGGATGAACTGTTCAACTTCCTCGTGGGAGCACGAGGCGGCGCCGATACAGTCATCGATGTAGCGGAGGAAAAGGTGGGGGGTGGGGCCAGTGTGGTTGTGGTAGTAGTTGATGGTAAAGGTTCATCTTGGAGTGCAGTTACTAGCGGTGTTCCGCAAGGATCTGTTTTGGGACCATTGCTGTTTGTCATTTTTATAAATGACCTGGAGGAGGGGTTAGAAGGTTGGGTGAGCAAGTTTGCGGATGATACGAAAGTCGGTGGAGTTGTTGACAGTGAGGAAGGACATGTCAGGTTACAGCAGGATATAGATAAGTTGCAGAGCTGGGCAGAAAGATGGCAAATGGAGTTCAATGTAGGTAAGTGTGAGGTGATTCACTTTGGTAAGAGTAACAAAAAGACGGGGTACTGGGCTAATGGTCGGATACTTGGTAGTGTGGATGAGCAGAGGGATCTTGGTGTCCATGTACACAGATCTCTGAAAGTTGCCACCCAGGTAAATAGTGCGGTGAAGAAGGCATATGGCATACTGGCTTTTATTGGTAGAGGAATTGAGTTCCGGAGCCCTGCGGTCATGTTGCAGTTGTATAAGACTCTGGTGCGGCCGCATCTGGAGTATTGTGTGCAGTTTTGGTTGCCATACTATAGGAAGGATGTGGAGGCACTGGAACGGGTGCAGAGGAGGTTTACCAGGATGTTGCCTGGTGTGATAGGAAGATCGTATGAGGAAAGGCTGAGGCACTTGGGGCTGTTTTCATTGGAGAAAAGAAGGTTTAGGGGTGACTTGATAGAGGTGTTCAAGATGATTAGGTGTTTAGATAGGGTTGACCATGAGAACCTTTTTCCACATATGGAGTCAGCTATTACAAGGGGGCATAGCTTTAAATTAAGGTGGGGGTAGGTATAGGACAGATGTTAGGGGTAGATTCTTTACTAAGCAAGTCGTGAGTTCATGGAATGCCCTGCCAGTAGCAGCGGTGGATTCTCCCTCTTTATGGGCATTTAAATGGGCATTGGATAGGCATATGGAGGATAGTGGGCTAGTGTAGGTTAGGTGGGCTTGGATCGGCGCAACATCGAGGGCCAAAGGGCCTGTACTGCGCTGTATTTTTCTATGTTCTATGTTCTTTGAGGTATAAGAGTCTGCAGTGGGGGAGGGGGGATGGGATCTGCAGAGGTTGGACAGGGGGAGAGATGAGTTGGGAGGAAAGGGGTTAGGATCTGATTAGGGTAAGTCAACATGTCTTTATGCTTGGGGAATCATGTCTCATAAACTTGATTGAGATTTTTGAAGAAGTAACAAAGAGGATTGATGAGGGCAGAGCAGGAGATGAGGTCCAAATGGACTTCAGAAAGGTGTTCGAATAGGTTCTCCGTGGGAGACTGGTTAGCAAGGTTATGTCTCATGGAATACAGGGAGAACTCGCCATTTGGATACAGAACTGGCTCAAAGGTAGAAGACAGAGGGTGGTGGTGGAGGGTTGTTTTTCAGACTGGAGGCCTGTGACCAGTGGAGTGCCACAAGGATCAGTACTAGCTCCACTACTTTTTGTCATTTACATAAATGATTTGGATGCGAGCATAAGAGGTACAGTTAGTAAGTTTGCAGATGACACCAAAATTGGAGGTGTAGTGGACAGCGAAGAAGGTTACCTCAGATTACAACAGGATCTTGATCAAATGGGCCAATGGGTTGAGAAGTGGCAGATGGAGTTGAATTTAGATAAATGCGAGATGCTGCATTTTGGGAAAGCAAATCTTAGCAGGACTTATACACTTAATGGTAAGGTCCTAGGGAGTGTTGCTGAACAAAGACACCTTGGAGTGCAGGTTCATAGCCAACCCAATCTAGTCCCACCTGCCAGCACCCGGCCCATATCCCTCCAAATCCTTCCTATTCATATACCCATCCAATTGCTTCTTAAATGTTGCAATTGTACCAGCCTCCAACACTTCCTCTGGCAGCTCATTCCATACACGTACCACCTTCTGCATGAAAAGGTTGCCCCTTAGGTCCCTTTTATATCTTTCCCCTCTCACCCTAATCCTACACCCTCTAGTTCTGGACTCCCCCACCCCAGGAAAAAGACTTTGTCTAGTTATCCTGTCTATGCCCCTCATAATTTTATAAACCTCTATAAGGTCACCCCTCAGCCTTCAATGCTCCAGGGAAAACAGCCCCAGCCTGTTCAGCCTCTCCCCGTAGCTCAAACCCTCCAACCCTGGCAACATCCTTGTAAATCTTTTCTGAACCCTTTCAAGTTTCACAACATCTTTTCGATAGGAAGGAGACCAGAATTGCACACAATATTCCAACAGTAGCCTAACCAATGTCCTGTACAGCTGCAACATGACCTCCCAACTCCTGTACTCCATACGCTGACCAATAAAGAAAAGCATACCAAACGCCTTCTTCACTATCCTATCTACCTGTGACTCCACTTTCAAGGAGCTATGAACCTGCACTCCAAGGTCTCTTTGTTCAGCAACACTCCCCAGGACCTTACCATAGTGTCTTGATGCAACTTCTTTTGTGTGTGTTGGGGTGGTTGCTTTCATAGTTCAGGACTTGGTCTG
This sequence comes from Chiloscyllium plagiosum, assembly GCF_037043375.1. Lineage (NCBI taxonomy): Eukaryota > Metazoa > Chordata > Chondrichthyes > Orectolobiformes > Hemiscylliidae > Chiloscyllium > Chiloscyllium plagiosum. Next base: position 6,615,918 of record NW_028270155.1, on the reverse strand, counting down.
TGTGTGTGGCTTTCCTGTATACCTTAGTGGTGAATTCTCCATTCGGTGTTCTCTGTACCATCACAACTAGGAATGGGAGTTGGTTATCCTTTTCTTCTTCTCTCGTGAATCTGATTCCTGAGAGTGTGGCGTTGATGATCCGGTGTGTGTTTTCTATTTCTGTGTTTTTCATGATTACAAAGGTATCATCAACATATCTGACCCAGAGTTTGGGTTGAATTTGTGGTAAGACTGTTTGTTCTAACCATAGAACATAGAACATAGAACATAGAAGAATACAGCGCAGTACAGGCCCTTCGGCCCTCGATGTTGCGCCGATCCAAGCCCACCTAACCTACACTAGCCCACTATCCTCCATATGCCTATCCAATGCCCGCTTAAATGCCCATAATGAGGGAGAGTCCACCACTGCTACTGGCAGGGCATTCCATGAACTCATGACTCGCTGAGTAAAGAACCTACCCCTAACATCTGTCCTATACCTACCCCCCCTTAATTTAAAGCTATGCCCCCTTGCATTACTGCTTCTGCTATGAGTCCAGAGATGGGTGAGCCCATGGGTGCTCCGTTGATTTGTTCATATATCTGGTTGTTGAATGTGAAGTGTATTGTGAGGCACAAGTCCAGTAGTTTAAGTATGCCATCTTTGTTGATAGGTTCCACGTCCTGTTGTCTGTTCTGTATGTTCAGCAGGTTGGCTATTGTTTCTCTGACTAGGGTTTTGTCAATAGAGCTGTACAGTGCTGTTACGTCGAATGAGACCATAGTTTCTTCCTTGTCTATGTGTATATTTCTGATGATGTCCAAGAATTCCTGTGTTGATTGTATAGATTGTCAGGATCCGCTGATCAGGCGTTTCAGTTTCTGCTGTACTTCTTTAGCCAGTTTGTGTGATGGTGTCCCTGGTAGTGATACTATGGGTCTGAGTGGGATGTCTGGTTTGTGCACTTTAGGTAGTCCATAGAATCTGGGGGTGTTGTTGCTTTCAGGTTTCATTCTTTATAGGTCCGACCTGGTTATCTGTCCGTTTTTTTGTAGATTCCTCAGTGTGTTGTTTATCCTATTGGTGAGCTGTGGGGTGGGGTAAAACTCCCTCTTTTGGTAGGTGTTGGTATCTGCAAGTAGTTGTTGTGCTTTTTGGGTGTATTCTGCTTTGTCCAGGATGACCGTCATTCTGCCTTTGTCTGCTGGTAGTATGATTATGTTTTTATTGTTTCTTAGTGATTTTAGTGCTTCCCTCTCCTTGGTGTTGAGGTTATGTGTTTGTCTTTTCCTGGTTATCAGAGGTACGATACTTTGTCTCACTGTTTGTTGTGTCTCTTCTGTCAGTCCATTGTTCCTGAGTGTGCATTCTAGTGCTGCTAGGAAGTCTGCTGTCTTGGCGTCCCTGTGGTTGTAGTTGAGTCCCTTGGCCAGTATTGTTCTTTCCGTGTCTGTGAGCTGTCTGTGGGAGAGGTTTTTAACCCAGGTATGTGTTGTGGTGTCCTCTTTGTTGTGTGTTAGTTTGGCCATTTTTTCTTTTAGTGCCGTTTTTTTGCGGTGTGTAGTCCTGTTCTGTCCTATGGTGACAGCCTGTTCTATGGTCCGGGTCCATTCCTGATTAGTGGTTTTTGAAATTAACGACTTTTGGCGCGCAATTTCTTGTCTGTATTTGTGAAGTCTGTTGTGCGCGTCTGTAATCATTACCTGGATCATCCTGAATCCGTTCTGTCTGGCTGTGTCTCTGGCTTGTGGGTTGTTGACTGGTGGTCTGTATCTGACACATGGTGGAAGGATTTGATTCTTTCGGCATTCATGCAGGAACCGGAGTTGTTCATATGTGGCGCTTAGTTGGTTAGCGCAGGATTCCCATTTCCTGGCTTGTCTTAGCATCTCTCGACCGTAGGTGTTCAAAGTTTGGGTGAAGATTTGTAGCTCGGGTGCTCGTTGTTGTGGTTGTGTTCGCCGAGCTGGAAATTTTTGTTGCAAACGTTGTACACGAATGTAGTGTACAAAATCCCATCCAAGAACTGCACAAAACACTACATAGGACAAACAGGAAGACAGCTAACGATCCGCATCCATGAACATCAACTAGCCACGAAACGCCATGACCAGTTATCCTTAGTAGCCACACACGCAGACGACAAGCAACATGAATTCGACAGGGACAACACTACCATTATAGGGCAAGCCAAACAAAGAACAGCCAGGGAATTCCTAGAAGCATGGCACTCATCCACAAACTCCATCAACAAACACATCGACCTGGACCCAATATACCGGCCACTACAGCGGACAGCTGAAACTGACAACCGGAAGCGGCAGGGACAGGCCACTTTAAATGCCGGAGGAAACACCACAGAAGCGCTTCACAGGAGACTCCCAAGCACTGAGGATGTCACCTAGACAGGGGGCGAAACGTTTGCAACAAAAATTTCCAGCTCGGCGAACAGAACCACAACAACGAGCACCCGAGCTACAAATCTTCACCCAAACTTTGAACACTATAGGCAATTTAGCATGGCCAATTCATCTAACCTGCACATCTTTGGACTGTGGGAGGAACCCGGAGCACCCAGAGGAGACCCACGCAGACATGGGGAGAATATGCAAACCCCACAGAGACAGTTGCCCGAGGCAGGCATTGAACCCAGGTCCCTGGCGCTCTCAGGCAGCAGTGCTAACCTCTGTGCCACCATGCCGACCTCTGGGCTGCTGTGCCAGCACTGTGCTATAGGGGCGCTGTGGAGAATTGTTTCGGGCAGCCTCCGATTGGCCAGCAGATTGAGGTGGGTTGGAAATTCACTGTCCTAAGAAGTCAAATGAAAGCCTACCTGGTGACCCCTGAGGTACTTGATCTACACATTCCCGATGGGATTTCCTGCCCACGTTGCTCTCTGGCATAAAGGGGTCAAGTGTAACTTGCCCTTGTTTGTGCTGACAGCATCGTGAGAAAAATTAGTAGGACATTCCAGCCAGTGTACAAGACCCTTGTTAGACCCCAGCTGGTGTGATGCATACAGCTGTGGGCAGCACGTTATAGGAAAGATGTGAATGCATTGGAGGGAGTGCAGAAGAATTTTGCAAGAATGGTTCCAGGAATGAGAAACTTCAGCGATGAGGATAGATTGAAGAAACTGGGACTGTTCTCCCTAGAGAGAAGAAGGCTGCGAGGAGATTTGAATGAGGTTTTCAAAATCATGATCAGGCCTAACAGAGTAGATGGGGGAAGCTATTCCCACTCGTAAAAGGCACAAGAACAAGAGGGACATAGATTTAAAGTGATCTGCAAAAGAAGCAAGGGTGACATGAGAAAACCTTTTTCACCCAGGTGAGTATTTAAGGTCTGGAGCGCACTGCCTAGAAATGTGGTAGGGGCAGGTTCAACCGAGGCATTCAAGAGGGAATTGGATGGTTATTTGGATAGAAATACAATGCACGAGTTTGAGAGAAAAAGTGGAAGATTGGCATTAGGTAATAGCGCTCACTTCATGAGACAGTGTAGGCATGATAGGCTGAATAGCTTCGCTCTGTGCTGTAAAACATCTGAGATTTTCAGTCGATGAACTTTCATCATAAGATGATGATCCTGAAACATCAATTCACTTTCTCCCCATCAATAGTTTTTGTTGCATAATAGTGTCAACAACAAGGGCCAAATGGCCTACTCCTGCTCCTTTTTTTTAAGGTTCTATCGAAATGCAGGAGCTGAGGAGCCGTTACCTGTTCCTCTATTTTGTCGTGATGAGCATATTATTCACCAGAAAAGAACATTAAAAGCATATACAATAAATAAAACAAATGTTGCCTTATTGGAGAGAAGACAGAGAGAGACATCAAGATTATTTGAAGATGAAGGTAAAAATCTGAGTGTTATCATAATGTTGTTGAAAGCATTAAATACAGCTTGAATGTTCCAAGTTCCTAGTTGCCTGCCAACAATAAACTGTTTGATAAGCATTTTACTGCACAAGCTGAATTAAAATTGTACATTTATTGCACATCAGAGATTTGAGAGGAAGGCTGCTGGGGAGAGACAGTCTGAGCATGGAATGGGAGTGAAGCCGAATGAAAGGAATGCTGTCTTGTGGTATTTCAGCTAACAGGAGCTGAAGTCAGCAGTGGCAGTCCTGACTGTGCGATGATTTATAACCCCATGTAGCTCAAGGTTTGGGGGTCTGAGAAAGATGGAGCAGCAGGCTAAGTTCATCAGGGCGCTCTCAGAGCTACCAGGCATGATAATCTCCTTGAGCTATATCAGGAGCTGGTGGGGTTTGAGCTGTGCAATCAATCACGCTGACAACTTTCGGCTGCACCAAGATAAAGAGGTTACACTCAATCTGGACATTTCCCACCTCAGGTTCGACACATTCTTGAAAGTTTCAACACAAGAACTTGACTCAAATTGCCCCTGTCCTCTGGCCATTGGTCACACATCATGCTCATTGTAACAACATCACCATCCAGCAGCCAATCAGAAAGCCTGTGTTCCCAGATTGGACAATTCCCTTTTGGATCAGGGCTCTGGAGAACAGAAGCAAACTTCTCCATGTTCACCTTATCAAATTGGTTAAATGTTTTCAAAACAAATTCTTCATTAGTTCAAAAATTTCTTCTACAGATTCCAAAAACCTCCATAATCCTTTAATCATTCCAGACAACTTCATCAAATAATTCTCCTCACTTTCTAAACCTCCAGGAAACACAAGCTGTAAAATCAGATCTCATAATTTTAATCCTTTAATCGCTGTTTCTAAACTGGCCTTGAATTTACTGTTACTGAGCCATGGCTGATGTCACATTGCATTGGATTACAAGCTGCGTTCTATTGTAAATTAATCTAAAAACTTTCCTTCTATGTTTATTCATGCGATGTGAGTTTCATTGGCTGGGGTCGAGAGTGTGGTGCTGGAAAAGCACAGTAGGTTACGCAACATCTGAGGAGCAGAAGAATCGACATTTTGGGCATAAGCCCTTCATCAGGAATAAGGCTTGTAGGCCAGGGAGCTGAGAGATAAATGGGAGGGGGGTAAGGTTGGGGGGGAGGTAGCAGGGCAACCGATAGGTGGATGAAGGTGAGAGAGAAGGTGATAGGTCAGAGGGGGCAGTGAACTTTTTGATTGTTACCGGCTGTGCTTTTCCAGCACCACACTCTTCGACTCTGATCTCCAGTCCTCCCTTTCTCCTTTCGTTGGCTGGGCCAACATTTTTGTCCATCCCTAGTTAGCCCCTGAGAATGTGATCATCATAGAAATCCTACAGTGATAATTAGGCCATTCGGCCCATTAAGTCCACACTAACGCTCTGAAGAGCATCAGACCCATACGCACCCACTCCCTGCAACCCTGCATTTCCCATGGTTAACCCACCTAGCCTGCACATCCATGAACACTATGGACAATTTAGCATGACCAATCCACCTAACCTGCACATCTTTGGACTGAGGGAGGAAACCGGAGCACCCAGAGGAAACCCATGCAGACACACGGAGAATGTGCAAATTCCACACAGACAGTCACCAAGGCTGGATTCGAACCCGGGTCTCTGGCCCCATGAGGCAGCATTGTTAACCACTGAGCCACCGTGATGGATCAGTGATGGTGAGAGGGCTTTTTGGAAATCCTTTTGGGGTAGGCACACTCACAGTGCTGCGAGTCCCAGGATTGTGACCCAGTGACAGTGAAGGAGCAGCAATATATTTCCAAGTCGGGATGGTAGTGGCTTGGAGAGGGACTTGCAGGGGCCAGTGTTCCCATGTATCTGTTGCCCTTAGCTTTGTTCAGGGTGGAGGTTGCAGATGTAGAGGAAACAGTTTGGCATCAGTGCACATGGAAGGAACATCAGTTCATCACCTTCAGGGAAACTGAATTCAGATCTTCAGTGTGAACTGAAATGCAGTAATCTACTTATCCTCCAATTACTATATGATACTTCTTCAAGTGGTGCTGTCTAAATGATGATAAACAATAAACTACACTGACTGGTGGACAATTTCGCAAACAGAGAAATCAAATTTTAAGACTTACCCCAGGCCATGATATGTCCTTTTTGTGTTATGCCTTTTTAAACATAACGTCTGTGTTTTAGTGTATCAGACGTGCACAGGCATAAAGAATATCTTTCGATTCCTCAGAAACTGCACAGGGTGTCAGTAATTCTAGTTGTGCCTGCACAAACCTCCTCGTTTCTTTAATTAACAAAGGAATAACGCCCAAGGGTCGACTACTTCTCAGTCTGAGACATTCCATTCATCTGACTGCTCAAAAATATTAAAATCTTTAACTCAACGGGTCAAGGGAGTCCTCAGTTCCAGAAGTGAGTCATATCAGACGGGAAACATTAATTCTCCAGCGTCTCCTGCAATTTATTTCAGATTTCTGCCATCTACATTATTTTGCTTCCTTGCCAAAGGATTCCTGGAGTCCAACTCAAGATGCTGAAGAGGAATTAATTGCACTTGATGTGCAACTCTTTCCTAATGAGTTTATGGACATTTAGAAAAAAAGAACTGGAATTCATGCCCCTTTCACAACCTCTCAATGGTGCCAAGTAGTTCACAGCCACTGAAGAACTTTCTGAAACATAAGTTAAACTATGGTTATGACAGGAAGCTGAGTATGTTGTGCCTGTACTCATTGGAATATTGAAGAATGGGAGGAGACCTTACAGAAACATACAAGACGGAGCTTGATAGGGTAGATATGAAAAGAGTGCTTTCCTTTCTGGGAGAGTCTACAACCAGGGAGGATTACCTCAGAATAAGGGGTGCACATTTAAGACAGAAATGAGGATGAACCTTTTTCTTTCAAAAGGTGGAGAATCTGTGGAATTCTTTAGCACAGAGGGCTGTCGAGACTAGGTCATTAAGTATATTTAAGGCTGAGGTAGGTAGATTTCTAATCAGGAAGGGAATCAAGGATTATAGGGAAAAGGCAGGAAAGTGGAGTTGAAGATTATCCGATCAGCCATGATCTCATTGAATGGTGAGACAGACTCAATGGGCTGAATGGCCTACTTCTGTTCCTATGTTTGTCTTATCATCTTAACAGATGGGGTCAGAGTAAGACTGAAAGTATTAACACCTAAAAAAGAGTCATAGAATCATAGAATCCCTACAATGTGGAAACAGGCCCTTCAACCCAACAAGTCACTGGGCCTGAAACATTAATTCTGTTTTCTGTCCACGGATGCTTCCAGATCTGCTGAGTTTCTCCAGCAAATGTCTGTCTTTGTTTCACATCTTCAGCCTCTGCAGTTCATTGTTTCATTCAAATGTAAATCAGGGCGACTGTGCATGTATGGAAATGTGTGGAATTTTCAGAATTGCAGGCACAGACTGCATGGTTCAAGAACAAGGTCAATTTGGCTGGAAGAAAGTGAGGACTGCAGATGCTGAAGATCAGAGCTTGAAAATGTGTTGCTGGAAAAGTGCAGCAGGTCAGGCAGCATCAAAGGAGAAGGAGAATTGACGTTTCGGGCATGAGCCCGATTCTCCTTCTCAATTTGGCTGGAACCAAAAAGTTAAGGTGTAATCTATCAGCCATCAACTACTAGGAAGGATGGAAAGGAGCAGGCTTGCAAGGAAATTACAGGGACATGTATAGGGTAGCTATAATGGGGGACTTGAATTATCCGCACATAGACTTGGGTCGTGGTACAGCAAAGGACAGAAAAGGTCGAGAGTTCCTAGATTGTGTTCAGGAGCATTTTTGACAACAATATAATCCCAGTCCAACAAGAAAGAAGGCACTAGTTCTTAGAAATGAGTGGACCAAGTAATTTCCAATATTCCCAAAATTCAGGAGGGAGGTGAGGTTCTAGCAGATTGGAAATTAGCAAATATAATCCCTCTGGTCAAGAAGGGAGGGAGGCAAAAAATTACTGGAAACTATGGGTCCAGTTAGCTTGACTTCTGTCACAGGGAATTGACTATTGAAGAGATTAGTGCTGGGCACTTAGAAACCCACAAGGGAAGGATCAGCATGGTTTTGTGAAGGGGAAGGAGTATTGTGCATTGTAGACATAGGGGAGTCTGTAGACGTATTATACATGGATTTCCAAAAGCCATTTGACAAAGTACTACATCAAGTGTCATTGCAGGAAAATAACAGCTCATGATGTAGGGGGCATCTTATTAGTGTGATAGAAAACTGTAGGATATAAATAATTAGGTTCTTATCTGACTGTCAGGATGTGATTTGAGGAGCCCCACAGGGGTCTTGCTGGAGACTCAACTTTTTACAATTTACATCAATGACTCAGATGAGGGGTGTCATGACATACACATGACACAAGGATAATAGGAAAATATATAGTAAAGGAGACATAAGAGTTTGCAGATATAGTTAGTGAGTGGATAAAAGCCTGGCAGATGGAATGCAATGTGGGATGATGTCACGTTGTTCATTGTTGCAGGAGGAATAGAACGGGATGTCAGTACTTAAAGTTGCTGAGACACTGGATCTGGATATGGTGCATTCAAAGATACTGAGGTGAATGAGAGTAGAAAGTGCAGAGACACTGGTCACAATCTTTCAGTCTTCCCTAGCCTCAAGGACAGTGCCAGAGGACTGGAGATTTGAAAGCATTACATCTTGTTAAAATTCGGGTGAAGAGTTAAGGCCAGAAAATTCAGATCAGTCTGCTCAACTTCAGTGGTGTGTAATATTCTAGAAATAATCATTCGGCACAATTAGTCCACAAGGCATAACTCAGGTGTATGTTGGAATACCCTCCAATTGCATGGATGTGTACAGCTCCAATAACACTTGAGAAACTCAACACCATCCATGACAAAGCATCTACTTGATTGGCACTGCCAGCCACCCACTTTGCCCCAACAATTCACATCCCCCACCACTTCCAGTCAACACACCCAGCCTCCATACCTACCCTACACAATTGGTCACTGACCTGGCACCCTATCCACCTGGTGCAATCCACCTGACACCTATCTGGCACTCTAAACTCTTAATCAGCTGCCACTCAAACCTCACGCTTAAACTTATATACTCTCACCCTCTAAGTAGCTGTCAGAGTGATAGGCTCTGCTATTGGATATTTAAGTCTCAGAAAACAGCACAGTGACAGCTATAAATCGGGGTGTGGTTTGACTTCCCCCAATGTCCAGCCCTATAGTGGAACTCATGGAATTGCAGAAGAAGGCCATTTGGCCCTTCATGTTAGCCCGGCACATTAAACAAGCATCGTTACCTAGAGCCAATTTCCTACATTTCCTCCCATACTCTTACATATTATTTATCCAAATAATCTTCAGATGTCCTGTTAAATGCCTCAATTGTGCTGATTTCAGCTGCACTCTGTATTTATGAAGGAGCCAGGATTTGAACTCCCGGCTGGAAATGCAAAGCTTCAGCACTAACATTAAAGAAGGAGCTGAGTTTTATGCTGACTGTGATTACCACTCCTCAGAATATCTGGGACATCATATAGTAAAGGGTATAACTTTAACAGGGGTGCTTAAGCAGCTAGCCCTGTATGCATTAGTGCGTAAGTCATAGAACATGCGTAGAGAGCAGTTAATAAAGTATACCGTGCTCCCCCACCCAGGGTTTCACTAATAGGTGCATTAGTATAAGAGCAAGGATGGTGTGTTGAAAATGTCTGAAGCACTTGTTCAACCTCAGTTGGAGGGACACTACTTCAGGAAGAGTTTGAAGAAGTTAGATTGAGTGCAAGAAAGATTCACAAGAATGGTTCTAGGGCTGAGGAACATCAGTTATGAAGATATTTGGAAGACCTTTAGCTAAGGGATAGCTGGGGAATCTGATAATGGTGTTCAAAATCATGGGGAGCCTGGACAGAATAGACGGGGAAGAAACCGTTCCTTCTCACAAAAGTTTCAAGAAGGATCCAGAACAGGTTTCAAGCAACTGACAAAAGAAGCTAAAGAGACATAAGAAAATCATTATCTTGGAAGGTGTGGTTCAGGTCTGAAAAGCACTGCCTGAGGCCATTTTATTTATATGCAAACCAATGACACTCCACGCCAAAGTGGTCAGGTATGGAACTGACCTGTATAATAAAATAGCCGAGAAGTTCAGTCCAGAACTAGTTAGGAGTTCAGCTGTGTGGAAACAGGCTCTCTCTCTCCTTCTGCCCTTCTAACTTCAACCTGTAAGCATTTGTTCCATTTTTACTGTTATTTTTAAGAGGCCTTGCTTATTAGGACAGTTGTGTATGTTCGGAGCAGCATAATTAAGTCTAGTTTGGATAGACTGAGTTCTGTAGGGGCTCTTTGTTCTGTGGTGTGATGTGTGCACCCACTGTTGTAATGTAAGAAAGACAGTGGACAGTTTCTGGACAGCAAGATCTACAAACAGCAGACAACTGGATCATCTGTCTTCCGGGCTCATAATTGACAAAAAAAAAACATTGTTCCCCCAGGAAAGGTTATTGGCATTAGTTACATCCACCCAAAGGGGCAGGCAGGATCACTGCCTCATTCTTATCTGAAAGTTGGCAACCCGCAGGTGTAATGTCCATGGTGAAGGCAGTGATAAGTTGTCTTCTTGGTCCACTGCACTCCATGAGCTGGAGGTACGGCGCTGTTAGAAGGGGAGCTCCAGGACTTTTGACTTAACGACAGTGAAGGAACAGCAACGTACTTCTGTTCAGGGTAGTGTGTGACTTGCAGGGAGATCTGTGCCTGCTGCCTTTGTTCTTGTAGATTGGAGATATCATGGGTATGAGGGGGAGTGAGAAAGAAGCTGTGAGCAACTTGCTGCTTTGTGAATAGTATTCACTGCAGATTCAGTGATTTCTTTTTATTTGATTTGTTTTATTATTGTCACATGTTCCAACATACAGTGTAAAGTTTTGTTTTATGTGCAGTGCAGGCAGACCACACTATACAAAGTGCATTAGGGTAATAGAACAGGGCAACGTACTATGTTGCGGCTACAGGGAAGGTGCACAAAGAACAAGATCAACATTAAGCGTAAAATCTGAGAGCTTTATTCAGAAGTCAAAAACAATGGGGAAGAAGCTGTTCTTGAATCTGTTGGTATGTGTGTCTGAGCTTTTGTATCTTCTGCCCAATGGAATAGATTGCAACTGGGGTGGGAAGGTTCTTTAATGATATTGGCTACCTTTCCCGTGACAGTGAATAGTGTAGATGGAGCCAATGGATGGGAGGTTGGCTTGTGTGATGGTCTGGGCTGTGTTCACAACTCTCTGTAATTTCTAACAGTCCTGGGCAGAGCAGTTGCCGTGATCGATCTGGATAGAATGCCTTCTATGGTGCATCTATAAAAATTGGCAAGAGTCTTTACAGACATGCCAGATTTCCTTAGCCCACTGAGGAAGTAGAGGCTTCTGGACGAGAGAATGGAGCTGATGTCTAAGTAGTGGACTGGATCAAACCAAGCAACTTGGTTCATATTGAGCTTCTCAAGTCCTTTTGCAGCTGGACACAATTGAGTCACATGAATGGAATGCAGTTAATGCTGAAACAAAGGGAATCAGATAAAACCATTGCTGCTGGCAGACCTGGGCTGTATACAAGCTCAGAGAGTGAGGATGACAGCTCTGTAAACAGTAGGACACTGTACCAGACGCAGTGGGAATGAACTCCAATCCAAGAGGGTGTCAGCAATGCATTTCTCACCAACCTTTCTGCGGAGGGGGCAGGGGAATCCAAACCAGACAATAATTAGATTTGTGACGAGCAGTGAAGCGTGTGATCGCTTCATAAATAAAAATGTGCGGAACACAATCCGTTCAAAGGCAATCAGGAAACCCATGACCTTTCTGATAGGGCTGAAGTGATGCATGGTAAAAACTAAATGGTCTTCGGCATCGTCATTGTGAACATTATATCTCATCGCTGTCACAAACTATCTGCATCCAAATCAGACTATTGCTCATACACTCACATCCTGGTCACTCCACAATTGAAAGGATATTATAGTCAGCTCAGCTCTACACACTTGTAAGTGAACATTAACAAGCTCTATTGCTTCATTTGAGAGGGGTTAAAAGAGGACAACTTCTGGAAACCAACAGACTCAGACTCCAATTCATTGTGGTTTGATGTCAGTATAATATAGCTCCTTACACGCATGCTCACTGGCTCAACAATTCTTAGAGTCAATGCAGAGTTAACCCTTCACTCTGCATCTCCCCTCATATTCATTAATTGTACCCCTTTTAAATATAAACAATTAACCATGAATTTTTGCTCCCAGTTCCCAAACTTTCTGCCAACCCTCCATTATCACACCCTATACCCCACACCCCCAACCCCCCACATCAGGAGATTTGAAGATTTAACCCCGAGCAGCATTCTCAGCTCTCTTGAAGGAGTCAGTATAGAAAGTGGGTGTTCCTTTATTATTGGTCTGAGAAGGTCAGTGTCAGAGCGGAGGGGTTTGCAGCTCCCAAACCTTCGTCGGAAAGTCAAAGTGCATCAATGTCAATGGGGAAAGCAACATCGGGACCAAAAGTTCTCCCTAAGCAGTGTTATGGTCTACACGCTAGATGGCTAATTTATTTACTTCCTCAAGTGACTATTAACCTTTTTTTTTCAAAAGCTGACCTTTATTCTGCAACAGATCTTAATCTTTTAAAAGGACTTGCTTCTCCATAACAGCCTTATGTAAACATAAGTAAAAGTTTGTTTCTCTCTTCCTTTTTCTCAAACAAAATGTCACCACATTGTAGCACAAAATATTTCTCAGCTAAGAGTTCATTCTGATCCTGGCGCTCTGGATAATTCTGTCATACAGAGATTTTTAACTTCATCCACTGATCGCTCTGCTATGTCAATTGCTTGAGAACAGTAACTGTCTCAATATAAGATATTTGGAAATCTTCTACAATCTATTCCTTATAAGTCCAGGACTTAATCACATCTGCTGATTGGAAAAACTGGGTGATCGGGTCAGTATTGACCCTTCTATTGTGTTGATACTGCGGGCTTTAAGAGATGGATTTTGTCCTGGTTTTCTAATCAAGACAGGTTGAGACAGAGGCGCTGGGTGGTCGGTTCCAAAGCTAATAAAGTAAACAACATGTTTTGTTTTAAAGTTGAAACATTAGAAGCAGCCTGAATGGGTGGGGTCAAACTCACACAGAAAAAGGATTTTTGTTAATTTTCACCTTCTATGGCAGGTCCTGGGGTCTTGAAGCTGGATATGGAAGCTCTTATTCCTCTCTCTGTTACAGCTAAAAGTTGGGGCACTCTTCCTGCTGCTAGAATTGCATGGGAGACAGTCTCTTTTACTGAATTTGCCTTTGCCAAGGATTTGTTTATGGGATGTTATTATATTGGAACAGTTAATTAGTAGTAGTTAATGTATACAGTATTTTGTTAAACATTTCGATAGATTTACAGTTAAGCCAGTTCTTCTATTTTTAGTTTGTCTGTAATTCGACCATGGTATATGAATAAAGTGTGGAGAAAGTGAGGACTGCAGATGCCAGAGATTAGAGTCGAGAGTGTGGTGCTGGAAAAGCACTGCAGGTCAGGCAGCATCTGAGGAGCAGGAGATTCGACATTTCAGGCAAGAGCCATGCTTCAGGAATGAGGCTACACATATAGGAATAAAGTGTGTTTTGTTACAAGCCTGGTAGTTTCACCAGTCATCCAGAACACAACATCCTATGCTTACTTTTAAAATAAGAAAATGTTAAGGTCTGGACTATCTTCCCAAGATATTTTGAGAGGGTCCGGCTGCTCCATTTCACTGTAAATGACTTAAAATGCCTCACAGATAATTTACGATATATTGTAGATCCTTGAAAGGAGAGCTCATATGGGACCACGTTGTAGTTGTGGTGTGAGATGAAATGTTATCATAATTTTTACACTCTAAAGAAGACTTTATGTTACGACAATACTGCAGACTGAACTTTGCAAATAGCTAGGAAATTAGCAATTTCTTTGAGATAGTTCAGTTGCACAGGCTTTTGTTTAGTCTTGATCTGTTTGAACTCCTTTTCATGATTAGCCCTCAGTGACACAAAGGCATTCTTCATCTCTAGAAGTTCCATAGTTTGATTCTCTTTCTCTTTACGAAAATAAGCCATGAGTTCTTCCACAGGTTGCTGATGGTCACAATTGCAAGCTAAAGTGACTTTTCTGTAGCTGATGAATTTTTGAGCATTGAATATTGACATGGTTTCATTGGTGCCCTAGGATATCTACTTTTCCCCCTGAATGGCTTTGATTCACTGTTTACAATAATTGAGCTACCTCTCTTCCCAAGGTGAACATATCTTGGTCATTGTGGCATGTCCTTCTTGCAGACTGGGATGGTGTGCTTTGACGCTTCCTTGCTGTGAGCTAAGAATCTCCTACTGCACCTGAGCATGCATGACATTCAGCATCACTGGCTGGGAGGGGTAGTGCCTACATGGAACTTGCCTGCAACAAGCTGTACTTGTAACAAAGTGGGCCGAGAGCAAATTCATGGCCTCCTCAGGTGTGATGTCTGTCCTGTTTGGAAAGTTCAATCTGCAGTGATTACGGTACCGTGAAGTCTGTAAAACTTTAGACTGTAAAACTTCTGATAAGGTTTCATCCGGGACCACCTCTACAGTATGGCCACATATAAGCTCTCTTTTCCAGGACCTTAATCGACAATTATCTGTGAAGCATTTTAAATCATTTTTGAAGAATCAATGTCTTCCCTTGGCTCCTGATCTTTCTAATTAAATGTTGCATGGTTTAAAATGGGGTTAAGCCTTGAACTGGAATAGATTTTGAAGGCTTTAACTACATCATAAAACATTACAGTTTCTTCTTAAATACCTTATCTGACAAGATTGGCATTGGTACTGCCACCAATTGCATACAGCAATACACCGACTTAGTCTTTGCCCAACTGTCTTTCTCTCCTTCTGGGCTCCATCTCCACTTTTATACTCATTCCTTTACATGCTCCATGCCTTCAGATATATATATACCAATTTTTCCTAGCTACAACTAGTTCAAATGAGGGGTCACCGAACTCAAAATGTCAACTCTGCTTTCTCTTGTGATGATGCTGTCACTTTAACAAGATTATTTTGTACTTGGGTCTTTTTTTAAGAGAGGTGTAAAGGCAGAGGAGCTGAAAGATCTGGAAAGAGCCTAATTTAATGATGGCAGGGGAGTGGTCAGTTCTCCCAGCTCAGATTTCCTCTAGTTTTGTTTGAGATGTAATAGTGAGAAGCCGCTGCAGTGCAGAAGGGTTGCAAACTTTGGCAGATGATTCCTGGCTGACGTTTCCCACTGAAATCTCATTGGAAGCTGTTCACTCCTACCTGTAAGAACCTGAGTGTGAATTTGCAATTTGCCAAGGCGTGTGTTTATGGGATGTTATGGGATTTGGAACAGCTGCTTAGTTAAGTTGCTGTATTGAATCAGTTGGATTTTCAAATAATTAAGTTATTCTAAATTACGTTTTCTTTTGTTTGTGTTTCAACGGTAGTGTTTAAATAAATTCTGTTTCGCTTAAAGCCGAGTGGTTTGACCAGCTGCATCACACCTGGAATATCCACTTCACATCTGCCTTTAAAATAAGGAAAAGTTAGGGTCTAGGCTACCCTCTTAAAATACTGAGGAACCTCAATTATCCGAACTACATCGGTGGGGTGTATTTCATTTGGTTAATTGAATTCCAGATAATCGAATGCTGGATAATGTTGTTTAGCCAAGCATTGGAACCTTGCAATCTTGCCAGATAATCCAATATTCAGATAATCAAATACCAGATAATCGAGGTTCCTCCGTATTTTGAGGCAGCCTGGTGTGGTCCATAACACTCTGCCCCCAGATACTGCCAGATCTGTTTGAGTTTCTCCAGCAATTTCTGATTTTGCTATAGTCTGACTTTAGAACCCTCTTTCTCAGAAGGAAGTGGAGACGGGGGTCGTTGAATATTTTGAAGGTGGAGATAGGGTGAGGGAATCAAAGATCATTTGGGATAGACGGGAATGTGACAATTAGAGCACAAACAGGGAACTCATGGCAGTGCAGGTTTGAATGGTCTATTTCTGCTCCTGATTTGAATGCTTGAATAATTGAGTCAGAAGTCACATGGCACCAGGTACTAGTGCAACAGATTAATTTGAAACCACAAGCTTTCAGAGCACTGGTCTGTCGTCAACTGATGAGGGAGCAGCGCTCCAAAAGCTTGTGATTTCAAATAAACCTGTTGGACTATAACCTGGAGTCGTGTGACTCCTGACTGTCCACCCTAGTCCAACACCAGCACCTCCACATCATGTATTATTGAAGCCAGAAGCGGTACAGAACCTGCGAAAGGGTCAGCACCATTGTACCCAGCACATGGCTGTTCATGGCCCTTTCTATTTATGCTCTGATAAAAACAAGGTTTTCCCCATCATCTTCCCTCCTGACAGCTCTACAGGTGTTTCCCCACAGACTGCAGGAATTCAGCAAAGCAGCTCACCACCATCCTCTCAAGTGTAGTAACTACTGACCCAGATAGTGGCACCCATTCATCCTGAATAAAAAAAGCAAATTTATCATAATTGAAACTAATAGAGAATTCAGTGGTACCATCTTTATCACAAGGAGGTTGATGCTGTGGAACTAATGTCCACAAGGAGGGCCTGAGGTGAATAATTTAGCTGCATGAAGGAGAAACAAGGGAAGTACATGAGGGAAAAAGGAATAACAGAAGATGTTGACAGTTTGAAATGAAGCAGTGTGGGAGGAGCCACACATGCAATGTTCAAACAAATGGCTTGTTTTAGAGTAAGAGTTTCAAAGCAATACTGTATCCATGTTGATATCTTGGTACAATTGCTTCAAAATCTCCAGTGATCGAAGTTTGGCGAGTAAACATGGAGTTTTTCTTTGTTGCGAAAATGTATTTACGATTTACAAATTGCACTCAGGTCTATTTGTTCCTTTAAAGTGTAACAAGCTCATGTTTCAGTCTATATTAGAGTACTTAACCAGCCTCCAAAGTGATTTATATTCGCAAATTAAATGTCAAGATTGAGAAGTTACAAGCACTGGAGCGACACAAAAGCAGTTCATGCCATGCATTGTAAAGTGGCTTCCACACCTCCCTTGGAAGAGGGACCTGGCTCCAGTACAGATTCAGCTGATAACCTGCACGAACTGGCTCCTTCCTGAAACAGGGAGGAGACCATTCTGCCATTGGAGTCAATTCTGTCAGTCAATTAAATCACGGCTGGTCTCTGCCTCAGTACTATACATCAGCCTTCTCCAATTTCCTGGACACCCTCAACCGATTAAAAATAACTGTTTATTGCAGTCTCCAAAATTACACAAACCACATCCACAATGTCAGGTGAGATATTTTCTAATCAACCTATTACAAACATCTGAACCCAGGCACCTAGCTCAGAGATAGGGACATTATCGCTGCACTACAAGAGGCCTACGTAAGTACCCCAGACCGAAACAAATGATTGGATCCTTGGCTTATTGCTGTGTGCACGAGAGTTTGATGTGAAAATTGGCTGCTGCAATTCTTACATTTCATCAGTGACCATCTTTTTAAAAAGCTCTCCACCTGCAATGAAATTAGTTTGGGACATTTTGAGGTTTCAGACAGTGCTTTGAAATTGAAAGGGATTGAGAGAGTGAGACTGAGGAAGAGAGAGAGAAAAGAAAGGTCGCAGAGATCAAGATAAGAGATTACTCAGACTGAGGGTTTCGCAACCGTGAGCGGATTGGACAGGGTAGACAGGGTGAAGCAGTGAATTGTGATGTGAGAAAGTGAGTAGTTAGTGTCTGCAATGCACCATCTGAAAATGTTGTGGAGGCAGGTCCAGTCAAGGCATTCCAGAGGGCACTGGATTTTCATTTTCACAGTGATGGTGAGCAGGCAAATGGGCACTTGGCACCAGACAATAGAGCTGGTGCAGGCACAGTGAGCCAAATGGTCTCCTTCTATTCAGTCGAGAAGCTGTCATTTTGTGAATATGAAAATGATGGATGAATTTATGAACATTGCAAAAGAACAAAAAAGCTCCCATCAAAAAGCCAAAGAGCCAATTTTAAAATTTATTCTCATTCACCTGGACCAACTTTACATGTTCCTTTAAAAAAAAAGCTAGTTCAACCAGGTGTAAAGGTGAAAGTCTAAGCAGCATTGTTAGTCTGAACAGAGGTCAAAGTGGAATGACTTACAATATTACAAAGTTTCTCCCATAACATTCCAGGGCAATCAGAGATGGTCAAAGTGTCCTTCGCTTATGGAAGCAGAGCTCAAAACTGCAGCGATACTTGGACGTTGTGGATTTTATTTTATTCATTCTGGAGATGTGAACATCACTGGCTGAGCCTATTAGTATAGACTAAAATCCCTATAGTGTGGAAACAGGCCCTTCGACCCAACAAGCTCACATTGACCCTCCGAAGACTAACCCAGCCAGACCTATTCCCCTATTCTATTATCCTACATTTAATGCACTTAACCTACACATCACGTAACACTATAGGCAACTTAGCATGACCAATTCAACTAACCTGTACATCTTTGGACTGTGGGAGGAAACCGGAGCACCCGGAGGAACCCCACACAGACACGGGGAGAATGTGCAAACTCCACACAATCGCCTGAGGTTGGAATACGAGCCCGGGTCCTTGACGCTGTGAGGCAGCAGTGCTAACCACTGAGCCACCGCATCACCGCTCTAATTGTTCCTTGAGAAGGTGATGGACTTCTTGAGCTGCCTAGTCCATGTGTGGTAGGTAGACCCACAATGCCCTTACAGAGAGAATTACTAGATTTTGACCCAGCAACACTGAAGGAACGGCAATATATTTCCTAGTCAAGATGGGGAGAGGCTTGGAGAGAAACCTGTGGCGTTCCCCTACACCTGCTGACCTTGTCCAGCTAGACGGAAATGCTCATGGGTTTGGAAGGAGCTGTCTAAAGATCTTTGGTGAATTGCTGCAGTGCATTTTATAGACAGTATACACAATTTATTGAGAAAACTGAGTATTCGGCTTAACAGAGGTAGCTGAGGTTCTGGGGGCAACTTTAGGGATGAAAGAGAGAACATAGAAGTCCTGGTTAAGATGTGGCCTCCTGAGTCTAAGTAAAGTTTCCTCATGGTCAAAGGCATTGACATATTCTGGAGATGTTGTTGCAGGAGTACATGACATACTCTTTAAACAAAACTTTTAAAATCCTTAGAAGCTTAACAATCCAGAAGACAAGGTAACTTCTCTAACTTTTAGGGAAAAAAAGCTTGATAGCCCCTCAGCTTGAAGCACATTACACACTTATATCACTTTTCATGAGAGATGTGGCTTGTATTCCATGATATTGGAAGCTCAAATCCAAGCTGAGCATGATGCAACTTCCTGAGTGACGGAGTCCATTCATAAAAGATGGTGCGGCTTTGCTTCTTACACATGAGTTCCACTAAGTAGGAAAAAATTGATTTTGTGAATTGCAAAGCACAAGAAAATGGCTCAGAAACCAAAAAGCAATAGTCCCTGTGTGTCCATTGTAATGTGATTCTCTTTGAAAGATTCCTTTCTATTTGTGGTGAAGCCTCCAAGGTTTGGAATGAAATATTGCTCCTTGTAAGTTTCAATGACAAAATGATCATTACCAGAATACATCGATCTGATATGTCAACCTTGAATTGAAATGATTTTCACTTTTATGAGCTGGAATGTACTAAAAGAGTCCCATCGGGTTCAACAGGTCTACAAGCCACCTATCTCCATCCCATTCTATCAGCATCAACATATCCTTCTATATTTCTCTCCTTTGTTTATTTACCCAGATCTCCCTGAAATGTATCCGTGTTATTCATCTCAATCTCTCCCTGTGGTTGTGAGTAGCACATTCTCACACAAACTAGGTGAAGAGGTTTCTCCTGAATTATCTCATTCCAATCAGGGAGTTTTCCAATGATCTAAGGGGTGATTTTAAACTATTGATGAGATTGCAAAGCGACATGATATCAGGTCGATCACATGGAATCTGCCTCCTTCTGAATCCCTGTCAAAGTTCACTGCGTAATGCACAATCAGCCTGTCACTGAGATCAACCAGAAATCTTTCGTAAGAACCACAAGAGCACATCATATGCATTGAAGTTTAACACTCATGCCTTTTTTAATGAAGAGTTAAACTTAATAAATGACAGTAAAAATATTGTGCATCACCGCTACTGTTTATTTAATCTTTTATTTCATAAAACCTAAATCATAATCCATTGACACTTTTTTTAAAATTGTTCATTTTGGTCTAAGTCTGCCTAAGAACTAATTCCAGCCTTGGTCCCATCCTTGTCTTTATGGGAAAATATTTGACCTGTCCTCTCACTACTCCCTCCTTGAGACACCGTTTTGTCTGGAAATAGCTGCTCCAGGTCTCACAGTTTGGTCTTCTCAGTCAGGCTACCATCATTCCACATTCTCTGACTCAGCTCAGACATAATAGCTGCAATGTTTGCAATGAACAAAGCAAAACCTCTCTGCCAACTGTGGGATCTTGCTGTGTGTTTAACAAGGGTTACTCTATTTGCTTGTTAACAAAGGAGCAAGGAATTGTATGAATCAAGACAGTGATCTGGATGACAGATCTAACAGTGAAGACTGTTTAAGACTGTTTATATATTTTTACATTATTTATATATTAACTTTATGTACTAAGTTCTGGATTAGTGGTGCTGGAAGAGCACAGCAGTTCAGGCAGCATCCAAGGAGCTTCGAAATCGACGTTTCGGGCAAAAGCCCTTCATCAGGAATTTGTTGCCCGAAACGTCGATTTCGAAGTTCCTCGGATGCTGCCTGAACTGCTGTGCTCTTCCAGCACCACTAATCCAGAATATGGTTTCCAGCATCTGCAGTCATTGTTTTTACCTTTATGTACTAAGTGTCAACTGTAGCTGAGAGGGTAACACTCTCACCTCAGAGTCAGAAGGGTTTAGGTTCATAACTCCACCTTGGAGCCTGAGTGCAGCACTGAGGAAAGACTGCATTGTCAGATGAGACATCTTTTGGATAAGGCAATAAACTCAAGTGTCAGACAATGAAGACTTCTGCAGGGCCCTGGTGTCCATCTCAGTTGTACATCCGATCTGCAGCAATCAATTTGACCCATTATCTGGTCGTTATCACATAGGAGCTTGCAGTGTGTAAATTCCTACATTAAACTGTGACTAGATTTTTAAAAATGAGCAGTAAGGCTGTTTGGAATTTCTTGAGGTTCTAAATGATACCATATAAATGTAAGTTCCTTTCTTTGTCTGTTTTACTGCAGAATACCAAACCAAACTGTGATGCTTCACTGTTCAAATAACCTATTCATTTTTAAACAGGAATTGACTCTGCTTTTGCAGGCTGGGACTGAAGGGTTTGATGTAATAGACGAGGCACTGTTAAGGGAGACAGAGATGTGTCTTAAACATACTGTTAGATCTGTCATCCAGATCACTGTCTTGATTGCAGTGATGAAAAGGGAACAGGGCTTTGATGTGCGGTGCCACTGTGTAACTCTTTCAAACACAACAGTCTTCGTTCACAAACTGGGACAGTCATCAGAGATAAGAGATTAAAAGAACCTCAAAAAAACAATATTTGAAATATTAATTGCCACTGCATTCCACTTGTTTATCATCATTTATGAAACTGACACCAGGAGGATGTAATCCAGTGTGAAACAGAGTAACACATAAAAGGAGCATGTGAAACTCTGTAACACAGACAGGGATAATTCAATCCAGTGTAATACTGAGTAAGACACACTAGGAATACTTGATCCAGCACGGAACTGATTAACACACACCAAGCAATGCCTATGTTGAGTTCCCCGAGTAAGAATTCCGAGTTCAGGAACGATTACTTCACCCAGTACACACTGAGGATCCTGTGACACTTTTTGACTAATAGAGTCATAGAGATCTACAGTACAGAAAACAGGCCTTTCCATCTATCAGCCCCGACCCAGAAGCCTCATTCTTGATGAAGGGCTTTGGCTTGAAACGTCGATTTTCCTGATCCTAGGGTACAGCCTGACCTGCTGTGCTTTTCCAGCACTACTCTAACCTTGATTTCCATCTATCAAGTCTATGCTGGTCCAAAACATTCACCTAACAATTCCAATCCCATTTTCCAGCACTTGGCCCCCAGCCCTACATGGCTTCATTATTATGAGGATTTCTGTCTCTTCCACTCAAGACAGTCAACAGCTATAGAACAGATTATCTAGTCATTCTCATATTTGCTGTTTGTGGACACTTGCTGTGCGCAAATTGGTTTCCTACATTTTAACAGTGCCTAAGTTTCAAAACTATGTCATTGGCTGTGAGATGCTTAGTCCCCACTACCCTGAAAGATGCCATATAAAATATGCCATACTTTCTTTCATTGGAATAAACTAAATTTAGCCTTGTAAATAAAAGACCAAGGGAGCAATTAGACTCATGCAGTGAGCAATTAACAAATTTCACCTCACCTAAATATCAGAAAAGCAGAAATATCAGAAATTAGACATATGGGAGGTGGAGGGGCAAGTTAGTGGTGTTTTGGAAACTGGGCTGGACTCGTATTCCAGAGGCCATGGCTAATGATCTGGGGGAGAAAGTTCAAATCTCATGATGGTGGGGAGTGGAATTTGAAGTTAATTAATAAATCTGTAATACACAGCTAGTCCATTGATGGTGACTATGAGACAATCATCAATTGCTGTAAAAACCCATCTGGTTCACTAATGCTATTCAGGGAAGGAAGTCTGCTGTCCTTACCTGGTCTGGCCTACATGTGACTGCAGGCACTGCAATTTGATTGGCTCATAACTGCCCTCAGTTTAACCAATTAGCCATTTCTTGAATAGACAGGTTTTTAATCAGTGAGAGAATCAAGGGTTATGAGAAATAGAGGAAAGTGGAGTTTAAGATTATCAGATCAACTATGATCTCATTGAATGACACAGAAGACTTGATGTGTTAAATGGCCAACTTCTGCTCCAATGTCTAACAGTCTTAAGCCACTCAATTTCAACCTGAGATGGGCACATCCTGCGAAAGAAATAAAGAGAACAAAAATGAGGATGAGAAAGGATAGAACAAGTGATGATGATGAGAGAGCATGACCATCATCAGTATTCAAGCAAAAGGAAAATACTGCAAATCAGAAATAAAAACTGATGTAGCTTCAAGCCATAGAATCTCCTGTTTATACTTTATTTGAGATTAATTTGTCCTTTCTTTTCTTACGGTAAGCCGCAGTGATCAATCTGCTCTCAACATATCAGCAATTTATTACTGTGATGTTAGTCTCTCCTTTGCACCATCATCACATTTGCCATTTAATCACACCTGCCCCTGCAAAATGCTCCATTTTTGTTCCTCTTTTGCTACCACCTCTCTGGCTCTGCACTGTTTTTTAAAGCTACAGCAATTTCTGTTTATAACACTAGATCATTAACCTGAACTATTATCTCTCGTCCTCTCTCCCCAATGTTGACTGACCTGTTGAGTATTTCTGGTATTTTGTGTTCCTATTCCTATCATTTGGGCTTGATTTTCAATCACGAGCTGGAAACCCAACACCAAGGTTATTTCTACAACTAATCATGAAACTCAACATACCCATCCCTTCACTGGGCTCAATGCCAATGTAACATTTGTCAATTGCCCTACAAACCCATCTTGTTCACTGATGCTCTTCAAGAAAGAAGATCTGCTGTCCTTACCTGATCTGGCCTACATGTGAATTCAGCCCCACAATATGACTGACTCTTAACAATAACAAATGGACAATATATTCAGGCCTAGACAGCGAAACCCACATTCTGTGAACAAACAAAGACTCAGAGTCATACAGCACGGAAACAGACCCTTCGGTCCAACCTATCCATGCTGAACTCAATCCCAAAGTAAACTAATCTCACCTGCGTGCTCTTGACTCATATCTCTCCAAACATTTCTTATTCATGTACTTATCTAAATGTCTTTGAAATGTTGAAACTACAGCTGCATCCATCACTTCCTCTGGACATTTATTCCACTCACAAACCACATTTTGTGTAAAAAGGATTGCCCCTCATTTCTTTTTAAAATCTTTCTTCTCTTACCTGAAAAATTGCCTCTAGTCATGAAATCTCCTACCCTTGCGAAAAGACACCTGCCATCCACCTTTATCTATAATCTCTCATTGTTTTATAAACCTCTATAAAGTCACCCCTCAGATTAGATTAGATTAGATTACTTACAGTGTGGAAACAGGCCCTTCGGCCCAACAAGTCCGCACCGACCCGCCGAAGCGCACCCACCCAGACCTAACGCCTAACACTACGGGCAATTTAGCATGGCCAATTCACCTAACCTGCACATTGTTTGGACTGTGGGAGGAAACCGGAGCACCCGGAGGAAACCCACGCAGACACGGGGAGAAAGTGCAAACTCCACACAGTCACCTGAGGCAGGAATTGAACCCGGGTCTCTTGCGCTTTGAGGAAGCAGTGCTAACTACTGTGCCCACCGTGCCGCCCACACCACCAGCCTCCAACACTCCAGTGAAAACATCCCAGCCTATCCAGTCTCTCCTTATAACTCAAACCTTCTACTCCCAGCAACACCCTGGTACATCTCTTCTGAACTCTCTCCAGCTTAATGATATTCTTGCTATAACAAAGTTAAAAATCACACAACACCAGGTTTATTTGGAAGCGCAAGCTTTCGGAGCGTTGCTCTGGAGCAGTGCCAACACTGGCACCTCCTCATCATGGTTTCCTATGACAGAGAGACCAGAACTGGACACAGTGCTCCAGAAGAGGCCTCACCAATGTCCTGCACAACCTCAACATGACATGCTAACTGCTATACTCAAAAACACTGAGCAATGAAAGCAAACATCCTTAACCACCCTTTCTATATGTGATGCAAAAGTCAAAGAATTATGTACCTGAACCCCTAGCTCTCTCTGTTCTACAACACTACCCAAAGCCCTATTTTTAATTGTATAAGTCTTGTCTTTGTTTGTTTTACTAAAATGCGATTGCTCACATTTAAAAAAAAAGCTATCAGTGCAGAAAATGGCTGTAGGTTACAATGGCAGTCTAGATTAGAGTGGTGCTGGAAAAGCACAGCAGGTTAGGCAGCATCCAAGGAGCAGGAAAATCGAAGTTTCAGGCAAAAGCCCTTCATCAGGAATAGAGGCAGGGTGACTGCAGTAAATAAGAGGGGGGTGGGGGTGGGGAGAAAGTACAATAGGTGAATGGGGGTGGGGATGGAGGTGTTAGGTCAGGGAGGAAGGTGGGGGAAGGTAGCAAAGATACAATGGGTGAATGGGGGTGGGGACGAAGGTGATAGATCAGAGAGGAGCGTGGAGTGGGTAGGTGGAAAGGAAGATAGGCAGGTAGGACAGGTCATGGGGACAGTGCTGAGCTGGAAGGTTGGAACTAGGATGAGGTGGAGGAAGGGGAAATGAGGAAACTGGTGAAGTTCACATTGATGCCCTGGGGTTGAAGTGTTCTGAGGCAGAATATGAGGCATACTTCCTCCAGGCATCAGGTGGTGATGGAGCGGCGGTGAAGGAGGACCAAGACCTGCATGTCCTCAGCAGAGTGGGAGGGGGAGTTGAAATGTTGGGCCACGGGGCGTTGTGGTTAATTGGTGTGGGTGTCCCAGAGATGTTCCCTAAAGCGCTCTGCTAGGAGGCGCCCAGTCTCCCCAATGTAGAGGAGACCGCATCGGGAGCAACGGATACAATAAATGATATTGGTGGATGTGCAAGTAAAACTTTGATGGATGTGGAAGGCTCCTTTAGGACCTTGGATGGAGGTGAGGGAGGAGGTGTGGGTGCAGGTTTTACAGTTCCTGCGGTGGCAGGGGAAAGTGCCAGGATGGGAGTGTGGGTTGTAACAGGGTGTGGACCTGACCAGGTAGTCACTGAGGGAACGGTCTTTGCGGAAGGCGGAAATGGGTGGGGAGGGAAATATATCCCTGGTGGTGGGATCTGTTTGGAGGTGGCGGAAATGTCGGCGGATGATGTGGTTTATGCGAAGGTTGGTAGGGTGGAAGGTGAGCACCAGGGGCGTTCTGTCCTTGTTACGGTTGGAGGGGTCGGGTCTGAGGGCGGAGGGGTGGGATGTGGATGAGATGCATTGAAGGGCATCTTTAACCACATGGGAAGGGAAATTGCGGGGTCTCTAAAGAAGGAGGCCATCTGGTGTGTTCTGTGGTGGAACTGATCCTCCTGGGAGCAGATACGGCGGAGGCGAAGGAATTGGGAATACTGGATGGCATTTTTGCAGGAGGTAGGTTGGGAAGAGGTGTAATCCAGGTAGCTGTAGGAGTCGGTGGGTTTGTAAAAAATGTCGGTGTCAAGTCGGTCATCATTAATGAAAATGGAGAGGTCCAGGAAGGGGAGGGAGGTGTCAGAGATGGTGCAAGTGAATTGAAGTTCGGCGTGGAATGTGTTGAAGTTGATGAATTGCTCAACCTCCTCGCGGGAGCACGAGGTGGCGCCAATGTAGTCATCAATGTAGCGGAAGAAGAGGTGGGGAGTGATGCCGGTGTGACTACAGAAGATGAACTGTCCTACATAGCCAACAAAGAGACAGGCATAGCTGAGGCCCATTCAGGTGCCCATGGCTACCCTTTTGGTCTGGAGGAAGGGGGAGGATTCGAAGGAGAAATTGTTAAGGGTGAGGACCAGTTCAGCCAGGTTGCAATGGCAGCCATGACAGGGGCTTGTCATGACCCTCAGAGTGGAGTGGGCAGGAGATCGAAGGAGCAGCAGCAGCATGGTCCAGCCAAGTGGACAAAGACTCAATTGGAAAGTATTTGACCAGCTCCCTTTGACCTGCCATCTTTTCCCAGTACTTCACTTCATTAATCACTTTACAAATGGTAATGACACTGGAGGGTAATCCCGGACCGAATGTCCTGAGAACATGGTTCCAAATCCCACCAGGGCAGATGGTGAAAACTGAATTCATTAAAAGTAGTAAGTTGTCCTGATGGTGATCATGTAATCACTGATAATTGTTACAAAAACCCATTGGGTTCAGTAATGCCTTTCAGTGAGGGAAATCTGTTGTTCTTTCCTGGTCTGGCCCCTGTGTGACTCCAAACCCACAGCAACGTGGTTGACTCTTAACTGCACTCTGAAGCGGCCCTCAAGCCCTCATTTAGAGATGGGTAGCAGATGCTAGTCTTCACACACTGCCTACGTCCCATGAGTGAATAATTTTTAAAAAGCATAATGTTCCCTGCATTGCTCCTGCTAGCTGTGCAGGGAACATTTCCCAGACTTTCCCCAGAGTGTACACTTGTCCATCTCATTCGGGCTCTTGCTCAGCCCATGTTAACTAATTGGAGGGGAGCAGAATGCCGGCTCTGCCTATCCACCTCTTTCACTTTACAAAGACACACAGGTTCTGCAGACATGAGGACCCTGGCACAACGTCTGGGAGCACTATGTTCAAACCGCTATCACGCTAGATCCTAACCTTGTGGGTCACCATTTAAAAATGAGAGGTCCTCCCTTTCCAGATGGAGGGAAGGAGAATTCTTTCTCTCTGAGACCTCGTGCACTGTCTTCCACTTGAAACCGTGGAGCCTGGGTCTTTCAACTCATTCATGAGTGAGGAAGATTTTTGATCAATGAGGGGGTCAAGGGTTATAAGGGTCAGCTCAAAAGACCAGAAAGAGGAGCTGAGGATTCAGTGAAATCAGCCATGGTCTTACTGAATGGGGGACAGGGCTTGAAAGGAAATGAGGTAAAAACAGTGACTGCAGATGCTGGAAACCATATTCTGGATTAGTGGTGCTGGAAGAGCACAGCAGTTCAGGCAGCATCCAAGGAGCTTCGAAATCGACGTTTCGGGCAAAAGCCCTTCATCAGGAATAAAGGCAGTGAGCCTGGAGCATGGAGAGATAAGCTAGAGGAGGGTGGGGGTGGGGAGAAAGTAGCATAGAGTACAATGGGTGAGTGGGGGAGGGTATGAAGGTGATAGGTCAGGGAGGAGAGGGTGGAGTGGATAGGTGGAAAAGGAGACAGGCAGGTAGGACAAGTCTGGACAAGTCATGGGGACAGTGCTGAGCTGGAAGTTTAGAACTAGGGTGAGGTGGGGGAAGGGGAAATGAGGAAACTGTTGAAATCCACACTGATGCCCTGGGGTTGAAGTGTTCCGAGGCGGAAGATGAGGCGTTCTTCCTCCAGGCGTCTGGTGGTGAGGGAGCGGCGGTGAAGGAGGCCCAGGACCTCCATGTCCTCAGCAGAGTGGGAGGGGGAGTTGAAATGTTGGGCCACGGGGCAGTGTGGTTGATTGGTGCGGGTGTCCCAAGAGATGTTCCCTAAAGCGCTCTGCTAGGAGGCGTCCAGTCGCCCCAATGTAGAGGAGACCGCATCAGGAGCAACGGATACAATAAATGAAATTAGTGGATGTGCAAGTAAAACTTTGATGGACGTGGAAGGCACCTTTAGGGCCTTGGATAGTGGTGAGGGAGGAGGTGTGGGTGCAGGTTTTACAGTTCCTGAGGTGGCAGGGGAAAGTGCCAGGATGGGAGGGTGGGTTGTAGGGGGGCGTGGACCTGACCAGGTAGTCATGGAGGGAACGGTCTTTGCGGAAAGCGGAAAGGGGTGGGGAAGGAAATATATCCCTGGTGGTGGGGTCTGTTTGGAGGTGGCGGAAATGTCGGTGGATGATTTGGTTTATGCGAAGGTTGGTAGGGTGGAAGGTGAGCACCAGGGGCGCTCAGTCCTTGTTACGGTTGGAAGGGTGGGGTCTGAGGGCGGAGGTGCGGGATGTGGACGAGATGCGTTGGAGGGCATCTTTAACCACGTGGGCAGAGAAATTGCAGTCTCTAAAGAAGGAGGCCATCTGGTGTGTTCTGTGGTGGAACTGGTCCTCCTGGGAGCAGATACGGTGGAGGCGGAGGAATTGGGAATACGTGATGGCATTTTTGCAAGAGGTAGGGTGGGAAGAGGTGTAATCCAGGTAGCTGTGGGAGTCGGTGGGTTTGTAAAAAATGTCAGTGTCAAGTCAGTCGTCACTAATGGAGATGGAGAGGTCCAGGAAGGGGAGGGAGGTGTCAGAGATGGTCCAGGTAAATTTAAGGTCAGGGTGGAATGTGTTGGTGAAATTGATGAATTGCTCAACCTCCTCGCGGGAGCACGAGGTGGCGCCAATGCAGTCATCAATGTAGCGGAGGAAGAGGTGGGGAGTGGAGCCAGTGTAATTACGGAAGATCAACTGTTCTATGTAGCCAACAAAGAGACAGGCATAGTTGGGGCCCATACGTGTGCCCATGGCTACCCCTTTAGTCTGGAGGAAGTGGGAGGATTCAAAGGAGAAATTGTTAAGGGTGTGGACCAGTTCGGCCAAACGAGTGAGAGTGTCGGTGGAAGGGTACTCTTGGGAATGTCTGGAGAGGAAAAAACAGAGGGCTAGGAGGCCCTGGTCATGCGGATGGAGGTGTAGAGGGAGTGGATATCCATGGTGAAGATGAGGCATTGGGGGCTGGGGAAACGGAAGTCTTGGAGGAGGTGGAGGGCGTGGGTGGTGTCTCGAACGTATGTGGGGAGTTCCTGGACTAGGGGGGATAGGACAGTGTCAAGGTAGGTAGAGATGAGTTCAGTGGGGCAGGAGCATGCTGAGACAATGGGTCGGCCAGGGTGGTCAGGCTTGTGGATCTTCGGAAGGAGGTAGAACCGGGCAGTGCGGGGTTCCTGCTCTATGAGGTTGGAAGCTGTGGGTGGGAGATCTCCTGAGGTGATGAGGTTCTGTACGGTCTGGGAGATGATGGTTTGGTGATGGGGGGTGGGGTCATGGTCGAGGGGGCAGTAGGAAGAGGTGTCCTCGAGTTGACGTTTGGCTTCAGCGGTGTAGAGATCAGTACGCCAGACTACCACTGCACCCCCTTTATCGGCTGGCTTGATGGTGAGGTTGGGATTGGAGTAGAGGGATTGGAGGGCTGCGCGTTGTGAGGGTGAGAAGTTGGAGTGGCGGAGGGAGGTGGACAGGTTGAGGCGGTTAATGTCCCGGCGGCTGTTGGAAATGAAGAGGTCGAGGGCAGGTAATAGGCCAGCGTGGGGTGTCCAGGTGGATGCAGTGTGTTGGAGGTGGGCGAAGGGGTCCTTGGAAGGTGGGCAGGAGTCCTGATTGTGAAAGGAAATGGTTTACTTCAGCTCCAAAGGCGAAAGTGAGGACTGCAGATTGGAGATCAGAGTCAAGCGTGTGGTGCTGGAAAAGCACAGCACGTCAGGCAGCATCAGAGCAGCAAGAAACTCGACATTTCAGGCAAAAGCCCTTCATCAGCCCTTCCTGATTCTGCCTGACCTGCTGTGCTTTTCCAGCACTACACTCTTGTCTTCAGTTCCAAAGCCCTATCTTCCTATGTTTTTACATCACCCATATCTCTTAGAGTCTACCACAATGTATTTTGTATGGGTAGCTTATCAGGTGGCTTATTATATGGCAGGTAACGCATTCACCTTCTAATAGTTGGGCACTGTCTGTGCCTGTGTGGTTCCTTTGTTGCACAGTGCAGACAAGGACATGTATTGTCTGGTTACCTGTCCTATACTAATTTCTATACTACTTTGTCATGTGTGTCATTGTCTGTTTTCTGCCTTTAGGACTGAATGGAATCTGCTGATCTCTTGTGCCAGGTTTGACCTTATCCACTTGAGCCTGATTGGTGTTGCTTCCAGACTTTTGCTTCACTCACCATCGAATGGTTTTCTCTCAAGTCTGTCTTTTTCAGATTGCAATAAATCTCACAGAGACTCTCCAGCAAATTCCTGCATCTATTCAGTTTAAATGAATTCTAACTTTTTCTAATTCATTAACTGAATATGGGGGTCACTGACTAGGCCAGTATTTACTGCCCATCCCTAAACGCCCAGAGAGCAGTCAAGAGTCAGCCACATTGCTGTGGGTCTGGAGTCACATGTCAGCCAGACCAGGTAAGAACAGCAGATTTCACTCACTAAAAGACATTAGAGAACCAGATGTTTTTTTTTCCTCCTGACAATCGGGAATCATTAGACTCTTAATTCCAGATTGTTTTCTTTTGAAACTGACAGAATACTGACAGGCCCTGACAGAGTGGATATGGAGTAGGTGTTTCCATGAGTAGGAGAGACTGGGACATGAGGGCACAACCACAGAGTGAATGGATGGCTCTCTACAACTGTAATGAGGAGGACCTTCTTCAGCCAGAGGGTGATGAATCTGTGGAACTGATTGCCACAGAGGGCCGTGGAGATAATTGAGTGACTTTAAGACAGAGAGAGATAGGTTGCTGATTGGTTAGGAGATCAAGAGTTGTGGGGAAAAGACAGGAAAATGGAGTTGAGAAACACATCGGCCATGATCATATGGGACAGCAACTTCAATGGGCTGAATGGCCTAATTTAGCTCCCATGGTCTTATGATCAGATATCAGATCTTACTCCTTCAAGATCCTAGACTATTCTGCTCACAAGGTGAAAGTGAGGACTGCAGATGCTGGACATCAGAGTCTAGATTAGAGTGGTGCTGGAAAAGCACAGCAGGTCAGGCAGCATCCAAGGAGCAGGAAAATTAATGTTGTGGGCAAAGGCCCTTCATCAGGAATGAGGAATGATGGCCTCATTCCTGATGAAGGGCTTTTGCCCAAAACGTCGATTTTCCTGCTCCTCGGATGCTGCCTGACCTGCTGTGCTTTTCCAGCACCACTCTAATCATATTCTGCTCACAAGTTCATCTGACATAATCACAGTGGGCGGTACTTATTAACCCTTTCAGCTTCATATACAGCTGGGATTATCCACAGAGATAGGTGGAGTACAGATCACCAGCAGAAATAAGGAAAGGAAGAAATGGCAAATAAATTGCGAATGTGTTTCTTACATTTTGGATTAAATTTCCATTTTCAGCATTTTTGATGTTTTCACATTATGAGAACCTACTGGGGACTCAACAAGATGTCTAAATTCTCCAGTGAGCTCCCAGCTGCTCAAACCCTCCTATCGACCTGCAAGGAATAAGGATTTCCTTTGCACCGTCCACGTCTTTGCTAACTTTCTTACTCATTAGATCAATGTCAATGTTTTTCCTTACATTCTAAAAGCTTTAAGTATTAGGCAGTTACGCATAAAGAGATTACTCCAAATCATAAATTAATTTGTATGCCTGCAATCAGAAAGCCATTCTTTATCATTCTGACTTAATCAGTCATAATACCTTCGGTGAGTGAGAATGACAATTTAAAGATTTTAGAGGGAATGTAATTACTATGGTGAATGGAAATTTATTGAAATTTCTTCTGGGAATTGAGCAAGGCAGCATCTTAATTCATTAGCATGTGGGCACTGTGCGTTAGGAGCCTAAAATGTGTCTGATGCTTTTACAACACATATGAGCAATGGGAGATTAGTCCATGCACGTTTAAATATGTACTACCCTATCATGAAGCTGTCCTCTTCAGTCTTACATTCTCTCCTCATCCTCCAGTGCTAAATCCTTACACACACTGAACTTTCATCAATGTCCCATTGGCAGCCATGCCTTCAACTGCCTGAGCATTAACCTTGGGAATCCCCTCCCTAAACCTTTCAATGTCACAAACTCCCTCCTCCTTTATGGCATTCCTTAAAATTTACCTCACCTTCAGGTCACCAGAAATATCTCCTTATGCAGCATAGAATTTCTCCCCCTTGAGATATTTCACCACAGTAAAGGCGCTATAGAGATGCAAGTTGTTAGTGATGGGGATTTTCCTCCACAAACAATGGAACCACTTGTTGGACAAACATTGGCCAGGACACTGGGCAACACTAATTGGCTTTTCAGTGAGTAATGGACATGGGATCATTTATGACTGAGAAGACAGGAGGGGATTTTAAATGTATGAGATGCATCGATAAGATTGATGGTCAGAATCTGTTTTCCCCAGAGTCAAAATGTCTAATACTAGGAGTCATGCATTTCAAGTGAGACAATAAAAGTTCAAAGGGGATGTGAGGGGCAAGTTTTTTTACACAGAGAGTGGTAGGAGTTTGCAACACACTGCCAGGGATGGTGGTGGAGGCAGATACATTAGGGGCATGTAAGAGATTTTTAGATAAGTACATGGATAGGCAAGGAATGGAAGGATATGGACCAAGGGCAGGCAGAAGGGATTAGTTTAACTTGGCCAAAGTGCTAATTCCTGTGCTGTATTGTTCTATGTTCTAAATGTCAACCAGAGAACGAACCCCTAAAAGTGTAGCATTCACCCCCAGCCCTACATTAGCTGTATCAGCTTAACATCTATGTTTGTGTGCCTAGATTTTCAGACTCAGAGAAGAGACTGGGATGAGGCGCATCTGTAAGATGGCCATTCTGTCACTGGGCAAGTGAGCAACACTGCCTTATTGGTGAGGGTGGCATGGGATATCAAGAAGAAAGATGAGATTTTGTTGCTGAATGTGGCATAGGTTAGAACTATAACAGTGTGGAAGACCAAAGATATAAATATCATAGAGACAGCAGGAGAGCGAGTTGAAGTGGTGAGCCACGAGGATGTCAGGGTCACAATGACATGGGGAGGGGATGGTCTAGTGGTATTATCACTGGACTGTTAATCCAGAGACCCAGGGGATGTTCTGGGGACCTGGGTTCGAATCCTGCCATGGCAAATGGTGGAACTTGAATGCAATAAATATCTGGAATTAAGAATCTAATGACCATGAGTCCATTGGTGATAGTTGAAAAAACCCACCTGGTTCATTAATGCCCGTTAGGGAGGGAAACTGGCATCCTTACCTGGTCTGATCTTCATGTGACTCCAGACCCACAGCAATGTGGTTGACTCTTAACTGCCATCTGGGATGGGCAATAAATACTGCCCAGCCAGCAAGATCCTTACCCCATGAATGAATAAAGGGCCCCAATGTTCACTTGATCTTACCTATTGATAAATCAATATTGGCAGTAATTGCCAAAGTGAACATTATTGCCTTTCTTGCTTATAGCCTCAAACTTACATCCTTCCTTCCAACAGTTCGTGACTCTATTAGTTTGGGGCAGTGCTTTGAGGAACAAAAGGCTTCCCTGAATTTTTACTTTCTGTCATGCCCAAGCTCCAAGTATCTGATTCCACAAAGAAATGTGTCCTTCATCGTCACTGAGACCAAATGCAGGAAACCACAAAAACCAAAGAACTGCAGGTGCTAGAATTCAGAAACAAAAACAGAAAATTGCTAGAGAAACTCAGTGGTTTGGCAATGTCTGTGGAAAGAAAGCAGAGTTAATGTTTTGGGTCCAGTGACCCTTTTTCAGAACTGATTTTACCTGAGGAAAGGTTGATATGCTGAAGATGTGGTGGGGGTCAGGGGGAGGTGGAGCCCAGAGAGAGGGAAAACAACAGTTGGACAGACAAGGGAATTAGTAAAAGTCAGTTGGCAGGGGGAATCAATAGCTGCAGGGCGTTTGAAGTTACCTAATCACAAATTGCCAGCTTAATTTATACACGGCAAGATTCCACAAACAAGAATAATCGTGTGACCTTGATAAATCATTCTGAGGGCAAATGTTGGTCAGGACACAGGGCAAAACATTCCTGTCTCTGCTTTGTCATTATACAGTGGCCTCGGTCTGACTGAAGGTGAAATATTGCAGATGGTGGAAATCTGAGAATGCTGGAGAAACTCAGCAGGTCTGGCAACATCTGTAAGCAAGGAATCATGTTAACGTTTGGAATTTGGCATGATTCTTCTTCAGAATGGGACACATATCTGACTCAAAACGTTAACTGTGTTTTTCTCTCTCTGCACAGGCTGCCAGACTTGCTGAGTTTCTCCAGTATTTCCCTGTGTTTGCCTCAGTTTGACACCTCATCTGACACACACCAATAATTCAACACTATTCCAATTCTGTGTTCCTGAGGTGAGACTTAAGCCACAGGCATGTGACTTGGGTGTGTGCTACCCACAGCTAACACAGCTATTGTAGAAAGTGAAATGACACTGCCTAATACCACTCAGTATTTCATTCCCATCCCTAAAGCATTTTGGGATGTCCTGAGGTTGAGGAAGTTCCCTCCTTCCTTTTTCTTCCATTTGGAGCTGTTTGTCTACAGGGACCTCCTGTGGAGCTTCTAATGATTCTCATTATAATTTCACTGCACAATCTTGTATTGTGTCTCAAACCATCTGCTCGATCAGATGTGGCCCCTTTCAAGGTTCAGCAGTCAATAAATGTGCAAAACACAAAGATACACATCCACAGTGCCAGTGGCAACAATCATGCTCGCCTCAAAAGTCTGGTGTAGATACTGTGGACCATGCTAATCAAAAAGGCAGAGGGAGCATTTGGCTCGCTTACTCGTAATATTTCCATCTCAGAGACAGGCAGTGCACAGCATCTCCAGACAATCCTGGCAACTGAATTCAGGAGTTGCCAACGAGCGGGGTCGACTGGCCAGTACCCATAACCTCTCTCATCACATGGGTCTCAAGAGACATAAAATAAACCCTCCGGCCTGATTGACACCCCCCCCCCCCCCCCCCCCATCATGTCCCATGGGATGGCATTTTCATCCTGCAGCCTGTCAGACCAGCTCACTGCTATCAGTTAATCTGACTTCTAATGACACTGGCTGAGCAATAAATATTGGCTCTCTTGCTTTTCTTCGAATTCTCCATCAGAAGGGTGTGAAAGTACAAAACCAACAGCAATGGAAACAGGCTTTTCATTTTGCTCTTTAGATCTTTGCCAGCTTTCCTGGCAAACGTCTGTCATCTTTTCACCTTCCCTTGCTTGAAAGGCCAACATCAGAAGTCACACGACACCAGGTTATCGTCCAACAGGTTTATTTGAACTCACAAGTTTTTGGAACGCAGCCTCTTCATCTGGTGCAGTGAGAAAGCAAGGCACACAGACACAGTTTTAAGGCGGAGAGATCAAAAGATCATACAACTGGTGTGAGTGGAGTGTCAGACAATACATCTCTGCAGGTGACCAAGAGTGTGTAAACTGTTTATAAGGTCAGTGTCAGTGCTGTGCTGTCATGACAATCAGGCAGAGTGATAGGAATGTACAGAAGGTGACATCTCAGGTCCGACACTGGATTGTAGGTGTGAGGCTTTATTCAGAACCTGTCTCAGTGTTTTACATTGGAATCAGGCTGACACTCCACTCACACCAGTTGTATGTCCTTTGATCTCTCTGCCGATGATCTTTCTACCTTTAAACTCTGTGTGTGTGCCTTACTGTCACTGCACCTGATGATGGGGCTGAGCTCTGAAAGCTTGTGTGATTTCAAATAAACCTGTTGGTCTATAACCTGGTGATAACAGACTTTGTCCACCTCAGTCCAACACCGGCACCTCCGCATAGAACAATACAGCACAGAACAGGCCCTTCGGCCCACGATGTTGTGCCGAACATTTGTCCTAGCTTAAGCACCCATCCATGTACCTATCCAATTGCCGCTTAAAGGTCACCAATGATTCTGATTCTGCCACTCCCACAGGCAGCGCATTCCATGCCCCCACCACTCTCTGGGTAAAGAAGCTACCCCTGACATCCCCCCATACCTTCCACTCTTCACCTTAAATTGTAATACTCTGTTGTACCCGGGGAAAAAGTCTCTGATTGTCTACTCTATCTATTCCCCTGATCAACTTATAAACCTCTATCAAGTCACCCCTCATCCTTCGCCGTTCCAATGAGAAAAGGCCTAGCACTCTCAACCTATCCTTGTACGACCTATTCTCCATTCCAGGCAACATCCTGGTAAATCTCCTCTGCACCCTCTCCAAAGCCTCCACATCTTTCCTAAAATGAGGAGACCAGAACTGCACACAGTACTCCTAATGTGGCGTTACCAAGGTCCTGTACAGCTGCAACATCACCTCACGACTCTTGAATTCAATCCCTCTGCTATTCACATCATGAAAGGCCAACGGACAAGATAAGCATCTGTGTGGCCTGAGTGTGAAATGGCATCAGCTGACACCATGACTGTCCGGCTATTGCACACCTGCAGCAGAAATACAGAACCTCAAAGGGGCCAGAGGGACAAACTTTTTTTTTACATAGCGCCACACACTTTATTTTCAAGTCTTATTAAATCGCTGGCAGGAATCTCGAACACCTTCCCTGCTGGGATATCAGCCAGGGACAACAACTTTGAAGTTGGCTCATCTTGATCGCGCCAACTCCCTCACTGAGCTTCACAAACCATCTGTTCGGTCAGCTATTTCACTCTGCAGCCCCACTGCAAGTTCAGTAATCGATAAGTACATTCTATTTCATGCTCAGGGCTCACTTGCTGTCAGATTTCATCAACTGAAATAGAAAATGTTGGCACCTGGCTAAGATTCATTTATATATTGGTGAAGGTTTTAGAGAGGGCTCAGAGATTCACTAGATGATAATGAGATTTATTGAAATGGAGAAAGACTTCAGAAAGCTACAGAGCAGAGAGATTTGGAAGTCCTTGTCCATGAATCACAAGTTAGCATCCAATTTCAGTGGGTAATAGGGAAGACAAATGGAATGTTGGTCTTTATTTCATGGGGAATGGAATATAAAAGTAGGGAGGTCTTGCTAAACCATACAAGACACTTGTTAAAACAAAGCTGGAATACAGTGAACAGTTTTAGTCCCCTTGACTAAAGAAAGATTTGGAGGCAATTCAGAGAGGTTCACTAGGCTGATACTGGGTATGGAACGACTGTCTTGTGAGGAGAAGTTGGGCCTGTATTCACTGCAATTGAGAATAATGAGAGGTCACCCCAATGAATTGTATAGGATTCTTGTTGGAATTAACAGATGTGGAGAGGTTGTCTCCCCCTGTAGGACAGTCTAAGACCGGAGAACGTAATCTCAGAGCAAGGGGTCCAATATTTGGGACAGAGATAATGAGGAATTTCCTCTCTCGGAAGTGAGTGCATCTATGAAATTCTTAACCACAGAGGGCTATATCGAGATTGGGTCAATGAGTATATTCAGTGCTGAGATAGACAGATTTTAAATCAATAAGAGTCATTGAGTCATAGTCAGAGAGATGTACAGCATGGAAACAGACCGTCCGTTCCAACCAGATATCTCAACCCAATCTAATCTCACCTGCCAGCACCCGGCCCATATCCCTCCAAATCCTTCCTATTCATATACCCATCCAAATGCCTTTTAAATGTTGCAATTGTACCAGCCTCCACCACTTCCTCTGGCAGCACATTCCATACACATACCACCCTCTATGTTAAAAAATTGCCCCTTAGATCTCTTCTATATCTTTCCCCTCTCACCCAAACCTATGCCCTCTAGTTCTGGACTCCCCCAACCCAGGGAAAAGATTTTGTCTATTTACCCTATCCATGCCCCTCATGTTTTTATAAACCTCTATGAGGTCACCCCTCAGCCTCCGATGCTCCAGAGAAAACAGCCCCTGCCTGTTCAGCCTCTCCCTATAGCTCAAATCCTCCAACCCCTGACAACATCCTTGTAAATCTTTTCCGAACCCATTCAAGTTTCACAACATCTTTTCGATAGGAAGGAGACCAGAATTGCATGCAAAATTAGTTTAGTTTATTTTCCCTACAGTGTGGAAACAGGTCCTTCAGCCCAACCAGTCCACACCGACACTCCGAAGAGCAACCCACCCAGACCCAATTTCCTCTGACTAATGCATCTAACACTACAGGCAATTTAGCATGGCCAATTCACCTGACCTGCACATCTTTGGACTGTGGGAGGAAACCGGAGCACCCGGAGGAAACCCACGCAGACACGGGGAGAACGTGCAAACTCCACACAGACAGTCACCTGAGGCTGGAATTGAGCCTGGGATCCTGGTGCTGTGAGGCAGCAGTGCTAACCACTGAGTCACCATGCCGCCCCAATTCCAGCAATGGCCTAACCAATGTCCTGTACAGCTGCAATATGACCTCCCAACTCCTGTACCTAATAGTCTGACCAATAAAGGAAAGCATACCAAACGCCTTCTTCACTATCCTATCTACCTACGACTCCACTTTCAAGGAGCTATGAACCTGCACTCCAAGGTCTCTTTGTTCAGCAAGACTACCTCGGACCTTACCATTCAGTGTATAAGTCCTGTTCTGATTTGCTTTCCCAAAATGCTGAGCCTCGCATTTATCTAAATTAAACTCCACCTGCCACTTCTCAGCCCATTGGCTTAGCTGATCAAGATCCCATTGTAATCTGAGGTAGCCTTCTTCACTGTCCACTGCACCTCTAATTTTGGTGTCATCTGCAAACTTACTAACCATACCTCCAATGCTCATATCCAAATCATTTATATAAATGACAAAAAGTAGAGGACCCAGCACCGATCCTTATGGCACTCCACTGGTCACAGGGCTCTAGTCTGAAAAACAACCCTCCACCACCACCCTCTGTCTTCTACCTTTGAGCCAGCTCTGTATCCAAATGGCTAGTTCTCCCTGTATTCCATGATATCTAACTTTGCTAACTAGTCTCCCATGGGGAACCTTGTCGAACACCTTACTGAAGTCCATATAGATCACGTCCATCACTCTGCCCTCATCAATCCTCTTTGTTACATTTTCAAAAAACTCAATCAAGTTTGTGAGAAATGATTTCCCACACAGAAAGCCATGTTGACTATCCCTAATCAGTCCTTACCTTTTCCAAATTACCTGAAAATCCTGTCCCTCAGGATTCCCAGCAACAGCTTGCCCACCACTGATATCAGGCTCACCGGTCTATAGTTCCCTGGCTTGTCCTTACTGCCCTTCTTAAACAGTGGCACCACGTTAGCCAACCTCCAGTCTTCCGGCACCACACCTGTGACTATTGATGATACAAATATCTCAGCAAGAGGCCCAGCAATCACTTCCCTAGCTTCCCATAGAATTCTAAGGTACACCTGATCAGGTCCTGGGGATTTATCTACTTTTATGCATTTCAAGACATCCAGCATCTCCTCTATAATATGGACATTTTGCAAGATATCACCATCTATTTCCCCACATTCTATATCTTCCATGGCTTTCCCCACAGTAAACACTGATGCAAGATATTTGTTTAGTATCTGCCCCACCTCCTGCGTCTCCACACAAAGGCTGCCTTGCTGATCTTTGAGGGTCCCTATTCTTCCTGAGTTACCCTTTTGATCTTAATGTACTTATAAAAACCCTCAAAGTTTGTGCGAAGATTTGTAGCTCGGGTGCTCGTTGTTGTGGTTCTGTTCGCCGAGCTGGAAGTTTTTGTTGCAAACGTTTCGTCCCCTGGCTAGGCGACATCATCAGTGCTTGGGAGCCTCCTGCGAAGCACTTCTTTGATGTTTCCTCCAGTGTTTATAGTGGTCTGTCCCTGCTGCTTCCAGTTGTCAGTTTCAGCTGTCCGCTGTAGTGGTTGGTATATTGGGTCCAGGTCGATGTGTTTGTTGATGGAGTTTGTGGATGAGTGCCATGCCTCTAGGAATTCCCTGGCTGTTCTCTGTCTGGCTTGCCCTATGATAGTAGTGTTGTCCCAGTCGAATTCATGTTGCTTGTTGTCTGCGTGTGTGGCTACTAAGGATAGCTGGTCGTGTCGTTTCGTGGCTAGTTGATGTTCATGTATGCGGATTGTTAGCTGTCTTCCTGTTTGTCCTATATAGTGTTTAGTGCAGTCCTTGCATGGTATTTTGTACACTACATTAGTTTTGCTCATGTTGGGTATCGGGTCCTTCATGACAAAACTAATGTAGTGTACAAAATACCATGCAAGGACTGCACAAAACACTATATAGGACAAACAGGAAGACAGCTAACAATCCGCATACATGAACATCAACTAGCCACGAAACGACACGACCAGCTATCCTTAGTAGCCACACACGCAGACAACAAGCAACATGAATTCGACAGGGACAACACTACTATCATAGGGCAAGCCAGACAGAGAACAGCCAGGGAATTCCTAGAGGCATGGCATTCATCCACAAACTCCATCAACAAACACATTGACCTGGACCCAATATACCAACCACTACAGCGGACAGCTGAAACTGACAACCGGAAGCGGCAGGGACAGACCACTATAAACACCGGAGGAAACATCAAAGAAGCGCTTCGCAGGAGGGTCCCAAGCACTGATGATGTCGCCTAGCCAGGGGACAAAACGTTTGCAACAAAAACTTCCAGCTTATAAAAACCCTATTTGCCAAAGCTATCTCATGTCCCCTTTTTGCCCTCCTGATTTCCCTCTTAAGTATACTCCTACTGCCTTTATACTCTTCTAAGGATTTACTCAATCTCTCCTGTCTATAACTAACATATGCTTCCTTCTTTTTCTTAACTAAACCCTCAATTTCTCTCATCATCTAGCATTCCAACCTTTCCTTTAATCCTAACAGGAATGTACTGTCTCTGGACTCTCGTTATCTCATTTTTGAAGGCTTCCCATTTTCCAGCCATCCCATTCCCTCCGAACATCTGACCCCAATCAGCTTTCGAAAGCTCTTACCTAATACCGTCAAAATTGTCCTTTCTCCAATTTAGAACTTCAACTTTTAGATCTGGTCTATCCTTTTCCGTCGCTATTTTAAAACGAATAGAATTATGGTCGCTGGCCCCAAAGTGCTCCCCCACTGACACCTCAGTCACCTGCCCTGCCTTATTGCCCAAGAGTGGGTCAAGTTTTGCACCTTCTCTAGTACATCCACATATTGAATCAGAAAATTGTCTTGTACACACTTAACATATTCTTCTCCATCTAAACCCTTAACACTATGGCAGTCCCAGTCTATGTTTGGAAAGTTAAAATCCCCTACCATAAGCACCCTATTATTCTTACAGATAACTGAAATCTCCTTACAAATTTCCTTCTGAGTATTAGAGAGTCTATAATACAATCCCAATAAGGTGATCACCCCTTTCTTATTTCTCTATCCACCCAAATAACTTCCCTGGATGTATTTCCAGGAATATTCTCCCTCAGCACAGCTGTAATGCTAACCCTTATCAAAAACACCATTCCCCCTCCTCTCTTGCCTCCCTTTCTATCCTTCCTGTAGCATTTGTATCCTGGAACATTAAGCTGCCAGTCCTGCTCATCCCTGAGCCACGTTTCTGTAATTGCTATGATATCCCAGTCCCATGTTCCTAACCATGCCCTGAGTTCATCTGCCTTCCCTGTTAGGCCCCTTGCATTGAAATAAATGCAGTTTAATTTATTAGTCCTACCTTACTCTCTGTTTTGTTCCTACCTCACTTCTTTTCT
This sequence comes from Chiloscyllium plagiosum, assembly GCF_037043375.1. Lineage (NCBI taxonomy): Eukaryota > Metazoa > Chordata > Chondrichthyes > Orectolobiformes > Hemiscylliidae > Chiloscyllium > Chiloscyllium plagiosum. Next base: position 6,573,788 of record NW_028270155.1, on the reverse strand, counting down.
CAACTGTACCAGTCTCAGATTGATCTCTTTCCTCACTACTCTCCCGTCAGAATCTCAACCTTTTCCCTTCCTATGTCATTGGTTCCAATGTGTACAATGACCTCCTGCTGGTCCCTCTCCCCTTTGAGAACATTCTGTACCTTCTCTGAGACATCCTTGATCCTGGCACCAGGGAGGCAACACACAATTCTGATTTTTCACTGCTGGCCACAGAAACGTCTGTCTGTTCCCCTGACTAGAGAGTCCCCTAACACAATTGACCACTTGGAACCTGACGTACCCCTCATTACATTAGATTAGATTAGATTACCTACAGTGTGGAAACAGGCCCTTCGGCCCAACAAGTCCACACCGACCCGCCGAAGCGCAACCCACCCATACTCCTACATTTACTCCTTCACCTAACACTACGGGCAATTTAGCATGGCCAATTCACCTGACCTGCACATCTTTGGACTGTGGGAGGAAACCGGAGCACCCGGAGGAAACCCACGCAGACACGGGGAGAATGTGCAAACTCCACACAGTCAGTCACCTGAGGCGGGATTTGAACCCAGGTCTCTGGTGCTGTGAGGCAGCAGTGCTAACCACTGTGCCACCGTGCCTGTCTTGAACTTGGCTGTTCATGCTACATTCCACTGAAAATCCATCACCCTCTACATTTTCCAAAATAACATTCTTGAAATGGGGATAGCCACTGAAGCCTCCTGTACTATCTGCCTACCTATCTTACCTTTCTTGGAGTTAACCCATCTACCTGACTGTATCTGCAGCTTTTCTGCCTTCCTATAACTGTCATCCATCATACTCCCTTACCCTTGTAAATTCCTCATTGCCTCTAACTGTCACTGCAACTGATCCATTTTATCTGACAGGATTCGCAACCAACGTCATTTATCGCAGATATAATCCTCATTAACCCATAAACTCTCCTGAAACTCCTACATCCGTCAAGAAGAGCATATGACTCCATTAAAGGCCATTTTGCTCCTTCGAATCTACAGACCCAGAAAATAGCTCTGTCTTTTTGCTCTACAAAACACTGCTCCAGGCTAACGTAACACTTATGGCTTATATTTTCTAAATTTAATCAAGAGACAGATCCCAATAAAAACAGATAATCAATAAACACTGTACTCACTGTTGTAGATTTACAGCAAGTTTATACTTATAACTAATTACTTATCTGTCTCTGTGCTGTGACTTCTCCCAAACAGGTTCCTCCAATATCAGTTGTAAATTTCGCTGTTTGTTCTGTTTCCCTAGACACATTCCAATGTCCAGCGATATATGACTTCAAACAGCAAAGGCAGTAATTGTGCAGATTCACTGCTGTGTCATTTAGCAGTGTGGATTTCTTTCTCTCTCTCCATTACAGACCATGTGCTTGCTGCCTTTGTCTATCTCCCTTTTAAAAGCGCTTTTAAAAGTGCTGTTGTTTTGATTTTTTTTTCTCCAAAGTTCCAAAACAATGCAACAGCATATAAAACACTAACTGCTGCTCCTGGAATTCAAGGAAATCACCTCCAAAACCTAAAATACCTCAAAAAAGGAGCAGCCTGTTACAGACAGAAATTTTTCCCGTCCTCCATCTTAGATTACCCAGAATCCTCCCCATGAAAACGTTGCACCTCAGGTTCCTTTTAAATCTTCCCCTCTCAACTTAAACCTATATCCTCTAATTCTGGAATTGCCTACCCTGGGGAAAAGACCTTGACTATTCACCCAATCCATGCCCCTACAGTCGTATCACTGTAGTCCCATAGGTTGCTGTCTTATGAGAAAGGGAATGGTAAGTCATGAGGAGTTTAACCTGAGGTATGAGTGCCTCAAGTGAAGGACAAGATTGAGTTCCTTAGTGTGACTTTAGCCAGTGAGGAGATTGAAACCGTGCTACTGATGTTGCTGTATGTTGCAAACCAGTTCAACAACCAACTGAGCTGTCCAACCCAACCCAGATGTCTCTTTATTTACTCTAAAAAAAAAACAGTTTTATCATTATGTATCAAATGATAGCGTCCCAGTGAAGAATGTTAGGATGTTACGCAACATTAATGGTGCTGTATAAATGCAGATTGTTGCTGCATTGATTCCAGCATAAGCTTTGCTTTCCCAAAGGAACTTTTGTTCTGATTTATTTCAAATATATTTATAGTACATCACACACTGCATTCCACACTATCAAAGGGACAACACTGAAACGTGTTCTTGTGAATTCGCTTCTACAATTGGGCATATGAACACTGAACATAAATACCTGAATCCAAACACAGCTCACTGATTTAGGGTGGGAACTTGAAGTACATCGTGGTATAGTTCAGTTCGAATTGTTGTAGTGAGTTGGAATTATTGAATTCCAGCATAGTAATTCCCACAAGCAGCAAAGGTATATTTTAAGTACTTCTTTGTTGTTGGGCATCAGTCCTTGAATTGATTGGCTCTCTAGTCCATTTCAAAGGACAGTTAAGAAGTTGGTTGCCGCAGGTCTGGAGTCACATGTAGGTCAGGTCAGGTAAGGACAACAGATTTCTTTCCCAAAATGACATTAATGAACCAGTGGGGTTTTTACAACAATTGTTGCATGGTCACTGTTAGACTGACTTCTTAATTACAGAATTTATTGAATTCAAATATAACCATCTCAGGAAGTTTGACATCATTCAGAACTAAGCAGAGTACAACCACAGGCATCCTACTCCATCCCCCTCCGGTAGCTCAGTAGCAGCAGTGTGTACTGTCCATAAGATGCGCTGCAGAAACTCACCCAATATCCTCAACAGCACCTTCCAAACCCATGACCACTTCCATTTAGAAGGACAAGGGCAGCAGGTACATGGGAACACCACCCCCTGCAAGTTCTCCTCCAAGCCACTCACCATCCTGACTTGGAAATATATCGCCGTTCCTTCACTGTCACTGGGTCAGGATCCTGGAATTCCATCCCTAAGGGCATTGAGGATCTGCCTACAGCACATGGACTGCAGTGGTTCAAGAAGGCAGCTCACCCCCGTCTTCTCAAGGGGACAACTAGGGACGGGTAATAAATATTGGGCCCAGCCAGTGACATCCATGTCCTATGAATGAATAAAAATAAAAATCTACCATGTTGGGATGCAAATCCACACCCCAGGACATTAGCCTGGAGGATCTGAAAGACTCACCGAGTGAAATCATCACAACACTATCACCTCCCCTGTTGCTAAGGGCGGCGCTGTCAAAGTTCCAGATCTCTGTGAGGCTGTGTTAACTTTAGAGTGAACGTACAATCACCAGACTGTAACCTGGACAATATTGAAAGGAGAGGTTACACAGACCAAACCCATATTCTATCAATTCTCAATGATTTGGGAGTGACCTAATTGAGGTTTTGAAGTTAAATTGGGTGGCATTTGATTGGGGAAAGGAAATATTTGCTCTAATCAGAAGGGAAATCAGCGTAAGAGGTTATAAGCTGGACATTAGTGCCAGGCCATTTGGGATTGATGTCAGGAAACACATGTTCACATCTAGGTTCATGGGACTCTGAATCTCTCTAACCCTGAAAGATGCTGAGGTTGGATGCCAATTTGAAATAAGGATCAGTGCATTTTTGTTCGGTACCGTTATTATTAAAGGTACCGTTATTATTAAAGGTACCGTTATTATTAAAGGTACAATTATTATTAAAGGTACCGTTATTATTAAAGGTTGCAGACCAGAGCAGTTTGACGGAGTTATGAGGCAGATCAGCGATAATCCAGAAGTCTAGCTCATGGGTGCCCCTTCACCTCCAGCTGGGTATTTTAGATTAGATCCCCTAAGGTGCAGAAACAGGCCCTTCGGCCCAACAAGTCCACACCAACCCTCCGAAGAGTAACCCACGCAGACCCATTTCCCTCTGACTAATGCACCTAACACTATGGGGCAATTTACAATGGCTAATTCACCTGACCTGCACATCTTTGGACTGTGGGAGGAAACCAGAGCACCTGGAGGAAACCCACACAGACATGGGGAGAATGTACAAACTCCACATAGCCAGTCAGCCATGGCTGAGAATTGAACCTGGGACCCTGGTGCTGTGAGGCAGCAGTGCTGTCCACTGAACCACCATGCTGCCCACCTGAGAAGGTGATATTTATTTTCTGTAGCATAAGAATGAGACATAGGTAACATAGTACTGAAAGCTTCAACAGGTATTCATTACAGCTGTTGGAATGTATGACAGTCACAAGTATTTCCATACTGAAGGCAATATCAAACTATTCATTGACAGACAGGATTTTTGTATCAGCACTTCATGCTTCAAAAGGTCGCAGTTAAGATTGATACTGAGACTTTTATATCCTCCAGTCAGATGTTATGGTACAGTCATGATGTCACGGACATGTCTCTGAAATGTATACTGCATATTGACTGTGAGACGTAATACAGCAATAGGGAATAAATGGCATTCTTCAGTTCCTCAGGCTCTCTATCCAGGTCCCATGCCCTGAAAGGGTGTTGATGACCATGGATTTTGGTTTTGGTCTGTGGCTATGTTTTTCAAGTGGATTGTCATTGTCTTCTGAAGTAGGCTGACCAGGAATCCCTCTGATCGCCCCTCTGTCAATGGGGGGATTCGCAGGTTGATAAACAGTCTGTTCGACTGTGTAATGAATGCAGCCTCCTTGGTCATTAAGACCTGGATGGGAAGTGGAACCCTGAGCATCTGGCTCAGAGGCAGGGAGGCTACAAAACAAGACTTTCTGCTGTGCCACTATTTAGCAGCCGCACAGTACACTAGAGTTCAGTCTCTCAAAATCTCCTCCCAACACAGGAGACAGAATATGCTCAACATCTGTTTTGAGCAAATATACAGACTGGGGCATAGGGAGCCACTAGCCTGTTTACTACTCTCTAACTATACTCTCTCAATCAATACACATTTCACCTTCTCAAGAACTTTAGACCTGCTTTTTCACAGTGAAAATAATAAATCCACTTACAGATATTCAGAAAGATCCTATTAACAAAAGTAATAAATATGATTTTGCACTATAAGGACATCTAAGTATTAAACTACCAGGTTATTGTTAATGTAATGGACTTTGGTATTGGACCAGAATCCCGGGATGGTGATGGGCAAATGTGAGATTATATCTCATATGGCAAATTGTGGAACAAAATATAATAAATTTGGTCATTTATAGGCTAGTAACAGAGGTAAAAATACTGCATAAACTGGTTTATTCATTTACAAAGAGGCTCATGCCTGAAGATACTTTGATAAAAATGCAATTATACATGTCCAAGGAATGCATTAATATAGAGTGGATTTAGCATGAGCACAATTAGAAGGAATGCTGGCTCAGAGAAAGCACAAAGGCCACGATTGCAAATAGTTTATTTATTATTTATGAATGCATTCTTGAAAAGCCACACAGCTAACCAACTTGTGAGATAGTAAAAGTCTCAACCTGGAGGTTTACACAGGGATGTTGTGCTTGTAATGGAGAAATTTGAAGAAAATCTTCATTTTTTTTGACAAATGACGAGTTGTGCGAGTTTTTAGGAAGGATACACACCACAAGGCCCAGCAGGATTTCTTACCATATCTTACCATCATGTAATTAACAACTGATCCCGACTCTCAAATATCTCTCATGTCCGATTCCAACCCCATCTTGCCACCTGCCATTCCCAGAATAAGTCATCACTCACCAGATATCCAGCATGAGTTTGTACCTTCTGCAATCTCATGTGGTGTTCAATTATCCTGTGTTTGATTATGTGAGTCTGTTTACTACTGATGATTAATGTGCTTGATTATTTAAGCCTGAGATCCAATATATGGAAATTTACAACACAAAGTCTGTTCCATAATGTTTTACAAAGTCCACTCATTATTGTAAGGGATAGAAATGTGGTATCAAGGACAGATACAGCAAGATCCCACAAATACAATAGGAAAAGCGTCTACTTTCTAAATGTTGATTGAGGAATAAATATTCGCTCATGAAACTGGTGAGAACACCTCTGTTCTTCTTCAGCATAGTATTTTTAGGATCTTTAACATCCAGCTGAGGGAGCTGGAATATTCTTGATTTAACATTGCATCAAAGAGACATTATTCACAAAGGATGAAGAACTTCTTTGGAAGCTTCCCGATAAAGTAGTGAAGGCAAAACCATTAGAATTATTGACAGAATAACTGGATGCTACCATGGGACCACAGGAAAAAAAATGTTACGGTCTCTTTGGGATGAATCTTGTTCTACTAGCCCTTATCATAGCCTGAGCTCACATCAATGATTAGCATGCACTAGTGAGCGAAACTCCGAATGTTGCTGCTTTTTTTTCCCAGGCAATTCCAGGTTTGATTGTGTCCTTATCAATAGAACTGACACAAATTGAGTATGTTCCACGGGGTGGAGATTCTAGGACTAAGGGACATATTCTGAACATTAGGGCTGGACTATTCAAGAGAGATGTTAGGAAGCATTTCTACAAATGAAGGGTGGGAGAGGTTTGGAATTCTCTTCCACAAGCAGCAGTGGATGCTGGATCAATTGTTAATTTTAAATCTCAGCTTAACTTTTGTTTAGCGGACATATTAAGGGATATGGGCCAAAGTCAGCTTTATGGAATGAGGGCACAGATCAGCCATGATCACATTGAAAGATGGAACAGGTTCGAAGGGCTGAATGGATTACTCCTGTACTTATGTTCTCTGCTATTCCCTGTTTCCATGCTGCAGGCTATTTTTAACTCAAACTGATGTTTTTTTTCAAACTGATGCCAAAGAGATGATCAAATATCAAAAAAAGGTGACCAGTCTAATGATTACCTGACTTATTTTATAATGTTTATAGAGTCATTGAGTCATACAGCATGGAAACAGACTCTTCAGTGGAACTCGTCCATGCTGACTAGATATCCCAAACTGACCTGGTCCTATTTGCCAGCATTTGACCATATTCCTCTAAACCCTCCTATTCATATATCCATTTGTGCCTTTCCAATGTTGTAATTATACCAGCCTCTACTTCCTCTGGCAGCTCATTCCATACATGCACATTCTCCATGTGAAAAAGGTGCCCCTTAGGTCCCTTTTAAATCTCTTCCCTCTCACCTTAAATCTAGATCCTCTAGTTTTGGACTCCCTTACCCTGGGAAAAAGACCTTGTCTATTTACTCAACCTATGCCCCTCATCATTTAATCTGTAAGTTCACCCCTCAGCCTCCGACGCTCCATGGAAACAAAAACAGAAATTGATGGAAAATGTCTGATGAAGGGTCACTAGATCCAAAAGGTTAATGCTGACTTCTCTCCGCAGATGCTGCCCGACCTGTTGAACTTTTCCAGCAATTTCTGTTTTTGCTTCAGATTCCCAGCATCCGCAGTTCTTCTGTTTTTTGTAACTTATTTTGTAAACTGATAAATTATTTCAAGAGGGAACAAACTGTGACATGCCCTTCCCTGAAACAAATTCAGATGTGTTGGTGGTCAGCGGCTTGTGAGGCTGCTCAGACCCCGTTTGTAAACCCCTGCACTGATCTACGGCAATGTAATATTGAACTGGAATCTGTTTATCTGACTGTAATGCTTATGCTTTTCATTATGTCTTATTTCTAACTTATACCATGAATCACTGTAAGGTAATGCAATTTTTTTCTTCTTTATTCCTCCATTTATACCTAATATTTGTACTAAGGTACTATGAGAGGTGACATTACACACTTTTCACTGCACTCTTGTACTCCCGTACTTGAGTACATGTGACAATAAAACTTAATTCTCATTTTATTCTATTCTAAATCAGTTGAATGGCTTCTTCAGATTAAAGGACACTTCCTGTCTCAAACTCTCAAGTTATGGAGTCCACAACACTGGATGCATTATCAGCCAAACCAGACATCTTATTTGGAAAAGGACTCCAAATTTGCACCCGGTTACATGAGGTAGACATTTTCTTCTGTCTGGTTTTGAAAAGGCAAGAAGCTGTTCTGCAAACGGAATTCCATAAGAAAGTCATCAAACCATCTGGAAATCATCTGAGCAGCTGACGTAGTAAATGTAAATGGAAGGACTGCCCTCAGCTTTTTTCTTTTTTCACGTTCATCTGAGAACCAATTCCCTGGAAATCTGAATGCCTCATTGGGAATCCTCTGCTTTACAAAACCTTTACTTCAACAAAATGATCAACCCTCTTAAGAAGCTACAGGCCTATCACAAAAGAGACTGAAATGTTCCTACATTGTACTGGCATTGTTTCAGCTTTACCCAAATCTAACCTTTATGTGAGTGAGATTCCACATTTTAAACATCAGGGATAAGTATTTGATAACAAAAATAATTTACTTACTTTAAACCTTACAAAAAATCTTGTATTTGCAATTATTTAACGATCTGAGAGAAGAAAAATATGCACATGCCCCTCAAAAAGTGAAAAGTATTGATTTTTTTTCTTCTTTTAACCTCCACACTCCCGCCTAACTGCGGTAGTGCTTATTTTTTCACCAGCACCCATGGTGTGTGTGTGCAGGTGTGAGACACAGTGAGAAACACAAGGTGCACGAATCTTTATTCAGTTTCCACCACCAGGAAGAAAGGAAACACCTGAGTGGCCAGTGACAAGCAGTGCCGTTCTCATCAAAGGGCAATGCTGTGTGATCAAAACAGTGAAGGGGAGGGCAGGGATTAAATCAAAATAGAGTTGGAAAAAGTATTGATTTTATTTGGTTTAGTTAATTTATTGTCATGTGTATCTTGTTACAAAATACAGTGAAACGTTTTGTAGAGCGTTGCGATTCTCCAGTGCCATGTTAAAACACAGAGAAGTAAACCAAAGCATAGAACATTAAGGCATAAAAATAAAGAAATAAAGTTCAGTTTGATAGGCCAGCTTATTAATTACTCAGCCATGGGGCCTGGAGCGGCCAGCCACGACTCCGCTCACCACCACAGCAGAACAAGAGTCACCGATCTCCAGCATCATCTCACTTTCACCAACACTGCAACCACCATGAATCTTCACTGGATCGCGCCAATGTAGCTGCCAACGATACCACCAGGTCCTGCACCGGCCCAAACCTGACTCCACCGCTGCCAAGAGTTTGCTCTCGGCCCAAACTCACCTCCTCCACCACTGCCATGAGTCAGCACTGGACCCAAACTCACCTCCTCCACCACCGCCATGAATCAGCACTGGACCCAAACTCACCTCCTCCACCACCGCCATGAGTCAGCACTGGACCCAAACTCACCTCCTCCACCACCGCCATGAATCAGCACTGGACCCAAACTCACCTCCTCCACCACCGCCATGAGTCAGCACTGGACCCAAACTCACCTCCTCCACCACCACCATGAATCAGCACTGGACCCAAACTCACCTCCTCCACCACCACCATGAATCAGCACTGGACCCAAACTCACCTCCTCCACCACTGCCATGAGTCAGCACTGGACCCAAAACCACCTCCTCCACCACCACCATGAATCAGCACTGGACCCAAACTCACCTCCTCCACCACCGCCATGAGTCAGCACTGGACCCAAACTCACCTCCTCCACCACCGCCATGAATCAGCACTGGACCCAAACTCACCTCCTCCACCACCGCCATGAGTCAGCACTGGACCCAAACTCACCTCCTCCACCACCACCATGAATCAGCACTGGACCCAAACTCACCTCCTCCACCACTGCCATGAGTCAGCACTGGACCCAAAACCACCTCCTCCACCACCACCATGAATCAGCACTGGACCCAAACTCACCTCCTCCACCACTGCCATGAGTCAGCACTGGACCCAAACTCACCTCCTCCCCCACTGTCATGAGTCAGCACTGGACCCAAACTCACCTCCTCCCCCACTGTCATGAGTCAGCACTGGACTCAAACTCACCTCCTCCACCACCACCATGAATCAGCACTGGACCCACACTCACCTCCTCCACCACCACCATGAGTCAGCACTGGACCCACACTCACCTCCTCCACCACCACCATGAGTCAGCACTGGACCCAAACTCACCTCCTCCACCACCACCATGAGTCAGCACTGGACCCAAATTCACCTCCTCCACCACCGCCATGAATCAGCACTGGACCCAAATTCACCTCCACCACCACCATGAGACAGCACTGGACCCACACTCACCTCCTCCACCACCCCCATGAATCAGCACTGGACCCAAACTCACCTCCTCCACCACTGCCATGAGTCAGCACTGGACCCAAACTCACCTCCTCCACCACCACCATGAATCAGCACTGGACCCAAACTCACCTCCTCCACCACCACCATGAATCAGCACTGGACCCACACTCACCTCCTCCACCACCACCATGAGTCAGCACTGGACCCAAACTCACCTCCTCCACCACCACCATGAATCAGCACTGGACCCAAACTCACCTCCTCCACCACCACCATGAATCAGCACTGGACCCACACTCACCTCCTCCACCACCACCATGAGTCAGCACTGGACCCAAACTCACCTCCTCCACCACCACCATGAATCAGCACTGGACCCAAACTCACCTCCTCCACCACCACCATGAATCAGCACTGGACCCAAACTCACCTCCTCCACCACCACCATGAATCAGCACTGGACCCAAACTCACCTCCTCCACCACCACCATGAGTCAGCACTGGACCCAAACTCACCTCCTCCACCACCGCCATGAGTCAGCACTGGACCCAAACTCACCTCCTCCACCACTGCCATGAGTCAGCACTGGACCCAAACTCACCTCCTCCACCACCGCCATGAATCAACACTGGACCCAAACTCACCTCCTCCACCACTGCCATGAGTCAGCACTAGACCCAAACTCACCTCCTCCACCACCGCCATGAGTCAGCACTGGACCCAAACTCACCTCCTCCACCACTGCCATGAGTCAGCACTAGACCCAAACTCACCTCCTCCCCCACTGCCATGAGTCAGCACTGGACCCAAACTCACCTCCTCCCCCACTGTCATGAGTCAGCACTGGACTCAAACTCACCTCCTCCACCACCACCATGAATCAGCACTGGACCCACACTCACCTCCTCCACCACCACCATGAGTCAGCACTGGACCCACACTCACCTCCTCCACCACCACCATGAGTCAGCACTGGACCCAAACTCACCTCCTCCACCACCACCATGAGTCAGCACTGGACCCAAATTCACCTCCTCCACCACCGCCATGAATCAGCACTGGACCCAAATTCACCTCCACCACCACCATGAGACAGCACTGGACCCACACTCACCTCCTCCACCACCCCCATGAATCAGCACTGGACCCAAACTCACCTCCTCCACCACTGCCATGAGTCAGCACTGGACCCAAACTCACCTCCTCCACCACCACCATGAATCAGCACTGGACCCAAACTCACCTCCTCCACCACCACCATGAATCAGCACTGGACCCACACTCACCTCCTCCACCACCACCATGAATCAGCACTGGACCCACACTCACCTCCTCCACCACCACCATGAGTCAGCACTGGACCCAAACTCACCTCCTCCACCACCACCATGAATCAGCACTGGACCCACACTCACCTCCTCCACCACCACCATGAATCAGCACTGGACCCAAACTCACCTCCTCCACCACCACCATGAGTCAGCACTGGACCCACACTCACCTCCTCCACCACCACCATGAATCAGCACTGGACCCACACTCACCTCCTCCACCACCACCATGAGTCAGCACTGGACCCAAACTCACCTCCTCCACCACCACCATGAATCAGCACTGGACCCAAACTCACCTCCTCCACCACCGCCATGAGTCAGCACTGGACCCAAACTCACCTCCTCCATCACCACCATGAGTCAGCACTGGACCCAAACTCACCTCCTCCATCACCACCATGAATCAGCACTGGACTCAAACTCACCTCCTCCACCACTGCCATGAATCAGCACTGGACCCAAACTCACCTCCTCCACCACCGCCATGAGTCAGCACTGGACCCACACTCACCTCCTCCACCACCACCATGAATCAGCACTGGACCCACACTTGCCTCCTCCACCACCACCATGAGTCAGCACTGGACCCAAACTCACTTCCTCCACCACCACCATGAGTCAGCACTGGACCCAAACTCACCTCCTCCACCACCACCATGAATCAGCACTGGACCCAAATTCACCTCCTCCACCACTGCCATGAGTCAGCACTGGACCCAAACTCACCTCCTCCACCACCGCCATGAATCAGCACTGGACCCAAACTCACCTCCTCCCCCACCACCCCCATGAGTCAGCACTGGACCCAAACTCACCTCCTCCACCACCCCCATGAGTCAGCGCTGTACCCAAACCCACCTCCCCCATCTCCACCATGAGTAGGCACTGGACCCACACTTGCCTCCCACACCACCTCCAGCGCTTGGCCCATCTCATCGATGCAGAAACCTCTATGAACCCAACTTCACCTCCAATGCATCCATCAGGAATCCACACATGGTTCACCTAGCCACCACTAGTGCCATTGCTGCGAACAACTCTTCACAGGAGCTAAGAAGTAAGAGGTAAGTAAGATGAAGAAGGAAAATGAGAAAAGAAAGGGAAGCAAAGCAGATGGGCTCTGGTCTCAACAGCCCATTCAACCTGGTCACAGGGAGTAAGAAGAAACACATAAATTCCATCCGTCACAATAGCCCGAGGTGTTTGAGCCTGACTGTAAGACATCAGAGAACTAAGACCTGACACCACCTCTTCGTTCACAAAGGATAATCACGGAGACTAAAAGTAGCAAGAGGTCTCGTCGGCTTCATCAGCTTTCTCCTCCACTATTGCAAGATGACAGCAATTGAAAGTGTTCATGTTTGCCAAATAAAATAATTTGTAACATTCACCAGTTAGATGCTATCATGTGCTGACAGTAAAATAAAATATTTACTTAATAGCAACTGACAAGATTATTCAGAGTTTTAGGCTTAAACATAATGCAAGCAGCTTTCCTTCAACTCAATTTTATTAACTCTGTTCATAATTATCCCCCTGCACTCTTTTGCTGGTTGCCAATCTTCCACCTCCACAGATTAAGCTCATCCAAACTCTGCTCCCCAGTCCTGGTTCAGATCAAGCCCAACTCAGCCCAATGCTTACCAATCTACCTTGGTTCCATTTTCAGTAACATCTTCAATGTTAAAATTCTCCTTGTGATTTGCAAGTAGTGCATGGCTTTGACCCTTACAATTTTCGTAACCTCTTCCGGGAAGTCCGTGTTCCTCCAATTCTGACCATTTGATTATCCCCAATTTTAATCACTCCACCATTGACTGCACCTTTAGCTGCTCAGGCCCTGATTTCTGGAATGCCCTCTCTAAGTTAATTTGCCTCTTTACCTCTCTCTCTGTCTCTCTCTTCCTCCTTCTTTAAGATGTCCTTTAAAACTACCAGTTAAATATTTCTTTAGGCAGCTCAGTGTTACTTTTTATATGGTCACTCTCCGGACAGGTATATTGAGGTGTACTGGCACTATTTAAATGCAGGTTATAATAACGGCTTTTAGGGAAGAACACCATCATTATCTGGTTTTTGGGAATTTGTACCTGACTCTAGTCACATATCAGTGTGGCTAATATCCCTCTGAAGTAGTCAAGTACAGTTAACTGCATGGGCTGTAATAATTCAGAGTCACAGAATTGGCTCATCGTGTCTGAATAGAGCGCTGTTCTCCTGCCTTTTCCCCATCTCCATGAGTCTATCCAAATAACCACCCAATGCCCCTCTTGAATGCTAAGAGAAAGTGAGGAATGCAGATGTTGGAGAATTAGAATCGAAAAGTATGGCACTGGAAAAGCACAGCAGGTCAGGCAGCATCCGAGAAGCAGGAGAATTGATGTTTCCATAGATCGCTCAAAGTTGCCTCCCAAGTTGATAGGTTTGTTAAGAAGGTGCATGGAGTGTTGGCTTTCATTTGCAGGGAGATTGATTTTAAGAGCCACGTGGTTATGCAGCAGCTCTATACAGCCCTGGTTAGACCACACTTGGAATATTATGGTCAGTTCTGGTTGCCTCATTATATGGAAGATGTGGAAGCTTTAGAGAGGGTGCTGCCTGGACTGGAGGGCATGTCTTATGAAGAAAGGTTGAGGGAGCTAGGGCTTTTCTCATTGGAGTGAAGAAGGATGAGAGGTGACTTGATAGAGGTGTAAAAGATGATGAGAGGCATAGATAGAGTAGATAGCCATGGCAGAAATGTCTATCATGAGGGGGCATAATTTTAAGGTGATTGAAGGAAGGTTTAGCGGAGATGTCAGAGGTAGGTTTTTTTTACACTGAGAGTGGTGGGTGCATGAAATGCACTGCCAGCAGTGATAGTAGAGTCAGAGACATTAGGGATACTTAAGTGACTCTTGGATAAGCACATGGATGATAGAAAAACATTGGGTATGTAAGTTAGTCTCATCTTAGAGTCGGATAAAAGGCCGGCACAACATTAAGGGCCGAAGGTCCTGTACTGTGCTGCACTGTTCTATGTTCTATGAAGAAAATTCCCAGCTTCGTCAGTCTGTAACTCATTCCTGGAACCATTCTTGGAAAGGTTGACATCCGAGGCTAAGTTAAATTGGCTGGGATTATATTCACTGAAGTTTAAGAGATTGAGGGGGAATCTCATAGAAGCCTTTAAAAGCTGTTACGTATAAACAGGACGGGGCAGGGTAACTGCAGCAAGGATGTTTCTGATGACATAGCAATCCAGAATCAGGGGTCACAATCTAAGGATATGAATTAAATCATTTAGGACTGAGATGAGGAGAAAGGTCTTCACTCAGCCTGTGGAAATCTCTGCCACAGAAAGAGTTCAGGACCAGAAAACTGTATGATTTCAAAAAGTTGGATATAGCACTAAAGGGATCAAGGGCACAGGGGTGAAAGCAGGAACAAGCATTGACTTAGCTGATCAGCCATGACTATACTGCATGGCGGAGCAGGGCTGAATGGCCTACTCCCATTCCGATTTGCTATTTTTCCATGTTTCTAAAAAAAAACAGTCTCCAATCCCAGCATCCCGAGGTACATCTATAGATGGGCAATAAAACATGAGATTTGCCAAGACACCCACATTGCAGAAGTGAATGAAAATAAAATCTGCCACTTGCTAGCACCTCCCACTAACATTCTGGAGCCCTCCTCACCACTGCAACTCAACAGTGAGAAACGCACCTTCAGTCGTGTCCTTACATACATCTCACCTTTTGCAATTTCCCGTCTGTAACCCGATTTCCTTCACAGTCACTGACTAGTGAAACAGGCACAAATAACAGCAGCTGGAACTTTGCAATTGTAGAGCAACTCAAGTCGTAAAACATGGCATGGCAATTCACAGAGACATTTGCATTTACTCCCTGAACTGTGGATCAAGATAAAAGGCCAGCTGAGCAGTGGCTTGCTGGTTTGAGGTTGGTTTTAATAAGTGGAACAATAAGGTAGAGGTTCTGGGAGTGGATTCTAGATGGAAGGCTCCAGGCAGCTGAAAGCATAACCACCAGCGCTGGGAGACTTCATAATGGAGGTAAGGATTGGAGGAAGACCTGGTTGGCCGGGATTCCAGGGTTGGACGCGAATTCCAGAGAAAGGGAAAGGATTTTAAAACAAGAATAGGATTCTGAAATTTATGAGAAGGCTTGATAAACACAAGTGAGAGAAAGGATGAAAAGATTGATGGGGTGAGGGACAGAGGATTAGGAGGGTACCAATGCAGAGTCTAAAGGCTGGCATAGACCAATGGGCCTTTCTCCCTTGTGATTTTGTTGTGGTGCTATCAATGTAATAAAGATTTAAGCAGAGAATATCAGAGCCAAGAGGTTATAACAATCAGAACATTCTGAGCAAGTTGAAGTTCTCTTCTACAAAAGGTGGGATTAAGTCCTTAAATGATAATGTTTTTGTTTCTGTTGAGTCTAAAACCAGGAAGGGGTATTTATGCTCATCACAAATAAATTCAGTGGAAATTCAAGACAAGCACATTGTTAGGAATATGGAAGGAGGCCATTCAGCCCCTCAGGCATAGAACATAGAACATAGAACATAGAACAATACAGCACAGAACAGGCCCTTCGGCCCACGATGTTGTGCCGAACATTTGTCCTAGCTTAAGCACCCATCCATGTACCTATCCAATGTCCGCTTAAAGGTCACCAAAGATTCTGACTCTACCACTCCCACAGGCAGCGCATTCCATGCCCCCACCACTCTCTGGGTAAAGAACCTACCCCTGACATCTCCCCTTTCCCTTCCACCCTTCACCTTAAATTTATGTCCCCTTGTAACACTCTGTTGTACCTGGGGAAAAAGTTTCTGACTGTCTGCTCTATCTATTCCTCTGATCATCTTAAAAACCTCTATCAAGTCACCCCTCATCCTTCGCCGTTCCAACGAGAAAAGGCCTAGCACTCTCAACCTATCCTCATACGACTTATTCTCCATTCCAGGCAACATCCTGGTAAATCTTCTCTGCACCCTCTCCAAAGCTTCCACATCTTTCCTAAAGTGAGGCGACCAGAACTGCACACAGTACTCCAAATGTGGCCTAACCAAAGTCCTGTACAGTTGCAACATCACTTCACGACTCTTGAATTCAATCCCTCTGCTAATGAACGCTAATACACCATAGGCCTTCTTACAAGCTCTATCCACCTGAGTGGCAACTTTCAAAGATCTATGAACATAGACCCCAAGATCCCTCTGTTCCTCCACCTGACTAAGAACCCTACCGTTAACCCTGTATTCCGAATTCTTATTTGTCTTTCCAAAATGGACAACCTCACACTTGGCAGGGTTGAACTCCATCTGCCACTCCTCAGTCCAGCTCTGCATCATATCTAAGTCCCTTTGCAGCTGACAACAGCCCTCCTCACTATCCACAACTCCACCAATCTTCATATCATCTGCAAATTTACTGACCCACCCTTCGACTCCCTCATCCAAGTCATTAATAAATGACTTAATAAGTCATTAATAAATGGCCTGCTTCATCATTCGAGATTTTGGTTAACTATCAACCTCAGCGCTATGCCCCATGTCTCTTGACGTTATTAGTCACAAGAAATCTATCAATCCCTGACTTGAACTTTCTCAATAACTCAGCTCCCCCAGCCCTCCAATGTAGAGTTCCAAAGAATCACCACCTTCATTGTGAAGACATTCCTCCTCATCTCCATCTTCAATGGTCTGGCCTTATTCTGAGATTGTGTCCCATGATTCCAGAGCTCCCATCCATTGGGAAGTATCCTTTATGCAAACATTCTGTAGAACTATTTAGGTGTTATGTAGGTTTCAATGCGAGGTTTCACCTCTCAAACTTTGAATACAGACTCAGTTTCTCCAATCTCTACTCCTGAGAAACTGCCACCACCCCAGGAATCAGTGTGGGAACACCGCACTGTATCTCCCTGTAGCCAATACATCATTCCTTCAGCAACGAGACCTAATCCACACACATAGAGGTGGCCTCACCAAGGGAGCGGCTTCAGGTAAGGGAAGTTTCATTAGATTTCGATTTAGACTTAGAATTTATTGTCATATGTTCTCAAATACAGAAGGACAGGAGTACAGTGAAATGTGATGAACAATAAACAAGGGTAGGGCTTATACAATTAATGGCAGGGTCTTGGGACTAAGGTACATAATTCTTTGAAGTTTGTATTATGCAAAGATGGTGCTGATGTAATGATGGTTAAAATGCATTTAATAAACTTGCCTTCATTGCTGAGTCCTTTGATTAGAAGAGTTGGAACGTCATGGTGAGGTTTACAGGACATTGGTGAGGCCTCTTCTGGAACCCTGTGCCCAGTGCTAGCTGGTCAGTTATAGGAAGGATATTATTAAGCTGGAGAGAGTTCAGGAGAGATTTACCAGGACCCTGCTGGGTATGGAAGGGTTGAGTCAGAAAGAAAGGCTGCACAGGCTGGGCCTTTTTTCACTGGAGTGTAGGAGGTTGACAGGTGAATTGATAGAAGTTTATAAAATGAAGGGTATGAAGGGTTTTGCCGAGGATGGGGGATTTCAAGACTTGGGGTATATTTTTAAGATGAGAGGGGAGTGATTTAAAAAAGACACGAGAGGCAAATCTTTTTGGGTGGTTCGTGTGTGGAATCAATTTCCCGAAGAAGTGATGGATGTGGGTGCAGTTACAACTTTTAAAAGACATTTGGGTAAGTACATGAATAGGAAGGGTTTGGAGGAATATGGGCCAGGGGCAGGCAGGTGGGACTACATTAGTTTGGGATCATGTTCAGCATGGACTGGTAGGACCGAAGGATCTGTTTCCATGCTGTATGACTCTATGGAGAAGAATAGATGATTATCCTGACAGGGTGATATGAGGGAGTGCAGAAGACGATTCACACAGCTGAGATCAGTGGGGCCAAGTGACTATTCACCTGTTGTAAATTGTATGTCATTGTGGTGAGTAAATGTGCCCTCCTTCAGAAACTGTACATTTGGTTCTGGGAGGCTCCTCTCTCATGCTGCATTCTGAGCAGCTGGGCACAGAGGTGACTAAGCTGCACAGCAAATAACAAGAAGTTTCATGTAAAGCCGGTGCTGATGTAATGACGATTAATGGTGCATATAAGAGCACAGAATCTTCACAATCTGTTCCTGTAAATCATTCCATAATCTGCAAATCTGCCATCACTTTGTATTGCCTGATCTCGTCAGCTGTCTGCCCTCTTGTGATTCAAAGAGTCAAGGCTGATACCAGGCAACAATTTCAGGAGCTGGATGAAACTTACAGCAGTACCCATAGACAAGATCAGAAACCCCCCCCCCCCCCGGAACTGCTCAGTGGGTCAGGCGGCGTTTGCAGGTCTGAAACAGCCTTCATCTTTCAGTGAGATGACCTCTCTTTAGAATTGGACAGATCAAAGAGAGTTAACATCTCTTTCGAAAACACAAAACCAAAGTAAGGCAGGCAGTAAGTGAAGAAAAGTTGGAGGTCTGTGAGAGGACAGAGGGGGGACTGTTGATAGTCTCAGGAGGAAGGTGAAAACTAATATCACAGTCACCATTCTTTTACTACTTTTTGGAATATTTTGCTTTGGCTATTGCTATAACATTTTTAATGGCCTCACAAGGCACTTTATATCAATGATGTATTTCTGAATTGTCATCACTGTTGGGCACACGGCAATCAATACATGCACAGTGAGGTAATAATGATCAGAGGATCTGCAATTTTGGATCAAAGTAAAATACTGTGGATGCTGGGAATCTGAAATGGAAACAAAAAGCGCTGAAACTACGCAGCAGGTTTGACAGCCTTTACAGACAGACGCAGACAGGCATTGTGAGTCTGATATGAGTCTTCTTCATAGAGTCATGAAAACAGAGCCTTCAGCCCAACTCATCGATGCTGATCCAATTTCTTAAACTGAACTAGTCCCCTTTGCCTGTGCTTGGTGCATATCACTCTAAACTATTCCCATCCATATACCTGTCCAAATGTCTTTTCAATGTTGTAATTGTAACCTGCATCACTTCCTCTGGCAGCTCATTCTATTTATGCAGCACCCTCTGGGTAACCTTTAAATATTTCCCTCCTTGTCTTCAACCTATGCCCTACCCTCCAGTTCTGAAAATAAGTCATATCTGACTTGAAACGCATTTAACTCTGTTCCTCTCTCTTCACAAGTACTGCCAAACCTCCTGTGTATTTTCAGCCCTGTCTGTAACTTTATCACACAATTACAGAATTATTACTCTACAGGAAGAGGCTATTCAGCCTATCATGTCTGCAAAAGCTCTACAAATGAGCGTCATCACCTAGTGCCATTTCCCCATAACCCTGTTCACCATTGCAACTCAAATAATCATCCAACAACCTTTTGAATGTCTTCATTGAAGCTGCCTCCATCACATTTCCAGGCTGTGCATTCCACACAGTACATGTACTGTGCCTTTAAGAGAGAGTGAATGCTGTTCTGAACTGAGTGATTACATGCACCTGTGTATATGACTAAATGGCAGTCTCATGGTGTACTGGAAAATTGAAAATACATAACATTTGGCTGTGAAATAGATACCTGAGTTTTGGTTGCTGTTTTGACAACAATATGCCTTTAGTCAAGCAGTTTAAATTTTGCCCCAGGATACTAAAACCCAATTGAGTTTGAATTTATTGTTTTGCCAACCTTGAACCAATGAGACAATCTGATGCTGGAGATATAAAAATACAGGCATTTTGAAAATTGGAGAGAGAGCAACTGCCATTGAGAGAGACCAAGAAATGAAGCATACTTGAGATAAAAGACAGAAGACGACTCAGGGAGATCTTCAGCCAGAAGAAGACAGACAATGAAGATAATAGCCACTGTGTGGTTTTAAAATTAAGTTGTTGTAATTTTAATAAGTGTTTTATTGGAACAGCACATTGTTATAGAGTTATAAAGTCATAGAGTGACAGAGATGTACAGCACGCCAACAGACCCATCAGTCCAACTCATCCATGCCGACCAGATATCCCAACCTAATCTAGTCCCATTTGCCAGCACTTGGCCTATATTCCTCTAAACCCTTCCTATTCATAGACCCATCAATATGCCTTTTAAATGTTACAATTGTGCTGGAGGCAGATAATAAGCAGTTAAGAGAAAGGGTGGCTTAGAGTTGTGAATAGTTGTTGTTTAGTGTTCACTTCTTGAGTTAAAGAATAAATTGATGCTTTTTTATTTAACTAGTGGAATTTGGGAGTTCTCTGTCGCTTGTACTTTAACAGATTATGAGGCGAGGTGAGCTTTTCTGGATGTTTGGTTTAATTAGCAGAAAGATTCGCCGCTGTGTCACAACTGCACCCATCAGGGGGCCAGGATTGTGAGGGACACCCCAGGCCAGAGGTGAGTGAAGGCCAAGTTGGGGTCACAGGCAAACAGGGAGAGGTGTTAGAGGCAAGTGCTGGGACCAGCTGTCAGTGTCCACCCCCATTATCTGATGCTGGGTTCCTCTATCAAGGACAGAGTACTTGATATTGAGGAAGAAGCCCCTTCCTAACCCACCACCCACCCCCCAGAAAACAGTTTGCAAATCCAACAGATTTCACTGGAAGGCATTCAGAGTGCGTGTGGAAAATGTGCAGCTTCCGTTTAACCCCGAGGCTGGCTCAGTGAGAATAGGATGTTCACCGTCTCATTAACAAGTCTAATTCACATCCCATGGCCTGGTTATAAGTTCCTCAGGATCATGGTGCAATTTTGTGATATATCACAGACCTGCACATCACTAACACATATGGGCAGCGTTAGAACTACATTAAACTATGTCACAAGAGATTACAGCACTGTAGAATGAGAGAGAGACTTACAAGTACGTGAACATGAACACATGATGAGGTTAGAATAGTCCTTACCCAATGTAATTAGAAGGCGGGAGACTTGTGAATCTTTCTTTTAATTCCCTCGTGATGGTGAGTGGCTTGGAGGGGAATTGCAGGGGGTGGTGTTCCCACGTACTTACTGCCTTTGTCCTAGATTGAAGTAGTTGTCAGTTTGGAAGGTGCTGTCTGTGGATCTTCAGTGAATTTCTGCAGTGCATCTTGTGAGGGTACACACTGCTGCTACTGAGCGTCAGTGGTGAAGGGAGTGGATGTTTCAGGATGTGGTGCCAATCCGGCGGGCTGCTTTGTCCTGGATGGTGTCAAGCCTCTTGAGTGTTTTTGGAGCTGCAGCCATCCAGGCAATGATGATGGTGCTAAGGATTATGTGCAATAGTATTTAGCATTAATGGACAGTAAATTGTCTTCCTTCAAAGTCTGAGCCTGAAGACAGTTCTTGACTTTGCCTTCTCCTTGACCAGTCTGTCTCAAGCCTGAACTCATAGTGTGATGTCAAACCTGATGAGACAAGGCACCAATGGCCAGGAATCCCGCATTAATACCTTATGGCCTTTGACAGAGTTGGGGGAGGGGGGTGATATTTTGGCACAGACTCTCTCTCCCTACAATCTCTGCTATATATCTGATGGATCTCTTGTTCACTGCTACGGCATATTAAGTAAACAAAGAAAATCAGTGTCTACTGGTTGTAGCGCTGTTTATCACTTTCTCAAAAGATGGCAAGAACAGATCCAATAGTAACTTTTAAAAAAGAATCGTGTGTAGACTTGAAAAAGAAATACAAAGCTGCAGGTAATCAGGGAAGCCCGGATTAACTGGACATTTCTTTCAGATACTGGCAGGAAGGGCTGGATGGCCTCTTTCTATGCCAGGTGCATCAATGGTTCCGGATTTTTCTGCGACTTTGAAATGATTTAAAAGCTTAAGTCTGGGAAAGAGCAGAAAATCACAGCACAGTGAACTTGGGCATAAGCGTTTCTCCTGCTCCCTCTGCTGGATTGTTGATGCATTGCTTTACATTTCATTTCCTGTACAATTAATCAATTGTCATTCAGCCCCTTGAGACTGTCTGCCATCCAACAACACCATGGCTGATGTAGCCAAGTCTAAAGGTGTGCAGGCTAGGTGGGTTAGCCATGGGAAATGCAGCGTTACACCTGTAGGGCTAGGTCTGGGTGGAATGCTCTTCAGAGGGTTAATACAGACTCGATGGGCCAAATGGCCTGTTTCCACACTGTAGGGTTCTATGATTCTATGCTTCCTCCACTCTACCAGCTCCCCATACCCCTCAAATCCTTTATTTCCAAAATCAATCCACCTCCTCTTTAAACACTTTCATTGCCCCAACAAATCAAAGCCCACACACTCAACTTTCCCAAGAACTCAACAACTCCTTATCTTCCTCAAATGTCTAATGAACCACAACCCTCGCAGCCCTGCCATATCCGTATCCTCTTGTCAAGTCTGAGGGTCATCTGGTGACCCTTCTCCAGTTTCCTCATCCATATCGGAGTCTAATGTAGTTTGCCTGTCGCAGTGATTCCAATCATTCTGTCAGGGTCAAAAAGTGTGGCACTGGAAAAGCACAGCAGGTCCAGCAGCAGCTGAAGAGCAGGAGAGTCAACGTTTCCGGCATAAGCCCTTCATCAGAAATGTGGCTCATTCCTGATGCAGGGCTTATGCCCAAAACATCGTTTCTCCTGCTCTTTGGATGGTGCCAGACCTGCTGTGCTTTTCCAGTGCCACATTTTTCAACTCTGACTGTCCAGCATCTGCAGTCCTCGCTTTCTCTCAGTCATTTTATCACAAAAGCTACGAATGGTCCCAAATTAGAGGGGGCCACCTGAAAACCCAGTTGGCTGGGACCAGTCAGTCAGACAATGGGAGAACATTATCCAGCATTAAGGCCCCCACCAACATTCCACCAGCACACCATGGTGCACAGCAACTTGACAAGTGCCCAGAGAACCAGCCAGTTTGGTTATTTATTTGGAGAAGTCATGGTGAAGCATGTTCAACCTGAGAGAATGCTGCATCCCAAACCCCTTCATCAATTATCCATCCCCCCTCCTCAACTGCTGAAAACTCTTTTTATTTTCAATTCATTCATGAGATGTGAGCATCACTGACAAGGCAAAAGTTACTCATCACCGAGTATATCACATTGCTGTAGGTCTGGAATCACATGTAGATCAGTTCAGGTGAGGATGGCAGATTTCTTTCCCTAAATGACATGGAAACATACAAAATTGGAGTTGGAGTAGGCCAGTTAGCCCTTCAAACCTATTCCATCATTCAGTACGATCACAGATTACTGTCTGATACAGTCACTATTCCAGCTTTCTCCTCATGCCCTTTGATCCTTTGAATTATACCTATGTCCTTCCTGAAAGTCTTCGATGTTTTGGCCTCAATGGCTTTCAGGAAGGACATAGGTATAATTCCACAGTGAATTCCATTGGCTCACTATTCTCTGGGTGAAGAAATCTCTCCTCATCTCAGTCCAAAACGGCCTCCACTCTTCCTTGAACTCTGACCCTCTGGTTCTGAACTTCATGACCATCAAGAACATCCTCCCGCCATTTACCCTGTCTGATCCTATTAGAGCTTTATAGGTCTTTATGAAAACCACCACCCCCCACCCCCCACCGACCCCCCATTTTTGTAATGAATGTAGTCCGAATCAATCCAGTATCTCCCTTTACGCCATTCCAGGACTCAGGTTTTATGACAGGGTGAGGGTTAGGCTTAGGGTTAAAGTTAGGATTATGGCTAGGTTTAGGCATAGGTTAGGATTAGGGTTAGAGTTGGGGTAAAGTTAGGGTTACAGCTAGGGTTAGGGATAGAATTAGGGTTAGGAGTAGGACTAAGGTTAAGTGACCACATAGCCATCAATGGACTAGCTTTAAATTACAGATTGTTATTGATTTCGAATTTCACCAACTTCCCTTGTGGGATTTCAGTCTCTACCCCAGAACATTAGCCTGGCATTCTAGGTCTCTAGTCAACACAAAACAGTGCCGATGTTGGAAATCTGAATCAAACACAGAGAATGCTGGAGAAACTCAGCATGTCTGACAGCTTCTGTGGATCGACAAACAGTGGTACATTTCATTCTTCGTCAGAACTGCAAGTTCTGGACTTGAAACATTAACTCCATCTCTTCACAGATGTTGCCAGACCTGCTGAGATTCTCCAGTGTTATCCATACTTGCTTCTGGGTTTTTAATGCAGTGATACTAGCCCTATGGAAATGCCAATCCAAAACTGAGTGGGGGGTTAATGGTTGAATGTGATGGTCAGACATTTAATGGTTTGCTACACGTGTCAAGCCAGGGGAAAGGGGAGTCGTGAGGGCAGGAGGAAAGCAAGAAGAGGAAGACAACTGTGGAGAAGGTATTGAACTGAAGTAGGCCTAAGGCTGTAAGGCAAAAGTGAATGGGTCTGGGTCGATGACAATGTCATTGCTGGGGTATGTGAGGCCAAGGGCAAGAGAGGTCAATGTGGGAGGGGAGTGAAGATGACTTTTATAACAAATGTAGAGACTTCTTTATCTCTCCCAATTTGCCAGATGCTCCTTTTCAAGTGCCACCGATTATTCAAATCACATCCTCACCCTAAATCTAATGTTTACGGTGATGTGAGAGTTCACTGAGCCACGCTGACTCTCAGATTGGAAATTCTTTGATTTTAAAATTCTCCCCCTCATTTTCAAATCATTTTACAGCCTAGCAATCGCCTATCTCTGACCCCCGTCTAGATTGACATAACCCCTGGGATCTCTTCACGCTTTCCATTTTGCCCTCTTGAGAATTCAGGATTTTACATGTGACATCTTTGGTTGCTGTGTCTCCAACCAAGGCCCTAATTTCCCCAAACCTCTGGGCCTCTCCACTTCTACAAAGCCAGATCTGCTCCTTTGTGTTAAGAATTTCTTTCCGGGGCAGCACGGTGGTGCAGTGAGTTAGCACTGCTGCCTCACAGCGCCAGAGACCTGGATTCAATTCCCACCTCAGGCGACTGTGTGGAGTTTGCATATTCTCCCCGTGTCTGCGTGGGTTTCCTCCGGGTGCTCCGGTTTCCTCCCACAATCCATGGTGAATTGGCCATGCTAAATTGCCTGTAGTGTTAGGTGTAGGGGAATGGGTCTGGGGGGGGTTGCACTTCAGTGGGTCAGTGTGGACTTGTTGGGCCGAAGAGCCTGTTTCCACACTGTAAGTAAGTAATCTAATCTTTAAAATACACGTGACATGTCGAAGAATTGAAGGGATATTTTGAAGGAAAATGTCTGTGCAGAATGAACGTTCACTTGCCCTGTGAAGAATCCATTCTTTGAAGGAATATTCTTCTAAAAGAGTATTAGCATTGTAATTTGTGGTTTTCTGTGTGTTTGTCATAGATCCTTTTCAAGACTGATGTCCGAAGTTCATACACTGACAACACTTTGAAAACCCTTTTATAATTGAGGTGTTGTTGGTCTGGGATCTAATATGTACAACAACAATGGGTGAATATGACCCTTGGTATAAGTTAGGGCTCTAATCTTATTCACTATCCTTTATCCCAATCCTTTTATTTTCCTCCTTTCCTTTTCACAGGAAGCAGATAAGGCCATTCAACCTATTGGGCCTTTTCCAATCATTAAATTTGATCAACTTTGGACGTCAAGTTTGCCTTTTCCCATCTTTGCTCCCTTTCCCTGGACGATGCTCTCAAAGTCCAATTATCTCAGTACTGGGATCTCCTTACCCTATTGACCAAGTCTGCAGTCTCTTGTTTTGCAATACTAGCCTGCACACAGGAAGCATGCAGTAATCAAATTGCGACCAGGTTTGTTTCAGTAATTTGGTGGTCAACAGATGTCAGGAGAGTTCTTGTTTTAAGACCTTATCCAAAAGATAGCACTTGGATCAATGCAGCACTTGTAGCAACATCTGGGATTAATGGCTCAAGTCCCTACAGTTGGACTAAAACTTGTCACTCTTTTGATGTCAAGTAAGAGGCCTACCCTTTCTACTATGGCTGACCCACCTGAAGGGTGTTGTTTGCACTGGAGCCAGAACAGACTGGTAAAGGTAAACACTGTAGTCCTACCAGACCATAGATTCAACACATAGTGCTGAATTAACCTGAGGGTCATCTCACTTCAATTGAGGGAAGAGGTTGAGAAGGAGAATCCTTATTGGAAACCTCAGTCAGCAGGAACTGAACTCATGCTGTTGCCGTCACTCTGCACAGCAAGCCAGCCACCCAGACAATAACAACCCCCAATAGCCACGGCAATGTGGTTGACTCTGAAATGGCCGAGCAAGCCACTCAGTTGTATCAATCACTAGAAAGTCACAACAGAGAGATGAAACCTGGCATCAACCTTGGAACCGGAAAAGACAACAGCAAAAACACAAACAGCCCTGTCGACCATACAACATCTGCCTTACCATTATCTGGGCTCTAGTGCCGAAACTGGAAGAGCTGGCTCACAGACCAGTCAAGCAACAGCCTGACATAGTCATTCTTACCGAATCATACTTTACAGATAACACCCCACATACCAGCATTCCCATCCTTGGATATGTCCTGTCCCACCGGCAGGACAGACCAGCAGAGGTGGTGGCACAGTGGATACAGTCGGGAGGGAGTTGCCCTGGGAGCCCTTGACATTGACTTCAGACCCCATGAAGTTTCATGGCTTCAGGTTAAACATAGACAAGGAAACCGTTTACTGGTTACCACGTAATGTCCTCCTTCGGCTGATGAATTGGTATCCTTCATGTTGAACAACACTTGTAGGAAGCACTGAGGATGGCAGGGGTGCAACATGTCCTCTGGGTGGGGGATTTCAATGTCCACCACCAAGAGGGTCTCAGCAACAGCATTACTGATTGAGATGGTCAGTTCCAAAAGGATGTAGCTGGTAGACTGGGTCTGCAGCAAGTGGTGAAAGAACCAACCAAAACCATACCTTGACCTCATCCTTACTAATCTGCCAGCTGCAGATGCATCTGCCCATGACATTACAGAACATGAAAGGATTGGGATAAAAGATAGTGAATAAGATTAGAGCCCTAATTTATCCCAAGAGTCCTATTCATCCATTGTCTCTGTGCATATTAGATCCCAGACCAACAACACCTCAATTATAAAAGGGTTTTCAAAGTGTTGTCAGCGTATAAACTTCAGGACATCAGTCTAAATTAGATACTGTGACAAACATGCAGAAAACCACAAGTCCCGCCTTCTCATTCAGAATAATCTCTGTTGTGTTGTGCGGCACTATCACTGTGCTAATTGGGACAGGCTTCAAACCGATCTAGCAAATCCGGACTGGGCATCCGTGAGGTGCTGTGGGTCATCAACAGCAGCAGAACTGTACTCCAGCACAATCTGTAACCTCATGGGCCGGCATATCCCCCACTCAACCATTACCATCAAGCCACGGGATCAACCCTAGTTCAATGGAGAGAGCAGGAGGGCATGTCAGGAGCAGTACCAGGCATACCTGAAGATGAGGTAGGAGAAAGTGAGGACTGCAGATGCTGGAGTACCAGAGTTGAAAAATGTGGTGCTGGAAAAACACAGCAGGCCAGGCAGCATCCGAGGAGCAGGAGAATCGACGTTTCGGGCACAAGCCCTGAAGATGAGGTGTCAACCTGGTGACAACCCCAAACAGGACTACTTGTGCACCAAACGGCATAAACAGCAAGTGATCGACAGAGCTAAGCAATCCCACAACCAACAGATCAGATCTAAGCTCTGCAGTCTTTCCACATCTGGTCATGAACGGTGGTGGATAATTAAGGAGGAGGAGGCTCCACAAACATCCTATCCTCAATGATGGAGGAGCCCAGCACATCAGCGCTAAAGCGAAGGCTGATGAATTTGCAACAATCTTCAGCCAGAAGTGCCGAGTGGATGGTCTAATTCGGCCTCCACCAGTCGTCCCCAGCAATACAGATACCGGTCTCCAGCCAAATCGATTCACCCCATGTGATATCAAGAAACGGCTCGAGGAACTGGATACTGCAAAGGCAATAGGCCTTGATAACATTCCGGTAATAGTACTGAAGATGTGTGCTCCAGGACTTGCTGCTCCCCTAGCCAAGCTCTTCCAGTATAGTTACAACACTGACATCTCCCCGACAATGTGGAAAACTGCCCAGGTGTGTCCTGTACACAAAAAGTAGGACAACTCCAACCCGGCCAATTACTGCCCCATCAATCTACTCTCCATCATCAGTACTGTGATGGAAGGGGTCATCAACAGGGCTATCAAGCAGCACCTGCTCAGCAATAACCTGCTCAGTGACGCCCAGTTTGGGCTCTGCCAGGGCCACTCAGCTCCTGACCTCATTACAGCCTTGGGTCAAACATGGACAAAAGAGCTGAATTCCAGAGGGGAGGAGAGAGGGACAGCCCTTGATATCAAGGCTGCATTTGGCTGAGTATGACATCAAGGATCCCTAGGAAAACTGGAATAAATGGGTATCAGGGGGCAAACTCTCCACTGGTTAGTGTCACTGGCACAAAGGAAGATGGTGGTGGTTGTGGAGGGTCAGTCATCTCAGATCCAAGGCATCTCTGCAGGAGTTCCTCAGGGTAGTGTCCGAGGCCCAACAAACTTCAGCTGCTTCATCAATGACCGCTCTGTCATAAAGTCAGAAGTGGGGATGTTCGCTAATGATTGCACAGGGTTCGTGACTCCTCAGAGACTGAAGCAATTTGTGCTCAACTGCAACAAAATCTGGACAATATCCAGGCTTGAGCCGACAAGTGGCAAGTAACATTCACGCTATACAAATGCCCATCACTAATAAGAGACACTCTAACCTTTGGCATTCAATGGAATTACTATCACTGAATCCTCCACTGCCAACATCTTTGGGGTTACCATTGACCAGAAACTCAACTGGACTCACCACATAAACACAGTAGCTACAAGAGCAGGTCAGAGACTAGGGATACTG
Source organism: Chiloscyllium plagiosum (assembly GCF_037043375.1). NCBI lineage: Eukaryota > Metazoa > Chordata > Chondrichthyes > Orectolobiformes > Hemiscylliidae > Chiloscyllium > Chiloscyllium plagiosum. The sequence goes on along the minus strand of NW_028270155.1, from coordinate 6,544,487 downwards.
TGGTGAGTAATTCACATCCTGACACCCCAAAGTCTATCCACCATCTACAAGGCACAAGTCAAGAGTGTGATGGAATACTCCCCAGTTGTCAGGATGAGTGCAGCTCCAACAACACTCAGGAAGCTTGACACCATCCAGGACAAAGCAACCCACTTGATTGGCACCACATCCTCCACCATCGACGCTCAGTGTGTACTATCTACAAGATGCACTGCAGAAATTCAATGAAGATTCTGAGACAGCACTTTCCAAACCCACAACCACTTCTTTCTAGAAGGACAAGGGCAGCAGATACTTGGGAACACCCACATGCAAGTTCCCCTCCAAGCCTGTCGCCACCCTGACTTGGAAATATATCGCCGTTCCTTCACAGTTGTTGGGTCAAAATCCTGGAATTCCCTTCCTAAGGGCATTGTGGGTCAATCCACAGCAAGAGGACTGCAGCAATTCAAGAAGGCAGCTCACCACCACCTTCTCAAGGAGCAACTAGGGATGGGCTATCAATGCTGGCCCAGCCAGTGACACCCAAGTCCCACAAATCAATAAAAAATACAGAGCCAATACCTTCAAAAGAGAAGCCAAGTGAACACATTGATATTGACCTATTTGTCCATGGCTTCCTCCACTCCACGGCTGTTTACCCCAGTCCCACTCAACTGCTGCCTTATCACATCTCCTCTATTTCAATTTAATACCTAACCCACTATTCCTCTTCCCCTCCTATACTGGTGAAAAATATTTGAGAATATAAAATAATGAGGGTCACAGATAAGATGAATGACAAGGGTCTTTTCCCTAGCATGGGCAGTTCAATAATTGGGGGTGTACTTTTAAGGTGAGAGGAGAAAGATTTGAAAAGGATATAAGGGACAATGCTTTTACACAGAGAGTGGTTCGTGTGTGGAGTGAACTTCCAGAGGAAGTGGTTTATGCAGGTACAGTTACAACATTTAAAAGGCTGTTAGATAAGTTCATGAAGAGGAAAGGTTCAGACGGGTATAGGGCAAGCCAAGTCAGGTGGGACTAGTTTAGTTTGGGAAGATGGTTGGTGTGAACTGGTTGGTCCGAGGGTCTGTTTCTGTGCTGTATGACTCTGTGATAGCTAGAAATCAGCTTCCAGTGCCTCCATTCCTTAGTGGTTTGGAGTGGCCAGAAATAGCACAAGGTCCATGTGTGGAGGGACTTTGAAAAAGTCCAACCTGGGAGTGGTTCTGCTTTCTTTTGGAAACAGGGAAACATTGAATCTTAGAGCACAGTGTTGGACCTGCCACGCAGTGTGTTTAAATTCTTATATTCAGCAAAAGAACTAAGAGTCAATTTTTATACGCAATAGTATTTGTTTATTGAACACAATAAATATCAGAACAATAAAGTATACAATAAGCTAATGATAAACACTACAAACTCTCTTATGCTTTAACTTACTTTGCGTGATTGTCTAACACCACACCAGAACTTGGCCAGGCTCCATTTGGTGATGCTTTCTTCTTTTTCCGATGGTCTTGGAGGTATCTTCTCTTTCAGTGGTTATTCTCAAGTGACCGCCCTAGGTGGGCTTTTGTGGCGATTCTTATCCTTCTGAGTCTTGGTGCCTTTTCGGGAGGGTCTTGAGGATCTGCCAAAGGATTGATCAGGTTCAATTACCCTGATCGGTCAGACCCAACCGGGGACTGGCACGTTGATGGCGGGGTGGCCCTTAGGTGTCCATCATGGTAGGTGCTGGGTGCACGTAGCCTCCTCCAGAAAAGGGTGCTAGATGCCCCCGTGTCTGGCGAATGACTCACTGTTCCTGATTGTTCCGAGGGTGACATCCATTGTCCCATTCATGTGTGTTATGCAGGTCTGCAGATGTCAGGTTTGTTTGAAAGCCACCTGTGGGTAGCTGCAGCCTGTCTGGATTCTGCAGCATGTGGATTAGCACGGTCACTTTAGTCAAGGCTGGGTTTGATTTCCCAGCATGTTTTAATCATTGTTCATCTTTTGTAACTCCATGGTAAGTTTATTATTGTACATCATAAGTTCATTATTTCTGGTGGCCTGTCCAACCACAGCAGCAAGAGACAATTATGTCCACCTTACCTGCATCAGTTCCCAAAATCTCTGCAACTATTTTCTCATGCGAGCTTTTGTACAATGTATTTTTGTGAGTTGCTAAGGCATCTGCTTCCACCACACCTTCAGGTAACACCTTCTACATCATAATTAGTTGTTGTGTTGGAAAAAAATTCTCTTCTCGCTTCTGAGGTCTTTTGCCAATTAGCTTTAAAGATCTTTCAATGCCCAATTTAATCTCCCACTTTCAAAGCCACCCACTACCCTCAGGAATTAGTTTAATCAGCAAGGCAGGGGGAATTGTCAAGAATAGAGCTTAATTTTGATAAAAACCATGATGTGGAGGAGCTGCCACCTGCTGAAGGAGCGTCGCTCCGAAAGCTAGTGCTTCCAAATAAACCTGTTAGATTATAACCTGGTGTTGTGTGATTTTTAGCTCTGACAGAAACAGGAGTATGTTACAAACTTCTATCTGAGAGCCTTTGGAACAATGCAGTCACATGTTGGAAGAACACACATTAATTAGCAGGTTTTAAGGTTAGTGGTCAGTTCGAGTGATATTGGAGAATGTGGGTGATTGGAATTGTGAAAGACCTTTTGTGAAAGTTAATGGGGAAGGGTGGATTGTGCATTTGAACACTTGGCACAGAGTTAAGTGGTGCACACAATGTTTGGATATTCACCTCTTTACCCCAATTAGACCAGGCTGGAGGTGGGGGATCTAAAATTGAGTAGAGTGATGGGGTCATAGAATCCCTGCAGTATAGAAGCAGCCTGTTGAGTCCACATTGACCCTTCGAAGAGCATCCCACCCAGTCCCACCCTTCTACCCTATCCCTCATGTCGTCGGCCCAACAATTTTCAGCTAATTCATCAATGACCTTCGCTCTGTCATAAGGTCAGAAGTGGGGACGTTCACCAATGATTACAGTGTTCAGCACCATTCGTGACTCCTCAGATACTGAAGCAGTTCATGTTCAAATACAACAAGGTCTGGACAATATCCAGGTTTGGGCCAACAAGTGGCAAGTAACATTCGCGCCTCACAAATGCCAGACAATGACCATCACCAATAAGAGATAGTCTAACTACTGCCCCTTGACTTTCAACGGTATTACCATCACTGAATCCCTCACTGTCAACATCCTTGGGGTTACCTTGACCAGAACCTCAACTGGACTCACCACATAAACACAGTGGCTACAAGAGCAGGTCAGAGACTAGGGATACGATAGCAACTAACTCACCTCCTGACTCCCCAAGGTCAATCCACCAGCTACAAGGTACAAGTCAGGGCTGTGATGGAATATTCCCCACTTGCCTGGATGAGTGCAGCTCCAACAACACTCAACAAGCTTGCCACCATCCAGGACAAAGCAGCCCACTTGGTTGGCACCACATCCACAAACATTCAATCCCTCCACCATTGGTGCTCAGTAGTAGCAGTGTATAGTATTCACAACAAGCACTGCAGAAATTCACCAAAGATCCTTAGACAGCGCCTTCCAAAACCAAGTCCACTTCCTTCTAGAAGGACAAGGGCAACAGGTACTTGGGAACACACCATCTGCAAGTTTTCCTCCAAGCCACTCACAGCCCTGACATAGATACAGAGGAACCTTGATTATCCGGCATTCGATTATCCGAATTTTGGATTATCTGAACAAGATCGCAAAGTCCCAGTGCTGGGCTAAACTATGTCATCCATTCAATTATCCAGCATTCGATTAACCCGAACAAAATACTCCCCTCCCATGTCCTTCAGATAATCGAAGTACCTCTGTATACTGCCATTCCTTCACAAGTCAAAATCCTGGAATTCCCTTCCTCCCGGCATTGTGGGTCAACTCACAGCAAGTGGATTGCAGCGATTCAAGAAGGCAGCTCACCCCCACCTTCTCAAGGGCAAATAGGGATGGGTTATCAATGCTGGTCAGCCAGTGACACCTAAGTCCCACAAAAGAATTTTAAAAATCCCTGTAATCCTGCATTTTTCCATGGCTAATCCATCTACACATACCTGGATACTATGTGGCAATATAACATGGCCAATCCATCTAATCTACACATCTTTGGACTGTGGGAGAAATGCAGGTTAGAGTGAAGATTGACCATGCTAACTTGATATTTTCACTATGTTGCCATAGTGTCCAGGGATGTGCAGGTTTGTGGGGGGGATAGCTATGGGAAATGCAAGTATAGGATAGGGACTGGGTCCGGTCAGGATGCTCTTCAGAAGATCGGTGTGGACTCAATGGGCTAAAAGGCCTGATTCCACACTGTAGGGATTCTATGATCTTTGGGTTATGGCAGGAAACCCACGCAGACAAGGGGAGAATGTACAAATTCCACACGGACAGTCGCCTGAGGCTGGAATCAAATGTGGGTTCCTAGCGCTGTGAGGCAGCAGTGCTAACCACTGAGCCACGTATCGCTTCACTTCACCTAGATCTGACCGAGTGTTCCTATAGCAATGGTAGGTGAGTACTCTGCCAATAAAACTAAGTGCTTTGCTGGGCACTTGGGAAGGTCTTTCTGACCTGTTCCCCTATTCCTCACAAAGGGCCAACCCTAGGGGAAAGAGTCACCAAGAACAGTTCATCCTGCTCGGTTTCAAAATGACGCTGTGGAAATCTTCACATATAATTGAGAGAGCAGATGAGCATCAGGGCTTTTTTTATTCTTGTATGGGATGTGAGTATCATTGGCAAGGCCAGTATGTATTGCCTGCAGGGTAGTTAAAAGTTTAACCACATTGCTGTGGTTCTGGAGTCTCAAATTGGCCATACCAGAGAAAGATGGCTGATTTCCTTCCCTAAGGGACTCTAATGAAACAGATGGGTTGTTACAGTGATCAATAGTGGTTACATGGCCACTAATGGCATTTTGCCAGATTTTTGTTAAATTCAAATTTTGTTACCTTCATGGTGGGGCATGAAGCTATGTTCATTAGCCTGGAGCTCTGGGTTACTGGATATGCGCTATTTCCATGCTACCACATCCCCCTCAGTGTTGCGCTGGGAATGTCAGCCAATACATTTGGGAGAACATGGCTTTAACCCAGAGCCTGCTGATGTAGAGAGTGCTACTCACTGAGTCATGGCTGACACAATAGCGTTACAGGATTAAGTTCAAATGTTGCGCTCGTGTGAGCAAGGCTCACAAGTCAAAGCACCCTCAAGCATGAAAACGGAACATTCAAGGAACTTAAATGAAACAAAGTCCTTGCTTAGTTAAGTAATCTATCACAGTGTATATAACACTCAATTCCGCAAATAAAATAAAACACCTTTTCCAAGACTTTGCCCATATATTACCTCAAGGCAATGTGATTTAGATTGGTCTTCAACGTGTAAAGGGAGATTGATCAGTGCATTGGAGTAACTCAATACTTGGATGAACTGAAAGCCCTTTTCATTCACATTCTCCCTGACTGTGTCTCCATGTTGCTCCATGAAAGAAGCCAGATCTGCTCCTTTTTTAGAATAAATGTATTATTAAAAATACATGTGCGATATCAAAGACTTGAAGGAAAAATCTTTGAAAGAAAATCTCTCTGCCATGTGAACTTTAACCATGCCTGTGAAGCAGCCATTCCTTGAAAGAAAATTCTTCCAAAAGGGCATTTGATGTAATTTGTGGTTTTCTGTACGTTAGCCAGTGCAGTATATGCCACAAAGGTTCAGGTTCTCACTGAGACAATATTTTGGAAGTCCTTTTATAATCGAGGTTTTGTTGGACTGGGATCTGAGTCTGGAAGCACAGTACCAATGGGTGACCAGGACTCTTGGTCTAAGTTAGGGCTGTAATCTGAGCCACTATCCTTTCATGTTCCTTCTTTTCTTTTTATAGGAAGAGTAGACCATTCAGCCAATTTCCATTATCGAATTCAATCAACTTTAGATATCAACTTTGCATTTCCCTTGATGCAAAGGTGGCTGTAAAAGCCCACCAATCACAGCCAGTTGTGAAGGAGATAGTTTGACGCTTTGACCATCATTCATGTGAAAGCATTTGCTCCTGAATGACTTAGCTCTCACTTTAAGGTTAAACACACTGATCCAATTCCTTTTTCTGTTGTTACAAATCTCTGCCTCAGACTGAAAACATTTTGTCAAACTTTTCACTTCCATTCCTCAAGTGATCTTTCATATTTTAAAGTCCCTTGTCACTGATTTAAAACCCCCTGAGAATGATTTTTCACTGCTTAAACTCCCAGAACCTGGGAAGACTTTATTACGTCTCCATAATTGCAAATGTTTTCTACATGTTAAAGTGCATTCGAGCAATTTCTTTAATGGGATTACAATTCTAAAGGATATCACTTTAGTTGAGAGAACCTGACATTGAAAGTTCCTTTACACAGAGTTACAAAAGTAAGTCTCCACTTAGTATGTCAAATTTTAACTTGACGGCAGTTAATTAGCATTATTAAAATTACAACACAATCTGCATTCAGAACAGTCAAAGAACTGAATGTGTGATGAAATTTGAAGTATTTGGCAGTGTTGTCTCAGAGCATACATATTGTACTCAGTCATTTTGAACACAATGTCACACAATGTTTGCCTTCTGAGTTTAAGCTCAAGATTCCCAAGTGTTCTGCTTCAGTCTGCTTGCAGCGATACATAACCCTTTACAAACCCAGGGTATTTTCCCTCACATAGTGATCAAATACCAGATCCCCAGAAGGGATCAGCAATCCCGCCCAAAAGCTGATGCTCCTGTGTAGTGACTGGGACAAGGTGGGTCTCCTTGACTATGAGATCCTTGATTGGGCTTGTTAGACTGAGACCAATCAGGGAGCCCTGCCTGACAAATATGTACCAGGAATCCCTGCAGAAGGAGCACGCGGTGTCCACCAACACCCTGGAGCTGTTCAGGGAGAGGTGGGCGCCGCGGGGAGTGGAGTGTATTATTTCTCCCTCCAACTCTATTTTGATTTAGTCCCTGTCCTCCCCTTCAGTTTTGATCACACAGCACTGCCCTTTGATGTGAAGGGCGGTGTTGTCACTGGCCACTCGGGTGTTTCCCTATCTTCCTGGTGGTGGAAATTGAATAAAGATTTGTGCACCTTGTGTCTCTCACTGTGTCTCACACCTGCACACACACACCATGGGTGCTGGGGAAAAAATAAGCACTACCGCAGTTAGGCGGTAATGTTGGAGAATTGGAAAAAATATATAAACCGGAGATTTAGAATCTCCTCCAGAAAAAAAAGCATATAAACAGGGGACTTGTTCCTTCACTGTGCCCTCTACCTAAGAAAGAAAAAAGAAATAAAAGTGCCAATAGGGGATATCTGAGGTGGAGGCTGTCTCACGCAGCAGTCTCCTGCAACGGTTGTGGTAGTTCACAGGCTCCCAGCTCAACTGCTGGGCTGGCACCATGTATATATGGGGTGCAGGCATTTGCATTTCCTGTTTAGTTTTCTTAAAGACCTTCTACTATGTTTCTGGCTGCACTTCAGCCCTTCACTCCTGATCTTTGGGCCGCCCGTGCAGAGGGGGGGAGGGTAGGTCAGAGGATCTCCTCATGGGTCTGCTCCTGGGCCTGGCCAGGCTGGTCATTAACAGGTCCAGGCAGCGGGCTGTGGAGGGGGTCGTTATGGCTGATTGCCTGCCCCTCTTCCATGCCCGGGTGAGCTTAGAGAAGGAGCAAGCGGTGTCTACCAACTCCCTCCGGATTTTCAGGGAGAGGTGGGCACCGAGGGGTGTAGAGTGCTTTAGTTTCCCCTCCAAGTCTAGTTTTATTTAATCCCTGCCCTCTCCTTTCACTTTTTGATCACACAGCATTGCTCTTCGTTGAGAAGGGCACTGCCTGTCACTGGCCACTCAGATGTTTCCTTTCTTCCTGGTGATGGAATATAAATAAAGATTTCTGCACTCGTTGTTCTTCACTGAGTCCTACACCAACACACACACAATATGGGTGCTGGGGAATCAATAAGCACTACCTCTATTAGGTGGTAGTGTGGGGGTTATATAAAAGATAGGGAAAAAAAAGAAAACAAAAGAAAAAAGAAAAGAAAGGAAAACTTAACAGAGGATCTAGAATTTCCTTAGGTCAGGGGACTGACTCTGAGCCAGGCAGTGAGCTGTGCATATGTAAATAAAAGGTGACTTGGTGATGGGATGCCAGCCTCTGTGCAGTTATTTCACCCTGACAGTGCAGCATTCCCAGTGTTGGCACTTACTGCATCAGTCAGGAGTAGACCTGTAGTTTCTGAATTCCCATAGCCTTCTGACTCAGAGAGTGAATAGGAGAAAGTGAGGACTACAGATGCTGGAGAGTCAGAGTCGAAAAGTGTGGCACTGGATCAGGAGAGTTGAGGTTTCGGGCATTAGGTCTTCATCAGGAATGTGATGATAAAAGGCTTATGCCTGAAACATCGACTCTCCTGCTCCTCGAATGCTGCCTGACCTGCTGTGCTTTTCCAGCACCATACTTTTTGAATCAGAGAGTGAGCCAGGGCTGATGATGAGATGAGCTGAATCTTCAGAATCCAGGGTTCACAGATGTGAGTTTGTACCCTCAACATCGACCATGTCTTGTTAGGATGTGGTACCATATCTTAAAGTGCTGTCCATCACTAATTAGGATGAAAAGTGCAATCCCATGCCTCTGTAGATAGAAGACAAGAGTAAGTCAAAGGTCCAATGTGTTTTGAATTTACCCTTACCTAATTACCATTGCCTCTATATAGTCTTGTCTTCACATTAATTTGGTCTTTGACTGATGGCACTCACTGGGGGAACTCAAACCAAACCTCACGAACCCCAAAACCTCATCTCCCTTTCCTCCTCTACATACCCTTCCCATCACCTTTATCCTCCCACACCTGAGCACATCCCTGCACTTTTTGACACACAACACCCATAAAATCACCATCTCTCTATCGGCTCTGTCCAGCCCACTCATGATTTTGAAACCCTCTATGAAATCTCCCTCCACTTTCTTTCTCCAAGGAGAACAGTGGGCGGCACGGTGGCACAGTGGTTAGCACTGCTACCTCACAGCACCAGAAACCCAGGTTCAATTCCCACCTCAGGCAACTGTCTGTGTGGAGTTTGCACATTCTTCCCGCGTCTGCGTGGGTTTCCTCCGGGTGCTCCGGTTTCCTCCCACAGTCCAAAGATGTGCTGGTCAGGTGAATTGGCCATGCTAAATTGCCTGTAGTGTTAGGTGAAGGGGTAAATGTAGGGGAGTGGAACTGGGGGGGGGTTGCTCTTCGAAGGGTCAGTGTGGACTTGTTGGGCCGAAGGGCCTGTTTCCACACTAAGTAATCTAATCTAATTTCATTAATCCTCATTGCTCAAGTTTCTCATTCCTGGAACCATTTTTGGAAACCACTTCCGCCCTCTCTCCAATGCATTGACATCTTTCCTATAATGCAGCAGCCACACTGTATGCAATACTCCAGAAGAGGTCTAACAAGGGTCTTCTACATGTTCAACATCACCTCCCTGTTCTTATACTCCACACCCTACTAATAAAGCCTAGGAAACTGCGTGCTTTATTAACTGTTCTCTCCACCTGAATGCCATCTTCAATAATCTGTGCACATATACACCCAGGTCCTTCTGCTCCAAGACCCCCTTTAGAATTGTGCCCCCTATTTTATATTGTCTTTCAATATTCTTCCAGCCAAAGTGCAATATCTCACATTTCTCTGTATTGAATTGCACTTGCCATCTATCCAGCCACTACAATATCATTCTTTATTGTCTCCTTGCCATTTTTAACTCTTCTAACTGCCATATTATCTGCAAACTCTGCAATTGCTATTTATCCAGCAACATCCAGATCATTAATATACATCAGGAACAGCAAGTGTCACAGTACTGACCCCTGGAGAATTCCACTACAAACCTTTCTTCACCCCAAATAATATCCATTGACCATTATTCTCCATTTCCTGTCACTCAGCCAATATTGTGTCCATGTTGTTACTGCCCCTTTTATACCATGACCCATATCTTTCTTCTCAAGTCTGTTGTGTGGTACTATATCAAACATCTTCTGAAAATCCATGTATACCACAACAAAAACCCCTTTCTGTTTCTACTTCAAGTTAGCCAAAATTAATTTCTCCTTTGGAAATCACGCTTAATATTTATAATCAACCTGTCATGAAATCTCCCTCCACTTTCTTTCTCCAAGGAGAACAGTGGGTGGCACGGTGGCACAGTGGTTAGCACTGCTGCCTCACAGCACCAGAAACCCAGGTTCAATTCCCACCTCAGGCAACTGTCTGTGTGGAGTTTGCACATTCTCTCCGTGTCTGTGTGGGTTTCCTCCGGGTACTCCGGTTTCTACCGTGAGTAATATTTTCTAAAGGTTTCCCCACTGTTGAAATGAAGCTAACTGATTTGTAATTACCAGGATTTACCTCACAACTTATTTTTGAACAAGGCTGTAATGTTGGCATTCCTCCAGTCTTCTGGCACCACCCTGGAGGTGTGGAAAAACAGGAAGATTAAAACCAGAGTCTCTGCAATTAAAACCCTCACGTCCTCCTAAATCCTTGGATGTATCTTATCTGACCAGGGCGCCTTATTAACTTTAAGTGCCAACAATCGATCCAAAACTTTTTCCTTCTTAATCTTGATCCTTTCCAATGACAGAGCTTCTTCCTCTGTCACCACAGGCTGGGCAGGATCCTCTTTTGCAATGACAGATGTGGAATATTAATTTACTACCTCAGCCTGCCCTCTGCCTCCATCTGTAATTCCCACTTTGGTCTCTCATCAGCCTACTCCTCCTTTAACCACTCTTCAATGCTTCTTTGACTGTAGAATACTTTGGGATTTCCCTTCATGTTATCTGTTAGTCTTTCCTCATTGTTTCTCCTTCTAGTTCTTAGTTGTTTCATTACCTCCCGCCCAAACCTTTGGTATTCCTGTTGATTCTCTCCTGCATTTTCCACGTTACACGTGTCATAAGAACACCTTTTCTTTCTGATGATAATTTCTACCTAGGTGGTTGTCCAGGGAACTCTGGGTTTGTTTGTCCCACCTGAAATAACTCTACAGAAGCTGATACTCTATCACCAAGTCACTCTTTATACACACGTGGAGAGTACTTGACACTGATTTGGCTCTCTCAGAGCCAGCTCTCAGAGTGAACAGAACCCCTGAGACTCCTGTTATATCTGTCAGCCAGGGCTTCCTGATTGGACCAGATTAACAGCCCCAATCAGGGAACTCATATTCTATGAGGTGCACCTGACTGACCTCATTACAATCGCTCCATCATCTTGTCCACTTGATGGAATACACCTTGACTGTATCTGAACCCTCTGCTCCTTAAAGGTAGATAATTGTTTTTCCCACTAACCTTTCATTCCAAACAATCCTGCTCAGCCCTGTTCTGGCCTCCTTGAAGTCAACGCTCCACCAATTGTGTTTTTTTGTTACAAGTTATTCTCCAAGACCATTCTGAAACTTTCATTACAATGGGTACTCTCTGTTAAATGTTTCCCCACTGACATCTGATTCATGGCCATCCCATTTCCTTCCTTGTTAGACTGGATACATACTACTAAGTAAAAACAATGACTGCAGATGCTGGAAACCAGATTCTGGATTAGTGGTGCTGGAAGAGCACAGCAGTTCAGGCAGTATCCAAGGAGCTTTGAAATCGACGTTTCAGGCAAAAGCCATTCATCAGGAATAAAGGCAGTGAGCCTGAAGCGTGGAGAGATAAGCTAGAGGAGGGTGGGGGTGGGGAGAAAGTAGCACAGAGTACAATGGGTGAGCGGGGGAGGGGATGAAGGTGATAGGTCAGGGAGGAGAGGGTAGAGTGGATAGGTGGAAAAGGAGATAGGCAGGTAGGACAAGTCCGGACAAGTCATGGGGACAGTGCTGAGCTGGAAGTTTGGAACTAGGGTGAGGTGAGGGAAGGGGAAATGAGGAAACTGTTGAAGTCCACATTGATGCCCTGGGGTTGAAGTGCTCCAAGGCGGAAGATGAGGCGTTCTTCCTCCAGGCATCTGGTGGTGAGGGAGCGGCGGTGAAGGAGGCCCAGGACCTCCATGTCCTGGGCAGAGTGGGAGGGGGAGTTGAAATGTTGGGCCACAGGGCGGTGTGGTTGATTGGTGTGGGTGTCCCGGAGATGTTCCCTAAAGCGCTCTGCTAGGAGGCGCCCAGTCTCCCCAATGTAGAGGAGACCGCATCGGGAGCAACGGACACAATAAATGATATTAGTGGATGTGCAGGTAAAACTTTGATGGATGTGGAAGGCTCCTTTAGGGCCTTGGATAGAGGTGAGGGAGGAGGTGTGGGCGCAGGTTTTACAGTTCCTGCGGTGGCAGGGGAAGGTGCCAGGATGGGAGGGTGGGTTGTAGGGGGGCGTCGACCTGACCAGGTAGTCACGGAGGGAACGGTCTTTGCGGAAGGCGGAAAGGGGTGGGGAGGGAAATATATCCCTGGTGGTGGGGTCTGTTTGGAGGTGGTGGAAATGTCGGTGGATGATTTGGTTTATGCGAAGGTTGGTAGGGTGGAAGGTGAGCACCAGGGGCATTCTGTCCTTGTTACGGTTGGAGGGGTGGGGTCTGAGGGCGGAGGTGCGGGATGTGGACGAGATGCGTTGCAGGGCATCTTTAACCACGTTGGAAGGGAAATTGCGGTCTCTAAAGAAGGAGGCCATCTGGTGTGTTCTGTGGTGGAACTGGTCACCCTGGGAGCAGATCCGGTGGAGGCGGAGGAATTGGGAATACGGGATGGCATTTTTGCAAGAGGTAGGGTGGGAAGAGATGTAATCCAGGTAGCTGTGGGAGTCGGTGGGTTTGTAAAAAATGTCAGTGTCAAGTCGGGCATCATTAATGGAGATGGAGAGGTCCAGGAAGGGGAGGGAGGTGTCAGAGATGGTCCAGGTAAATTTAAGGTCAGGGTGGAATGTGTTGGTGAAGTTGATGAATTGCTCAACCTCCTCGCGGGAGCACGAGGTGGCGCCAATGCAGTCATCAATGTAGCGGAGGAAGAGGTGGGGAGTGGTGCCGGTGTAATTACGGAAGATCAACTGCTCTACGTAGCCAACAAAGAGACAGGCATAGCTGGGGCCCATACGTGTGCCCATGGCTACCCCATTGGTCTGGAGGTAGTGGGAGGATTCAAAGGAGAAATTGTTAAGGGTGAGGACCAGTTCGGCCAAATGAATGAGAGTGTCTGTCGAAGGGTACTGTTGGGGACGTCTGGAGAGGAAAAGACGGAGGGCTTGGAGGCCCTGGTCATGGCGGATGGAGGTGCAGAGGGATTGGATATCCATGGTGAAGATGAGGCGTTGGGGGCCGGGGAAACGGAAGTCTTGGCGGAGGTGGAGGGCGTGGGTGGTGTCTCGAACGTATGTGGGGAGTTCCTGGACTAGGGGGGATAGGACAGTGTCGAGGTAGGTAGAGATGAGTTCAGTGGGGCAGGAGCATGCTGAGACAATGGGTCAGCCAGGGTGGTCAGGCTTGTGGATCTTGGGAAGGAGGTAGAACCGGGCAGTGCGGGGTTCCCGGACTATGAGGTTGGAAGCTGTGGGTGGGAGATCTCCTGAGGTGATGAGGTTCTGTATGGTCTGGGAGATGATGGTTTGGTGATGGGGGGGTGGGGTCATGGTCGAAGGGAAAGTAGGAAGAGGTGTCCTCAAGTTGACGTTTGGCTTCAGGGGTGTAGAGGTCAGTGCGCCAGACTACCACTGCGCCCCCTTTATCCGCTGGCTTGATGGTGAGGTTGGGATTGGAGCAGAGGGATTGGAGGGCTGCGCGTTGTGAGGGTGAGAGGTTGGAGTGGGGGAGGGATGTAGACAGGTTGAGGCGGTTAATGTCCCGGCGGCAGTTGGAAATGAAGAGGTCGAGGGCAGGTCATCGGCCAGCGCGGGGTGTCCAGGTGGATGCAGTGTGTTGGAGGTGGGCGAAGGGGTCCTCGGAAGGTGGGCGGGAGTCCTGATTGTGAAAGTAAAGTCGGAGGCGGAGGCGACGGAAGAATTGTTCGACGTCACGGCGTGTATTAATTTCATTGATGCGTGGACGGAGGGGGATGAAGGTGAGTCCTTTGCTGAGGACTGGGCGTTCGTCCTACTGTTGGAAGCTATCCTGAACACAGTTGAGGAACTCTTGCCACTTGCACTACCAGTATCCCAATCAATATGAAGACCCCCATTATAACTGACCTACAAAGTTGGAATTTCTCTGAGCTCTACAGTCCATCTCGTTGCAACCCTGCCATCCACTCCCAAACTCCATCCAAGCTAACCTTGTTTCACCCTCAATCCCAAGACTACCAACACCACGCTGCCCTTCCCCTGTAATCCCATCCTGATTCTATTCCATGTCCCCTACTGCCACCCTTTCCTTTTCTCCTGTCTCCTCTCCCAGCCCCCACAATGTTCACCCAAACCCCTTTTACTGGCCTCCTCAGCAAACACGTCTCCAGGTCAAACAATTTGAAGAATGGAGTTTAGACTAACAGTAACCAAGGCATTTAATCAATACTGAGACACCATGGAGGTTGAGTTATGTGTATATACAGTTAAACCTCACTGGAATTCCTACATACTAATGATAACTTTGTAACTGCCTCTGTTACTGTTTCTCTACAGGCTCCCTAAAATATGTGGCTTAATACTGCCCTCATAATAATTCAAGTGAGAATGTGACAGTCCATGTTGAGCAGCACACAACAGCACAGAAACTTCAGCGTAACAGAGATCATGTAGCACTTTGGGTTTCCCATCATCAATGAGCCCCATTCTGAGCAGGCTGTGTCACAAATAGATCTTATTCAATGGTGCAATGCATTGTGGGTATTGAGTCCTTCCATTACCAGGCCATTCAGCAGGCCAGCCACAAGGGAATTAGCTTCAGAAGGAAGCCACTCAGCTACTCAAGATAGTTCCACCATTCACCAGGCCATCTCTGATATGCCCTGTCTTCCATTTCAAGTCGAGATAAAATATCCCATAACCATCATTTTGAAGCAAAGTAGGAGAATTACCCCCACTATCCTGGCTAATATTTATCCCTAAAACCAAATCACAATATAAAAAAGCAATAATGACTTGCCTCAAAAGAACTGCTTCATTGGCTACAAAGTAGCTTGAGGTGGCACATTGAATTCTGGGAGTATTTTAAATATGGCAGATGCTGGTAATTTGAAATAAAAATATTGTGTCACTTCACCCCTGGGAGTGTGAGGGGCAAGGTGGTGATGACCTATTGGCATTGTTTACTAGGCAATTAATCCAGAAACACAGAGCAGAAGCTTTTGTGGATGATCTGCTTGTCTACAGGTAATAGTATGGAAGGAGCCACTATCAGAAGCTGGTTAGATTGTTAGAGAGAACTAGTCAGATGAATCTGAAGCTGAACAAGTAAAAGATGTAATTAAAGATGGCTGAAGTTATGTATGTCGATCATGTGCTGACAGTGAAAAGAATTCACCCTGATGGTGGCAAGGTGAGGGCCAGTGACAGAGGTTCAGTAGCCAACTTGTGGGAATTGTGAAATACTGAGCAAAGCTCTTCCCTAATCTGTCATCAGTACATTATTAACTACACAAGCTCGACAACAAATGTTCAGTGGCATTACAGCAGAGAAAATGAGGAAGATTTCACCTGGATCAAACAACTGGTGATGACAACACTAGTACTGAGAAAGTGCAATGTCAGCACTGAAATCACTCTGCAGTTGGTACCAATGAAATAAGGTATGGAGAAATTTTGTGCAGTTCTGATACAAGGGCTAGTCGGACTCTGGTGAGGAGAGATTGGTCCAACTGGGCCTCTATTCACTCAACTTTAGAAGAATGACAGGGGAGCTGATTGAAACATATAACATTCTAACAGAGCTAAAAAAGAAATTGGTAAAGAGTATTTATTAATCTCAGAGGTCCACTCATCCCCAACAAAGGCAATGGACCAGCAACAGCAGTTACAACATTCGAGATGGGAGAAACATTGCCCAGAGAAGGAACCCCAGGGAAGGGTAGATACCAGATGGAAAATCAAAAACAACAACCCAGAAGAATTGAACCATTTAAATATTACGCTTGCAATGTACGTGTGAAGACTGAAAAAAGTGGGGCAGATGGGAATTTAGTGCACGAGTGATAATTTTATTTTAGAAATCATGCAATGTGCAACTAAAATGACTGTGCGTACAATTTACTTTTAGATGTTTTAATGAAAAGGAAGATATTTGGAGAAATATATTTGTGATAGCAGTGTACACTGTGACATGTGACCTCTGTTGTAATTGCTTTTGTTTCCAAAAGAGATTGTCACTTGTACAGAATGAAATGGTAAAAGATTCATTGCAGGATACCAAGACACATCAGCAGATCATCAAACATAAAAACCAAAGCCTAGTCAATGAATTACGTTTGAGGAGTGTCTGAATAAAAAAAATAGAGAGACAGAGAGGATTAAGAAGAGAATTCCGAAGAGAATTGGGAGGAGAATTCAAGAAAAATTAGCAAGTAAATTCAGGGAGGATAAGAAAGAGAATTCCAGAGTTTAGTGCTGAGGCAACTGAAGACAAAGGAACCAGTGATGCAGCAATTAAAATTCAAGAAAGCAGAATCAATGGAAGGTACAGATCTCAGAGAGATCTCAGTTTGGTGGAGATGACAGAGGAAGGAAGGGGCAAGACAATGGAAGGGTTTGGATCAAACATGATGACTATAAAATCAAGAGGGCTGGGAGCTACTTAATGGCAAGGTCCTGAGGAGTATGTTGCTGAACAAAGAAATCTTGGAGTGCAGGTTCATAGTTCTTTGAAAGTAGTTGTAGTTAGATAGGATAGTGATAAAGAATTTGGTATGCATTCCTTTATTGGTCAGAGTATTAAGTATAGGAGTTGGGAGGTCATGTTCCGGCTGTACAGGATGTTTATTAGGCCACTTTTGGAATATTGCATGCAATTCTGGTTTCCTTCCTATCGGAAGGATGTTGTGAAACTTGAAAGGGTTCAAAAGAATTTACAAGGATGTTGCCAGGGTTGGAGGAATCGAGCTATAGGGAGAGGCTGAACAGGCTGGGGCTGCTTTCCCTGGAGCATCGAAGGCTGAGGGGTGACCTTATAGAGGTTTATGAAATCATGAGGGGCATGGATAGCATAAATAGACAAGGTCTTTTCCCTGGGGTGAGGGGGTCCAGATCTAGAGGGCATAGGTTTAGGGTGAGATGGGAAAAATATAAAAGGGATCTAAAGGGCAATGTTTTCACACAGAGGGTGGTGTGTGCATGTAATGAGCTGCCAGAGGAAGTGGTGGAGGCTGGTACAATTGCAACATTTAAAAGCCATCTGGATGGGTATATGAATAGGAAGGTTTAGAGGGATATGAGCTAAATGCTGGTAAATGGGACTAAATTAGGTTATGATATCTGATTGGCGTGTATGAGTTGGACCAAAGGGTCTGTTTCCATGCTGTACATCTCTATGACACTATGACTCAATGTTGGTTGGTGAGCAGAGCACATTATAAGGGAATGGGACTCAACACCAGTTGGGATGCAAGCGCTAGATGGGCTTAAATTTCTGAAGATGATTTTCAACATTGGGACCTGGATTATGATTTTCAAATAGAGGCAGAGCAGTGGTGGCAGGTAGTGAATTTTGCGGCTAGTTTCCCCAGATGCATACTGTCCACAGACCATTTTCTCGGAGGTGGGATGTGGTGGGGAGAGTTTACTTGCAGCAGGTAACCTCAAAATGAAGATCCCATTGAAATCTTTTGATGCACAGTGACTAGCATTTACCAGTTGTCCTACAAAAGCCCACAATCAGTGCAGAATTGATTAACTGGGATCATCTGGTAATTATCAGGAAGGTTGTACAGAGGGCTCCTCCTCTTTGGAGCCCACATGTCTTGGCATCTCATTCCTGTTCCATGGATAATGGGGTGATCTGTTTCTTAATGCCAGCTACTCACTGTCTTGGCTCACGAACCAAGTATTCTCAACAGCTTCTCCCAAACTCAACTGCTCACAGACATGTGGGAATTCCACCTTCAACAAGCAGAGGCAATGGAATAGCAATACTGTCACTAGACTAGTAATCCTAAATGCCAGGCCAATGGCTGGGGCCATGGATTGGAACATCACCATGACAGCTAGTGAAATTTGATATCATTGACAGAAAAATCTGAAGTTAAAAGTGAGCCTAATGGTTGATCACGTAGCCATTATATTGTCATATAAACCAAAGAATATATTGGCCTTAGAAGGAGTACAATGTAGGTTTTACAAGAATGATACCTAAAATTCAGAGATTAGGTTATAGGGAGAAATTATACAAATGAGGCCTGCTTTCTGTAGAATTTAGAAGGCTTGGGGTGAACTTCAAGATATTAACTGGAAAACACAGGGAAGATGACATTACGCTATTTCCACTGGTTGGTAACTCTAGAAATAGGGCAGAGTCTGAGCATTAGGGCCAGACTATTCAGGAGCGATGTTAGGAAGCACTTTGACACACAAAGGGTGAGAGAGGTTTGGAACTCCCTTCCACAAATGTGCAGGTTAGGTGAATTGGCCATGCTAAATTGCCAGTAGTGTTAGGTGAAGGGGTAAATGTAGGGGAATGGATCTGGGTGGGTTGCTCTTCGGCGGGTCGGTGTGGACTTATTGGGCCGAAAGGCCTGTTTCTACACTGTAAGTAAGTAATTTAATCTAATCAAGCCACTCAGTTCAAATGTAATTAAGGTTGAGGGCAGCAAATGCTAGCCTAGCCAGTGATGCTCACATCCAATGAACAAATTAAAAGAAGCCATCCTGACTTGGATGCCATCAGCATTTGTCAGCAGCACTCACAGTCCACAGGATAAGTAAAACACAAGGGACTGGAGATCTAACATGAACAAAAGAAGTCATACTGGACTCAAAACGTTAACCCTGTTTCTGTCTCCACAGATGCTGCCAGACCTGTTGGGTGTCTCCAGTATTCTCTCTGTTTATATTATAACAAATAAAAAGCTTCTGCCCCCCCCTGCAACTGCAGATTGCGGTGGTTCACGGACTCCCAGCCCAACTGCTTGTTCTGTGGTGATGTGGAGTCCATGGACCACGTGTATATTGGGTGTGGGCATTTGCACTCCCTTTTTGATTTCCTCAAAAACCTCCTCCTCAGCTTTTGGTTGCACTTCAGTCCCACGCTCCTGATCTTCGGACATCCTGTACGGAGGAGGGAGGGCAGGTCTGAAGACCTCCTCGTGGTTCTGCTCCTGGGCCTGGCCAAACTGGCCATTAACAGGTCGAGGCAGCGGGCTGTGGAGGGGGTCGTTAGGGTAGACTGCCTGCTCCTTTTCCGTGGTTACGTTAGAGCCCGGGGGTCCTTGGAGAAGGAGCACGCGGTGTCGACCAACACCCTGGAGTTGTTCAGGGAGAGGTGGGTGCCGCAGGGAGTGGAGTGCATTATTTCCCCCTCCAACTCTATTTTGATTTAATCCCTGCCCTCCCCTTCACTGTTTGATGTGAAGGGCACTGCTTGTCACTAAAAAAAAAGCTTCTGCCTAAAGAAGTCATTTCATTTTCCAGAATCAGAAGGCAAAGGGGAATGTTTAAGAATGCAAATTCACAAAACAGTAGCCCACAGCCAATCTCCCCCTTGTACACCCAGCATCATTGTGTTAGATGGAACTAGATACTCATCAGGTGTAACAACACTTTCTTATATTGCCAGAGTAAATTGGACCAAATGATAGATACACAAGTAAATCAATTAGCCAGAAAGGCTACATTAGCAGAGATGTCCAGAAGCTAAAAACCCATTGTTTTCCATTTGTCTATCTCATGTTTCCATATGAAATACAGCCCAGCACTCACTAATTTGTAGATAGTGTTACAGGCAAAGAGTATAATATTCTCTTCATGATGCCTGGGACTAGATTGACATGGATTTTAAAAGCACATTACTGTACTGCCTAATTACAATCTTCTTTTCTGTGAGAAAACCAGCCTGGCTCGCTTGACTTCAATTTGTGCGGGATTTAAATTTTTTTTGACAGGCCTCTTACTCAACTCTGAAGACAGTCTGAGTCAAGACTGCACTTCACATCTTCAACACACCAATCACCCACCCCTTCAAGCCCTGGTGAGAGCTCATTAAGGATCACAAAATATCTTTACTTCGCAACAGAGTAACATATCGAGCCAGATTTTAACCACAGCAGCAGGTCTCCTGAGCCACTATCAAATGGGAGAGTGACATTTCTCATACACTTTTCGCCACATGCATCGAAGTAATTTGGAGTTTAATTTTGGGAATGTGGTCACTGCGGGAATGTAGGTGGTGCAGCAGCCAATGTGTGCACAGCAAGCTCCCATAAACAGGTCATCTGTTGTGTCATCAATTGAGGGCGAAATATTAATCAGGAATATTTCCCCTGCACTTCTTCTCAAAGGTGCCTTGGGATCTTCATTATCCACCAGAGTGAGGAGCAGCTCAGGTTAACAATTCATCCAAAAGGAAGCATCTCTGACACTGCAGCACTCGCACAGTCGGTTACTGACAGAGTCAGTCAGCTCACCTTCCTGGACTGGGGCTTTCACCCTGACTCTGGTGTCTTAGAGGCAGGAGCACTCCCACCTAAGCCACAGATAATCGTAGTCAGTGCACAACTGGGGCAGTCGGGGATTCTGCAAATGCAAAATTGTTCTGGAATGTTCGAGAGTTGAGCACGAAACTCCAAGACAATCGTAGAGTTATCTCAATGCAGAATGAGGCCATTCGGCCATTTGTGCCACACTAGCTCTATTTCCCAGGCCAGTTCTGTTTGAAATAACGCCCCAGAGGCCGGTATCCTGTCACCAAGTCCCCCTTTATTTACACGACAGTCCTTGACACTGATCCAGGTCCCTCAGTGCCAGCTCTCAGAGTGAACAGAACCCTTGACACTCCTGTTCATAGCTGTCAGCCAGGGCTCCCTGATTGGACCAGGTTAACAGCCCCAGTCAGGGAACTCATATTCTGACTGACCACTTGACTGACCTCGTTACAATCACTACACTATAATTTAGTAGCAATGTATAAATGATAATCCTGGAGAAAGATCATTGAGGTATGTAAATAAAAATGTGCTGTAAGTTTTCTTTTTAGAGATGAAAATGATACCATTTGACTGATAGTCAAGGTTACTGTTCTTGATTAAGAAAGTGGATGTCCCCTTCCTATTTGCTCTCAAAAGACGAGTCTCCATCTGTAATGAACAATGGTAAGAGAGTACAGAAGGGCAGTTAAAGGTGGAGGGTCATTTCTTTCCCATTCATAAGCTGGGCCTGCGTTTATTACCCGTCCCTTGTTGCCCCCTTGAGAAGGTGGAGGTGATCTACCTTCTTGAACCACTGCAGTCCATGTGCTACAGGTAGACCCACAATGGTCTTGGGGAGGGAATTCCAGGATTTTAACCCAGCAACGGTGAAGGAACAACGATATATTGCCAATTCAGGATGGTGAAATCTCCAGGAATATATCCAATCAGAGTTAGCTACCTGAGGACATTGACATACTCCCCATCATGGTACACTGGGTGCTCTTCATGCCATAGGCATCCACTGCTCAGTGATCCCAGATTACCCTGTCCATGTATAACGGAATGGGTTTGATAATGTAAAGCAAAACACAGATCCTAAGAGGGCAGGAATCTCCTGTGAATCACCCCTACGTTGGGAATAGACATTTCAAGACTGCCTCAGGTGCCTCACCTGTAGATGTCTATCCCTCTTTGACAACCCTTCCTCCCTATTCCTTCATCTCCCTCCTCCATCATACACTCACTTAGGCTCCTTGTTATATGAGGAAGCTCCTGCCCTAGACCTTTGTGCCAATCTCTCTAGGGCAGGGGTCCCAAAGACACTGGGTCTCTAACCAGTTGCCATCCCTTCAGCAACCCAGACCTGATGCTCTGGAACTCCCAATTGGCCCTCCTCTCCTAATATGGACATTAAATATCTCCCAGCCAAGGGTGGGGTGCTTAAAACTGGGGGTTTGTGGGTCAGGCAAGGTCACAGAATTACAGGAGCTCCAATAGCTCAGAGGGTTGTGAGACTGGGAGATTTCATAGAATTCCTCCAGTGTGGGAGCAACCCATTCAGCCCATCAAAACCATGCCAACCCTGCAAAGAGCATGCCACCCAGACCCAAATCCCTCCATCCTATCCCTGCATTTCCCATGGCCAATCCACCTAACCTCCAAACGATGGGCAATTTAGCAGAGCCAATCCACCTAACCTGCACATCTTTGGACTGTGGGAGGAAACTGGAGCACACAGGGTGAGCATGCAAACTCCACACAGACAGTTACCCAAGGGTGGAATCAAACCCTGGTCCCTAGCGCTGTGAGGCAGTAGTGCTAACCAGTGAGCCACTGTACCACCCAGACCCAGCAAGAGAGGGAAGGGGGCAAATCCACAGTGGGTTTTGAAATGAAGGCTGAGAATTTGAAAGTGGAGGTGTTGCAGGCCCGGGGTTAAGTGAGCTCAGGAGCTCTCTATGACTGGCACTAGGTACAGGGCATATTGTTGCTAATTTAAAATGCAGCATTTGTGAGTTGACAAAAAGAAATGGGAAAACAAATCCAAAGCTTTCACCTTGTGAGCTGAACGAGGAGGTTGCTGAGAGCACATTAGTCATGGTGCTTGAGGAGAAACCTGACGATGTAATTTGTACATGTCATCTGTGAGTATTGTAAAAGAAGATGAAAAATGCGAGTGTTTGCCAATCTCCAGTTTATCTGAGACTTGCAACTCAAAACTTCAGAGTTTATGGATTGAAAGTTCCTGAGATGAAGTTTGACCAATTTCCATCTTCCGTAGAAGAGGCAGCATCAGGCTCTGTCGTGGGGCACCTTACCATTCTCTTCCAAGTTGGCTGTTCCATCATGGTCACCAGTCAAGAATGTTCTTTCGATGGGAAGACCCTCATGCAATCTGCTTCTGCTACCTTGCCATGGTGTGGATTCTCTATTGTAGCAGGGTCTGGCCAATCAGCCCCTCTAAGCAGCTCCACCATTTGAGATCGTGGCTGATCATCTAGCTCCATGCCATTTCCCTCCACTAACCCAATATCCTTTGACCTTGGTGCTATCTAGAAATTTAGCAATCTTTGTCTTGAAGTTACTCAAGGAACGAATTTACACAACCCTCTGGGGGAGAAAATTCCAAAGCTGGATCTCTTGCTGAGTGAGGGAAGTCCTCCTCAGGCTGCGGTCTCTCAGGCTCTATCACTTGGTTCTAGGCATTGCAGCCAGGGGAAGCATCACAACAATACTGAGTAAAGTTAAAATCTCTCCATCTCAGCTCTGGCCACTCTCATTCGGTACAAGAGAAGGGAACATTTTCCCTGAGTTTTGCCAATTTTTCAGTCACCATCACTAGGACAGACAGACTTTTGGTCATTACCATATTGTGGGCAGTTTGCTGACAGGTCTCCTCCATTGAATGCCCCACAAAAGCACTCCATCGGCTGGGAAACATTTTGAGGTGACCAGTGATTGTGATAGGTGCTACATAAATGCAGGTCTTTCTTCCTTTCTTTCTTTCTGATTCTCCTGCCAATGCTCTGAAATCTGCATCTCCTCTGATGACTAACTTTCCTCTCAGTTTCTGTCTATCTGCTCTATGATGATTTTCAATGTTCCCTTTTGAGGTTGAAAGTTCTCTTCGCCTTCTCCACTCAAAGAGAAACTGTCCCAGTCTCTCCAGGTGGTTTCCAGATTCGTATTCCTGAAACTATTCCAGTAAATCTCTCTCTGCACCCTCCATGAATCACCAAAAGCTAACGTCCTATTTCAGCGGGTGACAGGGAAGGCGAGTGGAATATTGGCCTTTATTTTGCTAAAACTATGCAAGGGACTCGTCAGACCACATCTGGAAAATGGTGATCAGCTTTGGGCTCCTTACCGAAGGAAAGATAAGACTGGCATTGGGCACAGTCCCGGGAAGGTTCACTGGGTTGATACTGGGAATGGAGGTTGAGTACATTGGGCCTGCTGGACTTTAGAAGAAGCAGAGATGACCTTATCGAAAAATAAATGAGATTCTTCGAGGATTTGACACAATAGACAGAGAAAATTTGCTTGTTTTTGTACCCTACTTGTGATACCAACGAGATCATATACTTGTTAAACATTGAAATACAGAAGATAGGAGCATAAGTAGGCCATTCAGCCCTTTAAGCTTGTGGTAACCTGTTCCTGCTTTCTCCCCATTCACCTTAGAGTTATATCAAACAGTTATTAAACCATTACATCCAGTCTAGTCCTGGTTAAAATCAGGACGAACAAACTGACATTGCCTGATTCTCCTTCTGTTAAATCACCCAGATAGCCATTCTCAACTGGACCAGTCAACCATCATTCACCATGTGTTACCATCACTGAATCCCCCACTATCAACATCCTGGGGGTTATCATTGACTAGGAACTTAACTGGACTCACCACATAAACACAGTGGCTACAAGACCACATCAGAGGCTAGGATTACATTGGCAAGTAATTTGCCTCCTGTTTCCCCAAAGCCTGTCCACCAAAGCACAAGTCAGGAGTGTGATGGAATATTCCCCACTTGCCCTGGATGGGTGCAGCTCCAACAAACACTCAAGAAGCTTGACACCATCCAGCCGCTTGATTGGCACCACATCCACAAGTATCCACTCCCTCCGCCACCAACGCTCAGTAGCAGCAGTGTGTACTATCTACAAGTTGTACTGCAGAAAAAAATCCTCAGATAGCACCTTCCAAACCTATGACTGTTTCCATCTAGAAGGACAAGGGCAGCAGATACATGGGAACACCACCCCCTGCAAGTTCTCCTCCAAGTCACTCCCCATCCTGACTTGGAAATATGTCGCTGTTCCTGAAGTGTCACTGGGTCAAAATCCAGGAATTCCATCCCTCAAGGTATTGTGGGTCTACCTACAGCACATGGGCTGTTGCAGTTCAAGAAGGAAGGTCATCCCTACCTTCTCAAGGGGCAACTCGGGGCGAGCAATAAATGCTGGGCCCAGCCAATGATGCCCATGTCCCACTAAAAATGAATAAGTAATAAAAAAAGCCATGTGACTGCTCAGCCAACAGTAATTGGTGGACTGGTCAAACCTGGCGATCCAATTGTGAGCAGACATTCTATCACATGACTGGGATTGGGAATGCCTTTCCTGCCTGAGGGCACTGGAACCCAATTGCCCCTTTGCCCCCAGCAGCCACTCCCCTCTGTCATCACAATCCCTCCCTTTCTTTCATACATTAGCTTGAATTTACAGAACCAGGGCCATTAGATCAAAGAAATCCCACAAAGGAATAAGGAAAAATACAACTGATTCATGCTAGTGTTTACATAAATCTCCCCTCCTACTCTACCACATCCCAGTCCATCAACATATCTTTCTCTTTACCCTATTCTAGTTCAAGAATTAGGGCCAGAGTTTAAAAATAAAGGGAAATCAATGTTCCGGGCGTAGGCCTTCATCAGGAATGCTCCTGCTCTTCCGATGCTGCCTGAGCGGCTGTGCTTTTCCAGCGCCACACTCTTCAACTCTAACCTCCAGCATCTGCATACATAGAGTCATAGAGATGTATAGCACGGAAACAGACCCTTCGGTCCAATCTGTCCATGCCGACCAGATATCCCAACCCAATCTAGTCCCACCTGCCAGCACCCGGCCCATATCCCTCCAAACCCTTCCTATTCATATACCCATCCAAATGCCTTTTAAATGTTGCAATTGTACCAGCCTCCACCACTTCCTCTGGCAGCTCATTCCATACTCATGTCACCCTCAGTGTGAAAGCGTTGCCCCTCAGGTCTCTTTATATATCTTTCCCCTCTCACCCTAAACCTATGCCCTCTAGTTGTGGACTCCCTCACCCCAGGGTAAAGACCTTGTCTATTTATCCTATCCATGATTTTATAAACCTCTATAAGGTCACCCCTCAGCCTCTGATGCTCCAGGGAAAGCAGCCCCAGCCTGTTCAGCCTCTCCCTGTAGCTCAAATCCTCCAACCCTGGCAACATCCTTGGAAATCTTTTCTGAATCCTTTCAAGTTTCACATCATCTTCCCAATAGGAAGGAGACCAGAATTGCACGCAATATTCCAACAGTGGCCTAACCAATGTCCTGTACAACTACAACATGACCTTCCACTCCTATACTCAATACTCTGACCAATAAAGGAAAGCATACCAAATGCCTTCTTCACTATCCTATCTACCTGTGACTTCACTTTCAAGGAGCTATGAACCTGCACTCCAAGGTCTCTTTGTTCAGCAACACTCCCTAGGACCTCACCATTAAGTGTATAAGTCCTGCTAAGATTTGCTTTCCCAAAATGCAGCACTTCACAATTATCTGAATTAAACTCCATCTGCCATTTCTCAGCCCATTGGCCCATCTGATCAAGATCCTGTTGTAACCTGAGGTAGCTGAAAATGTGTTGCTGGAAAAGCGCGGCAGGTCAGGCAGCATCCAAGGAGCAGGAGAATCGACGTTTCGGGCATGAGCCCTTCTTCAGGAAATGGAGCTAATCTGAGGTAACCTTCTTTGCTGTCCACTACACCTCCAATTTTGGTATCATCTGCAAACTTACTAACTACACCTCTTAGGTTCATATCCAAATCATTTATGTAAATGTCAAAAAGTAGAGGACCCAGCACCGATCCTTGTGGCACTCCACTGGTCACAGGCCTCCAGGCTGAAAAACAACCCTCCACCACCACCCTCTGTCTTCTACCTTTGAGCCAGTTCTGTATCCAAATGGTTAGTTCTCCCTGTATTCCATGAGATCTAACCTTGCTAATCAGTCTCCCATGGGGAACCTTGTCGAACACCTTACTGATGTCCATATAGATCACATCTACCGCTCTGCCCTCATCAATCCTCTTTGTTACTTCTTCAAAAAACTCAATCAAGTTTGTGAGACATGATTTCCCATACACAAAGCCATGTTGACTATCCCTAATCAGTCCTTGCCTTTCCAAATACTTGTACATCCTGTCCCTCAGGATTCCCTCCAACAACTTGTCCACTACCGACATCAGGCTCACTGGTCTATAGTTCCCTGGCTTGTCCCTACCATCTTTCTTAAACAGTGGCACCATGTTATCCAGTCTTCCAGCACCTCACCTGTGACTATCAATGTTACCAATGTCTCAGCAAGGGGCCCAGCAATCACTTCACTTTCTCCCTTTCCTCCTTTAAAAATAAGGGATCACCCATTTCAAACAGAGATGAGGAAACATTTTCTTGTCAGAGGGTTGAGAGTGTTTGGAATCTCTTCCTCAAAAGGCAGTGGGTGCAGAATCTTTAAATTTTTTTGAGCCGAGGGAGATAGATTCTTGATTCCGAAGGGGATGAAAGGTTATAGCGATGAGCAAGAATGTATAGTTGAGATTAAAATCAGATCATCCATAATCTTATTGAAATGCAGAGTAGACTTGCAGGTCAAGTGGCCTCCTCCTGTTCCTAATTGTATGTTGGAATGATTGCTCCTTTATCTACTTCTCTAGCTTTCCCTTGACCACTTAGTGATTTAAACCTGGGCACTATCCAATTATTCTGCACCATAATTTACTGGCTATTCCTTCAGAATAATTATTTCATTGTACAGGTCTAAACTAGACAGAGGATGGTGGGGATTTGGAATGTACCTTTGGAATTCTGCCTTTGAGCCAGGTAGAATGAAGTGCAAAACTTGCGCCCACACCTCCCCCCTCACCTCCCTCCAAGGCCCCAAGGGATCCTTCCGTATCCGTCGCAAATTCACCTGCACCTCCACACACATCATTTACTATATCCGCTGCACCCGATGTGGCCTCCTCTACATTGGGGAGACAGGCCGCCTACCTGCGGAACGTTTCAGGGAACACCTCTGGGACACCCGCACCAACCAACTCAACCACCCCATGGCTGAACACTTTAGCTCCCCCTCCCACTCCGCCAAGGACATGCAGATCCTTGCTTTCCTCCATCGCCAGACCATGGCAACACGACGCCTGGAGGAAGAGCGCCTCATCTTCTGCCTAGGAACCCTCCAACCTTACAGGATGAATGCAGATTTCTTCAGCTTCCTCATTTCCCCTCCCCCCCACCTTATCTCAGTCCCAACCCTCGGATTCAGCACCGCCCTCTTGACCTGCAATCTTCTTCCCGACCTCTCCGCCCCCACCCCCTCTCCGGCCTATCACCCTCACCTCCTTCCACCTATCGTATTCCCAGCACCCCTCCCCCAAATCCCCTCCACCCTACCTTTTATCTCAGCCCACCTGGCACACCAGCCTCATTCCTGAAGAAGGGCTCATGCCCGAAACGTCGATTCTCCTGCTCCTCGGACGCTGCCTGGCCTGCTGTGTTTTTCCAGCACCACATTTTTCAACTCTGGTACTCCAGCATCTGCAGTCCTCACTTTCTCCCATTCGGAATGTACTGCCTGGGAGAACAGTTAAGGCAGGAAACGTCACAACCTTGAGGTGTCACAGTGGCTCAGTGGTTAGCACTGCTGCCTCACAGCACCCAGGATTCAGGTTTGATTCTCCTTGAGTGGGGTTCCTCCGGGTGTTCCAGTTTCCTCCCATAGTCCAAAGATGTGCAGGTTAGGGTAGATTAGCCATGGGAATGTTTAGGTTGGGGGTGGGTGGGTCTGGGATGCTTTTCAGAGGGTTGGTGTAGTCTTGGTGGGCTGAATACTGTAGGGAGTCTATGAACCTTCAACATGATCTTGGATGGTCATGTCACAGCGTCCAAGGCTGTGGGAGAGTGAGACTTGTGTATATTTGGAGGAGTTTTTTTGTTGTTGCAGACTTGATGGACTGAAGGGCCTCTTCTGCGCTGTGTGATCCTGTGATTGAGCTCTTGCTGAAAAAAATACACCTGTGGTTGAAGATTTTTGATCTTTGAAGTTTTTTGATTTTTAAAGACTTTTGATTTTTGAAGATTTTTGATTTGCACGCACAGGACATTTAGTAAAAATGCCAGTGTAAACAGGAACAGCATGTATACTATAAGAAGTATCAAATACTTTACACAAGAATATACAAGTAGTGTTACCAACCAATCAGCACTCGCTCCTCTGCAGTATAACATATTGTTCCCCTTGAATTTATATTCTTACAAAATGTCCTGATGATTGCAAGAACAAACGGTTTCAACAAAACGTGTCTTTTTTCAGTATTATTTATTTTAAATTCAGGTTGAAAAGTAACTTTCAAAATAGAGAAATAGGATAAATAGGAGGAAGGATAAAACTTTGCAGAGCTTCAGAGAAAGAGCATAAAAATAAAAACACCTCGATAGCTGTGACAGAGAGCTAGCACTTCCACCATGAACTAAATGTCCTCCTCCCATGATATATAATTCTTTGATTCATGGACTCTGCCTTCTTTCAATTCAAATGCCAACTTGAATTCCAACTGCTTCTCTCTCCAAAGTTACAGAGATGGACTGATCTGTAATAATCTGATTATCAGTAAGAAAAAATGTACTTACAACCTCCTTTTATCTTTGTTTCTTGCAGTGTTCCCTCCCTCGCTGTGACTGAGCACAGCACCAACAATACATTCTCCAACAGGCTGCACACCACCCCCCCCAAAAAAAACAAAAATATCTGGCTATTGGCAAATCAAGTTGACAGGTTGTAAATTGGGATTTAATGAGTCGTGGGGTTTTTTTTCAGGTAGGGCTCTAGTTTGTGGGCAAAGCACCGAGCAAAAATCTAACAAATGTTATTTTAAAAATATTTTCTTTCAGTGATGGATTGTGTCAGACTGGCAGAGTCGTATGTTTTAGTCTGGTGATGGTGGTTTGGAGGGATCATTTGTTAAGACAATAATGTCATTAACAAGGGGAGAGTGGTGGCAGAGATGTGTTTGAATGTGGTGAAAGACTGCCCTCTAGTGGTGCTTTTGGCCCAGAACAGCACGACTCATGTCGCCTGCTTTTATGTAGCGACACATTCTGTTTCTCTGTCTCTTGTGCCTTTCTTGAAGCGTTTTACAGCTGATGAAGACAAACAGCAAAGTCTCATTGACCGCACAACCTGCACTTTAGTAATGTCGTTCGAGAAATTGGTATTGGCCAGGACCTCACAGAAAACTCTTCAAAATATTGACATGAAGTTTTCTAAGCCCACCTGAAAGGGTTTGATGCCTCACCTGAAGGACAGTGCAGTGCTCCCTCAGGGCTGCGTGGGGAGTGTCGCTGAGCTTTTGTCCTCAGGACCTTAGAATGGGAACTAACTCAGAGAGGAGACTGGGATCCGGATTCCTGACATAACAGAAATGGGGAGTGGGAAGAAGTACAGCCATAGTATAAAGGGCAAGAGTGGATCAAGAGCAACCCGTAGGCCCCTATTCACAAAGACAATGCACTGCTCCTTCATTGTCAAGGGCACAGAGCTGATCTCCTCTCACTTTGAACAGTAAATATACACCAACATGCTCTTACATTCAATGCTGTCTTTCACAAGTGATGAGAGAATGCGAACAACGTATCAGTCAACAGCTGTAATCAGTTCAGACTGCATTGCTATCTAAGGGTGTGATTCTCACTTAGGGGGAAGAATTTTTAAAAGGGTGGGAGATTACAGTGGCTCAGTGGTTAGCACTGCTGCCTCACAGCGCCAGAGATCCGGGCTCAATTCCAGCTTCGGGCGACTGTCTGTGTCCGCATTCTCCTCGTTTCTGCATGGGATTCTTTCAGGTGCTCTGATTTCCTCCCATTGTCCAAAGGTGTGTGAGTTAGAAGGATTGGCCATGGAAAATGCAGGTTTACTGGAATAGGAATATGGGGGAGTGAGACTGGATCTGGGCCTGGGTGGGATGCTCTTTGGAAGTTCAGTCTGGACTCAATGGGCTGAATGGCCTGCTTCCATACTAGGGATTCTAAGATTTGTGTTATAATATCAAAAGTGCTTGTCGATACACTCTATAGTCCTCTATCTCAGAGTGTCCTGTAAGGAGAATGATGTTAAACCGTTTCTGACCATACTGTCAGCTCCTATCATTCAGGACCTGCTCTGTTTCAGATACTCACACACACAGAGTCATTGGAAATAGGACTGATGGACCCAGCTGGGGAAGTTGGATATTGTCAATGTCGCTGTGATCCAGTGACAGTGCAGAGAAATGGAGGAGGAATGGGTGTGCCAGGAAAGGGAGGACCTGCTCTACACTCCAGCTCAGTCGAGGCTGACCATGTCCTGGGACACTGACCCTGAACGATGCCATCTATGCCATCTACTGGAGTGGGATCTCCCAACCCGAGGTGGGTGGGGGGGGGGGGTGTTGTCTGTACCTGGTGACCTTGTGGTCATCGGGGTGACAGATCCGGTGACCTTTCTGTGACTGGATCCTGTGTGGGATCTCCCAGTCATCCTCCCACAAAACATATCGAAGCAGTGACTGATGCGACTTGTAACAAATGACACGCTTTATCTCGCTTACCCCGGGACCAAGTCAGTGCTGCAGCCCGGGGAGATAGGATTCCGAAACCAAAGAAAAACCAGGATTGGGGGCCTAGCAGCATCTGTGGAGAGAGAAGCTGAGTTCATGCTTTGGGTCCAGTGACCCTTGGTCAGGATTCTGAATGATAGCTGCCTTCCCCCATCTACAGGAAGCGATAGACCATCCCCATGTTGTGCTGGGAGTGTCAGATCACAAACAGCTCACTGGGTCATCGATCCATCAAAGTCCACATCCATGTGTGATCTTCAATAACTCCATCCTGGAAGACACAGCCAGCTTCCCTGGGAGCTACCATGACACCTAGATCCTTGTGAACACTCAAGGCCTGGTCCTTTATGAGGCTGGTTACTGAGACTACCACCCCCACCCCCCTCCCCCTCCCCCCACCCCTTACCTGGAACCACAGCTGGTGACTCGGATCCACAAGCCCCTGACTGGGGCCGAGTGCAGAGACAAGGCAACACATTCTTCACCCAGGGCATAGGGGAGCAGGTGATAGGGCTCCTGAACATGAAGCTCCAAGGCTAGGATTAGTCAGTGGGGTGTCACAGTCCACTCCAGATGGAGTGAGCCATTCAATCCTGCAGGATGTGCTCTACACAACTGGAGCGAGCAGCGAGGAGATGGGATGGACTCTGAAGAGCCAGGAGAGCAGCCGCAGTTTCCTGAGGAGGAACATCACCTTCAGTGGGACAGAGGGCTGCAGTGTTTGGTATTACTAACCAGGCAGGGCTGAGCACTGACAGAGGGGTTCTGTTGATCTAACCTGGGTGCAGTGATTACTCAGGGATTGGAGTTGTTTTGCTGTCGAAAAAACAGGCAGCCCCTAGTTGTTCCCAGAAAGCAAATGCAGCTTTTGTTGATTTTTTTTTTGCTGTTGATGAAACAATGTGAATGTTTTGAACCGTTTGAGGGTTTTCCAGTCTGTGATGGTCCCACGTTGAACAGTGACGGGATGCCAGTCTATACTGGGCACTGGGGAAACAGTGACACTCCCTCACTCAGAGGAACAAGCTTGGGGGAGGGGGGTGCTGAAACTGCAGTTTCAATGATCGTTGATCAGACAGGGGATGGTGTAAAATGGCAATACATTTATGAACATGAACTTGTATTTCCAATGAGGAGTCACTGTGCCACCTATGTGCCTTCCAAAGCATCCCTCCAAATTGGCACTGGTGACATGCATCCCTGGATGTGCCAGAGTCATGGGCATTGCTGAGAGCACAGCAGTGCCATAGAGGCAAGGAATGTAGCACATGAAGCAAGGAGCATGAGATATCTCAGCGGAATTGGCAGATAGAAACTCTCCAGGAAACCCTGGCAAACTGACAGCTCGCTGATTTCTGATAAAAGCTAGCCAGCCCAATGATGCTGCCTTTTGAGTGTCTTGATGGTTATCCCATATTGACAGCCTCCAGTTAGACTTTTCCCCACAAAGGGGAACCTTCTCTCAGTCTTCACTCAATCAGAACCCTTCACAAGTTCAAATCCTTGGCTTTTGGTTTTCAAGTTGGATAAGACTGTTATAAGTCACACTCAGACACGTGCCATACCATTTGGTAAATCTCCCCTGCTCCTTCTCCAGTGACAACCAGAACTGTATGACGTATTGTGACTGAGATCGAATCTCTCTGGAAATATAACCTCTGTTCCTTTCATTTCTGTCTGTCAAACATGGCTACATTCTTCCAGGGGGGAATCAAACCGCAGTAAAGCTGGGGCACTGCTCCCTCCTCATTATAGCCTTCTTACCCTTGAATCAAAGAATCCTTCCAGTGTAGAAGCAGGCCATTTGGCCCATCGGGTCCACACCAAATGTCTGGAGAGCATCCCACCGTATCCCTGTAAATGTGCAATTCCCATGGCTAACCCACACATACCTGAACACTATGAGGCAATTTAGCCTGGCCAATCCACCCTAACCTGCATATCTTTGGATTGTGGGAGGAAATCGAAGCACCCAAAGGAAACACACACATTCACAGGGAGAATGCGCAAACTCCACACAGACAGTCGCCCGAAGCTGGAATCGAACCTGGGTCCCTGGTGCTGTGAGGTAGCAGTGCTAACCACTGAACCACTGTGCCACCCCATGGTGCTAGGCCAGCTCTCACTAAGCCTTTCGATTACAACCATCACCTTCTGTCGTCTGAGCAGCAAACCCAAGTCTGTACCTCACCATGTGGTAACTTTGCTATCACCACCCTCTTCAAGTCTAGAAAACTGCAGAGCCTCAGTCTCGGGTGGGAGAGGGAATCCACTTCCTGGAAACTGCAGAGCCTCAGTCTCGGGTAGGAGAGGGAATCCCACTTCTTGCTCTAATTAGAAGAGCCTTTTTTTACACCCAGTGGGTAACGGGAACCTTGTACTCGCTGCCGGTAAGTGTAGAAAAGGCAGAAACACTCATCACATTGGACATGTATTCAGATGTTCACTTGCAATGCCAAGACTATGATTTTGGATTGGTGGGTGCTGGAAGAGCACAGCAGTTCAGAAAGCATCCAAGGAGCAGCAAAATTGACGTTTCGGGCAAAAGCCCTTCCAAGTGGTGGGGAAATGGGATTAGAATAGGGGGCTGGTTGCTTTTGACAAGTCACAGACTCGATGGGCTGAAGCGTTGTTTTCCATGTAGTAGCGCTTTCTGGCTCTGTGGTTCTATGCACATTAACTCCTGGCAACATTAATGCTGTAGACTTTGTTACAAAGCCTTTAGGGAGGTGTTGGATGTTTGGTCTCATTCCTTCCAGATGCTAAACTGTTTTGCTCACAATTCCAAATACAATCATGGTGGTGGGAGGTAGGAACCTGGGAAAAGAGATAAGCCATTCGATCCATCAAGCCCACCCCACTATTCAATGTGATCATGATTCATCCAACACTTCAATGCCTTTTACACATAATCCAGTACCCCACTGATTATCAGAAATCTATCAATCATGACTTTCAGCAGACTCCATGACTGACCCTCCACAGCCCTGTAGGGTAGAGAATTCCAAAGGTTCACCCACCTCTGAGCAAAATAATTTATTCTTATCTTGGACCTAAGTGGCATCCCCTTATTTTTTAATTATGCCCCTGACTTCAGACTCTCCAACCAGGAGAAACATCCTATAATGAAAGCAAAGCCTTGGGGATGCAAGAAATCTGAAACAAATACAGAGAGCACTGGAGAAACTCAGCAGGTCTGGCAGCATCTGTGGAGAGAGGTGGAGAGTTCATGTTTCTGACACTTCTTCTGATATTTCTCTGCATGAATCTTTTCAAACAGTTTCTGCACAGATTAATTAACTCTCCTATGGACTATTTAATTTTTACGAAAACTGAAAGAGCTGTGGATGCTGTAAAGCAGAAACAAAAACAGAAGTTGCTGGAAAAGCTCAGCAGATCTGTCATCACCTGTGGAGAGAAATCAGAGTGAACGTTTCGGGTCCAGTGACCTTTCCTCGGAACTCTAACTTTTATGTTCACTTCCCTCTTTGGTTTGAACTTATTTAAATGCTTCAAGCTTTTTGTACAATTCCTTTTAAGTTTTTGTGGACCATTCCCTGAAGCTGCTTTTATTTGGCTCCTGCAGCAACAGCATTCCCTCTCTTTTGGTTTTGAATTTCTTTGATTACAGAGCTGCTTCCATGAGGAAGCATTGGCAATTGTAATAATCAGGAAACGATGATGCTGATGTGAGATGAGAATTAAATCATTCAGTGGCCCCTTCTTCCCCACATTTCTCAAACCCAGTCCAGCTCCCTGCACTCGCCCTGCACAAAGAGTGAAACACTGGGAGTTGAGTGGAGTGCAAGAGTTTCAGGGAATAAATCTCAACCTTTCACCTTCTTAAAATCTAACAAGCTGCTGGTCATTGAAAGGTAGTCATTTAACCTTCTTTTGGGCCAAAGGTAAATAGAAACAAAAACAGAAACTGCCAAAGAAGCTCAGCAGGTCTGGCAGCATCTGTGAGAGAGAAACAGAGCTAACATTTCTGGTCTGGTGACCCTTCTTCAGAAAGGTGAACTCTGTTTCTCTCTCCATGCCTGTTGCCAGACCTGCTGAGTTTCGGCAATAGTTTCAGTTTCTGTTTCTGATTTCCAGCATTTGCAGTTCTTCTGTTTTTTTTGTTGGATGTAAAAACAAGCTGATCTCGTGCCGTAGCCCAAAGGGCAAGCTAATTAAGCTGATTAAGTAAAGTGCTTGTCTCTAGTTCTTGAGGCAGGATAGGCCGAGGGTGTAAAAGCAGGGCCTGACGTGTGTCCAACAAAAATGTTAACTGTAGAGAGTGAAGCGCTGGGTGTTGAATTGAGTTGAGTTGAGTTTGTTGAGTTGAGTTGAGTTTGTTGAGTTGAGTAGGGAGTTGAGTTGTGTTGAGTTGAGTTTGTTGAGTTGAGTTGAGTGTCAAGAAGGCATACAGGACACTTGCCTTTCTCAGTCATCACATAGACTATAGGAATAGGGAGGCCATGTTAGATCTGTCCAGAACTTCTGTTAGGCCTAGGTTGATGAATCAGTACTCCTCCATGTTGACCAACACTTAGAGGAAGCACTGAGAGTAGCGGGTTCACAAAACATAGTCTGGGTGGGGGATTACAATGCCCACCACCAAGAGTGGCTCAGCAGCAGCACTAATGATTGAGTCGATCAGGTCCTAAGGAACATAGCTATCAGACTGGATCTATGGCAGGTGGTAAAGGAACCAACAAGAGGGAAAAACATTCTTGACCTCATCCTTACCGATCTGCCAGCTGCAGATGTATCTGTCCATGACAGTATCGGTAAGAGTGACCACTGCACAGTCCTTGTGGAGACAAAGTCCCGCCTTCACATTGAGAATGTCCTCCATCGTGTTGTGTGGCACTATCACCGTGTTTAATGGGACAGTCTTCAAACACATCTAGTAACTCAAGACTGGGCATCCATGAGGCACTGTGGGCCATCAACAGCAGCAGAATCATACTCCCGCACAATCTGTAACCTCATGGCCTGACATATCCCCCACTCAACCATTACCATCAAACCAGGGGATCAACCCTGGTTCAATGGAGAGTGCAGGAGGGCATGCCAGGAGCAGCAGCAGGCATACCTGAAGATGAGGTGATGACCTGGTGACAACACCAAACAGGACTATACAAGCAGCAAGTGATAGACAGAGCTAAGTGATCCCACAACCAAAGGATCAGATCTAAGAAAGGTCACTGGATCTGAAACGTGCAGGTTAGGTGAATTAGCCATATTAAATTGTCCATAGTGTTCAGGGATGTATACGGTAGGTGCATTTGTCAGGGATAGATGTAGACTAATAAGGAAGGGGAATGGGTCTGGGCGGGTTACTGTTCGGAGAGTTGGTGTGGACTTAGAAACGTACAAAAGTACAGCACAGAACAGGCCCTTTGGCCCACGATGTTGTGCTGAGGTTTAATCCCAATGTAAAATATAATAACTCAACCTATGCACCCCTCAACTCACTGCTATCCATGTGCATGTCCAGCAGTCGCTTAAATGTCCTCAATGACTCTGCTTCCACCACCACAGCTGGCAACACATTCCACGCATTCACAACTCTCTGTGTAAAGAACCTACCTCTGATGTCTCCTTTATACCTTCCTCCTAATATCTTCAAACTATGACTCCTCATACCAGTCATTCCTGCCCTGGGGAAAAGTCTCTGGCTATTGACTCTATCCATGCCTCTCATTGCCTTGTATACCTCGATCAGGGCACCTCTCTTCCTCCTTCTCTCCAGAGAGAAAAGTCTGAGCTTATTCAACCTTTCTTCATAAGGCAAGCCCTCCAATCCAGGCAGCATCCTGGTAAACCTTCTTTGCACCCTTTCCAAAGCCTCTGAATCTTTCCTGTTGTAGAGCTACCAGAACTGGACACAATATTCCAAGTGTGGTCTCACCAGGGGCTTGTAGAGCTGCAGCTAAACCTCGCGGCTCTTAAACTCGATCCCCCTGTTAATGAACACCAAAACACCACATGCTTTCTTAACAACCCTATTCACTTGGGTGGCAACTTTGAGGGACCTATGTACTTGAACACCTAGATCCCTCTGTTTCTCCACACTGCCAAGAATCCTGTCTTTAATCCTATATTTAGCATTCGAATTCGACCTTCCAAAATGCATCACTTGTTGGGCTGAAGAGCTGTTTCCACACTGTAGTGATTCTATATTATTAGAAGCATTAATTCTGATTTTTCTCCATAGATGCTGATAGACCTGCTGAGATTTTTCAGCATTTTGTTTGGATCAGATTGAAGCTCAGCAGTCCCTCCACATCCAGTCTTGAAATGATGGTGGACAATTCAACAACTCACTGGAGGAGAATGCTCCACAAATATCCCCATCCTCAATGATGGAAGAGCCCAGCACATCAGCACTAAAGCTAACATTGGGGCCATCACAACAATCTCCGAGTAGATGATCCATCTCAGCCTCCTCCAATGGTCCCCAGCATCACAGATACCAGTCTCCAGCCAATTTGATTCTCTTCATATGATGTCAAGAAACAGTTGATGGCACTGAATATTGCAAAGGCTGTTGGTCCTGACAACATTCCAGCAATGGAACTAAAGACTGGTGTTCAGGAACTTTCCACTCCCCTCGCCAAGCTGTTCCATGACAGTTACAACACTCGCATCAACCTGACAATGTGGGGAATTGCCCAGGTATGTTCTGTACACAAAGCAGGACAAATTCTGTGTCTTCCTGACCCATAGACCCGTAGCCAGTGAGAATATGTGACAATGCCAATAATCCTCAACACTGGTGCCCCACAAGACGACATACTCAGTCCTGTGCTACGCTCCTCATGCTCTCACGACTGTGGCCAAATTCCACCCAACTCCATTTACAGGTTTGCTGATGACATCATCGTTGTAGGGCAGATCTCAAATTCCGATGAGACAGAATACAGGAAAGGGATAGAGTGCTGAGTGACACGATATAAAGACATCAATCTCTCCATCAACATCACCAATATGAAGCAGCTGGCTGTTGACTTCAGGAAGCAGAGTGGAGGGGATGGTGCTGAGGTGGAGATGGTGAACAGTATCAAGTTCCTGGGAGTGACAATCACCAACATTCTGTCCTGGTCTACCCATGTTAACACTACAGTCAAGAAAGCACAACATCTGCTTCTACCCCTTCAGGAGTTTAAGGAAATTCAGCATGTCTACAAGGACTCTTACCAATGGAAGGACCATCAAAAGCATCTATCCAGGTGCATCACAGCTTGGTTTGGCAACTGATCTTCCCAAGACCATGAGAAACTGCAAAGAGGTGTGAGCACAGCCCAGTCCATCTCGCAAACCAACCTCCCATCCACTGATTCCATCTAGACTACCCACTGCCTCAGGAAGGCAGCCAACATCATCAAAGGCCCCACTCACCCCAGTGAGACTCTCTTCCACCCTCTTCCACCAGGCCGAAAGTATAAAAGCTTGAATACACATTCAAACAGATTCAAGAACAGCTTCCTCTCTGCCATTATCTCATTTTTGAATGGGCCTCTCAGATGCTAATATTGATCTCTCTCTCTCTCTCTGTACCTTCTCGATAATACTGCACTCTGTTCTGCTACTCTGATGCACTTGTATGGTACAATCTGCCTGTGGAGCATGCAATACTTTTCACTGTATCTCAGTACGTGTGACAACAATGAATCAAACTCAGGCTCAAAACTCCAATCTAAACATTCCAATTCCCGCCCAATCAGCCCACTCTCCATCATCAGTAAAATGATGGAAGGGGTCAGCAACAGTGTGAGGTGAAAGTGTGGACTGCAGATGCTGGAGATGCACAGCAGGTCAGGCAGCATCCGAGGAGCAGGAAAATCAACATTCCGGGCCGGAACCCTTCATCAGGAATCAAAAACATAAACAGCAAGCAATAGACAGAACGACGTGATCCCACAAGCAAATGATCAGACCTAGGCTCTGCAGTCCTGCCACATCCAGTCATGCATGATGGTGGACAATTAAACAATGCACTGGAGGAGGAGGCTCCACAAATATCCCCATCCTCAGTGATGGAGGAGCCCAGTACATCGGCGCTAAAGGTCAGGCTGAAGTATTCACAGCAATCTTCATTGCAGCCAAGTGGATGACCCATCTCGGCCTCCTCCAGTAGTCCAGAGTATTAAAGATACCAGTCTTTAGCCAATTCACTCCACTCCACATGGTATCAAGAAATTGTTGCAGGCACTGGATACTGTGAATGCCATGGGCCATGACAATATTCCAGCAATGGTATTGAAGACTTGTGTCCAGAACTTGCCACCCCTCTACCCAAGCTGTTCCAGTAAAGTTACAACATTGACACCTACCCAACAATGTGGAAAATTGCCCAGGTATGTCCTGTACATAAAAAGCAGGACAAATCCAACCCAGCCAATTCCCGCCCCATCAGTCCACTCTCCATCATCAGTAAAGGGATGGAAGGGGTCATTAACAGGGCTATCAAGCAGCACCTGCTCAGCAATAACCTGCTCAGTGACGCCCAGTTTGGATTCTGCCAGGGTCACTCAGCTCCTGACCTCATTACAGCCTTGGGTCAAACATGGACAAAAGAGCTGAATTCCAGAGGGGAGGGGAGAGTGACAGCCCTTGATATCAAGGCAGCATTCAACCAAGTGTGGCATCAAGGAGCCCTAGCAAAACTAGAATCAGGGGGCAAACTCTCTGCTGGTTAGAGTCATACCTGACACATAGGAAGATGGCTGTGGTTGTTGGAGGTCAGCCATCTCAGCTTCAGCACATCTCTGCAGGAGTTCCTCAGGGTAGTGACCTAGGTCCAACCATCTTCAGCTGCTTCATCAATGACTTCATCAATAAGATCAGGAATGGGATGCTTGCTGATAATTACAGAATGTTCAGCACCATTCATGACTCCTCAGGTACTGAAGCAGTCCATGTACAAATGCAGCAAGATTTGGACAATATCTAGGTTTGGACTGATGAGTGCTAACTAACCACAAAAATGCCAGGCAACAACCATCTCCAATAAGAGCCAATCTAACAACTGCTGTTTGACATTCAATGGTGTCGCCATCACTGAATTCCCCACTGTCAACATCTTGGGGGTTACCATTGACCAGAAACTCAACTAGACTTTCCATATAGATACAGATACACCTACAAGAGCAGGTCAGAGGATAGGAATTCTGCAGCAAGTAACCCACCTCCTACTCCCTAAACCCTGACCACCATCTACAAGACACAAGTCAGGAGTGTGATGGAATATTCCCCACTTGCCTGGATGGGGGCAGCTCCAACAACACTCAAGAAGCTTGACACCATCCAGGACAAAGCAACCTGCTTGATTGGCTCCACATCCACAAACATCCCCTCCCTCCCCCACCGATGCTCAACAGCAGCAATGTGTACTATCTACAATAAAAACTGAAAGGACTGCAGATGCTTTCAATCAGAAACAAAACTCCATGGAAGAGTCACTCAAAGTGAACTCTGATACCTCTCCACAGATGCTGACAGACCTGCTGAGCTTTCCCAGAAAATTCTGTTTTTATTTGTGTTCTGTCTACAAGATACACTGCAGAAATTCACCAAAGATCCTCATACGGCGCCTTCCAAACCCACACCCACTTCCATCCAGAAGGCCAAGGACAGCAGATACATGGGAACACCACCCCCTGCATATTCCCCTCCAAGCCACTCACCATCCTGACCTGGAAATATGTCACGTTCCTTCACTACCGCTGGGTCAAAATCCTGGAATTTCCTCCCTAAGGGACATTGTGGGTCTACCTAGAGCACATAGACTGCAGCGGTTCAAGAAGGCAGCTCACCCACACCTTCTCAAGGGGCAACTAAGGATGGGCAATAAATGCTGGGCCAGGCATCAACACCTACATCCCACAGGAGAATGAGAAAAATCCTTCTGGATTCCAGAATCACATCTGAGCCTAAATGTAGAATCTCTACAGTACGGTTACAGGCCATTCGACCCAACAAGTCTGCACTGACTCTCTGAAGAGTATCCTGTCCAGACTCAGCCCCCATGGCTACCCATGGCTAATCCACTTAACCTAAACATCTTTATAATGTGGGAGGAAACCCCACACTGACACAGGGCAAATGAGCAAACTCCACTCAGTCTCCTGAGGCTGGAATTGAATCCGCGTCCCTGATGCTTTGAGGTAGCAGTGCTAACCACTGAGCCACTGTGCCACTCTATATGTTAGTGATTGGGTTTTACAAATGCTAACAGGTTGAGGAGCTTGCATGGTCAGATGGGCAGATGGGCAAAGCTATAGTTTCCTGTTGCATTCTCCATGGCAATGCCTCAGCTAATCAGAGTGACTGGCCGACCAATCAGCAACCTTTCCTCCAGCAGTATACGTTGCGAGTTTGTTTGAGATTTGGCATTCTTGCGTATGTCCTGATAGTGCAAGGCAGAAAGCTTTAGCAATACTGTCCTCCAGTGTTTCTGTTCAATCAACCTCGATGTCATCAGGAAAAGATGAGTTGAAAAAGAAACAGAAATTTATGGATGAACTGTCCAGCCATTTCTGTTCTAGATTGACGAACCTTTGCTACAACACCAGCTATAACTCACTATAACCATTGAATTACTTCATAAACCATACCCTATAACCTGACCACCAAAACGGAGACAGGCACAGTGAGTGCAGCAATCAGGGAGTGCTGCATGGTCAGAGCTGGCATCTTTCAGATGAGGTGCTACATTTATTAAACAAAGGCATCGTGCCACCCTCAGGTAGCTGTGAAAGATCCCCATGCTGCCATTCTGAATGGGGAGTTCTCCTGGGACAATGTGGAAGTGAGTCATCACCACTGTTTTGTGGGATCTTACTGTGCACAAATAATTGCTGCGCTTCTGACATCACGCAGCGACCACGCTGCTTAGCTCAATGGGGACATCTGGAGCTCGTGAAAAGGTTCTAGAAGAAAGTGAGGACTGCAGATGCTGGACATTAGAGCTGAAAATGTGTTGCTGGAAAAGCGCAGCAGGTCAGGCAGCATCCAAGGAGCAGGAGGGTCGACGTTTCGGGCATGAGCCCTTCTTCAGGAATTTTCAGCTCATGAAAAGGTGCCAAAGAAGTGCAACATTCCTTTCATTAGGATTAATAATCTTTTTAGTCCACTGGATATATAAACTTTGCTCCTCTCTCCTTCTCCCGCTCTCTTTATATCTCTCACTATCTCCCCTCTATCCCCCTCTCTCCGTCTATCTCCCCTTCTACCCTCCACTCTCCCTCTATCACCCCCTCTACCCCCTCTCTCCCTCTATCACCCCCTCTACCCCCCTCTCTCCCTCTATCTCCACCTCTACCCCCCCTCTCTTGCTCTATCTCCCCTCTACCCTCCACTCTCCCTCTATCTCCACCTCTACCCCCCTCTCTCCCTCTATCTCCACCTCTACCCCCCTCTCTCGCTCTATCTCCCCTCTACCCTCCTCTCTACCTCTATCTCCCCCCTACCCTCCTCTCTTCCTCAATCTGCCCTCTACCCCCCTCTCTATCTCCCTCTTTACCACCCTCTCTCCCTCTATCTCCCCTCTACCCCCTCTCTCCCTCTATCTCCCCCTCTATTCCCCTCTCTCCATCTATCTCCACCTCTACATCCTCTCTCCCTCTAACTCCCCCCTCTCCCTCAATCTCCCTTCTACCTCCTCTCTTCCTCTATCTCCCCCCTACTCCCCTCTCACCCTCTATCTCCCCTCTACCCCCTTCCTCTCTATATCTCCCCCTCTACTCCCCTCTCTCCATCTATCTCCCCCTCTACCTCCTCTCTCCCTCTATCTACCCTCTCTCCCTCGATCTCCCCTCTACCCCCTCTCTCCCTCTATCTCCCCTCTACCCCTCTCTCTCCCTCTATCTCCCCCTTTACCTCCTCTCTCCCTCTATCTCCCTCTCTACCTTCTCTCTCCGTGTATCTTCCCCTCTCTCTCTCTCTATCTCCCCCTCTACCCCCCTCCCTCTATCTCACCCTCTACCCCCCTCTCTCCCTATACCTCCCCCTCTACCCCCCTCTCCCCCTCTATCTCCCCCTCTACCCCCTCTCTCCCTTTATCGCCCCTCTACCCCCTCTGCCTCGATCACCCCCTACCCCTTCTCACCCTCTATCTCCCCCTCTACCCCCCTCTCTCCCTGTATCTCCCCCGTACCCCCTCTCTCCCTTTATCGCCCCTCTACCCCCTCTGCCTCGATCACCCCTCTACCCCCTCTCACCCTCTATCTCCCCCTCTAACCCCTCTCCCTGTATCTCCCCCCCCTACCCCCTCTCTTCCTCTATCTCCCCCTCTACTCCCCTCTCTCCCTCTATCTCCCCTCTACACCCTCTCTCCCTCTATCTCTTCTCTACCCTCCTCTCCCCCTCTATCTCCCCCTCTACCCCTCTCTCACCCTCTATCTCCCCCTCTACTCCCCTCTCTCCATCGATCTCCCCCTCTACCCCTCTCTCCCTCTATCTCCTCTCGCTCCCTCTATCTCCCCCTTTACCTCCTCTCTCCCTCTAT
This sequence comes from Chiloscyllium plagiosum, assembly GCF_037043375.1. Classification (NCBI taxonomy): domain Eukaryota; kingdom Metazoa; phylum Chordata; class Chondrichthyes; order Orectolobiformes; family Hemiscylliidae; genus Chiloscyllium; species Chiloscyllium plagiosum. The sequence goes on along the minus strand of NW_028270155.1, from coordinate 6,500,508 downwards.
CTCCCCTTCAACTTTCTCTCTCCCTGTATCTCCCCCTGTACCCCCCTCTCTCTCTCTCTCTCTATCTCTCCTCTCCCCCCCACTACCTCTATCTCCTCCTCTACCCCCCTCTCCCTCTATCTCCCCCTCTACTCCCCTCTCTCCATCGATCTCCCCCTCTACCTCCTCTCTCCCTCTATCTCCCCTCTCTCCCTCTAGCTCCCCCTCTACCCCTCTCTCTCCATCTATCTCACCCTCCACCCCTCTCTCTCTCCCTCTATCTCCCCCTTTACCTCCTCTCTCCCTCTATCTCCCCTTCAACTTTCTCTCTCCCTGTATCTCCCCCTGTACCCCCCTCTCTCTCTCTCTCTCTATCTCTCCTCTCCCCCCCACTACCTCTATCTCCTCCTCTACCCCCCTCTCCCTCTATCTCCCCCTCTACTCCCCTCTCTCCATCGATCTCCCCCTCTACCTCCTCTCTCCCTCTATCTCCCCTCTCTCCCTCTAGCTCCCCCTCTACCCCTCTCTCTCCATCTATCTCACCCTCCACCCCTCTCTCTCTCCCTCTATCTCCCCCTCTACTCCCCTCTCTCCATCTATCTCACCCTCTACCTCCTCTGTCTCTCTATCTCCCCTCTCTCCCTCTATCTTCCCTCTACTCTCTATCTCCCCTCTACCCCCTCTCTCCCTCCATCTCCCATCTACCCCTCTACTCCCCTCTCTCCATCTATCTCACCCTCTACCTCCTCTCTCACTCTATCTCCCCTCTCTCCCTCTACCCCCTCTCTCCCTCTATCTCCTCTCGCTCCCTCTATCTCCCCCTTTACCTCCTCTCTCCCTCTATCTCCCCTTCAACCTTCTCTCCCCCTGTACCCCCCCTCTCTCTCTCTATCTCTCCTCTCCCCCCCACTACCTCTATCTCCCCCTCTACCCCCCTCTCCCTCTATCTCCACCTCTACCCCCCTCTCTCCCTCTACCTCCCACTCTACCCACCTCTCTCCCTCGATCTCCCCCCCTACCCCACTCTCTCCCTGTGTCTCCCCCTCTACCCCCTCTCCCTCTATCGCCCCTACCCCCTCTCTCCCTCTATCTCCCCCTCTACCCACTCTCCCTATATCTCCCCCTCTACACCCTCTCTCCCTCTATCTCCCCCTCTACTCCCCTCTCTCCCTCTATCTCCCCCTCTACTCCCCTCTCTCCCTCTATCTCCCCCTCTACTCCCCTCTCTCCCTCTATCTCCCCCTCTACTCCCCTCTCTCCCTCTATCTACACTCCTACTTCCCTCTCTCCATCTATCTCTCCCTCGACCTCCTCTCTCCCTCTATCTCCCCTCTCTCCCTCCAGCTTCCCTCTACCCCCTCTCTTCCTCTATCTCCCCCTCTACTCCCCTCTCTCCCTCTATCTCCCCTCTACACGCTCTCTCCATCTATCTCCCCCTCTACGCCCCTCTCTCCATCTATCTCCCCCTCTACCTCATTTCTCCCTCTAAGTCCCCTCTCTTCCTCTATCTCCCCCTCTACTCCCCTCTCTCCATCTGTCTCCCCCACTACCTCCTCTCTTCCTCTATCTCCCCTCTACGCCCTCTCTCCCTCTGTCTCCCCTCTACCACCCTTACTCCCTCTATCTCCCCTCTACCCCCCTCTCCCTCTATCACCCCTCTACCCCCTCTCTCCCTCCATCTCCCCCTCGACCCCCTCTCTCCCTCTATCTCCCCCTCTACCCCCTCTCTCTCTCTATCTCCTCCTCTACCTCCTCTCTCCCTCTATCTCCCCCTCTAACCCCTCTCCCCCTCTATCTCCCCTCTACCCCCCTATCCCTCTATCTCCCCCTCTACTCCCCTCTCTCCATCTATCTCCCACTCTACCTCCTCTCTCCCTCTAACTCCCCTCTCTCCCTCTATCGCCCCTCTACCCCCTCTCTCCATCTCTTTCCCCTTTACCCCCTATCTTCCTCTATGTCCCCCTCTACTCCCCTCTCTCCCTCTTTCTCCCCTCTACCCCCTCTCTCCCTCTATCTCACCTCTAGCCCCCATCTCCCTCTATCTCCCCCTCTACTCCCCTTTCTCCATCTATCTCCCCACTGCCTCTTCTCTCACTCTATCTCCCCTCTCTCCCTCTATCTCCCCTTTACGCCCTCTCTCCCTCTATCTCACCTCTACCCCCTATCTCCCTCTATCTCCCCTCTACTCCCTCTCCCTCTATCACCCCTCTACACCCTCTCTCCCTCTATCTCACCTCTACCCCCTATCTCCCTCTATCTCCCCCTCTACTCCCCTCTCTCCATCTATCTCCCCCACTACCTCCTCTCTCCCTCTATCTCCCCTCTACACCCTCTCTTCCTCTATCTCCCCTCTACCTCCCCTCTCCCTGTATCTCCCCTCTACGCCCTCTCTTCTTCTATCTCCCCTCTGCCACCCTTTCTCTCTCTATCTGCCCTCTACCCCCCTCTCCCTGCATCTCCCCTCCACCCCCTCTCTTCTCCTATCTCCCCCTCTACTCCCCTCTCTCCCTCTATCTCCCCTCTACCCCCTCTCTCCCTCTATCTCCCCCTCTACTCCCCTCTCTCCCTCTATCTCCCCCTCTACTCCCCTCTCTCCCTCTATCTCCGCCTACCCCCTCTCTCCATCTATCTCCCCCTCTACCTCCTATCTTCCTCTATCGCCCCTCTCCTCCTCTATTTCCCCTCTACTCCCTCTCTCCCTCTATCTCCCTCTATTTCCCCTCTACCCCCTCTCTCACTCTATCTGCCCTCTACCCCCTCTCTCCCTCTATCTCCCCCTCAACTCCCCTCTCTCTCCCTCTATCACCCCTCTACCCCCTCACTCCCTCCATCTCACCTCTACCCCCATCTCCCTCTATCTCGCCCTCTACTTCCCTCTCTCCATCTATCTCCCCCACTACCTCCTCTCTCTCCATCTATTTCCCCCACTACTTCCTCTCTCCCTCTATCTCCCCTCTCTCCCTCTATCTCCCCTCTACCCTCTCTCTTCCCCTATCTCCCCCTCTACTCCCCTTTCTCCCTCTACCCCGTCTCTCCCTCTATCGCCCCTCTACCCCCTCTCTCCCTCGACCTCCCCCTCTACTCCCCTCTCTCCATCTATCTCCCCCTCTACCTCCTCTCTCCCTCTATCTCCGCTCTCTTCCTCTATCTCCCCTCTACCCCCACTCTCCCTCTATCCCCCCCTCTAAACCCCTCTCTTCCTCTATCTCCACCTCTACACCCCTCTCTCCCTGTATCTCCCCCTCTACCCTCCTCTCTCCCTCTATCTCCCCCTCTACCACCCTCTCTCCCTCTATCTCCCCTCTACCCCCCTCACTCCCTCTATCTCCTCGTCTACCCCCCTCACTCCCTCTATCTCCACCTCTACCCCCTCTCTCTCACTCTATCACCCCTCTACCCCCCTGTCTCCCTCTATCTCCTCTCTACCCTCCTCTCCCCCTCTATCTCCCCCCTACCCCTCTCTCTACCTCTTTCTCACCCCTACTCCCCTCTCTTCCACAATCTGCCCTCTACCCCCCTCTCTATCTCCCCCTTTACCCCCCTCTCTCCTTCTATCTCCCCTCTACCCCCCCTCTTCCCCTATCTTCCCCTCTACTCCCTTCTCTCCCTCTATCTCCCCTCCACCCACTCTCTCCCTCTATCGCCCCCGCTACTCCCCTCTCTCCATCTATCTCTCCCTCTACCTCCTCTCTTCCTTTATCTCCCCCCTACTCCCCTCTCTCCCTCTATCTCCCCTCTACCCCCTCTCTCCCTCTATCGCCCCCTCTACTCCCCTCTATCCATCTATCTCTCCCTCTACCTCCTCTCTTCCTCTATCTCCCCCCTACTCCCCTCTCTCCCTCTATCTCCCCTCTAACCCCTCTCTCCCTATATCTCCCCCTCTACTCCCCTCTCTCCATCTATCTCCCCCTCTACCTCCTCTCTCCCTCTATCTCCGCTCTCTTCCTCTATCTCCCCTCTACCCCCACTCTCCCTCTAGCTCCCCCTCTAAACCCCTCTCTCCCTCTATCTCCCCCTCTACCACCCTCTCTCCCTCTATCTCCCCCTCTACCACCCTCTCTCCCTCTATCTCCCCTCTACCCCCCTCACTCCCTCTATCTCCTCGTCTACCCCCCTCACTCCCTCTACCTCCACCTCTACCCCCTCTCTCTCACTCTATCACCCCTCTACCCCCTGTCTCCCTCTATCTCCTCTCTACACTCCTCTCCCCCTCTATCTCCCCCCTACCCCTCTCTCTACCTCTATCTCACCCCTACTCCCCTCTCTTCCACAATCTGCCCTCTACCCCCCTCTCTATCTCCCCTTTTACCCCCCTCTCTCCCTCTATCTCCCCTCTACCCCCTCTCTCCCTCTATCGCCCCCTCTACTCCCCTCTCTCCATCTATCTCCCCCTCTACCTCCTCTCTCCCTCTATCTCCGCTCTCTCCCTCTATCTCCCCTCTACCCCCACTCTCCCTCTAGCTCCCCCTCTAAACCCCTCTTTCCCTCTATCTCCCCCTCTACCACCCTCTCTCCCTCTATCTCCCCCTCTACCACCCTCTCTCCCTCTATCTCCCCCTCTACCTCCTCTCTTCCTCTATCTCCCCCCTACTCCCTTCTCTCCCTCTATCTCCCCTCTACCCACTCTCTCCCTCTATCGCCCCCTCTACTCCCCTCTCTCCATCTATCTCTCCCTCTACCTCCTCTCTTCCTCTATCTCCCCCCTACTCCCCTCTCTCCCTCTATCTCCCCTCTAACCCCTCTCTCCCTATATCTCCCCCTCTACTCCCCTCTCTCCATCTATCTCCCCCTCTACCTCCTCTCTCCCTCTATCTCCGCTCTCTTCCTCTATCTCCCCTCTACCCCCACTCTCCCTCTAGCTCCCCCTCTAAACCCCTCTTTCCCTCTATCTCCCCCTCTACCACCCTCTCTCCCTCTATCTCCCCCTCTACCTCCCTCTCTCCCTCTATCTCCCCTCTACCCCCTCACTCCCTCTATCTCCTCGTCTACCCCCCTCACTCCCTCTACCTCCACCTCTACCCTCTCTCTCTCACTCTATCACCCCTCTACCCCCTGTCTCCCTCTATCTCCTCTCTACACTCCTCTCCCCCTCTATCTCCCCCCTACCCCTCTCTCTACCTCTATCTCACCCCTACTCCCCTCTCTTCCACAATCTGCCCTCTACCCCCCTCTCTATCTCCCCTTTTACCCCCCTCTCTCCTTCTATCTCCTCTCTACTCCCTCTCTCCCTCTATCGCCCCCTCTACTCCCCTCTCTCCATCTATCTCTCCCTCTACCTCCTCTCTTCCTCTATCTCCCCCCTACTCCCCTCTCTCCCTCTATCTCCCCTCTACCCCCTCTCTCCCTATATCTCCCCCTCTACTCCCCTCTCTCCATCTATCTCCCCCTCTACCTCATTTCTCCCTCTAAGTCCCCTCTCTTCCTCTATCTCCCCCTCTACTCCCCTCTCTCCATCTGTCTCCCCCACTACCTCCTCTCTTCCTCTATCTCCCCCTCTACACCCCTCTCTCCCTGTATCTCCCCCTCTACCCTCCTCTCTCCCTCTATCTCCCCCTCTACCACCCTCTCTCCCTCTATCTCCTCGTCTACCCCCCTCGCTCCCTCTACCTCCACCTCTACCCCCTCTCTCTCACTCTATCACCCCTCTACCCCCCTGTCTCCCTCTATCTCCTCTCTACACTCCTCTCCCCCTCTATCTCCCCCCTACCCCTCTCTCTACCTCTATCTCACCCCTACTCCCCTCTCTTCCACAATCTGCCCTCTACCCCCCTCTCTATCTCCCCTTTTACCCCGCTCTCTCCCTCTATCTCCCCTCTACCCCCCCTCTCTTCCCCTATCTTCCCCTCTACTCCCTTCTCTCCCTCTATCTCCCCTCCACCCCCTCTCTTCCTCTATCGCCCCCTCTACTCCCCTCTCTCCATCTATCTCTCCCTCTACCTCCTCTCTTCCTCTATCTCCCCCCTACTCCCCTCTCTCCCTCTATCTCCCCTCTACCCCCTCTCTCCCTATATCTCCCCCTCTACTCCCCTCTCTCCATCTATCTCCCCCTCTACCTCCTCTCTCCCTCTATCTACCCTCTCTCCTTCGATCTCCCCTCTACCCCCTCTCTCCCTCTATCTCCCCTCTACCCCTCTCTCTCCCTCTATCTCCCCCTTTACCTCCTCTCTCCCTCTATCTCCCCCCTACCTTCTCTCTCCCTGTATCTCCCCCTCTCTCTCTCTCTATCTCTCCTCTACCCCCCACTACCTCTATCGCAACCTCTACCCCCCTCCCTCTATCTCACCCTCTACACCCCTCTCTCCCTATACCTTCCCCTCTACCCCCCTCTCTCCCTCTATCTCCCCCTCTACCACCTCTCTCCCTGTATCTCCTCCTGTACCCCCTATCTCCCTTTATCGCTCCTCTATCCCCTCTGCCTCGATCACCCCTCTACCCCCCTCACCCTCTATCTCCCCCTCTACACCCCTCTCCCTGTATCTCCCCCTCTACCCCCTCTCTTCCTCTATCTCCCCCTCTACTCCCCTCTCTCCCTCTATCTCCCCCTCTACCCCCTCTCTCCCTCTATCTCCCCCTCTACTCCCCTCTCTCCCTCTATCTCTCCTCTACCCCCTCTCTCCCTCTCTCTCCACTCTACCCATATCTTCTTCTATCTCCCCCTCTACTCCCCTCTCTCCCTCTATCTCCCCCTCTACCTCCTCTCTCCATCTATCACCACCTACCCGCTCTCTCCCTCTATCTCCCCCTCTATTCCCCTCTCTCCCTCTATCCCCTCTCTCCATCAATCTCCCCTCTATCCCCGTCTCTCCCTCTATCTCACCTCTACCCCCTCTCTCCCTCTATCTGCCCTCTAATCCCTCTCTCCCTCTATCTCTTCTCTACCCTGCTCTCCCCCTCTATCTCCGCCTCTACCCCCTCTCTCCCTCAATCTCCCCCTCTACCCCTCTCTCCATCAATCTCCCCCTCTACCTCCTCTCTCCCTCAATTCCCCTCTCTCCCTCTAGCTCCCCCTCTACCCCTCTCTCTCCATCTATCTCACTCTCTACCCCTCTCTCTCCCTCTATCTCCCCCTCTACTCCCCTCTCTCCATCTATCTCACCCTCTACCTCCTCTGTCCCTCTATCTCCCCTCTCTCCCTCTATCTTCCCTCTACCCTCTATCTCCCCTCTACCCCCTCTCTCCCTCCATCTCCCATCTACCCCTCTACTCCCCTCTCTCCATCTATCTCATCCTCTACCTTCTCCCTCCCTCTATCTCCCCTTCTACCTTCTCTCTCCCTGTGTCTCCCCATCTCTCTCTATCTCCCCTCTTCCCCCCACTACCTCTATCTCCACCTCTACCCCCCTCTCTCCCTCTACCTCCCACTCTACCCACCTCTCTCCCTCTATCTCCCCTCTACCCCCCTCTCTTCCCCTATCTTCCCCTCTACTCCCTTCTCTCCCTCTATCTCCCCTCCACCCCCTCTCTCCCTCTATCGCCCCCTCGACTCCCCTCTCTCCATCTATCTCTCCCTCTACCTCCTCTCTCCCTCTATTTCCGCCCCCTCTCCCTCTATCTCCCTTCTACCTCCTCTCTTCCTCTATCTCCCCTCTACCCCCTCTCTCCCTCTATCTCCCCTCTAACCCCCTCTCTCCCTGTATCTCCCCCTGTACCCCCCCCCTCTCTCTCTCTCTCTATCTCTCCTCTCCCCCCACTACCTCTATCTCCCCCTCTACCCCCCTCTCCCTCTATCTCCACCTCTACCCCCCTCTCTCCCTCTACCTCCCACTCTACCCACCTCTCTCCCTCGATCTCCCCCCTACCCCACTCTCTCCCTGTATCTCCCCCTCTACCCCCTCTCTCCCTTTATCTCCCCTCTACCCCCTCTCCCTCTATCGCCCCCTCCCCCCTCTCTCCCTCTATCTCCCCCTCTACCCCCTCTCCCTGTATCTCCCCCTTTACACCCTGTCTTCCTCTATCTCCCCCTCTACTCCCCTCTCTCCCTCTATCTCCCCCTCTACTCCCCTCTCTCCCTTTATCTCCCATCTACCCCTATCTCCCTCTATCTCCACCCCTACTCCCCTCTCTCCATCTATCTCTCCCTTTACCTCCTCTCTCCCTCTATCTGCCCTCTCTCCCTCTATCTCCCCTCTACCCCCTATCTCCCTCTATCTCATCCCTACTCCCCTCTCTCCATCTATCTCCTCCACTACCTCCTCTCTCTCCCTTCTCTACCTTCTCTCTCCCTCTCTCCCTCTATCTCCCCCTCTAGACCCCTCTTTCTCTCTATCTGCCCCCACCCACCTCTCTCTCTCTCTATCTCCCCGTCTACCCCCCTCTCTCCCTCTATCTATCCCTCTACTCCCCTCTCTCCCTCTATCTCCCCTCTACCCCCTCTCTCCCTCTATCTCCCCTCTATCCCCTCTCTCCTTCTATCTCCTCATCTACCCCCCTCTCTTCCTCTATCTCCCCCTACCCCTCTCTCTATCTCCCCTCTACCCCCTCTCTCTATATATCTCCCCTCTACCCCCCTCTACCCCCTCTCTCCCTCAATCTCCCCTCTCCCCTCCTCTCTCCCTCTATCTTCCCTCTTTCCCCTCTCTTCCTCTATCTCCCCTCTACACCCCTCTCTCCCTCTATCTCCCCTCTACCCCCTCTCTCCCTCTATTTCCCCCTCTACTCCTCTCTCTCCCTCTATCTCCCCTTTACCTCCTCTCTCCTTCTATCTCCCCGTCTACCCCTCTCTCTCCCCCCCTCTATCTCCCCCTCTACAAACTTCTCACCCTCTATCTCCTCGTCTACCCCCTCTCTCCCTCTATCACCCCTCTACCCCCTCTCTCCCTCTATCTCCCCCTCTACCCCCCTCTCTCCTTCTATCTCCCCCTCTATCCCTCTCTCTCCCTCTATCTCCCCCTCTACCTCCCTCTCTCCCTCTATCTCCCCTCTAACCCCTCTCTCCCTCTATCTGGCCTCTGCCCCCCTCTCTCCCTCTATCTCCCCCTCTAACCCCTCGCTCTCTCTATCTCCCCGTCTACCCCTCTCTCTCCCTCTATCCTTCCCTCTACCCCCCTCTCTCTGTATCTCCCCCTCTACCCCCTTCTCTCCCTCTATCTCCCTGTCTACCACTCTCTCCCTCTATCACCACTCTACCCATCTCTCTCCCTCTATCTCCCCCTCTAGCCCCCCTCCCTCTAGCTCCCCCTCTATACCCTTCTCTCCCTCTATCTCCCCCTCTACCCCACCCTCTAGCTTCCCCTCTACACCCTTCTCTCTCTGTATCTCCCCCTCGACCCCTCCTCCCTCTATCTCCCCTTCTACCCCTCTCTCTCCCTCTATCTCCCCCTCTACACCTCTCTCTCCTTTTATCTCCCCCTCTAGCCCCCTCTCTCCCTCTATCTCCCCCTCTATCCCCCTCTCTCCCTCTATCTCACCCTCTAGCCCCCTGTCTCCCTCTATCTCCCCCTCTACCCCCCTCCCTCTATCTCCCCACTACCCCCTCTATCTCCCCCTCTACCCACCTCTCTCCCTCTATCTCCCCCTCTACTCGCCTCTCTCCCTTTAATCTCCCTCTATACCCCTCTATCCCCCTCTATCACCCCCCTCTCCCTCTAGCTCCCCTCTACTCCCCTCTCTCCCTTTATCTCCCCCTCTACACCTCTCTCTCCTTTTATCTCCCCCTCTAGCCCCCTCTCTCCCTCTATCTCCCCCTCTACCCCCCTCTCTACCTCTATCTCCCCCTCTACTCCCCTCTCTCCCTTTAATCCCCCTCTACCCCCTCTCTCCCTCTATCTCGCCCTCTACCCCTGTCTCTCCCTCTATCTCCCCCTCTAACTCCTCTCTCCCTCTATCACCCACTCTACTGCCCCCCTCCCTCTATCTCCCCTCTACCCCTTCTCCCTCTATCACCCCCTACCCCCTCTCTCCCTCAATCTCCACCCTACCCCCTCTCTCCCTCTATCCCTCCCTCTACCCCCTCTCTCCCTCTATCCCCCTCTACCCCACTCTCCCTCTATCTCCCCCTCTACCCCCCTCTCTCCCTCTATCTTACCTCCACCCCCTCTCTCCCTCTATCTCCCCCTCTACCCCCTCTCTCCCTCTATCTCTCCCTCTACCTCCCTCTATCCCTCTATCTCCCCTCTACCCCCTCTCTCCCTCTATATCCTCGTCTACCCCCCTCTCTCCCTCTATCTCCCCCTCTACCCCTCTCTCTCCCTCTATCTCCCCCTCTACACCTCTCTCTCCTTTTATCTCCCCCTCTAGCCCCCTCTCTCCCTCTATCTCCCCCTCTATCCCCCTCTCTCCCTCTATCTCCCCCTCTACCCACCTCTCTCCCTCTATCTCCCCCTCTACTCGCCTCTCTCCCTTTAATCTCCCTCTATCACCCCTCTATCCCCCTCTATCACCCCCCTCTCCCTCTAGCTCCCCTCTACTCCCCTCTCTCCCTTTATCTCCCCCTCTACACCTCTCTCTCCTTTTATCTCCCCCTCTAGCCCCCTCTCTCCCTCTATCTCCCCCTCTACCCCCCTCTCTCAACTCTATCTCCCCCTCTACTCCCCTCTCTCCCTTTAATCCCCCTCTACCCCCTCTCTCCCTCTATCTCGCCCTCTACCCCTGTCTCTCCCTCTATCTCCCCCTCTAACTCCTCTCTCCCTCTATCACCCACTCTACTGCCCTCCCTCCCTCTATCTCCCCTCTACCCCTTCTCCCTCTATCACCCCCCTACCCCCTCTCTCCCTCAATCTCCACCCTACCCCCTCTCTCCCTCTATCCCTCCCTCTACCCCCTCTCTCCCTCTATCCCCCTCTACCCCACTCTCCCTCTATCTCCCCCTCTACCCCCCTCTCTCCCTCTATCTTACCTCCACCCCCTCTCTCCATCTATCTCCCCCTCTACCCCTATCTCTCCCTCTATCTCCCCCTCTACCTCCTCCCTCCCTCTATCTCCCCTCTACCCCCCTCTCCCTCTATTTCCCCTCTACCCCCTCTCCCTCTATCACCTACTCTATTGCCCTCCCTCCCTCCATCTCCCCCTCTACCCCTCTCTCCCTCTATGTGCCCCTCTACCACCCTCTTTCTCTCTATCTCCCCCTGTACCCCCCTCTCTCTCTATCTCCCCCTCTACCCCCTCTCTCCCTCTATCTCCCCTCTACCCCCTCTCTCCCTCTATCTCTCCCTCTACTCCCCTCTCTCCCTCTATCTCCCCATCTACCCCCTCTTTCTCTCTATCTCCCCCCACCCACCTCTCTCTCTCTCTCTATCTCCCCGTCTACCCCCCTCTCTCCCTCTATCTACCCCCTAACCCCCCTCTCTCTCTATCTCCCCTCTACCCCCTCTCTCCCTTTATCTCCCCTCTACCCTCCTCTCTCCCTCTATCTTCCCTCTACCCCCCTCTCTCTCTATCTCCCCGTCTACCCCCCATCTCCACCTCTACTCCCCTCTCTCCCTCTATCTCCCTGTCTACCCCCCCTGCTCCTTTCTCTCCCCCTCTACATTCCTCTCTCCCTCTCTCTCTCCCCCCCTACTCCCTCCATCTCCCCTCTACTCCCCTCTCTCGCTGTCCGTCTCTCTTCCTCTTTCTCCCTCTCCCTCTCCATCCCTCTCTCTGTCCCTCTCTCTCTATCCCTCTCCCTCCCCCTCTCTAGGGTGATTTGCTCTGAGAGGCACAGTGTAGTGGGGTGGAGATGAGCTGGTTTACCCAAAAAAGACTTGCACCATGTGATTTGCCCCAGTCATACATCCCCCTCGAGGGATAACTGCAGACAATCTCGGGATCTGCAGCCTGTTGGCTGGGAATCAGACGGGCAGGAATATCTTCAGTTGTAGAGTAGACAGGACCAGGCCTGGGGTGTGTTTGCGGTCAGTGCCCTTCAGAATCCTGTGGCTGAATCCATAGGGAGCAGGGCTCACCTTTCGGATTACCGATCGAGAGGTGGTCACCAGGATCAACTGGAACACTGGGTTCCTTCCTGACCTGAACCCCCTCCCTCCTTAATGTCCCAGTGTCACAGAAGTAAGAACACCACCAGAGGGACCTATTTGTCTTCAAACACATTGAAACACCGTGCATTTTCTAAACAAGGTTTACCGCACTGATTCCTGGGATGATGGGACTGTCGTAGGAGGAGAAATGAGATCAGTCAGGACTGTATTCACTGGAGTTTAGAAAATGAGGAGGCATCTCATTAAAACCTAAAGTTAAAAAGAATCCAACAGGACTAGACAGGGTTAATACAGGAAGGATGTTCTTGGTGACCAGGGAGTCCAGAGCCAGGGGTCACAGTCCAAGGAGAGATCAGGAGAAATGTCGTCACCCAGAGAGTGGGGAGCCTATTGAATTTCCTGCCACAGAGAACGGTTTGAGGCTAATATATTGAATATTTTCAAAGAGTTAGATATAGTTGTTAGGGCTAAAGGGGTCAAATATAATGGGGGAGAAGTCATGAACAGGGCACTGAGTTGGATGATAAGCCATGAACATATTGAATGGTGGAACAGGCTCGAAGGGCCGAATGGCCTACTCTAGCTCTTAGTTTCTTTGTTTCTATAGTTGCGCCACAGGGACAGCAAGCCAAACCAAATCAGCCTCACTAATACCGGATTCACAACATAACATAGAACATAGAACATTACAGCACAGTACAGGCCCATCAGCCCTCGATGTTGCACCGAGCCGTGAAACCAATCTGAAGCCCACTTAACCATCCATATGCCAATCCAATGACCATTTAAATGCCCTTAAAGTTAGCGAGTCTACTCCTGTTGCAGGCAGTGCATTCCGCACCCCTACTACTCTCTGAGTAAAGAAACTACCCCTGATATCCCTCCTATATCTATCACCCCTCAATTTAAAGCTAGGTCCCCTCGTGCTAGCCATCACCATTCTAGAAAAAAGGCTCTCACTGTCCACCCTATCTAACCCCCTGAATATCTTATATGTCTCAATTAAGTCACCTCTCAATCTCTCCGCTCTCAAAAACAGGCTCAAGTCCCTCAGCCTTTCCTCATATGACCTTGCCTCCAACATCCTGGTAAATCTCTTCTGAACCCTTTCCAAAGCTTCCACACCCTTCCGATAATGCAGTGACGCAATACACCAAGTGCAGCCACACCACGGTTTTATACAGCTGCAGCATGACCTCGTGGTTCCGAAACTCAATCCCTCTGCCAATCAAAGCTAATACACCTTAACAACCCTATCAACTTGGGTGGAAACCTTCAAGATCTGTGTACCTGGACACCAAGATCTCTCTGCTCATCTACACTACCAAGAATCTTACCATTAGCCCAGTACTCTGCATTCCTGTTACTCTTTCCAAAGTGAATCACGTCACACTTTTCCATATTAAACTCCATTTGCCACCTTCAGCCCAGCTCTGCAGTATATCTATGTCCCTCTGTAACTGGCAACATCCTTCGTCACTATCCACAACTCTCCCGACCTTAGTGTCATCCGCAAATTTACTAACCCACCCTTCTACGTCCTCATCCAGGTCATTTATAAAAGTGACAAGCAGAAGTGTACCCAAAATAGATCCTTGCGGTACCCCAATATTAACTGAACTTCAAGATGAACATTTCCCATCAACCATCACCCTCTTTCAGCTCACCAATGTCTGATCCAAACCACTAAATCCCCCTCAATCCCATGCCTCTATATTTTGTGCAAAAGCTTACTGTGGGGAACCTTATCAAACGCCTTTCTGAAATCCATATACACCACATCAACTGCTTTACCCTCATCCACCTGTTTGGTCACCTTCTCAAAGAACTCAACAAGATTTATGAGGCACGACCTACCCTTCACAAAACCGTGTTGACTATCCCTAATCAACTTATTCATATCTAGATGATTATAAATCCTATCTCTTATCATCCTTTCCAATACTTTACCCACAACCGAAGTAAGGCTCACTGGTCTATAATTACCAGGGTTGTCTCTACTCCCCTCCTTGAACATGGGAACAACATTTGCCATCCTCCAGCCTTCTGGCACTATTCCTGTGGATAATGATGACATAAAGAACTTGGCAATCTCCCCCCAGCTTCCCAGAGAATCTGAGAATAAATTCCATTCAGCCCAGGGGACCCACTTATTTTTACACTTCCCAGAATTGCTTACACCTCCTCTTTATGCACCTCAATCCCAACTAGTCTAGTAGCCTGTATCCCAGCATTCACCTCGACATTTGCTAATATGAATACTGATGAAAAGTATTCATTTAGCGCTTCCCCTATCTCCTCTGACTCCCTGCACAACTTCCCATTACTGTTCTTGATTGGCCCTAATCTTACTCTAGTCATTCTTTTATTTCTAATATATCTGTAGAAGGCCTTAGGGTTTTCCTTGATCCTATCTGCCAACAACATCGGATGTCCCCTCCTCGCTCTTCTTAGCTCTCTCTTTAGGTCTTTCCTGACTAACTTGTAACTCTCAAGCACCCTAACTGAACCATCACATCTCATCCTAACATAAGCTTTCTTGACAAGAAATTCAACTTCCTTAGTAAACTACAGCTCTGTCACTCGACCACTTCCTCACTGCCTGACCAGTACATACTTATCAAGGACATGCAGTAGCTGTTCCTTGAATAAGCTCCACATTTCAATTGTGCCCATCCCCTGCAGTTTCCTTCCCCATCCTACGCATCCTAAATCTTGCCTAATTGCATCGTAATTGCCTTTCCCCCAGCTATAGCTCTTGCACTGCATCATATACCTATCTCTAAAGTAAACATAACCAAATTGTGGTCACTATCACTGAAGTGCTCACCTACCTCCAAATCTAACACCTGGCCGGGTTCATTACCCAGTACCAAATCCAATGTGGCCTCGCCCCTTGTTGGCCTATCTACGTACTGTGTCAGGAAACCCTCCTGCACACATTGGACAAAAACTGACCCATCTAAAGTACTTGAATTATAGTATTCCCAGTCAATATTTGGAAAGTTAAAGTCCCCCATAACAGCTATCCTGTCACTTTTGCTATTAACGAGAATCATCTTTGCTATCCCTTCCTTGACATCTCTGGAACTATTCAGAGGCCTATAGAAAACTCCCAACAGGGTGACCTCCCCTTTCCTGTTTTTAACCTCAGCCCATACTACCTAAGTAAATGAGTCCTCAAACATCCTTGCTGCCACCATAATGCTGTCCTTGACTAACAATGCCACACCTCCCCCTCTTTTACCATTTTCCCTGTTCGTACTGAAACATCTAAATCCCAGAACTTGCAACAACCATTCCTGTCCCTGCCCTACCCACGTCACAAAAAACATCGAAGTCCCAGGGACCAACCCATGCTGCAAGTTCACCCACCTTATTCTGGATGCTCCTGGCATTGTTTTTGACCTCAGTGCTCTCAAACTCCCACAAACTTGAACTACAATTTAGGTTCCCAGCCCCCTGTTGAATTAGTTTGAACCTACTCAAACAGCATTAGCATACTTTCCCCCCAGAATATTGGTGCCTCTCTGTTTCAGGTGAAGACCATCTTGTTTGTAGAGGTCACACCTAGCCCAGAAAGAGCTCCAATTATCCAGGCGTCCGAAACCCTCCCTCCTGCACCATCCCTGTATCCTCGTGTTTAACTCCTCTCTTTTCCTATTCCTCGTCTCGCTAGTATGTGGCCCAGGCATCAAACCAGAGATAACAACTCTGTTTGTTCTATCACTAAGCTTCCACCCTCGCTCCCTAAATTTCTGCCTTAAATCCCCATCTCTCTTCCTACCTATGTCATTGGTGCCTATGTGGACCACAACTTGGGGCTGCTCCCCGTTCCCCTCAAGGATCACGAAAACACGATCAGAGACGTCATGAACCCTGGCACCTGAGAGGCAACACACCAACCTTGAGTCTCTCCCATCCCCACAGAACCTCCTGTCTGTCCCACTAGCTATGGGATCCCCAATGACTAATACTCTGCTCCTCTTACCCCTTCCCTTCTGAGTAACAGGGACAGAGTCTGTGCCAGAGACCTGTACCCAATGGCTTACCCCGGGTAAGTCACCCCCCCAACACTATCCAAAACAGTATACTTGTTATTGAGGGGAACAGCCACAGGGACCACAGGGGTTCCATGCACTGCCTGCTGGTTCCCTTTCCATCCCCTGACTGTAACCCATCTGCCTTTTTCTTGTACCTTTGGAGTGACTACCTCCCTGTAACTCCTCTCAATAACCCCCTCTGCCTCCCAAATGATCCGAAGTTCATCCAGCTCCAGCTCCAGTTCCCTAACACGGTTTTCGAGGAGCTGGAGTTGGGTGCACTTCCCACAGATGAAGTCAGCAGGGACACTACTGGTGATCTTTACCTCCCACATTCTGCAGGAGGAACATTCAACTGCCCTAATCTCCAATCTCACTATTCTAAATTCCCAATGGGACTACTGAAAAACTAAAACAAAATAAAGAAACTAGTCACCTTCCCAATCTGGCACACAGAACGCTTTGTTTGGTTGGAGGAGGGGGACGGGTGGGAGACACTACCCGAGGAGTGTTTCGAGTAAAGCCACCGCCCAAATATAAAGCCTCACTTACTCAGCAGTCCCGTGTCCGCTACTGCTCAGTGTGCACTCCACCTGTACCTGAGGTAAGCTTATATATATTTTAAATTTACCTTCCCATTGGGCCTCTGGTCCTTACTGTCACTCCTCCCACTCCAACTGCCACCAACAAAACAGATAATCAACTCAAAATATTCAGTGACCCTGAAAATTGCCCAATTGTTCTTGACCACAATTTAAGAATAACAGGTAGCAGATACCAAGTTTATAACTTAAACAGACATTAACATCCTTTGTGTGAAGAATTCTCTCCAGCTCCTCCTCTCGTGTGTACAGCTCCAATTTTTAGATTAGTCCAAGATTCCCATAACAGCGGAGAAAGCTTTTATTTATTGTACTCTAGCGATTCTTTTCAAATAAACCCAGCGAATGTCAGAGAAACTCAGCAGGTCTGGCAGCAACTGTGGACAGAGAGGAGGAAGTTAACATTTCCAATCCGGTATTACTCCCATCCGGAACAAGAGGCTTGGACCCAGCAATTGGCCAACAGTTACAAGTGTAGTGATTGCAACAAGGTCAGCCAGCTGGGCCTCATAGAATAAGAGTTCGCTGATTGGGGCTGTAAATCTGGTCCAATCAGGGAGCCCCGGCTGACAGATGTAAACAGGAGTGTCAGGGGTTCTGTTCACTCTGAGGGCTCTCTGCGTGCAGATAATGGATGACCTGGTGACGGGATACTGGCCTCTGTGGAGATATTTCACTGGCAATGAGAGTAAAGTATGCTCCTAAAAACGATTTGCTCGCAACAGCCATCCTTTAGTTGGGGGTAAGCATTTCTAGCATCATGCCATTATTTGGGAAGTTTGACTCTTTCCATCCTGCTGTTGAGGACTGGGCCCAGTATGTGGAAAGAATGCATTGTTTTTTTCCAGGCAAAAGACATTGGGGCGAGTGAAAAGCAATGAGGAATTCTCCTGACAGCGTGTGGACCTGCAGCTTTCCCTGAGGCACCTAACACCAAAGCCTTTCAAGAGCCAATAGATTTAATTAAGGAATATTACATCCCCAAGCCTCATCTAACCCTCAGACACTATCAGTTTTACTCAGCAATTTGTGAAGCAGGGGAATCCATGTCAGGATTTTTGACTAGGTTAAGATGACTAGCAGATGCAGGTGACTTTGGTTTAATGCTTAGTGAGATGCTGAGAGACCGTTTGGTATGTGGGATTAATGATGTAACCACGTAAAAGCACCGACGAGCTGAAGCCTACCTGGACTTCAAACAGGCACTACAACGGGCTTTATCACTTGGAAATGTAACAAGTGGAACATATGAGTTTCAGGATATTCCGATGGAGGTAGAAGTCCGACTGAGCTCGGGAAACACCACTTGAGTGAACGCAATTGTGCAGCCTCATTCAGGACATATCCTGAACAGAGGGACTCTAGTCCCATTTGTCAGCACTTGGCCCATATCACTCCAAACCCTTCCTATTCATATACCCATCCAGATGCCTCTTAAATGTTGTAATTGTACCAGTCTCCACCACTTCCTCTGGAGATTCATTCCATACACGTACCACCCTCTGAGTGAAAAAGTTGCCCCTCAGGTTCCTTTTATATCTTTCCCCTCTCACCCTAAAGATATGCCCTCTAGTTCTGGACTCCCCCACCCCAAGGAAATGACCTTGTCTATTTATCCTATCCATGTCCCTCATGATTTTAATGGAGTTCAGTGCTAGCATGATCATTTCAGCAATTGCAGAACCAGCCTGTAACAAAATTCGCTCTGGACTCCAACCGTTAGGTTTGTGGAAAACTTCAGCTACACTGAGAACCTATACTGGGGAACCTTTAGAGACTAAGGGTATAACTTTGGTTCCGATCTCTTATCAAAAGCAGCTGGTTCAGTTACCACTGATTGTAGTAAAAGGCCCAGACCCAAACTTGGTGGGGTGAAATTAGTTGTGAAAGATTCACCTTGATTGGCTCAGCATTTTTCGATTAGAAAATGGCTGCCTGTGTGAAGTCCTAATTAAATAGAAGGTCTAGGGACTATCACAGGAGCAAAGGCCAGGAAGCAATCCCATGATGCTGTAAGGCACACCCAGAGCCATTTGCCTTACGGGCAAAAGTAGAGGCAGAAAAGTAGTGGGCAGCACGGTGACACAGTGGTTAGCACTGCTGTCTCATAGTGCCAGAGACCCGGGTTCAATTCCCACCTCAGGCGACTGACTGTGTGGAGTTTGCACATTCTCCCCGTATCTGCGTGGGTTTCCTCCATGTGCTCCGGTTTCCTCCCACAGTCCAAAAATGTGCAGGTTAGGTGAATTGGCCATGCTAAATTGCCCATTAGGTGAAGGGGTAAATGTAGGAGAATGGGTCTGGGTGGGTTGCGCTTCGGCGGGTCGGTGTGGACTTGTTGGTCCGAAGGGCCTGTTTCCACACTGTAAGTAATCTAATCTAATCTAAAAACCAGGAGGCTGGAAAACAAAGGAATCATCAAACCAGTCTAGAGTGTGGAATAGTGTGGAATAGGCAGCACCAGTCATACCAATTGTGAAGACCGATGGGTCAATTCACCTTGTGGGGATTTTAAACAAACAGTAAACTGCTTTCTGCAGCTGGTTAACACCCAATCCCTCACAGAGAACGTTTGTATGCAAAGCTGGCAGGGGGCTGACCTTCACAAGGTGGACATGAACAAGGCGTACTTGCAGTTGTGGTTAGATGAGAATTTCCATATGCATGCTACAATTAATACCCATAAGAGTTTGTACCAATAAAACAGACCGCCATTTGGGCTGAACATGAGGAACGTGTTCCAAAGTCTGCCCCAGGTCACCATTTATGTAGATGGCGAGCTAATAACAGGGACGATAAATAAGGAGCACTTCGAGAACTTGGACATAGTCCTTAGATGTTTCTCCCAGGTGCATATACGTCTTAGAAGGGAAAAATGTGACCTACTTGGGCAACAGAGTCAACCCAGGACTGGGTTACGCCCATTGGAAGATAAAGTGAGGGCGATCAAAGATGCCCCAGCCCCATGTATGCACCGGAGTTTAGGTCTTTCCTTGGGTTGGTGAATTGTTATGGAAAGTTCATCCATACCCTGGCCTCCACCCTGGCACCTTTGCATCAACTCTTAAAGAAACGTCAGCCTTGGAAATGGTCGCTTAGCCAAGTCAAGACTTTCCGTGAAGTGAAGAAACAGCTATCATTCTCAAAGGCATTGATAGACTATAATCCCAAGCAAGATCTGATATTGATGTGTGATGCCATCCCATATGGCATTGGGGTAGTATTAGCTCATAGGTGGCCAAATGAAGAAGTACACCCAATAGTGTATGCATCCAGGACTTTGGCTCATGCAGACTGTAAATACACCCAGATAGAAAGGAAGGTTTGGCAGTCATATTTGGAGTCAGCAAGTTTCACCAATGCCTTTCATGGACATAAATTTGTAATAAAATCAAACCACAAACCCCTGCTAGATCTATCCGAAGAGGTCAAGACAATGCCTCCCATAGCTTCAGGCTGAATTCAGCAGTGGGTTCTAATAATAAGTGTGCATAATTACAAGTTGGAACACCCTCTGGGTGGCCAAGTAGCAAATGTAGCCTCCCGCTGGCAGATATACCAACAGTGGTACTGCCACTGGAACAGTCTGTAATGGTTTTAAATTTCCTGGACACACTCCCAATCACAGCTGACAATATCAGATTTTGGAAGCAGAAAGATCCGGTCCTGACAAAACTGAAACAGCTGGTGGTGATGGGGGAAACCTAAGGGCCGTACAATCAGAAATGAAACCTTTTTGAACCCAGAGAGAGCAGATCACAGTAGAGGTCGCTACATTATTGTGGGAGACAAGAGTGATGCCCCGAGCAAAGGCCACCACCAGATACTGGCTGAACGCCTACAGGGTCATCCAGGGGTTTCCAAAATGAAGATATTGGTGAGCTACTATGTCTGGTGGCCAGGATTGGTAAGGCAGTGTCCAGAGTGCCAAAACGGATAAAAATTACCACTAACAGTCCTCCCACATTGTGGGAACGGGCGGGTAAACCCTGGACTCAGTTACACATGGACTGAGCAGGTCCTTTCATGGTCTTAATGTTCTTAGACATTGTGGATGCCTACTCAGAGCGGTTGGATGTGCATACAGCTCTTTCATCAAACACAGGGATGATGTTAGAAAAACAGCTTTTGCAATACATGGACTCCCGGAAGTATTGGTCATAGATAATGGGCCATCATTTACCAGCAGGAAGTTTGAATATTTCCTGAACTCGAAGAGTATTCGTCATATAAGGACAGATCCATAATATCCATCAACCAAACTTTGAAGGCAGGCTTAAAGAAACAGCCTCATCCCTGATGAAGGGCTTTTGCCTGAAAATTCGAATAGAACAAAGAACAAAGACCAAAGAAAATTTACAGCCCAGGAACAGGCCCTTTGGCCCTCCAAGCCTGAGCTGATCCAAATCTACTGTCTAAGCCTGTTGCCCAATTCCTAAGCATCTGTATCCCTCTGCTCCCCACCTACTCATGCATTCATCCAGACGCATCTTAAATGAATCTACCGTGCCTGCCTCTAACACCTCTGCTGGCAACACGTTCCAGACACCCACCACCCTCTGTGTGAAGTACTTGCCATGTGTATCCCCCTTAAATGTTTCCCTCTCACCTTGAAAACGTGACCTCTCGTTATTGAATCCTTCACCCTGGGAAAAAGCTTGTCTCTATCCAACCTGTCTATACCCTTCGTGATTTTGTAAACTTCAATCAGGTCCCCCCATAAATCTCCTTGTTTCTAATGAAAACAAACCTAACCTACTCAACCTCTCTTCATAGCTAGCACCTTCCACACCAGGCAACATCCTCGTAAACCTTCTCTGCACCCTCTCCAAAGCGTCCACATCCTTTTGGTAATGTGGCGACCAGAACTGTACACAGCATTCTAAATGCAGCCGAACCAATGTCTTGTACAATTTTAACATGACTTGCCAGCTCTTATACTCAATACCTGGTCCAATGTAGGCAAGCATCCTATATGCCTTCTTGACCACTATATCCATCTGTGCAGCAACCTTCAGGGTATAATGGACCTGCACTCCCAGATCTCTCTGTTCATCAACTTTTCCCAAGGCTCTTCCGTTCATTGTATAATTCGCTCTAGAATTAGACTTGCCTAAATGCATCACCTCACATTTGTCTGGATGGAAATCCATCTGCCACTTTTCCACCCAACTCTCCAGTACATGTATATCCTCCTGTATTCTCTGACAGGCCCTTATGCTTTCTGCTACTCCACCAATCTTCATGTCATCTGCAAACTTGCTGATCATACCAACAGTGCCCTCTTCCAGATCATTTATGTGTATTACAAACAACAGTGGTCCCAACACTGACCCCTGTGGAACACCACTGGTCACTTTTCTCCATTTCCAGAAACTCCCTTCAACTACTACTCTGTCTCCTGTTGCTCAACCAGTTCTTTATCCACCTAGCTAGAACACCCTGCACACCATGTGGCTTCATTATTCTACCACGGGGAACCTTATCAAATGCCTTACTAAAGTCCATGTATATGACATCAACTGCCCTTCCATCATCTCTCAACTTGGTCTCTTCCTCAAAGAACTCTATTACATTGGCAAGGCACGATCTCCCCCGCACAAAACCATGTTTCCTATCACTGATAAGCCCATTATTTTCTAAATATAAATAGATCCTAACCCTCAGTACCCTCTCCAGCAACTTTCCCACCACCGACGTCAGGCTCATTTGTAGTTACCCGGAATCCTCTGGCACCTCACCTGTATTTAAGGTTGCCACAAAGATATCCGTCAGGGCCCCAGCTACTTCCTCTCTCGCCTCCCTCAGCAATCTGGGATAGATCTCATCCAGTCCTGGGGATTTGTCCACCTTAATAACCTCTAGCCTACCCCACACACCTTCCCTACTTACATCAACATGATCCAGACTAATCAAACTTCTATCTCTAATCTCAAGATTCATCATGTTCCTCTCCTCAGTGAACACTGATGCAAAGCAATCATTCAGGGATCCAAGATGGCGGCGACCCAGCAAGTCTGAGTCTTCAGTGCTCCTCCCAAGGCTTGGGTAAAGTGGGTCACCCACCCCCACCACACTCACCAAATCATTCAAAATAGATGTTTAATTTAATTAGTTGCTTAGTATTAAATTTAAACAATCTAATCTTTAGAAAAAGTGACCAAAGGGAAGGGACCCCGCAGCTCTCAGCAAGCAGGAACCCCTCTCCCGCTCTCTCCAGCTGCAGCAGAGGCGTCCGGAGCCACCCCGGGGGACTTACCTACAGTGGCGAGCCTTGTGGAAATCATCTCCAAACTCGATGTGAAGATCGACGCTTTCATCGAAGAATCCCAAAGTCGATGGGACTCACTCTCGGCCGCGCTGCAAAGGCACGACCGAGACATTAAAGAAATCGAGCGCCGAGTCGGAGGGGCGGAGCTAAAGGCCGCGACCTCCGAAAGTACAGCGCAATCGGCTGTGGATCAGGTCCGGACTCTCGAAAAGCGAGTCCGGACCTTAGAGAATCACATTGATGACCTCGATAATCGAGGTCGTCGAAAAAATATTCATTTGCTGGGCCTTTCCGAACGGGAAGAGGAAGGCCAGCCTATAGCGTTCCTCGAGCAGTGGCTGCCACAGCTGTTAAATGTGGAAGCTGGATCAGGCCAGGTAAGGGTAGAATGGGCCTACCGGGTCGCAATACGCGGGCCCGGCTCGAACCAGCACCCACGCCTGGTCCTGTTTCGGCTGCAGAGCTATAGGGAGAGGCAGATACTCCTAGAAGCTTCTAGAAATCTTTGAAAATATTCCCAAGCTATGATCTATAAAGGATCCAAGATCATGTTATTCCAGGACTTTTCCCCGGCTCTGGTCCGAAAGAGGAAGGCATTCGATGAGGCGAAGAAGCGTTTAAGGGACTTAAATATTCAGTACTCCTTACGCTACCCAGCGACGTTACGCTTTAACCATGAACGATCCATGTATAACTTCGGATTGCCAGAAAAGGCTAAAGAATTTTTGGACTGTCTTAGATAAATTGTAAGAGATAATGGATGTTGGTTTGCCTTTCCCCCACTCGGTTTATATCCCCCCCCCCTTTTTCTTTTTTCTTACCTTACTGTTTAATATTATCTTGGGAGGTGGGGAGAGGGATTCATTTATTTGTTCTCTATTTAACAATTTTCTCCCCCCCTTGGGGTTGTTTTTTTTTATTTTATATATATATATATAAGCCGGGGAGTTTAGTTAATGTTGGTGGGGGGAGATGGTTACCTTATTCTATTTTACCTTTGTCACTAGGAGCGGGGTTGTTTTCCCTTGTTATTTTGTATTATTATATTTAATTATTATTTGTTGAGGTTGTAATTTTATAGTTATATATGTTTATACATGGTATTAACATTACCAAATATATCCAGGTGTTAGTGTGGGTGGGGGGGGAGGTGAGGTTAGGGTGCTCACTGTTAACTCTAGCTTTGTATTATATCTGAATTCTCCTCATTCTATTGAGGAGCGCCTGGGTCAAGGGTGGGGCATTGGTTGGGAGAGGATAGGATGGACCTTTGGAAAGGAAGTGACACCCCCTGGGAACAAGGGGGAAAATCTCCACTTAAATACGTTTTATATTTTTTTTTATTATTTAGAAATAGTTTTTTATTATACTGTTGTGAGTGTATTAGAGAGCCTTTATTTTTGTGAATTTCATATGCTCTATGCTCGGGATGTTCTGGATAGGGGTTCCCCTCCCGAGGGGTCTCGGATTTGCCCGGACGATTATGGTTGGTCAGTCGGTTAAGTGGTGCACCTGGAATGTCAAGGGGAGTAATTCGCCAGTCAAAAGGAAGAAATTATTATCAAATCTTAAGAAGAAAAGAGTTGATATAGCTCTCCTACAGGAGACACACCTGTTGGATAAAGAACACTTGAAATTACGACAGGGCGGATTTGATCAGGCCTTTTTTTCTTCTTTTAGCTCAAAAAGTAGGGGAGTTGTTCTTCTTGTTCGGAAGAATTTCCCTTTCAAAATCCTAAATCAGATAAAAGACGAATCTGGATGATATATTTTGATTAAAGCCCTCATAAATGGAGAGGAATATGGGATTTTAAATTTGTACTGCCCCCCGGCACACCCCTTTAAATTTATAACAGAAGCCTTTTCAAAATTGATGGCTTTTGGTGCCCGTCATACAATTATAGGGGGAGACTTTGATTGTATTATGGATCCGGAAATAGATAGGATTCCCAAGAGTACTGCAGGAGTATCTCCCAGATCTAGACAACTGGTGGATTTGAATAAAGAATTAGGATTAGTAGATGTATGGAGATGTCTTCATCCACAGGGCAGAGATTTTTCTTTCTACTCTAATCCACATAAATGTCATACCAGAATTGATATGTTTTTTGCCCCCTCGATTTTTTTAAATTCCATATCATCCTGTAAAATAGGTAGTATGGCAATTTCCGACCACGCTGCTGTATATATGGAAACCAAGGCGAGGAATAACGGGACATCCCCTCGGTATTGGCGTATGGACCCCTTCCTAATGAAAGATAGTAAATTTGTAAAGTACTTCTCTCAAGAATTTAAAACTGTTTTAGAAATTAATTTAGGTACAGCTAGCAACCCATCAATAATGTGGGAGACCATCAAAGCTTACGCGCGAAGTTTGATCATCTCCTACTCAGCGACCCAGAAAAAATTAAAGGGAGAACAACAGCGTCTGCTCGAAGCTCGCTTAAAAGCAGCTGAAACTGCATACGCTGATAGACCTTCTATTATTAAATTGCAAAGGATTACGGCCCTTAGGACAGCTCTAAACACTATGCTTACCCAAACGGCTAAGAGTGAAATATTATTTGCAAAACAAAGGTTATATGAATTTGGCGACAAACCGGGTAGATACTCAGCATTTCTTGCAAAGAAAAAAAAGGCCCCTCAAACTATTACGTCTATCAAGGAAAGTACGGGTATTTTGACTCATGATCATAAAAAGATTAATGCAATCTTTAGAAAATTTTATTCTGATTTATATAAATCGCAGGATTGTGAAGACAGGACTAGGAGGATGCAATCATTTTTTAAAAATTTGACCTTTCCGGGCCTAACTCCAGAACAAGTATCGGTCTTAAATGCTCCACTAACAGTCCAAGAAATACTTGACGCAATCAGGCAACTTCAGAGTGGTAGGCACCTGGCGCAGATGGTTTTCAAGCTGAATTCTATAAAGAATTTACAGAAATATTGGCTGGTCCACTTATGGACATGAATAATCAGGGTTGTCTCCCGCCTTCGCTGAAAGAGGCAAATATCTCTCTTATCCTTAATAAAGGAAAGGATCCAGAAGATTGTACGTCATACAGACCAATATCCTTGCTAAATGTAGATTTTAAAATCCTTTCTAAAATGTTAGCACTGAGACTAGAAAGGATACTGCCACATATTATAAAGGAGGATCAGACGGGGTTTATTAAGGGCCATAGATCATCCAATAATATTAGAAGGGTTTTGAATATGATTCAAGCCTGCCATCAGGGAAAGATAACAGGAGTAGTGGTTTCATTAGACGCGGAAAAGGCATTCGATAGGGTTGAATGGTCATATTTGTTTTACACATTGGAAAGGTTTGGCGTTGGAAAGGTGTTTACCAAATGGGTCTCAACATTGTATAGTGATCCCAAAGCAGTTGTGGTTACCAATGGATTAGGTTCGGATAGCTTCAGTGTGAGTAGGGGCTGCCGTCAGGGATGTCCGCTCTCGCCATTATTATTTACGCTAATAATTGAACCACTAGCAGAAGCTATACGGGCTGATCCTAATATAACGGCCCCGAGGATTGGTACAGGTAAACATAAAATTACCCTTTATGCAGATGATGTTCTTCTATTCCTTAGTAATCCTCTGATGTCCGTACCTCGCTTAATCCAAGTTATTAATACATTTAGCGCATTCTCAGGCTATAAAATTAGTTTTTCAAAGTCGGAGGCTATGCCAATGGGTGGCCTTGCTGTGATACCCCACTTAGAGGACGGATCCCTTTTTCCCTTTCGTTGGTCCCTGGAGGGTTTCTTATATTTAGGCATTTTTATTACCCCAGTATTTGGTCAGTTGTACAAGGCTAATTTTGTGCATTTACTGGAAAAGATAAGGCAGGACCTCCAGCGATGGGGAGACCTTCCAATTTCCTGGCTGGGTAGAATAGCACTAATTAAAATGAATGTCCTGCCCCGTCTCCTATATCCTATGAGAATGCTTCCAGTGATGCTGCCGAGGCTGGCACTACGTAAATTATATGGCTGGTTGGGTTCCTTTATCTGGAATCATAGACGGCCCCTCATTAAGCTGAAGAAGCTACAGCTTCCACAGGCAAGGGGAGGATTGGACTTCCCAGATTTTAGGAAATATGAGTTAAGTTCCCTATTAAGTTACATAGCTGATTGGGTCTTGTCTGATCCACAATCAATCTGACTGGACATCGAGGCTTCTCAAGTAAAATACCCACTTATTAACCTTTTATTCTCAGACAAGAGGAAAATCATTACGGATCACTGTAAAAACCCGATAATACTAAACACAATTAAAGCTTGGAATATAATGCGGCAAAATGAGGGCAACTCACATAAAACATCCCCCTATGCGCCACTAGTGGGAGCATGGGGATTCCAATCGGGGTTTACAGATGCCACTTTTAAACTCTGGAGATCCAGGGGTATCTCATGTTTAGGGGATCTATTTAAAAATGGGGTCCTGATGTCTTTTGAACAGCTGCGTCAGAAATTTGGATTACCTAATGGAGACCTCTTTCGATACTTCCAAATTCGAGATTATATACAGAAGAAGACTACGTTATTAGATAGTCTTTATAAATCAGATAGAGAATGTAGTGTCCTACGATCAATGGGGGTATCTTCCGTCAGTACTATTTATCATTTACTACATGATGAAGTATCGGGAGATATGAACAATCTGCTTAAAACATGGGACCAGGATTTGGGACTAGAAATCTCTATAGAAATGTGGAATGATATTTGGGAAAACGCTAGAAGAATTACTATCTGTAACAGAACCCAGGCTATCCAGCTGAAGATACTTCATAGGGCCCATATAGCACCGGATCGACTGGCAAAATTTAAGGCAGGAGCATCTCCAATGTGTCCCAAATGTAAAATAGAGGTGGGCACTCTTGTACATTGCCTATGGACCTGTCATAAGATCCGTAGATATTGGACTAAAGTAGCAAGTACCCTGACAGAAATTCTAGGAACGGAAATTAAAGTGGACCCTGTATCTCTCCTTTTGGGCTTTTCGAACTTTCCCTCCCTGGACATGTACGGGAAGAGACTATTTTCTATTCTCTCTTTCTGTGCAAGGAAAAATATTTTGGTAAACTGGGTGGCTGAGGGTCCCCCTGGACTTTCAAATTGGCACAGACTAATTATGGAATGTATTCTCCTTGACTTCCTTACAAATATGGTGCACCGAAAGACCAAATTATTTTATAAAATATGGCAGCCCTTCTTGAATTACATAAATACAGATATTTCGGCTATCCTAACAAGGGCTTTTATTTAATGGAGATTACGAACCTGGTTGGTCTGGGGCCCCTTAGGAGAGGAATCCCGCACGAATACGGGTTTTGTTACATTTGATGTTAACACATTCCGAGCATGTATCTCACTACTCAATTTCTATGTTATCCGTTGTTTTTTTTTGGGGTTTTTTCTCTCTCTCTTATTTGAATAATGTAAGAGACTTAAATATACACTCTGGTTAGTTGTAGGTTAGATTAGTAGTTAGTTGAGTTTTGTTTTTTTTCTTTCTCGATTTTTTTTTGTTAAATTTTGGCTATTGTATATTTAAGATTTAATTGTATATCAATGTTTGTACTTGAGAATTTTGTTTATTTTTGTAAACTTGTAAAAATGTTAAATTTCTAATAAAAATATCTATTAAAAAAAAAGTAATCATTCAGAATCTCACCCATTCGCTCAGGTTCGACACACAGCCTTCCTTCATTATCCTTTAGTGGACCAATCTAGTTACCTGCTTGCTTCTTATATAAGAATAAAATGCTTTGGGATTCCCCTTAATTCTGCTCCTCGGATGCTGTCTGACCTGCTGTGCTTTTCTAGCATCACACTCTCGACTCTAATCTCCAGCATGTGCAGTCCTCACTTCTGCCTTAAAGAAATAGTATACAGCTTCACTAGAAACCAAACTATCCCAGTTCCTGTAAGACTACAGGGCCACCTCTCACACATGTACTGGGATAGCTCCAGCAGAGTTGCTAATGGGAAGAGGCCATTTTTAAAGATGTGATCACATGACATTGGCATCAGTGGCTAGGCCAGCATTTATTGCCCATTCCTGATTACCTTTTTGATGTGAGTGACTTGCTACAGCCATTTAGGAAGGCAACCAAGAGTCAACTACGCTGCTGTGAGAGTCACACAAAGATCAGATCAGCTAGGGATGACAGACTTCTTTCTATAAAGGACATTAATGAACACAATTGGCATTTTCACCATTAGGCTAGTTTTTTGATCCAAAATTCCACATTTTTATCAAATTCAAAGACTCTTCCCATTGTTGTTTACTGTATCTAATCCTAACGGAGTAAACCCTTCCATCCCCTTCTATTTTATTCAAGTCATCACAGTCCGAGTGGGTCGTAAGGTGGCTCTGTCATTTTAGAGAGATGCCTGGTGATGGTTTCACCTGAGTGTCACCACACCTCAGGCGAGGGGAGAGATTGGGAATGGGAATCATTAGTGGTAACCTCAGCCTGTGTGGGAATTATTGGTGCTTCACAGAATAGCTATCCAGCCAACTGAGCTAATCTAGTCCCTCATTGCATAATGAATCAAATTCCTCCCATTTATTTCCATTACATAGAAACTTAAATTGACTTAAATTAAAATCGACAATTTTCCATTATTTTCATTGCATTCAAACCGTTCAGACCAGAACACTTCCCATTCATTCCTGTCCTACACAGTCTCTCTGTAACACAATTCAGAGCAGTCTCAGACTCAAACTGTTATTGAGAGCTTCTCTGAGACTGAATGAATGTGAAAAGTTCACTGCATCAGCCTGACTGAGTTCCTGTAGCACTGCCCTGCTTCCTGCCCTCAGTGCTTAAGATTTGTTTTCCCAGGGAAATCCTGTACATATGACCAGGAATCCAGACAGAGAGAATAATGCCTTGTCTTGATTTCTTTACTCTTTAACCAACTTAACTAGGAAACAGAGCTGGGGCTTGTTGTGGACAAGTCATACAGTGTTGTATCAGTGATTACTTTCCAAGTGTAATGTTAGTGTGAGGGTTTCCCAATGATACATGAATGAGAGATTCCCAGTACAATGTTAGGATTAACCAGTGTAATAATTGTCGCTACCTCTTCTATCGACAGTTTTACCAAGCACAGAACTTAACGTATAGACCGGTCAAGGACAGGCGACAAAACCGAGAACAAAAACAGATATTGCTGGAGAAACTCAGCAGGTCTGGCAGCACCTGTGGAGAGGGAAAGCAAAGTTAATGTTTCAGGTCCAATGGCCCTTCTTCAGAACTGATTGGTATAATTGCTAAAGATGGGGTGGAGGGAGTGGTGGGAATAAGTAATCTGTTGGTGCAGATGGAGCCCAGAAAGAAAGAATTGCAGTTGGGCACACAAGAGGAGTGGGTACAGGTCAGCCTGGGAGAATGAATAGCTGCTAATGGGGACCATTAATGACAGACAATGGGTTGTTTGTGGTAGGAGCCTGTGAGATGACAAGGCCTGATGTGTGTGGGTTGGGGTAAGGACATGGAGAAGGTGTTCAGGCCCTAAAATTGTTGAACTCAATATTGAGTCCAGAAAGCTGTAGAATTCCCAAGTGGAAAATGAGTTGCTGTTCTTCCAGATTACTCTGAGCTTCACTGGATCACTGCAGCAAACCTGAAACAGAGGCGTTCGTCAGGGAACAGGGTGGTGTGTTAAATTGACAGACAACTGGAAGCTCAGGGTCTGTTTTTTGTGGGCAGAATGTAGATGCTCTGTGAAGCGGTCTATGCTTTGCTTCCCCAATGTAGAGGAGACCACATTGTAAGCAGCGAATGCAGTGGACCAGGTTGTGTGAAGTACAGGTAAAGTGCTGCTTCACCTGGAAGGTGTGTTTGGGCCCTTGGATACTGAGGAGGTAAAAGAGCAGGTGCAGTTGCAGGGGAAGGTGTCGTGGAGCTGTGGAGAGATGTTGGGATTGGAGGAGGAGTTCACCAGGGTGTTCAAATATATGAGCAAAATAAGTGGAAAAGTTTATCAATCTCATTTCCAATTTCTACCTTGCTGTCGCCTTTACCTGTCCATCTCTGAACCCCCTTTCCCTTCCTTGACAGCCCTGTACCATTCCTAGGGATAACAATCAGTCATTTATTCCATCATCACTGGGAAATGCTCATTCCTTATCTTAAAGTGAAGTTATACAGCACAGAAACAGGCCATTCAGCCTATTTTGTTAGTGCTTGTGTCTGATTAGATTAGATTACCTACAGTATGGAAACAGGCTCTTCAGCCCAACAAGTCCACCCCAGACCCTTTCCCCATATTTACCCCTAACTAATGCACCTAACACTACAGGCAATTTAGCCTGGCCAATTCACCTGACCTTCACATCTTTGGATTGTTAGAAGAAATCAGAGCACCCAGAAAAAACCTGCGCAGACACAGGGAGAAGGTGCAAACTCCACACAGACAATCACCCAAGGCTGGAATCGAACCCAGGTCCCTGGTGCTGTGAGGCTACACTGCTAACCACTGAGCCACCATACCACCCAGAGCCTATTCTCACTCTTTCTCATCAATTCCCATCAACATATGCTTCTATTTCCTTCCCCCTCAGGTGTTTATCTAGGTTTCCTTCCCATTCCTACTGTATGCTTCAACTGCACACTATATTAGTGAATTACCTTTGTCACTCTGCCCTGGGTAAGAATTTTCCCTGGGTTCCTGACTGGAATTATTCAGGAGCAGCTTGTACTTGGGGAGGTTAGTTACTCTGGTGACAAGGCAAATGGTATGCAGATTAGTTTAACATCAATAATGGAGGCTTAAACTTCTGGTTAAAAAATAGATTCAAGGTCTATCTCTGAGATCAACCTCAAGGAAAAGTCACAGCACTTTTATGGAGTTTAACAAGTCATTGGCAAGAAACTACCTTCAGATAAAGAACGCAATGAAAAAAACCGTTTAGATACAGTTCCCTGACTCTCTCACTAAGCAAGTATCCTCTCTACACGATCCAACCCTTTCAGAATCTTAAAGAGCTCTTTTAGAGAACTCTCTTTCTTACATGTGAGTCAGGATTGACCAATTCTGCATTTCAGGTTTGGCAATTATTGATCACATTCAATCATCCACAATCAGTTCCTGGTCTGGCAATTCCTCAGTTTGAAAGTCCTCAGCTTTGGTTTTGCACCTCTCCATAGCCTCACCTGCTCTCATCTCTGCCACCCTCCACCAGCCTTACAACCCTCATCGATCTCTGCTCTGATCCTAGTCTGGACTCTCCAGCACTGTTTCCAGCCTGCACCTCAGGTTCGGGAATTCACTCCCGGAATTTCTACAGCCCTCCACTTCTCTCTCTCTCACCCCTCTTTCTTGTGGTTACTTTTCTGACCAAGTCTTTGGAAATGTGTCTTCGTATTTCTTTCCGTGGCGTTGTCCCAGTGAAACAACTGGTGCATCCTCTTACACTAAAGGTGCTGTATAAATGGAAGCTGTTGGTGAAAAGTCTTTGCATTTGAGAGGAGTATTGGATGGCAATTTGGATAGGAATGGAGTGCAGGGATCTGGGGAAAAAGCAGGAGCTTGGCACTAGGGAATAGAACCAGGACATGCTCAATGGTCTTCAGAACAATTCGGCCATTCTGTGTAAGTTGAGAGCTTTAGGGAATGACAGGATAAGTGGAACTAGTCGGATAGTTCTTTCAAAGAGGCAGCAGTGCAATGGGCTGAATGGTCTCATGCCACACAGTATCTACCTACATTTCAAAACAGAGCAGCTGCACAGTCACAGCTGCTCTGTGGTAGTGGTCATGCCAAGATCGGTCTTAGAGGGGCCAGGTTTGGACCGTTTCGGCTACAGGGCTTGAACCAGACAAAACAGCAGAGTCTGCACTAATTTGCTGCATTGTTTAAGAGGGCAAAAGGAAACGAAGGAAGTGAGTCACATCTATATTGTTGGAGACTTCAAACCTGCAGTGCGGGAGAGGAAGGAAGGGAGCTGAGAGGAAATGCAAGCCTTTAGCTGCTGGGATCACTGGAATGTGACCTCTTCAGAAGAAGCTGGTGTTTAGCACAAGTTGTGTTTCTCTCCTGCAGCATCTAGTACATCTCACTTGCTCATGAAGAGTGTCTGGATTCTGATCAGGACGCTGCCCACTCATGCTCTCTCTCTCTCACACACACACTCACGCAAACACGCAACCAGCTGGGAAACCAAGTGGGTGCCAAGTTACAACTTGTGACTGTTTGGTTCAGCAATACACACCTCACTCAACAACAATGTTGCATTCATATGACTAGGAGAAAGTGAGGACTGCAGATGCTGGAGATCAGAGCTGAAAATGTGCTGCTGGAAAAGCGCAGCAGGTCAGGCAGCATCCAAGGAGCAGGAGAAGGGCTGAAGAAGGACTCATGCCCGAAACGTCGATTCTCCTGCTCCTTGGATGCTGCCTGACCTGCTGCACTTTTCCAGCAACACATTTTCAGCTGCATTCATATGACACCAGTCACATAGCAAAATATACCAAGGCACTTCACAGAAATTTTATCAGTCACTGAGGCTTAGAATTGTATGGCAGCAATGGTGTAGTTTATTAATTCAGAGACTCAGGATAATGCTCTGCGATGGTGCTGTTATTGCTAGACTACTAATTAACCTCATCCATGCCCCTCATGATTTTATAAACCTCCATAAGGTCACCCCTCAGCCTCCGACGCTCCAATGAAAACTGTCCCAGCCTATCCAGCCTCTGCTTATAACTCAAATCCTCCATTCCTGGCAACCTTCTGGTAAATCTGTTCTGTACCCTCTCCAGTTTACCATATCCTTCCTATAATCTTATGTAAAAAGAAAATAAAAGGGAGATAATGGGACAGATGATTGAGGGTTCACAGGCAGTGAATTGCCTATCCCAGATATGAATGGCCATCATTGAGTGGAATCAAGGCAGAGATCAATAGATGTCTGGGTATAAAGGGAATCGGAGGATTGTGTAGGAAGGGTGGGTAGTTTATGTTGCTGTGAAACGTATGTCTCAGGATTCTATTGTGCTTTTTGTTGTGATGAATGCCATAAAAATCATAGACTCAGATAGTTCAGAAGAGGCCCTTTGGCCCATGCAGTCTGCATCAACAAAAAACTATTCTAAATCAGCACCAGTCCCATTTGCCAGCACTTGGCCCATAGCTTTGAATGTTGTGATATCTCAAGGGCTCATCCAAGTACCTTTTAAAGGCTGGGAGATTTCCATCCTCAGCTACCCTCCCAGACAGAGCATTCCAGACCCCTCCCAGAGAGTACATTCCAGACCCCTCCCAGACAGAGCATTCCAGCCCCCTCCCAGACAGAGCATTCCAGCCCCCTCCCAGAGATTGCATTCCAGACCCCTCCCAGACAGAGCATCCAAGATCCCTCCCAGACAGAGCATTCCAGACCCCTCCCAGAGAGTGCTTTCCAGACCCTTCCCAGACAGAGCATCCCAGAACCCTCCCCTACAGAGCATCCCAGACCCCTCCCAGAGAGTGCATCCCAGATCCCCCCAGACAGAGAATTCCAGACCCCTCCCAGAGAGTGCATTCCAGACCCCTCCCAGACAGAGCATCCCAGACCCCTCCCAGAGAGTGCATCCCAGACCCCTCCCAGACAGAGCATTCCAGACCCCGCTCAGACAGTGTATCCCAGACTTCTCCCAGACAGAGCATTCTAGACCCCTCCCAGAGAATGCATTCCAGACCCCTCCCAGACAGAGCATTCCAGACCCCGCTCAGACAGTGTATCCCAGACTTCTCCCAGACAGAGCATTCTAGACCCCTCCCAGAGAATGCATTCCAGACCCCTCCCAGACAGTGCATCCCAGACCCCTCCCAGAGAGTGCATCCCAGACTCCTCCCAGACAGAGCATTCCAGACGCCTCCCAGAGAATGCATTCCAGACCCCTCCCAGACAGAGCATTCCAGACCCCGCTCAGACAGTGTATCCCAGACTTCTTCCAGACAGAGCATTCTAGATCCCTCCCAGAGAATGCATTCCAGACTCCTCCCAGACAGAGCATCCCAGACCCTCACAGACAGAGGGCGGCACGGTGGCACAGTGGTTAGCACTGCTGCCTCACAGCGCCAGAGACCCGGGTTCAATTCCCGACTCAGGCGACTGACTGTGTGGAGTTTGCACATTCTCCCCGTGTCTGCGTGGGTTTCCTCCGGGTGCTCCGGTTTCCTCCCACAGTCCAAAGATGTGCAGGTCAGGTGAATTGGCCATGCTAAATTGCCCGTAGTGTTAGGTTAAAGGGGTAAATGTAGGGGTATGGGTGGGTTGCGCTTCGGCGGGTCGGTGTGGACTTGTTGGGCCGAAGGGCCTGTTTCCACACTGTAAGTAATCTAATCAGAGCATCCCAGAACCCTCCCAGACAGAACATCCCAGACCCCTCCCAGACAGAGCATTCCAGAGCCCTCCCAGAGAGTACATTCCAGACCCCTCCCAGACAGAGCATTCCAGAGCCCCACTACCTTCTGGTGAGAAGGCGTTTCTCTGAATGCCCTCTAAACCTCCTGTTTTTCCTATAACTTTAGGCTCCCCTCGTTATTGACCTTTCTATTCAGGGGAACAGCTGCTTTCTGTCACGGCCCTCATGGTCTTGTGCACCTCTCTCTCTCACTTGCAAGGACCATTCCATCCTTGTGACTGCCGATGTTACTGACATCTCAACAACGTGCCCTTAATACAGCGGATTTAGAGATGTAAGATCATGAACTTACTGAGTGGTGGAACAGACTTGACGGGCTGAATGGCCACCCCCTGCTTTCTTGTGTTCTACAGGCGGGGAGAGATAGAGATTTTATGAGATCAGGTCTGAACAAATGAAGACAGTGGTGGGACAAAGGAAATAAGGCCGAAATCAGAAGAAGGTTGAATGGCTGGAGTTGGTAGGACAGATAGGGAAGGATGAGGTGAAGAGGGTAATGCTAATGTATCAATAACATAAAACTATAGTTTTCTTGTGAATGTTTAGCTGTACTTCAGGGAAGGAGCCCTGTGCCCTGCACTTGCACTGGCCTAGATGTGACATTCATCAGCACTATTCACCTTTAGTGAGTGAACTTCAATTATTTTATTCACTCATGGGATATGGGTGTCACTGGCTGGGCCAGCATTTGTTGCCCATCCCTAGTTGCCCTCGATGAGGTGGTGGTGAGCTGCCTTCTTGAACCGCTGCAGTCTGTCTAATGTGGGTTGAGCCACAACACCCTTAGGGAAGGAATTCCAGGATTTTGATTTAGCAACACTGAAGGAACAGCGATATATTTCCAAGTCAGGGTGGTGAGTGGCTTGGAAGAGAACTGCAAGGGATAGTGTTCTCAAGTATCTGCTGCCCGTGTCCTTCAAATGGAAATGGTTGTGGGCTTCGAAGGTGCTGTCTGAGGATCTTTGGTGAATTTCTGCAATGTGTCCTGTAGATAGTACACACTGCTGCCTCTGAACATCGATGGTGGAGGGAGTGGATGATTGTGGGTATGATGCCAATCAAATGAGCTGCTTTGTCCTGGATGGTGTCAAGCCCCTTGAGAGTTGTTAGAAAAAGATTGTTAGGATCAAATCAGCCGCTGCTCTTCCCTGCCACATGCAGGATTTTGATAATTAACAAGAGAGTCTGTGCGCCATCAGGACTGGCAGTAATCAGACCACATAGATTCATGAGCAATACAGAAGTACCAGAGGGAGGAGAGTTTTTTCACACAGTGGGTAGTTGTGATCTGGACAGCATTGCCTGAGAGGGCGATGGGAGCAGATTGATACAGTTTTCCAAAGGGAAATGATAAATACTTGAGAAGGTGAACATCTCAGGGTTAGGTGGCAGGGATTAATTAGTTGGCTCTATGAAAGGACCATCACAGGTTGATCCAGTGAATGGCTGGATGAATGTTTTTCTCTGCTGTATGATTCTCTGAAGATGTACACAATGAGTGAAATTCTCAGCCAGAAGTGTTTGTAAAAAACAGCATTCCAGGGGCATATTTTCAATTTCAATACCAAGATGCAAGTTAACGCCCAGACGAAGTAGCAGCGTGAGGTGCAGAGAATTTCTTATGCAGAAGATGACACATCTAAGTTTCTTTCCATTACCAGGCCCTTCATCAGAAAGACGGCTCATATTCAGAGTGACCCAATTAGCTCAGGTTCGAGTGTGAAGGGAGATTCTCTGAACCCGACTTCGCAATGGATAACACAATCTCCAAATCCATTCCCTTTGTGGGAAATCTCCTTTTGGGACTTGGCATTGTCAAAGTAATCAGATCCATTGGATATCATCAATATCTACCAACCAGACCCGGAACAGCTCAAACAAATGTAGAGAGTGCTGGAGTATCTGTGGAGAGAGAATCAGAGTTCATGTTTCGACTCTTCTTCAGAACTGACCCTCAGTTGCACAGTATACTGTCTACCTTTCAACGTTCACTCACCTAACTATTGATGCTCAGTAGCAGCAGTGTGTATCATCTATAAGATGCACTGCAGATACAGCAGCTTATCTGAGTGGGTACGGCTCCAAAAACACTCAAGAAGCTCAACACCATCCAGAATAGAGCGGCTCATTCAATTGGCATCCCATTCACTATCTTCAACTCTCACTGACCCCAACACTGACACATAGAGGCAGCAGTGTGTCCAATCACATGATGCAAAACAACTGCTCACCAGGCTCCTTTAATATCAGCTTCCATAGTTGGGACTTCTGCCCAGGAAGAGGAATTCCACTCCAGGACATCCCAGACGGCCTCCTATTTCAAGGACTGCAATTCTCCCTCCCAACCTGATCAACAATGCCCTCGAGCGCATCTCCTCCACTTCCCGCACCTCTGCCCTTGAACCCCACCCCACCATCTGCAACAAGGACAGAGGCCCACTGGTCCTCACCTTCCACCCCTCTAATTTCTGGATACGGTGTATTATCTGCCATTTCAGCCACCTACAACCAAACCTTCCCATCCCTCTCTGTGTCCCTCGTTAGATCCATGCTGCACACCAACTGACCTTCAACACCTTCCTATGCCACTGCAAGAGGTGTAAACCCTGCACCCATACCTCCCCCACTCACCTCCATCCAAGGCCCAAAAGGATCCTTCCACATCTGGCAGAGACTTTCCTGCACATCCAAACACCTCATCTACTGTCTCCGTTGCTCTTGATATAGTCTCCTCTACAATAGGAAGACAGGACACCAACTCGCAGAACGTTTCAGGGAACACCTCTGGGACACACGCACCACTGCCCTGTGGCCGAACACTTTAACTCCTCCTCCCACTCCACCAAGGGTATGCAGGTCCTGGGCCTCCTCCATCACCAAACCCTAACCACCCGACACCTGGAGGCAGAACGCCTCATCTTCCACCTTGGGACCCTCCAACCACATGGCATCAAATTTGCTAGTTTCCTCACCTCCCCTCCTCCCACCTCATCCCAATCCAACCCTCCAACTCAGCAACACCCTCTTCAACTGTCCTACTTGTCCATCTTCCTTCCCACCTATCCGTTCCAACCTCCCCTCTGACCTATCATCACCACCACCCCCACCTGCATCTACCTATCACCTTCCCAGTCACCTTCCCCCTACCCTCCTATTTATCTCTCAGCTCCCTTCCCCACTAACCCCGCCCCCACACACATTCCCAGTGAAGAGCTTTTGCCCGAAATGTCGACTCTCCTCGGATGCTGCCTGACCTGCTGTGCTTTTCCAGCACCACACATTTCGACCTCTACCTTCTAGAAGGACAAGGGCAACAGATAGATGGCGACACCACCCCCTGCGTGTTCCCCTCCAAGTCACTCTCCATCCTGACTTGGAGAAATATTGCTGTTCCTTTACTGTCACTGGGTCAAAATCCTAAAATTCGCTTCCTAACAGTATTGTGACTCCATCTCTAGCACATGGACTGCAGCAGTTCAAGTGGAGTGAGGAAGATATAAGCATGCAGGTTCATAGCTCCTTGAAAGTGGAGTCACGGATAGATCGAATAGTGATGGTATGCTTTCCTTTATTAGACAGAGCATTGAGTATAAGAGTTAGGAGGTCATGTTGTTGCTGTAAAGGACATTGGTTAGGCCTTTTGAAAAATTCTGGTCTCCATCCTATATGAAGGATGTTAAGAAACTTGAAAGGGTTCAGAAAAGATTTACAAGGATGTTGCCAGGGTTGGAGGATTTGAGCTACAGGGAGAGGCTGAACAGGCTGGGACTGTTTTCCTTGGAATATGGGAGGCTGAGGGGAGACCTTATAGAGGTTTATAAAATCATGAGGGCCATGGATAGGATAAATAGACAAGGTCTTTTCCCTGGGGTGGGGCAATCCAGAACTAGAGGGCATAGGTTTAGGGTGAAAGGGGAAAGATTTAAAGAGACCTAAGTGACAACGTTTTCATGCAGATGATGATACGTGTATGGAATGAGCTGCCAGAGGAAGTGGTGGAGGCTGGTACAATTGCAACATTTAAGAGGCATTTTGATGGGTATATGAATAGGAAGGGTTTGGAGGGATATGGGCCAGGTGCTAGCAAATGGGACTAGATTAGGTTAAGACACCTGGTCGGTATGGACGAGATGGACCGAAGGGCATCTAGGCCAGTGCAAGTGCAGGGCACAGGGCTCCTTCTCTGAAGTACAGCTAAACATTCACAAGAAAACCATAGTTTTATGTTATTGATACATTAGCATTACCCTCTTCACCTCATCCTTCCCTATCTGTCCTACCAACTCCAGCCATTCAACCTTCTTCTGATTTCGGCCTTATTTCCTTTGTCCCACCACTGTCTTCATTTGTTCAGACCTGATCTCATAAAATCTCTATCTCTCCCCGCCTGTAGAACACAAGAAAGCAGGGGGTGGCCATTCAGCCCGTCAAGTCTGTTCCACCACTCAGTAAGTTCTGTGCTGGATGTGCTGTTTCTGTGCTGGGCGTCTCTATGACTGTATGACTCTAAATCTCCCAGAATTAGGGATACATGGGATTCGGGAGAATGAGGAATTGGAAGAAATTATTATCACCAAGAAGCCTGTGTTAGAGAAACTAATGGGAATGAAGGACTGATGATCTACATCCTGAAAGAGATATCTAGGGAGATAGTGAATACATTGGTGATTGTCTTGCAAAATTCTACTGTTAAGTAGATTGTTAGGAAGAACAAATGTGCAGAGTTTTTATTAAACTATGAAGGTTACAAAGTGCAGAGATTCAAGGGGAGTCCTTAGAACATAAGAACCAGGAGAGAGAGGAGGCCATTTGGCCCTTCGAGCCTGCTCCACCATTCCATAAAACCATGGCTGATCTTTTCATGACCTCAGCTAACTTACCCACCCGCTCATCGTAACCCTTAATTCCTTTATTTAAAAAAAATCTACCTTAGCTTTAAAAACAGTTACTAAAGTAGCGTCAACTACTTCCCTGGGCAGGGAATTCCACAGACTCACAGCCCTTTGGGTGAAGAAGTTCCTCCTCAATTCAGTCCTAAACCTGTTCCCCCTAATCTTGAGGCTATGCCGCTTGTCCTAGCTTCACCTGCCAGTGGAAACATCCTCTCTACTTCTATTTTATCGATTCCCTTCATAATTTTATATGTTTCTATAAGATCCCCCCTTCGTTCTTCTGAATTCCAATGAATATCATCCCAGTCTCCTCACAAGCCAACCCCTCTCAACTCCAGAATCAACCCAGTTAATCTCTGCCCCCCCCCCCCCTCCAGTGCCAGTACATCATTTCTCAAGTAAGGAGACCAAACCTGCACATAGTACTTGAGGTGTGGCCTCACCAGCACCTTGTACACCTGTAACATAACCTCTCTGCTTTTAAATTCATTGCCTTTAGCAATGAAGGACAAAATTCCATTTGCCTTCCTAATTACTTGTTGTACCTGCAGACCAACCTTCTGTAATTCATGCACAAGGACACCCAGATCCCTCTGCACAGCAGCATGCTGCAACTTTTTACCACTCAAGTAATAACCTATTTTACTGTTACTCTTACCAAAATGGATGATTTCACATTTATTAACGTTGTATTCCATCTGCCAGACCTTTGCCCACTCACTTAAATTAACTACGTTCCTCTGCAAAGTTTCATTGTCCCCTGTACACTTTGCTCTATCACTCATCTTAGTGTCATCTGCAAACTTTGACACCATACACATGGTCCCCAACTCCAAGTCATCTATAAAAATTGTAAATAATTGCAGTCCCAATCCCGATCCCTGAGGCACACCACAAGTCACTGATCGCCAGCCAGAATTGCACTCGTTTATCCTCATTCTTTGCTTCCTGTTAGGCAACTAATGCTGTATCCATGCTAATACTCTACCCCTAATGCCATGCATCCTTATCTTATGCAGAAGCCTTTTGTGTGGTACCTTGTTGAAGGCCTTTTGGAAATCTAGGTACACCACATCCACTGGGTCCCCATTGTCCACCTTGCTTGAAATGTCTTCATAGAATGACAAAAGATTTGTCAAGCATGACCTGCCCTTCATGTCCTTGTCAGTAAGTCACTGAAGGGTAACATGCAGGTGCAGTAAGCTATTAGGAAAGTTAATGGAATGTTAGCCTTCATTGCAAGAGATTTTGAGCGCAGGACGAGTGAAGTCTTGCTTCAGTTGTATAGCAGAGTGGTTAAGCACACCCCGATTACTGTGTTCAGTTTTGGTCTCCTTACTTCAGGACAGATATTATTGCCACAGAGGGATGCAACTAAGATTCAGCAGACCTGTTCCTGGGATGGCGGGAGTGACCTAGGATGAGAGATTGGGAAACTGGGCGGATATTCTATCGAGTTTTAAACAATGGGAGTGATCGCACTGAAATTTCCAAACTACTTAAATGGATAGAGCCAGGCTAGATTCAGGTAAGACATTTCCCCTGGTTGGAGACTCTTGAAGTGGGGCCACAATTTCAAAATAAGGAGGATGTGACTTCGGTCTGAGTATGTATTTATGTAGAGGGTTGTGATTCTTTAATAGTCTTTCTCTCCAAGGGCTGTGAA
This sequence comes from Chiloscyllium plagiosum, assembly GCF_037043375.1. Taxonomy (NCBI): domain Eukaryota; kingdom Metazoa; phylum Chordata; class Chondrichthyes; order Orectolobiformes; family Hemiscylliidae; genus Chiloscyllium; species Chiloscyllium plagiosum. The sequence goes on along the minus strand of NW_028270155.1, from coordinate 6,458,707 downwards.
CGCTTAGTTTTTGAGTTTAAAGTAGAGATCGACAGATCTCTAAATACCAATGGTGTAGAGGGATAGTGTGGAGGAATAGGTCGATTTCCTACTGGACAAATGGTACTTCACACTCATTTTCTCCCCCTCATTCTGTCGCTGCCCGAGTATTCTTTGGCTACTTGGGGTTGCAGGTGAAAATGTAAACCCCAAACCAGTCACACAGGTTTCTGGCCAAGAACTCTACCCACCACATACATCTCCAAAGATTCAGGAGGCCATTCAGCCAATCATGTTTGTACCAACTCTTTGAAAGAGCTGTCCCATTATTGCCCAGCCCCCTGCTCTTCCTGCATAACGCTGAACGAAACGTACTTTCCAAGTACTTATTCAATTCCCTTTTGAAAGGTACTGTTAAATCTTCTTCCATAATCCTTTTAGGTACCATTTTCCAGATCACATCTCAATGTGTGAACAAATTACCCACTTCGGCCTTTCTGATTCTTTTGCCAGTTACCCTAGAACGACATTCTTTGCTTTCTGAATTTCCTGCCAATGGAATTAGTTTCTGCTAGAATCACTTTGCTGTTTAAATATCTCTTTTAAATATCCCCTTAATGTTCTGCACAATAAAGAGAACAACCCCAGCTTCTCCAGTCTCTCCATTTACTCTGTAAACTGACTCATTATTATTTCTGTCACTGTATTGCATCTGTGCTCTCAGATCACTGACTTGAAGCCCTTCATTAGTGGGATTCTGACTTTATAACACAACCGCTGTTAAGTTTCTATCCAATGCACTTTGTTGCACCTGATCTGCGTGGTTACTATGTTTGTCCTACAATAGCACAACCTCCTTTGTTAAAATGTGCAAATGTTGCCTGGCTGTCTCAAAGTAAGCTGGCGAATCCCAAAGGGGCAACAGATGCTCTCTAGTGTAATGTGGGGAGCTACTGGAATTGTAACCAGAATAAACTTTTCATCACATTACAAATACATTAGATTAGATTCCCTACAGTGTGGAAACAGGTCCACACCGACCCTCCAAAGAGTAACTCACCCAGACCCATTCCCCTAAGGTATATTTACCCTTTACTAATGCATGGCCAATTCACTTGACCTGCACATCTTTGGACTGTGGGAGGAAACCCATGCAGATACAGGGAGAATGTGCAAACTCCACACAGTCAGTCACCCAAGGGTGGAATCGAACCCAGGTCCCTAGTGCTGTGAGGCAGCAGTGCTAACCACTGAGTCACTGAGCCACCATGCATTGTGCCACCCATAAAGGTTTGGAGATCAAGAAGAAATGTAGGAAAGATATATAGCTGCGATCATCGACCGTTTTCTCACAGTATCAGTCAATGTGCAATCATTTTCTGAAGAAGGACTTATGCCCGAAACGTCGATTCTCCTGTTCCCTGGATGCTGCCTGACCTGCTGCGCTTTTCCAGCAACACATTTTCAGCTCTGATCTCCAGCATCTGCAGTCCTCACTTTCTCCTCAATGTGCAATCATTGTCAAAGAAACCAAATCTCAAGGGGACTACATCCAAATTGATATTGTGGCTTCAACCCTCTGATGTGGAGCCGCCGGTATTGGATAGGAGTGGACAAAGTCAAAAGTCACATGACACCAGGTTATAGTCCAACGCGTTTATTTGAAATCTTCACCTGGCAAAGGAGCAGCGCTCCGAAAGCTTGTGATTTCAAATAAACTTGCTGGACTATAACCTGGCGATAGTGAGGACTGCAAATGCTGGAAAGTCAGAGTTGATAAAGTGTGAAGCTGGAAAAAGCACAGCAGGTCAGGCAGCATCAGAGGAGCAGGAGAGTCAACGTTCGGGTCAAGACCTTTCATCAGGAATGGGGAGGGGGAAGGGGGCTGAGAAATGAATAGAGGGAGGGGGTGGGACTGGAGGAAAGGTAGGTTGGATGGCAGTAGGTGGATGCAGGTGGTGATTGGTGCTGTGTGAATTCTGATTTCAGCTCTCTCTAACATAGAGTGTAGCCAGATCTCCAGTCATTAGCTATGAAGAGAGATTTCAAAAACTGGTTCTTATTACTTGGAAAGTGAAAGATTAAGGAATATTATAATTGAGATTTTTCAGATTTGGCTGTTGATTTGATGGGATTGATAGTAATTTTTTTTCAAAAATATACTTTACTCAAAAAATTTGTGAATCAAAATTACAAAAACATTTCAACTTGAAGCTTACAGACTTTGTGATAATATTCAACTCGTCCCCATTCGCTATGTTTCACTCAATATAACTGTAACAGACTTAATATTTACCATGTAGGTTCCATGTCAGTTATACAGCCTAAGGGTAAAACATTGCAACTCATGGACTGCAGATTTAGCATCAGACATAGTTTTAGTTTCTACACAGTACGTGTCACTCTGAGGTGTTTCAATGTGTTTTCAATACTCTTGGTTTCCAATGTACATTTTTTTCTAAGGTACATAACCCAAGGATTCAACAACTTTCAGTTCCTTGGGGGACTATGATTGAAAGACTTTAAATAACCATTTTTCCCCACTGCGCCTCTGAGGCAGTTGCCCCAGGTTTCAGTGTGTCCCTCTGCATGTCGTCCTAGACCTTGGAATGTAGAAAAATGTTTTCCACTACTTAAAACATTTAGGAAGGGTAGATTTTAAATCCAAATCGGGTTTTGCTTTGGGAAATTAGTTTAAAAAAACGCACCTCATAGATATCGTAAAGTCCCTATAGTGTGGAAGCAGGCCATTCGGCCCATCAAGTCTACACTGACCCTGCAAAGAGCGTCTACCCAGATCCACCCAATCCCTGTAACCCTGCATTTCCCATGGCTAACCCATCTAGCCTGCATATCTTTGGGCCGTGGGAGGACACTTGGAGGAAACCCATACAGACACGGAGAGAATGTGCAAACCTCACACAGACTGTCGCCTGAGGGTGGAGTTGAACCCAGGTCCCCAGCACAGTGCTGCCCCTTTTAAACAGAGTTGTGGAAATCGCCATAACTATGAAGTTACCATAGTCCGACTGGATCATTGGGCTGATCTCGCATTAGAGAGTAGGACAGTTGGTGGTGTTTTAACCTGAGAGTCACCAAGCCTCAAGCAATGGGAGAGGTTGAGAAGGAGAGTCTTTGATGGTCACCTCAGTTGAGTGCAAGAATCGAACCCATGCTGTTAGTATTATTCTGCATTGAAAACCAGCTGTGCAAGCGAAGCAACTCCATTCCACTGAATAGCAAGTGTGAACTCAGTAAATCATCCTGAATCAGAGTAAAGAACAAAGAATAAAAAACCTTACAGCAGAGGAACAGGCCTTTCAGCCCTCCAAGCCTGTGCTGATCCAGATGCTCTATCTAAACCTGCCACCTATTTTCTAAGGGGCTGTATCCCTCTGCTCCCTGCCCATTCATATATCTGTCTAGATACATCTTAAATGACGCTATCACTCCCACCTCTACCACCTCCACTGGCAACACATTCTAGGCACCCACCACCCTCTGTGTAAAGAACTTTCCATACATATCTCCCCTAAATCTTCCCCCTCTCACCTTGAACTCGTGACCCCTAGTAATTGAGTCCCCCACTCTGGGAAAAGCTTCTTGCTATCCACCCTATCTATACCTCTCATGATTTGGAGATGCCGGTGTTGGACTGGGGTGTACAAAGTTAAAAATCACACAACACCAGGTTATAGTCCAACAGGATTAATTGGAAGCACACTAGCTTTCGGAGCGACGCTCCTTCATCAGGTGGTAGTGGAGGGCTCAATCCTAACACAGAATTTATAGCAAAAATTTACAGTAAGATGTAACTGAAATTATACATTGAAAAATTGATTGTCTGTTAAGCATTTCACCTGTTAGATTATAGTGATAGTTTCGCTTCTTTCATGTGTAAATTACAAAACCTTTTTTTAAGAAGTTGTATTCTCAGGTTAGCTGTTAACAATGGTGATAGCTAGACAATATGTTGAAGGTGTTGGCCCCTGTGTTCTGCATGCAGTTTTTGAGCAAAGTACAATGTAATCCTGCAAGTACAAATTCACCCACAAAATATATGTCTGCATGTGGGTCGTTGTCTGTCTGTGTGTGCGTGTGCCTGTCTGGGTTGGGGGTTGTGAGTGTGAGAAAGTGTATGTGTGTGTGCGTAGTGAGTGCAGAGTGTCTTAAGTCTGTGAGAGGGTGCATGTGTGTGTGGGAGTGTGTGTGTCTGTAAGGGGTGTGTGTGGGTGTCTGTTGCACGTCTGTGTGTATGTGTGTCCATGTGTATGTGTGTATAGGAGTGCCTGTGTGTGTGTGAGAGTGTGTGTGTGTGTAGGAGTGTGTGTGTGTGTATAGTGCAGTGGTGGTACCTGTAATGTGACATGAACCCAAGATCCCGGTTGAGGCCCTCCCTATGCTAGCTATCAGCCTCTGCTCGGCCACTTTTCTCTGCTGCCTGTCCCGAAGTCCACCTTGGAGGATGGTCACCCGAAGGTCCGAGGCTGAATGCCCTGGACCATTGAAGTGTTCCCCAACTGGGAGGGAACCCTCCCCTCTGTTGATTGTTGTGCGGTGCCCATTCATCCGTTAGAACATAGAACATAGAACATAGAACAATACAGCACAGAACAGGCCCTTCGGCCCACGATGTTGTGCCGAACTTCTAACCTAGATTAAGTACCCATCCATGTACCTATCCAAATGCCGCTTAAAGGTCGCCAATGATTCCGACTCTACCACTCCCACGGGCAGCGCATTCCATGCCCCCACCACTCTCTGGGTAAAGAACCCACCCCTGACATCTCCCCTATACCTTCCACCCTTCACCTTAAATTTATGTCCCCTAGTAACACTCTGTTGTACCCAGGGAAAAAGTTTCTGACTGTCTACTTTATCTATTACTCTATCTATGTTGTAGCCTTTGCTCGGTTTCCCCAATGTACCATGCCTCCGGGCATCCTTGCAGACTTAAGACATTCTGCACTCACTACGCACACACACATACACTTTCTCACACTCACAACCCCCAACCCAGATACACACACACATAGACAGACAAAGACCCACATGCACACATATATTTTGTGGGGTGAATTTGTAGTTGCAAGGTTACTTTGCTTAAAAACTGCATGCATTCATGTAGAACTCTGAGCTCAAAAACTGCATGAATTTATGTAAAACTCCATTATCTCACTTTTTAGATTAGAATCAACCTAAACCTCACGGCATAGACAGAGAACACAGGGGGCTAACTCCTTCAACATACTGTCTAGCTATCACCATTGTTAACAGCTAACCCGAGAATGCAACTTTTTAAAAAAAAGGTTTTGTGATTTACACATGAAAGAAGTGAAACTATCGCTGTATTCTAACAGATGAAAGGCTTAACAGACAATCAATTTTTCAATGTATAATTTCAGTTACATCACACTGTAAATTTTTGCTATAAATTCTGTGTGTTAGGATTGAGCCCTCCACTACCACCTGATGAAGGAGCGTCGCTCTGAAAGCTAGTGTGGTTCCAATTAAACCTGTTGGACTATAACCTGGTGTTGTGTGATTTTTAACTTTATACCTCTCATGATTTTGTAGACCTCAATCAGGTCCCCCCTCAGCCTCTGTCTTTCTAATGATAATAATCCTAATCTACTCAACCTATCTTCATAGCTAGCACCCTCCATACCAGGCAACATCCTGGTGAACCTCCTCTGCACGCTCTCCAAAACATCCACATCCTTTTGCTAATGTGGTGACCAGAACTGTAAGTATTCCAAATGTGGCCGAACCAAAGTCTTATACAACTGTAACATGACCTGCCAACTCTTGTACTCAATACCCCGTCCGATGAAGGAAAGCATGCTGTATGCCTTCTTGATCACTCTATCGACCTGCATTGCCACCTTCACGGTACAATGAATCTGAACACCCAGATCTCTCTTGACATCAATTTTCCCCAGGACTTTTCCAATTACTGTATATTTCGCTCTTGAATTGGATCTTCCGAAATGCATCACCTCACATTTGCCCAGATTGAACTCCATTTGCCATTTCTCTGCCTAACTCTCCAATCGATCTATATTCTGCTGTATTCTCTGACAGTCCCCTTCACTATCTGCTACTCCACCAATCTTAGTGTCATCTGAAAACTTGCTAATGAAGCAACCTACAACTTCCTCCAAATCATTTATGTATATCACAAACAACAGTGCTCCCAGCACGGATCCCTGTGGAACAACACTGGTCACAGGTCTCCATTTTGAGAAACTCCCTTCCACTACTACTCTCTGTCTCTTGCTGTCCAGTCAGTTCTCTATCCACCTTGCTAGCACACCCTGGACTCCATGCGACTTCACTTTCTCCATCAGCCTATTATGGGGGACCTTGTCAAACACTCTACTAAAGTCCATGTATATGATATCTACATCCCTTCTCTCATCAATCAACTTTGTCACTTCCTCAAAGAATTATATTAGGTTTGTAAGACATGACCTTCCCAGCACAAAACCATGCTGCCTATCACTGATAAGTCCATTTTTTTCCAAATGGGAATAGATCCTATCCCTCCGTATCTTCTCCAGTAGCTCCCTACCACTGACGTCAGGCTCACAGGTCAGTAATTACCTGGATTATCCCTGCTACCCTTCTGAAACAAGGGGACAACATTAGCAAATCTTCCAGTCCTCCGTGATCTCACCTGTGTTCAAGGATGCTGCAAAGATATCTGTTAAGGCCCCAGTAATATCCTCTCTTGCTTCCCTCAGTAACCTGGGGTAGATCCCATTCAGACCTGGGGCCTTGTCCACATAAATACCTTTTAGAATACCTAACACTTCCTCCCTCCTTATGCCGACCTGACCAGAGTTCTCAACGATCTATCTCTAACTTTAACATCCATCATGTCCCTCTCCTCAGTGAATATTGATGCAAAGTACTCTTTAAGAATCTTACCCATTTGCTCTGACTCCATGCATATCTTTCCTACTTTGTCCTTGAGCGGGCCAACCCTTTGTTGAAAAGTGTGATGTTGGAAAAACACAGCAGGCCAGGCAGCATCCGAGGAGCAGGAGAATCAACGTTTCAGGCATAAGCCCTTCTTCAGGAATCAATTTGTCCTGGGTCAACCCTTTCTCTAGTTCCCCTCTTGCTCCTTATACATGAATAAAAGGCTTTGGGATCTTCCTTAACCCTGTTTGCTAAAGATATCTCATGACCCCTTTTAGCCCCCTTAATTCCTCATTTCAGATTGGTCCTACATTCCCGATATTCTTCCAAAGCTTTGTCTGTCTTCAGTCACCTAGACCTTATATATACTTCCTTTTTCCTCTTAGCTAGTCTCAGAATTTCACCTCTCATCCATGGTTCCCTAATCTTGTCATTTCTATCCCTCATTTTCACAGGAACATATCCCTCTTGCACTTTAATCAACCTTTCTTTAAAAGCCTCCCACATATCAAATGTGGATTTACCCTCAAACAGCTGCTCCCAATCCACATTCCCCAGCTCCTGCCGAATTTTGCTATAGTTGGCCTCCCCCCGTTTAGCACTCTTCCTTTAGAACCACTCTTGTATTTATCCACGAGTATTCTAAAACTTACGGAATTGTGATTACTATTCTCAAAGTAATCCCCTACTGAAACTTCACTCCCCTGGCCGGGTTCAATCCCCAACACCAGCTCCAGTATGGCCCCTTCCAAAGTTGGACTATTTATATACTGCTCTAGAAAACCCTTCTGGATGCTCCTTACAAATTCTGCTCCATCAAGACCTCTAACACTAAGTGAATCCCAGTCAATGTTGGGAAAATTAAAATTTCCTATCACCACCATCATGTTGCTCCTACATCTTTCTATGATCTCTCTACATATTTGTACCTCAATCTCTTGCTCGCTGTTGGGAGGCCTGTAGTAGAGCCCCAACATTGTTACTGCACCTTTCCTATTTCTGACTGTGCCCATATTGCCTCACTGCTCGGGTCCTCCATAGTGCCCTCCTTCAGCACAGCTGTGATATCCTCTCCTCCACCCCTTTTACCTCCTTCTCTATCCCTCCTGAAGCATCGATATCCTGGGATATTTAATTACCAATCATGCCCTTCCCTCAACCAAGTCTCAGTAATAACAATAACATCATACTCCCAGGTACTAATCCAAGTCCTAAATTCATCCGCCTTACCTACTACACTTCTCGCATTAAAACAAATGCACCTCAGACCACCTGTCCATTTGCATTCATAATCTTCTCCCTGCCTACTCTTCCCCGTAGTCATGCTGACTTCATCATCTAGTTCCTTACAGGCTTTAGTTACTAACTCCTTCCTGTCCACTAACCTCCTCACTTGGTTCCCATCCCCCTGCCACATTAGTTTAAACCCTCCCCAACAGCGTTAGCAAAAGCACCCCCAAGGACAATGGTGCCAGTCAAGCCCAGGTGTAGACCATTCAATTTGTAATAGTCCCACCTCCTCCAGAGATGATTACTTTTGAAATAGTATCTGAAGCAAGAAACATAAAGTATTACAATTGTGATGAATCTATTACCATCAGGTACAGGGAGTGAAGAATGTAAGACCATAGGAAATAGGAGGAGGAATGGGATACCCAGCCTCCTAAGCCATTATATAAGACTGTGGCTGATCTGCTGCAGACCTCAACTCAAACAATAAGAGGATGCCATTTATGACAAGGCCAAAACAGTTTGTAGTACGGTTGCAAAGGTGATCTTACAGAGGTTTATAAAATCAGAGGGCGAACAGCCAAGGTCTTTTCCCCAGGCTAGAGGAGTCGAAAATAAAAGGACATAGGTTTAAGGTGAGAGAGGAAAGATTTAAAATGGACCTGAGGGCCAACATTTTCATGCAGAGGGTGGTGCATGTGTGGAAAGAGCTGCCAGAGGAGGTGGTGGAGGTGATATTATTACAACATTTACAAGGTATCTGGATGGATATGGGAATAGGGAAGGTTACAGAGATAGAACACAGAACATTAAAGCACAATCTCAGGCCCTTCGGCCCTTGATGATGCACTGACCTTTGGAACCAATATGAAGCCTATCTAACCTACACTATTCTATTCTTGTCCAGACAGGCAAAAGTGAGGAGTGCAGATGCAGGAGATTAGAGTCAAGAGTGTGGTGCTGGAAAAGCACAGCAGGTCAGACAGCATCTAAGAAGCAGGAAAATCGATGTTTTGGGCAAAGTTCTTTCATCAGAAATGACGCTGTGAGCCAAGTGGGTGGTGAGATAAATTGGGGGGTTGGGGGTGGGCGGTGGGGGGCTGGGAGTAAGGTAGCTGAGAGTGCGATAGGTAAATGAAGGTGGGGGTAAAGGTGATAGGTCAGAGGAGAGGGTGTAGTGGATCAGTTGGAAGGAAGATGGACAGGTAGGACAGGTCATGAGAGCAGTGCCGAGTTGGAAGGTTGGAACTGGGATAAGTTAGAGGGAGGGGAAATGAGGAAACTGGTGAAATTCCCATCGATGTCGTGGGGTTGGAAGGTCCTGAGGCGGACGATGAGATGTTCTTCTTCCAGGTGTCGGGTGGTTCCGGTTTGGCAATGGAGGAGGCCCAGGACCTGCATGTCCTTGGTGGAGTGGGAGGGGGAGTTGAAGTGTTTGGCCACAGGGCGGTGGGGTTGGTTGGTGTGGGTGTCCTGGAGATGTTCCCTGAAGCGCTCTGCGTGTAGGCAACGGATACAGTAAATAACACGTGTGAAAGTGCAGGTGAAACTTTGATGGATGTGGAAGGCTCCTTTGGGGCCTTGGACGGAGGTAGGGGGGGAGGTGATCCACAGGTTTTGCAATTCCTGCGGTGGCAGGGGAAGGTGCCAGGAGGGAAGGGTGGGTTAGTGGGGGGGCATGGACCTAACAATGGAGTTATGGAAAGCGAATAGGGGTGGGGAAAGAACTTTATCCCTGGTGTTGGGGTCCGTTTGTAGGTGGCAGAAAAGGCAGAGGATGATGCAATGTATCTAGAGGTTGATGGGGTGGAAGGTGAGGACCGGGAGGGTTCGGTCCTTGTTGCGGTGGGAGGGGTTGGGTTTGAGGGCGGAGGTGTGGGAAGTGGATGAGATGCATTGGAGGGCATCATCGATCACGTGGGAGGGGAATTTGCAGTCTTTAAAGAAAGAGGCCATTTAGTGTGTTCTGTGGTGGGACTGGTCCTCCTGGCAGCAGGAATTGGGAATAAGGGATAGCATTTCTACAGGACACAGGGCGGAGGAGGTGTAATCCAGGTAGCTGTGGGAGGTTGTGGTTTTGTAAAAGATGTCAGTGTTGAGTCGGTCACCATTGATGAAGATGGAGAGGTCCAGGAAGGGGAGGGAGGTGTCTGAGATGGTCCAGGTGAATTTAAAATCAAGGTACAATGTGTTGGTGAAGTTGATAAACTATTCCAACCTACTCATAGGAGCATAAGGTGGTACTGATGCAGTCATCAATCTAGTGGAGGAAAAGGTGGGGATTGGTGCCACTGTAACTATGGAAGATGGACTGTTCCACATAGCTGACAAAGAGATAGGCATGGTTGGGGCCCATACAGGTGCCCAGGCTACCCCTTTTGTCTAGAGGAAATGGGAGGATTGGAAAGAGAAATTGTTAAGGGTGAGGACCAGTTCAGCCAAACAAATAAGAGTGTCGGTGGAAGAATACTGGTGGGGACGTCAGAAGAGGACGTAACAGAGGGCTTAGAGGCCCTGGCCATGGAAGATGGAGGTGTAGAGGGATTGGATGTCCATGGTGAGGCTGAGGCATTGAGGGCCATGGAAACGGAAGTGTTGAAGGAAATGAAGGGCTTGGTGGTGTCCCAAATGTATGTGGGAAGTTCCTGGACCAGGGGGAATAAGACAGTATCGAAATAGGTGGAGATGAGTTTGGTGGGGCTGAGACAATGGGTTAGCCAGGGTGGTCAGGCTTGTGGATCTTGGATAGGAGGTAGAATTGGTCAGTGCGAGTTTCCCAAACTATGATGTTGGAAGCTGTAGGTAGGAGATCCCCTGAGGTGGTGAGGTTATGGATAGTCTGGGAGATGATGGTTTGGTGGTGGAATTTGAGGTCGTGGTCAAGGGGGTGGTAGAAGAAGGTGTCTGTGAGTTGGTTCATTTCTTTGGCAGTGTAGAAGTCAGTGCACCGATGCATACCCCTGTATCCCCCGCCATTTCCACTTCACCACCTACAAACAGACCCCACTACCAGAGATATATTTCCCTCCCCACCCCTATCCCCTTTCCATAAAGACCGTTCCCTCAGCGAATCCCTTGTCAGTTCCACGCCTCCCAACAACCCGCCCTCCCGTCCTGGCACCTTCCCCTGCCACCGCAGGAATTGAAAAACATGTGGCCACATCTCCCCCCTCACTTCCATCCAAGGCCCCAAAGTAGCCTTCCACATTTATCAAAGTTTTACCTGCACTTCCACATGTCATTTACTGTATCATTTGCTCCCGATGCGGTTTCCTCTATATTGGAGAAACCGGGCACATACTCGCAGAGTGCTTCAGAGAACATCTCTGGGACACCCGAACCAACCAAACCCACCACCGCGTGGCCAAACACTTCAACTCCCCCTCCCACTCATGCAGGTCCTGGGCCTCCTCCATCACCGCTTCCTAACCACCCGGTGCCAGGAGGAAGAACACCTCATCTTCCACCTTGGGACCCTCCAACCACATGACATCAATATGGATTTCACCAGTTTCCTCATTTCCCCTCCCTCCATCTTATCCCAGTTCCTACATTCCAACTCAATACTGCCCTCATGACCTGTCCTACCTGTCCATCTTCCTTCCAACCTATCCACTCCTTCTCCTCTCTGACCTATCAACTTCATTCACCTAACACACTCTCAGCTACCTCCTCCCCCGTGCCAATTTATCTCGCCACCCCTCGGCTCACAGCCTCATTCCTGATGAAGGCTTTTGCCTGAATCATCAATTCTCCTGCTCCTCGGTTGCTGCCTGACCAACTGTGCATTTCCAGCACCACAGTCTCATCCATATGCCTATCCAATGACCATTTAAATGCCCTTAAAGTTGGTGAATCTACTACTGTTGCAAGCAGTGTGTTCCTCACCCCTACTACTCTCTGAGTAAAGAAACTACCTCTGACATCTGTCCTATATCTATCACCCCTCAATTTAAAGCTATGTCCCCTCGTGCTAGCTATCACCATACATAGAAAAAGGCTCTCACTGTCCTACCTATCTAACCCTTTGATCATCTTATATGTCTCAATTAAGTCACCTCTCAACCTTGTTCTCTCTAATAAAAACAGCCTCAAGTCCCTCAGCCTTTCCTTGTAAGAGCTTCCCTCCATACCAGGCAACATCCTAGTAAATCTCCCTGAACCCTTTCCAAAACTTTCACACTCTTCCTGAAATGTGGTGACCAGAACTGTATACAATACTCCAAGTGCAGCCACACTAGAGTTTTGTTGCAGCATGATCTCATGGTTCCGAAACTCAGTCCCTCTACCAATAAAAGCTAACACACCATATGCCTTCTTAACAACCCTATCAACCTGGGTGGCAACTTTCAGGGATCTATGTACATGGACACCGAGATGTCTCTGCTCATCTACACTACCAAGAATCTTACCATTGGCCCAGTACTCTGCATTCCTGTTACTCCTTCCAAAGTGAATACCCTCACACTTTTTCACATGAAACTCCATTTGGAACCTCTCAGCCCAGCTCTGCAACTTATCTATGTCTCTCTGTAACCTACAACATCCTTCGTCACTATCCACAACTCTACCAACCTTATGTCATTGGCAATTTTACTAACCCATCCTTCTATGCTCTCATCCAGGTCATTTATAAAAATGATAAAAGCAGTGGGCCCAAAACTGATCTTTGCAGTACCCCGCTAGTAACTGAACTCCAGAATGAATATTTTCCATTAACTACCACACTCTGTCTTCTTTCAGCTAGCTAATTTCTGATCCAAACCAATAAATCTCACTCAATCCCATACCTCTATATTTTTACAAGAGCCTACCGTGGGGAACCTTATCAAACACCTTACTGAAATCCATATACACCACATCAACTGCTATCCCTCATCCACCTGCTTGGTCACCTTCTCATAGAATTGAGCCAAAAGCTGGCAAATGGGACTACAATCAGGTTAGGATATCTGGTAAGCATGGACAAATTAGATTGAAGGCTAAAGTGAGTACTGCAGATGCTGGAGATTAGAGTCAAGAGTGTGGTGCTGGAAAAGCACAGCAGATCAGGCTGTGGAGCAGGAGAATCGATGTTTTGGACAAAAGCCCATGAGACTGAAGGGTCCGTTTCTATGCTGTCTGACTCTGAGTCTAAGTGCAAATGCGGCAAAGACAGATGGGTGAAGATAAAATATAGATCAAACAAATACGTGAAGAGAAATGCAGACTTGAAAGGCTGGATTGTCTTCCCCCATTCCTATTTCTAGAGCCCATTGTCAATTTTATATTGGCCACGCTGAGCCTTGCAATTTTGAATTGGCATTGATGTGGTGGACAAGAAAGAATGTTGATGATTCAGGACTGAAAACCCCTAACAATCCTTGCTGAGCATTGACTTTAGCACAGGAGGTATTTGTGGCAATCTCTTTGTTTTCTGCTCTTGTCATCCTTCATCAATAACTTCCTGTTGTTAGTGACAGCTTTCCACAGCTGCTTCCTTCAGTTTCATGATTCCACAATCACAAAAACTTGTATTTATATAGCACCTTTAACATCATAAACAATTGCCAAATGCTTCACAGGAGAGCAGACGAACAAAACTTTGATACTGAGCCACATTAGGAAATTACAGGGTTGATAATCGCAGTGGGGCCTCCTATTCCATTGTCTGTATGTGTTGCTTATACTATTGCTCACAGATTTGAAGTTATCACTCCCTCTCCCACCAACACTGACTACCAGAAGTGTGTACTGTCTACAAGATGTATTTATATAAATTTACTGATGATCCTCAGACAGCACCTTCCAAACCCACACAGGACAACAGCGGCAGATACATGGGAACACCACGCCCTGCAAGTTCCCCTCCAAGCCACTCGCCATCCTGACTTGGAAATATATTGCCGTTCCTTCACTGTCACTGGGTCAAAATCCTAGAACAAAGGGCATTGTGGGTCAACCCGCAACACATAGACCATAGCAGTTCAAGAATGCGTCTCAACCACCTTCTCAAGGGGGCAACTAGGGACGGGCAATAAATGCTGGCCCAGTCAGCAGTGCTTGCACCCAGGGATTGAATTTTTAAATATTTTGTTTCAGGATAGGGATCTACAGATCTGATGTAGTAGAGGAAAAGCAATTTGTGATCTAAGAAAGAGAGGCTGTCTTAACCACAATGTAGTTTGTTGCAAGGTAGCAACTAGATACAAGGAACACAAATATAATGGACAAAGAAAGAGTTCCAGCACAGACAGGATAATGAGGCAGATGTTAGAATAAAAGGCAGACTCTCAAAGGTAACATCTGGACTATTACCTGAGCTATGTGAATTGGCACAGGGTAAATAAGATTGGAGAAGTGAGGGGATCTGATTGAAACTTACAGAATACTGAGTGGTGTGGATAGACTGGACATGGAGAAGATGTTTCCATGAGTAGGAGAGACAAGAGCCCAAGCCACTGCCTCAGAGTGAAGGGACAACCCTTTAGAACTGAAATGAGGAGGGATTTCTCCAGCCAGAGGGTGGTGACTCAGTGGAACTCATTGCCACAGAGGACCATAGAGGCCAAGTCATTGAGTGTGCTTAAGACAGAGATAGATAGGTTGTTGATTAGTAAGGGAATCAAAGGTTATTGGGAGAAGGTAGGAGAATGGGGTTAAGAAACATATCAGTCGTGATCAAATGGTAGAGTATACTCAATAGGCCAAATGGCCTCATTCTTCTCCAATATCTAGTGGCGTTCTAGTTTCTTGGCTCAAGGAGGGGTGTGATTTATAGGGGTCTCGCACCAGTACTGGGAAATTTTGACTGCATGGTTGGGATGGTCTACACCTGAACTATACTGGAGCTATTACTCTTGTAAGCTGCATAATTAAGGATGTGGAAAGGGTTTTAAATGAAATGCTGGGGGAGGCACTTAAAATTTGGCAAGATGTCGAAGAGTCAAGACAAGGCAAGAGAGATAGGTATTTGTATTGAAAATGTTAACCAACTGTGACAGGAAGGGATAGAGAAAATGCATCTAAGAGTGAATTAGCTCATAAGTTTGGAGGTTACAGCATTAAGGAAAAGACAAGCTGAAATCTCTATACCAGATGCAATTAGAATTAGATTTTACACATTAATCTCTTATGTGGGATTTTGTCAGAAGCTTTCTGAAAGTCCAAATGAGCTATACTCAATGTCTTCCACCGATCAACCTTGCTAGTTACATTCTCGGAGGATTCCAGGAAATTTGTCAAGCCTGATTTCCGTTTTGGGATTAAGAAAATGACAAGCTGAAATCTCTATACCAGATGCAAGGATCTGAACGTGGAAACAGCCATTATTAAGAATGATCCAATTGTCATCACACAGGCATGGCTACAGGGGCCTGAATATTTCAGGGTTCTAGGCATTTATGAAGGGCAGAAAAAGGCGAAAAAGGTTGAGGGGTGGGTTTGTTGATTAATCATACTCTCAACATAATAGAGAGGAGGACTTAAATCTAGGAAACTAGGTCGTAGAAGTAGTTTGGGTAGAGATGAGAAACGATAAAGGCATGGATCACTTGTGGGTGTGGTGTGCAGGCCCCATATCAGTAACCACATTGTAAAATGGTGAATAAAGGAAGGAACAAGTGAAGCTTGGCAAGAAGGCTCGGTGATCAGCATGGAGTGTTACAATCTACATATAGACGAGAAAAGAGTATGAAAGAAAGCTAGCTAGAATTACAAAAACATAGACTAAGAGTTTCAATGTATGATTAAAAGAAAAAGAGTTAACAAAGTGAACTTTGGACTTACAGAAAGTTAGTCTGGGATATTACTAATGGAAATACGGAGATAACGGGTTTTCATAAGTTTTCATTATAGACATTATAATTAACATGAAAATATAGATGATAGGAGCAGGAGTTGGCCAGTTGGCCCCTCAAATCTCCACCACCTTTCATCTTGATCATGGCCGATCATGGAGCTCAATATCCTAATTCTGCCCTCCGCCATATCCCTTGATCCCTTCAGCCATCCTTCAGCTCCTTCTTGAAAACACAAAACGTTTGACCTCAATCATTTTCTGTGGCAGAGAATTCCACAGGTTCACCACTCTGTGGGTGAAGAAATTCCTCATCTCGGTCCTAAATGGCTCACCCCTTAACCATAAACAACGACTCCTGGATCTATTGGGAACACCCTTTCTGTTTGGTCCTGTTAGAATCTGATAGGTTTCTATGAGACAACCCCTCATTCTTCAAAACTACAGGGAATATAATCCTAATCAACTCAATCTCTCTTCTGTGGCAGTCCTGCCGTTCCACGAATCAATTTGGGATGCACTCCCTCTATGGCAAGAACATCCTTCCTCAGATAAGGAGATCAAAACTGCACACAGTATCCTAGGTGTATCCTTACCAAGGCCCTGTATAATTGCAGTAAGATACCCTTGATCTTGTACTCGAATCCTCTCGCTATGAAGGCCCACTTACAGTTTGCCTTCTTTACTGCCTGTTACACCTGTGCGCTTTCTTTCAGTGACTGATGCACAATTTACAGCCATTCAAATAATAATCTGCCTTCCCAGTTTTGATCTGAAAGTGGATAACTTTACTTTTATCCACATTATGGTGCATCCAGCATATATTTGCCTACTCACTCAGCCTGTGTGAGTCACACTGCAACATCTCTGCATCCTCCTCACAGCTCACCCTCCCACCCAGCTTTGTGTCATCTGAAAACTTGGAGATATTGCATTTAGTTCCCTCATCTAAATCATTCCCATATATTGTGAATAGCTGGGGTCCAAGCACCTGTCCCTGCGGCACCTCACATTCAGAAATGACCCATTTTCTCCTATTCTTTGTTTCCTGTCTGCTATCCAATTTTCTATCCAACTCAACACACTGCCCCTAATTCCATGCACTTTAATTTTAGACATTAATCTCTTAGGTCGGACTTTGTCAAAAGCTTCCTGAAAGTCCTAATGAACTACATTCAATGGTTTCCACTGATCAACCCTCAGAGAGTTCCAGTAAATTTGTCAAGTATGATTTCCGTTTTGGAAATCCATGCTGATTGTGTCTGATTCCACCACTGCTTTCTAAGTGCTGAGCTATAAAATCCCTGATAATTGTCTCCAGTATCTTCCCTGCTACCAACATCAGACTCACTAGTCTATAATTGTCTCTACCTCTCTTTTTCAACAACGGGATTACATTAGATACCATCCAATCTCTAAGAACTGTACCAGAGTCTAAAGAACCTTGGAAGATGACTACCAATGTATTTGTTATTTCTAGGGTCACTTCCTTTAGTACTTGGGGATTGAATTACCAGACCCTAGTGATTGATCAGCCTTCAGTTCCATCAATTTCTCCAACACCATTTCTCTACTAAGATAGATTTGCTTCAGTCCCTCCCTGTCACTAAACCCTGTGTTCCACAACATTTCTGGTTCATTATTCATGGCTTCGTTTGTGAAGACAGAAACATCTCAGAAATAAGTTTATGTCAAGACATGGAAGGGAGGGAGAAACTCAAGATAAACGGAGCGACTAGAGATGTAGGACTGGGAAGATTAGGAACTCTTGAAGAAGGTCGGGTAAGTGTAGAATTTTTAAGGAAAGACTGTCCTCAATAGGCACTAATAGACTGAGCTGTGTGCTTGTCGACATATATTGGCTCCTGATCCAGGAGAGTTTGACATTTTCAAACTTTCTTCCAAGCACTTCCATATGCCCACATCCAACCCCACTCCCCATCCCTTTACCACTGTAATCTCCTCCAGACAATAGCACCCAAGATGCTCCTTGCTTCTCCAATCTTGGCCTCTTGACCACCCCACATTGTCATCATCCCATCAATGGCATCCACTGACTCAGTCAGGAATTCCATCACTAAACCTCTCCAATTTTTAAGATGTTCCTTAATTCCGACAAGAGAAAGCTCCTTCATCACAATAGTGCAATGCGACTGTTTCCTGATGGGACCTCAGGTTTAATGTCTCATGCAAATCCAATGGTCCTGCACTCCCTCAGCTAGTTGCATGGGGTACTCCCACTCTGACGTCTCATATTTCTTCACTGACACTGCGACGATCAGACTAGATTATATGCTCAAATCCCTGGGGTTGAGAATTGAACTGACAACCTTCTGACAACCTGGCTGGACGATCGCTTTCTAGCCCAGGGGACAGTAAAGAGGTCACACTTGGGACCTTCTCATTCTGTTTGGCTCAACATGGTCTCTCCAACAAGCCCTTGAGGGGTGCAGTTAAATTCTCTTTCTTTCAGTTAAATGCAATGATCTCTGTATTTTTGTTAAACTCCCACCCGAGTGGTGGAAGTTCACACTGACATCCTCTCTCTCCAGCTGTCTGTTTCAGGACTGAGCAGATATGAACTCCTGATTTGCAAGATACCCCAGGGGGCATGGACATCAGTTGCAACTGATGTATGCTGCTTTGGAAATTATTGTCAATTCACAGTCTCAGATTCCTTTCAGCTGAACCAGTGTGGATGTAGCACTGCTTTGTCAATAGATACTCAGTCCCATTGTCCACTCTGCATTTTTAATAGCAACTGTGTCACATTGTTGAAGTCCATCATCTTAAACATACACTCCAACCTTCACTACAGCAGCTGAAGGTGGGAGTTCATGTTTATTTGACAAAGGCTTCCTGAACAGTAAGAACCCATACCTTCCATCAGCTACGAAGACATAGTCAACAATCTCTTGAGAACAGGTCCATCTCCAAGCTTCCTGCTTTATCTTGCGCCTACTGCAGCTGGAGCACATTGAGAATCCAGCCTGAACAATCTCTAGGCTGTTGGTGTCTCAACATTGAAGCTGTTTCTCTGAATCTCTACATCAGGTTCAAACATACGCAGAGAATGTTAGAGGAACTCAGCAGGTCCAAGAGCATCTGTGGAGAGAGAAAGCAGAGTTAAGGCTATGATTCATTATCAGAACTCAGAATTTCAGAACCGTTCTGAACAAGAGTCATATCAGACCTGAAACATTAACTCAGTTTCTCTCTGTACAGATGCTACCAACCCTGCTGAGTTTTTCTAGCATTCTCTGTGTTCTTGGTTCAGATTTCCAACATTTTGCTTTCGTCTAAGTCAGAACTGAGCTCCTTGTATTGGCTGTTCCTTCACTGCAGTTCATCAGTCTGGAACTCAATACTTAGTAGCACCTTGAGAGCACCTGCACCACCACACAATATTACAGTGCAAGAGGAAGATATATCAGCAGTTTCCCAAATACAACAGAGGGATGGACCATAAATGGGTCAAGAAGAGTATCTCCAAGTAGAGTATAAAATGAATGAAACATTCAGTGGGGACAAACTGCTGAGTGTAGTGGTGCACTGAACTGTCTAGGACATGATTAAAAATACAATGAGGAAGTTAGAAGTAAGAAGGGAAGTCAAGATGGAAGATATCAAAGGATAATGAAGTTGTATGTTATCAGCAAGGGTCATTGAACCAGGGTTCAAGAGACAATTGCACATGTTTTTGGAACAGGGTGAAATTGAGGGATTTGACTGCAAGATGGGTTTGATTTATCAAAGAATGCCTGTGTTCATTCGGTCAATATTCCATTTCCAGATTACCCTTTTGCTCATTCTTATGTCAATATTATTCAACTTTTTTTTAACTAGATAATGTCCTCAACAACAGGCTTTTTTTAAAAAATTCACTAAAGAGCTATTCCTATCTCTGTTTTCATTCTGAATCATTTTGTTTCAAATGGGAGAGCAGGTGGTATCAGGGATTCACTTGGGGATAGTTACTGGTTCAAGTTTAGGGACACAGCTTCAGGTCAAAGGGAACCAACTAGTGAGGGTGAAGAGTGCACTTTCTTTGAGATTAACTCTGCTCCGACTTAGTCCCCTTTAGTGAGTTCTTTTTCTGTATAAAAGAGAAACTGAAAACATATGGGGAAAACAGATGAGAATGATCATTTATTTGAATTGGCTTTAGTACACCCACAGTGTGACCAGTTCATGTCGCAGGCAACTCCCGAAATCCATTATGTGTCATACAACGCAATTATTTAAATCACCATTTATGTCTCTGAAAAGCAAGTGGCTACTTTGGGATAATTACGTTCAATTTATCTGGTTTCCGACACACTCAGCCCTCAGCCCTGATATCACAAACGTGTTGGACAATGTCAGGAAATGACTGAATGGCAAACAGGCTGGGTCCCAGGAGCAGGAACAGAGGAACTAACAGCTCTGGAAAGCTAAGACAACACACTCAGCACCGCAACCGCACAAGTTAACTCTGGAAACTAGTGCTGTAATCTGCACTAGATATTTGTTCCTCTCAATATTCCTTATTTTTGGATGTAACCAGGACAGCAAGGGACTGAAGTGATTTAAAGAGAGGTAAGTGGATTTGATTCAGTAAGTAACAGTGCAGTCATCAACAATTGCAATTATTAGTGGGTTAGGGTGGGGCGGCATTGAGTTCAAGCGTTCCCACTATGGTGATTCAACAATGTACCAGCTTTAAATAATATGGTACCTGACCTGGGACAGTGTAGAGGGAGGTTTACTCTGTATCTAACCCCGTGCTGTCTCTGTCGTGGGAATATTTGATGGGAACAGTGTATACAAGTTTTATTTTGTATCTAAGTCTGAGCTGTCCCTGTTCTGGAACTGTTTGATGAGGACAGTTTAGAGGAAGCTTCACTCTGTATCTAACACCCGTGTCATCCCAGTCCTGGGAACATTTGATGGGAACAGTGTCGAGAGAGCTTTACGCTGTACCTAACCCTGTGCTGTCCCTGCCCTAGGAGCTTTTTGATAGGGGCAGTATAGCAGAAGCTTTACTCTCTATCCAACCCCGTGCTGTCATTGTTCTGGGAGTATTTGATGAGGACAGTTTCAAGGGAGATTTACTCTGTATCTAACCCCGTGTTGTTCTGAGAAATGGACTGATTGTAATCAAATCATTAATGTAGGTACTAAAAGCCATGCTCACCACAGAGTTGGCGTGGTGGCTCAGTGGTTAGCACTGCTGCCTCATAGCGCCAGAGACCCAGGTTCAATTTCAGCCTTGGGCAACAGTCTGCGTGAAGTTTACACGTTCTCCCCATGTGTGCGTGCACTTCCTCCGGATGCTCCGGTTTCCTCCCATAGTCCAATGATGTGCAGTTTAGAATGGCTTGGTCATGCTGAATTACCTATCATGTCCAGAGATGTGTATGCTAGGTGGATAAGCCATGGAAAATGTTGGGGGAGGGGGGAATCCGAGTGGGATACTCATCAGAAGGTCAGTGTGGACTTGATGGGCTGAATGGCCTGATTCCACACTGTTGGATTCTATGATGCTATGAAAGGAAGTCACTTGTCTGACTCTAGAGGATGCACCATCGGGCAGGTTAGTTTGTTAAAATTACTACAGTACTGCATGTGGTATTATTCTGCCTGTTTTTCCCATGTCAAATTGGATCCAATCAGATGCAAGTAAAACCTTCAAGTAGCAAAGTCTGATAACCAAGGGGGTCATCTGATTATAACAAACAGAATTGAAACATCCTCTCGCTGAATACACAATGTGTAGTTCAAGAACATTTTGCCAAAGAAGCACACATAGAATCCCTACAATGCGGAAGCAGACCATTCGGCCCATTGAGTGTGTTGCTGGAAAAGCACAGCCGGTCAGGCAGCATCCGAGGAGCAGGAGAGTCGTCGTTTTGAGCATGAGCTCTTCATCAGGAATCTCCAACAGACGTCAACTTCTCCCATTCGGCCCATCGAGTCCATACCAATAATCTGAAGAGAATCCCATCCAGACCCATATGCCCTACACCTGTGACCATGTATGACCCATGGTTAATCCACCTAGCCTGCACATCCTTTGACATTATGGGTAATTTACCATGGCCAATCCACCCTAACGTGCATAGGCTTGGACTGTGGGAGGAAAGCGGAGCACCCAGAGGAAACCCACACAGACACACGGGGAGAATGTGCAAACTCCACACAATTGCCCAAGGGTGTGTCCCTAGCACTGTGAGGTAACAGTGCTAGCCACTGAACTACCATGCCACCTCAAGACAGGGTGAACTTTTTTTTCAGTCTGTCGATCGTTGTGGTCCAGAAAGAGAGTAATGGGACCAGATTCCATAGTAATCTTCGAGTTAATTAGAATTTCTCAAAGTGTCTTTATTTATTTACTTCAGCATTCCAGAGGGTATTGACTGGTTGAAAGTGAGGACTGCAGATGCTGGAGGTCAGAGCTGAAAAATGTGTTGCTGGAAAAGCGCAGCAGGTCAGGCAGCATCCAAGGAGCAGGAGAATCGCGTATTGGCTGGTTGTATGAAAACAAATGGCATGCAAAGATATGGGGAAAAGCACTAGGGAATAGAACTAGCACAAGTTGATGGGCTGAATGGCCTGCTTCAGTAACAATTCTGTGATTTGTTCTTGGGATGTGAAGGTCCCTGGCTAGGCCAGCATTTGTTGTCCATCCCTTACCACCCTGGAGAAAGTGATGGTGAACCATGGCATCCTTGAAGTGTAAGGATGCCCACAGTGCTGTTAGGAACAGAATGAAGCAACTTGATCAGTGGGGACATTCAGCCCATTACAACTGTACCAGTATTGTCAGAGAGCTCTTCATTTTACCCATTTCCCCAGTAGCCCTGAAAGTTGGGCGGCATGGTGGCACAGTGGTTAGCACTGCTGCCTCGCAGCGCCAGAGACCCGGGTTCAATTCCCGCCTCAGGCGACTGACTGTGTGGAGTTTGCACGTTCTCCCCGTGTCTGCGTGGGTTTCCTCCGGGTGCTCCGGTTTCCTCCCACAATCCAAAGATGTGCAGGTCAGGTGAATTGGCCATGCTAAATTGCCCGTAGTGTTAGGTAAGGGGTAAATGTAGGGGTATGGGTGGGTTACGCTTCGGCGGATCGGAGTGGACTTGTTGGGCCGAAGGGCCTGTTTCCACATTGTAATGTAATCTAATCTAATCTTGTCATAGAGGCAAAAAAAACAGAGAAGAGTCAAAGAATTTTTTTTTAATGCGTTGCTTCTGAGTATGCACTGCCTGTAGCGGTGCTGTTAATTCAGCACTAACATTGGAAATGGAATTGGGCTGATGTTTGGAAAGGGGAGAAATTGGAATATATGGGGAAAGGACGGGGGCTATTTGAATAGCTCCTCGAGAGAGGAGCAGTGATTGCCTGAATGGCCTCATTTGGTGCTGTGAGAACTTATGGGTCTGTCCAGGGCAGAACTTCTTTGAAAAAGCAAGAGAGACAAATCCAAACAGAATTGGAACACGACATGTTCTAAGCAGGACTGTCCATTGTATAGATACCCACAACGTTGACTTCTCCACTTCCTGATGCTGCGTGGCTTGTTGTGTTCTTCCAGCCTCCTGCATGAGCAAGTATGAGCAAGTATTTAAACAGCAATACATCACAGAAAGAAGCACAGCAGCTGGAACTCTGCCCCATTCGCTTCGGCATTCAGAATATTAATGGATTCATTATCTGAGAGCACTAGATCCTTTGTCTTCTACATGATCCCACATTATGATTTGCAAAAGCAAGTTTAGCGGATTCTATAGGTGAGTCATTGGAAGCCAGAACTCAAGACAAAGGGAGTGATCAGTATAAATTGCTGATTAAAGCAGGATACCTCTCGAGGTGACTGCAAAGGGAGGTGTCACTGGTGAAGTGAATAACAGTCCCATTTCCCACTCAAGTGGCTATGAGTTCGAGCCCCACCCCCAGGGGCAGAAGTGTTGCCCCCCTCCCCCGACCCCGGTTAGCAGGGGATGGTGGGGAGGCCTCAAATTCCAAAGGGTGGTCCACCCTGGTTAAGGCCCTCAAACTGTACATGTTAGCCACTGAAAGGCAATGCTTCCCCCCCACCACCACCACCAACCCCCACTCTCTCGATGTTGAGACTGAAGGGAAGGACTGGGAGGAGCCAAATCTCAGCCTTGTTCAGGCTTTACACAGCGAGTGTCACTCAAGACAGCCCTTCTTTGACACCAGGTTCTCACCATCCACACCACAGTCTCCCCTCACAGAACCAGTCAAATCCAGAACCCAGGTCAAGGCTGGTAGACAATGGCAGAGTTACCAGGACATGGGGCTTTTGCGGGAGTGGGAGGAGAAGGGCCAGAGGCCCAGGTCTGGAAAATCAGGCCTGGTTCCTGTTACCATTCCTCAGACCTCTGTCTTGAAAGCTTCAGCCTGCTGCCTCAAGGGACAGAAAGCGACAAACTTGCTCGACAACTCAGTGTGAGAAAGACCTCCTTAAATTTCCTCCTAAACAATGTGACTCTGATTTTGAGTATCTGTTGCCTCATTTTGAATTCCCCTGATCTATCCAGTAATGCCCACATCTCAGTCCTGATGAAGAGCTTATGCTCGAAACATCGACTGTCCTGGTCCTCAGCAGTTGCCTGACCGGTTGTGCATTTCCAGTGCCACACTTTTTGACCATGCCCACATCTAATAAATGCAAAGGAAGTAATTAACTTAACATGCAGTCTAAATAGTCCATCTCTCCCCATAATCTCCCATAACAGTACTGTAAATTCTAGGACAAGAATCTTGCAGTGAGTAACTGGCCTCCTGACACCCCAAGGCCTATCCACCATCTACAAGGCACAAGTCAGGAGTGTGATGG
This sequence comes from Chiloscyllium plagiosum, assembly GCF_037043375.1. Classification (NCBI taxonomy): domain Eukaryota; kingdom Metazoa; phylum Chordata; class Chondrichthyes; order Orectolobiformes; family Hemiscylliidae; genus Chiloscyllium; species Chiloscyllium plagiosum. The sequence goes on along the minus strand of NW_028270155.1, from coordinate 6,433,955 downwards.
AATACTCCCCACTTGCCTGGATGGGTGCAGCTCCAAAAACACTATCGATGATCAATACCATCCAAGATAAAACATCCCTTATAATTAGCACCTGTACCACCAACTTCAACATCCACTCCCTCCACCACCAATGTTCACGAGCAGCAGTGTGTATCATCTAAAAGGTGCACTGAAGAAATTCACAATTAAAAGCACTTTCCAACTCTCTGTTCTCGAAAAGAACAAGGGCAGGAGATCATGGGAAAACCACCACCAGACCAAACATGCACACCATAATATAAAACTCTATTGCCATTCTTCCACTGTGGCTTGGTAATAATCCTGGAATTCCCTCTCTATGGACATTGCAGGTCTACCTACAGCACATGGAGCTACAGCAGTTCAAGAAGGCAGCTCACCCCCACCTTCTCAGGGTATGAATAATAAATGCTGGGCTAGCCAGTGACACCCACATCCCTGTGAATAAATGTTTTAAAACTACACACGCAGCTTATAATTTAAATATTGGGATATTAAACCTTTAATCTGCACTCGGGGGAGATGCTTTTTCTCAGTCTAATCCAGCCTGACTTGCAATCCTACAGCTCCGGCTATCTAATCATCACCCAGGCTCATCCTGCTCGCGTTTTGTCTACCCATCTCCCAGTTCCTCTCCTCCCCAGCAGCTTTCTTATCTGACACCGTTCCGGCTCTGATACTTGGTACAGGCCGTAAGATCTTCAAGCATTATTGTGAGAGTTTCCAGCTGGAGTTGTGGGAGATATGTTTAGTTGACCACGGACACTGACAAGGAATCTAGAATGCTGTCTGTACAAAATAAATTTGGCACATATTGTCACCAGTCATTCAATTGCCTCAACATTGGAAAAATTGAAATAGTTTCCTACTCCCGTGTTTAGATTTGTAAGCATCAAATAAATACAGCAAGACAATAGAAGAACAAACGTGATTTAAACTGAAGATTGTTTTTGGTGACATCCAAATTCAGTAACCTAACTTGCCTGACTTTATGATGTAGTGAAACAATCGCTATGATTAGTTTCGATGTGACTGTAAGGGGCCAAATCTTAAACAGTAGATTTCCTCCTCGAAAGGACATTTGTGATCCAGTTGAATTTTAACAATAATCATGGTCACTTTAAATGATTCCAGATTTTGACACGTAAAAAGGTGTCAAATTGCTAAAGGAGTAGATTATTCCGATAATGTAACCTCCACACTAACACATGCTAAATTTACATCAACAGTAAGTTGTTCAAGCTTATTACCTCGGTGATTCATGCTACAATTATGACTGTCAAAAGTGTCAAACTTCATAAACTGGAACAGCCACTCAAACTCTAGATTACATTCTCGAAATAACTCACTGCTCACTGTCATTTTTTTATTATTCACTCAAGGGATGTGGGCGGAGGTGACTTGGTCAGCTTTTATTGCCCATCCCAGTTTGTCCCCTTGGGAAGCAATGATGCAGGGAGCCGGATTGAGGTTTACAAAGTTAAAAATCACACAACACCAGGTTAAAGTCCAACAGGTTTAGTTGGAAGCACAAGTTTTCAGAGCGCTGCTCCTACATCAGGTAGCTAGTTGGGAAGGTAAGGAACCACTGCAGTCAATGTGCTACAGGCTGACCCACAAAGCCCAGAATTTTGATCCAACAATACCAAAGGAACGGTACTATGTTTCCAAGTCAGGAAGGTGAAGTAAGGGGAACTTGGAGATGGTGTTCTCATGTACCTGTTGCCCTTGTCCTTCTAGATAAAAGTGGTTGTGGGTTTGGAAGGAGCTGTCTGAGGATCTTTGGTGAATTTCTGAAGTGCACCCTGTAGATGGTACATAGAACATAGAACATAGAACAATACAGCAGAGAACAGGCCCTTCGGCCCACGATGTTGTGCCGAACATTTGTCCTAGCTTAAGCACCCATCCATGTACCTATCCAATTGCCACTTAAAGGTTGCCAATGATTCTGACTCTGCCACTCCCACAGGCAGCGCATTCCATGCCCCCACCACTCTCTGGGTAAAGAACCTACCCCTGACATCTCCCCTATACCTTCCACCCTTCACCTTAAATTTATGTCCCCTTGTAACACTCTATTGTACCCAGGGAAAAAGTTTCTGACTGTCGACTCTATCTATTCCTCTGATCATCTTATAAACCTCTATCAAGTCACCCCTCATCCTTCGCTGTTCCAATGAGAAAAGGCCTAGCACTCTCAACCTATCCCCGTACGACCTATTCTCCATTCCAAGCAACATCCTGGTAAATCTTCTCTGCACCCTCTCCAAAGCTTCCACATCTTTCCTAAAGTGAGGCGACCAGAACTGCACTTAGTACTCCAAATGTGGCCTAACCAAGGTCCTGTACAGCTGCAACATCACCTCATGACTCTTGAATTCAATCCCTCCGCTAATGAACGCTAATACACCATAGGCCTTCTTACAAGCTCTATCCACCTGAGTGGCAACTTTCAAAGATCTATGAACATAGACCCCTAGATCCCTCTGCTCCTCCACCTTACTAAGAAGCTGAAAATGTGTTACTGGAAAAGCGCAGCAGGTCAGGCAGCATCCAGGAACAGGAGAATCGACGTTTCGGGCATAAGCCCTTCTTCAGGGCATAAGCCCGAAAAAAAAAGTTCCCTGGATGCTGCCAAAAAAAAAGTTCCCTGGATGCTGCCTGACCTGCTGCGCTTTTCCAGCAACACATTTTCAGCGCTGATCGCCAGCATCTGCAGTCCTCACTTTCTCCACCTTACTAAGAACCCTACCGTTAACCCTGTATTCCGCATTCTTATTTGTCCTTCCAAAATGGACAACCTCACACTTGACAGGGTTGAACTCCATCTGCCACTCCTCAGCCCAGCTCTGCATCCTATCTAAGTCTCTTTGCAACCAACAACAGCCCTCCTCACTATCCATAACTCCACCAATCTTCATATCATCTGCAAATTTACTGACCCACCCTTCGACTCCCTCTTCCAAGTCATTAATAAAAATTACAAACAGCAGAGGACCCAGAACTGATCCCTGTAGAACTCCACTTGTAACTGGGCTCCAGGCTGAATATTTACCATCTACCACCACACTCTGACTTCGACCGGTTAGCCAGTTTTCTATCCAACTGGCAAATTTCCCTCTATCCCATGCCTCCTGACTTTCCGCAGAAGCCTACCATGGGGAATCTTATCAAATGCCTTACTAAAATCCATGTACACTACATCCACTGCTCTACCCTCAACCACATGCTTGGTCACCTCCTCAAAGAATTCAATAAGACTTGTAAAGCAAGACCTACCCTTCACAAATTCATGCTGGCTGTCCCTAATCAAGCAGTGTCTTTCCAGATACTCATAAATCCTATCCCTCAGTACCCTTTCCATTACTTTGCCTACCACCGAAGTAAGACTAACTGGCCTGTAATTCCCGGGGTTATCCCTATTCCCTTTTTTGAACAGGGGCACAACATTCGCCACTCTCCAGTCCCCTGGTACCACCCCCGTTGACAGTGAAGACGAAAAGATCATTGCCAACGGTACTGCAATTTCCTCTCTTGCTTCCCACATAATCCTAGGATATATCGTGTCAGGTCCGGGGGACTTGTCTATCCTCAAGTTGTTCAAAATGCCCAACACATCTTCCTTCCTAACAAGTATCTCTTCTAGCTTACCAGTCCGTTTCACACTCTCCTCTTCAACAATACGGTCCCTCTCGTTCGTAAATACTGAAGAAAAGTACTCATTCAAGACCTCTCCTATCTCTTCCGACTCAATACACAGTCTCCCACTACTGTCCTTGATCGGACCTACCCTCGTCCTCGTCATTCTCATGTTTCTTACACATGCATAAAAGGCCTTGGGGTTATCCTTGATCCTATCCGCCAAAGATTTTTCATGCCCTCTCTTAGCTCGCCTAATCCCTTTCTTCAGCTCCCTTCTGGCTATCCTGTATCCCTCCAAAGCTCTGTCTGAACCTTGTTTCCTCAACCTTATGTAAGGCTCCTTCTTCCTCTTTACAAGACATTCAACCTCCCTCGTCAACCAAGGTTCCCTCACACAACCATCTCTTTCCTGCCTCATAGGTACATACATATTAAGGACACGTCGTATCTGTTCCTTGAAAAAGTTCCACATTTCCACGACATCCTTCCCCGACAGCCTATGCTCCCAACTTATGCTCCTCAGATCCTGTTTTACAGCATCGTATTTACTCTTCCCCCAATTGTAAAACCTACCCTGTTGCATGCACCTATCTCTCTCCATAACCAAGGTGAAAGTCACAGAATTGCGGTCACCATCACCAAAATGTTCACCCACTAACAAGCTCATCCCTTGTCCCGGTTCGTTACCAAGTACCAAATCCAATATGGCCTCCCCTCTGGTCGGACAATCTACATACTGAGTTAGAAAAGCTTCCTGGACACACTGCACAAACACCGCCCCGTCCAATCTACTTGATCTAAAGAGCTTCCAATCAATATTTGGGAAGTTGAAATCGCCCATGACTACTACCCTGTGGCTTCTGCACCTTTCCAAAATTTGTTTCCCAATCTGTTTCTCCACATCTCTGCTGCTATTGGGGGGCCTATAGTAAACACCCAACAAGGTGACTGCTCCTTTCCTATTTCTGACTTCAGCCCATACTACCTCCAAAGGCAGATCCCCCTCGAACTGCCTTTCTGCAGCTGTTATACCATTTCTAATTAGCAACGCCACCCCCCCTCCTTTTTTGCCACCCTCCTTAATCTTACTGAAACATCTGTAACCAGGAACCTCCAACAACCATTCCTGTCCCTCTTCTATCCACGTTTCCGTGATGGCCACAACATCATAGTCCCAGGTACCGATCCACTCTGCTGCTACTGAGCGTTGGTGGTGGAGGGAGTGGATGCTTGTGGATGTGGTGCCAATCATGCGGCTGCTTTGTCCTGGATGGTGTCAAGCTTCTCGAGTGTTGTTGGAGCTGTACCCATCCCAGCAAGTGGGGAGTACTCCATCACACTCCTGACTTGTGCCTTGTAGATGGTGGACAGGATTTGGGGAGTCAGGAGGTGAGTTATTTGCTGCAGTATTCCTAACCTCTGATCTGTTCTTGTAGCCACTGTGTTTATGTGGTGAGTCCAGTTGAGAGTTTGGTCTATGATACCCCTAGGATGTTGCTAGTTGGGGATTCAGTGATGGTAACACCATTGAATATCAAGGGGTGCTGGTTAGATTGTCTCTTGTTGGTAATGGTCATAGCCTGGCATTTGTGTGGCGTGAATGTTACATGCCACTTGTCAGCCCAAGCTTGGGTATTATCCAGGTCTTGTTCCATTTGAACACAGACTGTTTCAGTCTGAGGAGTCATGAAAGATGCTGAACGTTGTGCACTCATCGGTGAATACCCCCACTTCTGACCTTATGACTAAGGGAAGGTAATTGATGAAGCAACTGAAGATGGTTAGGCCTAGGATATTCCCCTGAGGAAATCCTGTAGAGAGGTCCTGGAGCTAAAATGATTGACCTCCCACAACCACAACTACCTTCCTATGTGCAAGTATGACTCCAATTGCCTCCTGATTCCCATAGATTCTAGGAGAAAGTGAGGACTGCAGATACTGGAGATCAGAGACAAAGAGTGTGACACTGGAAAAAGCACAGCCAGTCAGGCAGCATCCGAGGAGCAGGACAGTCAACATTTTGATCATAAGCTGATGAAGAGATTATGCTTGAAACGTCAACTCTCCTACTTCTCGGATGCTGCCTGACTGGCTGTGCTTTTCCAGCGGCACGCTTTTTGACCCTTAGATTATAGTTTTGCTCGGGCTCCTTGATGCCACACTTGGTTGAATGCTGCCTTGATGTCAAGGGCTGTCACTCTCCCCTCCCCTCTGGAATCTAGCCTCTTTTGTCCATGTTTGACCCAAGGCTGTAATGAGGTCAGGAGCTGAGTGACCCTGGGGGAACCCAAACTGGGTGTCACTGAGCAGGTTATTGCTGAGCAGGTGCTGCTTGATAGCACTGTTGACGACCCCTTCCATCCCTTTACTGATGATGGAGAGTGGACTGATGGGGCGGGAATTGGCCGGGTTGGATTTGTCCTGCTTTTTATGTACAGGACATACCTGGGCAATTTTCCACATTGTTGGGTAGATGTCAACATTGTAACTTTACTGGAACAGCTTGGGTAGAGGGGTGGCAAGTTCTGGACACAAGTCTTCAATACCATGGTTGGAATATTGTCATGGCCCATGGCATTCACAGTATCCAGTGCCTGCAACAATTTCTTGATACCATGTGGAGTGGAGTGAATTGGCTAAAGACTGGTGTCTTTAATACTCTGGACTACTGGAGGAGGCCGAGATGGGTCATCCACTTGGTTGCAATGAAGATTGCTGTGAATACTTCAGCCTTACCTTTAGCGCCGATGTACTGGGCTCCTCTATCACTGAGGATGGGGATATTTGTGGAGCCTCCTCCTCCAGTGCATTGTTTAATTGTCCACCATCATGCATGACTGGATGTGGCAGGAATGCAGAGATTAGATCTGACCCTTTGGTTGTCGGATCACGTCGTTCTGTCCATCACTTGCTGCTTCTGCTGTTTGGTACACAATTAGTCCTGCTTGGTGTTGTCACCAGGTTGACACCTCATCTTCAGGTATCCCTGTGCTGCTCCTGATATGCCCTTCTGCACGCTCCATTGAACCATGGTTGATCCCCTGGCTTGATTGTAATGGTTGAGTGGGAGATATGTCGGGCCATGAGGCTGGAGTACAATTCTGCTGCTATTGACAGCCCACAGCACCTCATGGATGCCCAGTCTTGAGTTGCTAGATCTGTTTGAAGTCTGTCCCATTTAGCACAGTGATGGTGACACACAACATGATAAAGATTATTCTCAATGTGAAGGTGAGACTTTGTCTCCACAAGGACTGTGCGGTGGTCACTATTACCGATACAATCATGGGCAGATTGGTAAGGGTCAAGTATGTTTTTCCCTTTTGTTGGTTCCCTCACCACCTGCCGCAGACCCAGTCTAGCAGCTATGGCCTTTCGGACCCGACCAACGTGATCAGTAATGCTGCTTCCAAGCCATTCTTGGTGGTGGACATTGTAATCCCCCACCCAGAGTACATGTTGTGCCCTTTCCACCCTCAGTGTTTCCTCTAAGTGTTGCTCAACATGGAGGAGTACTGATTCATCAGTCGAGAGAGGACAGTACGTGGTAATCAGCAGGAGGTTTCCTCAGCAGGTAGTTTTGAACGAAAGGGCACTGAAGGAATCGAAAGGTAGAGACCAACAGCAAATATATTTCGAAAGTGGGAGGCTGATCGGGAAATATGGATGAAAGAATGAGGCAAATTCAACAAAAACTAAACTTAATCAATTTCTGTAATAAATCAGGCGTGAGAACTAACCTGCTGTGAATGTAGATTGAAACATTGTGATTAATGTCCTACAATTCCCCTGATCGGTACTTGCTCAGGTGACTGGCTCATTGCCTGTTGATTTAGGGCTTGGTCAGAAAAGGCCAGAACAGCTCTGCTGGACCCTGAAGCAGCGATTCACTTCTGTTGAAAGAGCTAGGTAAGGTGTGCAGCTGGGTGGGGGCGTGCTGGAGATGGATAGCTCTGGGCCCATGTGTGAATGCCACTTTCCTCAGTCTCTCACTCTCTTTCTCGGTTCTCACACAACGGAGGCTATCAGATGTTTACTTCAGTTCTGAGCTTCATTTCCAGTTTCCTCTTTCTAAATATCGAACAACACTTTAGATTAGATTAGATTACATTACATTACATTACAGTGTGGAAACAGGCCCTTCGGCCCAACAAGTCCACACCGACCCGCCGAAGCGCAACCCACCCATACCCCTACATTTGCCCCTTACCTAACCCAAGGGCAATTTAGCATGGCCAATTCACCTGACCTGCACATCTTTGGATTGTGGGAGGAAACCGGAGCACCCGGAGGAAACCCACGCAGACACGGGGAGAACGTGCAAACTCCACACAGTCAGTCGCCTGAGGCGGGAATTGAACCCAGGTCTCTGGCGCTGTGAGGCAGCAGTGCTAACCACTGTGCCACCGTGCCGCCCACTTCTGATGGAGCTTCATTTTGCAACTTGCCCCTGGACTCTCATTCACTCTGCCTGAAAGGAAGACACACGAAAATATTTTTTTCCTGTGTTGTCTTTTCAAACTACTCTTTATTTTTAAACTTTCTCTTCCACTCAGCGTTTCACTTTTGCAGCCAGCTCCCCAACCCCGTGATCAACTATCCCCTAAGAGTTTGTGTAAATTTGAAAAAGGCAAGTCAACTCTGATTGGTTGAAAAGTCACTGTGGCAAATACACCACATTCTTGAATATTTTCATAGATTCCTACAGGGTGGAAACAGGCCCTTCGGCCCAGCAAGTCCACACTGACCCTCCGAAGAATAATCCACCCAGACCCATTTCTCTTACCCTACAACTAATGCACCTAATCTACACAACCCTGAACACTATGGGGCAGTTTAGCATGGCCAATCCACTCTAACCTGCACATCTTTGGATTGTGGGAAGAAACCAGAGCACCCAGAGGAAGCCCACGCAGACGCGGGGAGAACGTGCAAACTCCACACAGTCGTCTGGCACTGGAATTGAACTTGGGTCTATGGTGCTGTGAGGCAGCAGTGCTAACCACTGAGACACCGTGCCACCTTTTTGGAATGTGTCAGCAGTGTTTGCCTCAACAATGCTTACATTCTTTACAATTAAGCAAAAACAACGATTGTGAAAACTGCAGAATATCACAAAACCTCAACTGATCCAGTAATGTTCTTCTGTAGGAAGTGAATCTACAACAGTTATTCTGACTACTCTTTATGTGTCTCGAGTCTCCAAGTAAGTGGTTGACCTCTGATGCCCTCCTCTGTAGTGGTTTCACAAGTTAGCCAGGCCATTGTTACTGGGTAACGAAAGGCCCGACAAAGGTTACAGACAGTGGAAAAGAAGGAAGTCTAATTTTATTACAGTTCATTCTCTGGGATGTGTTTTCTACTTTTTTTTTAATTCATTCACAGGATGTGGGAGTCACTGGCTAGGTCAGCATTTATTACCCATCCCTAATTGTCCAGAGGGCAGTTAAGAGTCAGCCACATTGCTGTGAGTCTGGAGTCACATGTAGGCCAGACCAGGTAATGATGTCAGTTTCCCTCCCTAAAGGACATCAGCAATGGATTCATGGTCATCATTAGACTCATAATTCCAGATTTTTATTGAATTCAAATTCCATCACCTGCTATGGTGGGATTCGAACTCAGGTCCTCAGAACATTTCCGCAGTCCTGGTTTGTCCCTAATTGCCCTCTGAAGGGGGTGGGGGTACTGTGGGTCTTCTGGAACTGCTTACAGGCCGTGGCTCTCACAGTGCAGTTATGGAGGAAGTTCCAGAGCTTTGACCGAGTGGTGATGGAGGAAAAGCTGGCATATATCTGGGTCAGGATGGTGTGTGACCCAGGGGGAGACTTGGAGGTGGTGATGTTTCCATGTGCTTGCTGACCCTGTGCACTTGGGTAGCAAACATTGTGCATTCAAAAGGTTCTCTGAGCATCACTTAGGCTAACACAAACCAATAAATAATATGTCAGGAGCACAAACTAAAGGAAGGAGTCAATGAGTGGCTGCACTAACTGTAAAATCAAATTATTTTTTAAAAACTTGAAGAACATCTGATTGAAAGTTGGCACAGGAACTAGAGGAGAGATGAGGAGAATTTCTACGAATGGGCATTTGGTAGTACAGAAGTTGAGCAATGCTCAAAAAAAGGACACATTTTGTGACAGATTTTCATCTTGCACTCATCAGGATATTTCACAAGAATACCAATTCAAGTGAAAAAAATCAAATTTATCATAAGAGGAGAGTGTTGGTTGATGGCAAGCTAACTGTGATTGGTAAAGCATTTCCATGGAGAATGCTCCCATCAATGCTAATTGACAGTTAAATGCCAAGATCTGTTTAAATTTTAAACCAGATGAGTTGACTCTGATTGATCAGGGCATTCCCCTGAGTAATGAATCAGCAAATAGATATTTTGTCACAATGAAATAGGCACATGTTCTGTCTGTACATAATTGAACCCTGTGTATTAATATATGTACAATCACTGTGCCTGCACTGATAACTCTTTTATAGAGACAGCACTGATATGATCCTCCTGTGCTGTCAGTTTCTATGTTACTTATTGTGGGCATTTTATTGTTTCAGGTATTTTATTGAAGGCAAAACATGGCCTTTAGACCACAAGCACATTATGATGATGCTCTGTGAATAAAATAAGCAATGATTCTGCTGCACGCATCTCTGGGGGGGTTGGCATCGTATTTGCTGAATGAATAACTAGTGTGATCACACATTGCAGAAAATACTTGCCAAAGGTTTGATGAAGTTGCTAACCTGTTGGAAAATAGGAAGATTAGCACCTTGGCTTAAATCGCAAGGAAATTTCACACCAGTTCCTTCCAAGATGTTCATTGAGTGACTGTGATTCCAGCACATTGCAACTCAGTGGGCGCTACCATTATTCAATTCCCATTTCACTGGAGAAAAAGAAAAGAGGGGACATCATTTTATTTCTTTATGCTTTAGTTCATCTACTGCTTAAATCCATAATTACTGCTTTCATTCCTTCCAACCTTGTTCACATCTAATGCTCTTCTAGTCTGAAACCTATTTTCTGCAAATTTTTCCAAAACCCATTCGCCCGCAAAGCCTTGGTTGACTGGTCTAACTTGGCTTCCATACAACATCATCCCTTTTTCAAATTTACGTCCTTGTGTTTAATTGGCTGGATGGCCTTACATTCCATCGATCTCGATAATCTCCGTTAGCCCCACAGCCACCTGCAGTTCTGCAGTCCCATTTTTCTGTCTACAGGTAGTTCTTCTATAACACAATGGCTGTGTTCTTGTGCATCCCCGTGTTACAGAAATATTGCGCTTCAGAAACGACGCTTAGAGTATTGGCGATGTAATCGTTTTACAGCCAAGACACATTTTAAAAGTTTGCACATTAGAAACAGTGTCCCAAGTTTATCAATCGTGTTATAGCAGAACGACCTGTACTGCCAATTCTGTTTGCCCCACCATTGACAGAGGTGCCTCCAGCTTCCTGAGTTCTAAGGTCTAGATTTCTCTCTCTAAATCATTCCACCTCCTCCTTCAATACAATCTTTAAATGTCACCTGCTTGAACAAGTATGTGCCCAATAAGCTTCCTCTGTGACTCAAGCTTTTATACTAAAGCTCCTTCGAAGCACCTTGCTCTTTGAAGATGTTATCTAAATGCATATATTGTGCTAATGATATCTGTTATGGCCAATCACTAAAGCCGGTGGAGTAGTGGACAGTTTGGAAGAGTGTTACAGGTTGCAGGGGAAACTTGGATAAACTGCAGAATTGGGCTGAGAGGTGGCAAATGGAGTTCAATGCAGCTAAATGTGAGGTGATGCACTTTGGAAAGGATAACAGGAAGGCAGAGTACTTGGTCAATGGAAAGATTCTTGGTAGTGTGGGTGTGCAGAGGGATCTTGGAGTCCACGTGCATAGATCTCTGAAAGTTGCCACCCAGGTGGATAGTGCTGTTAAGAAGGCATACAGTGTGTTAGGTTTCATTGGTAGAGGGATTGAGTTCCGGAACCACAATATCACACTGCAACTATACAAAACGCTAGTGCGGCCACACTTGGGATATTGTGTACAGTTCTGGTCGCCCCATTACAGGAAGGATGTGGAAGCATTGGAAAAGGTGCAGAGGAGATTTACCAGGATGTTGCATGGTCTGGAGTGAAAGTCTTATGAGGAAAGTTTGAAAGATTTGGGTCTGTTCTCATTGGAAAGAAGGCTAAGAGGAGATTTGATAGAGACATACAAGATGATCAGAGGATTAGATATGGTAGACAGTGAGAGTCTTTTTCCTAGGATGATGACGTCAGCATGTACGAGGGAGCATAACTACAAATAACTACGAGGCCAAATACCGGAATGGCGGAACTACCTTACGCTGAAAGATTGGAGCAACCGGGCTTGTATACGCTTGAGTTTAGAAGGCTGAGAGGGGATCTGGCTGAGATTATTAAAGGATTGGATACTCTGGAGGCCACTTACAACAGAGTTGAGGAGAAACTTCTTCACCCAGAGAGTGGTGGGTGTATGGAATGCTCTGCCCCAGAGGGCTTTGGAGGCCAAGTCTCTGGATACTTTCAAGAAATAGTTGGATCGAGCTCTTAAGGATAGTGGAATCAAGGGTTATGGGGTTAAGGCAGGAACAGGATACTGATTGAGGATGATCAGCCATGATCATAATGAATGGAGGTGCTGGCTCGAAGGGCAGAATGGCCCACTCCTGCACCTATAGTCTATTGTCTATTGTCAAATTGAGGGGTGATAGATTTAAGACAGATGTCAGAGGCAGATTTTTTACGCAGAGAGTGGTAAGGGTGTGGAATGCACTATCTGCTAATGTAGTCAACTCAGCCACATTAGGGAGATTTAAACAATTCTTAGATAAGCACATGGATGATTTTGGGATAGTGTAGTGGGATGAGCTGAGAATAGTTCACAGGTCGGTGCAACATCGAGGGCCGAAGGGCCTGTTCTGTGCTGTCTTGTTCTATGTTCTATGATCTATTCCTGAGTAAAGTTCCCTTATCATTACAGTTCCAGATGAGATATTCCTAAATTGAGAAGCTCCTGGGTGAGGAGGGATGTGTTGTCTGCTCTTCTTTATTGACCACCTCCCCCTCAGTTGCTCACAACAGTATTAATTTGCAAAAGATCACTTCCCTTCGACTGTCTTTCTCACCAGAGTTTATGCCTGAAACATCGACTCTCCTCGGATGCTGTCTGACCTGCTGTGCTTTTCCAGCACCACACTCTTCGACACTGACCTCCAGGATCTGCAGTCACCACTTTTTCCATGTCTTTCTCCCCAATCAAACAAATTCATGTTTAAAAGGAGTCAATTGAATCAGGCTTTCTTGAACTAATGAAAGAGTGAGTTGACTAGTTACTGAACATAAGAAGGATTAATAACAGAACACAATACACATAGATTAAGAGTAAGAGGTGAGCCCAAATAAAGGTAAAAGATGAAGAAATATATACAGATTTGTCTCAGAATCCCGAGAAGAGTAGACAGTGAAACATTGCAGCCATTATTTTGGATGAGACCAGTAGAATGGATGTTGTTAAGTAAGCAGCTGGCTTTGAGATTCTTGGTCTTGCAAGACAGCAGATCATCTGTCATCGTCTTTCCTATCATGTGACCATGTGCAGCCCTCACAGCAAGAGAGTATCTTTCCTTTCCACCTGTAGTGCCAGAGTGACACGGAATTTTCTTAGCTGTGACCCTCATGCCCAGTTGCACTCACAGACCAGGATTGATGCTGGTGTTAAACTCTTGTTGTTGTATGTCTGCATCTTGGGAAATAACTCACAGGAGATGGCTTTCTGCTGAGGGATAGGGTGGAGGGTGTTGGTTCAAACATGACCCCAGCTTATGGTCTGCCTTCATAACTCAACTAGATGAATTATGCAAGTTTCATCAGATTAATTTCCTGAATATTACTATAAGGAGCACTTGTTGGAGATGGTTGGCATCACATTACATACAGCAAGCCTGTCCTTACAGACAGACTGACTGTGCAGTGTTGGGCTGGATTTAGCTGCCCACAGGCTGGAAAGTCCTGGCTTTCAGCTAAAACCTTGTTGTTCTCTCAGGTTGTAGTAAAAGTCTCCGTGTCATGTTTGCAAGAGGAATGATGGAGCTCTCCCTGGTTTTGTGGACACTGGGGTACGGGGGCTAATATTCTGGGGATATGAGCTTGGATTCCACCAAGGCAGTTGGTGAAAATTGACTTCAATAAAATTATCAATTTTTATAAATCTAGCCTAATGGTGATCATGTAACCATTATCAATTGTCATTAAAACCCTTCCAGTTCGCTGCCATCCCTCCCTGTCTGGCGCAAACCAATGTGGTTGATTCTTAACTGCCCTCTGGGCAATTAGTGATGGGTAATAAATGCTGGCCCAGCTAGCAATGCCTATCCCCTATCCCATATGATAGGAAAACAGAATATTTGGTTTATGATCAGATTGCTGTTTATGGAATCTCTTTGTTCAAATTGCATTTCCTCCACTTGAATTACTCCATGGGCTGTCAAATACTTTGATAGGTTTCTGGGATCACAAAAGCTGCTGAACAAATGCAAGTTTTGTCTTTCTTTCTTCATTGTGCTCGAAGTGCTGTCTCTAATTTGTGACTGAGAAACAGATTTGCATGAGACACTAAACCAAGCATATGGGGAGGTTTCCCCAGTGTCCTGGTACAAAATCAAATAAGAGTTGGGTATCATTGAAATCAAACTTGATGAGTGTTCCAGTTAATTGAATCTCAACAAGACAAGATTAACATTCCACAAAGTCAGGAAGCGGCTTTTGTTGCCATGTCCCTACCTCTGGTTCAGGAGATCTGGGTTCAAGTCTCACTTGTTCCAGATGTGGCCTGAAAGTGTCCATGCATGTAGGTAGGGTGGTAAAGAAGGCGTATGGCACGCTTGCCTATATTGGTCAGGAAACTGAGTACAAGAGTCAGGATGTCATATAAAACTTTGGTTTGACCACACTTGGAGTATTGTATTCAATTCTGTTCGCCGCATTACAGGAAGGATGTGGAGGCTTTGGAGAGATGAGGAAGAGGTTTACCAGGATGCTATCAGGATTAGAGGGTATGAGCTATAAGAAGACGCTAGAAAATCCTGGGTTGTTTTCTCTGGAGCAGCGGAGGCTGAGGGGAGACTTGATAGAAGTCTCTGAAATTATGAGATGCTTAGATACGGGCTGACGCCAAATTAAATTAATCCCTTCTGCCTGCCCTTGGCCCATATCCCTTCATCTTTTGCATATTTATCTGCTTATCTAAGAGTCCCTTAAATGCCCCAATTGTATCTGCCTCCACCACCACCTCTTCCAGACCCCTACCACTCTCTGTATTAAAAAAAAACTTGCCCCTCACATCTCCTTTAAACTTTTCCCCTTCTCACTTTAAATGCCCCCAAGCATTAGACATTTCAATTCTGGGAATGTGATTTTTTTTACACGGAGTGGTAGGGGTCTGGAATGCACTGCAAGGGGTGGTGGTGGAGGTAGATACATTAGGAGCATTTAAGGGACTTTTCAATAAGCACATGAATATGCAAGGAATAGAGGGATGTGGACCAAGAGCAGGCAGAAAGGATTAGTTTAATTTGTTCAGCATAACATCGTAGGTCAACGGGCCCGTTTCTGTGTTCTATGTATATCATTACCTGTCCCGATCAGGTTAGATCTGGGAGGCAGGAATCTGTTTAGATTCCGATGAAACTCCAAATCAAATGAGCCGATCATTTCTGAGAGACCGTACCCTGCAGGATTGAATACACTCCCCTTGAAGTGTATTCATTTTCCTCAATGTATGAATAATTCTGTACAGAATTCATGTTGAGAGGAATTCCTCAGTCTGGCCCACAAAACAGGAACTTTTGGGTGAAGCTGCTGGAATTACATTGGAAACCTAGAAGCTAGGAGCAAGAGTAGGCCATTTGACCCCCCACCCCCACCCCGGACCTGCTACATCATTTAATATGATAATGGCTGATCATTGAGTTCAATACCCTAATCCCACACTCCCTCCATATTCCTTGATCCATTTAGGCACAAGAGCTGGCTCTACCTTCTTCTTTAAAATTCTACATAAATGTCCAATATGTTCCCAGATGGAACACCCTGCTGCTTTAATCCAAACACTGTTTAGAGTTTCTGTATGGACAGTAAAGTCTTACAATGAATTACTTATTGACCCACTTCATCCAAAAAGCCGCTGCACTTGAACCTTCCCACATACAACATTTCTCCTCAATTCTTGCCATGTCTTGCAAGCACAGCTTTCCCAAAAATGCAGCATTCGTCAAACAGTTCCATCGCAGTGCTGCAGGGTCTGTGCAGGGGAAACTCTACACTTCTCCCCTCGACAGCACTGGCTGCTGTGAGATCTGTTTCAATGCCCAGTGTGATTTTTATTGAAATGGTGATTGAGTCAAAGGATATAGTAGAAAGGGTAGGTCAGTGTGGTAAGTGTGGAGGGTGGCAAGTGAATGAGTGAGTGAGCGGGTGGGTCATGGAGTCATGGAAACAGACCACCTGATTCAGTCCAGGTTAGGAGGGTCAGTCAGGTCAGGAGGGATAGCCAGGTTAAGAGTGGTCAGGCCTAGTTGGGGGGGTTAATTGGCTGGTCAGGGTTCAGCATGTAGTTGGGTAGACTCAAGTCAAGCAATAGATGAGAGGGCAAGAAGGTAATCAGGACAGGAGAGGCAATAGCTTAGTGCTGTTATTGTTGGGCTTTTAATCCAGTGACCCAGGTAATGTTCTGAAGACCTGTGTCGAACCCCACCAGGGCAGATGGTGGAATCTGAATCCAATAAATATCTGGAATTAAGAATCTAACGATGACCATGAATCCATTGTCAGAGGTAAAGAACTACCTAATTCACAAATGTCCTTTATAGGTGGGAACTGCTGACCTTTCCCAGTCTGGCCTACAAGTGACTCCAGACCCACCACAATGTGGTTAAATCTTAACTGCCCTCTGGGCAATTAGGGATGGGCATTGACTACTGACCCCAGCCAGAGACTCAGTGGAGGTAAGAGAGGATGCAGTTGTCCAGAGTGTAGATTAGGATTTTTTTGTCGAACATTTTCTGTATAGTAGGCGAAGGTGGGTACTGCAAATGCTGGAGATTAGAGTCAAGATGAGAGTAGTGCTGGAAAAGCACAGCAGGTCAGACAGCATCTAAGGAGCAGGAAAATCAATGTTTCGGGCCAAAGCCCTTCATTAGGAATGGCTCAATGAAGAGCTTTTGCCCAAATGTTGATGCTCCTGCTCCTCAGATGCTGCCTGACCTGCTGTGCTTTTCCAGCATATTTCCTGAATAGTGTCAATGGAGTGATAATATTGTCACTGGACTGTAATCCCAAACCCTCGGTTAATGCTCTGGGGACATGGGCTTGAATCCTACCACAACAGATGGTGAAATTTGTACTCAATCTGGATTAAAAGGGACAGCCTGATGGTGAGCATGTAACCATTGATGGTTATTGCTAAAATCCTGAAGAAGGGCTTATTCCATGAAACGTCAATTCTCCTGTTCCTTGGATGCTGCCTGACCTGCTGCGCTTTTCCAGCAACACATTTTCAGCTCTGATCTCCAGCATCTGCAGCCCTCACTTTCTCCTATTGCTAAAATCCACCAGGTTCAAGCTACTTGGTGTCAATCAGCTGTCTTCATGTGCTCTGTTCTCCATGTGAGTACAGAACTGCAGCAATCTGACTGACTGCTTTGTGAGCAATAAATCCTGGCCTCACCAGTGACCCCCACAAACTAGGAATAAATACCAAGAAGCAGGAAGTTACCCACTCTGTCCTTTATTGCCTTTATTAAATACCTTGTATTTATAGGAACCTTGAATTTTTAGTCTCTCCCACAAGTGGGAACATCGTCTCTACTTGTATCCTATCAAGCCCTTTCATAATCTTCAAGACCTCAATTATCTCAGTGTTCTGAGGATTCAGTTGATCATGAATAATTTAACATCAAAACAGAAAATGCCGGAAGTAGCAGCATCTGTTGATAAAGAGAATTAGCAGTCAAAGATGCCTCTATCCTGTATTTTCTCTCTCGTTCAGAACCTGTGGATTTATCATGAAAAGTTCAGTTACACCAATGTCACTAATTAATAGTGAAGAGCTGAGTGAATTGCTTTCGGCTTGTGGGACAAATGTCACAAGGACACCAGGAAATTTGCTATCTGCCTTGCATCTTCCTCTTCCTCAAATGCTAATCATGTTAGACTGTACGTTTATTCTTCAGTGAAGTTATTTCATTCAAAGCTCTAATGATGGATCCATACACAAGGAAGAACTCACCTTTCATAATCACACAACTTCTCAAACCACCCCACGCAATGAGGTTTCTGTTTTGTAGCCCAGTCACTGCTGTAGTGAAAGGAACATACCAACCAATTTGCACACAGCAATTTACCATGACAGCACTCTGATAAATAGATAATGTTTCTTTGGTGATCTCTGTTGAGAAAGAAATGTGGCCAGACCTTCCCTGCTACTCTTCATTGTAATGCCATGAGTTTTTTTTTAGATTAGATTAGATTAGATTAGATTACAGTGTGGAAACAGGCCCTTCGGCCCAACAAGTCCACACCGACCCGCCGAAGCGAAACCCACCCATACCCCTACATTTACCCCTTACCTAACACTACAGGCAATTTAGTATGGCCAATTCACCTGACCCTGCACATCTTTGGATGGTGGGAGGAAACCAGAGCACCCGGAGGAAACCCACGCAGACACGGGGAGAACTTGCAAACTCAACACAGTCAGTCGCCTGAGGCGGGAATTGAACCCGGGTCTCTGGCGCTGTGAGTTCTTGACCATCCACTGGGGCAGCACAGTGGCTCAGCAGTTAGCACTGCTGCCTCACAGCACCAAGGACCTGGGTTCAATTCCTACCTCGGGTGACTGTCTGTGTGGAGTTTGCACATTCTCCCCGTGTCCAGTTTCCTCCCACAGTCCAAAGATGTGCAGGTCAGGGTGAATTGGCCATGCTAAATTACCCATAGTGTTAAGTGCATTAGTCAGGGGTAAATATAGGGTAGGGGAATGTGTCTGAGTGGGATCCTCTTTGGAGGGTTGATATGCTCTTGTTGGGCTGAATGGCCTGTTTCCACACTGTAGGGATTCTGTGATCAGATTAGATTCCCTACAGTATGAAAACAGGCCATTCAGCCCAACAAGTCCACACCAACCCCCCAAAAGTATCCCACCCAGGCACATTCCCCTACCCTATTACTCTACACTTTCCCTAATGCACCTAAACCACGCATCCCTGAATACTATGGACAATTTAGCTTGGCCAATTCACCTAACCTGCTCATCTAAGGACTATGAAAGAGGTCCCTCCTTTTGATTCCTCATCAATTAACCTTTAACCCCAAGTGTTTGACAGAGACAGTCAAGGGGAGATGTAACTGTGATGTCCAGAATCCTAGGCCGGATAGATTGAGTAGTTCAGGTTAAACTCTTTCCACAGGAAGCTGGGTCAGTGAGGACAGGACACAAATGTCAACGCTATTGCAATTTTCATTTCGACAGTGAGTTCTGGTGATCTGGATCACGTTGCCTGAGAAGGAGGTGTAAACAGATTCATTAGAGACAGGGTTGTGGGGAAAGAACTGGAGAGCAGGGTTATCCAGGGACCAGCATAGGCACAATGGACCAAATGGCCTCGTACTGTGCTCTAGGATCCAATGATTTTATGGTTTACCTCTGCTTCTTGTTCCCAGTCCAGTGGTTCAGTTAAATAGTCGATGACGAAAGGGTCTTCAGGAGATGATCATCGCACTGAACCTAAAAGCACCACAATTCGATATGAGAACAGGAATCACTCACAATCTGGACATCATCTGAAAAATGGGTCTTCAGGCAGTGTAGTGCTCCCTTTGCACTGGGGTGCCAGCTGAGATTTTGACCTCCGGAGTGAACCTTGAACCAAAGACGTGCAGGTTAGGGTGGATTGGCCATGCTAAGTTGCCCATTGTGCCCAGGTATATGCGTGCGAAGTGTGTTAGTCATGGGAAATGCAGGGTTACAGGGATAAGGTAGGGCGGTGGGTCTGGGCTGCTCTTTGAAGGGTTAGTGTGGATTTGATGGGCTGAATAGCCTGCTTCCACACTGTAGGGATTCTATGATTCTATGAACTGATAGCTATGTGATTGTTTGACATTGTGTCTGCGAGATGATATTTCCATCCGCAAAAACAACTTATATTCATTAACTGGCTTTGCGGAAGTCAAGAGGGATTTATCAGTTGGAAGGAAAGTTCTTTGAAACTTTTCTGAAGGACACACCATAAATAAAACATTTTTCTGTCTCACCAGATATTATTCTTCCCAACAATAAATTCCTGTTTAAGAAACCAGACCGTACAAGAAGAATATCAATTCTTCTCTTTAGCATTTCAATAGGAAAGGACAGTGTTGTTCCCTAAAGCATGCAGACAATTCCAGTGGGAAGTGTTGGCTAATAAGCAGCACACCAGACATGTTCTCCAGTTAAATGACAGGAAGGGTGTGTTAGAGGAACAGAACCTATTTAAAGCTCAATGCAACTTTCAAGCTGCCTCCTCACAATAAAGCTCATGCAAGAGGCAATCACTGTGATTCCTTTTGGATCCATTTGATGCTAGTTCAATGATGTGGTTTACACCCCCTGGAGGAAGTAAAGTGGGAATGAAGCTGAATGAAAAACACTGATATTTATAATTTAATCCATCCACATTAAAACATCCAGACAGAGGGAGGTGATGAGGAGTATTTTACACAACACGTTGCAATGATCTGGAAGGAGCTGCTCAGAAGAGTGGTGAAAGCTGATTCCTAAAGTCCATTAGTCCAGAGTTTGTGTTGGACACACAGTCGTTATTACAGTGAAAGATGGGAAGTGTGCAGGGGGACCCTGCGGAATCCCAGTTGTAGCAGATGCTGGAAGAACTGCTGGGGAAACTGGACATTCCACAAGGCAATTCCTCTCTGCTGGAATCCCTCCGAAATCCTTCATTAAAATGGGGAAACCCTGCATGGTTCGGATGAAATAAGACAGTGACTTGGGAAAAGTTAGGCTGTTAGGTATTTAGCTGACCTCCTGAGTGGCTGTAACACTGACTCCATACTTAACTTCACACATACCCTCAAATTCAGCTCCCCCTGTCCCTGACCAGACAGTCCCTGGGATCTGACACCCCCCCCACGACCCTAACACACATCCCAGGACCCTGGCCCTCTTGCTGGACAGACCCTCTAAGCTGCACAGCTCTGCATGTATGACTGCTCCAAAGTGCCATACACAGGGATCAGCATCAACACAGTTTCAGAGGTCACTGCCTCACTTAACACTTGAGAAAATTAGAGGCATCGCTGCATCAGACCTGACCTAACCCTCTCCACCAATGCCCAGTATAATATCCCACAACACCCTCCCACCCATCCAAACCTTCCCCAGCCCACCCTCATGGTCTGCAACCATCCCCATGCCCTCCCGACCCAACTGAACACACCATCAGCCAGGCATGATATATAGTCATACAGTATGGAAACAGACCCTTCAGTCAATCTAGTCCATGCTGACCAAGTTTCCCAAACTAAACTAGTCCAACTCACCAGCATTTGGTTTATATCTGTATAAACCTTTCCTATTCCAAATGTCTTTTAAATGTTGTAACTGTACCTGCATCTACCACTTCTTCTGGCAGATCATTTCACAAGTGAACCACCCTCTGTGTGAAAAAGTTGCCTCTCAGGTCCCTTTTAAATCTTTCCCCTCACACCCTAAACATATGCCCTCTCGTTTTGATCTCGCCCATCCGAGGGAAATTCTTGGTTGGCATGGACGAGTTGGACCAAAAGCGTCTGTTTCTGTGTTGTATGACTAAATGACTCTGTGGCATGTCCCAGCTAGGAGAAAGTGAGGACTGCAGATGCTGGAGATTACGGTCAAGAGCGTGGTGCTGGAAAAGCACAGCAGGTCAGGCAGCATCCAAGGAGCAGGAAAATCAACATATTGGGCATAAGACCTTCATCAGGAATGTTGCCAGGTGCCATCCTACTAACCTGGGGCACCCTCCCCATTTCACACCCTACGTACTTGGCACCTTACCCCCTCAATCCCTCTGGCACCCTCCCCTCCCAACAGCCTAACATCACACTTATCTAATGTACTTAGCCTTTGACAGTAGCTATTTCTGAAGAATTGCCTCTCAGAAATACAAAGCTCCCTTCCCTCATTAAAAAAAGATGGGTCAGCTTGGCAATCCCCAGGTAATCCAGCCCACAGAGTTATTACAGCACAGAAGGAGTCTATTTGGCCCATTGCATCATGCTGGTTCTCTATAGAACAATCCAGTCCGTACCCATTCTGCCCGCTCTCATCCCATAGCTCTGCTAGTGTATTTGCCTCAAGTGTCCAATGAATTTCCAACTGAATATAAAACATAGAATATCACAGCACAGTATAGGCCCTTTTGCCCTTGATGTTGCACCAATCTGTGGAACCAATCTGAAGCCCATCTAACCTATACTATTCTATTATCATCCATATGTTTATCCAATGACCAATTATGACCCTTAATGTTGGCGAGTCTACTACTATTGTAGGCAGGGCGTTCCACACCCCTACTACTCTCTGAGTAAAGAAATAACCTCTGACATTTGTCCTATATATATCACACCTCAATTTAAAGCTATGTTCCTCGTGCTAGCCATCATCATCCGAGGAAAAAGGCTCTCACTGTCCACTCTATCCAATCCTCTGATTGTCATGTATTATCAATTAAATCACCACTCAGCCTTCTCTCTGATGAAAACAGCCTAAAGTCCCTCAGTCTTTCCTCATAAGACCTTCCTTCCATACCAGGCAACATCCTGGCAAATCTCCTCTGCACCTTTTCCAAAGCTTCCACATCCTTCCTGTAATACAGTGACCAGAACTATACACAATACTCCAAGTGTGGCCGCACCAGAGTTTTGCGCAGGTGCAACATGACCTCATGGCTCCAAAACTCAATCCCTCTACGAATAAAGCCTGGGTGGCAACTTTCAGGGTTCTATGTACATGGAAACTGAGATCTCTCTGCTCATCTACATATCCAAGAATCTTACCATTAGCCCAGTACCCTTTATTCCTGTTGCTCCTTGCAAAGTGAACCACCTCACAATTTTCTGTATTAAACTCCATTTGCCACCTCTCAGCCCGGCTCTGCAGCTTATTTATGTCCCTCTGTAATCTGCAACATCCTTCAGCACTGTCCACTACTCTACCGACCTTAGCATCATCTGCAAATTTACTAAATGATTTGTTGTCTCTGCTTTCACCAAACATGATGAGTTTTGTTGCTTCAGAAGTTTATGAGTTTGGAGGAGATTACAGTGACTGAGAGGGTTGAGACTGTGGTGGGGTTTGTAAACAGAGATGAGAATTTTACAATTGGGATGTTGCTGGGCTGGGACTAGTGTCAGTCAATCAGCACAGCGGCGATGGGGGAGCGGGTTTTGGTGGGAGTTACTGTATGGGCGATGGAGCATTGATGAGAGGAAGAAGGATAGGAGGTCATCCAGGAGAATGTTGAAATACTCATAATATCACCGACAATATGTGGTGTAGAGTGCGCTGGGTTAGTTAGCCTTAGATGGCTGGCTCACAGTAAATAGTGTGGGTTCAGGTCCTATAGCAACTCAGGTAATCATAAAGGTCTTACCTTGTCCCTTGTCTATGGCATAGCAACACTCAGATTAAACTTCTCTCTAATGACAAAGTGGAACATTGGTCAATCTTGCAAAACCAAGAGGGTGAAATGAAATATCTTTTGTTTTGTGTTACAGGTCATTGAGATGTTTTGGGCAATGTTTCCCCTATGGCTACTGATCTGCACTATGGGTTGGGCAGCACAATCAGGGCTAAGCCTCAAAGTCAACAGCAGTGACACAAAATCAGACTGGATCTGGAACCAGCTCGCTTCCTGGGAGGGCGCAAAAGATCCCAGACAAATCGGAAAGGTAAGATTCCTTCCCTTCACTACTGGAACTGATGCCTATCAAGGGATGACTCTATGACTCTATGAGATAATAATGCTTTCTGTCTCACATAAATGTGAAAGACCCATGTTTGCGATTTGAAGAGGAATCAGGAAGTTTGCCTTGTATCCCAAGACACGATTTATCCTGAACAAAGCAACCAGCAACGGAATATTTGGCTGTTATCAAATTGCTCTTTTTTGGGGAAGTTGCTGTGCACAAATTGGCTGCTATGATTTCTATCGGAGAAAGATAAAGTCACCATTGAATTACTGAATCATAGGGCTGCTCTTTTATAAGACAGATGACTGGGAATGGTTTCACCTGAAGGTCCGAGAGTCATACAGCGCAGAAATAAACCCGTCAGTTCAACCAGTCCATGCTGACTGTAATCCTAAATTAAACTAGTCCCAGCTGCCTGTGCTTGGTCCACATCCCTCCCAATATTTCTGATCCACATACTTAGCTAAGTGCTTTTTAAATGTTGTAACTGTACCCAGATCCACCACTTCCTCAGGAAGTTTATTCCACACCCAAACCACGTGCTGTGGAAAAGAAACTGCCCTTCATGTCTTTCTTAAATCTTTCTTCTGACACCTTAGAAATATGCTCCCTTGTTTTGAACTTCTTCACACTAGGGAAAAGGCACCTGCCATTCACATTATCTACACCCCTCATGATTTTTTAAACCTCTATAATGTCACTTCTCAACCTCCTGAGCTTCAGTGAAAAATGCCTCAGCCTATCCAGCCTCTCCTTATAATTCAAACTCTCCATTCCCAGCAACATTTGGTAAATCTCTTCTGAATCCTCTCCGGCCTGATATTGTTCCTGTAACAGGAAGACCAGAACTGGACACAGTAATCCAAAAGAGGCCGCACCAATGTCCTGTACATCAAAATCATGCCATAACTCCTATATTCAAAGGTCACATCTCAGGCAAGGGGAGAGGTGAGAAATAGTGATTGCACAGTAACGTCAGCTCAGTGTGGGAATTAAACCCCTACCATTGGCATCACATTGCATCATAAAGTGGTTGTACAGCCAACCGAGCTAACAAATCTCCTTCAATGCCTTAACGGTGTAGTTACTTTACTCCCCATTAAGAGGGCTTTGATGTGACCTCTGGTGTGGAAGGCTTGAGATAAATGGTGATGCACTGGACATCGAAACTGGCAGTGTGATCATTCACAGAGACAGCCCTCAGTTACACTCCAGCTGGCAATTCTGCTTGATGTTGAGTCTTCTGTTTAGGATTACGTTTTCTATGAGCAAAGCTGAAGTTTCAAGGATTTTCGCTGGGGACAGTGATTCCTGAATCTTGGGAATGATCTTGGAACATGGAAACAGTGGGAGGGAATCTTAAGATCTGGTTTTATGGAGGTTTGTGGTCTCAGGATCCTACAGTTGGAATGAAGAGTCCCAGTTGCTGGGAGCACTGTGGGGGAGAAGCAGCATTCTGGGAGCATGAAACTTAGGATCTGGGAATAGGGATTGAGAATATGTGGGAAAGTGGGGTGAGCAGTTTGACGATTCAGGGGCATTCACAGATTTCTAGACAGAAGTGCTCTTGGAAAGCAATCAATTAGTACAGATTCTGCAGTGGAGATAGCTCACAAAACTCAAACCAGAGAGTTAACATGGCTTATGCATCACTTTCACTATGACCAGATGGCCTAAAGTGTTTTAAACCCAATGATGTACTTTCTGAACTGTGCTCGCTGCAGGAATGCAGGAACTGCAACACTCAATTTGCACTCAGTAAGCTCCCACAAGCTTCAAAGACCAGAAAATCTGTGATATCGTTTGAGAGAGAACTTCTGGCTGGGACACCAGAGAAGTCCTCTGCTCTTCTATGAAACAATTCCCTGAGATTTTTTACATACACCCAGCCAGGTCAACGGTGCCTCAGTTTAACATCTAATCCAACAGACAGCGCGTCCTAATGGTGCAGTGCTCCCTCAACACCGCTCTGAAGTGACAGCCTTGATCATTTTTCTCCTGGAGTGGAACCTAAAGCCAGAATCCAATGAACCAGATGCGAGTGAGCTAGCAACAAAGGCACAGCTGTCAAAGAAAATGGAAACTACACAATACTGAAATTGATTTCCATCGCAATAACAGAAGCAGCTTTTCAAAGAAAATGGAGTGGAGGCTGAAATCTGGGACTTTGACTAGTGGGGTGGGTGAAGAGACTGAATGTATGGTGGGTAAGTATATCGAGATCACCAAGATAGGTCAAAAAGTAAATTGTCAAGATGAGGTAGAGAGTCTGCAGAAGGATATTGCTGGGTCAATGCATGGACAAACATTTGGCAGATGGAGCATAATGTGGGAAAATGTGAACTTGTTCACTTTGACAAGAAGAATGGAACATCAGAATGCTGCTTTAATAGGGAGATGTTGTAGAAATCAGCAATGCAGAGGGATCTGGTTGTTGTGGTCTATGAATCACATTAGTATACAGATTCAGCAAATGATTAGGAAGAAAAATAGAATGTTAGTGTTTATTACAAGGGAATTGGAATATCGAAGTAAGGACATTTTACAACAGTTCTATTGGAATACTTCATACAATTTATCCCTCCTTATTTAAGAAAAAGATATAATTGTTTTAAAAACAGTTCCAAGATTGTTAACTTATTCATTCCTGGAATAAAGAAGTTGTCTTGTGTAGAAATGTTGAATAGGTTAGCCCTGTATCCATTGGAGTTTACAAAAGTAAGAGCTGATCTAGCTGCAGTATAAAAGGACCTAAAGGTGCTGGGTAGGATGGATGTTGAAAGGGTATATCTCCCCATGTGGGAAGGACTAAAACTAAGGGGTGGTGTTTAAGAATTAGGGGTCTTCCATTTAAGGCAGAGATGAGTAGTATTTTTTATCTCATAAGAATTCTCTTCCCACTGGGTGGTGGAGGCTAGACCTTTGAATCTAATCATGGCTGGGATAGATATTTGATAGGCAAGGACATTGAAGGCTATATAGAGGAAAATGGAGTTCTGACTGCTGATTGAATGATGCAGCATTGACCCACTCCTATGTCCCTGTTTAGAAATATGCAGAATTTATCATCTTTTTATCAGTTAATGAATCTCTCATACAGATAGACCATTGTGCATATGATTCCTACATTACAGGAACAAAATATTAATTTCACTCCCTTCACATTGCCCTCTCTCTCTCTCTCTCTCTGTCTCTCCAAGGAGGAGTTTGCAAACAATGATGATGACTTTAACATAGCAACATGTCAAAATGAGAACCACCATTGTCAGTGAGTGTGGAGGAGTGGGTGATATGTGATTGGATGGGTGGACCATGCCATGTCAGTGGGATTTCTCATGAACTGAATGTTGACATCTCACGACTGGGGATTAGAGCCGTAAATATTTGCATGTTTGATGGTGAAATATGTCTATTTTACTTTCCAGATAGAATCAGGAAGACACGTTTTGGGAAAAACACAATACGTTCTACGTGGTGAGGGAGTAGGAACTATTTTTAAAGTGAATCCAGATACTGGAAACATTGGCGTGTTCAGAGAGTTGGACCGAGAGAAGAAGGGCCGTTATAAATTAGAAGGATTTGTGATTGACATAAAGTCTAAGAAACAAGTGGGTCCTTCAACCAACTTCACTATTAATGTTCTGGACCTGAATGACAATGCACCCATATTTACAAAAGACCCATTTAATGGAACTGTTCCTGAGATGTCTGGTACAGGTAAGAACAAGGCTATTTGAGTCAATACAGGGTATAGGGTTAAACAAGGGTCAGATATACTGTAAAACCCTGCTACACATCCCCACAAAACACTCCCCAGACAAGGAGTTAGATACAGAGTAAAACTCCCTCTATACTCTCCCCATCATACACTCCACAGGTAGGTACAGCATGGAGTTAAATACAGAGTAAACCTCCTTCCACACCATCCCCGGAACATAGAGGGTTAGGTACAGAGTAAAGCTTACTCTATGTTTTCTAACCTTCTGTTCAGAGATGGCATTTCACAATTCTGGGGCAGGTAAGATTGAGGTCGACTGGCTCAGAGGTAGGGACACTACCACTACACCACGAGAGCTACACACTGTCCCCATCAAATACTCCCAGGGCATGTGCAGCATGGGGTTAGATACAGAGTAAAGCTTCTTCTACACTGTCCCCATTAAACACTCCCATGTCAGTGACAGCATGGGATTTCACTTGAACACCTGTTCCTAACTCACGCACAGATGTCAGTGTCTCCACTGAGCATGTGAGTTTCCCTGTCCCTCTATTGTATGGGATGGCGGTTATTTCACAGTCTGACATTAATGTTAGCCAGGTCCTGGCTCCATCAATTGTCTCCTGTGCCACCCCCACAGAATTCCAACTCACTAGTGCTTGGCATTAATATGAGTAATTATTAATGTTCTCTGAGGTTTGCATTATAACTTCGGTCTTAACTGCAGAGTAACAGAAACATCAGGTCAGGGACAACAGGATTGACTTCAAGGAGCAGACTGGAGTTGTCTGGGATTCCAAGTGGCTAAACTTAGCCTTCCTGCGGCATTCCTTTTCCCTTGAAGAAGATACCAACCTCTTTCTTATAAATGGGCCAAAAATGGGGGAGAGAGGGATGTTACACAGAAATGTTGAAAGTTCTTTGTGAATGTAGATTTGTGAATGTAGATTTGGGATTGTTGTTTTGAATGATCAAAATGACTCTCACTCTGTGAGACACTTGAAAACAGGCTGTAATGAATAATGTTTCTCACAGCTATCACAGCCAAGACGTCATGCCTGAGCAACATGTTTACTCCATCCTCCCAGCCTGACATTTTCTCTAAGCCCCATGCTTATCTCACTATTTTCTTCACAGTTACATCTAACTTATTTCCCTGCATCTCCCTCCAAATGCAATCCCAAATGATCATCTAATGACTATTCAACCATTTACATTCCCACCATCTCTTGCCAAAGTTCTAACATGACAGCTTCCATTTGTCTGGTCTCTTTGCTACTCTTGCTGTTCTGGTTGGTAGTATTCCTGATCAAAGGCATTAGTCGATGTTTTTTTACACAGACTCTATTACCACTCTTTAAGGTGGTTGATGCAGAATCCGTCTCAGTTATACTGGAACGAATCATTCCTCATGACCTCAAGTAATATCAGAGCCTTTGTGTCTCTCCTGGACGTGTGATGTCTGAATGAGATGCAATGGTAGCTGTTGTGTTTGCTGAGTGATTGTAACTTCACTGTATAGTCCCTGTGCCACTCCTCCTATCCAGGTATTAATGTTGCTAGAGTCTGCTTAATGCCAGTGATGAGGCTATCTGCACAATTGGTATGTCTGTCTCTATGTGTTTGTGATCTGAGGTTATGCTGGATTTGGACAAGTGGCATAATGAGGGAAGTTGAGCCCGCCACCAATTAGAACTTTTCCTGGTGAAAGGCCAGTGATTATTGGGATCATTCCTCAAGGTTAACTCTACCTTATGATTTCTGCCTGCAAAAAAAAGGTCCCTGAGCTTCCAGTTGCCTGTTACTTTAACCCCCCACCCTGTACCTGACTAACATCTCTGTCTCAGGCTTGCTGCAGTGCTCCAGTGAAGCTCAGTGCAAGCTGGAAGAAAAATACCTCATTTTTCACTTGGTGCCACTCCTGCTGGACTCAACAGCTTTAGGGATTGAGCTCTCCCATGTCCTTACCCCAACACCAACACACCAGGCCCTGTTATCACACAGACTGCTATTCAACAAAATCCATTAGTAGCCACTAATAGTCCCCATTAATAGCTATTCACCGCCCTAGCTGGATTGTTATCCACTCCTTTGTCTGTTCAACTGCTCTTCTCTCTCCTTGGGCTCTATCCCACTTGTTGTTTCCTCTTACCCTCTCCCCACACCCTATCTTCTGCATATAAGTGGACATTCTCCTAGCTACCATCAGTTCTTAGGAAGGGTCACTGGACCCGAAATGTTAACTCTTGATTTCACTCTGTAGATGCTGCCAGACCTGCTGAGCTTTTCTAGCAATTTCTATTTTTTTTATTTCTAATTAACAGCACCTGCAATTCTTTTGGGTTTTTTCGACATTGTGATTCCTTGTCATCAGCTCCATGATAGTTCTAATGCATCTTTCTGCTTCTCTATAAGCTTCTGGACAAAATGATCAGGTCACATGGTGAAACCAGTATTTTTCAGTGAATTATCTAAAACATTAATTTAGGAACTGCCAATGGTTGTTTCATGCTAAGATGTAAGGTACACGATTTATTTGTACATTAATATCAATTATTTTAGAATTTGGAGTGTAAACTAGTGGCATGTGGTTTTTGGTGTATGATAGGTCTTAATGATTAACTTGTCAGTATTTCTGGAGCTGTGACTGTTTTTTAAACCCAGTGTGACAGAAAGCTAAAGTGATAATGGGAATTTGCTTGCATTGAGAGAGTTTTACAATCAGACAAACATTAAAAAGATTAATTTGGTTTTGGTCACATGTGACTCAAAGTGGGAGTAGAGTGACCATGCTCTCCTCCAAACTAAATAAATATTAGCCCATTCCCCTACAAATATTGCCAATAGAGTAGGGTTTGAATAAGTTACTTAATAATTTGTGATTTTGTGCTTTTGTCTCTCCACTGCAGGAACTTCCATTCTCACTGTGAGTGCTCATGACCCAGATGACCCAACTGTTGGCAAACATACAGAAGTGACCTACAAGCTTCTAAACAATGAGAACAATTTCTCCATTGATCAGATGACAGGTAAGCAATCAATTCCAATATCACTCACTTGAACTGCTGGGGATGAAATAAGCCTTCCCGAGAAACACAAGACTGGCTCAGACTAAAAGAAGGGCCTGTGCCCGAAACGTCGAATCTCCTGTTCCCTAGATGCTGCCTGACCTGCTGTGCTGTTCCAGCAATAAAGTTTCAACTTTGATCTCCAGCATCTGCAGACCTCACTTTCTCCCCGAAAGGAGAGGGAACAATAGCAAAGGGTAATCAACACATTGAGCATTCTGCCAAATAGCAGGTTCACTCTCATTCATTTCAGGGGTTTCTGTTCTAATTTTTCCTTTTTAGCAGTTTTGTTCACTGTCTTTGGATTCAGCCTTCAGTGGGCAGCACGGTGGTACAGTGGTTAGCACTGCAGCCTCAGCACCAGAGTCCCAGGTTCGATCCCAGCCTTGGGTGACTGTCTGTGTGGAGTTTGCACATTCTCCCAGCATCTGCGTGGGTTTCCTCCAGGTGCTCCGGTTTCCTCCCACAATCCAAAGATGTGCAGGTCAGGTAAATTGGCCATGCTAAATTGCCCATAATGTTAGGTGCATTAGTCAAGGGGAAATGAATCTGGGTGAGTTACTCTTTGGAGGGTCAGTGTGGACTGGTTGGGCCGAAGGGTCTGTTTCCACACTGTAGGGAATCTAATCTAACCCATCCCCTTGTCAGGTTAATTTCACAGAACAGTAGGGGAGTAATCTTCAACCTTCTAGGGCCAAATATTTTCATCCTCATACACCACCAAGAAAAAAAGTGCCATGAACATTTATGTCATTTTTGCAAGGTTTGTGAAGGTTTGTAGCTCAGGTTGAAGTTTAGGGTGTAGGTTTGCTCACTGAGCTGTAGGTTTGATTACCTGGCTAGGTAACATCATCAGTGGCGACTTCCAAGTGAAGCGAAGCTGTTGTCTCCTGCTTTCTATTTATGTCATTGTTATCAGGCATTAATCTACCTGCATTCGTTACTGTGGAAACTAACAGCCCATGATGTAGGGGCAGCATATTAACTCCAACAGAGGGTTGGCTGGCTATAGGAAACAGGAAACCACTGAAACGTCGATTCCCCTGCTCCACAGATGCTGCCTGACCTGCTGTGCTTTTCCAGCACCACACTCTCGACTCTGATCTCCAGCATCTGCAGTCCTCACTTTCTCCTGGCTATAGGAAGCAGAGAGTAGAAATAAATGGGTCATCTTTTTGTTGGTAGAAGTGGTGTGTCATTAGATCAGCGCTGGCTCTCAAGTTTTTACAATTTATATAAATGAATCGGGTGAAAGGACTGAAGGTTTGGTAGCTAAATTTGCTGATGACACAAAGGTAAGATCAAAGAATGCCTACATTGTGGAAACAGCCCTTCGGCCTAACAAATTCAACACCGACCCTCCGATGAGTATCCCATCTAAGTCCATTCCCCTGCCATATCACTGCACATTTACCCCTGACTAATGCACCTAGCCTACACATCCCTGAACACTGTGGGCAATTTAGCATGGCCAATTCACCTAACCTTCACATCTTTGGACTGTGGGAGGAAATCGGAGCACCCAGAGGAAACCCACACAGACACGGGGAGAATGGGCAAACTCCACACAGACAGTTGCCTGAGGCTGGAACCAAGCCTGGGCCTGGCACTATGAGGCAGCAGTCCTAACCACTGCGCCACTGTGCTGTCACAGAAGCACAAGACTGGCTCAGCCAAAAACAGTAATCACCATAAGTAAGAAAGTAATTTGTGAAAAGGACATATGGAAGCTACAAAGAATATAGATAAGGTAACAGAGTGGACAAAGATCTGGCAAATGGAGTATCACATGGGGTGATGTAAAATTGTCCATTTTGGCAAGAAGAAAAGAAACATATTATCCAAATAGTGAGAGATTACTGAGTTGAAACAAGTAAATGGATCTGGGTGTCCTCATGTATGAATCATGAAAGGTCAGAATGCAGGTATGGCAAATAATCAGAATGTTATTATTTATTGTGAGGGGGATTTGAATACAAACTTAGGGAGATTATCCTTCAGTTGCACAGGGCACAGGGCATGGTGGATGGCTCATGCCCAAAACGTCGATTCTCCTGCTCCCCGGATGCTGCCTGACCTGCTGTGTTTTCCCAGCGCCACATCTCGACTCTGATCTCCAGCGTCTGCAGTCCTCACTTTCTCCTCCAAGACAACACTCACAGCACAGTGTACAATGTAGATCACCTTATTTAAGGATGGGTATAAGTGCATTAGACAGAAGTCAGAGAATATTTATGAGACCTATACCAAAGGCTTATGAGGAAAGACTGGACAGGTTAGGCTTGTATGCATTAAAATATTAAGTATTGGCTTGATTGAAACATAGAAGATCCTGAGGGCTCTTGATTGGGTGGATGTGGAGACAATGTTTCCTCTTGTGGAAGAATCTAGAACCAGAGATCACTGTCTAGAAACAATAGAATTCAAGCCCCACTATCACCAGACACATCACAACCCTCACCAACTTCTATACATGCACCTTAGGAAGCATCCTATCTTGGTGCATCACGGCTTGGTATGGCAAATGATCTGCCCAGGACTGTAAGAAACCACAGACAGTTGTGAACACAGCCCAGACCATCACCCAAGCCAACCTCCCATCCTTGGGTCAGCACGGTGGCTCAGTGGTTAGCACTGGTGCAACACCATGTCAGTGACCTGGGTTTGATTCCAGCCTCAGGCGACTGTCTGTGTGGAGTTTGCCCATTCTCCCCGTGTCTGCGTGGGTTTCCTCAGGGTGCTCCAGTTTTCTCCCACAGTCCAAAGGCATGCAGGTCAAGGGGGATTGGCCATGCTAAATTGTCCATAGTGTTCAGGGACGTGCAGGCTAGGTAGGTTAGCCATGGGAAATGCAGGGTTACAGGGATAGGGTAGCAGATAGGATGGACTTCAAAGGGTCAGTGTGGACCCGATGGGCCAAATGGTCCACTTCTACACTGTAGCGATTCTATGATTTAGACCTCTCTTTGCCACGGAAAGGCTGCCAATATCATCACCCCGGTAATGCTCTCCTACAACCTCCTCCATCAGACAGAAGATACAGAAGCTTGAACACATGCACCAACAGGTTCAGGAACAGTTTCTTCCCTGCTGTTATTAGAGCAATGTCAATTAATTGACATATTCTGCTGAAGGAAAGAAACTCTGGTGTACTTCAGGCTTAAAGTGGCTTCCTGAAGCAAACAGGGAAAGAGCCCCTTGGCTGGTGAAAACCTGAAGTCTTCTCTGTATCTGGCTCACAGTCCCAAGCTGTTTAGTTACCTGAGAACTAATCACATTGTTGTTGGCAGGCAGAAGGCATTTGACATCAACAATTGGTCACTGTTTACAGACTAATCAACCTCTTGTTGCCACACAGTCACTTGGATCCAGTTCATCTGCAAACACTGTTGCAACCCACAGCAATGAATATCAATTTACTGGCCCTCAAAACGTAAAATCAATCCTTAGTTTTCAAACAACTCTTTTCTCATTTCAGTCCACAAATTAAACAACACAAAAATAAAGACAAGGTCTTTGTAATATTTAAAATGGAGATGTGGCTAATAAAAGTTCTCACAGAGGGTGGAGTCTTTGGAACTATTCCTTAAAAGACAATGGAAGCAAAGTCCTTGATATGTTTAAGGCAGAGGTGGTTTGATTCTTGAAGGGGTGGGGGGTAGTTTATCGAGATCAGGTGGGAATGTGGAGTAATCAGTTCAGCTCTGATCTTATTGAACGACCGAGCAGACTCAAGGGCTGAATGGTCTATTGCTGTTCGTTATGCACACGTCCACATGTTCTGTGATGCATCTGAATCCCACTCCAGGTACTTGAGCACATTATCCAGGCTCAGTCTCCTACAGTACAGCTGAGGGGTGCTGCACTGCAAGGGGTACCTTCGATCATGTGCAACATTAAGATGATGCTCCATCCACTCTCTCAGGGCAGATTGTAAAATAGCCACCAGCCACTACTTTGAACAGAGAAGGTGAAATATCCCCAGTATCCTGGTCAATATTCATCTTGTGACCAACTTCACTGAAACTAACTGTATGTGGGACCTTGCTGTCCCTCCACTTTAACCTGACCTATTATAGGAGACAATCCCCGGCGATGTCGAAAGGCTGAGATATATCTATAAGTCTTGTTTCTTTTATAGAGTTTACCTGTGATTAATCTCATTTACAATAGCATTAAAGAGCACCTCTAATGACAAATGTTATTCTTCTCTTTATTTGTAGGAATCATACGTGTTGTGAACCCAAACCTGGACAGGGAGAGGAAGAAAGACTATCGGGTCATTGTCCAAGCCAAGGACATGGGTCTTGAACAAGGAGGAATGAGCTCAACTGCTACTGTATATATCTCTCTGACTGACATCAATGACAACGCACCCTACTTCCCACACAGTAAGATCCCATCACACTCATTGAGACTTATAAACAGCAGGAAATCATTCAATAACTCATGCCTGCTCTACCGTCTGAGTTGATTGGGGCTGATCTGGATCACAGATCTATTTACATACGTTGGTTACAAAGCCCTGACACCTTAACCCAACAAAACCCTTATCGCCCCCAGTCTTGAAATTGCTAATCCCTTCTAATGCACAGCCTTATACAGAGTAGAATTGTAAATTTCTGCCAACATTTGTGTGAAAAACTAGATTTCTCATTTCCAACTAAGTAGTCTTAATTCAATTTTCAAAAGAC
This sequence comes from Chiloscyllium plagiosum, assembly GCF_037043375.1. NCBI lineage: Eukaryota > Metazoa > Chordata > Chondrichthyes > Orectolobiformes > Hemiscylliidae > Chiloscyllium > Chiloscyllium plagiosum. Next base: position 6,398,772 of record NW_028270155.1, on the reverse strand, counting down.
AGAGACACATTTAACAGGAAACTTTATTTAAGAGGGGAGAAAGGAGTATAACCATATGCTATGGCAACTCTTGACCAGAAGTAAGGAAAGAGTTTACAGGATTACTGAGTTTGAGAGAGACTTAGTCTAAGTTAAGAACGTGCTATAGGTACAAGGGACTCAGAGTAATAGCAGTTTCACAAAACAAAGCAGCCTCTAAAACTGTAGGACAGACACTGAACATTGAGGAGAACCCGGGATGGAAATGTGTTGCTGGAAAAGCGCAGCAGGTCAGGCAGCATCTAGGGAACAGGAGAATCGACGTTTCGGGCATTAGCCCTTCTTCAGGAAAATGAAGAAGGGCTAATGCCCGAAACGTCGATTCTCCTGTTCCCTAGATGCTGCCTGACCTGCTGCGCTTTTCCAGCAACACATTTCCATCTCTGATCTCCAGCATCTGCAGACCTCACTTTCTCCATTGAGGAGAACCCAACAAGTATAGAATCCACAAAGGGACAGCTACACAGGATTGAGTCAATGGGTGAAGCACAATCCAGAGACATAGTTACAGCATTCCATAGCATGATTAATGCAGAGCTTTCTCAAAGCCATATCAATCACTGATTTGAAGAATGTTTGAAAATAATTTGTAAGAGTTTGCATCAATCATGAAGGGATTAATTGATTCTTTACTTCAATAACAATTCCATATGACTAAGCGAACCTTAATGTGGAGGTGGTACCAACAGGAGAGGACTTCAGGCTAGGGACCATATGGCTTGCAGGCTCAAAGGGGAGGTAGAGGCAGAAGAGAATTGGTGAAAACATAGAGGCAACAAAGATCAAATATCTATTATTTTCAGTCTAGGGGAGGCAATGGTCTAGTGGTATTAGCACTAGCTTATTAATTCATAGAATCCCTACAGTGTGGAAACTGGCCCTTTGGCCAATCAAGTCCACGCCAACCCTCTGAAGAGTATCCCACCAAAACCCATTCTCCTATTACTCTACATTTGCCCCTTACTAACACATCCCTGAACACTGTGGGCAATTTAGTATGGCCAATTCATCTAATCTGCAAATCTTTGGATTGTGGGAGGAAACCAGAGCACCCAGAGGAAACCCATTCTGACGCAGGGAGCATGTGTAAACCCCACAAAGACCATCACCCGAGGCTGGAATTGCACCTGGGTCCTTGGCGCTGTGAGGCAGCAGTGTTGACCACTGGCCCACTGTGCCCCAGTAGACACAGGTAATGTTCTGGGGATCCAGGTTTGAATCCTGCCTTGGCATATTTTGCAATTTGAATTCAATTTAAAAAAAACTGGAGTCTAATGATGTCGGATAAATTTCCTATTTCCAATAAACCTCGTACGCAAACCTTGTGAAATTGGCATGTTGGTTTATTTCACAATATCGTGGGAAGAGGTAAATGACTACTCAGCTCGGAATGACAGCTTAACTCGGAATGATCCCTCAGCTCGGAATGACCGCTCAGCTCGGAATGACCTCTCAGCTCGGAATGACCTCTCAGCTCGGAATGATCGATCTGCACTGAATGACCGCTCAACTCAGAATGACCGCTCAGCTTGGAATGAAAGCTCAGCTCGGAATGACAGCTCAGCTCAGAATAATCGATCTGCACTGAATGACCGCTCAGCTCAGAATGACCACTCAGCTCGGAATGACCGGTCAGCATTGAATGACCGCTCAGCTCAGAATGACAGCTCAGCTCAGAATGACCGTCAGCTCGGAATGACCGGTCAGCACTGAATGACCGCTCAGCTCGATATGACAGTTCAGCTTGGAATGACCGCTCAGCACGGAATGATCGCTCAGCACGGAATGACCGTTCAGACCTGAATGAACGCTCAGCACTGAATGATCGCTCAACACTGAATGACCACTCAGCACGGAACGATCTCTCAGCTCGGAATGACCACTCAGCTCGGAATGACCACTCAGCATGGAATGATCGCTCAGCTTGGAATGACTGTTCAGCACTGAATGATCGCTCAGCACTGAATTACCTCTCAGCTCGGAATGACCGCTCAGCTCGGAATGACCACTCAGCATGGAATGACCACTCAGCTCGGAATGACCACTCAGCATGGAATGATCGCTCAGCTTGGAATGACCGTTCAGCACTGAATGATCGCTCAGCACTGAATTACCTCTCAGCTCGGAATGATAGCTCAGCTCGGAATGATCTCTCAGCTCGGAATGACAGCTCAGCTCGGAATGATCTCTCAGCTCGGAATGAATTCTCAGCTCGGAATGATCTCTCAGCTCGGAATGAATTCTCAGCTCGGAATGATCACTCAACACTGGTGATTTGTAAATTCTCCCCCCAGCTACAAGCGTATACAGTTTATAAAGGGTTACAAATGGCTGATTGTTTGTTACAGAACAATACAGGTCTAACTACGATAGATAGTTTAACAATATTAAAAGGCTAACATGCTACTGGTCTAACAACATTGATCAGTTGTACAATTGAAACCGCTCAGGTAGCATCCTGCTCATAGCAGCAAGTGTTTAGAGACTATCAATATTAAATAGTTTGGTGACATCTTGTCTGCAGGGATATTGTTTTAGCTGAGAGTGTGGTGCTGGAAAAGCACAGTCAGTCAGGCAGCATCCGAGGAGCAGGAGAGTCAATGTTTCAGGCATAAGCCCTTCATCAGGAGGGGCCTTCATCAGAAAGTATTCACTTTCTCCTATTGTTTTAGCTGGAGCTCCCATGGAGTGAGAGATTCCTCAGGGGTCTCAGCAGTGGGTGCAGTGGTACAACAGCATTATCAGTGAGAGAATCCAATTAACGGGTCGTTTAACTAACATGTTTCCTCTGGTTAGGGAAAATGGCTTCCACAGTCAACATGGACTTCCACAGTCACTTCTCCCACAAATGATGTCCACAAATCCATTGTTCATTGTCAAGAAAAACACACCTGATTCACTAATGTCCTTTAGGGAAGGAATCTGCCATCCTTACCTGGTCTGGCCTACATATGACTCCAGACCCACAGCAATGTGGTTGACTCTCCAATATCCTCTGAAATGACTGAGCAAGGCACTCAGTTCAGGGGCAATAAGGAAATGACAACAGAGGCTGGCATTGCCAACGCTGCACACATCCCATGAAAAATGCCACACTGCACACTTCCTCTACTATCATACCAGGTACATCATATGCAAATTCATTTATGCGAATTAAGCACATAGGAACTTTAAAAAATAGAAGCAGGTTAGATGCTGATGCCTTGTGTGCTGCACCATTCTGCAAGATCATGGTGACCAATCTTCCTAAAATCCACCCTCATGCACAATCCCCATATCCACCGAATCTTCTCGTAACCAAGCATTTACCAATCTCTGTCTTGAATTACGCAATGACTGAGCTTCCACAATCCTTTGGGATAAAGCATGCCAAGGAAACACAACCTTCTGAGTGATGAAGTGTTGCATCATCCCAGCCCTAAGGGCCCAATCCCTATTTTATTCATTTCATAGGATGAAGGTGTCACTGGTTATGCCCAACATTTATTGCCTGTTCTTATTTCGCCAGAGGACAGTTAAGGGTCAACTACGTTGTTGTGGAGTCACATGTAGACCTGACCAGGTGGGGACATCATATTTCTTTCCCTCGTGAGCCAGAGGGATTTTTCATGACAATTTACAATGGCTTTAGGGATTCCATTAAGCTAGTTTTTATTCCAGAATCCCATGTCCGCAGAACATTCACCAGGATTTTCATATTACCCACACTGTGACATTACCACTTCACCACTGCTCCCAATTTCAGTTTATTCTGAGGCAAGACTATCCTGCCCAGGGAAGCAACCTCTTAGATCACATTTCATTCCTCTAAACTCAAGAGAATAGCATCCTTTCTGTTTGTCCTCCCTCTCTGTGAATGAACATTGCAGCTCCCTGCACAAGGATTTCTAGATCCATCACAGAGCTGGGTTGGGGGGGGTGAACATTGGTCTTCAGAGGGAGAACAGATCTTGAAGCTAAATTTCTATTTTTTTAAACCAAGTTCTTAAAGATAATAAGGAATGAAAGGTGAACTGAGATTGGCGTGAAGCAAGTAATGAAAACATATATAGCACATGTTGAGCAGATTGGGGTAAATGATCATCAAGGGGTAGGTGGGATTGTGGAATAATCAGATCCAACATGATCTTATTGATCAGCTGTGCAGATTCAATTCTGAGTGGCTTATTCTTGCTCCTCATTGGTCTGTCTGTATGTGTGTTCACACGCAAATCCTGGAGGTTTCAACTCCGAGAGTGTGTCTGAATTTCCTGAACCATTGACCAGTTTGCATATTATTAGTGGCCTGTGATTTAAGGTTTTCTACAAGGTGGCTCTTTCAACATATGCCACAAAAGCATCACGTTTGTAATAGATAGATGTCTTGAAGTTTACTTACAGCACTATTTGTTATCAAGACTGGGATACCACAGGCTTACACACATAGTCTGGGCTCTGTGTTTACTTACTGTGTTACCGTACAATGCACTTCACTGGCTGATGACACTGACTCCATTGCGAAGAGACTGTGCCTGAAGTCAAGTGGGTTCTTTTGTACAGGCACAGCATATGTTGTCATGTTGTGGAGCTGTTTGAAAAGTACAGACCTGACTATCTCATAATACAGGATCTAGATTAGAGTGGTGCTGGAAAAGCACAGCGGGTCAGGCAGCATCGGAGGAGCAGGAAAATCGACGTTTTGGGCAAAAGCCCTTCATCAGGAATGGAGGCAGGGAGCCTCGGGCGTGGAGAGATAAATGGGAGGGGTGGGACTGGGGGGAAAGTAGCAAAGAGAACAATAGGTGAATGGGGGTGGGAATGAAGGTGATAGGTCAGAGGGGAGGGTGGGGGAAAGTAGCAAAGAGTACAATGGGTGGATGGGGGTGGGAATGAAGGTGATAGGTCAGAGGGGAGGGTGGAGCAGGTAGATGGGAAGGAAGATTGGCAGGTAGGATAGGTCATGAGGATGGTGCTGAGCTGGAAGGTTGGAACTGGGCTGGGGAGAGGGGAAATGAGGAAACTGGCTCATAATACAACACAGCATTATCTTTACAGCAAGCTCCTAACCAATATGAATGTGAGTTTTACTATATCTGCAGGACAATACAACTATTCTGTTTTGGAGGATGCCATAGTTGGAAGTGCGGTAAATCGAGTAAAAGCCAAGGACCTGGATGAAGGAGAGAATGCAAAAATATTGTACACAATTGTCAGTCGCAACAGTATGTTTGACATTAAAACAGACCCACATACACAAGAGGGAGTTATAACAGTAAAGAAGGTAAGTTGATACTCACTGTATTTTCTTTCATTCTTTCATTGTTTGTGGGCCTCACTGGCCAGGACAGCATTTGTTGCCCAACTCCTTAAAAGGTGGGAGTGAGCTGCCATCTGGAAACGCTGCAGTCCACAATACCCTGAGGGAGGGAATTCCAGGATTTGGACCCAGTGACACTGAAGGAGCAGCGATATATTTTCAAGTCAGAATGAGAACTTGAAAGGGATGCCATTCCCTTGTATCTGCTGCCCTTCCCTCTAGCCTCTAGAGAGGCCATACTTAGGAGGTGCTGGTGAAGGTGATGGCATGATAATTTCACTGGATAAGTGATCCAGAAGCCCCAGCTAATAGTTCTGGGAATGTAGGTTCAAGCTCCACAGTGGTAATTGGTGAAATTTAAATTCAATTAATTAGTTTTAAAAGTAAATTGGGAATTGAAAGTTTGTCACAGTAACGATAACCGTGAAACTATCACCACTTGCTATAAAAGGCTGACATACATACAACTGGTCCCACCCTCTAATTCAGACATGAACACGGTCCCAGACTGAATATACATATCACATCATAAGCAAAGGCTGCAGTGCACACAGAAGTCTCGCAATATTGGAATGGGAGGGGAAGGACATAGGGGAGACGGGCTGAGCATGTGGGAGCATGAGGGGATGGGGACATGGGAAAGGAATGTGGGGACAAAGGAGGGGGAGTGTGTGTAGACATGGGTAGGAGGTGGTGTGAGCATGTGGGAGCAGGAGGGGGTGAGGATATGGGAGAGGGGAGTGAGGAAAGTAGATGTTGTGGAGGGGGTCAGTGAGGATTCAGGATTTTGAATTCTCCCTTGTCCTATGAGTTTGTTTCTACTAACCACCAAGTCAACGCCACAGCTTACACTGTCTGTTGTCATCTGCTTTCTATTTAAACAGAGTCTGGATTTTGAGAAGCAGCGACAGCACCAGATTGAAGTGGAAGCAGAAAACCCCACATTAGTGAAGGGGCTGAAGTACAAGACTAAGACAGTTGTTGTTATTGATGTGCTCGATGTGGATGAGCCTCCGGTATTCAGCCGAGGTCACTACACCTTCACTGTCAGTGAGAACCAGCCCATTGACACCTCGATCGGGAGGGTTTCAGCTAAGGACCCAGACCGGGCCAAAAACGGCATTTGGTAAGGAATCCACTTGGATCAATTATCTTGGATAAACACCGGGAATTTCACTCAATGGAAACGAGAGCAATGTATCAGATATTGCAATTTCCTCAAACTCTTGCACACCATTTTTAACCAAAGAATCATCCAATTCCCTCTTAAATGCTTCAATTGAACCTGGCTCCACCACATTTCCAGGCGGTACCTTCCAGACCCTAACTGCTCACTTAGTGAAAATATGTTTGTCTCATATCACCCTTGGTTTATAAACCCCCTGAACCTCAAGATCAGATTTCAGTCTGTAACTCACTCCTGCCTTTATGTTATTCCATGTATAAACCACCCTGAGCCCCTCAATTCAATTCCGTCTGGTGCTCTTGATGCTTTGGATTGTTATTTGATCCATTTAATCTCAAAAGTATGAAATAATTTAGCATAGTTAAATGAATATTTTGAGTTCAGCGTTGTAATGTTATGTTGTTTGGAAATGCATTCTGTGCCTCCAGGTACTCATTAATAGATGGGAAAGAATTTTTTAACATCAGACAAGATGATGGAGTGATTAAAACTGGTGTGGAGCTGGATCGAGAAGATATTGCCTGGCACAACATCACAGTGGCAGCCCATGAAGTTGGTAAAAACAGTAAGTCTCCATTCCTGCCTGCAGAGACTTTCATTTCAGACTGGATGATCACCACTACTTAAGGGGTGGCATGGTGGCTCAGTGGTTAGCACTGCTACCTCACAGCATCAGGCACCTGGGTTCAATTCCACCCTTGGGTGTCTGCATGGGTTTTCTTCAGGTACTCCAGTTTCCTCTCTCAGTCCAAAGATGTAAATTGCCCCGTGGTGTTCAAGGAAGTGCAGGCTGAGTGGATTAGCCATGGGAAATCCAGGGTAACAGGGATTGGATGCTCTTCGGAGGGTCAGTGATGGACTGAATGGCCTGCTTCCACACTGCAGGGATTCAATGAACTGCTCCAGTGCTCTTCTAGTCAGTATCCTTCTGTGAACCGTCTGGAATCACTACTTTATCCAAAGCTCCCCAATTCATGTATAACTTGCCCCAACTCATGCATCGCATTGACTCACAGTCTGATGAGTTCCAATTCCAAAACCCTTGTTCTTCTCTTCAAAATATCTCCAGAACCCTGCCCTTCCCTCAGCCATAATCTCCTCGAGCTCTATAACTATCTGAGACTGCTGCACTCCTCCAAGTCCCAGCTGTAGAGTATTTCACATTTCCACCACTAGCAGCCCTTGCTTCACTTTCTCTGAAGCTGAGCACCTCATTTCCTTCCCTATACCTCTCAACGTTGCTAATCACTTAAATTACTGCTTGATTTATAGATTCCACGTCCTATACTCAAGTGACAATTAAAGTGTTGGATAAAAATGATAATGCTCCAACTTTGGCTGAAAACTACAATCCCCATGTCTGTGAAGATGATGCAGTTGGAACGGTGAGCGGAGATTGGCCAAAAATCTATATTAACATGCAATATATTAACGTGTATAACACTGCCATGTGACACTGAATAATAATATATATTAACACAGCATGTGATACTGAATATGGTGTCAACCCACATGATTCTGGGCATCACAACATCTGTAGTATGCATTAATACATCATATGGTAATGGATATAATGTTGTCTACAGTATGTATTAATTTACCATCTGTAACTGGATATAACATTGTGTATTGTATGTATTAATGTATTACGTGATACTGGGTATCACACTGTCTATATTATATAATAGCACAACATGTGATTCAGGAATAATATTGTTTATATTCTATATGAACACACCACGTGATACTGTATTATTATTTGGATTGGCTCTAGGTTATCCAAATGATCTCTGCTGTTGATCTCGATGAAATTACTCCAGCTGTCAGATTTCATTTCAGGATAGCGGAGAAGGACAGCAACTTCTCAGTCAAGGACAATGGCAGTAAGTGAAAACATCAGGATAATATAACAGGGAGAAGGGACCTGAAATGATGCTGTGCAATGCTAGTCAATGAGTGATAAATAAACACTGCCAAATTCAGCTGTCTGATTTTAATAGACATTTTCACGATAGACGAACCTTTGTTGAAATGAAATAGGAAATTCATATAATGATACACGACACAAATAAAGCCCACTGGTGATATGTGGAGACCAACTTGCAGGAAGGTTACAAGTTAGTCATGATGTGGAGGAGTTGGTGTTGGACTGGGGTGTGCAAAGTTAAAAATCACACACCAGGTTATAGTCCAACAGGTTTATTTGGAAGCACTAGCTTTTGGAGTGCTGCTCCTTCATCAGGTGGTTGTGGAGAATAAGATTGTAAGATGCTCCGAAAGCTAGTGTTTCCAAATGAACCTGTTGGACTTTAACCTGGTGTTGTGTGATTTTTAACTTTGACATGTTCTAAAAGCGCACAAGGGATGAGAGATTTGATTAGTGCCTTCTCTAAGAAGCATCCTCATAAAGAAGATTTAGTTGAAGTCTTCAAATTGTGAGGATTTGACAGAGTTGTCAGGGAGAAACTGCTCCCATTTCCAGGAGGTTTGGCAACCAGAGAACCCAGTCAGCATCCTTTTTTATTCAATCGTGGGAAGTGGGCATTGCTGGCTGGTTGCCCATCCCTCATGGTGGTTGGCTGCTGTCATGAACCACTGTAGTCCATGAGATGTAGGGAGACTCACGGTGCTTCTGGAAAGGGAATTCCAGGATTTTGACCCAGAGACAGTGAAGGAACAGCGATATATTTCCAAGTCAGGATGGTGAGTGGCTTGGAGGGGAACTCGTAGAGACTGGTGTTCCCATGTATCTGCTGCCTTTGTCCTTCTAGTGGTCAAGGGTTTGGAAAGTGCTGTCTAAGGATCTTTGGTGCCACTGAGCTTCAGTGGAGGGAGTGAATGTTTAAGTTAATGGATTGGCATGCCATTCCAGCAAAGTGCTTTGTCCTGGATGGTTTTCAGATCTAAAACCTAAGTTCTGAAATCTTGCATCCCCAAACGTTAGTATTCTTCTCTCTGCCTTTAAGACACTTGTTTGAACTGACCCCTCTGGCCATGACTTTAGTCACCCCTGCCTTCACCATCACCTTCAGCTTTCCCCAAAACCTCACACCTCCTTTTTTCAATTGGTGCTTTTTTGTGTGTTTATTCAATCCACTAGCTTGATAATGTTCTGAGAAGCACTTCAATGTTCCACTGCACGAAAGATGGTCCTATATAAATGCAAGTGGCTATTGTAGAGCTAGTGAGAGATCATGTACCATATGAATAAGGAGCAGGAGTAGACCAATCAGCCCCTTGAGTTGTTCTGCCATTTGACAAAGTCATGTCTGATCAGATTGTGGCACCCACTCTACATTCCCAGCTCCCCAATAATGTTTGGAGCTCCTTGTTGATGAACACTCCATCTATTTTGCCTTAATAATTCTCATTAACTGTGTCTGAAATTGTCTCCCGGCTGGTGGTTGAAGAGTCTGGGTCTACTTTCCCTGGAGCATCAAAGGCTGAGGGGTGGCCTTATAAAGGTTCAAAAAACCATAAGGGACTTGAACAGGTTGTATAGCCAAGGTCTTTTCCTCAGGGGACGGGAAAATCCAAAGCTAGAGGGCATAGGCTTGAGGTGAGAGGGGAAATATTTAAAAGGGATCTGAGGTGCAGCTTTTTCACGCAGAGGGTGGTGTGTGTATGGAATGAGCTGCCAGAGGAAGTGGTGGAGGCTGGTACAATTACAACATTTAAAAGGCATCTGGATGGTTAATAGGAAAGAGTTAGAGGGATATGGGCCACCTGCAGGAAAATGGAATGAGATTAATTTACGATATCTAGTCGTCATGGACAAGCCGGACTGAAGGGTCTGTCTCCATGATGTACATCTCTATGACTCTTTAGTGATTTGTGACTGGGGACACGATCTCAATATAAGGGGCTGGCTGTCTAAGACTGATCTGAGGCGGAATGTCTTCACTCAGTGTGTAGTAAATCTTTGGAATCCTCGATCTCAGAGGCCCGTGGAAGCTCAGACATTGAGCAGATTCAAGACAGAAATCAATAGGCTTTTGGAGATGAATGACATTGAGGGATGTGCTGACAGTGAGGGAAAGTGGGACTGAGGAGGTAAATAGCCATGATTCAGAATGTCAAAGCAGGCTGAATAGCCTTATTCTTTTCCTATATACCTAAGTGTCCACCGCTCTCTGGGGAGAACTGTTCCAAATACTCATGACCCTCTAAGACAAAGGATTCCTCCTCATCACCAGCTTAAATAGATGTAAAGGACAGTTTCAACCCCAACCAAAGTATTGTGTACAGTTCTGGTGCCACATTGTGAGGAAGATGTGAACACACTGGAGAAAGTGCAGACGCAATTTACTAGAATGGTTCTAGGAATGAAGAACTACAGTGACGAGACAGATTGAAGAATTTGGGACTTGGAGAGGTGAAGATTAACAGGAAATTTGATAGAGGTTTTCAAAATCGTGAGTGTGCTGCATAGAGTAGACAGGGAGAAGCTGCCCCTGCTTGTTAAAAGAACAAGAGAGGGCATTGATTTAAAATGCCCTCTGCAAAAGATCTCTGGGCAGCACAGTGGCTCAGTGGTTAGCACTGCAGCCTCGCAGCGCCAGGGACCTGGGTTCGATTCCAGCCTCAGGCAACTATCTGCGTGGAGTTTGCACATTCTCCCCGTGTCTGCGTGGGTTTCCTCCCACAGTCCAAAGATGTGTGGGTCAGGTGAATTGGCTGTGCTAAATTGCCCATAGTGATAGGTTCATTAATAGGGAGTAGATGGGTGGGTTACTCTTCAGAGGGCTGGGCTATGAAACTAATTACTTAACTCCTTCAAAAACTCAGCATGTAATGCTCAAATGTCTTTTTCCCGAGCAGCTACTTGCTTCAGGGACTCACTCAGTAATTCTCTCTGGCTCTCTACTTGCAATAATTTCCTTTCCTACTCATTGGATACAGCACACAGAGGAGCTCAAATGTCCATGTTTGCAGGTGATACCTTGATCCTTTAACAATTCAGGTTCAGAAAGTTAAGATTGAGGCTGTGATCAGATCAGCAATGATCTTTTTAAATGGCAGAGCTGGTGGACTTGTTGGGCCAAAGGGCCTGTTTGAGCACTGTCGAGAATCTAATCTGAAAAGGAAGCAGAAAAACCTTTTTCATTCATAGAGTATGGAAATGTGGTGGAGACAGGTTCAATTGAGGCATTCAAGAGGAGCATGGGATGGGTATTTTAATAAAAAAAGCAATTAGCAATGGTACAGGGGGGAAGGCAGGCATCTGGCATTGGGTTATGGTGTTCATTTGAAGAGCTGGTGCAACCATCATGGACTGAATAGTCTCCTTCTGTCTCAGGACACTGCTGTGATTCTGGGAAATAGGAGCCTCTTCGTTTTAAAAAACAGGTCAGCCACCTCAGCTCTCGCTACAATGGGTGATTGAATAAAAAGTTAGAAGGATAGAGGGTTAGACAGGATACACTGAGCATGCTTTCAAAATCTCCTCTGCAGCCCAGGTCAATCCACCAACTAATGTCCATTGCTGCTACAGCTATAGCTTCTGCTGTTGCAGAATCTGTATGGGTACTAACAGGTTCAGCTACACACACACACCGAACCAGCACAGAAACTAGATGGCAGTGTCACATCAATATCACACAGATTTGGAACAGGAGGAGGCCATTCAGCCCCTCAAACCAGCTCTGCCATTTAACAAGATCATTGCTGATCTGATCACGGCCTCAATCTTAACTTTCTGAACCTGAATTGTTAAAGGATCAAGGTATCACCTGCAAACATGGACATTTGAGCTCCTCTGTGTGCTGTATCCAATGAGTAGGAAAGGAAATCATTGCAAGTAGAGAGCCAGAGAGAATTACTGAGTGAGTCCCTGAAGCAAGTAACTGCTTGGGAAAAAGACATTTGAGCATTACATGCTGAGTTTTTGAAGGAGTTAAGTAATTAGTTCCATAGCCCAGCCCCATGCTTTCCTCAGTATTTCTTTTGTAAGTATTTATCCAGTTTATTCCAATCCAATTTGAAAGTTACTATTGAATCTGCTTCCACTATCCTTATAGGCATTACATTCTCACATAAAAGAGACATTACATTCTCACTTCTCATTTCCCTTCTTGTTATTTTGCTCATGGACTTGGTGTTGGAATGGGACTGCTCTTGTACCAGCAACCTCCTGGACAGAGGACAAGAGTTGAAATCCTATTGTGGCGCCCGCAGAGATTTATAGATTGACATAACTCAACCAATTAGGAAACTGGAATTATAAAGCTATTTTCATCAATTGTTGTATAAACCCATCTGGTTCTGAAGGCACAATGAGGCCAATGGCTTGCCTTCTGTGGTTTCTGTGGTTTCACAGAAGGAAATCTGTCATCCCCACCTGTCTGGCCTTTATATGACTTCATGTAATTCTTTTAACCACACTCTGAAATGGGTGAACAAACCATTCGGTTCAAGGCAGTTCAGGATGCTAAACAAATTGTGGCCAAGTCACTGAAACCCACATCTCATGAAAAAAATAATTAGATTATGTGCTTCATGTCACTAGACACAGTCTCTTCCTGGTGAAGGGCTTTTTCCTGAAACATCGATTTTCTTGCTCCTCGGATGCTGCCTGACCTGCTGTGCTTTTCCAGCACCACACTGATCTAAACAATAGTCTCTCCTTTCCAAAACTCCATCATCAACACTTTTTAAGCAAGCTGTGTACATTTGATTCCTGTGGTACGCAAAACAGCCCCAACTTATTCATACAAAACAGTTGGGGCTGTTTTGCGTACCATGTGTCCAGCACGGAAACAGACCCTTCAGTCTAAATTGTCCATGCTGACCAGGGTTAGATAGGATGGACAGTGTAAGCCTTTTTTCTCGGATGGAGATGGCTAGCATGAGGGGACATAGTTTTAAATTGAGGGGTGATAGATGTCAGAGGTAGTTTCTTTACTCAGAGAGTAGTAAGGGTGTAGAACGCCCTGCCTGCAACAGTAGTAGACTCGCCAAATATAAGGGTATTTAAAGTGGTCATTGGATAGACATTTGAATAAAAATGGAATAGTGTAGGATAGATGGGCTTCAGATTGGTTTCACAGGTTGGTGCAACATCAAGGACCGAAGGGCCTGTACTGTGCTGAAATGTTCTATGTTCGATGTCAAAACAAAGAACAAAGAAAGTTATAACACAGGAACAGGCTCTTTGGCCCACCAAGTCTGCGTCGATCCAGGTCCTCTATCTAAATCTGTTGCCTATTTTCTAAGGATCTGTATCCCTCTGCTCCCTGCCCATTCATGTATCTGTCTAGACACATCTTAAATGACACTATCGGGCCTGCCCCTACCATCTCCACTGGCAATGTGTTCCAGCACTTACCACTTCCTGTGTAAAGAACTTTCCACTTATATCTCCCTCAAACTTTTCCCCTCTCACTTTGAACTCATGACCCCTAGTAATTGAGTCCCCCACTCGGGGAAAAAGCTTCTTGCTCTCCACCCTGTCTGTACCTGTCATGATTCTGTAGACCTCAATCAGGCCACCCCTCAACCTCCATCTTTCTCATGAAAATAATCCTAACCTACTCAACCTCTCTTCATAGCTAGCCCCCTCCATACCAGACAACATCCTGGTGAACCTCCCCTTCACCCCCTCCAAAGCATCCACATCCTTTTGGTAATGTGGTGACCAGAACTGTACCCAGTATTCCAAAGGTGGCTGAAACAAAATCTTATGCAACTGTAACATGACCTGCCAACTCTTGTACTCAATACCCTGTCCGATGGAGGAAAGCATGCCGTATGCCTTCTTGAGCACTCTATTGAATTTCATTGCCACCTTCAGGGTACAATGGACCTGAGCACCCAGATCTTTCTGTACATCAATTTTCCCCAGACTTTTCCATTTACTGTGTACTGTTCATTCTTGAACTGGATCTTCCAAAATGCATCACCTCGCATTTGCCCAGATTGAACTCCATCTGCCATTTATCTGCCTAACTCTCCAATTTATCTATATTCTGCTGTGTTCTCTGACAGTCCCCTTCACTATCTGCTACTCCATCAACCTTGGTGTCATCTGTCATATCCCAACCTAATCGAGTCCCATTTGCCAGCACATGGCCCATTTCCCTCTAAACTCGTCCTTTTCATATACCCATCCAGAAGCCTTTTAAATGCTGTAATTGTACCCAGCTCTACCACTTCCTCTGGCAGCTCATTCCATACACGCACCACCTGTTGCATGAAAAAGTTGCCTCTTAGGTCCCTTTTATATCTTGCATCTCTCACCCTAAACCTATGCCATCTAGTTCTGGGCTGCCCCATCCCAGGGAAAAGACCTTGTCTATTTATCCTATCCATGCCCCTTATGATTTTATAAACCTCTATAAGGTCACCCCTCAGCCTCCAGTGCTCCAGCCTATTCAGCCTCTCTCTGTAGATCAAATCCTCCAATGATGCTAACATCCTTGCAAATCTTTTCTGAACACTTTCAAGTTTCACAACATCCTTCTGATAGGAAGGAGACCAGAATTGTATGCAATATTCCAAAAGTGGCCCTCTACTCAATACTCTGACCGATACAGGAAAGCATACCAAACGCCTTCTTCACTATCCTATCTACCTGCGACTCTACTTTCAAGGAGCTATGAACATGCACTCCATGATCTCATTGTTCAGCAATACACTCCAATCTCATCATACGTCCCTCGTCCCTGGTTCCATACTTATAAATCCACTCAGCACCTTTTGTACGATGAAGCCTTCCTATGAGATAGAACGGTGATGTCAATGGCACAGGATAACGGAGAGCAACCAAAGCCTATCCTCTCTCTCTTAGCTTTACAATTTCTCTCTTCATTCTCTCCTTTCTCCCTAGATAACACTGCCAACATCACTGTCAAACAGGCAGGCTTCGATCAGAACGAGGCCAGCAAGCTCTCATTGCTGATAAACATCTCCGACAACGGGAATCCATCCCTGAGGAGCACTGAGAAACTGGAGATCAATGTGTGCACCTGTGACAGAGACAGGAAGCCAATAAACTGCCGGCACTTTGCTCCGCTCACCTCAGGAGTCACCGTCACCGTCCTGCTGATTGTCTTCCTCTGCATCATCGTTGCTATTGGTGAGTCAACTGCAGAGGGTACAGCAAAGAAAGTAAAATACTTTTCTTGAGGCTGGTGTAATGCAGCAAACACAACAATCCATTTGCACACAGCAGCCTGCCACAAATAGCAATGTGGTAATAAATGACCGAATAATCTGTTCTTTAGTCTTGACAGTTGAGGGGCAAATATTGTCTCGGACAATAAACAGAACACTACTGGCCTTTTTACATCCATGAAAGACAGTCGGTGCCTTGGTTTAAGGTTTCCTATGAAAGGTAGCACTTCTGGCAGTGCAGCATTCCCTCTGTTCCATAATGGGCTACTAGCCTGGATTGTTGCAGGGTTTGGAATCCCGCCATCAAATCAACTGAGGCCCTGAAGCTCACACTGCATCCAGACCAACAGAAGGGCCAGTTGGCCTTTCTGTACACGTCTACTGTATATTATCCATCCCATACAAACTGGTAGTCAGAGGCTCTGGTAACATGGTTCAAATCTCACCCTATCAGATTGTGACGTTAAATTTAAATAATTAAACATTGTTTTTCTTTTCCCTTTATATTGTCCTGCATTGAATTCTGACTTGTTCACAAATTGACTTACTAACAGACTCAGAGTGGAACATTTTACAAACCAGGGACTGCATGTGCTGGATTGGCATAAGATTTTCCTGCTCCTCGGATGCTGCCTAACCTGCTGTGCTTTTCCAGCACCACTCCAATCTTGATTCTGGTCTCCAGCATCTGCAGTCCTCACTTTCGCCTGGATTGGCATAAAGCCTGTCAGGTTTACTAACCTCCTATTGTCCTTGAACTGAATGGCTTGTTCTACTGTTTCCCATCAAAATGGGTTTGGAGTCACATGAGGAGAAAGTGAGGGCTGCAGATGCTGGAGATCAGTGCTGAAAATGTGTTGCTGGAAAAGCGCAGCAGGTCAGGCAGCTTCAGGGCTTATGCCCGAAACATCGACTCTCCTGTTCCTTGGATGCTGCCTGACCTGCTGCGCTTTTCCAGCAACACATTTTCGGCTTGGAGTCACATGAGTTAACACACATAAGAACTGCATATTTCTGTTCCTAAAGGATCAAGTTTTTTTTTAATTTCAATTTGATGAAAGGTTAATGGTAGAATTAGTGAGGATAACACAAAGAGTCTGCAGCAAGATACCGACAAGTTAGGCAAAACTTGACAAATGGAATACAATGTGGGAAAATGTGAGATTGTGCACTTTGGTGGGAAGAATAGAGGAGCTGAATATTATTTAAAAGAACAAAGACTGCAAATTGCCTATTGCTACCCAGCCTGCACACTATGGCCAATCCACCTAACCCCCACATCGTTTGTTATGGACTGGGCCAGACACCCTCAAAGCATTTTAAGAAGGTAGCCTAGAATCTAATGTTATCTTAATTTAAAGGCAGATGTGAGGTGAATATTCCAGGTGTGATGCAGTTTGTCAAACCACTCGGCTTTAAGCGAAACAGAATTTATTTAAACACTACAGTTGAAACACAAGCAAAAGAAAGCAGAATTTAGAATAACATAATTATTTGAAAATCCATCCAACTCACCACAGCAATTTAATAAGCAGCTGTTCCAAATTCCCGCAACATTCCACAAACACACCCCTTGGCAAAAGGAAAATTCAAACTCAGATTTTTATAGGCAGGAGAGATTTCAGAGAGAAAAGCCAGTCAGGAATCATCTGCTGAAGCTTGAAACCTTTCTCTGGACTGCAGCAGCTTCTCATTGTTACAGCTAAAAGAAATTAGAAAAAAAACTTGAACTGGGAGAACTGGCTATTCCCCTGCCATTGTTAAACTAGGCTCTTTCCAGACATTTCAGCACCTCTGCCTTTATGACCTCGCTTTTAAAAAAAAAAGCCCAAGGTCAATATAACATTGTTAAAGTGACAACATTGCCACAATTTGGGCTAGGGAAGGAAACCGAATCACTCAGTGGAAACACTGAGAGAGGGAGCTGGGAGCAGCTGGAATGTGAGCCTTGGAGCAGCACATGGCAGGAGAGTTCCAGAGTACAGCCATGATCATAATGAATGGTGGTGCAGGCTCGAAGGGCAAAATGGCCTACTCCTGCACCTATTGTCTATTGTTTATAGTAGGCTGGGGACACAGCCCTGGAGCAGGATGGGGATACAGCCCCGGAGCGGGATGGGGACACAGCCCTGGAGCAGGATCGGGATACAGCCCCGGAGCGGGATGGGAATACAGCCCAGAGCGGGATGGGGACACAGCCCCGGAGCGGGATGGGGATACAGCCCCGGAGCGGGATGGGAATACAGCCCAGAGCGGGATGGGGTCACAGCCCCGAAGCGGGATGGGGATACAGCCCCGGAGCGGGATGGGAATACAACCCCGGAGAGGGATGGGGATACAGCCCCGGAGCGGGATGGGAATACAACCCCGGAGAGGGATGGGGATACAGCCCCGGAGCGGGATGGGAATACAGCCCTGGAGAGGAATGGGGACACAGCCCCGGAGTGGGATGGGGATACAGCCCCGGAGTGGGATGGGGATACAGCCCTGGAGCGGGATGGGGATACAATCCCGGAGTAGGATGCGGATACAGTCCCGGAGTGGGATGGGGATACAGCCCCGGAGTGGGATGGGGATACAGCCCCGGAGCAGGATGGGGATACAGTCCCGGTGTGGGATGGGGATACAGCCCCGGTGTGGGATGGGGATACAGCCCCGATGTGGGATGCGGATACAGTCCCGGAGTAGGATGGGGATACAGTCCCGGAGTGGGATGGGGATACAGCCCCGGAGCGGGATGGGAATACAGCCCTGGAGAGGAATGGGGACACAGCCCCGAAGTGGGATGGG
The DNA here is from genome assembly GCF_037043375.1 of Chiloscyllium plagiosum. Taxonomy (NCBI): domain Eukaryota; kingdom Metazoa; phylum Chordata; class Chondrichthyes; order Orectolobiformes; family Hemiscylliidae; genus Chiloscyllium; species Chiloscyllium plagiosum. The sequence continues at coordinate 6,380,347 of NW_028270155.1, read as the reverse complement.
GATACAGTCCCGGTGTGGGATGGGGATACAGTCCCGGTGTGGGATGGGGATACAGTCCCGGAGTGGGATGGGGATACAGCCCCGGTGTGAGATGCGGATACAGTCCCGGAGCGGGATGGGGATACAGCCCCGGTGTGGGATGGGGATACAGTCCCGGAGCGGGATGGGGATACAGCCCCGGTGTGGGATGGGGATACAGTCCCGGTGTGGGATGGGGATACAGCCCCGGTGTGGGATGCGGATACAGTCCCGGAGTGGGATGGGGATACAGCCCCGGTGTGAGATGCGGATACAGTCCCGGAGTGGGATGGGGATACAGCCCCGGAGCGGGATGGGGATACAGCCCCGGTGTGGGATGGGGATACAGCCCCGGTGTGGGATGGGGATACAGTCCCGGTGTGGGATGGGGATACAGCCCCGGTGTGGGATGCGGATACAGTCCCGGAGTGGGATGGGGATACAGTCCCGGAGTGGGATGGGGATACAGCCCCGGTGTGAGATGCGGATACAGTCCCGGAGTGGGATGGGGATACAGCCCCGGAGCGGGATGGGGATACAGCCCCGGTGTGGGATGGGGATACAGCCCCGGAACGGGATGGGGATACAGCCCCGGAGAGGGATGGGGATACAGCCCCGGTGTGGGATGGGGATACAGTCCCGGAGCGGGATGCGGATACAGCCCCGGTGTGGAATGCGGATACAGCCCCGGTGTGGGATGCGGATACAGTCCCGGAGGAGCACACAGACAGGGAGTCCCAGGTGGAGACCTGGAGCAAGGAGGCAGTCCTTGGAGCAGCTGAGTGCCAACACGGAGGGCTCTGGGGTTTGGAGCAGAGTGAGGATAGCTGTTGGATTTGACCCTGGTGCGGAGGGGTCAGGCCATGTGTTGCTGCTCTGTGCTGAGCTGCTGCACGGTAATGTCTATTTGGAATTTCCTACCTCACTGTAATGTCAACCCTTTAATGCTTTCCTTTTTTTTAAACTTGTTTTCACCTCTGTAAGTAGTGCTACTACTTTTATTCCACCGTCGTATCCAAGAATTACACCGAGGAACTTATACCTATGACGTCTCTGTAAGAAGGCAGACATTGTAAAGCTCTTCACTGTACTCTGACAATAGAGAACATGAAACAACAAAAGAATATTGTATTATTTATTGATTTGAATTCAAATTCTCCAGCCTCAAGGTGGAGTTGAGATCATCGGAACTCTCATGAGTATTTGTCCAGGCCTTTGAAATAACCTCTCCAGTGTCATCACCATTACATTACCATTCTCAGTCTGTCAATACCTACCAAGTCCTGTTTGGTAATGCTTGTAGGCTTCTATTCCCAACTTTCCTGACTTTTGGGATAACTCTAGGTATAAAAACCCAAGGCTGTTCTAATAACAGTGTATATTATTTCTGTATTGTAAATGGCCAATGTTCTTTTGCAAAGACTGCATGTCAAAAATGCTGCAAAAATAGTAAGACCTCACAAGTTTACCCTTACATTGCAGATATCAATCTGCTTCATGTGGATTTGTCTAAGGTTCTCACCAAAACTGGTGATCAGCCTGCTTCATCTCAATCTCCAGTCACTGACCAGATGACCTGTCCTGAGCTAACTATAGCCCTGAGTCGGGCTTTCTCAAACCTTTTTTCCTTACAGACAGATTATGTGGTCAATTCTGACACTGTCAGGTCTCCAGCAATTTGATGAGTTTGATCACTGGCAAACCTGGAGAAAGTGAGGACTGCAGATGCTCCTGATGAAGGGCTTATGCTCGAAACATCGATTCTCCTGCTGCTCAGATGCTGCCTGACCTGCTGTGTTTTTCTAGCACTACACTCACTGGCAAACCTGTCCTAAACCACAGCCAGGTCGATCATTGACTCATTTGGACTAGGAGAAAGTGAGGACTGCAGATGCTGGAGATCAGCACCACCTTCCTAACCTGCAATCTTCTTCCTGACCTCTCTGCCCCCATCCCGACTCCGGCCTATCACCCTCACCTTGACCTCCTTCCACCTATCGCATTTCCAACACCCCTCCCCCAAGTCCCTCCTCCCTACCTTTTATCTTAGCCTGCTGGACACACTTTCCTCATTTGGACTAGCTCTAGCACTTGGTTTTATCAAACTTTGACCTCAATCTTAGCTTGCTCAGCACTTTCCACCTTTACATCATCCAATTGACTGTGAGATACTTACAGAGCACCAAACTGTGGTTAAAGCACTCTTTGCTTAATGATAAATGGTGAACGTCTGATGTCCTAATCTATTTTAAACTAAGGCTCCAGCCTTTTGGAGTTGCTGTGTGGAGTTACTGTTAAGTTATAACATTTAATCCAAATGTACATTCTTTAACTGACAGACACACATTAAAACCAATGAGCTTTCTAATCACCAGCTCATCATCCAACCTCTAACTTTGCATCACAGCAAGCTTCATTTTTTTTTGTTCATTCTGGCTAACCTAGCAAATCCCAAGTTATTAAATCCCAAGGTTACTAAAGGTGCCAGTTAAATGCAAGTGATTGTTATCGTGGTTGTGGTTCACTAGAAGCAGAAATGGAACACACTGTAGGTAGAGGGTAAATGTGAACAGGGAATCCTCTCAGATTCACAATGGGTCCCAGACTGCCCCAACCGTGTCATTGGACCCAAACTCATAAAGGGGCAACACCACCCAACTACATACATAACAGTTGGAGTATACTTCCTCCTCTAGTTGTTCTTTTAGAAATGAATGACTGACTTTGTGCTTCCTTTCCCCTCAGTGTTGGCAGTGCTGATTGTCCACCACAAGATACGGAAGAAGAATGCCTTTGTGGGGTTGGTGAAGCCTCCGGGTGAAATCCGGGAGCAGTTGGTGAGGTATGACGAAGAAGGGGGTGGGGAAATGGACACTAACTCCTTTGACATCACGGTGCTGAACTCTCTCCGCGCAAACGGCCCACGGCCAGCTAAGGCCGTGAACTGCAGCCCTGTTTACGCCCCAGTCAGAAAGCCCAACAACGACATGGGCTCAGTGGTCAAGATGAAGAAGGATGAAGCAGACGGTGACAGAGATGGCCTGCCCTACGACACCCTCCATGTCTACGGTTACGAGGGTGCTGACTCAGTCGCTGACTCACTGAGCTCCCTTGACATCTCCTCCATCGACTCCGAACAGGATTACGATTTCCTCACTGACTGGGGACCCCGGTTTCAAATGTTGGCTGAACTTTATGGATCAGATCCAGACAGGGCGGTAGGAGATTATTGAAGGGAGAGACGGAGATGTGATTCGTGTTTTTATTTGGGTAAGAAGGTTTACCAAGTGGGGTGAGGAAAGGAAGGTAAAAAATGAAAGTGGATCATTAGTTTGTATATCACAAGAGTATCAGAACAAGAGGAGGTCATTTTGCCCTTGTTGCATGTTCTACAATTCAGCTAGATCATGTACATTTTTTTAAATTAACCTGTTAAGACCATAAGGTGTGGGAGCAGAACCAGGCCATTCAGCCCATCGAGTCTCCTCTGCCATTCAATGAGGTCATAAATGATCTGATAATCCTCAGTTCCACTTTCCTACATTTTCCCCATATCCCTCGATTCCCTTCCTGAATAAAAACCTGTCTCTCTCAGCCTTGAATATTCTCAACAACCCAGCCTCAACAGTCCTGTACAGTAAAGAATTCCACAGATTCACTCCTCTCTGAGACACAAAATTCCTCCTCAGCTGTCTTTTCCTCCTCAGCTGAACCCTTCACTCTGAGGTGGCGCTCTGTGGTCCTTGATTCTCCCACCAGGAGACACAACTTTGCCCCATCGGGGATGGTATTACACACCTCTGGAGCTGAAGGGACTTTGAGCCAAGCCTCCTGGCTCAGAAGCAGGGACATTGCCAGTGCACGGCAAGAGTCCTGTGGTTGACCTGTATCATAATTCTATCTACCTTCCTTATTTCATAACTATGACTGACAAAATGCTTTGCTTTCATTCATGGTATATGAGTGTCACTACCTAAACCAGTATGCATTACCCAGAGGACAGTTAAAAGTCAACCATGTTGCTGGAGTCACGCGTAGGCCAGACCAGGTAAGGATGGCAGTTTCCTTCCCTAAAGGGCATTAGTGACCCAGATGGGCTTTTCCAACAATCAACAACTGTTTCATGCCATCATTAGATTCTTCATTTCCGATTTTTATTGAATTCAAATTCCACCACCTGCACAGCAGGGATTTGTCCAACAATAGTATCACGAAGCCATTGCCTGCTCAGCAATGCATTGTAACACACATTAATAAGAACTAAACTAATAACTACTCTAAAAGTGAGAGACAATCACTGAGTAAACTATCAAATTCATTGACGGTGCTTACATTACAATAACGGCGTGTTATGTTGCCAACAGAGGAGCAGGACAATGTTAATGAACTGTGGATAGTTAATGGAGGTGAGCTGGGATGGTGGAGGGAGTGATGGTGAGGGATGTCTTTCTTTGATCTGACTCTCAGATTCAGACGGTCGTCCTGAGATGAGTCACCAGCCAGGAGACAGTCAGAGCTTTCTTCACTGACGCATTGATGCACAGTAATACCAGACTGTATCGAATTTACAGCATTAAAATAGACCATTCAGCCCATCCTTTCTGTTCCACTTGAGCTTCCTCCACTTCATCCAAATTCTCTTTCCTCATACTCTCGCTCACCTTCATTTCTAGTCAATAAGGTGTAGCACTGGAAACGCACAGCAGGTCAGGCACCATCCGAGGAGCAAGAGAGTTGATGTTTCAGGCTTAACCCTTCATCAGGAAGCCCAAAAACATCGATGCCCTCGCTCCTCAGATGCTGCCTGACCTGTGCTGATTTCTCCAGCACCACACTATATCGACTCTGACTTCTCCAGCATCTGCAATCCTCACCACCCCATCATGTCTGTACTACTCACCTCAACCTCACCCTGTCATAATGTGATCTGGATTCTCAGAGCAAGGGAGTTTCTAAAGATTTCTAAATGACTATCTTATATTTATGGCCTTGAATGCTCACTGCCAAATTGATGAAACATTGCAACACTGTAAAAAAGAAGCAGAGAAGATAAGCTTTAATAAAACTTCTGTAACAGGGGCTTACAGTCTGGGGATTTCTCAATTTGCTTTAACTGCCCACCAATCAGGACCTGCCTGTATGGGAAAATGCATTGGAAATTCTCATTCTGTAACCATGGAAACATTCCAAACTATCTAGTTTGGAATATATCAAAACTAATTTTGTTCAAAGCCTATAGGTGTTTAGTTGCATTTTAAATGTCTTAACTTTTTAGATTGATTTAACACAGCATGTAAAGGGTTTTATCATAACCTTTTTTTTAAACTTTTTAAACGTAACTTTGAAAAGTCTTGAAGCAATAGCAATAGGTATTTCACGTGTGTGCCTTCCTATGAGGAATGTGTGTTTGTAATAATTTTGTAAATACTTTGTAGCCAGTGGGTAATAGTGACTCGGTGGTTGGTGTAACTGTTGTAATGAACACCCCATTGTTACAAAGTTCATTGTTTTTACATTGTCTTCTGATGTTTGGAAAAAATGTGTTAATAAACGGTTTGTAACATTTGTGAATAACTGTTGTTCAATCATACTAGTTGATAACAATAATGGGACATGATCCACCACACTCTGGGCAAGTGAATTTTACAAATTCAAGAGGTTTTGAGAAAGTAATTTATCTTATGTTCCAAATAAGCTAATCCTTATCCTAGAACTAGGATCTTTCATTCTAGATCACCCCACATGTAGTAACATACTCTCTACATCTAAATAAAAAAAACGGAAAGCACTGTGGATGCTAGAAATCGAAAACAAAAACAGAGATTGCCGGAAAATCTCAGCAGGTCTGGCAGCACTTTTGAAAAGAAATCAAAGCTAATGTTTAGGACCCAATGACCCGTCTTCAGAACTGATGGTACCAAGGAAAAAGTTGTTTTTTTGCAGAAGATAGAGTGGGGGGAGGGGGTGAGGAGTAAATGATAGGTGGAGATACAGCCCAAAAGAGAGAGAAGGACAGACAAAGCAGTGGATAGCAATCAGCCTGGGAGAATGAATTTCAGCCACAATATTGAATTCTTTTTCCACCACCTTCGCCTCCATGCCCATTTCTTTGGACAAGAGTCCTCTCCCCATCCCACAGACTGTTTCACCCAGCTCCAACACTCTCCATCCACCTGGGACTCCTCCCATTTACCTGCTCATGATCCATTCATCGCGAAATGTCAACATGACATCGGTCACCTTAATTGCTCTGGCCCCCTTCACCCATTCTAACCTATCTCCCCATGAACTGACTGCACTCTGTGCTCTCAGGTCCAAACCTGACTTTGTCATTAAGTCTGCTGTTATTCGGCTTATTGACTGTACATTGCGCCAGCTCCTATCTCCCCTGGGGCCATGACCCCACCATGCCATATGGGGCTATTGTGTCCAAAATGGTTACTAACCTCATTTCATCTGGTGCTCAGCCGCCCCGCCCACTGCCTCCAAGCTGACAGTTCCCCACAATTCACTTCTGCATCCTTCCCAAAATGCACAAACAGGACTGCCCAGGCAGACCCATTGTTTCTGTCTGATCCTGCTCCACAAAACTCATCCCTTTCTACTTCGATTGGGATTTTTCTCCCCTGATCCACTCCTTGCCCAGTACATTTGCAATTCCTCTGATGCTTTACGCCAGTTTCGGAATTTCCAGTTTGCGGGCTCCAGCTGCCCCCCCTTTCCCCTGGATGTGCAACATGTCTATCTCCCATCAGGATAGTCTCAGGCCTCTCCATTTCTTCCTGGTACAAAGGCCTGAACCGCACCCACTCACCACCAGCTTCCTCCACCCAAGTGAGCTCATCCTCACCCTCAACAACTTCCCCTTTAACTCCTTTCACTTACTTCAGTTCAGAGGGGTGGCTGTGGGTCCCCACATAGGTCCCGGTTATGCCTGTCTCTTTGTGGGGTATGTGGAACATTCCTTGTTCCAGGCAGAGGTGGTACTGCAGATGTTGGAGATTAGAGTCATGATTAGAATGGTGCTGGAAAAGCACAGCAGGTCAGGCCGCATCCGAGGATCAGGAAAGTCGACATTTTGGGCTAAAGCCTTTCATCAGAAATTCCTTGGTCCAGTCCTATTCCGGCTCCTACCCACAACTCTTTCTCTGATATATCAATGATTTCACTGGTGCTGCTTTCCTCTCTTGTCCAGAATTGGAAATGTTTATCAACGGAGGGAGTGGTCTCTCCGGAACACTGATAGGGGAGGCGATGGAAATATATCCCTGGTGGTGGGGTTTGTTCCTTCGTCATTTCCACCACCTCTAAACAGACTCCACCACCAAGGATATATTTCCCTCCCCTCCCCTATCAGCATTCCAGAGAGACCACTTCCTCCGTGACTCCCTCGTCAGGTCCACACCCTCCACCAACCCAACCTCCACTCCTGGCACCTTCCCCTGCAACCGCAAGAAATGCAAAACTTGGGCCCACACCTCCCCCCTTACTTCCCTCCAAGGCCCCAAGGGCCAACCCAACCGCCCTGTGGCTGAACACTTTAACTCCTCCTCCCACTGAAGAAGGGCTTATGCCCAAAACGTCGATTCTCCTGCTCCTTGGATGCTGCCTGACCTGCTGCGCTTTTCCAGCAACACATTTTCAGCTCTGATCTCCAGCATCTGCAGCCCTCACTTTCTTTCAGTTGCCTGCCTCTTTAGATTAGGTGCCATTAGATTAGAATCCCTACAGTATGGAAACAGGCCATTTGGCCCAACAAGTCCACACCGACTCTCCAAAGAGTAACCCACCCAATATTTAACCCCTGACTAATGCACCTAACACTATGGCCAATTCACCTAACCTGCACATCTTTGGACTGTGGGAGGAAACCCACACAGACATGTGGAGAATGAGCCAATTCCACACAGACAGTCACCTGAGGCAGGAATCGAACCCAGATCCTCTAGTGCTGTGAGGCAGCAGTGCTAACCATTGAGTCACAGTGCCAACCTGTACCCTGACTGCAACACACACCAGGCCTTGTTATCACATGGTCGGCTGTTATACATAAGCCATCGTTAGCCACTACTACTCCCCATTAGCAGTCATTCATTCTCCCAGGCTGACCATTATCCATTCCTTTGTCTGTCCATCTGCTCTTCTCACTATTTGGGCTCTATTTCCAACTATCATTTACTCCTTACCCCACTCCCCCTCACCTATCATCTGCATTAAAAAATCTTTTTCTCAGCTACCATCATTTCTGAAGAAGGGTCACTGGACCCAAAATGGACCAGGCCTGCTGAGATTTTCTAGCAATTTCTGTTTCGTTGCTACGGCTACTTTGTCAATCCCTTTCAGCATCTTGTACGCCTCAGTCAGATATCAGCTCATTCTTCTAAACTCCAGAGAGTATCGGCCTAAACTGTCCGATCTCTCTCCATAAGATGAACCCTCAACTCTGGAATCAATCTTGTGAAACTCCAATACAACTACATCCTCCCTCAAGTAGCGAAAGATGTGCATTGGCCATGCTAAATTGCCCATAGTGTTCAGGGATATATAGGTTAGGTGCATTAGTCAGGGGTAAATGTAGGGTGGGGAATGGATCTGGATGGGTTACTCTTCCGAGGATCAGTGTGGACCTGGGCTGAACGGCCTGTTTCTACACTGCAGGGATTCTATAAAAGAAAAAAGCGGACCAAGATTATGCACCATATTCCAGATGTGGTCTGATGCCTTGTGTTGTTTCAGCAACACCTCTTTACTTTCATACTGGAGTCCTTCAGCAATGAATGCCAAATACCATTTGGTTTCTATGGTAACTCATTACTATCCTTTTCAGGGCAATTTGAGAAGGGCATCCAATAAGGCAAGGGCTCACCACTGACACTCATATGGGCATGAAACAATAAAAGCAAACATAGCCACGTCTGTCATGTTTTGTTATAATTACTGAATATAGACACATTTTGTCAGGCGTTTGGGTTCTATCCTGTCCAGGACAATTTGCAAGAAATACCAAAGGGAAAATAACATTTATACTGCAGGAAAGGAGAGTACTGATTGATTGACAAGTGGATTCTGATTGAGAGAGGCATTGTCATGGAGGATACATCAGTCAATGACAATTGACAGTTAACTGCCAATGTTTGCTCAAATTTGCTGTCAAAATGACTGTATGACTCTATTATGGAAGGGGGAGGGGATTAGGACTGAGCTAAGAATTGTAGTTTGACTAACAATGACTATGTTTGCCTCTGGTGATACACTTTAGGATTGGCATCATGTAAAAATCACATAAACGTAGGGGAGAGAAGAAGGGTTTCTCTAGTCTAGACTGCCATTTCCTAATGTCATAACTAATATACATTGTACTGCCATTTACTTTCAGTGGGTCTGTAAACTTGAATGCACTGATCTAACAAAAAAACTATCAGTCTCGACTCTTAAGTCATGAATGATCTCCAGTCTCAACAGCTTCCAGGAAGAGAGCTCCAGATCTGCATTGTCTTTTATGCAAACACACGTTTCTGGATTTGACCCCTGGACAGTCCAGTTCAGCCTGTAAGCTTCTCAAGTTTTCTTTTGGACAGTTCCCACCAGAGGAAATAGTTGTTCTCTCTCTTTCTCTGAGGAGAAAGTGAGGTCTGCAGACGCTGGAGATCAAAGCTGAAACTTTATTGCTGGAACAGCACAGCAGGTCAGGCAGCATCTAGGGAACAGAAGATTCGACGTTTCGGGCACATGCCCTTCTTCAGGAATGAGCAGAGAGTGTTCAGCAGGAGAAGATAAAAGGTAGGGAGGAGGGACTGTCTCAGCCGAATCCCTCCAGCCCGGCACCGCCTTCCTGACCTGCAGTCTTCTTCTTGACCTCTCCGCCTCCACCCTACTCCGACCTATCACCCTCACCTTGACCTCTTTCCACCTATCACATTTCCAACGCCCCTCCTCCAAGTCCCTCCTCCCTACCTTTTATCTTCTCCTGCTAAACACTCTCTGCTCATTCCTGAAGAAGGGCATGTGCCCGAAACGTCGAATCTTCTGTTCCCTAGATGCTGCCTGACCTGCTGTGCTGTTCCAGCAATAAAGTTTCAGCTCTCTCTTTCTCTCTCTAGTCTATCAAACCCTTTAAACTTTAAAGTGGATGGAACTTCCCAGGAGGCACATTAGGTTCACTGGCCGAAAGGCTTCCTTGCACTTTGTCAGATGTGATGATTCAAACCCAGTACTGTACAGTCTGTCATTTTCCTGAAAGAGTCTGACTCAGGAACACACTAAATAATTCACCAAGTAGCAATCAGATCCAATCATTCATCAATTCAAAAAGTTCGGGCTGACTCATGCTGAGTGGGATTATTAGGAAGCAGAAAAGCAGGTCCAAGGCCAGCATTGTCTCATCTAATTGGGTATCCCCAAGGTGATGTTGGGTGTTGCCAACACTTTGATGGCCCAACAATATCTGAGTTTTTTAAATAAACAGGAAGGGGCCCTCTGCTTTATATCAGCATCTCTGGAATAGCAAAGTGCACAATCTATTACAGGCAGGATACTCTACTGATTCACTGACTGTGATTGTTACTTGTAGGCATCTGCCATCAGTGAGGGTTGGATGAGGCAAGGCTTTATGTCTGTGACAGAGGAGCTAAGCTCAACAGGGAAGTGTTCAGGGGGAACCACACTCTCCTATTCCCGGCTCCCTCACTGTCACCACTCCCTCACCCAACATCCTAGCACCGTCATTGTCACCATCCATCATTGTCACACACCCCTCACCATTACCCCAGCACTGTCACACTCGCCCCACTGACACTCCCCCTCACTGTCACCCCCATTCTCACTGTCAATCCCCTCACTGTCAACCCTCCTCACTGTCACGCCCCCACTGTCACATCCCCTCACTGTCACACACCCCTCACCATTACCTTAGCACTGTCACACTCCCCCCCACTGTCACATCCCCTCACTGTCACACACCCCTCACCATTACCTTAGCACTTTCACACTCCCCCCCACTGTCACATTCCCTCACTGTAACACCCCCCTCACCATTTCCCTAGCATTGTCACACTCACCCTCCACTGTCACACCCCCTCACTGTAAACCCCCACCTTCCTGTCACCACCCCTCCCTGTCACACCTCCCTCAATGTCACCCCCTCACCATCACCCCCCCCCCATTGTCACAATCCCCCGACTGTCATTCCCTCTCGCTGTCACCATCCCCACTGTCACCCCTTCACTGTCACCCCTACCTTCACTGTCACCCCCTCACTGTCACCCCCCTCAATGTCACCCCTACCCTCAGTGTCAACCCCTCACTGTCAACCCTACCCTCACTGTCACCCCTCACTGCCACCCCTCACTGTCACCCCACCACACTGTCACCCCCTCACTGTCACCCCCCTCACTGTCTCCCCCCTCACAGACTCCCCCCTCACTGTCTCCCCCTCACTATCTCCCCCTCATTGACTCCCCCCTCACTGTCTCCCCCCACTGACTCCTCCCTCACTGTCTCCCCGTCACTGTCACCCCCCTCACTGTCACCCCCTCAGTGTCACCCCCTCACTGTCTCCCCCCTCACAGACTCCTCCCTCAATGTCTCCCCGTCACTGTCAAGCCCCGACTGCCTCCCCCTCACTGTCACCACCCCCCTCACTGTCAGCCCCCCTCACTGTCACCCCCCACACTGTCACCCCCCCGTCACCAACCCCTCACTGTCACCCCCCACACTGTCATCCCCCACACTTTCACCACCCCCCACTGTCACCCCCTCACTGTCACCCCCTCATTGTCTACCCCCCCCCACTGTCTCCCCCTTCACTGTCACACCCCTCACTGTCACCCCCTCATTGTCTACCCCCCCCCACGGTCTCCCCCTTCACTGTCACCCCCCTCATTGTCTACCCCCTCACTGTCTCCCCCTTCACTGTCACCCCCCTCATTGTCTACCCCCTCACTGTCTCCCCCTTCACTGTCACCCCCTCACTGTCACCCCCCTCATTGTCTACCCCCTCACTGTCTCCCCCTTCACTGTCACCCCCTCACTGTCATCACCCCCTCACTGTCTCACCCCTCACTGTCTCCCACCTCACTGACTCCCCCCTCACTGTCACTCCCTCACTGTCTACCCCTCACTGTCACCACCCCCTCACTGACACCCCGCATACTGTCTCTCCCCTCACTTTCACCCCCTCACTGTCTCCCCACAATGTCACCCCCTCACTGTCTCCCCTTCGCTGTCACCACCCCTCACTGTCACCCACCACGGTCACCCCCTCACTGTCACCACCCCCTCACTGTTACCCCCCCACACTGTCACCCCCTCACTGTCACCCCCTCACTGTCACCCCCCCTCACTGTCACCACCCCCTCACTGTCACCACCCTCACTGTCACCACTCCTCACTGTCACCCCCTCACTGTCACCCTCCCCACACTGTCACCCCCCTCACTGTCACCCCCTCACTGTCACCCCCTCACTGTCACCCAACTCACTGTCACCCCCTCACTGTCACCACCCCTCACTGTTACCCACCTCACTGTCACCCCCGCCACACTGTCACCCCATCACTGTCACCCCCTCACTGTCACCCAACTCACTGTCACCCCCCTCACTGTCACCACACCTCACTGTTATCCACCTCACTGTCACCCCCGCCACACTGTCACCCCCTCACTGTCAGCACCCCTCACTGTCACCCCCTTACAGTCACCCCCTCACTGTCACCACCCCCTCACTGTCACCACCCCCCACTGTCAAAACCCCCTCGCTGTCACCCATGCTCACTGTCACCCCCTCACTGTCTCCCCCCTCATAGACTCCTCCCTCAATGTCTCCCCGTCACTGTCACACCCAGACTGCCTCCCCCTCACTGTCACCACCCCCATCACTGTCAGCCCCCCTCACTGTCATCCCCCATACTGTCACCCCATCACTGTCACCCCCTCACTGTCACCCAACTCACTGTCACCCCCCTCACTGTCAGCCCCCCTCACTGTCACCCCCTCACTGTCACCCAACTCACTGTCACCCCCCTCACAGTCACCACCCCTCACTGTTATCCACCTCACTGTCACCCCCGCCACACTGTCACCCCATCACTGTCACCCCCTCACTGTTATCCACCTCACTGTCACCCCCGCCACACTGTCACCCCATCACTGTCACCCCCTCACTGTCACCCAACTCACTGTCACACCCCTCACTGTCACCACCCCTCACTGTCAGCCCCCCTCACTGTCACCCCCGCCACACTGTCACCCCATCACTGTCACCCCCTCACTGTCACCCAACTCACTGTCACCCCCCTCACTGTCACCACCCCTCACTGTTATCCACCTCACTGTCACCCCCGCCACACTGTCACCCCCTCACTGTCAGCACCCCTCACTGTCACCCCCCCTTACTGTCACCCCCTCACTGTCACCACCCCCTCACTGTCACCCCCCCCCCACTGTCACCACCCCCTCGCTGTCACCCACGCTCACTGTCACCCCCTCACTGTCTCCCCCCTCACAGACTCCTCCCTCAATGTCTCCCCGTCACTGTCACACCCCGACTGCCTCCCCCTCACTGTCACCACCCCCATCACTGTCAGCTCCCCTCACTGTCATCCCCCACACTGTCACCCCCCGTCACCAACCCCTCACTGTCACCCCCCACACTGTCATCCCCCACACTTTCACCACCCCCCACTGTCACCCCCTCACTGTCACCCCCTCATTGTCTACCCCCTCACTGTCTACCCCTACACTGTCACCCCCTCACTGTCACCACCCCCTCACTGTCTCACCCCTCACTGTCTCCCACCTCACTGACTCCCCCTTACTGTCTCCCCCCTCACTGTCACTCCACCACTGTCTACCCCTCACTGTCACCACCCCCTCACTGTCACCCCCCATACTATCTCTCCCCTCACTTTCACCCCCTCACTGTGTCCCCACAATGTCACCCCCCTCACTGTCTCCCCTTCGCTGTCACCCCCCCCCCACTGTCTCCCCCTTCACTGTCACCCCCTCACTGTCACCCCCTCATTGTCTACCCCCCCACTGTCTCCCCGTTCACTGTCACCCCCCTCACTGTCACCCCCTCATTGTCTACCCCCTCACTGTCTCCCCCTTCACTGTCACCCCCTCACTGTCACCACCCCCTCACTGTCACCCCCCCCCCCACTGTCACCACCCCCTCGCTGTCACCCATGCTCACTGTCACCCCCTCACTGTCTCCCCCCTCATAGACTCCTCCCTCAATGTCTCCCCGTCACTGTCACACCCCGACTGCCTCCCCCTCACTGTCACCACCCCCATCACTGTCAGCCCCCCTCACTGACATCCCCATACTGTCACCCAACTCACTGTCACCCACCTCACTGTCAGCCCCCCTCACTGTCACCCCCTCACTGTCACCCAACTCACTGTCACCCCCCTCACAGTCACCACCCCTCACTGTTATCCACCTCACTGTCACCCCCGCCACACTGTCACCCCATCACTGTCACCCCCTCACTGTCACCCAACTCACTGTCACCCCCCTCACTGTCACCACCCCTCACTGTTATCCACCTCACTGTCACCCCCGCCACACTGTCACCCCATCACTGTCACCCCCTCACTGTCACCCAACTCACTGCCACACCCCTCACTGTCACCACCCCTCACTGTCAGCCCCCCTCACTGTCACCCCCGCCACACTGTCACCCCATCACTGTCACCCCCTCACTGTCACCCAACTCACTGTCACCCCCCTCACTGTCACCACCCCTCACTGTTATCCACCTCACTGTCACCCCCGCCACACTGTCACCCCCTCACTGTCAGCACCCCTCACTGTCACCCCCCCTTACTGTCACCCCCTCACTGTCACCACCCCCTCACTGTCTCCCCCCCCCCACTGTCACCACCCCCTCGCTGTCACCCACGCTCACTGTCACCCCCTCACTGTCTCCCCCCTCACAGACTCCTCCCTCAATGTCTCCCCGTCACTGTCACACCCCGACTGCCTCCCCCTCACTGTCACCACCCCCATCACTGTCAGCCCCCCTCACTGTCATCCCCCACACTGTCACCCCCCGTCACCAACCCCTCACTGTCACCCCCCACACTGTCATCCCCCACACTTTCACCACCCCCCACTGTCACCCCCTCACTGTCACCCCCTCATTGTCTACCCCCTCACTGTCTACCCCTACACTGTCACCCCCTCACTGTCACCACCCCCTCACTGTCTCACCCCTCACTGTCTCCCACCTCACTGACTCCCCCTTACTGTCTCCCCCCTCACTGTCACTCCACCACTGTCTACCCCTCACTGTCACCACCCCCTCACTGTCACCCCCCATACTGTCTCTCCCCTCACTTTCACCCCCTCACTGTGTCCCCACAATGTCACCCCCCTCACTGTCACCCTCCCCCACTGTCTCCCCCTTCACTGTCACCCCCCTCACTGTCACCCCCTCATTGTCTACCCCCCCACTGTCTCCCCCTTCACTGTCACCCCCCTCACTGTCACCCCCTCATTGTCTACCCCCTCACTGTCTCCCCCTTCACTGTCACCCCCTCACTGTCATCACCCCCTCACTGTCTCACCCCTCACTGTCTCCCACCTCACTGACTCCCCCCTTACTGTCTCCCCCCTCACTGTCACTCCCTCACTGTCTACCCCTCACTGTCACCACCCCCTCACTGTCACCGCACATACTGTCTCTCCCCTCACTTTCACCCAACTCACTGTCTCCCCACAATGTCACCCCCTCACTGTCTCCCCTTCGCTGTCACCCCCCCCCCACTGTCTCCCCCCTCACTGTCAACCCCCCCCCCCCCCCCACTGTCTCCCCCTCACTGTCACCACCCCTCACTGGCACCCACCACGGTCACCCCCTCACTGTCACCACCCCCTCACTGTTACCCCCCCACACTGTCACCCCCTCACTGTCACCCCCTCACTGTCCCCCCCTTCACAGTCACCACCCCCTCACTGTCACCACCCCCTCACTGTCACCACCCCCTCACTGTCTCCCCCCTCACTATCTCCCCCTCATTGACTCCCCCCTCACTGTCTCCCCCCCACTGACTCCTCCCTCACTGTCTCCCCGTCACTGTCACCCCCCTCACTGTCACCCCCTCAGTGTCACCCCCTCACTGTCTCCCCCCTCACAGACTCCTCCCTCAATGTCTCCCCGTCACTGTCAAGCCCCGACTGCCTCCCCCTCACTGTCACCACCCCCCTCACAGTCAGCCCCCCTCACTGTCACCCCCCACACTGTCTCCCCCCGTCACCAACCCCTCACTGTCAACCCCACACTGTCATCCCCCACACTTTCACCACCCCCACTGTCACCCCCTCACTGTCACCCCCTCATTGTCTACCCCCCCACTGTCTCCCCCTTCACTGTCACACCCCTCACTGTCACCCCCTCATTGTCTACCCCCCCCCCCACGGTCTCCCCCTTCACTGTCACCCCCCTCACTGTCACCCCCTCATTGTCTACCCCCTCACTGTCTCCCCCTTCACTGTCACCCCCCTCATTGTCTACCCCCTCACTGTCTCCCCCTTCACTGTCACCCCCTCACTGTCACCCCCCTCATTGTCTACCCCCTCACTGTCTCCCCCTTGACTGTCACCCCCTCACTGTCATCACCCCCTCACTGTCTCACCCCTCACTGTCTCCCACCTCACTGACTCCCCCCTTACTGTCTCCCCCCTCACTGTCACTCCCTCACTGTCTACCCCTCACTGTCACCACCCCCTCACTGACACCCCGCATACTGTCTCTCCCCTCACTTTCACCCCCTCACTGTCTCCCCACAATGTCACCCACTCACTGTCTCCCCTTCGCTGTCACCACCCCTCACTGTCACCCACCACGGTCACCCCCTCACTGTCACCACCCCCTCACTGTTACCCCCCCCACACTGTCACCCCCTCACTGTCACCCCCTCACTGTCACCCCCCCTCACTGTCACCACCCCCTCACTGTCACCACCCTCACTGTCACCACTCCTCACTGTCACCCCCTCACTGTCACCCTCCCCACACTGTCACCCCTCTCACTGTCACCCCCTCACTGTCACCCCCTCACTGTCACCCAACTCACTGTCACCCCCTCACTGTCACCACCCCTCACTGTTACCCACCTCACTGTCACCCCCGCCACGCTGTCACCCCATCACTGTCACCCCCTCACTGTCACCCAACTCACTGTCACCCCCCTCACTGTCACCACCCCTCACTGTTATCCACCTCACTGTCACCCCCGCCACACTGTCACCCCCTCACTGTCAGCACCCCTCACTGTCACCCCCCTTACTGTCACCCCCTCACTGTCACCACCCCCTCACTGTCACCCCCCCACTGTCACCACCCCCTCGCTGTCACCCATGATCACTGTCACCCCCTCACTGTCTCCCCCCTCACAGACTCCTCCCTCAATGTCTCCCCGTCACTGTCACACCCCGACTGCATCCCCCTCACTGTCACCACCCCCATCACTGTCAGCCCCCCTCACTGTCATCCCCCATACTGTCACCCCATCACTGTCACCCCCTCACTGTCACCCAACTCACTGTCACCCCCCTCACTGTCACCACCCCTCACTGTTATCCACCACACTGTCACCCCCGCCACACTGTAACCCCATCACTGTCACCCCCTCACTGTCACCCAACTCACTGTCACCCCCCTCACTGTCACCACCCCTCACTGTCAGCCCCCCTCACTGTCACCCCCGCCACACTGTCACCCCATCACTGTCACCCCCTCACTGTCACCCAACTCACTGTCACCCCCCTCACTGTCACCACCCCTCACTGTTATCCACCTCACTGTCACCCCCGCCACACTGTCACCCCATCACTGTCACCCCCTCACTGTCACCCAACTCACTGTCACACCCCTCACTGTCACCACCCCTCACTGTCAGCCCCCCTCACTGTCACCCCCGCCACACTGTCACCCCATCACTGTCACCCCCTCACTGTCACCCAACTCACTGTCACCCCCCTCACTGTCACCACCCCTCACTGTTATCCACCTCACTGTCACCCCCGCCACACTGTCACCCCCTCACTGTCAGCACCCCTCACTGTCACCCCCCTTACTGTCACCCCCTCACTGTCACCACCCCCTCACTGTCACCCCCCCCACTGTCACCACCCCCTCGCTGTCACCCACGCTCACTGTCACCCCCTCACTGTCTCCCCCCTCACAGACTCCTCCCTCAATGTCTCCCCGTCACTGTCACACCCCGACTGCCTCCCCCTCACTGTCACCACCCCCATCACTGTCAGCCCCCCTCACTGTCATCCCCCACACTGTCACCCCCCGTCACCAACCCCTCACTGTCACCCCCACACTGTCATCCCCCACACTTTCACCACCCCCCACTGTCACCCCCTCACTGTCACCCCCTCATTGTCTACCCCCTCACTGTCTACCCCTACACTGTCACCCCCTCACTGTCACCACCCCCTCACTGTCTCACCCCTCACTGTCTCCCACCTCACTGACTCCCCCTTACTGTCTCCCCCCTCACTGTCACTCCACCACTGTCTACCCCTCACTGTCACCACCCCTTCACTGTCACCCCCCTCACTGTCACCACCCCTCACTGTCAGCCCCCCTCACTGTCACCCCCGCCACACTGTCACCCCATCACTGTCACCCCCTCACTGTCACCCAACTCACTGTCACCCCCCTCACTGTCACCACCCCTCACTGTTATCCACCTCACTGTCACCCCCGCCAAACTGTCACCCCATCACTGTCACCCCCTCACTGTCACCCAACTCACTGTCACACCCCTCACTGTCACCACCCCTCACTGTCAGCCCCCCTCACTGTCACCCCCGCCACACTGTCACCCCATCACTGTCACCCCCTCACTGTCACCCAACTCACTGTCACCCCCCTCACTGTCACCACCCCTCACTGTTATCCACCTCACTGTCACCCCCGCCACACTGTCACCCCCTCACTGTCAGCACCCCTCACTGTCACCCCCCTTACTGTCACCCCCTCACTGTCACCACCCCCTCACTGTCACCCCCCCCACTGTCACCACCCCCTCGCTGTCACCCACACTCACTGTCACCCCCTCACTGTCTCCCCCCTCACAGACCCCTCCCTCAATGTCTCCCCGTCACTGTCACACCCCGACTGCCTCCCCCTCACTGTCACCACCCCCATCACTGTCAGCCCCCCTCACTGTCATCCCCCACACTGTCACCCCCCGTCACCAACCCCTCACTGTCACCCCCCACACTGTCATCCCCCACACTTTCACCACCCCCCACTGTCACCCCCTCACTGTCACCCCCTCATTGTCTACCCCCTCACTGTCTACCCCTACACTGTCACCCCCTCACTGTCACCACCCCCTCACTGTCTCACCCCTCACTGTCTCCCATCTCACTGACTCCCCCTTACTGTCTCCCCCCTCACTGTCACTCCACCACTGTCTACCCCACACTGTCACCACCCCTTCACTGTCACCCCCCATACTGTCTCTCCCCTCACTTTCACCCCCTCACTGTGTCCCCACAATGTCACCCCCCTCACTGTCTCCCCTTCGCTGTCACCCCCCCCCCCACTGTCTCCCCCTTCACTGTCACCCCCCTCACTGTCACCCCCTCATTGTCTACCCCCCCACTGTCTCCCCCTTCACTGTCACCCCCCTCACTGTCACCCCCTCATTGTCTACCCCCTCACTGTCTCCCCCTTCACTGTCACCCCCTCACTGTCATCACCCCCTCACTGTCTCACCCCTCACTGTCTCCCACCTCACTGACTCCCCCCTTACTGTCTCCCCCCTCACTGTCACTCCCTCACTGTCACCACCCCCTCACTGTCACCCCACATACTGTCTCTCCCCTCACTTTCACCCAACTCACTGTCTCCCCACAATGTCACCCCCTCACTGTCTCCCCTTTGCTGTCACCCCCCCCCCCACTGTCTCCCCCCTCACTGTCAACCCCCCCCCCCACTGTCTCCCCCTCACTGTCACCACCCCTCACTGGCACCCACCATGGTCACCCCCTCACTGTCACCACCCCCTCATTGTTACCCCCCCACACTGTCACCCCCTCACTGTCACCCCCTCACTGTCCCCCCCTTCACAGTCACCACCCCCTCACTGTCAGCACCCCTCACTGTCACCCCCCTTACTGTCACCCCCTCACTGTCACCACCCCCTCACTGTCACCCAACTCACTGTCACCCCCCTCACTGTCACCACCCCTCACTGTTATCCACCACACTGTCACCCCCGCCACACTGTCACCCCATCACTGTCAACCCCTCACTGTCACCCAACTCACTGTCACCCCCCTCACTGTCACCACCCCTCACTGTCAGCCCCCCTCACTGTCACCCCCGCCACACTGTCACCCCATCACTGTCACCCCCTCACTGTCACCCAACTCACTGTCACCCCCCTCACTGTCACCACCCCTCACTGTTATCCACCTCACTGTCACCCCCGCCACACTGTCACCCCATCACTGTCACCCCCTCACTGTCACCCAACTCACTGTCACACCCCTCACTGTCACCACCCCTCACTGTCAGCCCCCCTCACTGTCACCCCCGCCACACTGTCACCCCATCACTGTTACCCCCTCACTGTCACCCAACTCACTGTCACCCCCTCACTGTCACCCCCTCATTGTCTACCCCCTCACTGTCTACCCCTACACTGTCACCCCCTCACTGTCACCACCCCCTCACTGTCTCACCCCTCACTGTCTCCCATCTCACTGACTCCCCCTTACTGTCTCCCCCCTCACTGTCACTCCACCACTGTCTACCCCTCACTGTCACCACCCCTTCACTGTCACCCCCCATACTGTCTCTCCCCTCACTTTCACCCCCTCACTGTGTCCCCACAATGTCACCCCCCTCACTGTCTCCCCTTCGCTGTCACCCCCCCCCCACTGTCTCCCCCTTCACTGTCACCCCCCTCACTGTCACCCCCTCATTGTCTACCCCCCCACTGTCTCCCCCTTCACTGTCACCCCCCTCACTGTCACCCCCTCATTGTCTACCCCCTCACTGTCTCCCCCTTCACTGTCACCCTCTCACTGTCATCACCCCCTCACTGTCTCACCCCTCACTGTCTCCCACCTCACTGACTCCCCCCTTACTGTCTCCCCCCTCACTGTCACTCCCTCACTGTCACCACCCCCTCACTGTCACCCCACATACTGTCTCTCCCCTCACTTTCACCCAACTCACTGTCTCCCCACAATGTCACCCCCTCACTGTCTCCCCTTTGCTGTCACCCCCCCCCCCCCACTGTCTCCCCCCTCACTGTCAACCCCCCCCCCACTGTCTCCCCCTCACTGTCACCACCCCTCACTGGCACCCACCATGGTCACCCCCTCACTGTCACCACCCCCTCATTGTTACCCCCCCACACTGTCACCCCCTCACTGTCACCCCCTCACTGTCCCCCCCTTCACAGTCACCACCCGCTCACTGTCAGCACCCCTCACTGTCACCCCCCTTACTGTCACCCCCTCACTGTCACCACCCCCTCACTGTCACCCCCTCACTGTCACCCCCCTCACTGTCACCACCCCTCACTGTTATCCACCACACTGTCACCCCCGCCACACTGTCACCCCATCACTGTCAACCCCTCACTGTCACCCAACTCACTGTCACCCCCCTCACTGTCACCACCCCTCACTGTCAGCCCCCCTCACTGTCACCCCCGCCACACTGTCACCCCATCACTGTCACCCCCTCACTGTCACCCAACTCACTGTCACCCCCCTCACTGTCACCACCCCTCACTGTTATCCACCACACTGTCACCCCCGCCACACTGTCACCCCATCACTGTCAACCCCTCACTGTCACCCAACTCACTGTCACCCCCCTCACTGTCACCACCCCTCACTGTCAGCCCCCCTCACTGTCACCCCCGCCACACTGTCACCCCATCACTGTCACCCCCTCACTGTCACCCAACTCACTGTCACCCCCCTCACTGTCACCACCCCTCACTGTTATCCACCTCACTGTCACCCCCGCCACACTGTCACCCCATCACTGTCACCCCCTCACTGTCACCCAACTCACTGTCACACCCCTCACTGTCACCACCCCTCACTGTCAGCCCCCCTCACTGTCACCCCCGCCACACTGTCACCCCATCACTGTTACCCCCTCACTGTCACCCAACTCACTGTCACCCCCCTCACTGTCACCACCCCTCACTGTTATCCACCTCACTGTCACCCCCGCCACACTGTCACCCCCTCACTGTCAGCACCCCTCACTGTCACCCCCCTTACTGTCACCCCCTCACTGTCACCACCCCCTCACTGTCACCCCCCCCACTGTCACCACCCCCTCGCTGTCACCCACGCTCACTGTCACCCCCTCACTGTCTCCCCCCTCACAGACTCCTCCCTCAATGTCTCCCCGTCACTGTCACACCCCGACTGCCTCCCCCTCACTGTCACCACCCCCATCACTGTCAGCCCCCCTCACTGTCATCCCCCACACTGTCACCCCCCGTCACCAACCCCTCACTGTCACCCCCCACACTGTCATCCCCCACACTTTCACCACCCCCCACTGTCACCCCCTCACTGTCACCCCCTCATTGTCTACCCCCTCACTGTCTACCCCTACACTGTCACCCCCTCACTGTCACCACCCCCTCACTGTCTCACCCCTCACTGTCTCCCACCTCACTGACTCCCCCTTACTGTCTCCCCCCTCACTGTCACTCCCCCACTGTCTACCCCTCACTGTCACCACCCCCTCACTGTCACCCCCCATACTGTCTCTCCCCTCACTTTCACCCCCTCACTGTGTCCCCACAATGTCACACCCCTCACTGTCTCCCCTTCGCTGTCACCCCCCCCCCCACTGTCTCCCCCTTCACTGGCACCCCCCTCACTGTCACCCCCTCATTGTCTACCCCCCACTGTCTCCCCCTTCACTGTCACCCCCCTCACTGTCACCCCCTCATTGTCTACCCCCTCACTGTCTCCCCCTTCACTGTCACCCCCTCACTGTCATCACCCCCTCACTGTCTCACCCCTCACTGTCTCCCACCTCACTGACTCCCCCCTTACTGTCTCCCCCCTCACTGTCACTCCCTCACTGTCTACCCCTCACTGTCACCACCCCCTCACTGTCACCCCCCATACTGTCTCTCCCCTCACTTTCACCCCCTCACTGTCTCCCCACAATGTCACCCCCTCACTGTCTCCCTTTCGCTGTCACCACCCCTCACTGTCACCCACCACGGTCACCCCCTCACTGTCACCACCCCCTCACTGTTACCCCCCCACACTGTCACCCAACTCACTGTCACCCCCCTCACTGTCACCACCCCTCACTGTTATCCACCTCACTGTCACCCCCGCCACACTGTCACCCCCTCACTGTCAGCACCCCTCACTGTCACCCCCCCTTACTGTCACCCCCTCACTGTCACCACCCCCTCACTGTCACCCCCCCCACTGTCACCACCCCCTCGCTGTCACCCATGCTCACTGTCACCCCCTCACTGTCTCCCCCCTCACAGACTCCTCCCTCAATGTCTCCCCGTCACTGTCACACCCCGACTGCCACCCCCCTCACTGTCACCACCCCCATCACTGTCAGCCCCCCTCACTGTCATCCCCGCCACACTGTCACCCCATCACTGTCACCCCCTCACTGTCACCCAACTCACTGTCACCCCCCTCACTGTCACCACCCCTCACTGTTATCCACCTCACTGTCACCCCCGCCAAACTGTCACCCCATCACTGTCACCCCCTCACTGTCACCCAACTCACTGTCACACCCCTCACTGTCACCACCCCTCACTGTCAGCCCCCCTCACTGTCACCCCCGCCACACTGTCACCCCATCACTGTCACCCCCTCACTGTCACCCAACTCACTGTCACCCCCCTCACTGTCACCACCCCTCACTGTTATCCACCTCACTGTCACCCCCGCCACACTGTCACCCCCTCACTGTCAGCACCCCTCACTGTCACCCCCCTTACTGTCACCCCCTCACTGTCACCACCCCCTCACTGTCACCCCCCCCCACTGTCACCACCCCCTCGCTGTCACCCACGCTCACTGTCACCCCCTCACTGTCTCCCTCCTCACAGACTCCTCCCTCAATGTCTCCCCGTCACTGTCACACCCCGACTGTCTCCCCCTCACTGTCACCACCCCCATCACTGTCAGCCCCCCTCACTGTCATCCCCCACACTGTCACCCCCTGTCACCAACCCCTCACTGTCACCCCCCACACTGTCATCCCCCACACTTTCACCACCCCCCACTGTCACCCCCTCACTGTCACCCCCTCATTGTCTACCCCCTCACTGTCTACCCCTACACTGTCACCCCCTCACTGTCACCACCCCCTCACTGTCTCACCCCTCACTGTCTCCCACCTCACTGACTCCCCCTTACTGTCTCCCCCCTCACTGTCACTTCCCCACTGTCTACCCCTCACTGTCACCACCCCATCACTGTCACCCCCCATACTGTCTCTCCCCTCACTTTCACCCCCTCACTGTGTCCCCACAATGTCACCCCCCTCACTGTCTCCCCTTCGCTGTCACCCCCCCCACTGTCTCCCCCTTCACTGTCACCCCCCTCACTGTCACCCCCTCATTGTCTACCCCCCCACTGTCTCCCCCTTCACTGTCACCCCCCTCACTGTCACCCCCTCATTGTCTACCCCCTCACTGTCACCCCCTCACTGTCATCACCCCCTCACTGTCATCACCCCCTCACTGTCTCACCCCTCACTGTCTCCCACCTCACTGACTCCCCCCTTACTGTCTCCCCCCTCACTGTCACTCCCTCACTGTCTACCCCTCACTGTCACCACCCCCTCACTGTCACCCCCCATACTGTCTCTCCCCTCACTTTCACCCCCTCACTGTCTCCCCACAATGTCACCCCCTCACTGTCTCCCCTTCGCTGTCACCCCCCCCCCCCCCCCACTGTCTCCCCCTCACTGTCACCACCCCTCACTGGCACCCACCACGGTCACCCCCTCACTGTCACCACCCCCTCACTGTTACCCCCCCACACTGTCACCCCCTCACTGTCACCCCCTCACTGTCCCCCCCCCCGCACAGTCACCACCCCCTCACTGTCACCACCCCCTCACTGTCACCACCCTCACTGTCACCCCGCCACACTGTCACCCCCTCACTGTCCCCCCCCTCACAGTCACCACCCCCTCACTGTCACCACCCCCTCACTGTCACCACCCTCACTGTCACCACCCTCACTGTCACCCCCGCCACACTGTCACCCCATCACTGTCACCACCCCCTCGCTGTCACCTGCCCTTACTGTCACCCCCTCACTGTCACCACCCCCTCACTGTCACCATCCCCTCACTGTCACCCCCCCATGTCACCACCCCTCACTGTCACCCCCTCACTGTCTCCACCCCTCACTGTCACCACCCCCTCACTGTCACCATCCCCTCACTGTCACCCCCCCATGTCACCACCCCTCACTGTCACCCCTTCACTGTCTCCACCCCTCACTGTCACCACCCCCTCCACTGTCATCCCCCACTGTCACTCCTTCACTGTCACCTCCCCACTGTCACCCCCCCAATGTCACCCCCCTCACTGTAACCACCCCCTCACTGTCACCCCCCACACTGTCACCACCCCCTCACTGTCACCTCCCCAATGTCACCCCCCCACTGTCAACCCCCTCATTGTGACCACCCCCTCACTGTCACCCCCCACACTGTCACCACCCCCTCACTGTCACCTCCCAATGTCCCCCCCCACTGTCAACCCCCTCACTGTGACCACCCCCTCACTGTCACCCCCACACTGTCACCCCCCACACTGTCACCACTCCCACACAGTCACCCCCCCCCACTGTCACCACCTCCTCACTGTCACCCCCCTCACTGACTCCCCCCTTACTGTCTCCCCCCTCACTGTCACTCCCTCACTGTCACCCCCTCACTGTCACTCCCCCCACCCCCTCCTCACTGTCACATAAATGTCTTTTAAATGTTGTGACTGTGTGTTTGCATCACCCACCTCCTCTTGCAGTTCATTCCACATCCGAACAACACTTTATTTGAAAAAGCTGCCCCTCAGGTCGCTTTTAAATCTTTCTCTTCTCACCCTAAAAGTATGTTCCCTAGTTTTAACCTATCCATGCCCCTCATGATGTTATAAATCTCTGTCAAGTCTGTCCTCAATCTCTTAAACCACAATGTATCCAGCCTCTCCTTATAACTTTGACCCTCCAGTCTCAGCAACATCCTGGTAAATCATTTCTGATCTGTCTCCAGCTTAATAATATCCTTCCTATACAAAAGCAAGGAATAAACAACAGACCCTGGTGTGACTTCGTAACAATAACAAAAGTCAAATAATGTACAATTTTTTATGGAACTGTAACAGAAAATCCTCATTTCTGTTCTTTTAAAGAAAGCGTTAATAACACCTGATAGGGCTCAATCTTCCTGATATTTTCTAATGAACATGATCAGGGATATTATTACACACCTCTGGGCCAGGTAGGATTGGATCCCAGGCCTCTCCATTAGAGATAGGATCACTAAAGCTGTGCCAGGGAGTCTTCAATCAATTCCCCTTACTACTGCTAAAATAACAAACTTTAACCAGTTAAACAGCACCAAGTGAAGCAGCTAACAGAAACTTATCATGTCAAAATATCACTTCCCAGGGTAATGGTCTGTCCCAAAATATCATTTGCACCAAACTCACATTCAAGGTGCTTTCAATCAACCTACACTACTCTTGGGTGGCACAGTGGCTCAGTGGTTAGCACTGCTCCTCACAGCAACAGGAACCCAGGTTCATTTCCAGCTTTGTGGAGTTTGCACGTTCTCCCCTTGTCTGCGTGGGTTTCCTCCGGGCGCTCCAGTTTCCTCCCACGGTCCAAAGATGTGCAGGTCAGGTGAATTGCCCATGCTAAATTGCCCCATAGTGCTAGGTGCATTACTCAGAGGGAAATGGGTCAGGGTGGATTACTCTTCGGACTGGTTGGGCCGAAGGGCCCGTTTGTACACTGTAGGGAATCTAATCTACTCAGACACCCTTTATTTATTTGAACCAGGCCTCCCAGTTGTAAGGTGGGAAACTACCACAAGACTCCTCCACGGATCTTCCTTTCAACCCATTTTGAAGTAAATTATCTTCCACTTCTAGACTACCGTGGAGAGATGAGATATTTCCTAAACCAACTGTTCAGAAATGTTATTATACACCTCTGGAAGAAAGGTCTTATGAAGAAAGGCCAAGGGTCTTGAGGCTGTTTTCATTCGAGAAAAGAAGGTTGAGAGGTGACTTAATTGAGACATACAAGATAATCAAAGGGTTAGATAGGGTGGACAGTGAGAGCCTTTTTCCTCAGATGGTGATGGCTAGCACGAGGGGACATAGCTTTAAATCGAGGGGTGATAGATATAGGACAGATGCCAGAGGTGGTTTTCCTATTCAGAGAGTAGTAGGGGCGTGGAATGCATTGCCTGCAACAGTGGTAGTCTCGCCAGCTCGAAGGACCTTTAAATGATCATTAGGTAGGTATTTGGATGAAAATGGAATAGTGTAGGTCAGATTAGCTTCAGATTGGTTCCACAGGTCGGCGCATCACCGAGGGCCAAAGCACCTGTAATGTTCTAATATGAGTTCCCTGATTGGGGCTGTTAACTTGGTTCACTCAGGGAGCCCTGGCTGACAGATAAGAACAGGCGTGTTCACTTGCACACACACGACATTAAAAAAAAGAAAAAATAAAGAAAAAAAGAAAGTATTAAAAAAAATGAGCGTTGGGGATTCTGTTCCCTCTGAGAGCTGTCTCTGAGGGAGCTGGACCAGTGTTGAGGAGAGAAAGGAGTCTGGTCTTTTCCCTGCAGACAAAAAAGAAGAAAAAGAACAGGCGTGTTGGATACCTTGTTCACTCTGACAGCTGGCTCTGAGTGAGCTGGACCATTGTCAAGGACTTTCCACATCTAAATAAAAGGGTAACTTGGTGATGGAATACCAGCCTCTTTGGAATTTTTTCACTGACCTACTCTGTTGAGAACCTCCATGATTTTGAATACGTTGACCAAATCTCCTCTTCCTTAGGGACAGCAGCTCCACATAACTGTGGCTTCTCACCAGCCTGTAGCAATGTCTGTAAAATCTTTCTGTGCCCTCTCTAATATCTCCACCATCCTGATGGCACCAACCTCAATTCTCAGGGTCAAACGGAATGTGTTGCTGCTATGTATTTCTACTATAAGCCCAGCAGGTGGCAGCAATCCTGGAAGAGAGAGGCAGGGACTTTGATTTCTCAATGAGTGGGTACATCTCTCCCTCTTCAAAACAGTAACATTCTACTTAATCTACCTTTCAAACAGATTCAACACCCATCAGATCAAATGAATCTGTTTAATTTTCTCCCTCACAGTTTAGGAGGAGAAAGTGAGGACTGCAGATGCTGGAGATCAGAGCTGAAAATGTGTTGCTGGAAGAGCGCAGCAGGTCAGGCAGCATCCAAGGAGCAGGAGAATCGACGTTTCCTTGTAGTCTGTGGGTTCAGCTGACTGTGCCCTAAGCTTTTGAATTTTGTTAAAGAAAAGGGATGTGGGGCGTTTGTCGGCAAGGTCAGGATTTGTTGCCCATCCCTAATTGCCTTGAACTGGACGGCTTGCTCGGCCAATTCAGAAGGCAGTTATGAGTCAGCTACATTGCTGTGAGTCTAGAGTCACCTGTACTGTAACAGCCTGACCCCAGGCAAAGTTCCCCAATTCATTACGGATCCAGATGGGATATCCCAAAATCATTAAGCCCTTGGTGAGAAGGGAAAGATGTATTTCCTTCCTGTATTCCTCCCCACCCAACATGGATAATTTAAAAACAGATCTCTTCACTTGTGGGCATCTTTCTCTGACATCCAACTTAATTCCTTTTTTTTACATTTATCCTGGCTTTCTTGAATTAAAGAAAGGGTAAGTTTATTGGTTACTATACAAGACATTAAATAAAAAGGCAACACACAAGCACAAAGCATAGAAATGAGATACAAGTCCCAAAGTTCAAACCGGTTTGGGGATCAGTGTCTGAGTCCTGTGAGCAATGGGATGGTGTGGTCTTTATATTAGCACTGATGTCGGTATTTGAGCAGTTGCTTTTGAGATGGTTGGTCACCTAAAAGGCCCTTGTCCAATTTCCTTTCAACTGAACCTATGCATTTATACGGACATAAAATAAACAGGTAGCTATTGACTATTGAAGCTTGTGTCAAGAGAAATACACTGGCTACAAGCTGCTGACTCACTCTTGTCCAGTGTGTAGTGGCCCTGTGTGCCTCAGTGTCAGGTCCTATATGTGTACAATATCGAACAGGAAAAGCAACAATAGCTTCTACTAAATAAAACAAAGAACCTGTGGTTGCAAGTAGTAACAAAGAGGATTGATGAGGGCAGAGCGGTAGATGTGATCTGCATGGATTTAAAGGTGTTCGACAAGGTTCCCCATGGGAGACTGGTGAGCAAGGTTAGATCTCATGGAATTCAGGGAGAACCTGCCATTTGGATACAGAACTGGCTCAAAGGTAGAAGACAGAGGGTGGTGGTGGAGGGTTGTTTTTCAGACTAGAGGCCTGTGACCAGTGGAGTGCCACAAGGATCAGTGCTGGGTCCACTACTTTTCATCATTTATACAAATGATTTGGATGTGAGCATAAGAGGTATCATTAGTAAGCTTGCAGGTGACACCAAAATTGGAGATGCAATGCACAGCGAAAAAGGTTACCCCAGATTACAATGGGATCTTGATCAGATGGGCCAACGGGCTGAGGAGCAGTAGATGGAGTTTAATTCAGATAAATGCGAGGTGCTGCATTTTGGGAAAGAAAATCTTAGCAGGAATTATATACTTAATAGTAAGGTCCTAGGGAGTGTTGCTGAACAAAGAGACCTTGGAGTGCAGGTTCATAGCTCCTTGAAAGTGGAGTCGCAGGTAGATAGGATAGTGAAGAAGGCGTTTGATATGCGTTCCTTTATTGGTCAGAGTATTGAGTACAGGAGTTGGGAGGTCATGTTGCGGTTGCACAGGACATTGGTTAGGCCACATTCAAATTATTGCATGCAATTCTGGTCTCCTTCTATCAGAAAGATGTGAAACTTGAAAGGGTTCAGAAAAGATTTACAAGGATGTTGCCAGGGTTGGAGGATTTGAGCTATAGGGCGGGGCTGAACAGGCTGGGGTTGTTTTCCCTGCAACGTCGGAGGCTGAGGGGTGACCTTATAAAGGTTTACAAAATCATGAGGGGCATGGATAGGATAAATAGACATGACCCAGTCTCACTAGTATCCTTACATACAGATAAGGAAGGACACTACTTCGATTGGGACAACACATCCATCCTAGGACAAGCCAAACAAAGACACGCACAAGAATTCCTAGAAGCATGGCATTCCAACCGGAACTCTATCAACAAACACATTGAGTTATACCCCATCTACCACCCCCTGAGAAAAAGAACAGGAAGTGACTTCACCACAGGAAATAACATCACCAACCTAAAGAAACCCAAACATATAAATAGAAAGCAGGAATTATCAGCAGTGCTTCACCTGAGGCTCACTGAAGGGCCTAGTAGGGTGATGAAACATCCAGAAATGAACATTGCAGCTCAGTGAGAAAACCTACATCCAGAACCTGAGCTACAAATCTTCTCAAAACTCAATAGGATATATAGACAAGGTCTTTTCCCTGGAGTGGGGGAGTCCAGAACTAGAGGGCAAAGGTTTAGGGTAAGAGGGGAAAGATATGAAAGGGACTTAAGGGGCAACGTTTTCACACAGAGGGTGGTGTGTGTGTGGAATGAGTTGCCAGAGGAAGAGGTGTAGGCTAGTACAATTACAACGTTTAAAAGGCATTTGGATGGGTAAGTGAACAGGAAGGGTTCAGAGGGATATGGGCCAGGTGCTGGCAGGTGGAACTAGATTGGGGTTGGATATCTGGTTGGCATGGACCGAAGGGTCTGTTTCCATGCTGTACATCTCTATGACTCTGTGACTGTATCTGCTGTAAAAACAGAAATCTCTTGAGAAACTCAGCAGGTGTAGTGGCATCTATGGAGAGGAAGCAGAGTTTACATGCCAAGACTAGTGACCTTTCTTCATTACAGCACAACAGCTTCTGAAAATTAGTCATATCAGACTTGAAAGTTAGCTCTGTTTCTCCTGCCCCAGATGCTGCCAGATCTGTTGAGTTTCTCCAGCTTTCTCTGTGTTTGCATCTCTTTATGTAGCACCTTCAACATGATGAGAAGTCCCAGGTGTTTAACGGGAATGCATAAAATATAGTATGCATTTGGTGGCACAAGGAAATATTCACTCAGGTGATGAAAAGCTTGCTCAACAATTTGGTTTTTAAGGTGCATCTTAGGCCGAGAGCTTGATGGAGGATCTTCTGGAGCGTGGGCTTGGGATAACTGAAGACATGGTCACCAATTGTGGAGAGATTAAAACTGGGGATGCTCAAGAGGACAGATTTAGAAGAACACAGATATTTTGTAAGATCATTGAGTAGATTGTGGTGACGTAGTGCTAACGATGTCAGACTAGTAACCCAGAGCTAGCTATTTGGGGCGATGGGTTTAAATCCCACCACAGGCACTGGTGGCATTTGAACTTAATTGCATGAAAGTACAAATTTCAGTGACCATGACAACTATCATCAATTGTTTGTGAAATCCCATCTGGTTCACTAACACCCCCTTTTGGGGCAGGAAGCTGTCATCCTTCCCAACAATATGGTTAAATCACAGCTGCTTCTGAAATGGCCATTCAGTTTAGGGGCAACAAAATCTGGCCTTGCCAGTAAAAGCAGCATCCCATGAAAAGATAAAGGGTATAAAAGAGTCAGGGAAGGGAGAGATCAAATCCACAAACATCCACTCCCTCCTCCACTGACATGCAGTAGCAGCAGTGTGTAACATCTACAAGATGCACTGCTGAAATTCACCAAAGATCCTGAGACAGCACCTTCCAAACCCATGACCATTTCCATCTAGAAGGACAAGGGGCAGCAGATACATGGGATCACCACCCCCTGCAAGTTCCCCTCCAAGCCACTACCATCCTGACTTGGAAATACATCACTGTTCTTTCAGTGCCGCTGGGTCAAAATGCACAGCACATGAACTGCAGCAGTTCAAGAATGTAGATCACCCCCACCTTCTCAAGGGGCAACTAGGGACAGACAATAAATGCTGGGCCCAGGCAGTGATGCCCATGTGACATGAGTGAATTCAAAAAAGACCATAGAGGTGCTTCAAAATGGGGAGGAGAATTTTAAAATTCATCCGTGATGTGATGGGGTGTGAAAAGCAGTGAGCAGAGAGTGATGGGCGGGAATGGGACTTGATTCAAATTAAGACCCAGACAAGAAAAGTTTCGATGACCTCTGGTTAATGGAGAGTAGAATGGGGAAGACAGGCCCAAAGTGCTATGAAATAATTCTAGAGGCAAAAATCTCCAAATCTAGTAGTTAGGGTAAGGTAACTATGAAGGAGCTGCTCCTGTCTTTAGCTATGTGCTTGTTCTAGCTCCCAGGGTTAACACCAGGCAGTAGTTAACTACTCCCCACTGTTTGGTGCCTGAGTACGTGTTGGGGATGGATAATGAGACCAGGGCTTGCTGTGTTGAGTGAGTAGGGAGTGGTGCCTTATTGTCTGGTGGCCAGGAGTATGTGAATAATGCACAATGTTAGGGGATAGCAGAAAGCTACAGAGTGATAGCCTCACCAAAGCCACCTTGGTAATATACCTCAGCATCCCTGGTATTTTACATGGATTTTACATGTGATGGATAGGAGAAAGAAGAGTATATGTTTATATAACACCTTTTTGAATGTTCTAAAGCACTTTATATGAAATGAAATGTGTTTTTCAGGCAGTCGTTACTGCAATGTTGCTAGCCAATGTGTGCACAGGAAGCTCCCATAAACAGTAAGGTGCCAGTGACCAGATAGTCAGTTATTTCCAATTATACATAAAGATGGGCTCACCTGGTGTTAATGGCATGGGATTTTATTAAACCCTCCTGAGAGAGCGGGGATAGGGGCAGCTCCGCTTTCAACACCCCCAGCTGAAAGATGACTTGCACTCTCTGCAGGTTTGAATGACGAAAGGTGATCTCATGATTAGATTACATTACAGTGTGGAAACAGACCCTTCGGCCCAACAAGTCCACACCAACCCGCCGAAGTGCAACCCACCCATACCCCTACATATACCCCTTACCTAACACTACGGGCAATTTAGCATGGCCAATTCACCTAACCTGCACATTTTTAGACTGTGGAAGGAAACCGGAGCACTCGGAGGAAACCCACGCAGACACAGGGAGAACGTGCAAACTCCACACAGTCAGTCGCCTGAGGCGGGAATTGAACCTGGGTCTCTGGGGCTGTGAGGCAGCAGTGCTAACCACTGTGCCACCATGCCGCCCACCATCTCATTGAAGTCTACAAAATTCTGATAGTCGGAGAAAGTGAGGACCGCAGATGCTGGAGATCAGAATCGAGAGTGTGGCGCTGGAAAAGCACAGCAGGTCAGGCAGCACCTGAGGAGCAAGAGAATTGATGTTTCAGGCATAAGATTCCTGATAAAGGGTTTATGCCCAAAACATTGACACTCCTGCTCCTCGGATGTTGCCTGACCTGCTGTGCTTTTCCAGCGCCACACTCAAAATTCTTAAAGTGCTTGCCTGGGTAGATGCAGGAGGACGTCTCACAATGTCAATGTAAAGGGTTAGATTGGGGAATCTTTTCATTCAGACGGTGGTGAACCTTTCGGGTTCACTCACCCAGAGGGCTGTGGAAACTCAGTTACATGACTGAGGCAGACACTGATAGATTTCTAGACATTAAGATTGAAAGGGACTTGGGGATAGAGCAGGGAAACAGCATTGGGGTTGAGGGTTAGCCTGATATAGTTGAATGCTAGAACAGGTTCGATGGTATGAAAGGCCAACTCCTAGTCCCTATGTTCCTTTGACAGAGCAGATTTTGGCTTAGCTAGGCTTGAAATCCCATTGTATGACTCGGTAGCAGTTGTGGTACTGTATGTTCAGAGCCAAAGCAGTCAGCGAACTGGGATACCACATTGTCAAGCTTGGTTCTCGTAAACTTCACAGCTTTATCCATTTGTATACTGACCATTGATGAGTCTTGGTTATTGTCTGACACTTAACAGGAATCTATGGCTTGTTAAACCTCGTCAAAGGGTCAACTGCTTTGGCCGTTGGTTTGGAGTCATGTATTAACCGAGATTAGACAGGGTCAGTGAGAAGCAGCATCATGACAAGAGGTGGACATTAATGTCACAAAAAACTTCTCAAAGTGCTTCATGGCAACGTTATTAGACAATACTTGACACTGAGGTCCATAAAGAGCTGTTAGGAAAAATGTCCGAATCCTTGATCAAAGAAGCAGTTTTGAAAAACATCATGGAGGAGATGTTGGAGAGAGGTAGAGAATTGGAGAGGTTTAGAAACAGAATTCCAGAGAACAGGGAACAGGAAGCTGAAGACAGAGCTGCTAATAGTGGAGTGATGAAAACTGCAGATGCAGAGCAGGAGAGATTTGGAGAAACATGGAGACCTCAGGATTGGGAAGAAAAGGGTTGCAAGATTGTAGAAGGTGATGAAGAGTGAGGACATTTGAAGGATTTAGAAACAGGGATTTTCTTTTTTTAAAAACAAGGAGTTGCTGGACTCAGAGTGAGTGTAGAAGAAACGAAGAGCATTAGGAGGCTATTTGGCCCTTCAAGCCTGCTCTACCATTCAATATGATCATGCTTGAGACTGGAGGTTGACTAATGTGCCATTATTTATGAAAGGTGGTAAGAAAAAATCAGGGAACTGTAGACCAGTGAGCCTGACATCAGGGGGAGATAAGTTGTTAGAAGGGTTCTGAAGGACAGGATTTACATGCACTTGGAAAGGCAAGGACTGATTAGGGATAATCAGCATGGTGTTGAGTGTGGGAAATTGTGTCTCACTAACTTGATTGAATTTTTTTGACGAAGTGAGCAAGAAGATTGATGAAGGCAGAATGGTAGATGTTGTTTATAAGGACTTCCAATAACACTGGGGTGGTACGGTGGCACAGTGGATAGCACTGCTGCCTCATAGAGCCAGGGACCAGGGTTCGATTCTCACCCCGGGCAACTGCCTGTGTGGAGTTTGCACATTCTCCCTGTGTCTGTGTGGGTTTCCTCCCATAATCCAAAGATGTGCAGGTCAGGGTGAATTGGCCATGCGCAGTAGCCCATAGTCAGGAGTAAACATAGGGTCGGGGAATAGATCTGGGTGGGTTACTCTACGGAGGGTTGGTGTGGACTTGTTGGGCCGAAGGGCCTGTTTCTACAGTGTAGGGAATCTAATCATTTGACAAGGTTCTACATAGTAAACTGGTTAGCAAGGTTAGATTACATAGAACCCGGGATATCTAGCCAATTAGGTGCAAAATTGGATTGAGGGTAGGAGACAGGGGCTACTGTTGGAGGATTGTTTTTTGGACTAGAGGCCCTTGCTAACGGGGTCCCACAAGGATTGGTGCTGGATCCACTATTTCTCCTCATTTATAGAAATGAATTAGTTGTGAATATAGGAGGAATGGTTAGTAAGTTTGCAGATGACACCAAAATTGGTGGTATAGTGGCCAGCGAAGAAAGTTAGCTCAGGATACAATGGAATCTCGATCAGATGGGCTAATGGGCCAAGAAGTGGCAGATGGAGTTTAATGTAGATAAATGTGAGGTGCTGCAATTTGGAAAAGCAAACCAGAGCAGGACTTATATACTTAATGTCAAACCTTCACAAACCTTAATGATAAGGTCCAAGGGAGTGTTGCTGAACAAAGAAACTTAGGGGTGCAGTTTCATAGTGTTATGATACAACGGTGAACCCTTCTGCTAATTAAACCAAACACTCAGAAAAGCTCACCTCATCTCATAATCTGTTGAAGCATGATTGACAGAGAACTCCCAACTTCCACTAATTGAAGAAAAGCCAGTGGCCTTGGAAGGTGGCTCAGCGCTCTGTGCAGCAAGTGTTATAGCCCCCTGGCACCACTGGGGGGCACGGTGGCTCAGTGGTTAGCACTGCTGCCTCACAGCACCCGGGTCCCAGGTTCAATTCCAGCCTCGGGCGACTGCCTGTGTGGAGTTTGCACATTCTCCCTGTTTCTGCGTGGTTTTCTTCCCAGTGCTCCGGTTTCCTCTCCCAGTCCAAAGATGCGCAGGGTAGGTGAATTGGCCATGCTAAATTGCCCACAGTGTTAGGTGCATTAGTCAGAGGGGGGTGGATTGCTCTTCGGAGGGTTGGTGTGGGCTTGTTGGGCGGAAGAGTCTGTTTTCATGCTGTAGGGAAGCTAATCTAAAAAAAAATCAATTTATTCTTTAACTCTAAAAATGAACATTAAACAACAACTATTTACAACTCAAAGCCTCCTTTTCCCTAAATGTTTGTTATTTGCCTTCAAATTTACAACAATATACTGTTCCAATAAAAGCCCATATTAAAATTACATCAACTTAATTTCAAAACCACACAGTGGCTGTTTCCCTCTGGCTGAAGATCTCTCTGGGTCATCTTGCGTCTTTTGCTGCAAAGATGTTTCATATGAAAAAGGTACCTTTGATAGAGAGTGTTTTGCTGGCAGTTACTCTGGCAATGGCAGTTGGTCTCTTACTGTCTAACTGTCAAAATGTTTACTTCTTTATACCTCCAGCATCTGATCATCTCATTGGTTTGATGTTGGCAAACAATAAATTCAAAATTTATTGCATTTTAGTATCTTGGGGCATAATTTAAACTGATTAGTTCAATTCAAATTGTTGTCAAAACAGCAACCAGAACTGGTATTTGTTTCATGGCCAAATGTTACATATTTTCAATTTTCCACTACATGCTGAGACTACCAGTCAGTCACATGACAGGTGCCTGCAAGCTCACAGTGCAAATTAGCTTTCACTCTCCCTTAAAGGTACATAAGGAGCATGGATTGGGTGAGTAGCCAAGGTCTTTTTCCCAGGGTAGGGGAGTCCAAAACTAGATGGCATAGGTTTAAGGTTAGAGGGGAAAGATTTGAAAGGGTCCTGAGGGGCAACTTTTTCACACAGAGGGTGGTGCTTGTATGGAATGAGCTACCAGAGGAAGTGGTGGAGGCTGGTACAATTACAACATTTAAAAGGCATCTGGTTGGGAATGTGAATAGGAACAGTTTTGAGGGATATGGGCCAAATGCTGGCAAATGGGAATAGATCAGTTTAGTATATTTGGTTGGCATGAGTGAGTTAGACCAAAGGGTCTGTTACTATGCTGCACATCTCTATGACTATGATCCTATATCTCAAATGCACATTCCCATTCTCTATCCATACCCTGATGCCTTTAAAATCTAAACATTTATATACCTCTTCCGTGAATATATTCAGGGACTTGGCGTCCACAGCTTTCTGTGGTAGAGAATTCCACAGGCTAACCAGATTGTGCGTGAAAACATGTTTCCATGTGTCAGAATGGTCTACTCCATATCCTGAGATGTTGTGCCCTGGCGTTGGAGCTCCTAACTTCCTTCCTGCGTCAATTCTCTTCCAGCTCTGTTGGAATTTTATATATTTCAATGAGATCAGGTCAGTGAGCACAATTTTGTTCAATGAGTTGGGCTTGGGATAGTTAGTTTACAAGCAGCAGAGTTTTGGTGAGTCCAAACATATGCACTTGCACAGTATGGTGAAAGATTGGGAATGCTGACAGCACATATGAAAGTTTGAGCTGCTGATTAGCTGAAGTAGATTGATCCTGGTGGTAGAATGGTTGGCAGAGAGGAGTGGAAAGGCAATAGTGTTGTCACCACACAGAGTAACCCAACACTACTGCCTAATGTTCTGGTGATGAGGGTTCAAATCCAGCCATAGCAAGCCATCTGCAATTAACAAGCTTGACAAATAGTGATCATTGTGTAAAAACCCAATAATTCATTAATATCCTTTATGGTAGAAAATCAACTGTCATAAAATCATAGAGATGTACAGCACAGAAATAGACCCATTGATCCAATTTGTCCAGGCCAGCCAGATATCCTAAATTAATCTAGTCCCATTTGCCAGCACTTGGCCCCTATCCCTCTAAACCCTTCCTAGTCATATACACATCCAGATGCCTTTTAAATGTTGTCATTTGTACCAGCCCTTACTCAGTCTGGTGTTATTGTGACTCCAAACCTGCAGCAATGTGGTTGACCTTTCCAATGGTCTCTGGATCATAACTACTGGCCTGGTCAATGGTGCCCACATCCTATAAATGAATAAAATAAGCTCACAGTCAAGTCTCTGAGTAGATGAGTTCAGTTACACAGAGGTCATCATTATCTCCATCCGTTCATTATCCCTTTCCACCCTTCTCCCTTTCACTCTTGGAAATTGAATACAGGAGTAAAGACGTCTTGCGAAAAATTGTATGGGCTTCAGGTGAGACTGCAAATGGAACACTGTGCACAGTTTTGGTCTTTATTTAAGGAAGTACATACTTACATCTGCAGGTGTTACAGTGAAGATTCCTGGAGATATGGGGATTAGAGAGTTTTGAGAAAGTTTGTAGCTCAGGTTGAGGTTCTGGATGTAGGTTTGCTCGCTGAGCTGAAAGGTTTATTTTCAGACGTTTTGACACCAAATTAGGTAACATCTTCAGTGAGCCTCCGGATGAAGCACTGCTGATGATTCCTGCTTTCTATTTATTTGTTTGAATTTCTTTGGGTTGGTGATGTCATTTCCGGCGGTGATGTCATTTCCTATAGTCATATCATTTCCTGTTCTTTTTCTCAGGGGGTGGTAGATCGGGTCCAATAGAGTTCCTGTTGGAATGCCATGTTTCTAGGAATTCTTGTGTGTGTCTCTGTTTGGCTTGTTATAGGATCGATGTGTTGTCCAAGTCAAAGTGGTGTCTTTCCACATCTGTATGCAAGGATATTAGTGAGAGAGGGTCATGTCATTTGTGGCTAGTTGATGTTCATGTACCAACCCAAAGACACCCAAACATATATATAGAAGGCAGGAATCATCAGCAGTGCTTCATCGGGAGGCTCACTGAAGATGTTCGAGGACAGGCAAAATCGACGTTTCGGGCAAAAGCCCTTCATCAGGAATAAAGGCAGAGAGCCTGAAGCGTGGAGAGATAAGCTAGAGGAGGGTGGGGGTGGGGAGAGAGTAGCATAGAGTACAATAGGTCAGTGGGGAAGGAGATGAAGGTGATAGGTCAGGGAGGAGAGGGTGGAGTGGATAGGTGGAAAAGGAGCTGGGCAGGTCGGACAAGTCCGGACAGGTCAGGGGATCTGGAGGTTAGAAGCTAGGATGAGGTGGGGGAAGGGGAAATGAGGAAACTGTTGAAATCCACATTGATGCCCTGGGGTTGAAGTGTTCCGAGGCGGAAGATGAGGCGTTCTTCCTCCAGGCGTCTGGTGGTGAGGGAGCGGCGGTGGAGGAGGCCCAGCACCTCCATATCCTCGGCAGAGTGGGAGGGGGAGTTGAAATGTTGAGCCACTGGGCGATTTGGTTGATTGGTGCGGGTGTCTCTGAGATGTTCCCTAAAGCGCTCTGCTAGGAGGCGCCCAGTCTCCCCAATGTAGAGGAGACCGCATCGGGAGCAACGGATACAATAGATGATATTAGTGGATGTGCAGGTAAAACTTTGATGGATGTGGAAAGCTCCTTTGGGGCCTTGGATAGAGGTGAGGGAGGAGGTGTGGGCGCAGGTTTTACAGTTCCTGCGGTGGCAGGGGAAAGTGCCAGGATGGGAGGGTGGGTCGTAGGGGGGCGTGGACCTGACCAGGTAGTCACTGAGGGAACGGTCTTTGCAGAAGGCGGAAAGGGGTGGGGAGGGAAATATACCCCTGGTGGCGGGGTCCATTTGGAGGTGGCGGAAATGTCGGCGGATGATTTGGTTTATGCGAAGGTTGGTAGGGTGGAAGGTGAGCACCAGGGGCGTTCTGTCCTTGTTGCGGTTGGAGGGGTTGGGTCTGAGGGCGGAGGTGCGGGATGTGGATGAGATGCGTTGGAGGGCATCTTTAACCACGTGGGAAGGGAAATTGCGGTCTCTAAAGAAGGAGGTCATCTGGTGTGTTCTATGGTGGAACCGCTCCTCCTGGGAGCAGATACGGCGGAGGCGGAGGAATTGGGAATACGGGATGGCATTTTTGCAAGAGGTAGGGTGGGAAGAGGTGTAATCCAGGTAGCTGTGGGAGTCGGTGGGTTTGTAGAAGATGTCAGTGTGTGTTCTATGGTGGAACCGCTCCTCCTGTGTGTTCTATGGTGGAACCGCTCCTCCTGTTCTATGGTGGAACCGCAATTTCCCTTCCCACGTGGTTAAAGATGCCCTCCAACGCATCTCATCCACATCCCGCACCTCCGCCCTCAGACCCAACCCCTCCAACCGCAACAAGGACAGAACGCCCCTGGTGCTCACCTTCCACCCTACCAACCTTCGCATAAACCAAATCATCCGCCGACATTTCCGCCACCTCCAAATGGACCCCGCCACCAGGGGTATATTTCCCTCCCCACCCCTTTCCGCCTTCTGCAAAGACCGTTCCCTCAGTGACTACCTGGTCAGGTCCACGCCCCCCTACGACCCACCCTCCCATCCTGGCACTTTCCCCTGCCACCGCAGGAACTGTAAAACCTGCGCCCACACCTCCTCCCTCACCTCTATCCAAGGCCCCAAAGGAGCTTTCCACATCCATCAAAGTTTTACCTGCACATCCACTAATATCATCTATTGTATCCGTTGCTCCCGATGCGGTCTCCTCTACATTGGGGAGACTGGGCGCCTCCTAGCAGAGCGCTTTAGGGAACATCTCAGAGACACCCGCACCAATCAACCAAATCGCCCAGTGGCTCAACATTTCAACTCCCCCTCCCACTCTGCCGAGGATATGGAGGTGCTGGGCCTCCTCCACCGCCGCTCCCTCACCACCAGACGCCTGGAGGAAGAACGCCTCATCTTCCGCCTCGGAACACTTCAACCCCAGGGCATCAATGTGGATTTCAACAGTTTCCTCATTTCCCCTTCCCCCACCTCATCCTAGCTTCTAACCTCCAGATCCCCTGACCTGTCCGGACTTGTCCGACCTGCCCAGCTCCTTTTCCACCTATCCACTCCACCCTCTCCTCCCTGACCTATCACCTTCATCTCCTTCCCCACTGACCTATTGTACTCTATGCCACTCTCTCCCCAACCCCACCTTCCTCTAGCTTATCTCTCCATGCTTCAGGCTCTCTGCCTTTATTCCTGATGAAGGGCTTTTGCCCGAAACGTCGATTTTGCCTGTCCTCGGATGCTGCCTGAATTGCTGTGCTCTTCCAGCACCACTGATCCAGAATCTGGTTTCCAGCATCTGCAGTCATTGTTTTTACCTCACTGAAGATGTTACCTAGTATGGTGACGAGACGTCTGAAAATGCACCTTCCAGCTCAGCGAGCAACCTACATCCACATGGGCATTGTCCAAAGATGAATATTGAAGTAAATTGGGTTCAAATTCCCTGGAGTGCAGAAGAACAAGAGAAGATCTAATGGAGACATTGAAGGTTCCCCACAGGGTGGATGCTGAGAGGTTATTTCACTTGGTCTGTGAATCTACAACACCAGGGCGATGGTGGAGGGAGAATACAGGATAAGGATCTGATCCATTTGGACTGTGGTGAGGAGAAATAATTTCAGTCAGAAGGAATTCTCTACCCTGGCAAGCTTTGAATACTCCATCCTTGAATAGATGGAAGGCTGAGGCAAATAGATTTTTGGGGGATACGGGGAGTGGGCAAGAAAGAGAGTTGAAGCCCAAGGTCAGCAATTAAATGGAGGTGCAGGCTCAATGGGCTGAATGGTCTACTAC
Source organism: Chiloscyllium plagiosum (assembly GCF_037043375.1). Lineage (NCBI taxonomy): Eukaryota > Metazoa > Chordata > Chondrichthyes > Orectolobiformes > Hemiscylliidae > Chiloscyllium > Chiloscyllium plagiosum. The sequence goes on along the minus strand of NW_028270155.1, from coordinate 6,338,414 downwards.
TGCACCCATTTCTCTTGTCATGTTCTTGAACTCTCTCCCACTTGTTTCCTTTCCTTCAATACCCTCTTAAAAATTAATCGATTTGACTGTGCTTCTAATTCTGCTTTCATTAACATCTCTGTGCCTCCTGTTTGATCTCCTCCCCCCAACTCACTGTGGAGGTGATTTGACATGCTTGTTTGTGAGTAGACATTTTTCCTACTCCCGAAAGGTAGCAAGGCTAAACTGTGAGGGAGGCAGCATCCAAGGAGCAGGAGAATCGACGTTTCGGGTATGAGCTCTTCTTCAGGAATGAGGAAAGTGTGTCCAGCAGGCTAAGATAAAAGGTAGGGAGGAGGGACTTGGGGGAGGGGCGTTGGGGATGCGATAGGTGGAAGGAGGTTCAGGTGAGGGTGATAGGCCGGAGTGGGGGTGGGGGCAGAGAGGTCAGGAAGAAGATTGCAGATTAGGAAGGCGGTGCTGAGTTCGAGGGTTGGGACTGAGACAAGGTGGGGGGAGGGGAAATGAGGAAACTGGAGAAATCTGAGTTCATCCCTTGCGGTTGGAGGGTTCCTAGGCGGAAGAGAGACGCTCTTCCTCCAGCCGTCGTGTTGCTATGGTCTGGGGATGGAGGAGTCCAAGGACCTGCATGTCCTTGGGGGAGTGGGAGGGGGAGTTGAAGTGTTGAGCCACGGGGTGGTTGGGTTGGTTGGTCCGGGTGTCCCAGAGCGTTTCAGAGAACACCAATGTTGTGAATGTGTAGCCAAATAATGGAGATATTTGTGAAAAGCAGTCTGTGCTCCAGGGAATCAAAGGGATGTGGCAGGATTGTGGAGTTGATGTATGACAGTCTTGCTCCAACTTACAGGCAGAGGAAGCTGGAGAGGACACGTGTGCCTCCTCCTTTTCCTATTTCTTACGTTCTTATGATCCAGTAACCTATGAACAAGCTCATGTCTGGACTCGCAAGGGAGCAATGAGCAAATTTGCTGATATTCCCTCCATTAACAAAAAGAACTTTAACTCCCTCCCTTTTCCAATGTGAAAGGAAAGTTGGATGGAACATGGGAAAAGTAAGGCAATTAAATGTTGGATCAACCTTTCCAAGCCTAAGGCTGTTCTTCCACACACTATAACTGTTCATTGATGATATGAGGTCCCTGTGGTCCTTGCACAGTTTCTAGTATTTATTCTCCAGAGATCAGTCAGACTTAACTCTTCATTGATACCTGCCCTTCATTTTTATTAGACGTGGCATTTGAATTCTCAGGCAGTCTGCTGTTTTGCCAGCTATCACCAGATGGAAGATCAGAGTAGGGTCGGCAAATTTCTCCTGAATTCTGATTTCCCGATGGGCCTCATTCTAAATGAGTATTCCCTCAGCTCCAGCTCAGACTCAACAACCTCAGGCAGTTCAGAATTATCAGCTACAGTTCTGCTTTTAACTCAATGAGGAACAGTGTTGCCATTTGTGCTTTGGGTTATTGCAATGGGCAAATTCAATGGTGGCCAACTGGACTCCATAAAATCAGTCGATGCTAGCCTGCAAGTCAGTTACTGACAATTCCGCAGTAGCTAGATATTAAAAATACTTCATTGGAATGTCCTAAGGTCATGAAAGATGCTCCAGAAATTTCTTTCTTTTTTTCCTCTTTGTGATAAAGAGTTGCCCTTCCCTCTGGAGGTAGCTCTCCCAGTTAGATGGTCCACTCCAATCAATTTTACAGGCTGATACAGCAGGGGGGAGAAAACCGAGGGAGTGCTACACTGTCTGTGGTGCACTTTCTTAAATACAACTTCAAACTGACAAAAGTGCCCATTTGTATAACTTGACGTGTTCTGAACGATATGTATTGTCAACTAACATCATTAACACATAATGTCTAGACGTGATCTCATCATTGTGAGATCTTGCTATTGAATCACCAGTGACAGTGGCTGTTTTGGGATACACCAAGGTCATGAAGGATGCTGAAAATATCGTTTAGTTTAACAATTGAGAGTCATATTAAGGGCAGAATTATTGAAAGGATAGTTCATCTATAAAATTTGAAGAAGTTTAAATGTGACTTGACACAAAGCAGGAGCCAAGTTCAGAAAATTGGGATTAAATAATTAGGGGGTTATTTTTGACTGACATGTATGTAATGGGCCAAAGGGCCTTTTTCTGTGCTGTAGACCTCTATGACTCTCTGACTAAATATCGACACAGATTAGTTTCTGTCTGCCATCCAAATGTTTTTTTTGTCAGAAAGAACAGCAGAAGATCATTTGGCCCCTTAAGACTGTTCTTACGATTCAACATTGTTAGAGCCAGTTTTAATTCCATTCACCCGCCCTGCCTCCTTACCACTCCTGTCTCTGAGCCAACAGCAAAAGTACTGCTCACAGGGAGTTTACTTTCAACGTGGATACATGGGGTGGGTGTGCGTTTTATTCCGTTAAGGCCCACCCAGGGGAGTTGTTCAGTCTTCAGTTGAAGAAAGCGGTTCGAGTCTCTCTTCAGGCGAAATTACTGCCTGGTTTCCTAACACATAGCGACTGATGTTGGGAGAGAGATAGGGCGGATCTCTGACGGCAGGATGTCGAGCTGTAGCAGTGTTGGCTGGCTTTGGTTGTGAAGCTGAGGGATATCTCCTGCTAGAGAGAGAGAGGACGACAGGAGAGTGAATGAGATCCGGAAGCTGGGGATGAGGACCTATGACAGACTGGGACCCAGAAGAGATGGTGTTTAAACGCCTGTTCCTGACACTCGATCATCATTTGCACTGGCACAGCTGAATGCTACATTCGCAAGAATATTGATAACATATGTAAACATACATTTCTCCAGCAAATGCAGTCTTATGGATTAAGACCTGGCGCATGGAGATAATCGTGCACTTCTGTTCAGGTAAGAAGGAACATGAGGAATGGAGACCCACATATATTTTGAAGTGGTTGCATTTTTCAACAAACTGCCCCCGCCCAGGATAGGGATCAGAGTGGGCTAATCCAGGGATTTTTTAAAAAAATCAAGACCATGACTAGTCAGACTTTTACAATATATTTTTAAGCAAAAAAGACTGTCTGAGGTGCTTGTGGAGTGTTCGCTAAAATACATTGTAATCGTTTCCAAACACTTTACCGAATTGAAGCCGAGGATGTGATGGTTGTGAGTCCGGGGTAATGCTGCAATATTCAGATGGGGCCACTCTCAAACACTCTCCTCAATGCCTAACATTAATTTCCCCTCATTCATCGGGTCACCGCTGTTTTGGGGTTATTTCTCTCTCTCGCTGAAGGGATGTGAATTTAAAGGGACATTTCGCTTCGTGATCGGGAGATTGGAGTGATGTGCAGCCTTACCCCTATCCTGTTCCCACACTGAGACTCCCCCTCCATCTTCCCCCCATCTACCCCCCATCTCCCACTATCTCCCCCGCCCCTACCAGCCTTGCTGCTGGGACTCTGTCAGACGAACCGTATAGAGACACCATCCCGAGTCCACTGGAACCCAACTGCAAATGGTTCATGTGAAACTAGTTAAAATCCAACTATTTCATTGAAAAGGGGGTCAGTGTTAATTGATCGAGAACCAGACAACTGTCCCCAGAGAATTTATACACAGGCTCATCCCCCTGAACTGGCTATTCACATTTCATTCTGCAGTTCCACACAGCAGCAGTACTGATGGGAATACAGGGTCACTACTGAGGGAAGGTCACAACTGAGGAAGTGCTGCACTGTCAGAGGGTCAGTGCTGAGAGAGTGCCACATTGTCGTAGAGTCAGTGCTGAGGGAGTGCCGCACTGTCAGAGGGTCAGTGCTGAGGGAGTGCCACATTGTCATAGAGTCAGTGCTGAGGGAGTGCTGCACTGTCAGAGGGTCAGTGCTGAGGGAGTGCCACATTGTCATAGAGTCAGTGCTGAGGGAGTGCTGCACTGTCAGAGGGTCAGTGCTGAGGGTGTGCCACATTGTCATAGAGTCAGCATTGAGGGAGTGCTGCACTGTCAGAGGGTCAGTACTGAGGGAGTGCTGCACTGTCAGAGGGTCAGTGCTGAGGGAGTGCTGCACTGTCAGAGGGTCAGTACTGAGGGAGTGCTGCACTGTCAGAGAGTCAGTGCTGAGGGAGTGCTGCATTGTCAGAGGGTCAGTGTTGAGGGAGTGCTGCACTGTCAGAGGGTCAGTACTGAGGGAGTGCCGCACTGTCAGAGGGTCAGCACTGAGGGAGTGCCGCACTATCAGAGGGTCAGTGCTGACGGAGTGCCGCACTGTCAGAGGGTCAGTGCTGACGGAGTGCCACATTGTCGTAGAATCAGTGCTGAGGGAGTACTGCACTGTCAGAGGGTCAGTGTTGAGGGAGTGCTGCACTGTCAGAGGGTCAGTGCTGAGGGAGTGCTGCACTGTCAGAGGGTCAGTACTGAGGGAGTGCCGCACTGTCAGAGGGTCAGTACTGAGGGAGTGCCGCACTGTCAGAGGGTCAGCACTGAGGGAGTCCCGCACTGTCAGAGGGTCAGTGCTGAGGGAGTGCCGCACTGTCAGAGGGTCAGTGCTGAGGGAGCACCGTACTGTCAGAGGGTCAGTACTGAGGGAGTGCTGCAGTATCAGAGGGTCAGTGCTGAGGGAGCGCTGCACTATCAGAGGGTCAGTACTGAGGGAGCACCGTGCTGTCAGAGGACCAGTACTGAGGGAGTGCCACACTGTCTTAGGGTCAATACTGAGGGAGTGCCGCACTGTCAGAGGGTTGGTGTTGAGGGAGTGCTGCACTGTTGGAGGGTCAGTGCTGAGGGAGTGCCACACTGTCAGAGAGTCTGTACTGAGTGAGTTCCGTACTGTCAGAGGGTCAGTGCTAAGTGAGTGCCGCACTGTCGGAGGGTCAGTGCTGAGGGAGTGCCACACTGTCGGAGGGTCAGTATTGAAGGAGTGCCGCACTGTCAGACAGTCAGTACTGGGGGAGTTCAGTACTGTCAGAGGATCTGTACTGAGAGAGTGCTGCATGCTGGAGGGTCAGTACTGAGTGAGTCGTCCAATATCTGACAGTCAGGACTGAGGGAGTGCTGCATCACAAGCACTTAGTCACTGCTGTCCCATTTATCAGTGATCTGGTTCCTCAGTAGTGACTTTCCAACAGTGCGATGCTCTCTCATTGTGACTCTTTTCCTGTGTAGCACTCCATCATACTGACCCTCCGATAGTGCAATGCTCTCTCAGTATTGACCCTTTGACAGTGCAGCATTCCCTCCAAGAATGTGACAATGCCTTTGTACTTATCCTCTAACAGTTCAGCCCTTCCTCAGAACCAATGTCAGAGTAAGCTATTAAACAATTGGCTTCTAACTGATGAACACTTCAACCCTCCATCAATACTGAACCTCCAACATTGTGGCACTCAGTCAATAGTGACCCTCCAACAATGCAGTTCTCTCTTTGTTCTCGGTTTTTTTACTACCAAACAGTCCATACTGAGGTGGCACCATATGTCAGAAGGTCAACACAGGAGGACTGCTGCCCCTGTTGGTACTCCAGAAAAAATTTGAACAATGCCCACTCAGCACAACATAAAAGAACCATTTGTATTATTCCAATGAAGCACAGGAGAGCTCTCCCCCAGAGTAGTCACTGAAAATAGATTATCCAGGAATTTGCAGACTGACTTTTGTTGAACGTTGCTGGGCAGAGACTGATAGCCAGATTGCCAGTGCTAAAAGGGAAATTAACAGAGTACTTTGTTCACTATGCTACATGATTGAACATCCTGCAGTTGTGAAAAGCACTATATAAATGCAGGCCTTTAATTTGTCCTTCAGCAGTGGTATATCACACATTAGCCTGATAACTTGTGCAATTTTTGTCCCTGTGTTGTGATTTATTTTTTTATTCACTTGTGGGACATGAACATCACTGGCTGGGCCTGCATTTATTGCCCATCCCTAGTTCCCCCAATGAACGTGGTGGAGCTATGGATGGACAGAAGTGTGCAAAAGTGATCAGTTGAGCTATACCATGCATTGTAATGTATCCCTCTTGTGATTCTTTTTGAGAATGAACACATTGCCTCAGTTTTCAATGCAAGATTCTAAGGATGGGAGTGTCTTTTTGCACCAGAGTTTTAACAAGTAATCAATGATGTAACATGCAAGTCATTGTGATGGTGCTGGTGTTTTATTGCTTTCAGAGCAGGAGACAGTCAACTGTCCAGTGCCCAATGCAGTTTGTGTTGCTAATATGTAGCCATGTATGGCTCAGTGTGTAATTGCTTTTGCTTTCAGAGGTCTGTTTGAGGCTAATTGCTTAATGACTTACCCTGACGTCAGTGATGGGTCAGGCTGGCTTTCACTTTCCTTGCTTCACATTACTCTTTGTTTCATGTGTGGAGGTACAATCAATGTACAAAAATCCCATGGAAGACAGCAGGGCAGTTCTCTCAAGTTGCCTGGCCAACAACCACACTCCGGCCTTGTGTCAAAAGCAATTTACCTTGTTGTTATCACATTGCCCGTTTGCAGGAGCTTGCTGTAAATAAATTCACTCTGACGTTTCCTACGTTGCAACAGTCATCGTGTTTCAAAACAGTGCTTCCGTGTCTGTAAAGACTTTTAAAATGTCCTGGACTTGTGAAAGGTGCTATGAGAATGCAAGGACTTAAATAGAAATGGTGTGCAGGGGATTAGGGAAAAGGCAAGTGTGGCTCAGTGGTTAGCATTGTCGCCTTACAGTGCTAGGGACTCGGATTCGATTCCCGCCTCAGGTAACTGTCTGTACAGTGTTTGCACATTCTCTGTGTATCTGCATGGGTTTCCTCCTACAATCCAAAGATTAGATTACCCACTGTGTAGCAACAGGCCACTCAGCCCAACAAATCCAAAGCATGACCCATTCCCTACCCTATATTTACCCCTGACTAATGCACCTAATGCTATGGGCAATTTATCATGGCCAGTTCACCTGACCTGCACATCTTTGATTGTGGGAGAAAACCGGAGCACCCGGAGGAAACCCACGCAGACACGGGGAGAACGTGGAAACTTCACACAGACAGGCACCCGAAGTGGGAATCGAATCCTGGCACTTTTGTGAGACAACAATGCTAACCACTGAGCCACTGTGCTGTGCTAAAAGAATTTCAGATTCTTAAAAATTGAATTTAAATCTCCCCATTTGTCTCGGTGAGATTCGAACCTATGATCCCGAAACATTAACCTGAGGTTCTGGATGACTGGTCCCAGTGGCATTACCACAAGACCATCACCTTCCCCACGTTCAGATTAGGGTTAGGTGGGTTGGCCATGCTAAATTGCCCAGTGTCCAAGGATGTATAGGTTAAGTGCATTAGCCATGAGAAATACAGGGTGAAATGGTGGGGGGTGGGAATGAGTCTGGGTGGAATACTCTTCAGAGAATTAGTATGGACTTGTTGGGCTGAATGGCCTGTTCCCACACTGCAGGGATTCTGTAAGATTGGCTCCAGGTATAGAATCCGAGCTGGCACAATGTGCCAAATGGCCTCCCTCTGTGGTTATCCTTTTCTATCCTGTACATTCCTTGTATTTCAGATGTACTCATGTTACTCAAGTAAGCTGTGATTTTCTTGTTTTTGTTTTACAGTTAGTCTTTTCTATCTTCCTCTCATTCTCGGGAGCTCCATCCGGATTGGTCTAGGAAGAAACTACTCTAACCTCTGTGAGTGAGTGACTCTGGTGAAGTGACTACTTTTATTGGCCGTGTAGGGACAGTACTTGTGGAATGGTTTTCCTATTGAACTGAAGAATGTTCAACATCAGGTAGAGATGACAACATTCAACAATCCTGACCCTCTCAACTGCAGTACTCTACCTAGGCCTAGTTTCTCCACACACTTAGCTCATTCTCGGATCCTGTTAGAAGTTGTGCTACAATATTCTTTCCCCAGGAAGTCATTCCCAAGTTATATTGAGTTGGAAGTGTTCCGTTTGACTTCACTTGCTACCACTCAGTAAGTCACGGATACAGGTATATGTTCAGATTCAGATGGCTCATGACTCTCGTATAGAGTCCAACAGGTCTATTGAAAATCACAAGCTTTCAGAGCACTGCTCCTTCATCACTTGCCTGTGCGCTTCCCTCCACTTCACCTGATGAAGGAGCAGTGCTCCAAAAGCTTGTGATTTTAAATAAACCTGTTGGACTGTAACCTGGTGATGTGTGGCTTCTGACCTTGTCAACCTCTGACACTGGCATCTCCAAATCATATTTTCAGATTCCAGGTCTATCAGCTGCCTACCAAATGTATCGGGGAGGAAGCTCAAGAATAGGGAGGGAGAGAGGCTGCAAGGGATTAGATGAAAAGGCTGTCAAAGAGAAAGAGCAGTTTTCAGTGTGTCAACAAAGGAATGCCCAGCCAGGAAAACCTGGAGATAATGAAATCCTTGAAATGGACCTCTAGCTCAAAGCTGCATATATTCAGGTGCTGGCAGGAAATGTCGTGGATGCTACTGTAACAGATGCTGTTAATTGTTCAATTTAAAGCTGGGATTGAAACTTGAGATGCAGTAACAATGATTGTAACTACCTGGTTAAAATCTTCTGGTACCACATCAGTTGTGACCTCACCAGTCTGTGGAAGGTAGATTTTGGGGATGGCTTTTTTTATTGCAGAAATGTATCAGCTGTTTTTTTAAGAAAAATGTTTAGTTACGAATTTATGCCTGTTACTTGTGTCAATCTAAATATTGTTGCATCTAAGAAATGAGTGCTTTCTTTGTGGCTTTAACTTTAATGATGTCTGCTAAAAATTGTGAATATTGATGAATTCCTCAATTCAGTTTCTGTGTGAGTCCAAATGTCATATATGTCAACTGAAATCACCTGATAAACAAGTTAGTGAGAATCTAAAAGGAACCTCCAAAATCCAGAAAGTAGTCACCAAAGATAAGCAAATGGATGATGATGGGATAGTGTAGGGGGATGGGCTCAGAATAGTTTGCAGGTCAGCAGAACATCAAGGGCCAAAGGGCCTGTTCTGCGATGTATTGTTCTATGTTCTATGTTCTAAAAATCAGAACCTTGTGAAAATCTGAAAAATAGCTCTCAAAAAACATATTTTTAGCTCTGTTCTCAAATATGAAGGATTGTGCGTGTGTGCCTGTATGTGTGTTTGTGTGTGCTAATGCACACAAGAGACTGGAGGGTTGAAACATGAAGATGTGTCTTTACTTTAGAGGTGCTGGTTTAGTGTGACCTACTTTAGATCAGTGAGTTAAGGAATGATGGACGTGTTGGAGCATATTACTGCCAATGCTGGAATCTACTGAAAACCAAATACGCTGGAGATCACAGCAGGTCAGGCAGCATCCATGGAGAGAGAGAAAGCTAACATTTCAAGTCTAGATCAGAAGCCAGTAAGGACTGCAGATGCTGGAAGTCAGAGTCAGTAGATGTGAGGCTGGAAGAGCACAGCAGCTCAGACAGCATCTGAGGAGCAGGAGAGTCAACATTTCAGCCCGAAACATTGACTTTCCTGTTCCTCGGATGCTGTCTGACCTGCTGTGCTCTGTCAGCCTCACATCTATTGACTTTTAATCAGAGTCTGTGTGGGATAGATGTGTAGGATTTGGTGCGTCTCAGGACCCAGGCAGCAGAGTTTTGGATGAGCTCAGGTTTGTAAGGAGTTATGGATGTAAAGTTGTCCAGGAATGTATCTCATGACAGAGAGAGAAAAACAGAGAGAGAGAGAGAGAGAGAGAGAGAAAGGGCTGGCTAGGAGTTTAACACTACCAGTCATTATGCCTCAGGTAAGTTAGACAAGGTGGGTTCTTCATAGTGACCTGAGCTGAGAGAGGAATCAAATCTACGTTGTTGGTGTCAAAAACCAGCTTACGGACAACTGACCGCATCCGAGTCATCAAGTATACTAGTGGCAAAGGCATGGATGAGGGTTTCCACAGCAGAATAGCAGTTGCAAGAGAGCAGATAGGTGATTTGCAGAGGTGGCCGTAACCATTTTCATTGAGGGCAAGAACATTATCTGTTAACCTCAGTGCTGTCTTTCCAAAATGTGGCAGGGTCACTGCATGCTCAGCTCTGAGTCAGGCATGAATGGATTGAAGTTCCTTACCAGGGATTTAGAGTAACAGAGTCATAGAGATGTACAGCACGGAAATAAACCCTTTGGTCCAACTCATACATGCCAATAAGATATCCTCTACAGTATAAATCTAATTGCCAGCATTTGGCCCATATCCCTCTAAACCCTTCCTATTCATGTGCCCATCCAGATGCCTTTTAAATGTTGCAATTGTACCAGCCTCTACCACTTCCTCTGGCAGCTCATTCCATACACGCACCACCCTCTTCTTGAAAATGTTGCCCCTTGGACCCCTTTAAATCTTTCCCTCTCACCTTAAACCTTTACCGCCTAGTTTTAGACTTACCCCACCCTTCAGAAAAGACCTTGTCCATATATCCCATCCATGCCACTCATTATTTTATAACCTCTAAAAGATCACCCCTCAGCCTCCAACGTTCCAGGTTAAATAACCCCAGCCTATTCAACCTTTCTCTATAGTTAAAAACCTTCAACCCTGGCAACATCCTCATAGATCTTTTCTGAATCCTTTCAAGTTTCACAATATCCTTTCTATAGCAGGGAGACCAGAATTGCACGCAGTATTCCAAAAGTGGCTAAACTAATATTCTGTACAGGCAACAATGACCTCCCAACTCCTATACTCAATGCACTGACCAATAAAGGAAAGCATACCAAACACCTTCTTCACTATCCTATCTACCTGCGACTCCACTTTCAAGGAGCTATGAACCTGCACTCCAAGGTCTGTTTCTTTCAGCAACACTCCCAGGACCTTACCATGAAATATATAAGTCCTGCTCTGATTTGCCTTTCCCAAAATGCAACACCTCTAAATTAAACTCCATCTGCCACTCCTCAGCCCATTGGCCCATCTGATCAAGATCCCGTTGTACTCTGCGGTAACCTTCTTCACTGTCCACTACACCTCCAATTTTAGAGTCACCTGCAAACTTACTAACTATACCTCCCATGTTCACATCCACTCATTTATATAACTGACAAAAAGCAGTGGATCCAGCACTGATCTTTGTAGCATTCCACTGGTCACAGGCATCCAGTCTGAAAAGCAACCCTCCACCACCACCACCTTCTGTCTTCTACCTTTGAGCCAGTTCTGCATATAAATGGCTAGTTCTTCCTGTATTCCATGTGATCTAATCTTGCTAACCAATCTACCATGAGGAACCTTGTAGAACTCCTTACTGAAGTCCATATCAATCGCCTCCACCCCTCTGCCTCATCAATCTTCTTCATTACTTCTTAAAAAAACTCAAGCTAGGGAGACACGATTTCCCACAACCTGAGCATATAAAATCGACAGGCACGCCCAGTGCAGTACTGACAGAGTGCTGCACTATCAGGGGGTGCTGTTTTTCATTAATCTGATACCCTGCCTGTTCTCAGATGAATGAGAAAGATCGATTGGTCATTACTTTGAGGAGAACCAGTACACTTACCCTGGTATTCTCGACTATTCCTACTCCTAGACCAACATTATTAAAAGCACTTTCTGTACGATTCATCACATTGCTATTTGTGGAAGCTTGCTGTTCATTTCCTACATTACAACAGAGACTAGAATCAAAAATGTACATCAATTTTTTAAAATATTCTTTCATGGGATGTGGCTGTGATAGGTGAAAATCCAATGATGAGCAGGTTAGGAAGGATTGACCATGCTAAATTACTGTGTAGTATCCAGGGATGTGCAGACTAGGTAGATTAGCCATGGTAGATGCAGGCTTATGGGAATAGACTGGGGGACTGGATCTGGATGGCTTGCTGTTCAGAAGGTCAGAGCAGACCCGATGGGCTGAATGGCCTCTTTCCACACTATAGGGATTCTATAATTCTGAAACCAGCATTTGGTGCCCATCAATGAAGTGCCTCACAGGGCCATTCTAGCTGACCACATTGTTGTGAATAGGGAGCCGCATGAAAGACAGCAGAGTTCTCTGAAGGATAATAGTGAGGAAATGCGTTTTTATGATAATCAATGATAATTTCATAGAATCATAGAAGAATCATAGAATCCCGAGAATGTGGAAACAGGTCATTTGGCCCATCGAGTTCACACTAACCCATGAAGAGCATCCCAACTAGACCTACCGTTTACTTCTATCCCTATAGCTCTGCATTTCCCATGGCTAACCCACCTAGCCTGCACATCCCTGGACACTCGGGGCAATTTAGCATGGCCAATCCACCTAACCTATACATTTTTGGATTTCATGGTCACCATTATTAAGGCTAACTTGCCACTGACGGTTAATTGGATTTAATTTCCACCAGCTTTTCATGGTGGGATTTCATCTCCCTGAAGCCTTAGGCTGGGCTGCTGGAGCCTGAGAACTGCTCAGAGTCATTCTAACATTGTGAAAGACCTTGTATAAATGTACACCCTTTCTTTATAAGTCAATAAACCTGGGACTAACATTCACATCCCCTGCAAGAAAACAGTCAAATCTCGACTGGACGGGCCCATAAAACAACGGATTGATTTTCTAATTGATTTTGGTTTTCTCGTAACTGCTGATCAATTCCACTTCCAGTTTCAGCAAGTGGTTCTAAAACAACTGGCCTTCCAGCAGTTCACTGATAAAATAAAGGATGAGCTGTTCCCACTCCTGGTCATAGTCTCCTGATAACTCCTGGAAACAGCTGTTTATCAGGGGCTCGACTGTGAAGTTCTCTACAATCAAATAGCCTGCCAGTGTTCAGGTCCTTAGCTTGTATATAACAAAATACAGCTACAGAGTATGCTACGTGCAAAACTATCCACACCTCAGAAGTCACTACTTAGAGGAGACAGGTAGAAGTTGGTAGCTAAAAATTAATAGAACTGAAAGAGGCCATTCGGCCCTTTGAGTCTGTTCTATTGTTCTGTTTGATGATGGACATCTTCAATCTCCTTTTACCTGTTTTGGTTCCATATTCCTTAAAGTTCCCAAAAATCTTGGTCTTGAACTTCTCAATTGACCTCCAGCTCCAACACCTTTTGAGGGGAGACAGTTCTTTTGTGTGGAAGATACTTTCACTACGTTTTGTTCTAGACTTGCCTTCTACCCTCTCCAACCAGTGGAAACCATTTCCCTCTCTGTCCACCCAAACAAATCCCATCAATTATCATATAGATGGATCTTACAGAGAGCTAGAATAGTGGGCTGAATGGTCACCTTCAGCACTGTTAAATGGTACGATTCTAGCAGTAAGATGTATGTCTCAGAGACACCCTGGATAAAAAAGGAACAGTACAGCACAGGAACAGGCCCTTCAGCCCACTAGATCTGCACCAACCATGATGTCATTCTAACCTAACCCCATCTGCCTGGTGCAGTTCCTCAGACAGAAACTACCTCTGATTGTTCATCCCTCTGAGTAAACCTGAGAAGCAGAGCAGCAAATCAGGCACTGCTTATAAATATCTGCCCTCTGAAGCTGTTGCCAAACAGCATAATAGCATTGTTTGCCATTTGATTAAACTCCACCAAGACCCTAATGAATGACTGGGATGAATTAGAAATTTAAAAGCAGATTTGTCTTCCTGAAGTACCTTGCAGGGCCTCAAGATGTCCCAGAGTGTTTGCAGCGGATGAAGCACTTCCTGAAATGCAGTCACCGCTTTAGTGTAGCACCCATTACCCACACAGCAAGCTCCCACAAACCGACTGGGGTAGCACGGTGGCTCAGTGGTTAGCATTGGTGCCTCACAGATCCAGAGACATACACCTCACTGCTAGAACCCTACCATTTAACAGCGCTGAAGGTGACCATTCAGCCCATTCTAGCTCTCAGTAAGATCCATCCATATTATAATTGATGGGATTTATTTGGGCAGACAGGGAGGGAAATGATTTCCACGGGTTGGAGGGGTAGAAGGCATTTCTATTTCGATTCCAACCTCAGGTGACTGTCTGTGTGGAGTTTGCACATTCTCACCATGTCTGCGTGGGTTTCCTTCAAGTGCTCTGGTTTCCTCCCAAAGATGTGCAAGTTAGGTGAATTGACCATGCACATTGCCCATAGTGTTCCGGGATGTGTAGGTTAGGTGCATTAGTCAGGAGTAAATGTAAGGGAATGGGTTACTCTTCGGAGGGTTGGTGTGGACTTGTTGGGCCGAAGGGCCTGTTTGCACACTGTAGGGATTCTGTGACTGTGATAATGACCAGGGAATCTTTTTTTCTGGTTGTCGATCATATCAGGGCTGTGAGCTAACTGAGGGAAGAAACTAACTGAATATTACTACAAGAATTATTGATGCAGTCACCAGAAAAACAAAATCCTAGCTATGGGTAAGAACATAAGAAATAGGGGCAGAAGTAGGCCATTCAGCCCCTGAAGCCTGCCTTGCCATTCAATTACATCTTAGTTGGTCTGTCCAGGCCACAATTCCTCTTTCATTTAAGCTCCTTGTTGCCCTTCGATCCCCAGTATTTCAAACATCTATCTGCTTCCTCTTCAAATATTTTGTAATGTAGCCTCCACAACTCCCTGGGGTAGAGGATGCCAGTCAATCACTATCTGAGAGAAGAACTTGGGGTTGAAGAGTGAGTCGGGGTGGGAGGGTCTGTGATGGCTCAATGGGTCAAATGGCCTCTATCTGCAGTGTATGGATTCTGTGATCCTTCTCATCTCGTTCCTCGCTTTCTTGTTGACAGTCTTGAAATTGTGACCCTTAGTTCCTGTACAGATACCAAACAGCGGAAATAGAATATCCTTCTTTAACCTGTCAGAATTGTTCATCATTTTCAAAACCTCAATAAGGTCACCTCTTAAATCTTCTCTGCTCTAAGGACAATAAGCCTAATCTTTCTAATCTTTCCGTGTATCTAAAATCCCTCATTCCTGGCATCATTCTGGTAAATCTCCTTTGAACTCTCTCCAGGGTTTTTACTTCCTTCCTTAAATAATGTGCCCAGAACTGAACACAATCCTTCAAATGTGGTCCACCCAATGACTTGAAGAGGTATAGCATCATTTTCTTGTTTTTATACTCCATGCCTCTATTTATAAACCTAAGGATCCTGTAAACCTTTTTAATAACTGTTTCGACTTGCCTGGCCACCTTCGGAGAATCATGCAGGCGAATCCTGATGTCCCTCTGCTCCTGTGCTCATCTCAGAGTTGCATCGTTGAGCCTGTATAATCTCTCCATGTTTCTTCTACCAAAACCGTCTCAATCATCTTTTCAACATCTACCCGGTTACTCCACTTCAGAATCTTGTATGTTTCAATGACATCACGTATCATTCTTCTAACATCTGTCGAATAAAGGCCTAACCTGTTGGGTTTATCTTAATCAATCAACCTTTCATCACAGGAATCAGTCCAGTGAACCTCTTCTGAGCTACTCCCAATGCCATTATGTCATTTCTTAAACACAGGGAACAAAACAGAACAGAGTATTCCAGGTGCAGCGTCCCTAACACTTTGTACAGGTGTAATAAGGCTTCCCTTTTTTAACTCTACCCCCCAGCAATAAAGGACAAAATTCAATCTGCTGCCTTACTACTTGGTTTCCTGTACAGAAACATCCAGGTCCCTCTGTGCAGCACTTTTCTTTGGAATTTCTCGACATTTATAAATAGTCTCCCTCTTGACTCTTCCTAGCAAGTGCATGAGCTCACATTTTCCTACATTCTACTCCATCTGCCACACTTATGCTCGCTCACTCAACCTATCTACATCCGCTCACAGATACATTATGTACTCATTACAACCACCTATTTTTGTATCACCAGCAAATTTGGATACATTACACTCCACCCCCCTCTTTCCCCATGTCATTGATACCGATGATAAATAATTGAGGTCCCGGGACTAATGCTTGTGACACTCCACTCGTTTCCAACCTGTGAAAGACCATTAATCCCAGTTCCCTGTAATCTGTTAGGAGAAAGTGAGGTCTGCAGATGCTGGAGATCAAAGTTGAAACTTTATTGCTGGAACAGCACAGCAGGTCAGGCAGCATCCAGGGAACAGGAGATTCGACGTTTCGGGCACAGGCCCTTCTTCAGGAATGAGCAGAGAGTGTTCAGCAGGAGAAGACAAAAGGTAGGGAGGAGGGACTTGGAGGAGGGGCATTGGAAATGTGATAGGTGGAAAGAGGTCAAGGTGAGGGTGATAGGTCGGAGTAGGATGGAGGCGGAGAGGTCAAGAAGAAGACTGCAGGTCAGGAAGGCAGTGCCGGGCTGGAGGGATTCGGCTGAGACAAGGTGGGGGGAGGGGGGATGAAGAAACTGGTGAAGTCCAAGTTCATCCCCTGTGGTTGGAGGGTTCCCAGTCGGAAGATAAGACGCTCCTCCTCCGACCGTCGCGTTGTTGTGGTTTGGCGGTGGATGAGTCCATTGGACTCATCCACCGCCAAACCACAACAACGCGACGGTCGGAGGAGGAGGAGCGTCTTATCTTCCGACTGGGAACCCTCCAACCACAGGGGATGAACTTGGACTTCACCAGTTTCTTCATCCCCCCTCCCCCCACCTTGTCTCAGCCGAATCCCTCCAGCCCAGCACCGCCTTCCTGACCTGCAGTCTTCTTCTTGACCTCTCCGCCTCCATCCTACTCCGACCTATCACCCTCACCTTGACCTCTTTCCACCTATCACATTTCCAACGCCCCTCCTCCAAGTCCCTCCTATCTTCTCCTGCTGAACACTCTCTGCTCATTCCTGAAGAAGGGCCTGTGCCCGAAACGTCGAATCTCCTGTTCCCTGGATGCTGCCTGACCTGCTGTGCTGTTCCAGCAATAAAGTTTCAACCCTGTAATCTGTTAACCAACCCTCAATCCACGCTAAGCATTACTCCCAGTTCCATGAGATCCTGTCTTGTACAGTAGCACCTTTTATGTAGCACCTGATCAAGTGCCTGATGGAAATCCAAGTAATTTCATCTCTCAGTTCCCCTTTACCAGATTTGCTTATTATATCCTCAAAGAACATTAGCAAATTTGTTGAAGGTAATTTTCTTCTCACAGAACTGCATTTGATTGTGTTAAGCTTTTCTAAATGTCCCGCAATTTCCTCCATAACAGTGTTTTCCCAAAGACAGATGTTACACTAACTGTTCTACAGTTTTCTGCTTTCTGTCTCGCTCCCTTCTTGAATAGGGGTATTAGAGTTCCAATCCACTGGAACTCTCCTGGAATCTGAGGAGTTCTGTAATATTTTGACCATCGTTGCAGCCACTTGTTTTAAAACCCTTTAATGCAGTCCATTGGGTCCTGGTGACTTGACATCTTTAATTCCATTAGTTTGTCAAATACTTTGCCCCGCATGATACAGACTCTTTCCTCCCATTAGTACCTTGCTTATGTGTTACAATCTGTGTGGGAGGCGTTGGTTGGCTCAGTTGGCTGTGAGGATGGTTTGTGATGCGAACATTGCCTGCAGTACAGGCTGAGGTTACTATGAGAGTCCCACTTTCTCAACCTTGCCCCTGAGATGTGGTGACCCTCAGCTTAGGCACCACCAGCCCTCTCTCTAATGAGAGAGAGCAGTCCTCCAGTCTGGTAGGATTGTGGCGGGTTTATCTATAATTCCTTTCTGCAGATGAAGGCACGTGTCTCTGTGATAGTTTAAACTAAAATAAATTCATCTCCACCTGGTGAGGCTGAGGCGGTAATGACCTCTTAATAGGGGTAGATTATCCTAACCTTTCCAGAGAAGCAGACACTGCCATGTTGAATGATGACTACCTTTGGGTGCCTGAAGACCTTCTTGTTTCAGGTGTTAGGCCAATTTAAGGCATAAACCTGGATCCTGTGGAATTACACAATCCCAAAGGTCAATCAATGCCTCATTGAGGGGCTGGACATCAGGCAGGGTACTAGGGATGGGGCAAGGGGTGCAATTCCTTGCTTTTGCTTCTGAAATCACTTCACCCTCACCCCATGACTCCCAACCATCACCACCATTGTCCCCTCACCCAACCACTTATTCTTTTCCTGTGTCCTAAATAATTCTAAGACACTTGAAGATTCTCCTCCGTGAGCAGTTGTGGAGCTCCTGAAATCCGGCACAGTGAGCATAAACAGTAAACACGCTCACATCATCAAATACACAGCAATAGAATACTACAGAAAGAACTTGCAAAGTGTTAACAACTCAGAAAGCAGTCTACCTCGTTCAATTGTTCTGTACTACTTATTTTCTGTACAAGCCTCCTCCCACACCACGTCTTCAAACCTATCAAGATATCCTACTATTCCTTTGACCTACTTATCCTACCCATTGAATACATCTGTACTATCCCTCTGTGGCTCAGAAGGTAAGAGCAGAATGGAAATGCATTAGTAATTGAAGCTTGAGGGAAAGTGGATGATGACACCTCTTCAGCTAGAAACAAGCATCCCAAAGGGTATTGGGCTTTTGCCCGAAACGTCGATTTTCCTGCTCCTTGGATGCTGCCTGACCTGCTGTGCTTTTCTAGCACCACTCTGATCTAAACTCCGAAAGGGTATTGCCTACCCTGCCCCACAGTGAAGGATATCTTACAATGGTTGGTGAGAAAGTTGAAGTTACATTCAGTTGTCTCGGTCCACACTGGTGCAAATGACATGGACAACAGCAGAGAGGAGGTTCAACTGAATGATTACCCGGAGTCAGGCCTCAGAATTAAAAGGTAGACCCCCAACTGAGATAATCTCCAGGATTGTTCCCAAAACCATGTGCCAACTGGCATAGAAGCAGACAGATCAGGAAACTTGATCCACAGCTTAGAAGCTGATTTAGGAGTAAAGGAGTTCCTTTTCCTGGGACACTGGGAGAGGAAGCAGCTTTACCAATAGGATGGATTCCACCTGAACCAGATGAAACCCATGTCTGACTGAATAGGGTGAAGAGGGAGGGCGCAAAGGCTTAACACTAGCAAAATGAGGGAAGTGGTCTACGAGAGACGTAAGCAATCAAAATGTAAACACAACAGGGTGGGAGAATGTAAGAAAGGATAAAGTAAGGGAGGATAGCATAGGGATACAGTTGTAGGTCTAAAACGATGCATAAAGTGAGAGGAAAATCAATTAGATATGAGTCAAAATTAAAATGGTGGAACTGGAGGTGTCTGTTTCACTAAACACATGGTTTCCCCAACAACAAAGCAGCCAAACAGCCCAGGAAAAGCCTGCCCCAAGCGGCCAGAACATGTTTTGGGCAGTTAGATTAATGCTGAGTCAGGTCTCTGCCGTCAGGAACAGGAAATCCCACTCTCTGGGATGGACTCTCAGATCCAGCTGTCCCAGCAATGCCAGAGCTCCATAGCTGCTGCTGGTACTGCAACCAATCCCATGATGAATCCTGTACCCCGACAGGCAAAGGGCATTGGGCCAGGCCAGTCTGGCTACCTTTGGAAGGGAGGTGCAGGGATTAGACAGGTAGGTTAATGTCCATGCAAACAGTAATGAAGGAAGCTTACTGTGTTCTGAAGGGTAACCCACATTGTGCAATGGACACCTTCAAGGAAAGCACTGACCTTAACTCTAGTCCCTTCTTTCTCACATTTTTAAGAACTGGCTAATAGAAAGGGGGCCATTCTCTCCTGTCCTCACCAACCCGATCACAGCAAGGGCAAGGGTCATTCTGGGCTGAGTCCAAGCTTTTAACCAAATCAATTGGCCCTTCATGATTTGTTCAGATATAATGAATGGCAGCTGATGTCTGACTCCCACTCACTCTTCTCTCCTTGTGCAGGTGGGTATTGGTTAGCTCATGTGGCTGGAAGGCTGCTCTCTGATGCACTGTGATACTAACAGCCTGGATTCAATTCCTGCACTAGCTGAGGTTACCCTGAAGGACTCTCCTTCTCAACCTTTCTCCTTGTCTGAGGCATGGTGACCCTCTGGTTCAACCACCACCAGCCCTCTGTCTTTAATGAGAGAGCAGCCTGCAGTGGGTGGCGAAGTCAACACCTGATATGTTTTAATACTTTCCCCTCCCCACATAAAATACACCCAACAGGGATAGGTAACATCTGGCTTAGAATTCCGTTTCACTCCCTGCTGAGCTTCTCCAGCACTTTCTGTTTTTATTTGTGGAATGGAACCAGATGTAACAGGGTTTACTGAGACACAGTGACAGAAAAGTCAGGGCCAGGAATAAAACATTGCAGCATAACCGATTTGGGAAAGATAGACGGAAGGAAACCAGGGAAGTGTAGAAGCCATCCTTCTTCAGGATTGTGATAATAATAGTGGGCTGAAAAAGGATGCAGTTATCAGCAAGACAAAAATAGAATCCATATGGTCAGAGATAAAAAAGTAGTGAAAGATAAATCACACGAGTAGGTGCAGTCTTGCTGATCACTGAACAGGATGAGGAATTCAGCAAAAAAATAAGCTGGAGTTTTATACCAACCTTACACACACACCTGGAGTGGGTTGGAAGGGGTTGGGGAGTAAAACCAGGTGGCATTGCAGAGGGGGTTGTTATTGCTTAATGCCTTCAGCTGGGAGTTTCCCAATGATGGGGTATCTGTTGCCTGCCCCCACTCCTCCTGGATTCATTGACAGCCTTGAGTCTGCGAAGATACACAATACCAGATTGTATCCCTGTCCGGTTCCACCCAGCATTAATTGGCCAAATAATTGTGTGAATCACAGCAACCAGCTTTGGTCTAGTTTTCCATGTACAAAGTGAAGGATTCTTTCAGAACTGCAAAGACCAATGGGACTTGCATGTCAACCTTATAGCAGTGTCAATGTGCTTCCCCCTCTCCACCCCCAGCTTTTAGCATTGCTGGTCTAAGTTCAATTCATTAATTCCATGAAATGAAATGAGGAGAGATTTGAGCAATTCAAGCCTTTATTTGCTTGTGTCTAGAAGAACAAGGGGAGATCTAATGGAAGTATATAAGATACTAAAAAGGGCTTCATGAAGTTGATGTAGAGAGGATGTTTCCTGATGTGGAATAAACTAGAACGAGAGGTCATAGTTTTAGGATAAGGGGGAGCAGATTTAAAACAGAGATGAGGGGGAATTAATTCTCTCAAAGGGTTGTGAATCTGTGGAATTCACTCCCCCAGAATGTGGTGGATGTAGGGACATTGAATAAAGGAGGAGAGAGAGATGCCTAACTAGTAACAGGTCAAAAGGTTATGGAGAGTGGGCAGGAAAGTGGCGTTGAGATCAGCCATGATCCATATTGAATGGCAGAGCAGGATTGAGGGGCTGAATGGCCTACACCTGCTCCAAGTTCTTATGTATTCATCAATATATTGCTCAAGGACACCATAGATCTTTACACTGCAGCAATACATTATGTTACGATAGACTGGCCACCTCTGAAGTGATGAATTCAGCAATTCAAGCAATCATGTTCAGTTTTGATGACCCTGTACATGCCCAAATGGATGGTGTAGCCAACAGATCCCCACTACTGCCAGGTCTCACAATATACCTGTGCTAGGTTCCATGAGAAATGCATCGTGATGGAATGACGCTTAACCTCCTATCCTTGACACAAGTAGCTGATACATTTACCATATTAGAATCTCAGCTGCTCACTTGTTTGAGAATGTCCTCACTTGTTTCAATGGGCACCACCCTCCGTTCAAATTCACTTGTCAAATGGAGCAGGCAAATAAACTCCCTCTCCTCAATATCCTACTTGTGAATCAGCCAGAGGTTTCTCTGTAATTATTTACTACAAGCCTTCATTCACTGTTGAGTTCACATAGTTCCATTTTGGTTCCTTTTCAGCAACCTTGTGAGTAGGGCCCGAGCTATTTGGTCTCTCTGTAAGTTTAATACTGAAACGAGGAGCATCAAAGCCATCCTGCGGGATAATGGCTACTCTGATCAGATTGTTTCCCATTGCATATTGTGCAAAATTTGTTGAAGTCCCCAGTTAACCTGAAATTACCTGGACGGGTAAGGTTTCTGAAATGTTTGATCAAATGGTAAAGATAGCTATTTCATACTCTTACTATGCAGTAGCAATATGAGTGGTGTCTGCTGCTAACAGGATGCTACTGTCAAACCAAAAGACGGTCTGCCTAGCAGACAACTGAATAAGGTGGTATATGAATTTCAGTGTCAGTGTGATGCCAGACATGTAGACTATAACTCCCAAAGATTGCTTGTATTCAACAGTCTTTGGGTCTTTGCAGCAAGTAGGTTGACTGTACTCAACCATCGCAGACTTGCAAAACCACAAGTGCCCAATATTAGATGTGATTCTGCAATCAAACAGCATTTACTAAGTGGTCCAGAGTGCAAAGAAATTTGGGATGGTCATTCACCTCACAGTGTGGTGCATCGTATATACTGGAAGCTGCAGATATTAATAGAGTCCTGTACTTTCCAGACAGAAAGAACATGTGCACCCAGTGTATCTGTTTCGGCTTAATAAGACAGCTGACATCCATCCTCTGAATCATTCCTCAGGGCAATGCCTTGATGAATTAGTGTCAATCTACTGATTTAAAATTTAACCAAAGCTTGGCAGCAAACTGATAGATTCTCCATGGGGCAACACCATTGGCCGTCAGAGTCCATCTGACAATCAGTCAGCACTCTCTTCTCATCTCATGCATGATGTTGTTTCCATTTTACATTCTTATATCTTGGGGATTAAACTGATGAATGCAAAACATAAAGTTTCATTGAGTTGTGTGTGTGTGTTTTTTTTCAGCAATTCTCACGTCCTGATCTACAGAATTATATTTTAGACTACATATATTATTGTCTTAGTCAGCCAGAACTTTAAAAAAACCCGAGGCTAGCTGTGTGCTTAGATCAATAATACTACACAGTGGAATGGGATTCGATACAATGGGGGTGAATTTATCTATTTATTACCCGTCCTAATTGCCCTTGAGCTATGTAGCCATTCACATATAAACAAACTCTTTTATTAAACAGCACCCCTGGGGGCAGGAGTATACCAGTTGATCAGGATGGCAGATTTCCTAATCAACATTATTGAGACAGTTAGCTTTTTATGTTAATTGATAATAGCTTCATGGGCCCATTGTGAAGATTATTTTTCAGTCCTAGATTTGTATATGTAACTTAAATTTCCTCCAGCTACCAAAGTAGGAGTTGAACCCGTTTCCCCAGCACATTAGCCTAGGTCAGTAAGCCAGTGATAGTACCATTTGGTTATCAGATTCCTCTGTATTGATGTGTTTGGTTCTGGAATTCTACACAAAGGGAGTGAGTCAAAATGGCTGCATCTATTGGAATTCTGTACAGGAATGTGTGTCTGCACTTCTGTCAGGATGTACTGATCAGG
Organism: Chiloscyllium plagiosum; assembly: GCF_037043375.1. Classification (NCBI taxonomy): domain Eukaryota; kingdom Metazoa; phylum Chordata; class Chondrichthyes; order Orectolobiformes; family Hemiscylliidae; genus Chiloscyllium; species Chiloscyllium plagiosum. The sequence continues at coordinate 6,315,158 of NW_028270155.1, read as the reverse complement.
AACTGACTTTGACTAGTTTTGCTGTGCAATTAATTTCCGCCTCCTTTAATTTAATCAGCAGAACAAAGCATCCTGCCATGTAAGAAGGAAGAGCTACAATGCGGGAATGGCTTGTGTCTCCTGAACTGGTTACATTGTCAGTATCGGAAGGATTGTGGCCGAGAGTACACCTCCGTCAAGTTAATATGTTCGAGTAAGTTCTGCCTCTGAAACTACATCTCGCGTTGTGTGCCAGGATCCACCCACAGCAAAATAAGTATCAAATTCACCCCAGTCTCCCAGCCCTTCTCACCCCTTTCCTCTTTATCACTTTCCTCATTGAAACCTCTTAGTTAGTTTCTTTCCAGTATTCATGGAATCCCTACCATGTGGAAACAGGCCCTTCAGTCCAACAGATCCACACTGACCCTCTGAAGACTAACCCACCCAGACCCACTCCCCTACATTTACCCCGATTAATGCACCTAACCTACACATCCCTGAACACTGTGGGCAATTTAGCATGGCCAAATCACCTATCCTGCACACCTTTGGATTGTGGGAGGAAAGTCTCCCAGTTCTGTCTGAAAGATGCAAAGTTTTTCCTGAGATAGGGATCCTACTGGGTCCCAGTTGCAGTCAGCCTCCTGACCAATCAGCCATTCTTTAAGAGCTGCCAGTGAATAGCTGCATCGAATTGTGGATACCTCTGGAGAGTAATACTGGACAGATCATCTGGAGTGGAGCCCAGAGGCTCTCGAGAAAGTGAGGACTGCAGATGCTGAAGATCAGAGTCAAGAGTGGGTTGCTGGAAAAGCACAGCAGGTCGGGCAGCATCCGAGGAGCAGGAGAATCGACATTCAGGCCAGAGCCCTTCATCAGGACTGATGAATGGCTCTGACCTGAAACGTCATTTCTCCTGTTCCTTGGATGCTACCTGACCTGCTGTGTTTTTTCCAGCAACACACTCTAATGTCTAACTCTGTCACCTTCCCAGAAACTCCTGCAGCCAAGCCAGTGCACTTCTTTGGGTCCAGATGGGGAGAATGAGAGGTTGGGGGTGGGGGTGTCCCTGATTTTTTTGGCAGCCCAGGCTCTCCGCAAATTAAACCATGGAGTCGAAAGCTCAGTGTTGCTGAGCACAGAGTTAGCCAGTTAGGTACAATCCAGCACCTTGGGAGACTGATGGTAAGGTGCTCGACAGCCCTATGTGTGTAGGGGATGGCTTCTTAACCGGGCAGCCTGGGTGCTACAAATAAGGCCGATCCTGGGCTCAGAAAGTGACCATCCCGCCCAACTAGTCCATGCTCTCAATGATGGTCACATGACTTTGTGTCACCCAAATCTACATATCCATCCATCTCTTTCTCCATCATGAGCTTATCTCAATGTCCTTTAAATATATCTACTCCGAGTGTTAGCCAATCCGAGGTTCTCACCTCACAATTGGTAAAGCGGTTTCTTCTGAATTCCTTATTGGAATGTTGGTGAATATCTTATATTTCCGTGCCCCAGTTTTGAACTCCCCGTCTTTTCTATGTCTGCCCTGGCAAAAATAATTTTGATAATTTCAATCAGTCCACCCCTCAGTCTTTTCTACAGAAAAGTGCCCCAGCTCATACAGTTATTCATGGTAATTATTATCTCTCAGCCATTCTAATAAACCCTTTATGTACCTTCTCCTTTACCAATGGATTCATTATAATTATAAATATGTTATAACATAATTTTATAAATGGATACCAAGACTGATTAAATGTGGTCTAACTGAAGTTTTGGATCAGTTTATATAAATTCTGAAAAATTCTCTCTAAAACTGAGTGTCCCTGCTTTGTTGATATTTTTCTGTCCTTTATTCACCTGCCTTGTGTTTGTTGCTGATGTGGTTGGAACATGTCAATGAATGGTGTTTACATCCTAACATAATTTGCAGTGATCACTTGTGGGATGTGCAAATCTACCTTCGGGCAATATGGATGCTGCAGAGACACAGAGTGAAATAGAAACTGTCTATGTCTGTGGAGGAGAAATGGAGTTAACATTTCAGATTAATGACTTTTTATCAGATGGCCAACTCACTGACCAGGACCACTCTCACTGCCCACAGGCTTCCCTTGCTATCTTCAGAAATCTCATTCCATCTTCACCCTCATCTCTTAGCCCTTGTCAGGATCTTTGTTACAAAGGGTGAAGTGACATTGGCCATCTCAGTTTCACTGGGGGGCACTGGAAGGAACAAGAAGAAGAGGGCATAGATTTACAGTGATTTGCAAAAGCAGCAAGGGTGAACTGAGGAAGACACCTTTTCCCTCAGCAAGTTGTGAGGGTTTGGAATTCACTGCCGAGAAGTCTGGTGAGGGCAGGTTCAATTGAGGCATTCACAGAATCAGACATTTGTTATGGTGCAGAGGAAGCCATTCGACCCATCATGCCTGCACCATTTCTATTCCCTGCACATTATTTCTATCTAAATGATTATCCCACGCACTCTTGAATGCCTCAACAGAACCTGCCTCCACCATATTTGCAGCTAGTGCATTCCACACCAACTTGAATTATTATTTTATTCCAAGAAATGTGTAAAGTTACAGGGAAAGGGCAGGAGATTGGCTCCAGGTAATGATGCTCATTTAATTTGACAGTACAGGTACAGTGGACTGAATGGCATCTTTCTGCTCTGTAAGACTTGTGTTATCCAGTGAGTTTACAGCACTCTGTTCTTGCAGGTTGCTCTTAAACATGCTGACAACTGACATACTGTTGTTGTTATGGGCCAGGCTCCTGCCTTGTGGAGCCTTTGCTCCAACCTGTCAGCTTCTCTTTCAGCAGGACCATGACTCATTCACCAAACGTCAACCTAACCCTTCACTGAGGTCATCTTCTCTCGAGATCTTCCCTCCATGGTTTCTAACTCCATACTCTCTAAATCTCCACACAGCCTCTTTCCACATCCTTCCTTAGATTAGCCGACTTGAGGCAGGACTGATTAAGAAGGCATTTAGAACGCTTGCCCTTCATTCCTCAGACCTTTGAGTATAGGTGGAAGTGGGTACTGCAGGTGCTGGAGATTAGAGTCAAGATATAGAGTGGTGCTGGAAAAGCACAGCAGGTCAGGCAGCATCCAAGGAACATCCAGGAATGATGAAGGGCTTTTGCCCAAAACATTGATTCTCCTGTTCCTTGGATGCTGCCTGACCTGCTGTGCTTTTCCAGCACCACTCTAACTAGACTTTGAGTATAGGAGTTGGGGCATCATGTTGAGGTTGTACAGGACATTGGTGAGGCCTCTTCTGGAGAACTGTGTCCAGTTCTGGTCTTCCTCCTATAGGAAAAATATTATTAAACTTGAGAGGGTTCAGAAGAGAATTACCAGGATATTGCCAGGAATGGAGGTTTGGAATTATAAGGAGAGGCTGGATAGATTGGGACATTTTTCATCGGAGAATAGGAGGTTGAGTGGTGACCTTATTGAGGTTTATAAAATCATGAGGAGCGTAGATAAGATCTTTTCCCTAAGGTGGGAAGTTCAAAACTAGGGGGCATATTTTTAAAGAGAGAGGAGAAGGTTTGGAAAAGATATGAGGGGTAACTTTTTTACACAGAGAGTGCTTCCAAGGAAAGTGGTGAATGAGGGTGTAATTACAACGTTTGAAAGATATTTAGATAAGCTCATGAATAAGAAATGTTTGGAGGGATATGGGCCAAACGCAGACAGGTGTTGCTTGTTTTGTTTGGGAACGTGGTCAGTGTGGACGGGTTGGGCCGAAGGGTCTGTTTCTATGCTGTATGATTCTATGACTGTCATGGATATATCTTCCTCTCACCCCTCCCACCAACTCCCTGCCCCTGTCATTCAAAGGCTCCTTGACCTATTTCCCAAACTTCAGCGCCAAAAGCCTTTCCACCTCCCTCCCAAAACTAGAGTAGAGTTCCCCTGGACCTTACTGTCCAACTCACCAATCTGCACACTCCTCATCATCTAAATCATCCACTTCTATCACCTTCAGCATGATGTCCCTTCAGAACATGGCAACATTTGTGGTCAGCCTCCCCACGATATGGATTTAGATTCAAATCCTGCAGTGACATACCACTTATCAAACAAATCACCTCAATCTAGTTTTGATGTTCAGACAAACCTTAATTGGTAAGATCCTTAAAGAAAAGGACTAGTTTCAAGTTGAGTCTTATCCACACTCTGGTCGTTCATAAACAATCCACAAGCAGTCATATTTTAGATTGATTGCCAATGTGAAAAACTCACAGTAGCTAATCATGAGGCTCATTTCCATTTACGTACTGTTAACCAGTCACAAAAACAGAAGTTACTAGAAAAGCTCACCAGGTCTGGCAATATCTGTGAAGAGAAATCAAAGTTAATGTTTCAAGTCAGGAGACCCTTCCTCAGAATGTTAATTCTGATTTCTCTTCACAGATGCTGCCAAACCTGCTGAGTTTTTCCAGCAACTTCTATTTTTGTTTCTGCACTTCTTTCTGTTTTCCATTATGTATTGTTAATGTTTTTTACTTTATTCATGGGATGTGGACATCTTGCAAATGTGAGTGGCATGGTGGCTCGGTGGTTAGCACTGCTGTCTCATAACACCAGGGACCCAGGTTCGATTCCAGTCTCGGGCAATTGTCTGTGTGGAGTTTGCACATCCTCCCCGTGTCTGCGTGGGTTTCCTCTGGGTGCTTCTGTTCCCTCCCACAATCCAGAGATGTGCAGGTTAAGTGAATTGGCCAGGCTAAATTGTCTATAGTGTTCAGGGATGTGTAGGCTAGGTGCATTAGTCAGGGGAAATGTAGGAGAATGAGTCTGGGTGGGTTACCCTTCGGAGGGTAGGTGTGGACTTGTTGGGCCAAATGGCCTGTCTCTACACTGTCGGGATTCTATGATCCTCTGATAGTGGAGGCAGGTTCAGCTGAGCCCTTCAAGAGGGGACTGGCTGATTATTTGGATAGAAATCACATGGAAGGGTATGAGGAAAAAGGCAGAAATTTGGCACTACATAATGGAACCAGTGTAGGCATGAGGGGCCAAATGGCTCATTCTGTACTATAACAATTCCTTGATTTTAGCGAGTTTTGAGAAGATTTGTAGCTCAGGCTGAGGTTTTGGATGTAGGCTTGCTCGCTGAGCTGGGCAGTTCAGTTCCAGACATTTCATTACCTTACTAGGTAACATCGTCAGTGGACCACAGGAAATGACATCATCACAGGAAATGACATCACCAACCCAAAGAAACCCAAACATATAAATAGAAAGTAGGAATTTTCAGCACTGCTTCGCATGAGGCCCACTGAAGATGTTACCTAGTAAGGTAACGAAATGTCTGGAAATGAACCTTTCAGCTCAGCAAGCAAACCTACATCCAAAATTCCTTGTTTCTGGCTAAGCCAGCTTTGGCTATGCCCATAGCCTTGGTGAGGTTCTCCTCTACCTCATGATGATTTTCTGTGCTGCACTGGGGTAATTTTCCAATTTTGAAACACCCTCCCATCCATTATTTGCAGAGAGTGTGAGGAATGCTATAAACTGGTGGTCCCCCATCCAGAGCTGTAGAGAATTACTTTAGGGATTACCAGAGTCATGTGCTTATCCTATCTGTGTTCAGATAGACGAAGGGGTAATGTCAGTGGACTATTAACCAGAGCCTCAAGTTATAATGTTCTGGGGAAACAGGCTCAAACCCAACCAGGAGAGATGGTGAAGTTTGAGTTCAGTAAAAATATGGAATTGTGGTGGCAGGGGAAGCAGTTAAAAAAAGCCAATTTAATGTAGCCATTATGAATTGTTGTCTTTCATTTTAAAAGCCCATCTAGCTCACTAATGTCTTTTAGTGAAGGAAATCTGCCATCCTTACCTGATCTGGCCCACATGTGACTCCAAACCCACAGCAATGGGGTTGATTCTGAACTGCCGTCTAGGCAATTAAAGATGGGCAATAATTTCGGGACGAGACAACAACAGTCACACCTTGTGCATGATTCTTTTTAAAAATTGCCCAGAGAGCAATTGTGTCAACCACATTGCAGTGGGTCTGGAGTTACATATAGACCAGACCAGAATAAAGGGAGCAGCTCCCTTCTCCGAAAGAGAAGCAAGTCAGCTTTCCTCCAACAACTGTTTCACAATCATCATTTGGCTGTTTGAATCCAACAAAAATCTGGAATAAAATCCCACCATATGCCATGGTGATATTCAAACCCCAGGTGCCCAGAACATTACCTGAATCTATGGATTAATAGTTGCAATGATAATGCCACTTGGTCATCACGTGTTCCCTACTTTAACCTTGCGCTACCTATGGTACATCCTACCTCTTTTAAGACATCAAAGCAAAACTCAGCAGAAGTTGGTAACCTGAAGCAAACGCAGAGAATGCTGGAGAAACTCAACAGGTCTGGCTGCATCTGTGGAACGAGAAACAGAGTTCACATTTTGAGTCTGGAATGACTGTGTTCTGAAGGAGAGTCATACTCGGCCCAAAATGTTATCTCCACAAATACTGCCAGACTTGCTGAGTTTCTCCAGCATTTCTGTGTTTGCTTCTTCCTAGATGTACCGAGGAGCCTCGATTATCCGGCATTTGATTATCCAAATTTCGGATTATCCGGACAAGATCACAAAGTCCTGATGCTTGGCTAAGCTGTGTTATCAGGCATTCGATTATCCGAACATTTGTTTTTCTGAACAAAATACTCCCTGTCCAAGGTATTTGGATAATCGAGGTTCCTCTGTAATGGCCTTAGGGTACAGCAAGGATCACTAAGGTTTACAGCTTTTTGAAAGTGCGTCAAGAGCTTTCACACACATGGTGTGGTGCCCCAGGAGCAACCACACATTTATAGCTGATCAGAGCAGATATCTTTAATGCAAGCACCATATCTGCTGCATTCAGAACTAACACAGCAACAAAGCCTGTCTTCCCTGCACTCTGTTCCTGCATTGTGAAGGTATTGTTCCCTCCTGGCCCATTGCTCCTTTCATTCTCCATGGTGCCTACAGCATTAGGAGATATTACACCTCCCCTGTCACCTCCTCTCATCCAGAATCCGAACACTCCTTCCGACTGAAACAGCAGTACATATACACCTCTTTCAGCTGAGTTCTGATGAGAAATCATTGACCTGTTTCTCTCTTTATGCAGATACTGCCTGAGCTGCTGAGTGTTTTCCTGCATTGTCAGTTGTATTTCAGAGTGTCTTCTACAACAACAGATGTCAGCTTTGTTCAGTTGACTTCAGTGAGGCAGAAGCTTCAAAGCTCACATTAGCAATGCCAGAGCTTAAACCAAACTGAGATAACAATGTGGTAATGACAGAGCCTAGTCTTCAGATTAAACACTCAACCAACTCTCGCTATTCTGATTTTACAAAGCGATGGTTGTACCCCTCTGCAGGACTGGGCACCGCACTCTGGAGAATGTATTGGCCTTGGAACGGACACAGCTCAAACCCATGAGAATGATACTGGAGCTGAATGAGGGCAGGTTGCATTGACTAGGTTTCTGTATTCCCTCGAGTGTCAAACATTAAACAGTTTACTAATTGAGCCATTTAGAATGATTAATGGATTTGATAGGTTCATAGCTGAGAGGTTTAAGGTGGGGAATTTCAGAGATTGGGCAGTGCAGTGGTGGAATAAGAGAAATTAGAGAATCACAAGAGCCCCGATTTGAATAAATGCAGAAATCCCAGAGGGTTATAGGGTTCAGCTTAACTAGAAGCTGATGAGTATCACTGGTACAGTTTGTCAGATTCTATCTACCTGCATGTTCCCCAGATGTACGTTACAGCAGCCATATGTGTATGTATATATTAATGAAGCAAATTAATTTTAGATTCTCTAATCCTTTCTTGTGCTAATCAGCACAGCACTGTGCATTTAATTAACCCACTTCAAATGGTATTTGACCTGACAAAGCAACCGATTTCCTAAACAATTAAAACTTTAGTTAAAATGCTGCTAAAAGTGGGTTAAGCAAATTTCCTGTGGGTTTCTCTGTGAATTTGTTTGAATTTAAAATGTTTTGCTGCAAGCTTTCTTGTCAATCTTTTTCACAAGTGTAGAATGCATCTGTCAATCATATTATCTGTCTCTATGGTCCCAGCTAATGGCAATACTGGACAAGTCCACTTCCCAAAAGAAACCTGCATAGATCATCTGTTTTATGTTTGCAGTTGGTAACTGTGGTTATTAGTCATTGAAATCTCTTTACAAGAGGCTGCAGCATTCTTTAATGACAGAAAATAAGTTTATTACACAAAAGAAGAAAAAATAAAACTATGCAAATAGAGAGGCTGATTAGAAAGATCTTAACGCAAACATTAAACAAAGTTTCAACCTATTTCCCAACACTGCCATTCACAGAGACTTAATCTCAGAGAAATATCTTTCCAATCTCAGCTTTTTAAAGTTTTGTCAAAGACCTCAGAAGGGGTAGGTGAACATAATTCGTTGGAAAATATGCAAGCAAAGATAGGGCTGTGTGTGGGGGAAAATAAACACACATGGAAATGAAGTACATTGAACAAAGACCGAGGTTCAATAGGCTGATTCTTTCTCATTTCTTTTCCTTGGACTGTTGGGAAGTTTTCTTTTTTCCCTTTCCAAGTCTGATGGCCTGAATGTGTTACATTCTGATGAACTAAACTGTCTCAATTCCAGCAACCAGAAGATTTCTGTACAAATTCTCCTGACTCAGAAGTTCCACAGACTAGAAACCACTTCTGCTGAGGCAACGAAGAGGGTTACCTCAGATTACAACAGGATCTGCACCAGGTGGGCCAATGGGCTGAGAGGTGGCAGATGGAGTTTAATTCAGATAAGTGCGAGGTGCTGCATTTTGGGAAAGCAAATCTTAGCAGGACTTATACACTTAATGGTAAGGTCCTAGGAAGTGTTGCTGAACAAAGAGACCTTGGAGTGCAGGTTCATAGCTCCTTGAAAGTGGAGTCGCAGGTAGATAGGATAGTGAAGAAGGCGTTTGGTATGCTTTCCTTTATTGGTCAGAGTATTGAGTACAGGAGTTGGGAGGTCATGTGCGGCTGTACAGGACATTGGTTAGGCCACTGTTGGAATATTGTGTGCAATTCTGGTCACCTTCCTATCGGAAAGATGTTGTGAAACTTGAAAGGGTTCAGAAAGATTTACAAAGATGCTGCCAGGGTTGGAGGATCTGAGCTACAGGAAGAGGCTGAACAAGCTGGGGCTGTTTTCCCTGGAGTGTCGGAGGCTGAGGGGTGACCTTATAGAGGTTTACAAAATTATGAGGGGCATGGATAGGATAAATAGACAAAGTATTTTTCCTGGTGTCGGGGAGTCCAGAACTAGAGGACATAGGTTTAGGGTGAGAGGGGAAAGATAAAAGAGACCTAAGGGGCAACTTTTTCACGGAGAGGGTGGTACGTGTATGGAATGAGCTGCCAGAGGAAGTGGTGGAGGCTGGTACAATTGCAACATTTAAAAGGCATTTGGATGGATATATGAATAGGAAGGGTTTGGAGGGATATGGGCCGGGTGCTGGCAGATGGGACTAGATTGGGTTGGGATATCTGGTCGGCGTGGACGGGTTGGACCGAAGGGTCTGTTTCCATGCTGTACATCTCTATGACTCTATGACTCTATAACTGGTTCCCCTAAACTGAGCTGAACTGGAAAAAATATATATTCTTCTGCTGTGAGAAAGACAGTTCTCCTCTGAACTAAATATCCAGGTTTTTCAGAACTGAGACAATGAACCTTATGTTCTGGTCAAAATTAAGCTAATTGTCTTAATGTGTTTACACTGTCATAAACTCAACAGCATTGATATTTTATCCATTAACCCCACAGAGTTTCTCCCAGGCAGTTCACTGTAGTCACATGCTTTCATGCAATTGATGGACCTGAATCCCTGTTCCAAATGACTTTCTGACCTTTCTAAAAAAAAAATTCACAAAACTAACCAAAATTTGTCAGGCCCTTATTTAATAAAAAATAAAATTCCAAACATAATAACATATTACACACGTCGTCATGATCCTATTGGGAGGAGTGCGCTGATAATCAAGCCCCATAACTCCACAAGCTATCATGAAAGTGTGAATGTCTGATGGATTCACAAGGATGGGTTCATTTAGTTAGATTAGATTAGATTACTTACAGTGTGGAAACAGGCCCTTCGGCCCAACAAGTCCACATCGACCCGCCGAAGCGCAACCCACCCAGACCCATTCCCCTAAATTTACCTCTTCACCTAACACTACGGGCAATTTAGCATGGCCAATTCACCTAACCTGCACATTTTTGGATTGTGGGAGGAAACCGGAGCACCCGGAGGATACCCACGCAGACACGGGGAGAATGTGCAAACTCCACACAGAGAGTCACCAGAGGTGGGAATTGAACCTGATCTCTGGCGCTGTGAGGCAGCAGTGCTAACCACTGTGCCACCGTGCCGCCCACAAAGTTAAGTTGCCTGACTTTGACTGCTACCTTGGGCAAACGAAACTCACACCAGATTTCACCAATTAACAAAAATAAACTTAATTATGAGCAAACTTATTCTTTAAACTGTCAAGCCATGGAAATTTAAACCATATCCCCTTTAACCCCAAACACACAAACATTCCTTCACAAGTAGGACAGGCAAGACAGGCAGTGCTGCAAACATATCAAGGGTGGAAAACATAGGCAAAAAAAGAGCGAATCCTGGGATTAGAGTCCAAACTGCAATGAGGTGAGTTTCACACACTTTGTTTGGATTTTGGTGATATCACTTTGTTGTCAACTGGACAGCAATAGAAAATCCTCAATTTGGTATCCAGCCTAGGTCTTTGGACCTAGGTCTTTGTTCAATGTACTTCATTTCCGTGTGTGTTTATTTACCCACGCACACAGCCCTATCACTGGTTTAGCAACTCAGGTTCTAAAGACCTAGGTTCAAATCCCAGCATGGCAATGGGGAAATTTCAATTCAATAAAATCTGGAATTTAAAAAGCCAATCTAATGGTGACCACGTACGCATTGTTGTAAAACCTGTCCTTACCTGGTCCGACCTATGTGTGACTCCAGACCCACAGCAATGTGGTTGGCTGTTAGCTGCCCCTTGGACAATTAAGGACAGACAATAAATGCTGACCTAGCCAGTGACAACCATATTCCTTGAACAAGTAACAAAAATTGCAGTGGTTCAAAAAGGCAGCTCACCACCACCTTCTCAAGGGTTTTAGGGATAGCCAATAAATGGTTGTCCAGGCAGCGACACCCATGTCCATTAAATAAATGTTTTAAAATGGCCTTATCAAAATAAGAAAGCTGAGTGGCTGTCATAATCACTCTGACCTCTCCAACCTTCTCCTGGATGTCAGTCCCCATTCTAACACACCGTACTGGTGCCCTGACCCTTTCTCAATGCCGAGGGAACCCTTCACACCTGACCAGCCAACAATAGTTTACCCAGCACTGAGATTCGGCTGGTGATCAGCTGGGCTATCCTTGTAACACAATGATACAATGTTCACTGTCCTCTGGTCCTCTTGCACTACTTCTGAAGCCAGAAAGGATCTGAAAATGATTTTCAAAGCTTTCACTATTTTCACCTTTGCTTCTTCTCTCTGTGGCCGAGACCATGGCAACACCTCTACCAATCAAGTCCCCGGGTACTCTGCTCTTATACGCTGTAAATGATGTATTCCCTTTATATTGGCATTCTTGTGAATTGTCCTGGATGATTGCAAGATGACAATATGTGATATAAGTTGTCTTTTATTGGCATTATGTATTTGATATGTGGTTTGATATAATCCACTTAGACTTTGGCTCCTATCACCCACATACCTGACATCACACTGGCACTAAATTTCATATACCACATGATTTATTTGTGTTATAGGCAGAGCATTTAATGGTAGGATCCTGTCAGGGGTGAACATCACCTTGTTTTAGTCCTGCATTGTGAAACAGTTAGTTTCATCTATTGCTCAAACATTCAAGATGCTTTACCTTTCTAATTTACTAACAATCAGATTCTATGTGCCAACCAAACACTAATCTGCTTTCTTACAATATAAATGTTTGTTTCCCTTTACAATGGCATTCTTGTGAAATGTCCTGATGAATGTGAGAGTTTCAGAGCAGGAAGGTTATTTTGGAACTGTGTAATGTTGGTTAGGCCCCAGCTGGAGTATGGAGTGCTATTCTGGAATCCACTTTACAGGAGGGATATCTTTGCACTGGAGAGGGTGCAGAGGAGATCTAGCAGGATGGTGTCTGAGCTGGAGAGTTTCAGTTATAGAGAGAGATTGGACAAACTGGGCTTATTTTTCTTGGAGCAGAGGAGATTGAGAGGGGACATGATTGACATGCGTTAAATTATGAGGAGCATTGATAAGATAACCTGGCAGGATCAATGACTCGGGGAATGGATTTAAGATAAGGAGCAGCAAGTTCAGAGGAGAAGTCAGGAAACTTTTTTTCACCCAGAGGGTGGCGGGCAATCTGAAACTCACAGCCTATAATGGTGGGAGAGGCAGAAACCCTCATCATACTGAATCAGGATTAATGTTTGTGATGTCAAGGCAGCAAGGCAATGGGCCAAGTGCTGGGGAATGGGATTAGAGTAGTCATGGCTGTTTTTGACCACCACAGGCGTAATGGGTCAAAGGGCCTTTTTCTATACTATAGACCGATGTCCTGATGAATGCAAGTCAAACTGTGTCTTTTTTTCATCAATGTCAGCGACATGGTGGCTCAGTGGTTAGCACTGCTGCCTCACGGTGCTAGGGACCCAGGTTCGATTTCTGCCTTGGGCGACTGTCTGTGTGGAGTTTGTACATTCTCCCTGTGTCTGTGTGGGTTTCCTCCAGGTGCTCCGGTTTCCTCCCACAGTCCAAAGATGTGCAGGTCAGGTGAATTGGCCATGCTAAAATCTCCATACTGCTAGGTGCAATAGTCAAAGTTATACTTAGGGTAGGAGAATGGATCAGAGTGGGTTACTCTTCGGATGGTCAATGTGGACTTGTTGGGCCGAACGGCCTGTTTCCATATTGTAGGGTATCTAACCTAATCTACTCAAGTATTTATCTGCCTGTCCAATTCAGTTTCTAATCAATACTAACCCCTAGTATGGTGATACTGGGAGATTCAGCGATAGTGATGCCATTGAATGTCAAGGGTTGAGCTTCATAAGGGAGATCACTTAGGTGTTTATAATTGTTCACATTGTCACTTTGCCCTTCAATATTCATTCCCATTTTGAAGCTGTATTGTCCAGTCATCCTGAGTGTTGACAGTATAAAGCCATGAGGATGTGGTATGATGAGTAGAAGATGATGGGGAATGTTCAGTGAGAGAGGGATGGATCATCGAGCTGCAGCTGCAGTATATGAGAGGGGATGTAATGGATTCTGTGTTGGTGTGGAAGCTGGTTACACTGCCTCAGGTTAGCTTACAGCTTCCTGACTCAGTCTGCCACAGGTCCCCTTGGCAGCTGGCCACCTTCCTGCCCCCTGTTGCTCCTTCTCTTCCTGCAGCTCCTGCCAAAATGTGGAAGGGTAAGTGCTGTCTCTTCCTGCAGCTCCAGTCCTCTCTGCTATGTAATGTACAAGGTGCCAATGTGGACCATTTCGGAACCCTTAATTTGCCCACCCTAAAGGGAAGCCCAGTAGAAACATAAAATAGGAGCAGGAGTAGGCCACTCAGCCCATCAAGCCTGCTCTGCCAGTCAGCATGATAATAGCTAACCCACTGTCTCAACACCATGTTCCTGCTATCTCTTGAATGTATTCAGTGACTTGGCCTTCACAGCTCACTGTGATAGAGAATTCCACAGGGTCGACTATTATATGGATATTACTTTTGAGGGGCTTAAAGTCATGCTACAGTCCAAAATATTGTATCATTAGCAGAAGATTATCCCCAAACGAATAAAGAAAATAAACACGATGAATCATGGTAATATGACTGTATTCTATGAGTGCTACAGAGGAACTGAGCTCACTGAGCTGTACACAAAGGGAGGTTATCACTTGACTCTAACATGATGCGTTTTAAACTTTCACGTCAAACTGGTGTGAGTTATACATCAAAACACATAATAGCACAAAAAAGAAAATTCATTTCCTCAATGTAATATTTACGTACAGGATAATACCTTGCTTCACAAATGTTGATGTTGAAGAATCAGGGTCAATTTTTACATGAGACAAATGGAAAATTCCAAATCTTTTGGCCAAAAATAGAGGGTCGACTTTTACTCGTGTATGTACAGTACATTGGTATCCACCCTCAGAGGTAAGGTGAAGCAAAATCGCTGTCATCCAGCTCTCTCATTGCAGCGAGACAACTAGTGTTGGCTTTACCTGATGGTCTGGAAATGTGTTGCTGGAAAAGCGCAGCAGGTCAGGCAGCATCCAGGGAACAGGAGAATCGACGTTTCGGGCATAAGCCCTTCTTCAGGAATGGGGAAAGTTTGTCCCTGCAGAGGAGATGACCTGGGGGGTGCAGTGAGAGAGGGACTCACTGAAATCTTTGTAGAGGGAGGAAGAGAGCTTCTTCAAGGAAGGCATCCTTGTAAGAGGATTCGCAGTAGGTTGAAATCTTTGAGGAGAAAGTGAGGTCTGCAGATGCTGGAGATCAGAGCTGGAAATGTGTTGCTGGAAAAGCGCAGCAGGTCAGGCAGCATCCAGGGAACAGGAGAATCGACGTTTCGGGCATAAGCCCTTCTTCAGGAATGGGGAAAGTTTGTCCCCATTCCTGAAGAAGGGCTTATGCCCGAAATGTCGATTCTCCTGTTCCCTGGATGCTGCCTGACCTGCTGCGCTTTTCCAGCAACACATTTCCAGCTCTGATCTCCAGCATCTGCAGACCTCACTTTTACCTGATGGTCACCACATCTCAGGTGAGGGGGGTGACATTGAAAAGAGGAGTCCTTCATGGTCACTTCAGCCAGTGCAGGAATTAAACCCACTGCACATCAGAAACCAACCACCCTGCTAAATGCTAACTCATTAGCTGTAAGAATGAACTATTTTATTGACATGTGGGTTTTACAGTGGAAAATGTAGTGAAAATGTTTCACTGTCACTATGATGTGGCACCATCTTGACCACATAGCTTACAGAGGGTCCATAACCTTCCCATCACTGCTGCGTCAATACTGGACCCAAGCCACGTAGAAGTCACTGATCCTCAGGCATCATCTTTTTTCCACTGAGCCTACCTCACTGACATCGCCTCCACAAATACTGGACTGCACGCTCACCCCTCCATCAGCCACGTCCTTCAGACCACCGCCAGGCTCCTGCTCCAGGCTGCCCAGCCACTGCCAGACTCCAGGCCCCAACAAAGCCACCAACCCCCACCAGCAGACTCTCACACTGCCCGGTCCCACTCTCCCCTCCATACTGCCCATTCCCACTCTCCCCTCCACACTGCCCATTCCCACTCTCCCGTCCACACTGCCCGGTCCCACTCTCCCCTCCATACTGCCCATTCCCACTCTCCCCTCCATACTGCCCATTCCCACTCTCCCCTCCACACTGCCCATTCCCACTCTCCCCTCCATATTGCCCATTCCCACTCTCCCCTCCACACTGCCCGGTCCCACTCTCCCCTCCACACTGCCCTTCCCACTCTCCCCTCCACACTGCCCGGTCCCACTCTCCACTCCATGCTGCCCTTCCCACTCTCCCCTCCATGCTGCCCATTCCCACTCTCCCCTCCATATTGCCCATTCCCACTCTCCCCTCCATATTGCCCATTCCCACTCTCCCCTCCACACTGCCCTTCCCACTCTCCCCTCCATGCTGCCCATTCCCACTCTCCCCTCCATGCTGCCCATTCCCACTCTCCCCTCCACACTGCCCGGTCCCACTCTCCCCTCCACACTGCCCTTCCCACTCTCCCCTCCATACTGCCCATTCCCACTCTCCCCTCCATGCTGCCCATTCCCACTCTCCCCTCCACACTGCCCGGTCCCACTCTCCCCTCCACACTGCCCTTCCCACTCTCCCCTCCATGCTGCCCTTCCCACTCTCCCCTCCACACTGTCCATTCCCACTCTCCTCTCCACACTGCCCTTCCCACTCTCCCCTCCATGCTCTTGGGTTGCACTGTCCCCTCCATACTGCCCAGTTTCACGTTCCTCTCTATGCTGTTGGGTCCCATTCTCCCTTCCACATTTCCAGTTTGCTGGACTCCTGTCGGTTTCTCATCCACGGGTTTCAGTTTCCAATATGCATACAGCCAGCCTGGAACTTAAAATCTCTCCGATCTCAATCCCCCAACTTCCCTCTCTCCACCATCCCATGGTGAATCTGAAATCCTCACCCTCCCCATGCCCACTCCCCAGAGATGGCAGAAGAGCCAGCAACAGACTATGGCTACAAAGGCAAAGGAATCCCTCTGGGAAAGTCCACTTCAACACCCTCAATAGATCAGTGTCAGACTAGATTGAGTGCTGTCTAAATCTGCATTCTATCAACGGAGATCTGTGTCCCTGTCTGGAATCTGACCAGCTTCCTCTTATAGTCAGGAGTCGAGATGTACAGCACAGCCACAGATCCTTCAATCCAACTCATCCATACTGACCAGATTTCCTGAATTAATCTAGTCCCATTTGCCAGCATTTGGCCCAGATCCCTCTAAACCTTTCCTGTTGGTGTACCCATCCACGTGCCTTTTAAATGTTGCAATTGTACCAGCCTCCACCACTTCCTCTGGCAGCTCATTCCATACACACACCACCCTGACCAGCCCTCAACACATTCCATCGGCTCCTCATTCTCTGGGAAGCGTAAGTCCCCTGAACATTGCGTCTATTCTTTGTACTTTAAACTCATGGGCCCTGTTCCTTCCAAATCTGTTAATCCAGAATTGACATTTCAAAGCACCTTATCCAGACACTCCCTTATTCCTCTGTCAAATCAATACTTACCACAAAGGCACAATTCCGCAAGACCCTTACTCTCGGGCTCCATATTGAAGGATGTGGGGATTGACGCGCAGTGTAGTAACCCCTCAACACTCCCACTGTTTCCAGAAATTCAAGATTAATCTTCAGGATGCTGATGCACAGGAGAAAAATCACAGGAACATGATAAAGTTAAAGAATTTTTCCCAACAATTTTCTCTGTCAGAAATATTGAAGACGGGAAAAGTAGGATTTTTTACGAGATGTGCACTTGGATCTCATTTGACTGAACGTCCAATAGGAGATGTCCACTCTATGAGAGTTTTGACACAGAATAAAACCCTTTAGAAGAATCAGAATTAGATATTAGAATTAGACTAAGGCTTATTGTCAGATTCACTCAAATACGACATACAGTGAAAAGTTTACAATCTCACCCCTCACGGCACCATCTCAGATACAAATCTTAAATACAAAATAAAGAAAAAAAAGTTACATTACCTTCCAGTGATTCATAGTATAAATTAGAAAATAAGAAATGACATGAAAAGGATAAACATTGCATTCAGATAAACAGATTGCAGATAAACATGGCATTACAGCAGATCAGTGCAGGGGGCTTCCCCATGTGGCCTGACTGGGCTTGCAAGCCACTGACCTCCCGCTAGTCCATTAACTGCCCCCTCCCCACTCCGCTCCAGCCCTCAGCCATTCCACTCCAAGTGAGTGAAACCAGGATGAAGATCACCATCTGCACTGTCTTATGTTGCAGCCAGGAGCTGACCATCCTCCTCCCAGCAGTCTGACAACCCGAACACAATCGTAGAATTGTTACAGCACAGATGGAGCTCATTTGGCCCATCATGACTGCACCAGTTGTATTTCCTAGTGCCCCTCGCTTGTTTCTTCCACTTATCCCTGCCAACCATTTATAACCAAATAATCATCCAATGACCTCAACTGAACCTGCCTCCACCATATTTCCAGGCAGTGCATTCCAGACTCTAACTCCTCACTAAGTGAACATGTTTTCCCTCATCATCCCTTAACTATCACTTTAAATCAGTGCCCTTTCATTTGTTTCGTTTACAAGGAGAAACAGTTTCACCTTCTTTGATCCACTCATGATTTTGTAATCCTCTCTGAAAACTCCTCCCTGCCTCCTTCTCTCCAATGAGAACAGTCCCAACTCCTCCTGTCCTCAATGTTGAACTTTCTCATTCCTAGAGCCATTCTTGTAATTCACTTCTGCACTCTCTCCAATGCATTCACATCTTGCCTATAATGTGGCACCCACAACTGTACACAGTACTCCAGCTGAGGGCTATTCCTGTACAAATTTAGTATCACCTTGTTCCTCATGTTCTCTATGCCAGTATCACTAAAGCTGAGGACACTGCATGCTTTATTGACCGTTGTCTCCACCTGTCCTGCCACCTTCAATGAACTGGTGCACATATACACCCAGCTCCCTGTGCCCCTGCACACCTTTCAGAATTGTACCCCCTATTTTATATAGTCTTTCAGTTTTTTTCCAACCAAAGTGCAATTCTCACACATCTTACATTGCAACATGTGAACATTTCAAACACTGCTGTCACAAGGAGACTGAAACTCCCCAGAGTGGGTTGTTATTTGAAGAGTTAATTGATTCTTTTAATGAACAGGATGGAAATCCAGAGATTTCATTTTTTGAATTTAGATCAGAGAATCTAAAATAAATTTGCTTTATTAATATCTGTAAAAATGCAGTAGAGCTCTGTTCTGCAATCTGAGCTTTGCCCTCGACATGACAAGAATGATACTGAGGTACTGCAGAAGGTGCAAAATAGATTTAAAGGGATGACCTCAGAACTAGGTGCGATTATAGCTATCAGTGAGGACCAAACAGACTGGCTCTGTTAACATTAGCAAAGAAAGGAATGAAGCTTCACTGTAAAAAAGAGCTTGGTAAGATTACTATCAATATGTTCACTATAACAGGGGAAGGCAGTGGGGTGGAGAACAAAACTATAAAAGGATCTGATGGTCATTAATAAATCCATCTGGGAATTCAGGAGAAACTTCTTAACCCAGAGAGAAGAGAGAATAGAGAACTTTGTCCCACAGGGTGAGTTCAAATTAACTACATTTCAGGAGAAACTGAATAAACAAATGGTTGAGGTAGAAGGATTTGCTGATAGAATGAGATGAAGTCGAATAGAAGGAAGTTAGTGTCCAGCTTAAATACCATAATAATCCCATTGGATTGAAAGGCTTGTGTTATAAATATGATAAAATTGGTGCATTTGATATGTTCCGGTTTTTGGTTCCAACCTGTTTGAAATATTCATACTTTAAGCTGAGAAAATGAGAGCTATTTTTATTTAAGATTTGCCATGCTGCAGTCCACAGAACAATTGGTTTGGGCTGCTCCTAGTGCATGTTACATGACTCTCTAGTGCAGTCAGGCATGAGGCCTTCTAGAACACTTCATGCTGACAATTAATTCCTCGCTAATTCATGTATGATTCTTTACAGGTAATGTAACAACATGTAACATTTAATCCTGTCTATGGTTTTGTTTCTTCGTGTATTGTAGGGAATAGACCATATTCAGCCAGTGTCAGACATCCTCAGTCTTTGTCCAACATTCTGGGAAGGTGTGGCCTCTTTCGGGAACACCTCACAATTAATCATTCAAAAAAAGACACAGAAGAGTAATCCTCCC
Organism: Chiloscyllium plagiosum; assembly: GCF_037043375.1. Taxonomy (NCBI): domain Eukaryota; kingdom Metazoa; phylum Chordata; class Chondrichthyes; order Orectolobiformes; family Hemiscylliidae; genus Chiloscyllium; species Chiloscyllium plagiosum. The sequence goes on along the minus strand of NW_028270155.1, from coordinate 6,295,567 downwards.
TTGAATACAATATTATGTTATTACACAGAGATAATGATGGAGTACGTAATCAGTGGGTTTTTACTGAGTATCTAAAGGGACCTTGCTATTTCTTTGCTAATGCAGCCTGAAAACTTGATTGATCCAATATAGAGATTGCCTGTAAAGAGCATTTAGATGAATTACATTTACATTGTGTCCAACAAAGAAATTATCCTTCAGTCACTGTTATTCAGACTATCTGTTATTCACACTATCTGCAATAGAAAAGAAGGTGGAGAGGTCAAAGAGGATGGAGTGATTGTAGACACCACCAAACAATATAAGTGTCCGTGTGTCCGTGCGTGCACGCGCGTGTACGTGTGTGTGTTCCCATGTGTGTGTGTGCGCACACGCGCATGTCCGTATGTGTGTGTGTTTGTGTGTGTGTGTGGTGGGGAGTTGTTCAATTCATGGGTTGTGGCACACTGGCTTGACTGACATTTATTCCTGATCCCTAATTATCCTGAGCAGTCAGTCATAGAGTCACAGAGATGTACGGTACAGAAACAGACCCTTCAGTCCAACACACCCCTGCTGAACAGATATCCTAAATTAATCTAGTCCCACTTACCAGCATTTGGCCCATATCCCTTTAAACCCTTCCTATTCATATACCCATCCAGATACCTTTTAAATGCTGCAATTGTATCAACCTCCACCACTTCTCCTGGCAGCACATTCCATCCTCTGTATGAAAAAATTGCCACTTTTAAAGTTTTTCCCTCTAACACAAACCCTGTGCGCTCGAGTTCTGGACTCCCCCATCCCAGGGAAAAGACCTTGTTTATTCACCCTATCTATGCCCCTCATGATTTTATAAACCTTTATGAGGTCACCCCCTCAGCCTCTGATGCTCCAGGGAAAACAGCCCCAGCCTGTTCAGCCTCTCCATGTAGTTCAAACCCTCCAACCCTGGCAACATCCTTGTAAATCTGGTCTGAACTCTTTCCTATAGTGGGGAGACCAGAACTGAAGGCAGTATTCTGAAATTGGCCTAACCAATGTCTTCTACAGTTACAACATGACACCCCAACTCCTATTGAGGTGTTCGGGCCAGTGGTTTGGATTATTGCTTAAGGGTGGTGATTGGGGTCAGATTTCTGGCTCACTGCTGACAGCTGGGGTTCACATCATAACAGCAAGGCTAATGATTGGGATCATTGAGAGGAGTGTCATTGGAAACCACCACTGACAATACCATTGTGAAAATATGTGACTTTCAAAGAAAACTCCCCCATTAAATAAAATACTGACAATGACCATAGATCTGGGACAGATTATTGGGTTTGAGTTTAGAATAGACATCTGGCAAATTCATTTCAGAATGATAGGACATTCAAAATGATAATATCACAGTTCTGATCTCTATATTGTGCAAAGAAGGTTGAAGCAGATAACAGTTACAAGCAGAGTTACAAGGTTATGTATGTTATGGAAAACAGAACAGCCTTTAGTGTAAAGGTGGGTAATCTAAAATTAAAGTCTTTAAAATTATTGAAAAGAGTTTGATTAGACAGACCACAGAACCAGAATATGGAGGAAATGTTTCCACTTGTGGCTTATACCAAAGCTAGGAGCCATAAACATAGGACAGTCCATAAGAAATTCAGGAGAAATTTCTTCACTCAGAGAAACCAGAATGTGGAAGTCATTTCACTGTGACAGGGGTCAAGGTGAGTGGCAGTGCTGCAGTCAAGCGGAGGCAGGATAAATAAAACCGAGGAGAAAGCAATAGTGCAATCATGGTTCTGATATCTGCAGGACAAGGGTTCAAATCCTGCTCTTAGCAGCTGTTGGAACCAAACATTTAATAAATCTGGAACTGAAATTAGTCCTAGTAACAGTTTTGAGAAGATTTGTAGCTCAGGTTGAGGTTCTGGATGTAGGTTTGCTCACTGAGCTGGAAGGTTCATTTCCAGACGTTTCATCACCATACTAAGTAACATCTTCAGTGGGCCTCTGGGCGAAGCACTGCTGATGATTCCTGCTTTCTAATTATATGTTTGGGTTTCTTTGGGTTGGTGATGCCATTTCCTGTGGTCATTCCTGTTCTTTTTCTCAGGGGGTGGTAGATGGGGTCTAACCCAATGTGTTTGTTCATAGAGTTCCGGTTGGAATGCCATGCTTCTAGGAATTCTTGTGTGTGTCTCTGTTTGGCTTGTCCTAGCATGGATGTGTGGTCCCAGTCAAAGTGGTGTCCTTCCTCATCTGTATGTGAGGATACTATAAGAGAGGGTCATGTTGTTTTGTGGCTAGTTGGTGTTAGTGTATCCTGGTGGCTAGTTTTCTGCCTGTTTGTCCAATGTAGTGTTTGTTACAGTTCTTGCACGGTATTTTGTAAATGACTTTAGTTTTGCTTGTTGTCTGTATAGAGTCTTTCAAGTTCATTAGCTGCTGTTTAGTGTGTTGGTGGGTTTGTGGGCTACCATGACGCCAAGGGGTCTGAGTAGTCTTGACCACTGTCATTGATAATGAAGTCAATTAGAAACGGGACAATCAAAACTAGCCTTGAGCCAAAGGGATGAACCAGTACTGCCTGAAAATAGATGTACGTATATTCCCGTTCACAGTCACAAAATGAGTCAGACTGATCTTCCTTCAGGATGCTCAGCCAGATCCCAAGAAAGAATAAAAACTGAAGAATACACTGCTAAGATGTCTCTCCAGGGGAGAGACATAGTGGAGCACAAATGTCCAGTTTGTCTGCTATAATTTTAGATAAAGATTTTTAAAAGAGAAAGTTCTAGAGTGTAAATAGACAACCATAAAACAGAACCAATGAAGACATGAGGGAAAGGTTTTCTTGAAGGAGTGACTGATTAGAGTCTGGAATGTACTGTTTGAGAGTGAGGTGGAGGCTGTTAGAGTCAGTGTTTTCAAAACTGTCATTTCTCAAAAGAGAAAAAAACATTTGCAGGGCTGCATTAAAAGGCAGGAGGAGTTAGGGATTAGTTGTGTTGCTTTTCTAGAGAGTTGGCCTCAACATGATGGGCTGAATGGCCTCCTCTGTACTGTAACCATTCTGTGACAGTTTACACACTTTGCTACCTCGGGATGTTGCTGCATGTAAATGTTAGCTGCTATGTTTCCCAAAGTGACGAAACTTCCTCAGAACTTTGGACCATCCTGAAGAGGGGAAGCCTCTCGGAAATGGAAATTTTGGTGTTTTTTCACATATATCATTTCAGCAACACTCCACTGAACAATAAACATGGGGCATGACTGTCAGCACTGACAATACTCTCCCCAACCAGATGGAGTTCAGCTGCACAGCTTTTCTGAAATGAAGGTGAGATGGTCTCTGTTGGTTTTTAGAATTTTAATTAAGCCTCTTCAGGTAATGAAAAACCCCTCGTGGATCGTCCTCAGCAACAAACAGAACAGGAGAACGGTAACACAATTGATTTTAGCAATTCTGCTCAAAGTTTTCTGAAAGGTATGGCTCTCTCATCCCTACAAAGCAATTAGTGATGTCGCAGATGGTTCGGTGCAGACAGCAGATGTCACTTCGATTCTCTCCGTACTCTTCAAAGAGAAACCCAATTTTCTTTGCAATTAGTAGCTCTCTTCTTTAATTACCATTGAGAGTGACTGCTGATCTGAGGTGAGAAGACCATGAGGCTAAATCTGCCTTTTATAAATGCAGGCTAACACACCCACTGCTGCTAATCCCACCACTTAAACTCACTCCCGTTCTGTTTTCATTTGGATTGTTTGGTTGTTTGAAACTAACTAGCTTGTTGCCATGATTTGGTGATGCCGGTGTTGGCATGGGGTGGACAAAGTTAAAAATCAGACAACACCAGGTTATAGTCCAACAGGATTAATTGGAAGCACACTAGCTTTCGGAGCGCTGCTCCTCCTCAACCACCTGATGAAGGAGCGTCGCTCCGGAAGCTAGTGCTTCCAATTAAACCTGTTGGACTATAACCTGGTGTTGAGTGATTTTTAGCTTGTTGTCGCTATTAAAATCCTCAAGCCTCATCTGTTGAGATAATGTTCTGTATTTATGCTCAGAACAGATAAAGTGATGGTGGCAAAGTGGAAATATCATGGAGGTAGTAATCCAATGTTCTGGAATAATGCCTTGGAGACACTTCCTTGTGACAGTTTATGGAATTCAAATTAAATTTAAGATCCTGGTGTATAAAGCTGGTCTGAATAATTATCTTCGAATGTTGTAGTTTCTTGGTGTTATTTAGGGTAGGAATCTACTGTTCTTACACCAACAGGAAGAGTCAGAAAACCCATTCTTGTTCTAGGTAAGAATGGGACTTAAGAAGGAATGTTAGATCTTCCCTCTGTCATGGCGTTAAATTAAGTGAGCATAGATTAGTGTGCGGCTGTTTAATGACTTGATCTTAAACCTATTAGCCCCCAGTTTAAGAAGATGCATTAACATGTTTGTTTTTAAACACACCCTTCCTTCCTATACATGTCAAAATCGATGATTTGAAAACCAGTGCAGAAAGCATTCAACAGGCAATCGTTGCGCAACATAATTTCAAAGGAGTAGAAATGAGAAAATGCTTAAATATTAGTTAGTAATATTCAGGAGTGGCAAGTAAAGAGAAAACTTGCATTTCTTTAGCACCTATTATAACATCCCACAACAATGACAGGGTCTTAATTTTTATATTTCGCCTGAAAAGCAGCATCTCATCAGGAGTGGACACCAGCATATCATCCTAGTCTGTGTCTAGAGCATCTGTGCGTCCAGAGTGGGAGTTGAACTCACTAACTTCTGTTTCAATGTCATGGGGATGCCAGCGTTGGACTGGGTTGGACAAAGTCAGAAGTCACATATCACCTGATGAAGGAGGAGCACTTTGAAAGCTTGTGATTTTAAATAAACCTGTTAGCCTATAACCTGGTGTCATGTGACTGCTGATTCTGTTTCCTTGGCTGGTACTTATGAGGTGCAATAGTTGGTCCAAGCACCTGGCTAGCCACCGTAGCAATGGCCAGCATCTGAGATAATTGGCCTCCAACAATCAAAGCCATCTTCCTTTCTTAGGTATGGCTCCATCCCCAGTGAAGTATTTTCCCCCAGTTAATGCTTTCTTTCTTTTAAGAAGTGATATTTGTGACAAACACTTTCAGCATGTCGACATCCCACATGGAGTAATACAAGGATTGATTGAGGGGCAGTCATTGACTGGGAGATGAGGGAGAACTCACTTAATCTTTTTTCAAATCGTGTCGGGGTCTTTAACAGGTAATACCTAAATAGGTAAAGCTGCATGTCTCATGTGGAGGCTGTAAAATGGTGAAATTGAAGAGCAAGGTGTTCAAAAATAAAATTACTCATTACCAACGGAAGATGCTCCATCTCTTCTTTACTTCCTGAATCTAGGAAATTAATTGAAAGGAAATTAAAATCCGTATGGTGATTTAAACAGATGCCAGTAATAATTGCTTGACGCTTTAGGAATATAGAATCAGTGTGCAGTCTCGGCCCGATCATTAAATGTGAATTAGCCACATTTCCTAGCTTATTCTTCGCCAGGAATAATTCTGGCCCAGTGCATTCAACATTAATCTGCTGACCCAGTGGTGCATAATGAAGAATTTATGTAACAGTGATTTTTCTGGAAGTGATTATTGATTGGCAACTGAACTTCAAGGTCTCTTCAAGGTTTGTAATGATCAGATTACCGGTGTGATGGACAGATTGATTCATTCTCAGTATCAGCAGCTGCATCTGCCGTCTGCTTCTTAACCCATCAAGTAGTTCAGTCGCTTGAAGGACAAGGCTGAAAGTTAATGAAGGCAGACTTATCTCTCTCTTAAACATGAGTCTTCATATGTGTCCTTCTTTCTCTCTCCCATGTAATCACTCACACATGTATGTGATAATTCACATATATTCAAAAATAATATGCATGCGTGCATGTACACCATGACACAGTGGTTAGCACTGCTGCTTCATAACACCCTCAGGCAACTGTCTGTGCAGAGTTTGCACATTCTCCCCGAGTCTGCGGGGGTTCCCTCCGGGTGCTCCGGTTTCCTCCCATGGTCCAAAGATGTGTGGGTTAGGTGGATTGGCCATGCCAGATTGCCCATAGTGTCCACGGACATGAAGGCTAAGTGCAGTAACCATGGGAAATGCAGGGATAGGGTAGGGAATGGGTCTGGGTGGAATGCTGTTCCGAGGATCAGTGTGGGCTGTTAGGTTGACACCGTAGGGATTCGAAGATACACCAATTGGGGTCAGGAAATTGAAGGAAAGAGGCAGAGATAGGCTAAGGAAATTTTTCTGCACAACAGATATTTATGATTAAACATCCCATTGATTCTGCGAAAGAAAGAAAAAAAAATGCATGATTTGCTGGAAGTGAATTATTTTTTTGACAGAGCCAGCACACACTCGATGGGCCAAAAGGTCTCCTGTTCTGTTCTGTGCTTTATTTCTACAATTGTAAAGGAGCCAAACTTGAAAACTAAAGTAAGCATGTTCAAGGGTGATGTCAGGAAACACATTTTTCACACAAAGGGGAGAGGAAATCTGGAAGCTGGAATCGATGGAGTCGTTACAAACAGAAATTGACAGCCTTGGATATTGTTTGCCCAAATGTGAGATTGCAGTGCTCTGTGGAGGCCAATTGTCCCCCCACCCCACCCCAGGACGTTGCTGCAGGACAGGGCATAATGCTAGCCCTGACCATCTAGCGCTACTTCATCGAGGACCCCTTGCCTCTGTTATCAGGTTAGAGTTGGGACAAAGTTCAACACCATTTGGGACTCCTCAGACACTAGGCAGCCCATGTCCAAATGTAACCAAACCTGGACAATATCCAGGCTTGGATTGACAAGTGATAAGTAACATTCATGCCACACAAATGACAGGCAATGACCATCTCCAACAAGAGAGAATCGGACCACGTCCCCTTGATATCCAGCACCATTAACATCACCTCACCGTACTGTCAACATTCTGAGAGTTACCTTAACCAAGAAACTGAACAGAACTGTTTCCTGCTGGACTGGCTTTAAAAACACCATTTACCACAAGAGCAGGTCAGAGTCTAGGAATCCAGCAACGCGTAACTCACCTCCTGACTCCTCAAAGCCTATCGACCACATACAAGGCACAAGTCAGGAGTGTGATAAATTACTCTGCACTTGCCTGGATGAATGCAGGTCATATCTCAGCTTTTTCCCTGACAGATAAAGATTAAATGTTTCTTTCAGTGATCCACCCCCAGTGAGCCTGTTGCTGGTACTGAGGCCAGGTCAACACTCAGCCTCTTACGTTCCATGTAGATCACAGCTGTGAATCTACAAAAAAAAGGACAGATAACCAGAGCTGACCTACAAAGAATGAAACCGGAAAGCAACAACACCCCCAGATTCTATGGATTACCTAAAGTACACAAACCAGACATCCCACTCAGACCCATAGTATCACTACCAGGGACACCATCATACAAACTGGCTAAAGAACTACAACAGAAACTGAAACACCTGGTCAGCGGATCCAAAACACTCTTGGACATCATCAGAAATATACACATAGACAAAGAAGAAACCATGATATCATTCGACGTGACGGCACTGTTCACTTCAATTGACAAAACCCTAGCCAGAGAAACAATAGCCAACCTACTGGACATACAGAACAGAAAACAGGACGCTGAACCTATCAACAAAGACGGCATACTTAAACTACTGGACTTGTGCCTCACAACACACTTCACATTCAACAACCAGATATACGAACAAATCAACGGAACACCCATGGGATCACCAATCTCGGGACTAATAGCAGAGGCAGTTATGCAAAGGTTAGAACAAACAGTCCTACCACAAATTCAACCCAAACTCTGGGTCAGATATGTTGATGACACGTTTGTAATTATTAAAAACACGGAAATAGAAAAAACACACCGGATCATCAACGCCACACTCACAGGAATCCGATTCACGAGAGAAGAAGAAAAGGATAGCCAACTCCCATTCCTAGACGTGATGGTACAGAGAACACCGAACAGAGAATTCATTACAAGGGTATACAGGAAAGCCACACACACAGACCAAGTCCTAAACTATGAAAGTAACCACCCCAACACACACAAACGAAGCTGCATCAGGACACTATTCAAAAGGGCCACAACACACTGCAGTACACCAGAACTGCAAAAAGAAGAAGAGGAACACCTATACAAGGTATTCGCCAAAAACGGATACCCGCACAACTTCATCAACAGATGCCTAAGAGAAAGACCACGGAACGAGGACATACCACAACCAAAAGGACTAGCCACACTACCATACATCAGGAGCATCTCGGAACTAACTGCCAGACTACTGCGACCCCTAGGACTCATAACGGCACACAAACCAACAGCCACGCTCAGACAACAACTCACCAGAACGAAGGACCCGATACCCAACATGAGCAAAACTAATGTAGTGTACAAAATACCATGCAAGGACTGCACAAAACACTATATAGGACAAACAGGAAGACAGCTAACAATCCGCATACATGAACATCAACTAGCCATGAAACGACACGACCAGCTATCCTTAGCAGACAACAAGCAACATGAATTCGACTAGGACAACACTACTATCATAGGGCAAGCCAGACAGAGAACAGCCAGGGAATTCCTAGAGGCATGGCATTCATCCACAAACTCCATCAACAAACACATCGACCTGGACCCAATATACCAACCACTACAGCGGACAGCTGAAACTGACAACCGGAAGCGGCAGGGACAGACCACTATAAACACCGGGGGAAACATCAAAGAAGCGCTTCGCAAGAGGCTCCCAAGCACTGATGATGTCGCCTAGCCAGGGGACGAAACGTTTGCAACAAACACTTCCAGCTCGGCGAACAGAACCACAACAACGAGCACCCGAGCTACAAATCTTCGCACAAACTTTGATCACAGCTGTCTTGTGTGTTTATTGACCAGCTGCAATATAAATGTAAGTTGTTGTGGTCAGAGAATTTGCTGTGTTTCAAACAGGTTGCTATATTCCCAACATTACAGCAATGTTGACCTTTTTTAAAATGTTTTCTGTCAAACACTTTACAACGTCCTGGAATTCTAAAGGCTGGTGTAAGAATAGTGGGCGGCATAGTGGCACAGTGGTTAGCACTGCTGCCTCACAGCGCCAGAGACCCGGGTTCAATTCCCGCCTCAGGTGTGTGGAGTTTGTACTTTCTCCCTGTGTCTGCATGGGTTTCCTCCGCTTTCCTCCCACAGTCCAAAAATGTGCAGGTTAGGTGAATTGGCCATACTAAATTGCCCGTAGTGTTAGGGGCAGGGGTAAGTGTAGGGGAATGGGTCTGGGTGAGTTGTGCTTCGGCGGGTCGGTGTGGACTTGTTGGGCCAAAGGGCCTGTTTCCACACTGTAAGTAATCTAATCTAAAAAAAAATAGGTGTTACTTATCACAGAGTGGGGTTAGTGACAAGACTTGCCTGTTTAGGATATGAGGAGAAAGTGAGGTCTGCAGATGCTGGAGATCAGAGCTGGAAATGTGTTGCTGGAAAAGCGCAGCAGGTCAGGCAGCATCCAGGGAACAGGAGAATCGACGTTTCGGGCATAAGCCCTTCTTCAGGAATGAGGAAAGTTTGTCCAGCAGGCTAAGATAAAAGGTAGGGAGGAGGGACTTGGGGGAGGGGCGTCAGAAATGTGATAGGTGGAAAGAGGTCAAGGTGAGGGTGATAGGTCAGACTGGGGTGGGGGCGGAGAGGTTGGGAAGAAGATTGCAGGTTAGGAAGGCGGTGCTGAATTCGATGGATTTGACTCAGACAGGGTGGGGGGAGGGGAAATGAGGAAACTGGATCTGACGAGGGAGTCACGGAGGGAGTGGTCTTTACGGAATGCTGATAGGAGAGGGGAGGGAAATATATCCTTGGTGGTGGGGTCCATTTGGAGGTAGCGGAAATGACGGCGGATGATGCACTGTACATGGAGATTGGTGGGGTGGTAGGTGAGGACCAGTGGGGTTCTGTCCTGGTGGCGGTTGGAGGGGCGGGGCTCAAGGGCGGAGGAGCGGGAAGTGGAAGAGATGCAGTGGAGGGCATCGTCGACCACGTCGGGGGGGAAATTGCGGTCCTTGAAGAAGGAGGCCATCTGGGTTGTGCGTTTTTGGAACTGGTCCTCCTGGGAGCAGATGCGGCGGAGTCGAAGGAATTGGGAGAATGGGATGGCATTTTTACAGGGGGCAGGATGGGAGGAGGTGTAGTCCAGGTAGCTGTGGGAGTCGGTCGATTTGTAGTAGATGTCCGTGTTGATTCGGTCGCCTGAGATAGAAATAGAAAGGTCGAGGAAGGGGAGGGAGGAATCTGAGACTGTCCAGGTGAATTTGAGGTCGGGGTGGAAGGTGTTGGTGAAGTGGATGAACTGTTCAACCTCCTCGTGGGAGCACGAGGCGGCGCCGATACAGTCATCGATGTAGCGGAGGAAAAGGTGGGGGGTGGGGCCAGTGTAGTTGCGGAAGATGGATTGTTCCACATATCCTACGAAGAGGCAGGCATAGCTGGGGCCCATGCGGGTGCCCATGGCTACTCCTTTCGTTTGGAGGGAGTGGGAGGATTGGAAAGAGAAGTTGTTCAGGGTGAGGACCAGTTCAGTCAGTCGAAGGAGGGTGTCAGTGGAAGGGTACTGGTCGGTACGGCGGGAAAGAAAGAAGCGGAGGGCTTTGAGTCCTTCGCGATGGGGGATGGAGGTGTACAGGGACTGGATGTCCATGGTGAAAATAAGGCGTTGGGGACCGGGGAAGCGAAAATCATGGAGCAGGTGGAGGGCATGGGTGGTGTCCCGAACATGGGTGGGGAGTTCTTGGACTAAGGGGGACAGGACGGTGTCAAGGTATGCGGAGATGAGTTCGGTGGGGCAGGAGCAGGCGGAGACAATGGGTCGGCTGGGGCAATCAGGTTTGTGGATTTTGGGCAGGAGGTAGAAGCGGGAATTTGGAGATGCCGGTGTTGGATTGGGGTGTACAAAGTTAAAAATCACACAACACCAGGTTATGGTCCAACAGGTTTAATTGGAAGCACTAGCTTTCAGAGCACTGCTCCTTCAACCACCATCTGATTTTTAACTGTTTAGGATAGTGTACTGTGTAGTTGAGAAGGAAAAGCTAGTAAATTTTGGAAATAATGTAACCAGTGGAAACCATCTTGTATACCTGAAAATGGAACTCTCAGCAACAACCAGCAACAACAATTCCGAGTTTCCCTGTTTTTGTTTTCCATCTGGGATATATCTGTCTGTAGTGAGTAACCCAGTTTCCCCGAATACAAACCACAATCAACTTTCAGTTTGCTGAAAAAAACTAGAGCTCAGTGCAGATATCCAATCAACAAGCCTTCTGCAACAGCAAAACCAGGACGAGGGAAGATCATCACGAAACCAGGACAAGGGAAAATTGAAGATCCTTTCCCAATTCCTGCTCTCCTAATTCAGGACCGTTTTCATCTACACAGCACATTTAATGCAGGAGTATTTATGAAATAAAATTTGACACACATAAGAAAGGAATTCTTGTCTTTATAATGTGCCTTTTATGACCTCAGGACACCTCAAAGATTTTGACAGCCATTGAAATACTTTTTGAAGTGTAGTCTCACTGAGAATGTGTGAAATGTAACAGCCCAAATTGTGCACAGCAAGATCCCACAAGCATCAATGTGATAATGACCAAGATAGAATCTGATTTTAAGGAATTTCAAGGTAGTCACAAATAACACCCCTCCTCATTGAAATAATGTCAGACAATCGTTTTCATTTATCTCAGAGGCAGATAGTACGTCAGTTTAACATTTCATCCAAAAAACAGTATCTCCAATAACAAAGCACTCCCTCGATGCTACACACAAGTGTCAGCCTGGGAACTGAACCCACAGACTTAGAGGTAAGAATACAGTCCATGGACATGCAGTTTGCACCATTATCAATACAGATAAGAAAGAACTTAGTCAAAGCACAGGAGCTTATTGTGTGGCACAGTGGCTCAGTGCTTAGCACTGCTACATCTCAGCACCAGGGGCCTGGGTTCAATTCTACCCTTGGGTGACTGTATGAGTGGAGATTGCATGTTCTTCCTGTGTCTGCATGGGTTTCCTCCCACAGGCCAAAGATATGTAGCTGTGATAAAATTGGTAGGAGGAAGTGAGGCCTGGTGATCATAGTCAAAAAGTGTGATGCTGGAAAAGAGGAGCAGGAGAGTCAACATTTTGGGTGTAAGCCCTTCATCAGGAATGTGGGGCTTATGCCTGAACCGTTGACTCTCCTGCTCCTCGGATGCTGCCTGACCTGCTGTGCTTTTCCAGCACCACAATTTTTGACCATGATAAAATTGTCTATAATGTCCAGGGATGTGCAAGCTATGTGGCTTAGCCATGGGAAATGCAGGGTTACAGGATTAGGGTAATAGAATAGGATGTTCTTCAGAGGGTTGGTGTGGACTTGACGGGTTGAATGGCCTGCTTCTTCAAAAATGGCGCACTGTAGGGATTCTATTCTATTCTGCAGGGAGAAAGAGCAAGTCAGGGAGGGGATTTCATCATTTCGATCTCAGCTGAAGACAAATACAGCAGTGATGACAAATGGATAATTACAGGAACGCATTATTTCTTGTATTCGTTCATCGGATGTGGTTGGATTTCCCTGCATTTATTGTCCATCCCTAATTGCCTTGAAAAGGTGCTGGTGAACTGCTTCTTGAGCAGCTGCAGTCGATCCAGTATAAATGCAGCCACTGTGCAAGTCAGCAGAGAGCTCAGAGTTCTGACTCAGTGACACTGAAGGCAAGACAAGAATGGTGCAGAGTTCCAAATCACAAATGGTATGATGAAACTTTATACAACACTGAGACTCCTCCAACTGGGATATTCTGTCTAGTTCTGGCGAGCAGACTTCAGGAAAGGTCAAAAGGCTTCAGAGAGGATGCAGATGGGGATGTTACTCTTTCACAGGATGTGGGTGTCACTGGCGAGGAGACTATGTGCTGCAGCCAGTTGTAAGCTGCCTTCCTGATCCAGTACATTAGGGAGTCCCAGTGAGTGGGAGGAGAGGGGTAGGGAAGGAGAGAGACTGTGACCCAATAACATTGAAGGAATGGTGACATATTTCCAAGTCAGGATGGTGGGTGGCTTGGAGGGGAACTTGCAGGGGATGGCGTTCCCATGTACCCACTGCCCTTGCCCTTATAGAGGGTAGATGTCACCATTTTAAGGTGCTGTCAAAGGAACCATGATGAATTACTGCAGTCACCTTGCAGAGAGCACACACTTCATCCACTAAGGGAGTGACTGTGCAAGGAGGTAGATGGCCTACAGCCTTGTCCTGGATGGTGTCAAACTTTGTCGCTGTTTGTGGAGCTGCACCCATCCAAGCAAGTGGGGAGTATTCCATCACACTCCTGACTTGTGCCTTGTAGATGGTGGACAGACGTTGGGGAGTCAGAAGGGAGTTACTCACTGCAGAACCTTTAGCCTCTGACCTGCTTTTGTAGTCACTGTATTTTTATGACTAGTCCAGTTGAGTTGATAGTGGGGGATTTGCCTATGCTAAAGTCAAGGAGCAATGATTTGATTCTCTCTTGTTGGAGATGGTCATTATCTGGCACTTGTGTGATGTGAATAAGATCAGAAATTCTCTCGAGTAAAGAATTCCACAGGTTCACTTCCTCTGAAACAAAAAATTACTCTTTCTTCCATCTAAACTATATGACCCCTTACACTGAGTTGATGCCCTCTGGTCCTAGACCCTCCCACAAGGGGAAACAACCCTCTCCATAACTACCCTGCCAAGTGCCCTAAGAATCTTGTATGTTTCAGTAAGATTGCCTCTCATTCTTCTAAATTCCTACAAGTCCAGGCCCAGTTTACTAAACCTGTCTTACTTGCCACTTGTCAGCCTAAATCTGGAGACTACACGGACTGCTTCAGTATCTGAGGAATTACAAATGATGCTGAACATTGTGCACTCATCGGTGAACATCCCCACTCTGACTCTATGATAAAGGGAAGGTCATTGAAGAAGCAGCTGAAGATGGTTGGGCCTAGGACACTACCCTGAGGAACTCCTGCAGAGATGTCTTGGAGCTGAGATGGCTGACCTCCAACAACCACAACCATCTTCCTATGTGTCAGGTATGAATCTAACCAGCAGATTTTTCTCCCTTGTACCCATTGACTCCAGTTTTGCTAGGACTTCTTGATGCCACACTTGATCGAATGCAGCCTTGATGTCAAGGGCTGTCACTCCCACCTCCCCTCTGGGATTCAGCTGTTTTGTCCATGTTTGACCCAAGGCTGTAATGAGGTCAGGAGCTGAGTGGCCCTGGGGGATCCCAAACTGGGTGTCACTGGTTATTGCTGAGCAGGTGCTGCTTGATAGCACTGTTGATGACACCTTCCATCCACTTTACTGATGATCGAGAGTAGACTAATGGGGCGGTAATTGGCCGGGTTGGATTTGTCCTTTTTGTGTTCAGGACATAGCTGGGCGATTTTCTACATTGTCAGCTGGATGCCAGTGTTGTAACTTTTCTGGAACAGTTTGACTAGGGGAGAGCGGCAGGTTATGGAGCAAAGGTCTTCAATACTATTGTTGGAATGTTGTCAGGGCCCAAATCCTTTGCCGTATCCAGTGTATCCAACAGTTTCTTGATATCACGTGGAGTGATTCGAAAAGACTGAAGACTGTAATCTGTGGTGCTAGGGATCACTGGAGGAGGCTGAGATGGATCATCCACTCAGCACTTCTGGCTGCAGATTTCTGTGAAAGCTTCAGCCTTAACTTTTACTCTGATGTGCTGGTTTCCTCCATCATTGAGGATGTGGATATTTATGGAGCCTCCTCCTCAAATGAGTTTTTAATTGTCCACCACCATTCACGACTGGATGTGGCAGGACTGCGGAGTTTAGATCTGATCTGTTAGTTATGGGCTCATTTAGCTCTGTCTGTCACTTGCTCCTTATGCTGTTTGATTTGGAAGTACTCTTGTTTGGTGACTTCACCAGGGTGACACTTCATTTTCAAGTATATATGGTACTGCTCCAGACATGCCCTCCTGCTCTCTCCATTGAGCTAGGGTTAGTCTCCTGGCTTGATGGTAATGGTTGAGTGGGGGATATGCCGGGCCATGAGATTACAGATTGTGCTGGAGTACAATTCTGCTGCTGTCACCCAGTCTTGAGTTACTAGATCTATTTGAGTTCATTCCAATTTAGCACAGCGATAGTAGCACACAGCACAATGGAGGGTATTCTCAATGTGAAGGCAGGACCTTCTCTCCACAAGGACTGTGCAGAATAGAACAGAGAACAGAGAACATAAAACAAAGAACATGACAATGCACAATAGGCCCTTAAGCCTTCGATGTTGCACCAACCTCTGGAACCAATCTGAAGCCCATCTATCCTACACTATTCCATTCCCATCCATATGCCTATCCAATTACCATTTAAATGCCCTTAAAGTTGGTGAGTCTACTCCTGTTGCAGGCAGTGCATTTCTCGCCCCTACTACTCTCTGAGTAAAGAAACTACCTCTGACATCTTTCCTATATCTAACACCCTCAATTTAAAGCTATGTCCCTCGTGCTAGCCATCGCCATCTGAGGAAAAAGGCTCTCACTGTCCACCCTATCTCACCCTCTGATTATCTTATATGTCTCAATTAAGTCACCTGTCAACCTTCTTCTCTCTAACGAAAACAGCCTTTCCTCATAAGAGCTTCCCTCCATACCAGGCAAAATCCTAGTAAATCTCTTCTGAACCCTTTACAAAGCTTCCACATCCTTCCTATAATGCGGTGACCAGAACTGTGCGCAATACTCCAAATGTGGCTGCACCAGAGTTTTGCACAGCTGCAGCACGATCTCATAGTTCCGAAACTCAATCGCTCTACCAACAAAAGCTAATACAGCATATGCCTTCTTAACAACCCTAACAGCCTGGGTGGCAACTTTCAAGGATCTATGTACCTGGACACCGAGATCTCTCTGCCCATCTACACTACCAAGAATCTTACCATTAGCCCAGTACTTTGCATTCAGATTAGTCCGACCAAAGTAAATCACCTCACATTTCTCCGCATTAAACTCCATTTGCCACCTCTCAGCCCAGCTCTGCAGCTTATCCACGTAACCTGCAACATCTTTAATCGCTATCCACAACCCTACCAACCTTAGTGTCATCCGTAAATTTACTAACCATCCTTCTATGCCCTTATCCAAGTCCTTTATAAAAATGACGAACAACAGTGGACCCAACACCGATCCTTGCAGTACCCCACTAGTAACTGAACTCCAGGATGAATATTTCCCATCAACCACCACCCTCTGTCTTCTTTCAGCAAGCCAATTACTGATCCAAACTGCTATATCTCCCACAATCCCATTCCTCTGCATTTTGTACAATAGCCTACCGTGGGAAACCTTATCGAACGCCTTGCTGAAATCCATATACACCACATCAACTGGTTTACTCTCATCTACCTGCTTGATCACCTTCTCAAAGAACTCAATAAGGTTTGTGAGGCACGACCTACCCTTCACAAAACCGTGTTGACTATCCCTAATCAAATTATTCCTCTCTAGATGATTATAAATCCTATCTCTTATAACCTTTTCCAACACTTTACCCACAACCGAAGTAAGGCTCACTGGTCTACAATTACCAGGGTTGTCTCTACTCCCCTTCTTGAACAAGGGAACAACATTTGCTATCCTCCAGTCTTCTGGCACTATTCCTGTGGATAATGAAGATTTAAAGATCAAAGCCAAAGGCTCTGCAATCTCCTCCCTGGCTTCCCAGAGAATCCTAGGATAAATCCCATCCGGCCCAGGGGACATACGTATTGTTACACTTTCCAGAATTGCTAACACCACCTCATTATGCACCACAATCAAATCTAGTCTAGTAGCCTGTATCTCAGTATTCTCCTTGACAACATTTTCTTTCTCGAGTGTGAATACTGATGAAAAGTATCCATTTAGTGCTTCCTCTATCTCCTCTGACTCCATGCGCAACCTCCCACTACTATGCTTGATTGGCCCTAATCTTACTCTAGTCATTCTTTTATTCCTGATATACCAATAGAAGGCCTTAGAGTTTTCCTTGATCCTATCTGCCAACAACCTTTCATGTCCCCTCCTGGCTCTTCTTAGCTCTCTCTTTAGGTCCTTCCTGGCTAACCTGTAACTCTGAAGCACCCTAACTGAGTCTTCATGTATCATCCTAGTATAAGCCGCCTTCTTCCTCTTGAAGAGAGATTCAACTTCCTTAGTAAACTACAGCTCCCTCACCCGACCATTTCCTCCCTGCCTGACCAGTACATATTTATCAAGGACCCGCTGTAGCTATTCCTTGAATAAGCTCCACATTTCAATTGTGCTCATCACCTGCAGTTTCTTTCCCTCCTATGCATCCTAAATCTTGCGTATTCACTTCGTAATTGCCTTTCCCTCAGCTTTAACTCTTGCCCTGTGGTATATACCTATCCCTTTCCATCACTAAAGTAAACATAACCGAATTGTGATCAGTATCACCAAAGTGTTCACCTACCTCCAAATCTAACACCTGGCTGGATTCATTATCTAGTACCAAATCTAATGTGGTCTCTCCCCTTGTTGGCCTGTCTATATACTGTGTCAGGAAACCCTCCTGCACACATTGAACAAAAACTGACCCATATAAAGTACTCAAACAATAATTCCCAGTCAATATTTGGAAAGTTAAGGTCCCCCATGACAACTAACCTGTTACTCTCGCTCCTATCAAGGATCATCTGCACCAGAACGATTCTGTGATTTGGTGATTAACACAATGTCATTAAATGCAATTCAAACTTTAAATTTTGAGCATTTTTCCTTCAGATGATTTTTTTTATCATGATTGAAACAATTTTAGATTAAAATGCTTTTCTTAACTTTTATTGTCTCTCTATATCCCACCATCATCTTAATTCAACCATCCTTTCCCTCTCTTTATTTCTTTCTATATCTGATTTGACGCAAAACCTTTCCTGTCTCCATTGTTCCTTTACCAACATCATATTGTTTAACTCTTTCTGTAGCTCCCATTGATCACACAGCTCCTGTTAGTCCTTATTGTGCCATTATGAGCTAATTTTTCCTGTACAAAAATCTTTTATGCTGAAAGACGCTTTATAAAATCTAACCAACAGAGTACTCCACTGGATCTTTACTCAGTCTATTATAGGTGTTACTTGAAGGGTAAATATTTGCAATTGCTCCAGGGAAAAACTCTCTGCTCTTTTTTTGAAACCCTGCAATTACACTCATACCATTGCACCGTCCTGAGAGGACAGACAGCATCTTGGTTTCATAGCTCATCTGAAAGAAAGTACCTGTGACAATACAGCACTCCCTCTTCCTGCCCTCAAACTAAATGTTATCAGCATTTAATAGGATTAATCAACTCTGGTCATATGTGCCAGGCTGTCTCATGGCGTGAGATTAGTTTATTGATTGAATGGGAAAGCTGCCAGACAGTCTTAGTCCAAGATAGAATCCAACAAAGAAAGAAAGAGATGGCGAGGTGAGATTTTGTTTTCAATTACTGAAATCTTCTATTGGGGAAAAATTGCAGAAATTTCTGTTGGGAAAAGTTAAATTAATTGGATCAGAAAAAAATAGATTTAATCTGAAAAATTCCCTTTGGCCTGTTATGATCACCTGATTGGTGTTTTAGAATAAAGTCCCTGAACTATTTCTTTCCTTTGTGAGGTAAGTTTTGCAGATTGACAATATAGATGTGAAACTCAGTCAGATACAGGGAGTCAGTTACAGACTGGAATCTAATCGAAGTGTCTGGGTGGTTTAAATGTACAAGTAACAGATATCCAGGATGAGTTACAGACTGGAATATAATCAAGATGTTCAGGTTGATTATATTGAACTACAGATACCTGGGAGTGAGAATCTAAATGACGGGTCTGAGTGGTTTATGTAATAAATAATAGATACCCGGGACTGAGGAATCTAATCAAGGAGTCCAGGGTGGTTTATATGTAGAATAACAGATACTTGGTCGTGATTTGCAGACTGGAATCTGATCAAGGGTTCAAGGTAGTTTAGATTAGATTCCTTACAGTGTGGAAACAGGCCCTTCGGCCCAACAACTCCACACCAACCCTCCAAAGATTAACTCACCCAGACCCATTTCCCTCTGACTAATGCATCTAACTCTGTGGGCAATTTAGTATGGCCAATTCACCTGACCTGCACATCTTTGGACTGTGGGAGGAAACCGGAGCACCCAGAGGAAACCCAATATATAGAATAACAGATACTTGGGACTGAGTTACAGACTGGATTCTAATCAAGAGATTTAGATGGTTTATGAATAGAATAACATAAAGATAATTGAGATGCAGATTGAAATCTAATTGAGGGGTTTGGGAGGTTTAAATATATAAATATATAATAACAGACCCCTGGGAATGTGTTACAGGCTAGAGGAATTGTAGGAATTCAGGTATTTTATATTAAGAATAATAGGTACCTATATATGAGTGTCGGATTAGTTCAGAAAAGAGGGATTGATTGGTGTATGTGTGGAACTCACAAAATACAGAGAGTTGTAAAACACTTACAGTCAAATTAATACTTTTTTTGGTGACAGTAGATCTTTATTGCAGGATTTCTAGGCATTCTTTCACAAAGACTTTAACAGAACCAAATCTTATCACTTTGAAAAATGTGACATAAAGTTGCTATGTGTTACAACAGGCCTGTATAAATACAGATTTCGACACGAGTCAGACCTTGTGACTTGTTTTTATAGAATATGGAAGTCTAATTGGGAACCGTTTCCCCTGAGATAGATAGACAGGCTTACGACTGATGGATTTAATATTATTTAAGGTATAAACACTCAATTTTCTTACAATCTGCCGATAATAAGTTGAACATCTATCATCAGCTTCCAAACTACCAATGTTGTTCTGTGATGAACTCCTTATTTCAGATTCATGTTTTGTCGCAACATTATAACTGTTTTTCCTTGAATATATGAACATAGACACATGGGTAGTCCAATCAGCACATTAAGCTTGCTCTACTATTCAATTAGATTCCGTACAGTGTGGAAACAGGCCCTTCAGCCCACACTGACCCTCCAAAGAGTAACCCACCCAGACCCATTCTCCTAACTAGTGCACCTAACACCATGGACAATTTAGCATGGCCAATTCACCTGGCCTACACGTCTTTGGACTGTGGGAGGAAACCAGAGCACCCAGAGGAAACCCATGCAGATACAGGGAGAACATGCAAACTCCACACAGACGTCACCCAAGGCTGGAATCGAAACTGGGTCCCTGCTGTTGTGAAGCAGCAGTGCTAACCACTGAGCCACCATGCTGAAGAAAGCTGAAGAAAGTACTCCTCATCCTCAGTCTTAAGTGGCTGACCCATTGTCTTGGGATTATTTGCCCTGGTTCTAGACTTACCAGCCAGGGGAAACATTTTATCTCCAGCCCTGTAGGAATTTTGCAAGTTTCAAATAGATCCTTACATCCATGAGGATAGATTTGTGAGATTTCACACCCATTGGACTTAGACTGTGTTGATAGCCTGGAAGGTATAAGTTGTTATTATCTTCTTTGTGGCCAGAATTGAGGCTGATATATTCTTTCAATTCCACCTTACAACATTTAAGGGCGGCACGGTGGCACAGTGGTTAGCACTGCTGCCTCGCAGCGCCAGAGACCCGGGTTCAATTCCCGACTCAGGCGACTGACTGTGTGGAGTTTGCACGTTCTCCCCGTGTCTGCGTGGGTTTCCTCCGGGTGCTCCGGTTTCCTCCCACAGTCCAAAAGATGTGCAGGTTAGGTGAATTGGCCATACTAAATTGCCCGTAGTGTTAGGTAAGGGGTAAATGTAGGGGTATGGGTGGGTTTCGCTTCGGCGGGTCGGTGTGGACTTGTTGGGCCGAAGGGCCTGTTTCCACACTGTAATCTAATCTAATCTAAAAACATTTCTAAACTTTTTCTTATTCCAGTTCAAGTTTTAATTTATATAAAATGATTCAGAAGAAGGGGTGGTTGCTAAATTTGCTATTGATAGAAAGCTAGGCAGGAAAGTAAGTTATGATGAGAATGCAAAGAGATTATAAGAATTAATGATAGTTTAAGTGAGAAGACAAAGATATGGCAAATGGAGGCTAACGTGGGAAAATGTCCAATTGTCCATTTTGACAGGAAGAATAAAAAGGAAGAATTTTCCCAAATGGTGAGAGGTTGCATAGCTCTGAGGTACAGAGAGTTCTGACTGTCCTCAGTCATGACTTGGGAAAGGTTAGTCTGCATTTACACAAGCAATGAGGAAACTGGTGTTATCATTTATCGCAAGGGGAATTAAATACAAAAGTAGGAATGTTATGCTTCATTTCCACAGGGCATCTTGTGCAATCATGTTGGAGTACAATGTGCACTGTATTGGTCATCTTATTTAATGCAGGATGTAAATTTGTTGAAAGAATTTTAGAAAAGGGCAGGTTAATACCTGAAAAGGGCGGGTTGTCTTATGAGTAAAGGTTGGGGTGGGTGAGACTTGGATCTGCTAAGGTTTAGAAGAGTAAGAGGAGTCTGCATTGACCTTAATGAAGTCAATAATCACACGACACCAGGTTATACTCCAACAGGTTTATTTGAAGTCGCAAACTTTCGGGGCATCGCAGGGGCAGGTGGATGAATTTTGAAGGGTTGGGGAGATGGGTGGCATGGTGAATCATGGGTAGCACTGCTGCCTCACAGCAGCAGGAGCCCAAGTTCGATTCCACCCTCGGGTAACTGTCTGTGTGGAATTTGCATGTATCAGAAAACACAGGTAATTTACTGGTTAATAGATGAAAAATCCCATGGATGATTTGGTGATGGGAAAAATAAAGTTCCATTGTGTGTCAGAACAATTCCTGATATAAAGAGTCCGTGCAGGTTTCCTCTGGGTGCTCTGGTTTCCTCCCACAGCCCAAAATGTGATGGCTAGGTGGATTTGCCATCGGAAATTGCCTTTAGTGTTCAGGGGCATGTAGGTCGGCTTGAGTAACCATGGGGAAGTGCAGGGATACGGGGCGGGGGGGGGAGGGGAAGGAGAGGTGCTCTTTGGAGGGTTGATGTAGTCTCAATGGGCTGCTTCTACACTGTAGGGATTCTATCGTTCTGGTTTGGGGGCTTGTGTGTTCCCTCCAACACCTCCATCTCACCTCAGCACGTTCCTGGTGAAACTTTATTTTGAGAATGACAGGGCAGGCTTGAGGTCCTGAACTGATAATGCCCTGCTCCTGATTTCAATGCTTCTACATTTGGTGCCTTCCTCAAAAAGCTCTCTCCATTTAGATCAGTCACGAATCAGGGATTCCTGTGAGGATGCTTGACGTTTTCAGGAGTTCTAACCGTGCAATGTATCCCAATCACCAGACTCAAGTTCTACCAGTTATATTTAGGGAATTTTGACACAGTTTATGAGGAAAAATTATATCCACTTGCAGCAGGATCAGTAACCAGGGGAGATGATTTAAGATAATTCACAAAAGAACGAAGGAGAGGAGAGGAGATTAAATGTTTACATGACAAATAGTTCTGATCCATATTGTATTGCCAGAAAGTAAGCAGATTCAATAATAACACTCAAACAAACTGGAATACATGAAAAGGGAAATAAACTTTTGAATATTGGGGAAACATCAGGATTAGTCAGACTGAGTGGATATTTCTTTAAAAGGGTCAGTATGGGAGCAGTGGGCTGCATGGCCTCTTTCAGTGCTGTACGGTCCTATGATAACAAAAAAATGCCAGGACCCTGAACAGCATTGATGTACAGAGGAATCTTTGGGTTCAAGCCTGAAAGTAGCCTCTCAGGTAAATAGGGTGATAAAGAATGTGTATGCTTGCCCTCGTCAGGTCCACACCCCCCACCAACCCAACCTCCACTACCGGCACCTTCCCCTGCAACCGCAAGAAATGCAAAACTTGCGCCCACACTTCCCCCCTTACTTCCCTCCAAGGCCCCAAAGGAAACTTCCATATCCGCCACAGATTCACCTGCACCTCCACACACATCATCTATTGCATCCGCTGCACCCGATGTGGCCTCCTCTATATTGGGGAGACAGGCCGCCTACTTGCGGAGCTTTTCAGAGAACACCTCTGGGACACCCGGACCAACAACCCAATCACCCCCTGGCTCAACACTTTAACTCCCCCTCCCACTCCACCAAGGACATGCAGGTCCTTGGACTCCTCCATCGCCAGACCATGGCAACACGACGGTTGGAGGAAGAGCGCCTCATCTTCCGCCTAGGAACCCTCCAACCACAAGGGATGAACTCAGATTTCTCCAGTTTCCTCATTTCCCCTCCCCCCACCCTGTCTCAGTCAAATCCCTCGAACTCAGCACCGCCTTCCTAACCTGCAATCTTCTTCCTGACCTCTCCGCCCCCACCCCACTCCGGCCTATCACCCTCACCTTGACCTCCCTCCACCTATCGCATTTCCAACACCCCTCCCCCAAGTCCCTCCTCCCTACCTTTTATCTTAGCCTGCTGGACACACTTTCCTCATTCCTGTAGAAGGGCTTATGCCCGAAACATCGATTCTCCTGCTCCCTGGATGCTGCCTGACCTGCTGCGCTTTTCCAGCAACATACTTTCAGCTTTGTCAATTGGAGAATTGAGTACAAGAGTCAGAATATCGCGCTGTAGCTTTGTAAGACTTTGGTTAAGCCAAAGTTAGAGTATTGCTTTCAATTCAGTGACAGGAAGGATGTGGAGGCTTTGGAGAGGGTACAGAAGAAGTTTACCAGGATTGCTGCTTGGATTAGAGGGTATGAGCGATAAGGAGAGGATAGAAAAACTCTGGTTGTTTTCTCATTGGAGCTGCAGAGGCTGAGGAGAAACTTGACAGAAGTCTATAAAAGTATGAGATGCAAAGATAGGATTGACGATCAGAATTGTTTAACCAGAGTTGAAATGTCTCATACTAGGAGGCATGCATTTAAGGTGAGAGGGGGAACGTTCGAAGGAAATGTGAGGGAGAGGTTTTTTACACAGAGATGGTAGGAGTCTGGAACATGCACCGGGGTGGTGTATGGGAGAGATACAATAGGGGTATTTAAGAGACTTTTAGAAGAATATGCAAGGAATGGAGGGACAAGGACCAAGGGCAGGCAGAAGGGATTAATTTGGTGTCATGTTTGGCACCTTATCATGGGCCAAAGGGCCCATTCCTGTCCTGTCCTGTCCTGTTTTATGTTGTATTGGGCAGCATGGTGGCTCAGTGGTTAGCACTGCTGCCTCACAGCACCAAGGACCCATGTTCAATTCCAGCCTCGGGTGACTGTCTGTGTGGAGTTTGCACATTCTCCCTGTGACTGCGTGGGTTTCCTGCCAGTGCTCCGGTTTCCTCCCACAGTCCAAAGATGTGCAGGTTAGGTGAGTTGGCCATGCTAAATTGCCCATAGTATTCAGGGATGTGTCGGTTAGGTGCATTAGTTCGGGGTAAAAATGTAGGGGAATGTGTTTGGGTGGGATACTCTTTGGAGGGTCGGTGTGGACCTATTGCCACACTGTAGGGATTCCATGTTCTGTAACATGGTTTTTCTCAGTTGTTTGACATTATGACTACAAGTGGGTATGGCACCCCAGGAAAGGGCTGTTCTTGAGTAAGTTGTTCCCTGGAATGAAAACTCGACATCATTTTATACCGTCAGCTTAGGACAGGATCCTGCCAGCCCCTGTGAACAGCGACTGATCTGTTCAAAAGTGATGAGCAGTCAGTCCAACTGTTCCAAAACCAGTCCTGAGCTGTTTGAACAGTGCAATCTTAGAGAAGGCAGGGTGACCTCTCCCTGTGACATCGGAGGCAGCCTCACATTCAGAGGTCAAAGGGTTGTGGAAGGCTGCTAATTAAATGGAGAATGGCTGCAGAATTCCAAGGGGCAGATGATGTTGCAGTGCATGAGTCACTACAAGTTCGTGTGCAACTACAGCAAGGCTAACAAGATGCTATCCTTTGGAACTGAACATAAATATAAGGCTGTTTTGCTTCACTTATACAGGGCATTGAGATCACATCTCAAATACTGTGTGCTCATTTGGTCTCCTTATTTAAGAAAGGACATAAATGCAGTGGAGGTGGTTTACTTGATTGATACCTGGAATGTTTCAATAAGGCTGCATGAGTTCAAGATCTATTCTATGGGAAAATCTGATGGATGTCGTATCAATAAATACTGTGCTAATTGTTAAATTTAAATCTGAGATTGAAGTTTGAGTTTTAGTAAAAAGGTAATGTCTTTAGGGTGATGGCATTTTGTATGTTGAACTCTATGTCAATTATTTTGACATAAATAACATTTGGTACTAACATAATCTGTGCTAAATTAAGTGTTATGTTTTCCAGGAAAGGTGGAGGATTTAAATTTAAGGAAGTTTTCATTATTATTGAAGCTATTGACAAATTCTTCTAATTCTGTTTCTGTGAAAGTCCAACTAGCTCATTGATTAACACAAATTCAAAAGATATTGTTACTATGTGGCTACATCACCTGAAAAAAAGTTAGTTACAATGAAAAGGTAACCCTCAATACTCAAAAAGTATCTCTAAAAATTTAAACCCTTTGAGAAAATCTCGAGAGGAAGGTTATTTTGACTGCTGCACAGAGGTTTGGATTTTATGGTCCTTCACTGGCAAATTTGTAGGTGTGGTGTGAGGAGGGTGTCACATAATTGTCCCCAGGAGGCCTTGCTGCTGACATATGCACCTTCCTTCACTGGCCCACAGTTCCATAGACAGAGGTCAGCGAGGCCTTGAGTAACCTTCATTACAGTTGAGACCCTTAGTTGGCCAATTATTGACCATTTCAGAGCTGCCTGATGCCAAACTACAATTGTCTAGCTCAATGAAACTGCTGGAGATCAAAGATGATGAGACTGAGAAGGCCAATCAATTACTCTACCCAGTTGCTGGATTATTGTTGTTCATTCAGAGGTTCTAGGTGTCACTGGCTTGGCCAGCATTTATTACCCATCTCTAACAGTTAAGGGTCATCCACATTGCTGTGAGTCTGGAGTCACATGTAGACCAGACAAGGGAAAGACTTGAGTGAACCAGATGATTATCATCAGACTCTTAATCCGAGATGTTTATTGCATTCAAATTCCACCAACTACCACGGCAGGATTCAAAACCAGGTCCCCAAATTGGTGCATGAATTCTATGGATCAATAGTCCAGTGATAATACCACTAGGCCATTGCCTCTCCCTGAAAGGTAGTAAAGGGGTGAGTCTCTATATAACTGGGCCCCTTCCAAGGTCAAGCGCCCATGCATCTACAGCTCCTTCCACAGCTAAACTTGTTGTCAGAACTTTCATCTCCCATCTCCCCATTATTTCCAAGCTTCCTTCTTCCCATTCTCACCATCAGGATCCCACATAGTACTGTTAATGTGGGGTAAGGGAATGCTGCAATCCAGATTTATCACCGGGTCAGAGGGTTTACAGTGATAGTGAGTGAGGCTTAACAAGGCTGTTGTCTTAAACAAGATGTAGTTTATCATTCATCACAGGATAGCATTTACGTACAGGTGAAACTAGCTGGTTAGTCATTGTTACCTTGGGAGACAAAGATGGCACATTTGTCCACTTCAAGATCCAGAGCTACAGTATTCCCCTGGGATCCCCACCCAATAATGTATGACGTCATCAGGTTAGGTGGAGCTCAATGCATTCTCCAGTGTTAACTCTTTCAGAACCATGACATTTTACAACATTTATCTCCCTCCTGGGCTCCAGGACTTGGAATCTGGGAGCTGCTTGCAGTCCCTGAGTGGCCACCACTCCCAGTGGCACTGCTGGGACTACATCGCTGTTTCTCAATCAGATTGACTGGCAGCTCTCTGGAATCTTTCTGAGGTGGAGGCTCCTCCTGAAAGAGAAATTGACATCCCCCTTTTTCAGCCAATTAGCGCTCCATGGATTGTCAGCAGCCGCAGGCCAGGTCATGTCAGAGGAGTCATATTACGTTCTGGGGCCAGGCAGAGAAAGTTCACCCCTTCCAAATTTCTACCCTGTGACATACCCATCTATGGTGTTTCCACTGGGGATGCGTATCCTGTTAGCAGCTCATTAGGGCTGGTTAGCTGAGTTGGCTGGGCAGCTGGTTTGTGATGCCAAGGTGCACCAGTAATGTGGGTTCAATTCCTACACCAGCTGAGGTATGTGCGAAGGTCCCATCTTCTCAGTCTCTCTCATTAAGTGAGGTGTGGTAACCCTCAAGTTAAACTGAGACAGACTACGATAATGTTATTCATTGGCTGTCCAGCGAGTTGCCTCTCTCCTCGCAACACAGTTAAATAATTCTGTCAGTTTCACTCAATCTAATGGACCACTTTAACCCTTGCCACACCTGTGCCCCCTACATCTCAGAGTTCATAAAGTGAAAACTAAACTCCCAATGGAAATGATTTGCCTTCAGGTGCTCAGTTTATCCTGTATTTTGTAAAGTGTTAAATCCTACTGTCATCCTGAAGTCAGTTGCCTTGAAGACTTTGTGCCACCAAGCTATAAATATAGAATCATACAGTCGTACAACACGGAAACAAACTCTTTGGTCCAACTCATTGGCACCGACCTGATCCCAATCTGATCTCATTCCCATTTGCCAGCAGTTGGCCCATATCTCTCGAAACACTTCACATTCATATACCCGTCCAGGTGCCTTTTAGATATTGTAATTGTACCAACCTCCACCACTTCTTCTGGCAGCTCATTCCACACATACACCACCCTCTGCATGAAAATGTTGCCTCCCAGGTCCCTTTTAAATCTTTCCCCTCTCACCTTAAACCTACACTTTCTAGTTTTGGATTCCCCTACCCTGGGGAAAAACCTTTGGCTATTCACCTTATCCATGCCCCTCATGAATTTATAAACCTCTATAAGGTCACCCCTCAGCCTCCGATGCTCCAGGGAAACAGCCCCAGCCTATTCAACCTCTCTCTGTAGCTCAAACCCTTCAGTCCTGGCAACATCCTCGTAAATTGTTTCTGCACCTTCTCAAGTTTAATAACATCTTTTCTATGGCAGGGAGACCAGAATTGTAAGCAGTATTCCGAAAGTAGCCTCATCAATGTCCTGTTCAGCTGGAATATGATGTTCCAAACTCGTACGGTCAATGTCTTAACCAATGAAAGCAAGCATGCCAAGCACTTTCTTCACCATCCTGTCTACCTGTGACTCCACTTTCAAGGAACTATCCACTTGCACCCCTAGGTTTCTTTATTTGGCAACATTCCCCAGGACCCTACCATTAACTGTATAAGTCCTGCCCTAATTTGCCTTACCAAAATGCACTACCCCACCTTTATCTAAGTGAAACACCATCTGCCACTCCTCAGCCCATTGGCCCATCTGATCAAGGTCCCCTTGTACTCTGAGATAATCTCCTTCGCTGTCCACTACACTTCCAATTTTGATGTTATCTGCAAACCTGACTGATTGATTGATTGGGCAAAAGTGTTCCTGCTCCTCGGATGCTGCCTGGCCTGCTGTGCTCTTCCAGCACCACTCTAATCTTGATTGGTTGATTGATCTGTTGCCACATGTCCCAAAGTATGGTGAAAAGCTTTGTTTGCAAGCAGCACAGGCAGATCATAGTCAGCAAGGATGTACAGATGAAAAAGACTGAGGCAGAGGCATACAGGGTACACTGCACAGGCTGTGTGCTAGGTGAGGTCAATGTTAGTGAGGTCAGCATTATTTGAGGCTAGAGAGACCGTTCATCAATCTAATAACGGCCAGGAAGAAACTGCTCCTGAACCTGTTGCTGCGTTTGTTCAGGCTTCGATCTCTTCTGCCTGAGGGAAGAGATGGAGGACATCATTATTGGAACCTTACCATGCCTCCTATATTCACACCCAAATCATTTACATAAAAATAAATAGAAAGCTTGCCAGTATATCTAATGAGATGTTTGCAGAGACAGGTGTGACCTCTGGGTGGACTCTCTGACTGCAGTGTTGAGACAGTGCTGCACTGTCAGAGACTTCTCTGAGACGTTAAGCTGAGGTCATAACGATCCCATGGCCTCAATTTAAAGAAAAGCAGTGAGGTTCTCTCAGATAGCCTGCCCAATATTTATCCTTCAAACAGCATCATAACAACTGATTGATCAATCAAAATGGAAACAACAAATGGTTTGTTGGCCTTCATAGTGAGAGGATTCGAGTGCAGGAGTGCATGTGTAGCTGCAATTGGTGAGACCACACTTGGAGCATTGTGTGCAGCTTTGGTCTCCTTATTTGAGGAAGTGCAGATTTTTTCTCAAAATTGTTTCCCTCTATTTTCTAGAGAGAGTGCAGCAAAGGTTTCCCAGACTGACTCCTGGGATGGCAGGACAGACGTATGAAGAGAGACTGGATCAGTTTCTCTTATTTAGAAGAATAAGGGAAGACCTCATCGAAACCTATAAAATTCTAACAGGGTAAACACGGGAATATGTTCCTAACAGGAAATCTGGGGCAAAGATAAGGGTATGGGGTAGGCTGTTTAGGACTGAGATATGGAGAAATTTTGTCACCCAGAGAGTGGTGAGCCTGTGGAATTCACTCCCACAGAAAGCAGGTGAGGACAAAACATTGAATATTTTCAAGAGTTAGATTATAGTTCTTAGGGCTAAAGAGATCCAAGTGTATGGTGAGAAAACAGGAACAGGGTACTACGTTGGATGACCAGCCATGATCATATTGAATGGCAGATCAGACTTGAAGGGCCAAATGGCCTCCTCCAGCTCCTATTTTCTATATCTCCGTGAAGCCAATGTCCTTGGCAAGAAGACATCATCGGACACCTTGTCACTTCAGTGCATCTCAGAATATTTTGTCTTCTCCCTATAAACCTTCACATATTCCAAACAAATTGAGGTTTCCGCACATGACTCTTAACTGACCAGGTAGATAATCTTATCCAACCCACTGTTTCTGGCAGGTTCTGGTTGGTTGAGCCTGCAGATGTTCAGTTCTGTGAGTGTTCTGATGCCGGGGAGCCAAATAGGTCACGTTGGAGGGCTCTAGGGAGATAAAATTGGACAGGAGGTGAATTTCAGACAATACCTTCTGATTGCAAAAATGGCAGAAGGTTGAGTATTGAGAGTGCACA
The DNA here is from genome assembly GCF_037043375.1 of Chiloscyllium plagiosum. Taxonomy (NCBI): domain Eukaryota; kingdom Metazoa; phylum Chordata; class Chondrichthyes; order Orectolobiformes; family Hemiscylliidae; genus Chiloscyllium; species Chiloscyllium plagiosum. The sequence goes on along the minus strand of NW_028270155.1, from coordinate 6,265,384 downwards.
GTGTTGATACCTGTGTGACTTAATTCATCATATTTCTTTCAAAGCACAGATGACAACATAGGGAGGGCATTGTCAGATTATCAGATGACAGAAAAGGCACACAGGGAGAATGGAACAAGCCTGCAGTTAATTCAAAGTACAGGAATAGCTTTTACCACTCAAGGTCACAGGATGATTTTTCAACAATTGGAATGTCTTTCTATTAGAATCTCATTTTAATGCGCCTTCTCGCACTCTATCAGTATCTGGATTTCCTGGACATATCATGTTACAGCAATTACATCATTTTGGATATAATGTGATGTTCTGGTAATGAGTCTATTCCCAGTGAGCAATGAACATAATATCTGGGCAGAATGCACTATCACTACAATCAATCCCATGACTGTACATGTAATTTTCTCAGCATTGTTATTTTGTCAGTAGCTTACTCTCAGACTCACTCAATGATATGGCAACAATGCCTCACAGAAAGAAGCAAGCAGCTTTTTCATTATTTTCCCTTTTGTGCTGCTGACAGTGAAGAATGTCAACACTGAGAAAGAACGGTTTTGGAACCTTGCAAAAAGCCAGGCAATCTCGCATCAGCAACAACACAATTTAGATACAGAGTAAAGCTCTCTCTACACTATCAAACACTCTAAGGACAGGAACTGCACGGGGTTAGATACAGAGTAAAGCTGCCTCTACACTGTCCCACATCAAACATTCCCAGGACAGGGACAGACCAGGGTTAGATACAGAGTAAAACTCTACGCTATCCCATCAAATTCTTTCAGGTTCTATTGGGTAAGGATTGATTGATATTTTAGATTATAAATAATTTAATCAAATCCCAAGGCAGGACCCAGACAACAGCAGAAAGCAAAACTTATCATAAGGGACTTATGTTAACTGTCTGAAATGTAAAATGTCATGCATACATTATTACCCAGATGACAACATGACTGAACCAATATCAACAGTAGCTGAAAACTGAATACATTACATTGCGTATTTGCTTTTACTGAAAACAAATTTAAGCACCTCTGACCCATACAGCCGAGTAATTTACATGTAAATAAAATAGTTTTTCACAAAGCAATATGAATTACTGAACAAGTAATAACTAAAAAATCAACTTCTTTTCCTCCTTGCTACATACTTGCTATCTATTTGGCTTCTTTCTCTATCAGTTTAAGGATCTCCTTCCATTGACATAATGTTGATTCTATTCTCTCAACATCAGTGACTATGTCAAAGCTAAACTTTCATTTTAACGACCAAGTCCACTTCATTACTAGGAATGTGACATTGCTTGGTTTGTCTAAAAGGCGCTGATTCACTTTACTGTACCAGTGGGTTCACTAATGCTGACAAATTTTCATGTTCTTTCTAACTTACACTTTGAGCATTTGAAAAATTGGGCTTACAGCTGATATCTCGTACTCTCCCTCTACCAGATTTTCTCTTTGAAGCAAATAATCTACACAACACTGGCAGAGTTCTCTCCATCCTTAACGAGATATGTGAATGCCCCATCTCTTTAGAACTCCAGTCGAGACTTCTCTCTGTCAACCCAGTGGGTTTGCCAAGACCCTTGGGCCCACACCTGGTCTTCCATGACTCACCTTATCTTAGTCTTGCTTTTCTCTTATTTTGCTATTTTCATCAGGCTTAACCAAACTAAACCTCAATACCAGGAAGTCTGTTCAAACATTGACACTTCAGGGTGAGCACCTTGTTGTATAGTAGGTAGAAGGGCTTTTGCCCGAAACATCGATTTTGCTGAAGCTCCTCGGATGCTGCCTGAACTGCTGTGCTCTTCCAGCACCATTGATCCAGAATCTGGTTGTATAGTGTAGAGTTAGATAACTGGAATTATCTAGCCCCTGTGAAAGAGAATCGTGGAACGTTGTCTAGTTTTTCACCAAATATATACTTCTGCAAACGCATTTTAATAATCTATGTACTTTTCTCTGCAACACCATTCAATGTTGGGCAATATGATGGTGTTAGAGTATTAACGAATTAAAGGATAATGGGGAGCAGGCAGAAAAGTGCAATTGAGGCGGAGATTAAATCAGCCATGATCGTATAAGATGGGGAAGCAGACAAGAGAGGCTGAATTGCCTTTTCCTGCTCTTTGTTCTTATGTTTCTTAAACAGAAGTATTTCAAACTCTTCTAAAGTAAACTGAGATTGTTATCTGACACCAACCCCTCTGGCGACCATAACTTGAAAACAACTTCTCCAAATCTCAATAGTTTTTACACTTGTGGCATTGGGCACAGATTCAACCTTTCACTACTTGCTACCGCTATCAACCAAAAAAAGTTACTCATTCCTTTCTAGTTCAAAGGAGTCAAGATGAACTTGTTTTAATATTTTCTTGTGTTTAACTATGGAATCAAGCAAATACACATTTTGCACTCTTCCGCAACTCTTCCCCAACTCTTCCCCAATTCTTGATCACTCTTCTCCAACTCTTCCCTACTCTTTACCAACTCTTTCCCAACTCTTCCCCAACTTTTCCCCAATTCTTCCCCAACTGTTCCCCAATTCTTCACCACTCTTCCCAACTCTTCCCCAGTTCTTCCCCAGCTCTTCCCCACTCTTCTGCAACTCCTCTCCAACTCTTCACGACACTTCCCCAATTCTTCCCCAACTCTACCCCAGCTTTTCCCCAACTCTTCTACAACTCTTTTCCAACTCTTCACTACCCTTCCCCAACTCTTCACAACTCTACCACAGCTCTTCCTCACTCTTCCCCAACTCTTCTCCAACTCTTCACTACCCTTCCCCAACTCTTCACCACTCTTCCCCAGCTCTTCCCCACTCCTCCCCAATGCTTCTCCAACTCTTCACTGCCATTTCCCCAACTTTTCACCAATTCTTCCCCATCTCTTCCCCAACTCTTCACCACTCTTCCCTAATTCTTCCCCCAATTCTTACTCAACTCTTCCCCAATCCTTCCCCAATCCTTCCCCAATTTTTCCCCAAATCTTCCCCAACTCTTCCCCAACATGTCCCTAGATCATCCCCAGTTCTTCCCCAGCTCCTCCCCAGTTTTTCCCCAACCCTTCCCCAACTCTTCCCCAATTTTTCCCCAGCTCTTCCCTAGCTCATCCCCGACTCTTCACAAGCTCTGAACTAGCTCTTTACCATCCTTCACCAACTCTTCAATCTCCCTGTCTTCCTTTGAATAACTAAAGTAGCTCCTTGCAACAGCTTTTGCGTTTTAATGCTCTCTCTGTAAACATTGGCAGAATAATGACTCTTAAACCCCGGAGCAGTTTTTATTTGCATCAGTTCATTCCTGTGTGAAATCTGCCTTCAGTTTGTCATCTTCACACTCTTTAGGTCAATCACTCATGACATAGTTGAGCATTTTACCAGGTACCTCATCCTTACATGTTTCTGCACTAATTTCTCTGCCAGACAGTTACATCTCATATTAAAGAACTAACAGGCAGCTAAGTGGTTGGAAATTAATTAGTATTCAGGGGAAATATTGAAAAATTGTCCATGTTTGTGTGACCTGCTAACTAACTGTGTTGATGATAGCCATGATGTAGAAGAGCTGGTGTTGGACTGAGATGGACAAAGTTAAAAATCACACAACACCAGGTTCTAGTCCAACAGGTTTATTTGGAAGCACTAGCTTTCAGAGCGCTGCTCCTTCATCAGCTATCTGGGCCACACGGTGGCTCGGTGGTTAGCACTGCTGCCTCATAGCACTAGGGGCCCAGGTTTGATTCCAGCCTCGGGCGACTGTCTGTGTGGAGTTTGCACATTCTCTCCGTATCGGCATGGGTTTCCTTTGGGTGCTCTGGTTTCCTCTCACATTCCAAAGATGTGCAGGTTACATAAATTGGCCATGCTAAATTGCTCATAGTGTTCAGGGATGTGTCAGTTTGGTGTATTAGTCAGGGGTAATGTAGAGTAATAGGGGAATAGGTCTGGGTGGGATACTCTTTGGAGGGTCGGTATGGACTTGCTGGGCTGAAGGGCTTGTTTCCACACAATGAGAATTCTATGACTCTAAGACAGCCAATGAATATAGCATACTTAGATTATCAGAAGGCTTTTGGTGACAGGTTAGAGACATTAAAGAATATGAGAAAGGAGGAAATTTGTCCAGTTGAGTGCAAAACAGCAATTGTCTCATTTTTTTCAGCAAGTTTCAACTTTATTTTTAAAAATTCATTGAGAATGAAGCATTTTGGTATATTCTGAGATGGTGCAAGTCTCTCTTTAGAAACAGGCTCCTTCTTTCATTGAAGGTTTGGCTCCACTACATATACACTTGTTGGCTTTTGAATAGATGGTCTTTCAAACCCTTGATCAGAAATGAGAGTACAAGAGTTGCTGGGGGGGAGTTCTCTGTGGGAATGCAAAACATGCTTCTGTTTTTGATGTTTTTTTCAGTCAATGACAGATCAAGTGTAGGGACATGCTCCAAAAGACAGCTGCCAATATGATGTAACCTTCATCTCGTTTGGTGGATTGAAAAAACAATTGGGTAATCTTTGAACATTGACTTAGAATTCTTCTCTCTAAAACCTTGTCTCTCTATATTCAGAGATTCAGTCAAACCAGAGTGGAGGCCACAGTGGATATTCACACTACATGGATGGCAGCAATGATGCCAATTTGCTGGTGTCACCGCTGGTTGTGGCAGGTATCGTGATTGGACTAGTGCTCTTCCTGTCCTGCATGACCATCATTGTCGGAAGCTTGAGAAAAGACAGTCGTTTAGGAAACTCTAATCTCAGGACCGAGGCAAGTTACGGTGAGTCCCTTTGCATATTGCAGCCTGGAAGAACAAAGAACATCACAGCACAGGAACAGGCCCTTCGGCCCACCAAGTCTATACCAACACATGATGCCTTTCTAAGCTAAAATCCTTTTGCCTCTACGTAGTCCGTATCCCTCTATTCCTGTTTCACGTACCTGTCAAGATGCCTCTAAAACGTTGCTATTGCATCCAGCTCCACCACCTCCTCTGACAGCTCATACAAGGCCCTTACCACCTGCCTCTCACATCTCATATAAACTTTCAGCAAGTGTAGGGACGTGCTCCAAAAGACAGCTGCCAACATGATGTAACTTTCATCCTTTTTTACCTGCAATCTATGTCCCCTAGTAATTGACATTTCTATCCTGGAAAAAATAAAACTCTGACTAACCATTCTATCCATGCCTCTGATAACTTTGGAAACCTCTATCAGGTCAGCCCCCTCATCCTTCAATGTTCAAGTGAAAACAAATCAGGATCTTGGTGATCTTTGTGCTGAGAGTACAAACCAAAACTTCAACCTTTCCCGTTAGAGAGAAAGAGGCATCACTGTAATACACTCACTCACACCATTCACACACACTCATATCCAATCCACATACACTCATATCCAATCCACACACTCACACAACAAAAGTGGGCATCAACAAAAGTGGGCATTGCTGGCTGGGCCCAGCATTTATTGCCCAACCCTAGTTGCCCCTTGAGAAGGTGGGGGTGAGCTGCCTTCTTAACTGCTGCAGTCCATGTGCTGTTGGTAGACCCACAATGCCCTGAGGGAGGGAATTCCAGGAATTTGGCCCAGCGACAGTGAAGGAACAGAGATATATTTCCAAGTCAGGATGGTGAGTGGCTTGGAGGGGAACTTGCAGGAGGTGGTGTTCCCATATATCTGCTGCCCCTGTCCTTCTAGATGGAATGGGTGTGGGTTGGAAGGTGCTGTCTGAGGAGCTTTGGTGAATTTCCTGTCGATGGTACACACTGCTGCTACTGCATGTTGGTGTTGCAGGGAGTGGATGTGGTATCAATCAAGCAGGATGCTTTGTCCTGGATGGTGTTAAGCTTTTTGAGAGTTGTTGGAGCTGAACCCATCCAGACAAGTGATTCCAAAAAGCATGGAATCCCTACAGTGTGGAAGCAAGTCCACACCCACCCTCCAAAGAGCATCCTATCCCTATCCCAACCCTAACCTTGTAATTCCCAGATCACAGGAAGAAATCCACACAGACAGTCACCTGAGGGTGGAGTTGAACCTGGTTCCCTGGGGCTGTGAAACAGCAATGCTAACCACTGAGCCACTGTGCTGTCCCAAGTGGGGAGTATTCCACCACACTCCTAATTTGTGCCTTGTAGATGGTGGACAAGCTTTAGGGAGTCAGGAGGTGAGTTACTCGCTACAGGATTCCTAGCCTCTGACCTGCTCTTGTAGCCATTGTGTTTATCTGGCAAGTCCAGTTCCATTTCTGCTCAGTGGAAAGCCCCCAGGATACTAACAGTGGTGGCAGGGGTGGGGGTTTGGGAATGTTGATGGAGAGGCAGTGGTGTTTTGGGAGACAATGTAGCAGTGAGAGATTGGGCTCACCAGCAAACAGAGCAAATTGGCAACACCGAGGGAGCAGAAATAGCGGACTGCAGAGATCTGAGGGGACTGGAGGGGGTTACAGGAATAGTGAGGGATGTAGGGACTGGAGAAGGTTACAGGGATAGGGAGTGGTGTAGGGGCTGGAGGGGGTTACAGGGATAGGGAGGGAGGTAGGGGATGGAGGAGGTTACAGGGATAGGGAAAGATGTAGGGGCTGGGGGAGTTACAGGGATAGGGAGGGAGGTAGGGGATGGAGGAGGTTACAGGGATAGGGAGTGGTGTAGGGGCTGGAGGGGGTTACAGGGATAGGGAGGGGTATAGGGGCTGGAGGAGTTTACAGAGATAGGGAGGGATGTAGGGGCTGGAGGAGGTTACAGAGATAGGGAGGGATGGAGGGGCTGGAGGGGGTTACTGGGATAGGGAGGGAGGTAGGGGATGGAGAAGGTTACAGGGATAGGGAAAGATGTAGGGGCTGGGGGAGTTACAGGGATAGGGAGGGAGGTAGGGGATGGAGGAGGTTACAGGGATAGGGAGTGGTGTAGGGGCTGGAGGGGGTTACAGGGATAGGGAGGGGTATAGGGGCTGGAGGAGTTTACAGAGATAGGGAGGGATGTAGGGGCTGGAGGAGGTTACAGAGATAGGGAGGGATGGAGGGGCTGGAGGAGGTTACAGAGATAGGGAGAGATGGAGGGACTAGATAGGGTTACAGGGATAAGGAGGAGTGTAGGGACTGGAGGCGGTTACAGGGGTAGGGAGGAGAAAGACCACTGAGGAATTTGCAAACAAAGGTGAGAAAATTAAGATCGAGGCATTTCTGGAACAGTGTTTGATGGGTAAATAGGATTCAGTGTGAACTGGAACATGGAAACAACAGAGTTTCCAAAGAGGTCAAATTTACCAAAGCCAGAAGGTCAGAGAGCAGAGCACTTATAATTACAAGAGAAGCAGTCAGTCACTGAGTATGTTTATAGGCAGGAACCTGTCATAGCCTCATAGATATGGTAAACAATTACCCGTGGCACACGATTCTAGACAAGCCATATTTAATGCAATCCTTGACACAACACCTTCAGCATGTCCCAGAGCAGGCAGAGACTAACAATAAATCACTCGATCTTACCAAAATGCACAGGCATTGAATAGAGTTGTGAAGCTGGTTGAGCCAGGAGTCTGTGAACAACACTGTCAGGGGACTGTCAAGCTCTGTAATGTATGCAGTGATGACCCTGAGATAAATTTGCAGAGGTCACCACCAATCGAGCTGAATGGGTCACACGTGGCACTCCAGAGGTCCCTAACTGCTGCTTTGCAAACCATTTCTGCAGCTGATCACCTCAAATGGTTCAAGGACACTGACAGGAGCTGCTCTGAGTTTGGAAGGTTCGATAGACCCGAGCTCCATTTGCCCAGTTTGTTTTTTTTGTACACAGCCTGCATTGCCTGTTCAATATTGTTGAGAATAATCACAATCCTGATTTATTTCTCTGATAGTACATCAAATCATCTGGCTTCTTAATTAACACTGCAAGGAAATAATTTTATGCTTTGCAATCAATTTATTGGGCCCAAAGAAACCTGCCACCCACTCATCAGTCATTGCAACCTGCCATTGACACTCCATCTAACCCCATGCTGTCTCTGTCCAAGGAGTGTTTGATGGCAGACAGTGTAAAGGGAGCTTTACTCTGTGTCTAACCCCGTACTGTCCCTGTCCTGGGAGAGTTTGATGGGGTCAGTGTAGAGGGAGCTTTACTCTGTATCTAGTCCCGTGCTGTCCCTGTCCTGGGAGCGTTTGATGGGGGTCAGTGTAGAGGGAGCTTTACTCTGTGTCTAACCCCATACTGTCCCTGTCCTGGGAGAGTTTGATGGGGTCAGTGTAGAGGAGGCTTTACTCTGTATCTAGCCCCGTGCTGTCCCTGTCCTGGGAGTGTTTGATGGGGGACAATGTAAAGGAGCTTTACTCTGTGTCTAACCCTAAAGGGAGCTTTACTCTGTGTCTAACCCCATGCTGTCCCTGTCCTGGGAGAGTTTGATGGGGTCAGTGTAGAGGGAGCTTTACTCTGTATCTCGCCCCGTGCTGTCCCTGTCCTGGGAGAGTTTGATGGGGTCAGTGTAGAGGAAGCTTTACTCTGTATCTAGCCCCGTTGCTGTCCCTGTCCTAGGACTGTTTGATGGGGACAGTGTAGAGGAAGCTTTACTCTGTGTCTAACCCTGTGCTTTCCCTATCCCGGGAGTGTTTGAAGGGGGACAGTGTAGAGGAAGCTTATTCTGTATCTAACACTATGCTGTCCCTGTCCTGGGAGAGTTTGATAGGGTCAGTGTAGAGTGAGCTTTACTCTGTATCTAGCCCCATGCTGTCCCTGTCCTGGGAATGTTTGATGGGGCAGACAGTGTAGAGGGAGCTTTATTCTGTATCTAACCCCGTGCTGTCCCTGTCCTGGGAGTGTTTGATGGGGGAACATCATAGAGAGAACTTTACTCTGTATTTAACCCCATGCTGTCCTTGTCCTGGGAATGTTTGATGGAGCGGGCAGTGTAGAGGAAGCTTTACTCTGTATCTAACCCCATGCTGTCCCTGCCCTGGGAATGTTTAATGGGGGACAGTGTAGAGGACGCTCTACTCTGTATCTAACCCCATGCTGTCCCTGCCCTGGGAGTGTTTGATGGCGGACAGTGTAGAGAGAGCTTTACTCTGTATCTAACCCCGTGCTGTCCCTGTCCTGGAAGTGTTTGGTAGGGACAGAATGGAGCAAACATTACTTTCAGTTTATAAGAAAAGAGGAAGGATTGATTTCAGTTTAACAGTGTAGATGGAGCTTTATTCTCTTTCTAACCCTGTGCTGTATCTGCCCTTTTATGTTTGATGGGGGACAGTATAGAGGAATATTACTCTGTGTCTAACCCCATGCTGTACTGTCCTGAGAGTACTTTGATAGGGACAGTGCAGAGGGAGCTTCTATATTGCAAAACTTCATCAAAATTTACCTTACACCAAAGGCCTATATAATTTAAACTATTTCACCTCTCAATGTCCTTAGTTGGAGGTGAGAGTGAGTGGTTACAATTTGGGGCTGCCTGATAGGGTGATAAAGATAGATTCGACAGTAACTTTTTGTAGGAAACTGTATAAATGTTTGAAGGAATGCACCTTGCTGGGATATGGGCAAAGAATGAGCTGTGGAATTACTTGGCTGGTCTTGGTCAGAGTCAGCACAGATTCAATGGCTAAATGGCCTCTTGGCTATATTTTCTGAAGATTGTGTGAGTATGAAATGAGGTTTACTCTGTCCTGAGGAAATAGAATATGGTTGAAAAGTTTGCTGAGCATGATGTTCAAAATGATTACTAACATCATTGAACTCTCCTGCTGTTAATTTTGGGTGTAATCTATCTCAGTCACTGTCGGTTGAGATCAAACCTTCTTGAAGGTGCTGCGTAGATGTGGGAGCCATTAATGACTGAATTATACTAGAGCCAGCAAGCTCACTGCCTCCCGAGGGTAAAAACAATGACTGCAGATGCTGAAACCAAATTCTGGATCAGTGGTGCTGGAAAAGCACAGCAGTTCAGGCAGCATCCGAGGAACAGTGAAATCGACGTTTCGGGTATTCCTGATGAAGGGCTTTTGCCCGAAACATCGATTTTCCTGCTCCTCGGATGCTGCCTGAACTGCTGTGCTTTTCCAGCACCACTCTAATCCAGAATCACTGCCTCCTGAGGAAAACCAGGCTGTCCAATGTTGCCAATTTCTCTGTTAAACGTCGTCCAATATTGACTGAGGAACAAGTGACAGGAATACGGCTTGTGACCAATAGGGACTCACTCATGTGGTTTTTGATTCCATTGACCTCTCATGCCTACCAGAATCCAATGGTTGCCATGGAGATTCTGAATGAAGGCCCATGATCCTGGTTAAAACTGCCAGTCATTTCCTGGGTTTTATAGATGTTTCTCATCCTGTGTGACAGTTCCCTCCACTTCAGGCAATCTCTTATTTTCTTTTGCACGATTCACAAACCAGTGATGTTTCATTTCATGGGAAACATTGCTGCCCATATCCTAACTCATAAAAAATAGAAATTAGGCCATTCAGCCCTTCAAGCCTGCTCCACCATTCACCGTGATCATGGCTGATCATCCAAATCAGTCCCCTGTTCCTGCTTTCCCCAATATTCTTTCCCCAATATTCTTCAAGAAGAACTATATCTAACTTATTCTTGAAGACTTTCACTGTTCAACTGAGCCATTTCATATTGCAAAGAATTCCACATCAATCGTAGGGTTCTCCTTATTTTTAGTCCTTAAGGCCTACCCTGTATCTTTAGATTATGACTCACACCAAGCCCCATTCATCCATCAACACCCCATTCCTGATGAAGGGCTTATGCCCGAAACATCGGTTCTCCTGCTCCTCGGATGCTGCCTGACCTGCTGTGTTTGTCCAGCACCACACTCTTGACACTGATCTCCAGCATCTGCAGTCCTCAGTTTTTCCATCAACACCTCACTCTCCATCCTCAGCTTAATCTGACAATGGCACAATTTTAAAAGTCTTATACTTGTTATAATGCTTTTCCATGACCTCGTCCCTCCCTTTCTCTGTAACCTGCAGCCCTCTGAAGCCTCCAGACACTGTCGGCTCTGGCCTCCTGCCCATTGCCAACATGAATCTCTCTCTCTTTGGTGGCCATGCCTTCAGGTGCCTGGGCTCCACACACTAGGATCCCTTCCCTGAACCTCTTTACCTCCATGTCCTCCTTAAAGACTGGCCAATGCCCAGCTCTCCGGCCATGCCACTGGTCACCTGCAATCATATCTCCTTCTCTGGTTTGTCAAAACATTTTGCTTCTGTCAAAAATAAACAGAAATATTTGGAATTCCTCAGCCATGGAGAGAGAAACAGGGTTAACATTCCAGTTTGATGACCTCTTGTAACTACACATGCCAAATGTTGTTGTTTATGGAACTTAGTAAAGACAGACCCAATGGGCCAGTGTGAAGTATGGCACAAGGGAAGAGTGTAAGCAAGTTTGGAAATGGGGCAACCGTAGGGATTCGGAATGAGCAAACCCCTCATCACCGCTCCTGTGGGTCCTGCTGAGGATCAGTATCCATCCAGAGTGAAAGAGTCTAGGGGGAAGTGGGACATCACAGTCCCAGTGCATAGAATGGTATCTGCCAACAGGTAAAGGTTGGGGTGAAAGTGGGCTTGCTGGGCAGCATGGCGTGCAATCTCTACTGGGTAATGGGGGACACCCTTAGCTTCCTTGTGGTACCACAGTAGAGAGCTCCTGTCTGTCCTAACCCCTCATATAAACCTAAAATAAACACAAGGACATATCAGGAGCTGGAGTAGGCCATTGTGCCCTTTGAGCCTGTTCTGCCATTCAGTAACATCATGGTTGTTCTTGTACCTCATTTGCGCCATGCCTCACTATGCCAATATGGTTGAATCCTCTTCGTGCCAGTTGTGGTTTGGTTGGTAGTCCACTTACCTCTGAATCATAAGGCTAAATTCCCACTCCAGAGATTGGACAGAAATTCCATGGATACGACTCCAGATCAGCACTGAGGGAGCACTGCACTGTCAGAGGAACCATCTCTTCAGATGAGATATGAACCCACATCTGCCGATTCGAGTGAATGTAAAACATCCTTGCCACTAAATCAAAGAGGGCATTTGGTATGCTTGCTTTTATTGGTCAGTGCATTGAGCGTAGGTGTTGGGGGTCATGTTGCAGCTGTACAGGTCATTGGTTAGGCCACTTCTGATATATTGTGTGCAATTCTGGTCTCCCTGCTATAGGAAAGACATTGTTAGATTTGAAAAGGTTCAGAAAAGATTTAAAAAGATGTTCCCAGGGTTAGAGGGTTTGAGCTATAAGGAGCAGCTGAATAGGATGTTTTCCCTGGAGTGTCAGAGGCTGAGGGGTGACTTAATAGAGGTTTATCAACTCCTGAGGAGCATGGATAAGGAGAATAGCCAAGGTCTTTTTCCAGTGATGATGAGTCGAAAACTAGAGGGCATAAGTTTAAGGTGAGAGGGAAAGATTTAAAAGGAACCTAAGGAGCAACATTTTCACACAGAGGGTGGTACGTGTATGGAATGAGCTGCCTGAGGAAGTGGTGGAAGCTGGCACATTTGCAACATTTAAAAGGCACTTGGATGGGTATATGAATAGGAAGGGTTTAGCAGGAGGTGGGCCAAGTGCTGGCAAATGGGGCTAGATTAATTTAGGATATTTGGTTGGCACGAATGAGTTGGACCAAAGGGTCTGTTTCTGTGCCGTACAACCCTAGGAATCTGTGACATCAGTGAACAGATGTTATTTTTCCTGATAATCGACATTGGTTTCATGATCACCAGTAGATTATTAATTCCAAATTTTTCATTGAGTCCGTATTCCACCAACTGGTGTGACAGAATTCATACCTGGGTCCCCAGACCGTTACGAGGGTCCCTGGATTAATTGTCTACCGATAATACCATTGGGCCATTGTCTCCCCCACTGAGTTTGAATTATTATCTGTGAATTATTAGCCCAGTTTTATCACTCCTATGTTACTGAACCAAGATCATAATACACAGCTTGACCTAGTCTCTATGTTTCTATCCCACAGCCCCAGATGGTTTCTCATTTGGAGGATCTGTTGGAGAGCTGCAATCAACTTGTATCGAAGAGTATCCCCCCACTTTCGATTTTGATTCCTACATTGAGACACTGTCCCAGATCAATGTGATGTATCAGGATTCACCTCCACAGTGAGTATCTGCCCAGTCTGGGCCTGCTGTTCCCTGCAACAGAAAGTGAAGGAAATAGAAGCAGATATGGGGCAGCGCAGTGGCTCAGTGGTTAGCACTGCTGCCTCAAGTGCCAGGGACCTGTGTTCGATTCCAGCCTCGAGCAACTGTCTGTGAGGAGTTTGCTCATCCTCCCCGTGTCTGCTGAATGCTCTGGCTTCCTCCCACAGTCCAAAGACTTCCACAGGCCATGTTAAATTGCCTACAGTGTTCAGCAATGTGTAGGTTAGGTGCATTAGTCAGAGGTAAATAAAGGATAAAAGGGTATGGGAATGGGTCTGAGTGGGTTACTCTTTGGAGGGTCAGTGCAAACTTGTTGGGCTGAAAGGTCTGTTTCTACACTGTAAGGATTCTATGATTCTATCTAGATGAGCTGCTCTCTCATACTAAGCAAAGAGCTAATGAGTTTCCAAGTCTTTACCTCCAACCTATGTTTCAAAGCTTTGTAGCTTCCCTCCTTTCAGCTGACTGAAAGGCAGAAATTTCCTGGGAGTTCAATGTCAATAAGGTTTGAAAGGTTTCTTGGATGCAGTGTTGACTGTTGAAACTTTATTGCTGGAACAGCACAGCAGGTCAGGCAGCATCCAGGGAACAGGAGATTCAACGTTTCGGGCACAGGCCCTCCTTTCGGCCTGTGCCCGAAACGTCGAATCTCCTGTTCCCTGGATGCTGCCTGACCTGCTGTGCTGTTCCAGCAATAAAGTTTCAACTTTGATCTCCAGCATCTGCAGACCCCATTTTCTCCCTGCAGTATTGACTACCATTTCCAATGACAAGCCACAAGCAATAACGACTTGAAAGGAAAACCCTTTGCATTATCGGGAAAGAGCAGAGAAGTGAGCTTACTTTTATTCATTCACAAGATGTGGCCACCTCTGACCAGGCCAGTATTTATTACCCAGGGGGCAGTTAAGAGTCAGCCACATTGCTGTGGGTCTGGAGTCACATGTAGGCCAGACCAGGTAAGGATGGCAGTTTCCTTCCCTGAATTACATTAATGAACCAGATGGGTTTTTTCCCAACAATCAACCAGAGTCACCATTAAACTCTTAATTCCAGACCTCTTCATTGAATTCAAATTCTACCATCTATCTCAGACCCTGCAGAACATTACCAGAGTTTCTGGATTCATAGTCTACTAATAATATCACTAGACTACCATCTCTCCAAACTGCATTGCTTTTTCCAAGAGCCAGCATACGCACAGTGGGCTGAATGGCCTCCACCTGTGTTTATATGATTCTGTAATCCTACTCACGGAGACATATAGCCAAAAAGACGTCAATGGTTCACAAGCAATGACCGTCCTGCAAACTCCCCTTCTCCATCCCAAAGTCCATCAATATCTAACCACTGGACTCCTCTTTCCTCCTTTCTTTCAAATAACCATTTACTTATGCAGACCTTGAGCATTGCTGAAAAGGTTTGTCAAAGCTTATTTTGTCTCATACTCATCAGGATAGTTCTCAAGAATACCAATTCAAAGGGAAAGTCAATATCTACACTGGGTGAGAGGAGAGTGTTGATTGGTTGGCTAGTGGACCCTGATTGGTAGAGGCTTTGCTATTAAGAATGCAACCAATAATGCTGAATGACAGTTAACTGCTAGGCATTGTTTAAATTTTAAACCAGGCATTTGACCTTGATTGATCAGGGCATCAGGGCAATGAACCAGCAATAGGCAGTCACCTATTTTGTTGCATTGAAACAGGCACAGTGTGTGTATGTGTTCTTTCTGTCTGCAAAGTACAGGGCTCAGTATATTAATTTATGTAGCTTCTAGTGCACACAGAGAGACCACACTGCAAGTCTGGCTAACAATCCTAAATTAGTTGTCAGTGTAATTAGCCACACACTCAGGACTTTACAGCAAATGCTGTCCAATTGCAGACTCACAACAAATGTTGGACACTGCAGTGTGAGTTTTACAAGCACAGGTTAGTTGTGCCTTTGCTCATTGCAAACAGCCGAAGGGAAATGCAGTCTGATTCAACCCATCAGTCCTTGTGATGTACCAGTCTACATACCCGGCATCATGCAAGCACTTAAATTCACATACCATCAAAAATGTGATAGGTGCAGCATCTTGCTGGTTATTTTTCTTTCCCATTTTTCTTCTCTGTTTGCTGTATTCTCTTTCTTTCTCTTCACTCCTCTCTCACTGTTCCCATTTTCTCCTTATCTCTCCACTTTCCCCCCTCATTTTTCTCATTCTCCTCAATTTCACTATTTTCATCTGTTCTTTCTCCCCATCTCTTTATCTCCTTTTGCCCTCTTTCAGTCTACTTTCTTTCCTTCCCCATTTTCTCTGATCTTCTGTTCCCTCCATTCCATTCTTGACCTCTCTTTTTTCCCTTCCTTTCTATGATTATCATGTAACCTCACAACACACAACAGCCATGTCATCAGCTGCTATGGCCTTTTGTTCACTAATCCCTTCCCTAAATGTCTCCATCGCTCTCCCCCTCTCCGCTTTTAAGAAGTTCCTTAAAACCTACCTCTTGAATAAACATTTAGTCACATGGGCAAACATCTCCACCTTTGGTTCAGTGCCCATTGTTTTCTAAGGAGCCTTGAAATGGTTTCCCTTGTATTTGTTTTCATGATACAGGAGTTGCTGCCTGGACCAGTATTTGTTGCCCATTCCTAATTGCCCCAGAGAAAGAGGTGGTGAGTTGCCTTCTTGAATCATTACAGTCGATGGAGTAGTGAGACGCCCTCCTTAAGGGCATTGTGGGTCTATCTACAGCAGATGGACTGCAGCAATTCAAGATGGCAGCTCACCCCCACCTTCTCAAGGGGCAATTAGAGATGGGCAATAAATGCTTGCCCAGACAGTGATGCCCATGTCCCACAAGTGAATAAAAAAAAGTTTCCACATTGTCAGATAGATGCCAGAGTTGCAACTGTACTGGAACAGCTTGGTCAGGGGAGCAGCAAGTTCTGGAGACCTCAGTACTATTTCCAGAATGTTATCAGGGCCTGTAGCCTTTGCAATATCCAGTGCCTCCAACCATCTCTTGATGTCATGTGGAATTAATCAAGACTAGTATCTGAAATGCCGGGGACCACTGGAGGAAGCTGAGATGAATCGTCCACTTCTGGCAGGAGATTGCTGCAAATGCTTCAGCTTTATCTTTTGCCCCGATGTGCTGGGCTCCTCCATCATTGAGGATGGGGCTATTTGTGGAGCCTCCTTCTCCAGTGGGTTGTTTAATGGCCCACCTCTATTCACAACTGGCTGGGGAGAGACTGCAGAGCTTAGCTCATTGATTGTGGTTATATGCCTAGATTTTTCGAAGTATTTATATATCTTGAGGGAGCTGATGCATTGATCCCTGATTCCAAAAGCTGCTTCTGTACTTGGGCTCCAAAGGTCTGCTCAGCAGCAGGAACAATGACAGGGAATGTAGCTGAGGACGAGAGTTCCGATCCCTCCACAGCAGCTGAGGGAACGTAAAGCCAGTTGATAAATCTAGTCTCAGTTAGGGTGGCGAGGGGCTCAGATATAATCCTCCAGATATAAAAGCCAGTCTTACACGAGCTTTCTTGATTATTTTATGCACCTGTTTGTGGCATTTTCAAGAAGGAGCAGTGTCTATAAGTTTGGTGGCACAGGGGAGAAAGATGGGAGGTGAAACTTGGTGTTTGGATTAAAACAGTGTTATTGGAATTATTCAACAGCTATACTTGCACTGTTTGGAGTGGGAGAGATGGGTGTGTCCAGCATTGCAATGAGATGCCATCAGCTCCCAGCAGCAGTGATGTGTTGACCTACTAATGTCACTTTGCAGACAGTTCCCAGAATTTGTGTTTTTGTATTCTGTTCAGTGAAGCCGAAATCATCTGAGCAATAACAGCTAAACTAAGCACTATCCAACTGCTGAATAGTCTTGCACCGGTCACTGATCTTTTGGGAATTTGCAGGGTTTTTTTTGACTCGTCCATTGCAGATGCCAGCTCAATGGGTCTAACCCTTGAGTCAGAATGTGCTCACTTCCCACTGCAGAGACATGACTGGAAAATACTAAGCTAGAACTCCACATTATAGAACAAGGATTCTTCTGGTCAATAATTATCCCTCAGCCAACACCCAGAAAAAGAACAGATTTTCTGGTTCTTACCCCTTTGCTGTTTGTGTGAACTTGCTGTCTGCAAATTGACTGTTATTTCCGATGTCAGAGGCCACAGATCTGAAAGTATTTGATGGGCTGAAAAATGATTTGGGGCTCCCTGAAATCAGGAAAAGTGCCCATGAAAGACAAGTTTTTCCATAAGAGTTGGAAGATGCTCAGTCAATGAGGCAATGGTTGTGACAACTGCACTGCGATACAAGTCATTTTGTGGGGTCAGTCGTGGATTGAGGTTCACTCTGAGGTAGGATTTGCTTGTTACTTAGTAACGGTTCTAAAAAAGCCAAGAGTTGGAGATAGCAGTAGGTTCTACCCCCAGTTTGATCATGTTGAATAGTCTTGTTCTTGTCAAGAACTGTGGAGTCAAACACAAGGTCCCAGTGGAGAAAGGGGGTGTCTTCTCTAGCTTCTGATCATCTTTGTAACCATGCTAAACAAATTAATCTAACCTGTTCTTATTATTGTCAGGCAATAGCCGAGATGTAAAACAAGTGCTTCATCTTATTAAACCTCTTTAAAGCAATTTGTCATCTACCACTGATAATTAGGTAGCCTTGAAGACTCAGAACAGAAATGAGGACTTCATCTGCAGTCAGTGGACATCACTGAGGCTGGAGTGCATCATCACCATGGACAACCTTATTTTGGTTTACTAAGTTTTGGTGTCATTGTCCATTAACCATTAATTTGATTATTTGTTACATTGTCCATTCAGGGCGGTTAAAGCCGACTTTGTTTGTTTAAAAGAATAGAAAGGAAGATTGATTCTGTGACTCATGGGCACTATGGCATGGCACAGTGGCTCAATGGTTAGCACTGCTGCCTCACAGCACCAGGGACCTGAGTTCGATTCTGGCCTCTGGCAACTGTCTGTGTGGAGTTTATACATTCTCCCGTGACTGCGTGGGTTTCCTCCAGGCGCTCTGGTTTCCTCCCACAGTCACAAAGATGTGCAGGTTAGGGTGGATTGGCCACGCTAAACTGCCCGTAGTGTTCAGGGATGTGTAGGTTAGGTACATTAGTCAGGGGTAAATGTAGGGCAATGTGTCTGGATGGGTTACTCTTCAGAGGGTCAGTGTGGACTTGTTGGGCCAACTGGCCTGTTTCCACACTGTAGGGGTTCTGTGGTTCTGTAGGGACTGGAGTACATCATCACCCCTCAACATGAAGTCATACAAGTTTACAACATGAAAACAGGCCCTTCTGTCCAGCTTGCTCCTGCTGACCAGTTTTCACATTTTAAACTAGTCCCATTTGCCTGTGTTTGATCCACAGCCTCCATACCTGTCCCATCTATGTAGCTGTTTTAATTTAAATGTGTAAGACTTCTTTGGAGTTTTGATTTTCTGTCATAGTGCCCCTTTAGTGGCTGTCAGCCCTTACTTGCTTTAACCCGCTATCCAATCAGTTTCAAAATTGTAGAAGGATGGCTGTAGGGCCTTCTGGTGTAGTGGTAGTGTCCCTAACCCCAAGCCAGGAGGCTCATGTTCAAGTCCCTCCTTCCCCAGGGGTGTGTCATTGCATGTCAGAGCAGTTTGATTAAAAATAATTAGAAAAGGAAGATGGATCTTAGCACTTGGACCCAAATATAAGCTATTAGTGACTTCAAACAACATCACTGAGTCTTAATACAAATTCCACTGAGACAATTAACTCTTCGTCACTTCCATCATCAGCTTAAAATTAGGAAAGTATAAGCTATTGCTTTGTGTAATCGATGTGAAAAGGACTTTGTTTAATTCAGGTTATTTGATTGTATTTCCAAGGCTTCTCACTATAAAGCATTTTCTAGCCAATTAAGTACTTCTGGGAATGCAGTCACTGAGATAATGTCAGAAACCCACATTAGCACACAATAGCTCCCAGAGACAGTGAGGCCGGAAAAAGCCAATGATCTGTCTTCATTAATTTAACACGTGAATATTGACCAGGGCACACAGAGTTCAATTGATCCATTTGAAATAATGACAACGAGATCTTCTACATTGACCTGAGAGGGCAGACTGGGATCTTGATGTAAAATAAAAATCACCTACGACAGTGCAGCACTCCCTCCATGGTATGTTCAAGTCTCTGTGTTCAAATGTGAACAGCGGCACAGTGGTTAGCACTGCTGCCTCACAGCGCCAGAGACCCGGGTTCAATTCCCGCCTCAGGTGACTCTCTGTGTGGAGTTTGCACATTCTCCCCGTGTCTGCGTGGGTTTCCTCCGGGTGCTCCGGTTTCCTCCCACAGTCCAAAAATGTGCAGGTTAGGTGAATTGGCCATGCTAAATTACCCGTAGTGTTAGAGGAAGGGGTAAATGTAGGGGAATGGGTCTGGGTGGGTTGCGGGTCGGTGTGGACGTGTTGGGCCGTAGGGCCTGTTTCCACACTGTAAGTAATCTAATCTAATCACCCACAACCTGTGGCCATGTCCTGTCAGTGAGGCCACAGCAAGGGATACCCTGTGAGGCTTGTCATTTCTTTAAACTCACTTTCATGCCAATGTAATTCCAAATAATTGGAGGGTAATGCCTGATGCATTAAATGCAGTTCCTAAAAGCCACAGTATATTCTTTACTTTTGTCTAAAGGAACCTGGATCTCAGGGTGACTACAATATCACCAACTAGAGTTATTATACCATAGTATATGGAAAGTCCTTGTAAATTACTTCACACCCCTCCCCCACATCTCAGTTCCGGAATCCGTCATTCCCAATTCTCCACTTGTAATTTATGAAGGAACACTAAAGAAGCTTTTTTTTACTGTGGTCACCATGGCAACATAGTGATCTTATTAGTCATTGCAATAAGATCTGACAAAGTGGAGAATTCCCCTGCCTCACACCACAGCATTCTCGCAAATGTGATGTTGTTCTGAACTCTTGAAAAAACATTCTTCGCACTTCCTGTACTTTTGATATTTGTGAAAAACATTTGTCCCAGTGACAGGGTTCTGAAGCCTCGACTAGGCTGCAGTTGTGTAGGTTCCTCAGCTGTACTGAGAGATTACAATAATCTTGTAATTTAAATTTGCCCTTGTTCTTGCACCATGGATCAGACTGTGAATTAAGCCATAATGAAAAAACAAAGATGTGAATAATTTTTATAATAATAGGGGATTTTAATTTTCCAAACATTGACTGGGACTACCATAGTGTTCAAGGTTTGAATGGTGAAGAATTTGTTAATATGTTCAAGAACTTTCTTTATCAATATGTAAAAGTTCTGACTAGGGAAAGAGCAAAATTTGACCTTTTCTTGGGGAATAAGGTAGGGCAAGTGACTGAAGTGATAGCAGGGGGGCAACACTTTGGATCTAGTGATCATAATTCTATCAAAATAGAATATCCTTTATTGTCACTTGTACTCCAGTACAGAAGCACAGTGAAAGGGTTTTACAATGGCTGCCTTTTATTGGCACCATCTTAGGTACAAGTATCTAGGTACAAACCTTAAAGAGTAGAATTAGTTTTAAAATGTTCACAGAAAAGGATAAGCCTTCTGTGAAAGTTATAGATTTTAATTGGAGTAAGGCAAAGATGAGATTCCCTACAATGTGGAACCAGGCCCTTTGGCCCAACAAGTCCACACTGACCCTCCGAAGAGTAACCCACCCAGACCCATTTCCCTATGACTAATGTACTATGGGTAATTTAGCACGGCCAATTCACCTGACCTGAACATCTTTCGATTGTGGGAGGAAACCCATGCAGACACGGGGAGAATGTGTAAACTCCACACAGACAGTCACATGAGGCTAGAATCAAACCTGGGACCCTGGTGGTGTGAGGCAGAAGTGCTGACCACTGAGCCACCGTGTCACCCCAAAGTTTAATGTTATGAGACAAAAATTGTTTGGAGTAGACTGAAGGCAAAAGGACGTCTGAAAATGGGAGGCCTTCAAAAATGCAAGAGAGTTCAGAATCAGTATGTTCCTGCTAGTGTAAGATAAGGCAAGTGGGATTAGGGAACAATGGATGAATAAAGATATTGAAGTTCTCATCAAGAATAAAAAGAAATCATATATGAGATACAGACAACTGGGTTCAAATGAATCTCTTGAACAGCATAATGAGTGCAGGGACATTCTTAAGAGGGAAATCAGGAAAGCAAAGAGAGGATATGAGATAGCTTTAGCAGATAAAGTTAAGGATAATCCAAAGAGTATTAAAAGCAAGAGAGCAACCTAGAGAGAGAGTAGGCCCCTTCAGCCAGACAGGTCATCTTTGTGTTGAACCTCAGGAGATAGGAGAGATATTAAATGAATATTTCACGATAGCTTTTACTGTGGAGAAAGAAATTCAGATGAGAGAACACAGGGAAATAAATATTGATGTTTTGAAAACAGTTTACATTGCAGAAGAGGATGTGCTGGAGGTTTTAGAAAATATAAAGGTGGATAAATTTCCAGGACCTGATCCAGTATATCCCAGGGTGTTGTGGGAAGTTAAGGCAGAAATTGCAGAGTCCCTTGCAGAAAACTTTGAATCATCTATAACAACGGGTGAAGTGCTGGATAACTGGAGAGTGGCTAATGTTATGCCTTTGTTTAAGAAGGGTTGTAAGGAGAAGCCTGGGAACTATAGACCTGTGAGTCTGACTTCGGTGGTGGATAATTTGTTGGAGGTGATTCTGAAATAATAATTCTCAATAATGATTTTTAAAAATATGGAATTAAGAGTCTAATGATGACCATGAATCCATTGTCGAATGTTGGAAAAACCCATCTGGTTCACTACTGTCCTTCAGGGAAAGAAATTGTCACCCTAACCTGGTCAGGCCTTCACGTGACTCCAGACCCACAGCAACGTGGTTGACTCTTCACAGCCTGTTGAGCAATTAGGAATGGGAATAAGTTCTGGCTTAGCCAGCGACACCATTATACCGTGAATGAATTTTTAAAAAGATAGAATTTACATGCATTTGGAGAGGCAAGGAATGATTAGGGATAGTCAGCATGGTTTTGTGCAAGGGAAATTATGACTGAGATTTTTGAGGAAATAACCAAAAAGATTGATGAGAGCTGAGCATAGACTTGTTTACTTGGTGAAGCCTTTGACAAGGTTCTGCATGGTAGACTAATGAGTAAAGTTAGATCATGTGAGATTCAGCTGAGCTTGCCAATTGGATATAAAATTGGCTTGACAGTAGAAGACAGGGGATGGTGGTGGAAGTTTTTTTTTTGGCCTGGAGGCCTGTGACCAGCAATGTTCCACAGGGATTGGTATTGGGTTCACTTGTGTTTGTCATCAATATAAATGATTTGGATGAGTATATAGGAGACATGGTTAGTGATTTTGTAGATGACACCAAAATTGATGGTATAGTAGACAATGAAGAAAGTGCTTAAGATTACAAAGAGATCTTGGTCAATTGGGTCAATAGACTGAGGAGTGGAGGATGGAGTTTAATTTGGATAAATGTCTGGTATTACATGTTGGTAAAATAAACAAGGGCAGGACTTGTACAATTAAAAGTAGGACCTTAGTAGTGTTGTAGAACAGAGACACCTAGGGGCTCAGGGACATAATTCTTTGCAGTTTGCATCACATGTAGACAGGGTGGTTGAGAAGGCGTTTATCATGCTTGCCTTCATTGCTCAGACCTCTGAGTACAGGAGTTGGGACATCATGTTAAGGTTGTACAAGGTGTTCGTGAGGCCTCTTCTGGAATACTGTGTCCAGTTCTGGTCACCCTGTTATAGGAAGGATATGATCAAATTGGAGAGAGTTCAGAAAATACTTACCAGGATGTTGCCGGGAATAGAAGGTTTGAGTTATAAAAATAGGCTAAATAAGCTGGAACCTTTCTGGAGGTTGAGGGGTAACCTTATTGAGGTTTATAAAATCATGAGGGATATAGATAAGGTGAAGAATAGGTGTCTTTTCCCTGGGGTGGGGGATTTCAAGACTAAGGGGTATATTTTTAAGGTGAGAGGAGAAGGATTTAAAAAGGACATGAGGGGTAACTTTTTTACACAGAGAGTGGTTTATATATGGAATGAACTTCCAAAGTGAGTGGTGGATGTGGGTACAGTTACAACATTTAAAAGACATTGGATAAGTTCAGGAATAGGAAGGTCTGGAGGGATATGAGCCAAGTGCAGGCAGATGAGACTAGTTTAGTTTGGAATTATGGTCAGTATGACTGTTTGGAGCGAAGGATCTGTTTCCATGCTGTATGGCTGTATGACCTTATCTTGATAACCAAAAGCAAAACCTTCGTTTTTGATATGGAATTGTCTGCTACACTTTTGTCCACAGACCTAAATATTAAATGCTTTGAATCTTCAAGGAATTAAATATACATGATAAGGGAAACAAAAGCTGTCTTAAACCAAGAGGTTTAAGCACTAGTTGTCATATTGCAAATTCTCCTGGCTTTCAGAAATGTGGAAATGATGAAAGGTTTCAGGCCAAGCAACTATTCCCCCGTGACCTTCATCTCCAATTCAACAACCCTTCATTGAATTTAAAGACATGATGGTAGGCTCCTTAATTTCATTTGAGTGTGTCCAATCTGTAACTGTTGTTGACGTCCTCAGAAAATGGGCTATTAGTCTAATATAATGGAGGATAATTGAATAAAGGTTAACACTGATACTTGTAAGGAAATATTATGACTGGTGACTAAAAATCTGGTCAAAGAACTAAGTTTTAATCTTCACCGTTAAGCAGGGAGTGAGGGAGAGGGAGAGAGAGTTAGTGAGATCGGGGAAAGGCAGAATTCAGATAGCAAGCAGTGGAAGCCTGTTAATGATGGAATGGTGATTGGTCAGTAAGTTCGACTTATAACCAAAAAGTCAGTCATTCAAGACCATCCAAGATTTACGTTTCTCCTCTCTTTATCCCATCATATTCATTGTCAAGGGCTCTTGAGGTGCAGTGGCAGTGTCCCTGTCTCTGGACCAGGAGGTCCAAATTCAAGTCCAATCTGCTCCAGAGATGGGGCATAACATCACTGAGCAGGTTGATCAGAAGATTGGAAATGAGGGATTGCCAGCAGGTCGGATTTGGGGAGCGCAGAGGGTTGTGGCACTGGAGGAATTTACAGGAATGTGGGGTGGGGAGAGGCTTTGGAAAGGTTTGGAAACAAGGATGAGGATTTTTTGAATGGGGTCAGTGAATAGAGAGGATGGGTGAATAAGAATAAGACGTAGCAAAATTTTGATTGAGTTGGCACACCAACCAGGAGTAAAGCAGAATTAAAGTGTTAGTATCGTAGAATCCCTATATTGCAGAGGTAGGCCACTCAGCCAACCAGGTGTACACCGACCCTCCAAAGAACATCCCACCCAGACCCTTTCCATCCCTGTCACTCCACATTTCCTATGGCTAATCCACCCTAACCTGTGCATCTTTTGACTGTGGGAGGAAACCAGAGCACACAGAGGAAACTCACATAGACACAGGAAGAATGTGCAAACTCCACACAGACAGTCTCCCGAAGGTGGAATTCAACCCAGGTCACTGGCGCTGTGAGGTAGCAGTGCTAACCACTGAGCCACATTGCCACTCTTGTGTTGAATGAAAAATAGATGAGAGTTTCAGCAGGAGATGAGCTGAGGTGGTTGCAGATATGGGCTGGGATACAGAGGTGGAAATGAGTGGTCTTGATAACAGTGAGTCCTGATTTAATGCATTAGACTTCAAAACAGCTAAGGAAATGATTTGCCTCCTTCGCTAATGCAGTCAGTGGAGAATGGCTGACATTCTGTAAAGGGGTAGTTGATGAGAGACAGTGAATGATGCTCTATATCTCCCGGATGTCTCTTTTGCCAGTCATTGTGGAATAATAAATGAGTGAGCTGTCCCTAAACTCCACTTGAATTTCTCAACATCATCCATCCCCAGGCTTTTGCTTTGGATTTCAATGAGAAAAAGAACCACCTCCCCCCCCCCCCCCCCCCCCCCCCGCCACCCCAACAAACAAAAATTCCCATATAATGAAGCCTGCTTCATGTTGCCCTGAAAGACAAAAGAGCAGACAGCTCAATGTTGAGCACACTCCTACTTAGACACTCAAAGCATCTCATTTCCAGCCATTAATCATCACTTCCAATGAGAACAAATGGAGCCTCTTGGATGCTCTCCATCATTTTATAATCTATTTCAGTCCTCGCTGCTTGCTGCATTACCAACATGCAATGCAATTTACTTTCTAATAATCAGATTAAGCAAAAGAAAATGCAGGGGACGGAGCCAGGCAGCTTATTAAATGATTGACAAGCAAAATGGGGACTTTCTTGGACAGTGGCCTTTAACTCTGGATGGTTGGTGTACATTAAGGTTTCTGTTTGTTTCTCTGTGCAGTCCTTGTCCGCAAGCAGCTCCATCAATCATCCTAATAGGTACAATTCTCGCTGAGTCACACTGCCTTTAAATTATTCACGGCTGCAATTAAACAATCCTGAAAGCTTCAATGGCCATTTTGCTTTCTCTTCCTCGGCCGGAGAGAAGGGTCTGTTCTTAATGGCTTCATTACTTCGACAGGAAGGAAGATCGCTAACATTCTAAAACCACCTTTCATGAATTCTTGATGTCTCAAAGTGCTTCACAGCCCTTGAAGGATGTCCTTGAGTGCAGTCACTGTTACAATGTCAGAAACACAACAACCCCCACTAACAGCAGAGTGAGAGCGGCCAGATTGTCTTTTTCTTGTGTGTGATATTAACTTAAATGGAGAAAGACCTGCCATTGATATGCCACTGTTTATTATCCCAAACCATCTCATAAACAACACTGAAAGATGTGGGAATCACTGACTGGGCCCAGCATTTATTTCTCGTCCCTAGTTATCCTTGAGAAGGTGGGGGTGAGCTGCCTTCTTGAACTGTTGCAGTCCATGTGCTGTGGGTAGATCCACAATGCCCTTAGGGAGGGAATTCCAGGATTTTGACCCAGTGACAGTGAAAGAACAGTGATATACTTCCAAGTCAGGATGGTGAGTGTTTTGTAAAGGAACTTGTAGGGGGTGGTGATCCTGTGTATCTGCTGCCCTTGTCCTTCTTAACAGAAATGGTTGTCAATTTGGAAGGTGCTGTCGAAGGATCTTTGGTGAGTTTCTGCTGTGCATCTTCTGGATGATACACACTGCTGCTACTGAGCGTCAGTGGAAGGAGATGATGTTTGTGGATGTGGTGCCAATCAAGTGCTCTATCCTGGATGGTGTCAAGCTTCTTGAGTGTTGTTTGAGCTGCACTCATCCAGGCAAGTGGGGAATATTCCATCACACTCCTGACTTGTGCCTTGTAGATGGTGGACAGGCTTTGGGGGGGTCAGGAGGTGAGTTAATCAGTGCAGTAACTGATTCCTGAATTTCATATATTGCAACCATAATTTCACTTCACGAGTTCTTTGTATCTTGAAAACACTTTGAGATAGTTGCTACATCAATGCAATTCATCCTTCCCGTGCTTCCTCTCAGTCTCAACCTGCAGTGAGTAATTCAAGTGGGACACTTCAGTAAGCTAGGAAAAGCCAACTAAGAGGTAAAGTTTTTTTTCCCTAACAGTTTTCTTGAGATTTTCTTGAGGGCTACTATTTGGTTTTCCGGGCCTCCTTTGTTTTTCTCACCTATCCACGTATGAGATGATGCACTGGCATAGTATTTGGTTTGTACCTTTTGTATTCATTTTGACGTCTGGGGCATTTGAACCCCTGTAGAAGCAACAGGAGAATAATTCATCAATATCCTCAATAATCACAAGTCCTCCATTAAACTTAAAGCCACAATATTCAAGGAGAGCATTAATCTACCAGACACAGAATTTATATTGACACAACACAGATAAATTAGTAAAAGAAGTTTTTATTTGAAATAACTGACAGACACTTCTACATACAAAAAGCCACCATCCTAAACAGATATTCCCTAGATAGGTGAGCACACAGTTATTGAGTATCCTTCACATATGCACAGAATGGAAACATTTTAACAAGGCAGTTCATAGAATCGCTACACTGTGGAAGTTAGCCATTTAGCCCATCATGTCCACACCAGACATCCGAATAGCATCCCACCCTGACCACCCCCTTCATAACACTGAATCTCCTGTGGCCAATCCACCTAACCTGCACATCTTTGGACTGTGGGAGGAAACTGGAGCACCTAGAGGGCACGGAGACTGTACAAACTCCACACAGACAGTCGGCTGAGGATGGAGTCAGGCAGGGGGTGTATCTTCTCCCACCAATTTCATTTCCTGTCAGTGACCACATTCTGTCAAGGAATGTTCTTTAAAATACATAGGACAGGACTTGGAGTAAAATGTGAATTAACAACAGAAAAGACAGTTCCCCTTAACCTCTTAGCCCTTTGTACAGAGATTGATGATCACACAGGGTGGATCAAGTGAACACGATCTGAGTGGGTGCACACTTACCTCAGCAACGAGGACTAAGAGAATCCTGGCCTCTGATTTCCGGTTGAGATTTAAATTGGATTTCAGTCACATAATTCACAAGCTTCAAGTTCCAATTAATCTTCATGGAAATTCATATGTCTCATGATTCACTGCTTAATGACAGGTTATAAACCAGGAATTAACCACTCTGTCATTAAAATATCAGCCTCCCAGGGTTTACACTGAATATCAACACCCAAAATTTTACTCGAGATCTAATCCCATGCTGCACCTATCATGGGAATGTTTGATGGAGATAGTATCGAGGGGGCTTTACTTTCAGTTTAAAAGTGTAGAGGGTGCTCTACTCCGTATCTAATCCCATGCTGTTCCTGTCCTGGGATTTTTTGATGGGGACAATGTATAGAGGGACCTTTACTCTGTATCTAACCCGATGCTGTAACTATCCTGGAAGTGTTTGATTGGGACAGCATCGAGGAATTTTGCTCTCTATCTAACCCTTTGCAATTTCTGTCCTGGGACTGTTTGATAGGGACAGTGTAGAGAAAGCTTTTCTCTTTTAAACGAGTGTGGCAGGGGGCTGGGAACCAGAGCAGTATCAGGAATCCTGATGAAGGGCTTTTGCCCAAAACATCGATTTTCCTGCTCCTCGGATGCTACCTGACCTGCTGTGCTTTTCCAGCACCACTCTAATCTTGACTCCAATCTCCAGCATCTGCAGTACCCACTTCTGCCTGAAAGAGGAACAGGACTGGCAGCTGAATGTCCCAGGATTTAGGTGGTTCTGTTGTGACAGAAAGAGAGGTAAAAAGGAGTGAGGGAGATGCATTGTTGGTAAAGGAGTGTCTCCCAGCTGTACTGAGGGAGGATCCATCAGAAGATGCATGCAGAGAGACAATGTGGGTTGAATTCAGCAATAAGAAACATGAAATCACAATGCTGGGAGTATGCTACACACCTCCCAACAGCCAGAGGGAGATAGAGGAGAGAATGTGTGGACAGAATTTGGAAAGATGTAAAAACAGCAGGGTTGTTGTGGTGGGTGATTTTAACTTCCCCCTATATTGAATTAGATTACCTACAGTATGGAAACAGGCCCTCTGGCCCAACAAGTCCACCCAGACCCTATCCCCACGGGCAATTTAGCATGGCCAATTCACCTGACCTGCACATCTTTTGGATTGTGGGAGGAAACCGCAGCACCGGGAGGAAACCCACGCAGACACAGGGAGAATGTGCAAACTCCACACAGTCACCCAAGGCAGGAATCGAACCTGGATCCCTGCTGCTGTGAGGCAGCAGTGCTAACCACTGAGCCACCTTGCCACCCTTGACTCAGTGTGTGTCGGGGATTGGATGAGGCAGAATTTGTAAGGACCATTCAGGAGGGATTCTTGACACAGTACATAAACAGTCCAACCAGGAAAGGGATTATACTGGACCTGGTTTTGGGAAGTGAGCCTGGCCAGGTGAGTGAAGTTTCAGTGGAGGTGGATTTCGGGAGTAGTGACCATAACACTGAGAGTTTTAAGATACTCATGGATAGGGATGACAGCAGTCCTCAGATGAAGATGTTAAACTGGAGGATGGTGAACTACAATATTAGGCAGGAACTGGAGAATTTTGGAGACACATTTTTGAGGGTAAATCTACATCAGACATGTGGGAGTATTTCAGATGGCAGTTGATAAGAGTTCAGGAGCAGCATGTTCCTGTAAGAGTGAAGGATAGGTATGGCAAGGAACGTGAGCTTTGGATGACCATGGATTTTATGATCTTGGTCAGAAAGAAAAAGGATGCATACGTAAGGTTGAGGAGGATGGAAAATGACGAAGTCCTTGATGTATAGGAAACAACTTAAACAAGGAATTAGAAGGGCTTAAAGGGGTTTTGAAAAGATGTTAGCAAACAGGATTAAGAATCCCAAGGCTTTTTATACACATATTAAAAGCAACAGGGTAGCCAGGGAAATGGTTGGCCCACTTGAGGCCAAAGAAGGGAATCTATGTGCGGAGCCAGAAGAGGGCGGTAAAGTCGTAAATGAATACTTCGTGTCAGTATTCACCAAAGAGAAGGAATTGGTGGAGAATGATCTCAGGGAAAGGAGTTTTGAGTTTCTAGGCCAAGTTCCTTAAAGAAAGGAAGAGGTGTTGTCCATCTTAAAAAGTATTAAGACAGATAAGTCCCTGGGTCCAACTGGGATCTATCCCAGAATATTGAGGAAGGCAAGAGAACAAACTGCTGGAGCACTGACAGACATCTTTGGATCCTCTTTGACCACAGGTGAGGTCCCAGAGGACTGGAGAATAGCCAATGTTGTCCCATTGTTTAATAAGGGGAATGAGGATAATCCAGGAAATTACAGGCCTGTGATTCTCAAGACGGTGGTAGGGAAATTGTTGGAAAAGATTCTCAGGGACAAGATCTATACACATTTGGAAGCAAATGGACTTATTGTGCAGGGGAGGTTGTGCCTCACTAACTTGATCGAGTTTTTTTGAGGAGGTGATGAAGATAATTAATGAGGCAAAAGTGGTCGATGTTGTCTACATGGACTTCAGTAAAGCCTTTGACAAGGTCCCTCCTGGCAGGCTGGTACAAAAGGTGAAGTCACATGGTATCAGAGGTGAGTTGGCAAGATGGAATACAGAACTAGCTTAGTCATAGGAGAGAGAGGGTAGTGGTGGAAGGATGCTTTTTGGGCTGTGACTAGTGTTCCACCGGGATCAGTGCTGGGACCTCTGCTGTCTGTGATCTACATAAATGATTTGGAGGAAAACTTTGCTGGTCTAATTAGTAAGTTTGTAGATGATACAAAGATTGGTGGAGATGCAGACAGTGAGGAAGATTGTCAAAGGATACAGTAGGATATAGATCAGTTGGAGGCATGGGTAGAAAAATGGCAGATGGAGTTTAATCCAGACAAATGTGAGGTGATGCGTTTTGGAAGTACAGGTGGAAATTATACAGTGAATGGCAGAACCCTGAGGAGTATTGATATGCAGAGAGATCTGGGTGTGCAGCCTTGATTGGAAGGGGCATTGAGTATGAGGATGGACAGGTTATGCTGCAGCTTTATGGAACTTTAGTTAGACCACACTTGGAAGATTGCGTACAGTTCTGGTTACCACATCAGAAGGATGTGGATGCTTTGGAGAGGGTACAGAAAAGGTTTACCAGGATGTTGCCTGGTAAGGGGGATTTTAGCTATGAAGAAACGTTGGATAGACTAGGTTTGTTTTCACTGGAACACGTGAGGTTGAGGGGCGACCTGATAGAAGTTTGTAGAGTGGAAAGTATGAGGCTTTTTCCCAGGGCGAAGGGGTCAATTACTAAGGGTCACAGGTTCCAGGATGTTTAAAATTGATGTTCGAGGCAAGTTTCTCACACAAAGGGTGGTGAGTATCTGGATGCACTGCCAGAGGAGGTGGTGGAAGCAGACACAACAGCAGCATTCAAGAAACACCTGGACAAATACATGAATAGGAAGGGAATAGAGGGATATGGATTCTGTAAGTGAGGACTGTTTTAATATGGAACAGCAACATGTGGCAGTGAAGGCTTGGAGGGCCATAGGGCCTGTTCCTGTGCTGTATTGTTCTTTGTTCTTTGTATCTAATGATGTGCTGTCCCTGAACTGAGAGTGTTTGATAGGGACAGTGTAGAGGAAGCTTTACATTATATCTTATCCTGTGATGGTGACTATTTAATGAAACGGTGTAGAGCAAACTTTACTTTCGGTTTACCTTCAGTTTAAAAAAGTAAATTTTTAAAGTATCTAACCCTAGTCTGTACCAGGTCTGAGAAGTGTTCATTGGAGATAGTGTAGGAATTCCAGTTGGAATCAGAGGAAGAGAAGGAACTCTCAGTAATAAAATGACAGACGTGAGCAGAGGATGGACAGTGGGCCTGAGGTGCATTCTGATTCACAAACACAATGTGATCTTGTAGAGGTTTATAAAATCATGAGGGGCACAGGTAGGATCTTTTCCTTGGGATAGGAGAGTCCAAAACTAGAGGGCATAGGTTAAAGGTGAGAGGGGAAAGATGTAAAAGAGACCTAAGGGGTAACCTTTTCACACAGAGGGCAGTAGATTAGATTACATTACAGTGTGGAAACAGGCCCTTCAGCCCAAAAAGTCCACACCGACCTGCAACCCACCCATACCCCTACATTTACCCCTTACCTAACACTACGGGCAATTTAGCATGACCAATTCACCTGACCTGCACATTTTTTGGACTGTGGGAGGAAACCAGAGGACCCGGAGGAAACCCACGCAGACACAGGGAGAACGTGCAAACTCCACACAGTCAGTCGCCTGAGGCGGGAATTGAATCCGGGTCTCTGGCGCTGTGAGGCAGCAGTGCTAACCACTCTGCCACCATGTCACCCACGGTACATGTATGGAATGAGCTGCCAGAGGAAGTGATGGAGGCTGATACAATTACAATATTTAAAAGGCATATAGTTGGGTATATGAATAGGTAAGGTTAGAGGGATATGGGCCAAATGCTGGCAAATGGGACTAGGTCAGATTGGGATGTCTGGTTGGCGGATGAACTAGACCATACGGTCTGTTTCCATGCTAAAAATGGACTTTATGACTCCTTGATCAGAAGCCAGAGGAGATCTGGGTGGTCCTTAGACATCATATCCAATGATCAGATTCAATGGTGGAGGGGCTGAATGGCCTTTGCCTGTTTTGCTGTGTGTGAGTATGGCTGCTGTGTTTGTCTACCTAAGGACACTCAATGTGCCTCAAACATAACTCATTGG
Organism: Chiloscyllium plagiosum; assembly: GCF_037043375.1. Taxonomy (NCBI): domain Eukaryota; kingdom Metazoa; phylum Chordata; class Chondrichthyes; order Orectolobiformes; family Hemiscylliidae; genus Chiloscyllium; species Chiloscyllium plagiosum. The sequence goes on along the minus strand of NW_028270155.1, from coordinate 6,232,956 downwards.
GAGCTGCCAATACTACTATTGTGCATTTATTTGGCACCTCTTCACTTTGTCTAATGTACCAAAGTTACTCCATAAGTGTGCTGTTAAACAGAATGCGATGGGTGAGACAGTGAAGGGAATTACAAACGCGGATGAAAGTGGGACCAGGAACCAGTGGGGGTCACTGAGCACTCTGGGGAGAGGGGGTCATGGGGGGCAATGCACTCTGGGGAGAGGGAGTCATGGGGGGCAATGCACTCTGGGGAGAGGGGGTCATGGGGGGCAATGCACTCTGGGGAGAGGGAGTCATGGGGGGCAATGCACTCTGGGGAGAGGGGGTCATGGGGGACAATGCAAAGTTGGAGTTTGTGTGAATTTGGAAACTGACTATGGTGTTTTTAATTGGTTCAAACGCACAACAGTGGACATTGGGTTGGATATTGATTTACATTTGGATGATTTATCAGCTAGAAACATTTTTGTTTTTCTATATCTTGACCTTGTTCTCAAGTCTTGGGCTCTTCCTTTTCCTTCTTTCCAGTTACGAGGAATGTGTGAGTCACCGAGCTCCTGATCTGTACCTCCCAGAGGAAGACCCTCCACCATACTCCCTGACTGACCCACACCAGAGGAATGACTCCACTCACAGGGAGCCCCCTGAGGAAGAGACCAGACCCCAGGGACCGGGGAATCCCCCTCATGTCGCAAGCTTTCCCTCCGAATCCCAGCAAGTGGTCATGTCGATCTCCTCCAGCTCCATGCCCCTGGACCTGGCCCCGCCCTATGAGCAGGTGGTCTTTGACAGGCAGGAAATGGCCCTCCCACTAAGCCCAGCGGGGGAGCTAAAGGACACACCTGAGGAATGCAGACCCATCTCCCGCACCATCGTGTAAAATCCGGTCCGTGTGCTGGAGGGAACGGGCAAAGGAAGGTGCCATGCATGTCCTGCCCCCCCAACCCCTAACTCCCCACAGCTCCCCACACCAACTCCTAACTACCACCCACCTCAGTGCAATAGAGAGGGAAGAATGCTCGGGGAGTTGGGAACCTACATCGCTTTTAGCCAAGGGAAGATGGCAGGGTGGTGGTACTATCCCTGGAGGCCTGGCTAATACTCTGGAAACACAGCTGCAAATCCTACCATGGCAGCTACGGGAATTCAAATTCAATGACCCGAAAATCGCGGAACATTAATCGAGTCCGTAATATTGGAGGCTGCTGTCAATTTTTGGTAAAAGCCAATCTGGATCGCGGATGTCATTTTGGGGAAGGAAATCTGCTGTTTGTTCCCGACCTGGCTTACACATAACTCCAGTCCCACAGCAATGTGGTTGACTCTTACCTGCCCTCTGAAAGGACTGTGAGAGCCACTCAGTTTGAGAGCAATTAGGGACAGGCATGGAATGCTGATCTGGCCATTGGTCCCCTTCTCCCACAAAAGAAGGAAAAATGTCTTTTGAAACCTCTAACACATGACAACATAAACCAGGTCAAAGTGAGATGACGTTTCAATATTGCAACTTACCGATTGAGACTTATCGACGAGAGTGTCAGCTGTGTCTGCTTGTTGACAGCATCCCCCTTTGAGCTGAGAAGTTGTGAGATCTGAGCACTACATCCAGGCTGAGACTCCCAGTACAGTGAGGGGTGGGGGGGGGGCGGGTGCTGCACTGTCAGGGGTCCTACCATCCAGCCGGCTTGTTAAACCAGCTTGTCCCACTCTCAGCTGGACAGGAAAAATCCCAGAGCATTCTCTGACAAACGGAAAGGGATTTCTCTCCAGTTTCCTGGCCAACATTTACCCCCTCAAATTTGAAACCGCCGAAGAAAAAAGTGATGGTCCGGTCATTTATCACACTGTTGTTTGTGGGATCTTCCTGTGCGCCTATTGGCTGCTGTTTTTCCCACACTCCAACAGTGACCGCTCCTCAAGAAAGTACTTCAGTGGCTGGATTGCAATTTGGGACATCCTGAGGTCATCCGAGGCACTACAGAAATGAAAGTCTTTCACTGGAAGGTCAGTATATACTCCCTTGTCACGTTGATCTTTCTGTGACAACTCCTCCTAACTCTTCCTCATGAAGTCCCTGTTAATCAAATCCACTGTTTGTACCATGCCTTGTAATATGTGCTGTACATAAAACTGAATAAAATACAATTTGTGCACAAAGTGCTTGTTTGTGTTCTATCAAATGCATGTCAACCTCAAAAACAAACCCTTGTGGGCAATTTTTATTTCTTTGCTTCTTGTCCCTCCTTCCTGCTCGACCCCTCGAGAATTGAACTGTTGGTTTGTTCGGTGCAATCTCAGGTTAACAACTTTCTGAAAGTTACCTTTAAGCATTTGGCTGCTCTACTGAGACATTCTGTGCAAAAGGCTAATAGGCTATTCCACTCTCGTAGACCTCACACCTGAGCGGCCACAAAGTTGCCATCAGATGGCTGAGTGAATGAAGGGAAATTCATTGGTTAGCAATTGTCAGTCCTCACCAACCTCCCGCCACCCCACCAGATTCTAATGGCACTGTGGCAGGGCAGTTTGGGGTAGCTATCCTCCCGAAAGCCATTGACTCAGTACAGAACAAGGATCAAGTTTAAGGCCAACTGACGACAAGAAGCACAGGGGACGGAATCCCACAAGTCTCTTTAACAGATTAAAATTCAGCATGCTAGGGATTACCACTGACCAGACTAGCCATATAAACACTGTGCCAAAGGAGTAAATCAGATACTAGGAATCCTGCAGTGAGTAACTCACCTCCTGACTCCCCAAAGCCTACCCACCCGCCTCAGGCGACTGACTGTGTGGAGTTTGCACGTTCTCCCCGTGTCTGCGTGGGTTTCCTCCGGGTGCTCCGGTTTCCTCCCACAGTCCAAAGATGTGCAGGTCAGGTGAATTGGCCATGCTAAATTGCCCGTAGTGTTAAGTAAGGGGTAAATGTAGAGGTAGGGGTATGGGTGGGTTGCGCTTCGGCGGGTCGGTGTGGACTTGTTGGGCAGAAGGGCCTGTTTCCACACTGTAATCTAATCTAATCTAATCTAATCTAATCACCATCTACAAGGCACAAGTCAGGGGTGTGATGGGGCACTCCCCACTTGCCTGGATGGGTGCAGCTCCAACAACATTTAAGAAACAGGACAAAGCAATTAAGTGGCACATCCACTCACACCATCACTGATGCTCAGTAGCAGCAGTGTGTACCATCTAAAAAGTGCACTGCAGAAATTCACCAAAGATCCTTAGACAGCACTTTCCAAACCTATGACTACTACCATCTAGAAGGAAAAGGGCAGCTGATATATGGGAACACCACCAGCTGCAAGTTCCCTCCAAGCCACTCGCTTCCCAACTTGGAAATATATCGCTATTTCCTTCAATGTTGCTGGTCAAAATCCTGGAATTCCCTCCCTAAGGGCATTGTGGGTTAACCCACAGTACATGGACTGCAGCAGCTCAAGAAGGCAGCTCACCCCCCACCTTCTCAAGGGGCAACTAGGGACCGACAATAAATGCTGGGCCAGACAGTGATGCTTATGTCCAGGAGTGAATTTGAAAAAATATATTAAATATTAATTATCAGAAGCTATTTTGGAGGATTCAGGACTCAGGCCCAGTCTGGCTTCCAGAGGTCCTTTCACCTTAATGCTGCCTTGGGTTTCAAAGTGAAATACCGGCTTACTTTTATTGAATTCTTCAGGGGGCACACTGAACAAACAGAAATAGAAGCTGAATAGATCAATTTCAACACAATTAGTGTCAAAACACATTCCAAAATCAGTGTCCCTGTACAAACATATTGCACTTGCATTTCCAATGCATCTTACCCCACTGCACATTCCAAAGAGCTTTGCACCCAGTGAGGGATTTAAAACATAGAACAATACAGCGCTGAACAGGCCCTTCGACCCTTGATGTTGCACCACCCTGTGAACTATTCTCAGCTCATCTACCTACACTATCCCAAAATCAGCCATGAGCTTATCTAAGCTTAAATCTCCCTAATGTGGTTGAGTTGACTACATTAGCAGGTAGGGCATTCCATGCTCTTACCACTCTCTGAGTAAAGAACCTGCCTCTGACATCTGTCTTAAATCTATCACCGCTCAATTTGTAGTTATGCACCCTCGTACAAGCTGACGTCATCATCCTAGGAAAAGGACTTTCACTATCTACCCTATCTAAACCTCTGATTATCTTGTATGTCTCTATCAAATCCCCTCTTAGCCTTCTTCTTTCCAATGAGAACAAACCCAAGTCTCTCAGCCTTTCCTCATAAGACCTTCCTTCCAGACCAGGCAACATTTTGGTAAATCTCCTCTACACTTTTTCCAATGCTTCCACATCCTTCCTGAAATGTGGGGACCAGAACTGTACACAATATTCCAAGTGAAACCTAACATAACGAAGGTGCAAGGAATGAGAAAAGGAATAAAGAATGGTTTTGGTGATACTGTTTGAGAGATAGGCATAAAGTCGTAGAGTCATAGAGATGTACACCACAGAAACGGACCCTTCAGTCCAACTCATCCATGCCAACCAGATATCCTAAAATGATCTAGACCGATTTGCCAGCATTTGGCCCATATCCCTCTAAACCCCTCCTATTCATGTACCCATCCAGAGGCCTTTTAATTGGCATAATTGTACCAGTCTCTACCACATCCTCTGGCAGCTCATTCCATACAATTAAACCCCTGCATGAAAAAGTCTCCCCTTAGGTCCTTTTTCAATCTTTCTCCTCTCACCTTAAACCTATGCTCTCTAGTTCTCCCACCCCAGGGAAAAGACCTTGTCTATTTACCCAATCCATGCCCCTCATGATTTTATAAATCTCTATAAGATCACCCCTCGGCCTCTAATGTTCCAGGGAAAATAGCCTCAGCCTGTTCAGCCTCTCCCTATAGCTCAAACCCTCCAACCCTGGCAACATTCTTGGAAATCTTATTGTCTTTCTCAAATACAGATGTGGATTCAAGCCCAGCTGCAACCTGAGTTTCTTTTCATTCATTCCTGAATGCAAACATCCACTGGCTGGGCCCAGCATTTATTGCCCGTCCCTAGCTGCCCCTTGAGAATGTGGGGGTGAGCTGTCTTCTTGAACTGCTGCAGTCCATGTGCAGTAGGTAGACCCACAATACAACAAAGGAGGGAATTCCAGGATTTTGACCCAGCGACAGTGAGGGAACAGTGATATATTTCTAAGTCGGGATGGTGAGTGGCTTGGAGGGAAACTTGCAGGGGGTGATGTTCCCATGTATCTGCTGTCCTTGTCCTTCTAGATGGAAGTGGTTGTGGATCTAGAAGGTGCTGTCTAAGAATTGTCTTGTATATGATACATATTGCTGCTCCTGAGCATATGATTAATGTTTGTGCATGCGGTGCCAATCAAGCGGCTGCTTTGTCCTGGATGGTGTGAAGCCTCTTGAGTGTTGTTGGAGCTGCACCCATCCAGCCAAGTAGGAAATATTCCATCAAACTCCTGATTTGTGCCTTGTAGATGGTGGGCAGGCTTTGGGGAGACAGGCCGCCTACTTGCGGAACGTTTCAGAGAACACCTCTGGGACACCTGCACCAACCAACCCAACCACCCCGTGGCTGAACACTTTAACTCCCCCTCCCACTCCGCCAAGAACATGCAGGTCCTTGGCCTCCTCCATCGCCAGACCATGGCAACACAACGCCTGGAAGAAGAGCGCCTCATCTGCCGCCTAAGAACCCTCCAACCACAGGGGATGAATACAGATTTCTCCAGCTTCCTCATTTCCCCTCCCCCCACCTTATCTCAGTCCCAACCCTCAGACTCAGCACCGCCTTCTTGACATGCAATCTTCTTCCCGACCTCTCCGCCCCTACCCCCTCTCCGGCCTATCACCCTCACCTTAACCTCCTTCCGCCTATCGCCCCTCTCCCAAATCCCTCCTCCCTACCTTTTATCTTAGCTTGCTTGGCACACCCTCCTCATTCCTGAAGAAGGGCTTATGCCTGAAACGTCGATTCTCCTGCTCCTTGGATGCTGCCTGACCTGCTGCGCTTTTCCAGCAACACATTTTTCAACTCCTGACTTGTGTCTTGTAGATTGTGGACAGGATTTGAGGAGTCAGGAAATGAGATACCTGCCACAGAATTCCTAGCCTTTAAATGGCCAGATTAGTTTGGTATTTTTTGTTCATTTATTTACGGGATGAGGACATTGCTGGCTAGGCCAGCATTTACTGCCCACAGGGCATTTATGAGTCAACTGCATACCTGCAGGTCTGGAGTCACATGTGGGTCAGACTAGGTAAGGAGGGCAGTTTCCTTCCCTAAGGGACATTAGTGAACCAGATGGGTTTTTCCTGACAATTGACAATGGATTCATGGTCATCATCAGATTCTTGAATCCAGATTTTTATTGAATTCAAATTCCAAAATCTGCCCTGGTAGGATTCAAACCCAGGTCCCCAGAACATTATCTGGGTCACTGGATTAACAGTCTAGCAATAATAGCACTAGACTATTGCCTGCCTTCAGTCCATGGTCATCCCCCAGGGATGTTATTGTGGGTAATTCAGCATTACTAATGCCATTGAATGATAGTTAGATCAACAGAATGCCTTGCAACAATTCACCAAGGTGCCTTCTGGAGCACCACCAAACTCATGACCACTTCACCCAAGCCCCTCAACCAAATGATCATTCTTCTCGTGTTGGCTGGGCATTTGATAGGCTATTCAACCATGAGAGGAATGCACCACCTGACCTCTCCTCACGTGCTGTGCAGGCACACCTCTAATAACGATTAAGAACTATCTTGGCTTGCTACCCCATCTCTCAATCCCACACTGATGTTTTGTCCCTGACCCAATATTGGGACTAGCTTGCTGAATATCAAATGATCTTCGGATATTCCCATTCTGCACTGCTACATGCCACTCATTTGAATAGCTGAAGGAATTGAGTTACATTCTTAACAATAGAGTCATAGAGTCATAAAGCACAGAAACAGACCCTTCAGTCCAACTTGTTCATGCTGACCATCATCCCAAACTAACTAGTCCCACTTGCCTGCATTTGGCCCATGTCCCTCTGAAAGTTTCCTATTGATATACCTATCCAAATGTCTTTTAAATGTTGCAACTATACCTGCATCTACCACTACCTCTGGCAGTTCACTCCACATATAAACCAACCTCAATGTGACAATGTCTCCGGTCCCTTTTAAATCTTTATCCACTCACCTTAAAATAATGCCCTGTAGTTTTGAGTTGCTCGACCCTCAACCTTTGCTCAATCGCCTATACTCTAATGAGAAAAGTCCCAGACTACTCTGATAACACAAACCTTCTAGCCCCAGCATCATCCTGATAAATCTTTTCTGCACCCTCTCCAATTTAATAATATCCTTCCTATAGCAGGATGACCAGAACTGTACACAGTACTCCAAAATTGGCCTCACCAATGTCCTGTATAACCTCAACATGACTCAATGCTCTTAGCAATGAAGGCAAAACTGCCAAATGCCTTCTTCACCACCCTGTCTGCTTGTGATGCCATTTTCAAAGAACTATGTACCCAAACCCCTAGATAGGGAAGAAAATACAGGGCCATTAGCAGAGATATTTATATCATCTACAGCTGGGAGACTGGAAGGTGGCAAATGTTGTGCCTTTATTTATGAAAGGCTCCTGGAAACTATAGATCAGTGAGTCTGACATCAGATGGTGGGTAAGTTGTTGGAGGGGATTCTGAGAGATAGGATTCACAGGCATTTGGAAAGGCTAGTACAGAGGAACCTCTATTATCCAAAGGACACAGGCTAGGAGTATTTTGTTCGGTTAATCGAATTCTGGATAATCAAATGCTGGATAACATAGTTTAGTTGAGCATTGGGACCTTGCAATCTTGCTGAATAAACCGATATTAGGATAATCAAATGCTGGATGATCGAGGTTCCTCTGTACTGATTAGGGATAGTTAACGTGACTTTGTGCATGGGAAATTGTGCCTCACAAACTTGAGTTTCTTAAGGATGTGATCAAAAAGGTGGATGAAGGCAGTATTTTTAAGTATTGTCTTACAGACTTTATGTTTGACAATGTTCCACATAGTAGACAGGAAAGTAAAGTTAGATGACATGGAATCCAGGGAGAGCTCAGCACTTGGATACAAAATTGGCTTGACAGGAAACAGAAGGTGGTGGTAGAGGGTTGTTTTTCAGACTAGAGGCCTGTGACCAGTGGTGTTCTGCAGGGTTCATTCAGGTCCACTCCTGTTTGTCTTTTATAGGGTGAATGTGTTAGGAGTGTCTGGAGTGATTGAGTGGCTAGTTTTCTCCCTGGTAGCTAAGAAGCTTGTAGCTTCAGCTCCCAGTGCTGTGCTGTCAGCAGTATCATCTGGATCAGGTGCTGAACAGTAACTTCCAGTGATCTCTCCCATCTGAAAGGACAAGGGCAGCTGATATGTGGGAACATCACCCCTGGAACTATTTCACTGTCTCTGGGTAAAGATTCTGGAAGACCCTCTCTAACAGACATCCCTGGATGTCTTAAAATGCAGAAAGGTGGATAAATCCTTGGGACTGGATCAGATGCACCCTCGAACTCTGTGGGAAGCTAGGGATGTGAATACTGGGCCCCTTGCTGAGATATTTGTATCATCAATAACCACAAGTGAAGTGCTATTAAACTGGAGGGTGGCTAAAGTGGTGCCACTATTTAAGGAATGTGGTAAGAAAAGCCCAGGGAACTGTAAACCGGTGAGCCTGACGTCATTGGTGGATAAGTTGTTGGAGGGGATTCTGAGGGACAGAATCTATATGTACTTGGAAAGGCGAGGACTGATTAGAATAGTCAGCATGGCTTTGTGCATCGGAAATCATGTCTCACGAACTTGATTGAGTTTTTTGAAGAAGTGACAAAGAAGGTTGATGTTGGCAGAGCGGTGGATGTTGTCTATGTGGACTTCAGCAAGGTGTTCAGCAAGGTTCCACGTGGTAGACTGGTTAGTAAGGTTAGATCACATGGTATCCAGAGACAGCTAGCTGTGTGGATACAAAATTGTCTTGAAGGTAACAGACAGAGGGCGGTGGTGGAGGGTTGTTTACCAGACTGGAGCCCTGTGACAACCAGTGTGCCACAAGGATCGGTGCTGAATTCACTACTTTTTATCATTTATATAAATGATTTGGATGTGAACATAGGAGGAATGGTACTAAGTTTGCAGGTGGCACCAAAATTGGAAGTATAGTGGACGGTGAAGAAGGTTACCTCGGTGTACAATGGGCCTTGAGCAGATGGGCCAATGGACCAAGGAGTGGCAGATGGGGTTTAATTTAGATCAATGTGAAGTGCTGCATGTTGGAAAGTCAAATCAGGGCAGGACTTACACAGTTCATGGTAAGGACCTAGGAGTGTTGCTGAACAAAGAGACCTTGGAGTGCAGGTTCATAGTTCCTTAAAAGTGGAGTCACAGGTGGATAGAATAGGGAAGAATGTGCCTTTATTGGTCAGTGCATTAAGAGTTGGGAGGTCATTGTGTGGCTGAACAGGACATTGGTTAGGCTACTTTTGGATTATTGTGTTCAATTCCAATCTCCCTGCTATAGGAAGGATGCTGTTAAACTTGAAAGGGTTCAGAAAAGATTTACAGGGATGTTGGTGGGATTGGAGGGTTTGAGCTATAGGGAGAGGCTAAATAGGCTGGGGATATTTTCTCTGGAGATTCAGAGGCTGAGGGGGTGACATTATAAAGGTTTATAAAATCATGAGGGGCACAGATAGGGTAAATCAACAAGATCTTTTTTTCCCAGGGTGAGGGAGTTCAAACCAGAGGGCATGGGTTTAAGGTGACAGGGTAAAGATTTCAAAGGGACCTAAGGGGCAACATTTTCATGCAGAGGGTGGTGCATATATGGAGTGAGCTGCCAAAAGAAATGGTGGAGGCTGGTACAATTACAACATTTAAAAGGCATCTGGATGGATACAATAGGCAATAGACAATAGGTGCAGGAGTAGGCCATTCAGCCCTTTGAGCCTGCATCACCATTCAATATGATCATGGCTGATCATTCCTAATCTGTATCCTGTTCCTGCCTTATCTCCATAACCCTTGATTCCACTATCCTTGAGAGCTCTATCCAACTCTTTCTTAAATGAATCCAGAGACTGGGCCTCCACTGCCCTCTGGGGCAAAGCATTCCACACAGCCACCACTCTCTGGGTGAAGAAGTTTCTCCTCATCTCTGTCCTAAACGGTCTACCCCATATTTTTAAGCTGTGTCCTCTGGTTCAGCACTCACCCATCAGCGGAAACATGTTTCCTGCTTCCAGAGTGTCCAATCCTTTCATAATCTTATACGTCTCAATCAGATCCCCTCTCAGGCTTCGAAACTCAAGGGTATACAAGCCCATTCGCTTCAGTCTTTCAGTGTAAGGTAATCCTGCCATTCCAGGAATTGACCCCGTGAACCTACGCTGCACTCCCTCAATAGCCAGAATGTCTTTCCTCAAATTTGGAGACCAGAACTGCACACAATATTCTAGATGCGGTCTCACCAGGGCCCTGTACAGCTGCAGAAGCACCTCTTTGCTTCTATACTCAATTCCTCTTGTTATGCTATTAGCCTTCTTCACTATCTGCTGTACCTGCATGCTTGCCTTCATTGACTGGTGTACAAGAACACCCAGATCTCTCTGTACTGCCCCTTTACCTAAATTGATTCCATTGAGGTAGTAATCTGCCTTCCTGTTCTTGCCACCAAAGTGGATAACCATACATTTATCCACATTAAACTGCATCTGCCATGCATCTGACCACTCACCTAACTTGTCCAGGTCACCTTGTAATCTCCGAAAATCCTCATCACATTTCACCCTGCCACCCAGCTTTGTATCATCAGCAAATTTGCTAATGTTATTGCTGATACCATCTTCTATATCATTAACATATATTGTAAAAAGCTGCGGTCCCAGCACGGATCCCTGCGGTACCCCACTGGTCACTGCCTGCCATTCCGAAATGGAGCCGTTTATCACGACCCTTTGTTTCCTATCAGCCAAACAATTTTCAATCCAATCTAGTACTTTGCCCCCAATACCATGCGCCCTAATTTTACTCACTAACCTCCTGTGTGGGACTTTATCAAAAGCTTTCTGAAAGTCCAGGTACACTACATCTACTGGATCTCCCTCGTCCATCTTCAGAGTTACATCCTCAAAAAATTCCAGAAGATTAGTCACGCAGGTTTTCCCCTTCATAAATCCATGCTGACTCTGTCCTATCCTGTTACTACTATCCAGATGTGTCGTAATTTCATCCTTTATAATAGACTCCAGCATCTTTCCCACCACTGAGGTCAGACTAACTGGTCTATTATTTCCTGCTTTCTCTCTCCCACCTTTCTTAAAAAGTGGTATAACATTAGCCACCCTCCAATCCTCAGGAACCGACCCCGAATCTATCGAACTCTGGAAAATAATCACCAACGCATCCACGATTTCCCGAGCCACCTCCTTCAGTACCCTGGGATGTAGACCATCAGGCCCCGGAGACTTATCAACTTTCAGACCTAACAGTCTCTCCAACACCAAATCCTGGCAAATATAAATTCCCTTAAGTTCAGGTCCTTCAGCCACTGTTACCTCAGGGAGATTGCTTGTGTCTTCCCCAGTGAACACAGATCTGAAGTACCCATTTAATTCTTCTGCCATTTCTTTGTTCCCCGTAATATATTCCCCTGTTTCTGTCTTCAAGGGCCCAATTTTAGTCCTAACCATTTTTTTGCCTTGCACGTACCTAAAAAAGCTTTTACTATCCTCCTTTATATTTTTGGCCAGTTTACCTTCGTACCTCATTTTTCCTCTGCGTATTTCCTTCTTAGTAATCCTCTGTTGCTCTTTAAAAGCTTCCCAGTCCTCCGTTTTCCCACTTATCTTTGCTATGTTATACTTTTTCTCTTTTAACTTTATATGTTTCTTAACTTCCCTCGTCAGCCACGGCCGCCCATGCCTCCTCCTGGGATCTTTCTTCCTTTTAGGAATGAACTGATCCTGCAACGTCTGCATTATACACAGAAATATCCGCCATTGTTCCTCCATGGTCATCCCTGCTAAGGTATTGCACCATTGAACTTTGGCCAGTTCCTCCCTCAAAGCTCCATAGTTCCCTTTATTCAACAGAAGTACTGTCTCTTCCGACTGTACCCCCTCCCTCTCAAATTGCAGATTGAAGCTTAATGTATTATGGTCACTACTTCCCAATGGCTCCTTCACTTCGAGGTCTCTGACCAATTCTGGTTCATTACACAATACCAGATCCAGAATTGCCTTCTCCCTGGTCGGCTCCAGCACCAGCTGCTCTAAGAATCCATCTCTGAGGCACTCCACAAAGTCTCTTTCTTGAGGTCCAATACCATCCTGATTCTCCCAGTCTACCTGCATGTTAAAATCCCCCATAACAACTGTAGTAACATCTTTGCGACAGGCCAATTTCAGCTCCTGATTTAACTTACATCCGACATCCAGTCTACTGTTTGGGGGCCTGTAGATGACTCCCAAGAGGGTCTTATTACCCTTAGTATTTCGCAGCTCTATCCACACTGACTCTACATCCCCTGACTCTAGGTCCCCCCGCGCAAGGGACTGAATATCCTCCCTTGCCAACATGGCCACCCCACCCCCTCTGCCCGTCAGTCTGTCCTTACGATAGCACGTGTAGCCTTGAATATTCATTTCCCAGGCCCTGTCCACTTGAAGCCACGTCTCAGTTATCTCCACAATATCGTATCTGCCAATTTCCAAAAGAGCCTCAAGCTCATCCATCTTATTTCTAATACTTCGTGCATTCATGTATAGTATTCTTAATTTGTTACTGCTCTCACCCTTCCCATCAACCCTTATTTCACTCAACCTTACAGCATGATGCCTTTCCGAGTTTTCTGCTTCATTAATACAGTTGTCTTTCTTGACTTCTCTTGTTCTAACTTTCCCTTCAATTTCCTTTTTAAACATCCAGCTTGTCCCCTCCCTCCGCTACTTAGTTTAAACGTAGCTGTGTTGCAGTAGCAAACCTGCCTGACAGAATGCTGGTCCCTAACCTATTAAGGTGTAAACCGTCTCTCTTGTAGAATTTATGCTTACCACAAAATATACCCCAGTAATCCAAGAACTTAAATCCTTGCTTCCTGCACCAGTTCCCCAACCACACGTTCAAGTCCATTATCTCCCTGTTTCTGGCCTCACCAGCCCAAGGAACTGGAAGCAAACCAGAGATAACGACCTTGGACGTCCTGCTTTTCAGACTACTTCCTAGTTCTCCGAAGTCCTGCTGTAGTATGTTCCTCCTCTTCTTCCCGACATCATTTGTGCCGACATGTACCACCACCTCTGGCTCTTCACCTTCGTCCTTGAGGATTTCCTGCACTCTGTCTGTGATGGCTTTAACCCTGGCACCAGGAAGGCAACACAACATCCTTAAGTCCCGCCTGCTACCACAAAAACCCCGGTCAGTTCCTCTCACAATGGGGTCCCCTATTACCATGGCTCTGTGTGATGTCCGACTCTTCCGCTCTGCCTCTGCGGCAACTTTTGATTGACAGACCTGGCCGCCTCGCAGACTGGTAGTGTCATCTGTCTCTACTGTTTCCAAAAGATTCAACTTGTTCCCGACAAGTACTTCGCCCGGGGTCTCTTGCACCTGTCTCCTCTCTGCCTTCCTCATCGTCTGCTCTCTTCTGCTCTCTTCTGGTATGATTGGTGTAATAACCTCACTGAAGGTCTTGTCCAGAAAGATCTCGTTCTCTCGGATGAGCCTAAGGTCCTCGAGTTCTTTCATCAGTGTTGCAATATGCTCGGTCAATCGCTGAATGTGCACACACATACATGAATAGAAAGGTTTAGAGGGATATGGGCCAAATGCTGGTAAATGGAACTAGATTAATTTAGGATATCTGGTTGACATGAACAAGTTGGACTAAAGGGTCTGTTTCCAGGCTATACACCTCTATGACTCTATGACTCTGTAACAGCTTTGTGAGTCTTCCTACTGCACATGGACTCCAGTGGTTCAAGAAGTCAGTTCATCACCACCTGCTCTTGGGTGGCATCGTGGTTCAGTGGTTAGCACTGCTGTCTCACAGTACCAGGGACCCAGGTTTGTTTCCACCCTCAGTCGACTGTCTGTGTGGAGTTTGCACATTCTCCCCGTGTCTGTGTGGGTTTCCTCCTGCAGTCCAAAGGTGTGTAGGTTAAGGTGGATTGGCTGTGGGATTCTGGGTGGGCTGTTCCCTGGAGGGGCAGTGTGGGTTTGATGGATGAAATGGCCTGCTTCCACAATTTGGAAATTCTATCATTCTCAAGGGCAACTAGGGGATGGACAATAAATGCTGACCCAGCCAGTGACACCCATGTCCAATCAGTGAATACGGATAAATAGAGTACATATTGCTGGGACTCTGTGTTTTGCCTTAAGGTTCTGGACTCTTAGCTTCTGACAAACCAGTTTTGCCTCTCTCTGTTAGTGAAGTCTTGAATCAATGTTCTCAGCAGGGGCCAGAGAATGCTGTTCATCTCAGGGCTGCAGGGTACAACTCAGTATCCAGCACTGAGACACATTAATTCATCGAGACATGTTGTTATTGATGTTTGCTGAAATTAGGATCAATGTCACACAATGTGTGCCAGTCATCAGTAACTGGATACCAGCCACACAAAAGAAAACAAGAGGATGTGATTGAAAATCTCTATTTCGAAGTGACTCATGTGGCTCTATCTATTTTCAGTTCCTATATTTATATTCCTCTCACTGCTGATGGAATGTTAGCCTCGGATCAGGAGGTAGAGCTCACAACACAAGCTCAGTGGGTCATGGTTTCGACCCTAACTTCAAACATAATCTACACTGGCATCTTAATGCTACACTTCCAGGATTTGTTGCCTTTCAAATGAGATGTTAACCCAAGGCCCCAGCTGGCATTCCAGGTGAGTTCAAAAGATCCCACAATGCTGGCTGTACAAGAGCAGAGCTCTCCATAGTCTCCAGGCCAATATTTATGCCTTAAACAACATCATTAAAAATGGATTGGAGGCAGCAAAATCAATGATCTGGACAGCGACTGTGGAGAGAGTTAATGCTTCAGATCAATAAGGGGTGCATTAGAAGTGCAAGTTCCTCCTTCACAAGAGAGAAATGGGCCAGTTTGTCTCTGTCGGTTGCACTCCCTCTCAACGTCAGAGAGCTGCAGCTTTTAACTCTGTCACAAACACCGTGCACTATTTAACCATGTTGTTGAGACTTTAAACCGGAGTCACATTGACCTGTTGGACAAACAAATCAATGTAAAGGGGGTTAGCCTGTATTCCATGTTTTTCTGTTATTTCGCTTCTCCCTTTGAGCCCGCGCCCCTCGCTAACAGCAATGCAAACAGGCAGAACCCAGTATGTACATCGACCCCCTGTCAGTACACAGCTCTCGACTGTACCTCCTGGTGGTGACACATGGGAACTGGATCCCTCACAGCTCCAGGCCAAAGCTTCTCAGGAACCTGGAGGAAGTTTGGCGCTGGGATCGGCAGTTTGCCAGCCCCTAGCATGTGGACCCACCCTGGCACTCAAACCCCCAGCGATGGGCACATAACTCTGATGTGGGGGGACCTCAGGAGAGCCATAAACCCCGACAGAAAAGCTGGACTGAAGCCCAAAGGTGGAGTGATGCCTGTCATCCTTCTGGTAGCTCCAAAATGTGGTGGGAAAATGGGGATCCTGGTGTTCGGCAGCTCAGAGATAAGATAAATGTTGCCCAGATTAGTGGCCAGGAACACTGTAGGAGAGCATGGATTGACACAGCATGGGAGAGCAATTACAACTGAGAACCCCAATTTGATTGGTTTAGATTAGAAGTGCTGCAGGCTGTCTCCTGTGGTGGGACCCACCATGTCTCCCTGGTCAAACACTGGCCACACACAGCCCAAACTGCAAGATGCTGACCCCCACATCCTGTCCAGGTCAATGATTGGAATCACTGCTCAACAAGTGAAGAGAGTTTATCGCACTCAGCAAAATAGCAACATGAGGGGAGGTAATGGCCTGCAGGAAAACTGATCCAACCACTCTGGGGATACGGGTTTGAATCCCACCATGGGAAATAGAATCTGCATTTAATACAAATCAGGAATGGGGATGACCATGTGGGAGTTTGTTGTACAATCTGTTTCCCCAATGTCTTTAGGGAAGGAAGTCATACAACCCCTACAGATGTGGGAACAGGCCCTTCTACCCAACAAGTCCACACCAACCTTACGAAGAGTATCCCACCCAAACCCATTCCTCTACATTAACCCCAATAATGCAACTAACCTACACATCCCTGAACACTACAGGCAATTTAGCATGGCCAATTCATCTAACCGGCACATCTTTGGATTGTGGGGGGAAACTGGAGCACCTGGAGCAGACCCACACAGACACGGGGAGAATGTAGAATCTCCACACAGACAGTCACCCAAGACTGGAATCGAACCTGGATCTCTGGTGCTGTAAGGCAGCAGTGCTAACCACTGAGCCACTGTTCCACCACATCTGATGGTGGATGTCCTTACTCTGGTCCAGCCCATGTGTGACCCCAGCCACACAACAATGTGACTGACTCTTAACAGCCCTCCGGATAATACGTGCTGACCCAGTCAATGACTGAATTTTTTAAATTTCAAAATGAAAGAAGAGGCCAACTCTGAACAGACTGGAATGTCAGGAGCATGGAGAGGGGACGTGTAGCCAGCACAAGGCACAGGGAACATACGAGGCTGAATATTGCTGTGGTCTCACTACACGCACCGGGCTCCCTGGGAGTGGATCACTTCCCTCTGGAAGAGTTCAGAAGGAACTCTTAAATAAAGACGAAGTCTGGCAGCCACAGAATTTTGTCTTTATCTGAAACAAACACAGAGACGAGTCACATGGGATTCTGTTCCTCTCTCAAAGATGCTGCCAGACCTGCTGAGTTTCTCCAGCATTCTCTGTGCTTGCTGCATTAGGAACTTGCCATTCTTCATGATAAAATCATCCAGAAATGATTCAGAACATGTTCTCTCCATCTGCCTCTTGACTCAGACAGGGCCAGTTTACTTCCTGGCTATCTGAACTCCAGCACTGTGGTGCAGAGGTGTGGCGCTGGAACAGCACAGCAGGTCAGACAGCATCTGATAAGCAAGAGAGTCGACACTTCGGGCAAAACTCTTCATCAGGAAGTCCTGATGCCTGAAACGTCGATTCACTTGCTTCTCAGATGCTGCCTGAATGTCGTGCTTTTCCAGCGCCACACTTTATCAACTCTGACTTTCGAGCATCTGCAGGCCTCACTTTCCTTTGGGGCAGAGGTAAAATCCCAGGTCTATGATGAAGCATCAGCGGAATCAGTAATTCAGAACATTTGTAACAACTGAGGAGATTTCAACACAAGAGTCAGGGTGTGGACTGGGAGGTGTAACCCTCTTGCCTCAGGCACAGTGGTCTGGGGAAGGTAAATGAGAATGAACAGAAACTATTGGCGTTTTGCTGCTACCATGAGCTTTGTGTAGTAACTAAAAACCAGGTCTCACTGTGTCCCAGAGTTCAGGATATTGACAGCAGCAGGATGTGATCACAGAGAGTGGCATGGTGGCTCACAGTGCCAGACACCTGAGTTCGATTCCAGCCTCAGGCGACCGTCTGTATGGAGTTTGTACATTCTCCCTGTGTCAGTGTGGGTCCCCTCCGGGTGCTCCAGTTTCCACTCACAGTGCAAAGATGTGCAGGTTAGGGTGAATTGACCATGGGAAATGCAGGGTTACAGGGAGAGAGTAGGTGTTGAGTCTTTGTGGGATGCTCTTTAGAGGGTCAGTATGGGCTGAATGGCCTGCCCCCCATGCTGTAGGGATTCTATAATCATTAGCAGACACGACTGTCAACACCATTCTCCTCTCACACAGCACTGTGATACTGATCACTTCCTGTTGCGTGTCAGGGTTAGGATATAACTCTTGGCAAAGGGTTTCCAATCAAATCAGAAATATTGTTCCCGTATCACTTTACCCACACAGCTACTCAACAACTTTATTGAATAGTTATACACTGCATAGCGTTCAGAAGTGAAATGGAACATAATCCAAGATACCATCTACAATAAACTGATGTGGCTGCGGCCTGACCTCGATAAATCCTCCAGCCAACATTACCGTTTAAATTATGAACATCCTGGTCTTGTCACAAGCTTTGAACCATCTTTTTCCATTACATCCTCTCTTCACAATCTATTTAGATCTTCAGAACTGAAGAAGAGTCACATTGGACTCTCCACAGTTACTGCCAGACTTGCTGAGGTTGTCCAGAAATCTCTGTGTTTGTTTTTGGCCTTTAGTGCAGTTATTTTAAGGCCCTTCACCCCACTTCTTCAGGAAGGTGTTTCTAACCTTAATTATAGAGCTCTGAAATACTCCCAAGGCTCCATCTTCTCGCAGACCCGGTCACTTGCCAATGTGACTTTGTTTTACTGCCTTCCTCACCCACACCACACCTTTCTCCTGAACCTCTTACTAACCCTGAGGTGGAAGTTTTCTGCTGGACAGCTGCTTTGAGCTCTGCTACTGGTGCCATTACCTGCCTTTCCACTGAGGAACTGACTGGCTATCCAAACTCAGTCATGTCCTTAAAGCAGAAAACTCACTCGTCTTGTGAAAACCCTTTCTTCGGGGTCATTTTTTTTTCTCATTGTTGCTACCTCAAGATTCTTATGCAACAATCCTTACGCTGCCATCATGTGTGGTAGTGTTTGTTTAGATTAGATTAGATTAGATTACTTACAGTGTGGAAACAGGCCCTTCGGCCCAACAAGTCCACACTGCCCCGCCGAAGCGCAACCCACCCATACCCCTACATTTACCCCTTACCTAACACTATGGGCAATTTAGTATGGCCAATTCACCTGACCTGCACATCTTTGGACTGTGGGAGGAAACCGGATGTTGATCTATGATTGGGGTAGATTGATTCTACCAATCCATGTTCCAACATCATGTCTCGCAGTAATGGAGGATAAACCATGGCTGAATCTTAACTAGAAGTGGGACTTGTCCTCTGCAACGTGATACAATTTATTGTGTGATTGCAATCAGTATAAATTACATTGATTAGTTTTGCATTATTATAAAGAATTGGAGATGATACATCTGCCTCCAGCTGGGCATCTTGTTTGACTGCACACTTCTCCACCAAAGACTGCGTGACATCATCCAATTCTAAACGCTCAGCATTTGGAAACCAACAGTGGGAGAATGCTAACAGATTGAAGGCTCACAATATTGTGGCAGAACCTGTTATCAAAACCAACTGGTCCACTGTCATCAATTGCACAAGATGGCCAAACCAAAAAAACTCTGAGGGCAGTGACAGCTTCTCCAAGTAAACTCCGACAAACAGTTAGGAGGCACAGCAACGATGTCTGGTTTTAACTATGCTGGAATATTCAGATGTCCTTTGACACAGGGAATACTAGGAGCATGTGTGAAGACTTCAGAAAGGCAATAGATCTATCAGCAAGGAAAATAGCTTCATAGGAAACAAAGGATGCTCCTCCATCCAAGGCCCCAATCTTTGCACATCCGGCAGAGATTTTCCTGCACATCCAAACACCTCATCTGCTGTGTCTGTTGCTCTCAATGTGGTCTCCTCTACATTGGGGAGACAGGATGCCAACTTGTGGAATGTTTCAGAGAACATCTCTGGGACACCCACACCAACCAGCCCCACTGCCCTGTGGCCAAACACTTCAACTCCCCCTCCCACTCCGCCAAGGACATGCAAGTCCTGGGCCTCCTCCACTGCCAAACTCTAGCCACTCGACACCTGGAGGAAGAAAGCCTCATCTTCTGCCATGGGACCCTCCAACCACACGGGATTAGTGTGGATTTCACCAATTTCTTAATCTTCCCTTCCCCCACCTTATCCCAGATCCAACCCTCCAACTTGGCACTGCCCTCTTGAACTGTCCTACCTGAGCATCCACCTTCCCATCTATCTGCTCCACCCTCTTCTCTGACCTATCACCTTCAACCCCCCAACCTCTATCTCCCTATCACATAGCCAGCTACCTTCCCCCAGCCCCATGCCCCTCCCATTTATCTCTCAGCCCCCTTGGGCCACCCCACATTTCTGATGAAGAGCTTATGCTCAAAACCTCAACTCTCCTGCTCCTCGGATGCTGCCTGACCGGCTGTGCTTTTCCAGCACCACACGTTTTGACTCATAGGACACAAATGCAGGGGAGGTCATGACTGACTGCAGTGGTGAAGAGATGAATTCAACACTACCTTGAGTTGTATTCTAGAGGAGGACTGGGTCACTGAGGATGTTGTACTCACTACAGAAAGCTTGTGTGTTATGATGTTAAACCTACAGTACAGCAGTTTAGCAAAGTTCTAGACTCCTTCATGGTGATCAAGTTCCAGGAGCTGCTATGGTATACCCTGAACTCATCAAAAGCAGGAAACCACACACCTGCAGTAACTGCACAAACTGCTCATTCTCTGCTGGAGGGAGGGTGTAGTGGTCCGGGTGTGAATGATGCAAAGATAAGATGTAGGTGCACAAGTAGGGCATTCAGCCAATCGAGTCAGCTCTGTCATTCACTGAGATCGTGGCTGATCTGATCTTCAACTCCACTTTCCTGCCTTTGCCCCATAACCCTGTGCTGGTCAACACAACTCTTTGTTAAACATCTCGTGGGGTGGCTCAGGAACATGCAGTGTCTGTCTTGTTCACTGCAGAGGAAGGTAATGGGTTGAGAAGGCGCAGGTTAATGGCGTTTGATTTCCCTGGACTCTCTTCTGTCTGAGAGCATTTTAGTTTCTCTTTGTTTCTTTCCAAGCTCCCCAAAGTAGGCAGCTCCCAATGATCATGGTGAAGTATACTTGTGGTGCAGTGGTAATGTCCCTTCCTCTGAGATAGGAGGCCCGGGTTCAAGACCCACCAGCTCCAGAGGCTAGATTAATTAGATTAGATTCCCTACAGTGCGAAAACAGGCCCTTCGGCCCAACAAGTCCACACCGACCCTCCGAAGAGTAACCCAGTCTCATTCCCCTCTGAATGATGCACCTAACACTATGGGCAATTTAGCATGGCCAGTTCACCTAACCTGCACATCTTTGGACTGTGGGAGGAAACCGGAGCACCCGGAGGAAACCCACGCAGACACAGGGAGAATTGTGTAATAACATCTCTGAACAGGTTGATTAGGGAACATCCAGAGATCATGGCTGTCAGTGACTGTCTCCCAGATTTCAATGTCAATGATCACACTACATATCCTGCTCATGTATGTCCTTGCCTGGCTCTGAGTACCCAGGAGCCTGTGAATCATTGACCAGGTTAAGGCTTGAAGTGTGAGTAAGAAATTCTCTCCCTTTTTTCTTGGTCAATATTCCTCCTCATTCCACTCCTAACATGAAGGAATGAACAATGCCTGTTCTGAGATGCTGCTGTGCACAAAATGAATGCTCCATTAGCCTATGCAACAAAGAAGTAAATTATTCCGTGTAGCATTTTCATGTGCCATTGGGATTTATCCATTAATTTTGCATTGTTTATGAGATGCAAAGCAACTCTATTCCTTTTGGCGGTGCTGATGAGCCATGAGTGGATGAGGAGCTCACCACCGCCCCCTAGCAGTAATATTATGGAACTGCAGGTCTTCTCCACAATGATGGGAGAATTGGCAGGACAGCGGCACAAAGCATAGGAGCTGACAAGTAGGAGCTGAAGAAGACCATTTGACCCTTTGAGTCTGTTCAACCATTCAATACATTTCAGGGGGACCTTCTACCTCACATTCACACACACACACACACACACACACACACACACACACTGTCCCTCAGTACAGCCACGACCCAGAAAAACTCAATCTTGAGTAAACCCACCAGCAAACAGTGAGAGCCCTCTGGAATAGAGAATTTCAAAGATTCACTGCCATCTGAGTGAAGAAATTTCTCTTCATCTCAATCACAAATAACCCAACTCCCTACTGTGAAACTGTGACCCCGCATTCTAGATGCCCCCGCCCCCACCCCAGCCCAGCCAAGGGGAAACAACCTTTCAATGCCTATTCCATTAAGCTTTTGAAGATCATCTCTCATTATTCTCAGTATCAAAGCCATTGACCAATTCTACGCAATTAGAGCTTTGTTGTGACTACATTTATAAAATGTCGCAGTCTATTCTCCGGATATTGGAACTTCCCTAAACAGCTGGATATTGTTGTTAGGCCAGTATCATCCCCACACTATATAAATTATCCGTCATTTCTATCTCTGGTCCCACATGCTGTTTTATCTCAAATGCATAAAACAATTCTTTTCAAAGAATATTGCTGTGAAAGATTCCTGCAGCTTGCATCTGCACCAGGATCGTCTTTGACTGGTTTTGCTACTCTAACCCTTCCTCTAACATCAGTCTATAGGGCTCACTGGTATTCAGTGATGAAGGATTAACAACAAATCAGTCTTTGCAATACAGGCATGCACTTGACTCATAAGAAGTAGCTTATTAATGTAATCTGACAATTGTACTATTAAAGCACACTTTGTGGGGAGTTAGTTAGCTCAGACAGTAGGTTTGTGATGCAGAGTGACACCCACAGCACAGATTCAATTCCTGTATCAGCTGAGGTCCTGTCTTCTCAACCTCACCCCTCTCCTGAGGTGTGGTGACCCTCAGGTTAAACCCCATCCGTCATCTCTCAGTAATGAGAGAGCAGCCAGTGGGACTATGACGACTTTACTTTCCTATAGTATATTTGAAGGAGACGTGTGTCAGGGAAATTTGAATTCAATAAAAAAATCAAATAATGAAAGCAATGTACTGGGGGATGTTGGAAATTGGAAATAAAAACAGAAATACTAGAGCAACTCAGCAGGTTTGACAGTATCTGTCAACAGAGAAACTAAGTTAATGTTTTAAGTTGAATATGACACTTCTTTGAAATAATCTTTTTAAATAAGAAACATATGTATCCCAGGATAGTCAAAGTTACATGGTTTTTACCAGGAGGGGTACGTCTGTCAGTCTAGAACAATTACAATTAGAATTGTCTAGCTCTTGCCAGACACTGTCCCGTATATCCCAGAGGGTGGAATTACACAATTGTTTCTTATTAACTCCTTCAGGCTACAGCCATACATAACAAATATGTTAGCTTGACACAAATATCAAGCCTCCTTTGGCAGCAACGTGAGCAATTCAAAATGGGCAACAAATTTGGGCTAGTCACATCTCACGAATAAACTTCGAGGGCATCTTGTTTGAAAACTCATAACGTTCATTTGATCCCAAGCTCAAAGAATAAGTGTGTGCTGGAAGTAACAGAATATAAATATGTTCAAACAAGGAGCAGGTGCCAGAGGTCACACAGAGATTGTTGAATGCAAGGTTGTTTAATATTTAAATGATTGAGAGAGACAGGATAAGCATTAGGAATGTGAAGATAGAAGTGATGCCCTCTATGTAGAATGACCCCTGGAGGACAGGACAGGCCAGCAGATACCAATCAATGCCTTAAAGTGTGGGTGTGGAGGAGGGCTATCTCCCAGGAGGAGAGACAAAGACATAGGACTCCAGATGTTTGACATAAGGAATAGGAGCAGGAGTGGGCTATCTGGCCCATTTGAGCTTGCTCTACCATTAAATAAGACCATGGCTGGACTCAGTTTCACTTAGCCACCCGCTCACCATAACCATTAATTCCTTTACTGTTCAAAAATCTATCTTTGCCTTAAAAATATCCAGTGAGGTAGCCTCCACACTGTTTCACTGGGCAGGGGATTCCAGATTCACAACCCTTTGGGTGAAGAAGTTCCTCCTCAGCTCAGTCCTATGTCTGCTCCCCCTTATTTTGAGGCTATGCCCCCTAGTCCTAGTTTCAGCCACCAGTGGAAACAACCTCCCTGATTCTATTTTATCTATTCCCTTCATAGTTTTATATGATTCTATAAGATCTCCACTCATTCTTCTAAATTCTAATGAGTACAGTGGAAATAGCATTCAATTCTGGCCTCCTGCTATATTGTGAAACTTGAAAGGGTGCAGAAAAGATTTGCAAGGATGTTTCCAGGTTTGGAAAGTTTGAGCTATAGGGAGAGGCTGAACAGGCTGAGGCTGTTTTCCCTGGAGCGTTGAAGGCTGGGGGGTGACCTTATAGAGGTTTATAAAATCATGAGGGATTTGGATAGGATAAATAGACAAGGTATTTTTCCCAGGTTAGGGGAGTCCAAAACCAGAGGGCGTAGGTTTAGGGTGAGAGGGGAGAGATTTAAAAGAGACCTAAGGGGCAACTTCTTCACGCACATGGTGGTGCGTGTATGGAATGTGCTGTCAGAGGAAGTGGTGGAGGCTGGTACAATTAAACAATTAGAAGGCATCCAGATGGGTATATGAATAGGAAGGGTTTAGAGGGAAATGGGCCAAGTGCTGGCAAATGGGACTAGATTGGGTTGGGATATCCGGTCGGCATGGACGGGTTGGATGGAAGATCTGTTTCTGTGCTGTACATTTCTACGACTCTATAAAAACAGAAAGTGCTGGAGAAATTCAGCAGGTCTGACAGCATCTTGGGTCCAGTGACCCTTCTTCAGAATTGCATCAGTTGTGAAGAAAGATTTTTTTTTAATTACTCATGGAATGTGGGCATCACTGGCTGGGCCAGCATCTATTACCCATCCCTAATTGCCTTTGGATACACTGACTGCTTTGCTGAGCCATTTTAGAGGCAGCTCAGAGACAACCACATCGCTGAGTCTGGAGTCACATGTCGGCCACACCAGGTAAGATCAGCAGATTTTCTGCCCTGAAGGAAATTAACGAACCAGATCAGTTCTTATTAAAGTCAACAATGGTTCCATGGTCACCATTAAATTTATAAACAGAAATTGGTGGAAAATTTCAACAGTAAAACTCACAGAGACCCAATGCAAAAGACAAAGACGATGTTAATTCTGGTTCTGAAGATGAGTCACACTGGACTGGCAACATTAATGCTGTTTTTCTATCCACAGATGCTACCAGACCTGCTGAGTTTCTCCAGCAATTTCTGCTTTTATTCCGGATTTGCAGCATCTGCAGTATTTTGCTTTTATTATTAAATGTCATTTTGATATTGAATTCCAATTCTACCATCTGCCCTGGTGTAATTCAGGCCACAGCCCCTAGGACATTCGCTACTCACCATGTCGCCTCCCTTCCATTGATGAGACCAAACACAGACTGGGTGCTCACTTTGTGGACCACCTCTGCATGTAAGAATGACCCTGACCTCCAAATTGCTTGCCTTTTCAATACACCAGCTTTTGAAATGATTGGAATGATTGATTGTTATTTGCATTTTACAGTAAAATACAGCAAA
This sequence comes from Chiloscyllium plagiosum, assembly GCF_037043375.1. Lineage (NCBI taxonomy): Eukaryota > Metazoa > Chordata > Chondrichthyes > Orectolobiformes > Hemiscylliidae > Chiloscyllium > Chiloscyllium plagiosum. The sequence continues at coordinate 6,207,578 of NW_028270155.1, read as the reverse complement.
AAACTTCAACTGCCGCCACAGTCCAGCGTCATTTTGAATTGGTTAAGGATAAAAAGAAGAAAAGGATGTAACAGAGAGTCCACCTTCATTCTGCCACCTCTGCTGTAAGTCCTGATCTGGCTCACCAACAACACCTGGTCTGCTAACCCTCCACCATCCCTCTTCCACCCAGTACAATGAAGGGTATGTACATTAGTCTGATCTTAGAGTAGGATAAATGGTCAAGGGCTGAAGGGCCTGTACTGTTCTATGTTCTATAAACAACACTCATGTTGTGCTCAGGTACTTTCCAGCCTCAAGGTCTCAGCATTGAATTCAATAACTTCTGAAACTGAGGACTTCTTGTCTGCTTTTTAATTTCCTTACATTCTCTTACCATGCCCGCCCACCCCACCACAGCTTTTTGTTGTGTTTGTGTCTTGTTTATTTTGCATTCAGTTGCAATTCACCAGCATTCACACCTTCATTTTTTTCCCTTTTCTGTTTCACTTTGATGATGCCCCTGGGTCATACTGTCTGGCCTATTGTTCCACCTCTGCCTCTGTGAAAAGTATAAAATAACTTATTTTTCCAACACATTTTGTTTCCAGTGGAAAGGTCATTGGATTCGAAATGTTTTCTCTGTTTCTCTCTCCACAGGTGCTGCCAGACGTTTAGTTTAATTCATTCGTAACAATGTCACTGGCTAGGCCAGTGTTTATTACCCATCTGTAGGTGCCCAGAGGGCAGTTAGGAGTCAACCACATTGCTATGGGTCTGCAGTCATGTGGACCAGACTAGATGGCAGTTTCCTTTCTTAAACGGCATCAGTGAGACAGATGGCTTCATCATAGAATCCCTAACAGTGTGGAAACAGGCCATTTGGCCCAACAAGACCACACCAACCCTCCAAAGAGTATCCCACCCATTCCTCTACCCCATTACTTTACATTTCCCCTGAGTAATGCACCTAACCTACACATCTCTGAACACTGTGGGCAATTTCCCATGGCCAATCCACATAACCTGCACATCTTTGGACTATGGGAGGAAACCGGAGCACCCGGAGGAAACCCATGCAGACAGTCACCTGAGGCTGGAATCAAATCCCCAAAAATTGGCATTGGATACATGGGCATAGTTAGACTCTTAATTCCCTTAGTGATCTCAATTCTGAGGAAGAGTAACTCAACCAAAAACATTAACTCTGATTTCTCTCCACAGATGCTGCCAGACCTACTGAGCTTTTCCAGCGACATCTGTTTTGGTTCTTAATTTCAGGTGTTTGTCAAATTCAAACTCCACCATCTATCATGGCAGCATTTGAATCCAGATAGCCAGGACATTAAAAACAAAATCAGAAGTTGCTGGAAAAACTCAGCAGGTCTGGCAGCATCTGTGAAGAGAAATCAGAGTTAACGTTTTGAGTCTGTTGACCCTTCCTCAGCACCGCAGGATATGACCTGGGTCTCTACATTAACAGTCCTGATGAAGGGCTTTTGCCTGGAACGTTGATTCTCCTGCTCCTCGGATGCTGCCTGACCTGCTGTGTTTTTCCAGCGCCACATTCTCAATTCTGAGCTCCGGCATCTGCAGTCCTCACTTCCTCCTGTATTAACAGCCCAGCAATACCAGGCCATCTCCTTCCCTTGCTGAGCGTCTTCGGTGTTTGTTCCCCAGGACATTACCTGGATCTCTGTAACAACAAACTACAGGGACAGTATCAGTGGGGCACCGCCTCCCCTAAAGGGAAAGAAAACAGAAATCTCTTGCCCTCCCGGGCCGGTTTCCTGGAGCATCGCCCTCGGTGAAACAGTGAAGTGATCAGGGTCCGAATGCAGGCAGCATTGCGCAGGAGCACTTTCAGTTTGCCATTTGCCTGTCACAGTTAGGGTGAGGGAGACAGACAAGAGCAAACTTGCCCCTGGAGCTGGGAAGTTGAGTGAAGGGCGAGCGGCTGATGGATACATTGTAGCGCGGAGGGAGAGTTTGATACATTTCAGGACATTGATACACTGTATCCAGCCGGCTGGGGAATTCCCCTCCTGCAACATGGGCGGCTGCAGCAAGGCAGAACTTTACCAAAAGTTCCTGGCTTCCTACCAGAAGGATTTCGTCTCCGGCAGCCTGTGTCCCTGCGCCGAGGGTGAGCAGCTCCGCCGGGGGAAGGAGCTTCTCGATTCGATGGCCTCTCCCCGCCAGCGCTTCCCGCTGCTGGATTTCTACCGCCTGGCGCTGGGCTTTGTGGAAGCCAAGAGCGGGGAGGGCAGCGGACAGCAGTCTCTCTTCGCCCTCGGGAAAGCCTTTGAGCTGCTGGAGCTGATCTGCATCAACCTGTACCTGTGGCCCTGGAGAAAGGAGATCAAGTCGATCAAGGTCTGTGTTGGGGCGGGGGGGGGGGTCTGGCAAGTGGGGTTGGCTGGACGAGGGATCTCTGAGTGGGGTCAGGATCACTGTGGCCGGCAGTGACATTAGAGGGTGACATTGTCAGGTCAAGCTAGTGAAGGGACCTACTCTGGGTTTCAGTTTCCTTGTAATTCCCGCAACTATTTCCCTCGTCACCTCTCCATAAACACCACACACCTCTCCCCCCCCCCCCCCCCGTTTCATTTTCAAAATTGTAACTGAGCGTCACTGATACAGACATTTCGATTTGGAAGAATTCAGAATTACAACATTGAGAGTATTTCACTCAAGAGGGTTGGGAGTTCTCCATCGCGGGGGACTGAGGAGGTTCCAGGTTGGGATATATTTAAGGCCGGGATTGCTGGAGTTTTGGAGTCTCCGGAAATCACGGGAGGCAGAGAGTGGGCGGGAAAGTGGAATTGAATTCCGAAGTTTTCGCATCGTACAGTGTAGAAGAGGTCTTTTGGCCCACCAAGCACCGTGTAAAAGATCCCCCATGATAGTGTTGGATGCTAGACGCGGCTTGATGGGCTGAATGGTCTCCTCTTGTTCCTGTCTTCTGTGGGGAGGTACTTTCTGGTCCCAGTTTCTACACACTGCATTCCTACAACACACTTTCCCTGTAACCCATTCGGAAGGGTCAGTGTATGGTAACACTTGCTTTTCAGGGGGTCTGCACAGCGCTGGAGAGGTTAAAGTGAATGTAGCCATAACTGCCCCCTCCCCTGGAAGGTGCTGGCATTGACCCACCCCAAACATTCTCCAGCAGCAGACCCTAAAGCAACTCCAAATGCATTTCAGGGACACAGAGAATAAGAGGAGCCTAAAAGTTCACCCAAGTGTGGGGACTAGAGTCCCCCTGACCTTGTTCAACTCCAGCTATGTGTCATTGTTTACTGCGTTACATGTTCTCCTGGGAAACTGATGCTGCCATTCCCACGTGAATGCCGATGCAACAACAACTTTATTTAGCAATCTCTTAATGAAATCAAACATCCTTGGGCACATCAGGGGACTGTTACTCAGCAAAAGGACAAAAGATAAGAGTCAAGTGTGGAGGGATTGTCTTAGGAGCAAAGGCTAAACAGGTTGGGACTCTACTCACTGGAGTTTAGTGGAGAGAGAGGTGATCTCATTGAAACATACAGAATTCTTAAGGGGTTTCACAGGGTCAATGCTGGGAGGATGTCTCCCCTCAAAGGAGAGTCTGGGACCAGAGGGCAAAGTCTCAGAATAAAAAGACACCAATGTAAGACTGAAGAGGAATCTCTTCTCTCCAAGGATTGTGAGTCATTGGAACTCACATTGAGCTGTGGAGGCAGAGTCCTTGTGTACATTTAAGGTTGAGATGGGTTCTTAATCAGTCGGCACATCAAGAGATATGGGAAAGGATCGGAAAGTGGACGTGAGGAGTATTGGATCAGCCAGTTGAATGGTGGAGCAGACTCAAGCAGCTCATCCCTTATTCTTGCTCCTCTTCCTCATGGTCTTATTAGACCGAGTGTGGCATCACGTAGCCAAGCAAACCTGGAGGGAGTGGGATGTGAAGGGGGAGGGAGGAACTCTCTGCTGGTTGGAGTCATACTAGGCAGATAGGAAGGTAATTGTTGGAGATCGGTCATCTCAGCTCCAGGACATCTCTGGGTAGTGTCCTCAGCTCCATTGCCACACTGAACCAAACCATAAATTGGAGGAACAACACCTCATCTTCCGCCTGGGCAGCCTACAGTCCGGAGGACTCAACATCAAGTTCTCCCTCCCAGCCCCCGACTCCCTTCCCAGCCCCTCCCTCTCCCTTCCTTTTCTTTGATCGACCCTTCCTGCCAGCCACCAACCAGAAAGCCGCACCCGCCACGACGTGGAGCTTTACTTCCGCCACTGCCATCTCCTCCATGCCTTTGACAAAATCTCCCAGCCTCCCTCTGAGGACCCTGTCTCCTGCCTCCACCCACTCACCCCCTACCAGCCTTGTACCCACCCTAGACCTCTTCATTGCTGACTCCTGACGTGACATCAGCCGCCTCAATTTCTCCACCCCCCCCAAACCAACTCCAACCTCACTCTCTCCGCACCAACCCCCGTTTCACCATCAAACCCGCTGACAAAGTCTGTAGGGCAGACCTCTGTGTCACAGTGGCCGAACACCAGCTCTCCGACACCATGTCCTACCTCCCCCTTGACCATGATTCCACTTCGACCCATCAAACCAAAATCATTCGCACTGTTCATGCCCTCATCTTCCCTCCAACCTTATAGTCCCCCAGCCTTGCACTGCCTGGTTCTATCTGCTCCCCAAGATCCACAAGCCCAACTGCTCCAGCCAGTTCATTGTCTCAGCATGCTCCTGCCACACCGAGCCCATCTCGTCCGACTTTGACTCCATCCTCACCCCCTTGGTTCAGGCCATTCCCACCTACATCCACGACACCAGCCACACCCTTCACCTCTTCACTAACTTCCAGTTCCCTGGCCCCAGCGCTTTATCTTCACTATGGACGTGTGGTCCTTATACATGTTCGTACCCCACAAAGACGGCCTCCAGGCCCTCCACTTCTTCCTTTCCAACAGACCCATCCAGTCCCCCTCCACCAATACCCTCCTCCACCTCACCGAACCAGTCCTCACCCTCAACAACGTTTCCTTTAACTCCTCCCATTTCCTCCAAATCCAGGGGGTGGCCATGGGCTCGGATGGGCCCCAGCTACACCTGCCTCTTTGTTGGCTATATCGAACAGTCCCTACACAGTCACTGTGCCCCACCTCTTCTGCCATTATATCAATGGCTGTATCGGTGCTGCATCCTGCCCCCAGGCTGAACTGGAGCAGTTCATCAACTTCACCCACAACTTCCACTCCACCCTCAAATTCACTCGGTCCATCTCTGGTACCTCCCTCCCCTTTCTTGACCTCACCATTTCCATCTCCGACGACAGTCTCCAGACGGATGTTTACTATAAACCCCAGACTCCCACAGACTGCCTGGACTACACCTCCTCCCACCCAGTATCCTGCAAGACCTGCATCACGTTCTCCCAATTCCTCCACCTCCACCGTTTCTGCTCAGATGAGGAGACATTCCACTCCCAAGCATCCCAGAGGTCCACCTATTTCGAACAACGTGCTTTCCCCCATCTGTCATACAGACAGTCCTCCACCACACCCCCTCCATTCCCTGCCCCACTGCTCTAAACCCACCCCCTCTTCAAATGCAATGAAGACACCCACCAGTCTCCGCATCATCCTTAAACATTTCCGCCAACTCCAACATCTCCGCCTCCCCACCCCTCTCTGCTTTCTACAAGGACTGTTCCCTTCGACAGTCCTTGGTTTGCACCACTCTCCCACGAACCCCCAGGAATGTTCCCCTGCAACCGGAAAAGATGCAAGACCTGCCGTCACACCCTCACTCCTCGCCTCTGCCCAGGGCCCCAAACAGTCCTTCCAGGTGTGACAGAGGTTCACCTGCCTTTCTTCCAACCTCGTTTACTGCATCAGGTGCTCCCGATGTGGTCTTCTCTACATCAGGAAGACCAAACGTAAACTCGGGGAACGGTTTGCTGAGCATCTCCACCGGGCCCGCAGGGACTGACCGGACCTCCCAGTCACCGCCTATTTTAATAACCCATCCCATTCCCTTTCCAACATGTCCATCCTCGGCCTCCTGCTTTGCCACAGGGAACCAGACGGCAATTTGGAGGAACAACATCTCATCTTCCGCCTGGGCAGCCTACAGCCTGGACGACTCAACATTGAGTTCTCCAAATTCAAAAAAACTCCCTTCCCGTCCCCCGATTCCTTTCCCAGCCCCTTCCCCATCCCATACATTCCTCTCATCGACCTTTCCTTCCAGCCACCAACTAGATTCATCCCTCCCATTGACCAACCAGGCCGTACTCTCTACCTGTGCTCACCTATCCCTACTTTACTATTCCACCCCTCTCCCCACTCAAAACCCTTCCCCATTTCTCCCTTTATCTACAGTTGCCCTTACCCTCACCCCCAGTCCTGAAGAAGGATTATACCCAAGACGTTGACTTCTCCACCTCCTGATACTGCCTGGCTTGCTGTGTTCTTCCAGCCTCCTGCTTGTTTACCAACCATCTTCAGCTGCTGCTTTAATAATCTTCCGTCCATCATAAGGTCAGAAATGGGATGTTCGCTGACAATTGCACAGTGTTCAGCACCATTCGCGACTCCTCAGGTACTGAAGCAATCCGTGTCCTAAATCAACAAGACTTGGATCATATCCAGGTTTGGGCTGACCACTGGCAAGTTACTTTCATGTCAGACAAATGTTAGGCAATGACCATAGGAGCAGGTGCAGGCCATTCAGCCCCTTGAGCCTGTTCTGTGTTTCAATGAGATCCTGGCTGATCTGTGGCCTAACTCCAAATACCTGCCTTTAGCCTGTATCCCTTAATACCGTTGCTTGACAAAAAATTATCAATCTCTGATTTAAAGTTAACAACTGATCCAGCATCAGCTGGTGTTTGTTGAAGAAATTTCCAAACCTCTACCTCCCTTTGTGGGTAGAAATGTTTCCTACCATCTCTCCCAAATGGTCTGACCCTAGCTTGTCGACTATGCCCCCAGTTCTAGAATCCCCAATCAGTGGGAATAGTTCATGTTTATCTATCCTGTTTTTTCCTGTTAATATCTTGGAAACATTCCTCAGATTGCAACTTTTTCACGCAGAGGGTGGTACGTGTATGGAATGAGCTGCCAGAGGGTGTGGTGGAGGCTGATACAATTGCAACATTTAAGAGGCATTTGGATGGGTATATGAATCAGAAGGGTTTGGAGGGATATGGGCCGGGTGCTGGCAGGTGGGACTAGATTGGGTTGGGATATCTGGTCGACATGGACAGGTTGGACTGAAGGGTCTGTTTCCATGCTGTACATCTCTATGACTCTAACCTTCTAAATTCTAGCGAAAACAGGCCTAATTTGTCCAATCTGTCCTCATAACAACCCCTGAAGTTCATTCTTGTAAACCTGCAATATTCTCCCCCCCCCACCCAGGTCAATCTATTCTTCTGAAGGTGGTGCCCAGATCTACCCACAGTGGGGTCTAACCAGGATTTTGCACTTCTGCATTCTTGTACTCCAGGGAAGTTAAAATGGGAAGCAATGGTCTGGTATTATTATCACTGGACTGATTATCCAGAGATCCAGGTAACATTCTGGGGACTATGTTTTGAAACCTGCTATGGTCGATGGTGGAATTTGAATTCAGCATAAAATCTAGAATTAAGAATTTAATGATGACCATGAATCCAGTGTCGATTGTGAAGAAAAAACCACTAATGTCCTTTAAGGAAGGAACTGCCATCCTTACCTGGTTGTACATGTGACTCCAGACCCCCAGCGATGTGTTTGACTCCTTACTGCCCTCTGGGCAATTAGGGATGGGCAATAAATGCTAGTCTGGTCAGCGAAGCCCTCATCCTGTGAAAGAATTTTTTTAAAAAGTCCTCTCAATATAAAAGCCAGCATTGCATTAGCTTTCATGATTATTTTCTGCACCTATTTGTGGCATTTAAATTCTGCACCTGAGTCCTAGTGTCTGTTTGGATATCTACTGTATTCATCTTCATACCATCCTGAAAGTACCCTGATTAATCCTTTCTTAGTCCAACATGGATAACTTTCCAGTTGCTACATTGAACTCTGCCACAGTTTTGACTATTCACTCAGTCTGCCAATATCCCTTTAATTTTATGCTTTCATCTATTTTGTCTACAATGCAGCCTAAAAGTGTGTCATCAGCAAGTTTCCACACCATTATCCAAGTCTTTAATAAATAATGTGAATAAATGAACACAGATCATCTCCAACAAGACAGAATCTAGCCATCACCCCTTGATAATCAATGGCATTACCATTACTGAATTCCTCACTATCAACATCCTGAGTTTACTATTGACACAAAACTGAACTGGACTAGCAATTTAAATACGCTGACTACAAAGGTAGGTCACAGGGTGAAAGTACCACAGTGAGTAACTCAACCACCTGACTCCCCAAAGCCTGTCCACAAGTGAGGCACAAGGCAGGAGTGTGATGGAGGACTCCCCATTTGCCTGGTTGGGTGTAGCTCCAACAACACTGAGGAAGCATGACACCATCCGGGACAAAACAGCCCGCTTAATTGGCACATTCACCAGCTTCAATATCCACTCCACCAATGCTTGGCACCAGCAGTGTCTACTCTTTGCAGGATGTACCACAGTAGGTCACCAAGGATCCCTCAATGACACCTTCCAAATCCATGACCATTTCCATCTAGAAGGACAAGAGCAACAGATATACACCACCTGCAAGTTCTGACTCGGAAATATATCACTATGCCTTCACTGTCACTGGGTCAAAATCCTGGAATTCCCTCCCCAAGGGCATTGTGGGTCAACCTACAGCACATGGACTGCAGCGGTTCAAGAAGGCAGCTCACCCCCACCTTCTCAAACGGCAAATAGGGACGGGCAATAAATGCTGGGCCCAGCCAGCAATGCCCACGTCCCACTGGTGAAAAAAAATCTGCATTGGTGTGGGACAGGAGTCACACAGCATCTGACCCTGAGGATTCAATCAGGATCCAGTCAATTTTATGCCAATCACAAGTATATTTAAAAAAAGGAAATTTAAAAAAAAACAAGGTCACTGTTACCAGAGGCTTTCAAAACCATTTTTCACAGAAAAAGAAACTAGTTCACGATTCACCTTCAGGTGAGAACCTGCTGCCTTTATCCAGTCCATTCCAACATATGACTCAAAACCACACCACTGAAGTTAACTCTTAATTGACACTTCATAGCAACTTTATTTAAACAAAACCTTTTACAAACTGCAGCAGTTACCTGGAACGTATAGCGCAGTAAACCAACCATTCTGCCTAACTGGTTTGTTCTGGTGATCTGCTCCAGACAGGGTACCTGTCATTCCATCTTCATAAACCACAGTAAGCTTTTCTACTCCTTTACTCTTACACATTTAGCTTGTTTTCATTTGAGGGTATCTACATTATTCGCCTCGACTAGTCCCTCTGGGAGGGGGTTCCTTCCCATAGTCTCATCACTTTCTTAGTAAAGATGTATCTCAGAAATGTTGCACCCTCCCATGGCAGGGATTATGTCACCCCTTTCTTCCTCATTCAGAGGATGTGGGCTGCACTAACTGGACCAGCATTTATTGCCCAACTCTTAATTTCCCAACCATGTGCATTTATAACTCCATCATACATAGGGGCAGAAGTAGGCCATTCAGCCCATTGAGTCTGCTGTGCCATTCAGTGAGACCAAGTCTGATCTGATCTGACCATCCTCAACTCCAGTTTCCTGCCTTATCTCCATAACCCTCAATTCCTTTACTGATTCAACTCTATCTATCTTAGCTTCAAATATACTTAATAACCCAGGATCAATAGCCCTCTGTGGCAAAGAATTCCATAAATTCTCTCTCCTCAGAGAGAAGACATTCCTCCTCATCTACGTCTTAAATGTGCGACCCCCCCTAATGATGCCCTCTGGTCCTAAACTCTCCTCCAGGGGGAGGCATCCCCTCCATGTCCACGCTGTCAACTCCCCTAAGAATCAATGAGGTCACCTCCCATTTTTCATTTTCATTTTCATGCTATGAGAATTGTAGAGAAATGTTTTTAAAAGAATTTAACAGTCACGTCGATAAAATATTCATAATGGCCTCTTCGTTCGAAGCAAGTATGAGGGCACTCCCTTTGGTTGTATCACTGAATGCAAGCCTGTAGTTGTCAAGATGTCCTGCTGCAGTTGTATGGAGTCTTGGTGAGACCACACCCAGAGTATTGAGTCCAATTTCAATCTTCTTTATACAGGAAGTGCAACAAAGGTTCAACAGATTAATTCCTGGGATAGTAAGTGAGGACTGCAGATGTTGGAGATCAGAGTCGAGAGTGTGGAGCTGGAAAAGCACACCAGTCAGGCAGCATCCAAGCAGCAGGAGAGCCGATGCTTTGGGCCTGAGCCCTTCATTAGGAATGGGCTAACGAAGGGCTTGTGCCTGAAACGTTGATTCTCCTGCATCTCAGATGCTGCCTGATCTGCTGTGCTTTTCCAGCTCCACACTCTCAACACTAATTCCCGGGATAGAAGGATTGTCCCACGAGGAATGTTTAAATAGACTGTCTGGCCTTTCATTCTGGAGGAGCTTAGAAGAATTGTGGTTTGATCTCAGTCAAGCATACACAACTCCGACAGACTATGCCATGCTCGATACAGGATGTTCCCTGTGGCTGAGAGGTCTAAAACAGGGGAGGCAGTGGTATAATGGTACTGTCACTGCACTAATAATCCAGAGAGACAGGATAATTTCAAAGGGCGTTGGAGTATAAGAGTAAGGAAGTCTTATTGCAACTGTACAAGGTGCTGGGGAGATGACATCAGGAGTACTGTAAACAGATATCTTCCATTATTTAAGGAAAGATACCATTTCGTTGAAGACAGTTCAGAGAAGGTTTACCTGGATGATCCCTGGTATGGAGGGATTATCTTATGAGCAAAGGCTAAACAGGTTGGGATTGTACCTGGGAGAGTCCAGGATCAGAGGGCACAGTCTCAGAGTAAAGGGGCATCAATTTAAGACTGAGATGTGGAGGAATTTCTTCTCTCAGAGGGTTGTGAATCTTGGAGATTCTTTGCCACAGAGAGCTGAGGGGGCAGAATCCTTGTATATATTTAAAGCTGAGAGAGATAGGTCAGTAGATAACTCAAGGGATTTGGGGAAAAGGCAGGAAAGTGGATGTGAGGTATATCTGATCAGCCATGAGGGGCCGAATGGCCTATTTATGTTCCTATTTCTGTGTTGCTTCAGGTCCCATTTGACAGGGTCTATTCTAAGGACAGAGGAGTTTTTCCTTACGAGCATCACCAAAAGCATATTAAAGGCAGCTAACTCTTGGCTGTGTATATCAATACCAGCAATATCTTTAAAAAATCCAATCAAGAAGTATGATCACTGTTCTTATTTCAGCTCAATGTCTTTTGTCTAGAACTCAGTTCTGAAGAAAGGCCGTTGCCCAAAACCTTAAACTGTGTCTGACATATTGAATAGTGTTGAGCATTTTGGCTTTTATCTTGGATTTCCAGCATTTATGGTCATTGCCTCATTTCTTTCTACCTGCTATTTATCTCTTTACTGTCAGCTGCTTTGCTTTCTACACTGGTACTTTTCAATGGGAGGTCATTTGAACAGCAATCTCTCTCTCTTAGCAATCTGTTGCTCAAGAGAAAGAATGTGCATTTGTGTAGCACCTTATGGAGCACCAAATCCCAAAATGCTTTGTGGCCAATGAAGTCATTTTGAAACGCTGTCACTGTTGTAATGTAGGAAACATACCAGCCAGAAGCAACTCTCTCAATCTGTACACAACCCACACCCTCCACTGCAGACCACTCAGTAGCAGTGGTGTGTACAATCTATGAGATGCACTGCAGAAATTCACCAACGATCCTCAGATCGCACCAGGACAAGGGCAGCAGATACATAGGAACACCACCCCCTCAAGTTCCCTGCCAAGCCACTCACCATCCTGACTTGGAAATATATCACCATCCCTTCAGTGTGGCTAAATGTCCCTCTTTAAGGGTATTGTGAGTATCTTTTATACACCCAAGTTCTGCAGCAGTTCAAGACGACAGCTCAATAGGATAATTAGGGATGAGTAACAGTTGCTGATCTTGACTGTGGTCACATTCCCAAGGCCAAATAAGAAAACACAAGCAGCAGCAGTCCAGATTTTATATTAAGATGAACAGTCAGGCTTTCAACTCAGCACTACTCCGACAACACGTTCTAACAGGTACATGTTCAATTAAATTAAAAAATCCAGAAATTCCTGTCCGAATTACAGTTCTCCTCCAAAAACCTTGCAATACCTGTGACCTTGGCAAAAGTCTCATGTTGTTCCCATGCATGGACGGTTGTAAATTTGAGGCAAAGTGCTGGAGAAACTCAGCAGGACTGAAAGCATCTGTGGAGAGAGAAAAACAGAATTAACCTTCAAGTCCAATATGACTCTTCTCTAAACTGGAAAAGACCCAGTTCTGAAGAATAGTTTCTCCAGATCGAAGCATTCATCTTGTTTTTCCTCCACATTGATGCTGTCAAATCTACTGAGTTTCTCCAGTTTTTTTTTTGTTTTCATTTCCCATCTCCCAATATCCACAGTATTTTGCTTCTATGTGAAATTGTCAAACTTGCCCACAAACCATTTGAGAACAGTTTAAGGCTTTTAACAGTTTAGAGTTTTAATTTTAAAAATCACACAACACCAGGTTATAGTCCAACAGGTTTAATTGGAAGCACACTAGCTTTCGGAGAGACGCTCCCTCATCAGGTGATTGTGGAGGGCTCGATCATAACACAGAATTTGTAGCAAAAATTTGCAGTGTGATGTAACTGAAATTATACATTGAAGAATTGATTGTCTGTTAAGCCTTTCATCTGTTAGAATACAGTGATAGTTTCACTTCTTTCATGTGTAAATCACAAAACCCTTTTTTTTAAAGTTGCATTCTCAGGTTAGCTGTTAACAATGGTGATAGCTAGACAATATGTTGAAGGTGTTAGCCCCCTGTGTTCTCTGTCTATGACCTGATGTTTAGATTGATTCCAATCTAAAAAGTGAAATAACAGAGTTTTACATGAATTCATGCAGGTTTTGAGCTCAGAGTTCGACATGAATCTATGTGGTTTTTGAGCAAAGTGCAATGTGGAGGTTGTGAGTGTGAGAAAGTGTGAGAAAGTGTGAGAAAGTGTGAGAAAGTGTGAGAAAGTGTGAGAATGTGTGAGAATGTGTGTGTGTGTGTGTGTGTGTGTGTGTGTGTGTAGTGAGTGCAGAGTGTCTTAAGTCTCACACACACTCTCACATGCACACAGACACAGATACACACAGACGCGCACACAGACACCCACACACACCCTTATAGACACACAGACTCCCACACATACACCCCCTCACAGACTTAAGACACTCTGCACTCACTACACACACACACACTTTCTCACACTCACAACCCCCACCCCAGACAGACACACACACACACAGACAAAGACCCACATGCACACATATATATTGTGTGTGGTGAATTTTTTTGGTACAAAGTTACATTGCACTTTGCTCAAAAACCACATAGATTCATGTCGAACTCTGAGCTCAAAAACTGCATGAATTTATGTAAAACTCTGTTATTTCACTTTTTAGATTGGAATCAATCTAAACATCAGGTCATAGACAGAGAACACAGGGGGCTAACACCTTCAACATATTGTCTAGCTATCACCATTGTTAACAGCTAACCCGAGAATGCAACTTTAAAAAAAAGGGTTTTGTGATTTACACATGAAAGAAGTGAAACTATCACTGTATTCTCAACAGATGAAAGGCTTAACAGACAATCAATTCTTCAATGTATAATTTCAGTTACATCACACTGCAAATTTTTGCTATAAATTCTGTGTTACGATCGAGCCCTCCACAATCACCTGATGAAGGAGCGTCGCTCCGAAAGCTAGTGTGCTTCCAATTAAACCTGTTGGACTATAACCTGGTGTTGTGTGATTTTTAACTTTGTACACCCCAGTCCAACACCGGCATCTCCAAATCATAGAGTTTTAATGGCCTGGTCAATTACTGCCCACTTCTGAATTGTTTGATATCTTGTAACTCCATATATTAATTACTCCTGTAATATTGAAAAATAAAAGAGTCATAGAATTTGGCAGCATAGAAATATACCCTTTGGTCCAACTCTTCCATGGAGAAAGTGAGGACTGCAGATGCTGGAGATCAGAGCTGAAAAATGTGTTGCTGGAAAAGTGCAGTAGGTCAGGCAGCACCCAAGGAGCTGGAGAATCGACGTTTCGGGCATAAACCCGTCCTCATTCCTGAAGAAGGGCTTATGCCCAAAACGTCGATTCTCCTGCTCCTTGAATGCTGCCTGACCTGCTGCGCTTTTCCAGCAACACATTTTTCAGCTCCAACTCTTCCATGCCAACCAGACCTCCTAAATTAATCTAGTCCCATTTTCCTCAGCATTTGGCCCATATCCCTCTAAATCTCCTGGTTCACATACCCATCCGCATGCCTTTTAAATGTAATTGTACCAGCCTCCACCACTTCCTCTGGCAGCTCATTCCATACACAACCACCCTCTGCATGAAAAAGTTGCCCCTCAGGGCCTTTTTATATCTTTTCTCTCTCACCTTAAACCTATGCCCTTTAGTTTTGGACTCCCCTACCCTGGGAAAAGAAAAAGACTTTGGCTATTCAATTTATCCATGCCCCTCGTGATTTTATAAACCTCAAAAAGGTCACCTCTCAGCCTACAATGCTCCAGGGAAAATAGCCCCAGCCTGTTCAGCCTCTCCCTATAGCTCAAATCCTCCAAACCTGGCATCATCCTTGTAAATCTTTTCTGAACCCTTTCAAGTTTAATGACATTTTTCCTATAGAAGGGAGTCCAGAATTTTATTCTGTTTGTTATTGCTTTCTTTTAATCCCATTTTTCTATCTGTCTCTTTGTTTTGCTCTCTGTGCATTAATCAGTTATTATAATTGACACATCCTGATTTACACTTACTTTATTGACAGCTCAGTAGGAAAAGGAACAGGCATCTCACTGGTGGAGCAGTTAATATAGTACATGAGGCCTGAAGGGGAAAAATACAGAGATCACATGGATTGTTGGACTGGAGGAGGTTTACAGAGATAGGAAGGGCATCAAACTTTGAAGAGGTTTGAAAACAAGAAAAGGAATATCAAGGTCAATGCATTCCTGGAGGGGGACCCCAGCATAGATTAGTGAACGTTTTGCTTCTACAAATATGTAAACAAGGAAGAGAGTAGCAAAACTCATTGTAAGCCCCTTAGAGACAGGAGAAATTATATTGGGGAATAGGGAAATGGCAGAGACACTAAACAACTTTTATATCTGCCTTCGCAGTAGAAGATGGCATGGTGGCACAGTGGTTAGCACTGGTGCCTCATAGCGCCAGAGACCCGGGTTCAATTCCTGCCTCAGGCAACTGTCTGTGTGGAGTTTGCACATTCTCCCCGCGTCTGCGTGAGTTTCTCCCACACTCCAAAGATGTACAGATTAGGTGAATTGGCCGTGCTAAAGTGCCCATAGTGTTAGGTGAAGGGGTAAATGTAGGGGAATGGGTCTGGGTGGGTTACTCTTCGGAGGGTGGGTGTGGACTTATTGGGCCAAAGGGCCTGTTTCCACACTGTAGGGAATCTAATCTAGTCATGATCTAGAAGACACAAACGACAAATCCAATATAGCAGCTAAACAAAAGTCCATTGGAAATGAGGAAATTAAAACAATTACTATTAGTAAAGGAAAAAAGGTTGATTCCAGTTATGGCCAGGCTGCCTTATGAGGAGAGGTTGAGTTGGTCAGACCGCTACTCTCATCAGAGCTTAGAGAATTGAGAGACGAGCTTCTTGAAACAAACAAAGTCCTTAGGGATTTGACACAGAGAAGTTGTTTCTGCTTCTGGGACAGACTAGGACCACAGGAAATAATCTCCGAACAAAGGTCGCATACTTAACACAGAGATGAGGAGGAATTTCTTCTGAGATGGAGCTATTAACCACAGACGGCTGAAAAGGTTGGGTCATTCAAGGCTGAGACGGCTAGATTTTAATCAGGAAGGGCATCAAGGATAAAGCGGGAAAGTGGAGTTGAGGATTATCGTATCAGCCATGCTGGTGGTAGAGCAAACTTGATGGGCTGAATGGCCTACACTTGCTCCTATGTCTTATGGTCTTGCAGTCTAAAACATATTGAACTACTGGCCATAAAGCCTGACATCGATCATTGAAATAAATGGGACCATGTTATTAAGAAGACACTTGGAAAAGGTTGTAGGATTAAGCAGAGTCAGTGAGATTTTCTGAAAGGGAAATGATTTGAAACCATTTGAGTTTTTAAGGGAATAGCTAGCAGGGTACGTAGGGGAAACCAGAGGCTGTAGTACATTTCGATTTGATATCTGATCAGGTGCCACGTGGAAGATTGTTGGATAAGGCTAAGAATTCATGGATTTGGGAATAATATAGGTGCATAGAAAGTGAATTGGTAAACAGACAGAGAATATAATTAAACAAGTCATTCTAGAGTTGGCACAGTGTGGAGAAAGTGAGGTCTGCAGATGCTGGAGATCAAAGTTGAAACTTTATTGCTGGAACAGCACAGCAGGTCAGGCAGCATCCAGGGAACAGGAGATTCGACGTTTCGGGCACAGGCCCTTCTTCAGGAATGGCACAGTGTGAATACTGGAGTGTAGCAAGAAAGCTTGCTGTGCCCTTAGCTAATTACAATCTATATATATGACTTAGATAAAGGGAACTAGTGTATTATATCCCAACTTTGCTAATAATGCGAAGCTGTGAGAATGTATGTTGTGAGGAGGTTACAATGAGTTGTAATGAGTTATAGGTTAGCTCATTGAGTGGATAAGATGATGGTAATTGGAGCATCATGTGTGCAAATATAACCTTATTCACTTAGGTCAGGAAAGTACAAAGTCTGTATTTTTTTCAGACCGGCAGAGGCTATAAACAGTTGTTATTCAGAAGGATCGGGGAGTCCTTGTACAAACAGCCTAAAATTAATTTCCAAGTCCAGCAATCAATTAGGGAAGTAAATTAGATGTTGGCCTTTATTGTAAGTGGATTGAAGGGAATCTGGAAGTCTTCAATTTGCAGACCTTTAGTGAAACCATATTGGGAGCCTGGTGTACAGATTTGGTCTCTGTACCTAAGAAGGATGTGTAATGTAACTATGAGAATGCCACAGGGATCGGTGCTGGGATCACAATTATTTACAATACATGAATATTAATGATTGAGGTGAGGAAAGTGAATGTACCAGAGCCAGGTTTGTAGGTGATACAAAAACAGCTGGGGAGATGAGTAGTGAGGGTGACACAGAGTCTGCAGAGGGATATGGACAGATTAGGAGAAAGTGAGGACTGCAGATGCTGGAGATCAGAGCTTAAAAATGTGTTGCTGAAAAAGCGCAGCAGGTCAGGCAGCATCAAAGGAGAAGGAGAATCGACATTTCGGGCATAAGCCCTTCTTCAGGAATGAGGAGGGTGTGCCAAGCAGGGTAAATTAAAGGTAGGGAGGAGGGACTTGGGGGAGGGGCGTTGGGAATGCGATAGGTGGAAGGAGGTTAAGGTGAGGGTGATAGGCCAGAGAGGGGGTGGGGGCGGAGAGGTCGGGAAGAAGATTGCAGGTCAAGAAGGCGGTGCTGAGTCCAAGGGTTGGGACTGAGATAAGGCGGGGTGAGGGGAAATGAGGAAGCTGGAGAAATCCGCATTCATCCCCTGTGGCTGGGGGGTTCCTAGGCGGAAGATGAGTCGCTCTTTCTCCAGGCGCGTGTTGCCATGGTCTGGCGATGGAGGAGGCCAAGGACCTGCATGTCCTTGGCGGAGTGGGAGGGGGAGTTAAAGTGTTCAGCCACAGGGCGGTTGGGTTGGTTGGTGCAGGTGTCCCAGAGGTGTTCACTGAAACGTTCCACAAGTAGGCGGCCTGTCTCCCCAATGTAGAGGAGGCCAAATCGGGTGCAGCAGATGCAGTAAATGATGTGTGTGGAGGTGCAGGTGAATTTCTGATGGATATTGAAAGATCCCTTGGGGCCTTAGAGGGATGTGAGGGGGGAGGTGTTGGCGCAAGTTTTGCATTTTTTGCGGTTGCAGGGGAAGGTGCCGCGAGTGGAGGTTGGGTTGATGGAGGGAGTGGTCTTTCCGGAACGCTGATAGGGAAGGGGAGGGAAATACATACCTGGTGGTGGGGTCTGTTTAGAGGTGGCGGAAGGTGTATCTGGATGTTGGTGGGGTGGTAGGTGAGGACCAGTGGGGTTCTGTCCTGGTGGCGATTGGAGGGGCGGGGTTCAAGGGCGGAGGTGCGGGAAGTGGAGGAGATGCGGTGGAGAGCATCGTCAACCATGTCATCTCCTCCACTTCCCGCTCCTCCGCCCTTGAACCCCGCCCCTCCAATCGCCACCAGGACTGAACCCCACTAGTCCTCACCTACCACTCCACCAACCTCCAGATACATCGGATCATCCTTCGTCATTTCCGCCACCTCCAAACGGACCCCACCACCAAGGATATATTTCCCTCCCCTCCTCTATCAGCGTTCCAGAAAGACCACTCCCTCCGCGACTCCCTTGTCAGGTCCACACCCCCCACCAACCCAACTTCCACTCCCTTCCCCTGCAATCGCGAGAAATGCAAAACTTGCGCCCACACCTCCCCCCTCACCTCCCTCCAAGGCCCCAGTAGATCCTTCTATATCCGTTGCAAATTCACCTGCACCTCCACACACATCATTGACTGCATCCAATGCACCCGATGTGGCCTCCTCTACATTGGGGAGACAGGCCACCTACTTGCGGAACGTTTCAGAGAACACCTCTGGGACACCTGCACCAACCAACCCAACCACCCCGTGGCTGAACACTTTAACTCCCCATCCCACTCCGCCAAGGACATGCAGGTCCTTGGCCTCCTCCATCGCCAGACCATGGCAACACGACGCCTGGAGGAAGAGCGACTCATCTTCCGCCTAGGAACCCCCCAGCCACAGGGGATGAATGCAGATTTCTCCAGCTTCCTCATTTCCCCTCCCCCCACCTTATCTCAGTCCCAACCCTCGGACTCAGCACCGCCTTCTTGACCTGCAATCTTCTTCCCGACCTCTCCGCCCCCACCCTCTCTCCGGCCTATCACCCTCACCTTAACCTCCTTCCACCTATCGCATTCCCAACGCCCCTCCCCCAAGTCCCTCCTCCCTACCTTTTATCTTAGCCTGCTGGGCACACCTTCCTCATTCCTGAAGAAGGGCTTATGCCCGAAATGTCGATTCTCCTGCTCCTTTGATGCTGCCTGACCTGCTGCGCTTTTCCAGCAACACATTTTTAAGATATGGACAGATTAACCAAGTGGGCAAAAAACTTAGCAGATGGAATGCAATATGGGAAGTTGTGACATTATGAACTTTGGCAGGAACAATGGAAAAGCTGAATGTTATTTAAATGGGAAAAGGTTGCAGAAAACTGCAGCATAGAGGGAGTTGTGTATAAGTTGCAAAAAGCTAGCATACAAAGTCTTTTAGTCTGGTTTTATTTGCTGCAGGGAGGCTTCAGTGGAGGTTCACTGAACTTATTCCTGGGATAAATGGTTTTCCTATAAGAAACAGCTAGATGGAATAGACCTTTAGTCTCAAGTTTGGGTCTCATTGAAATTTTTAAGTTTTGGAACTTAGAGAATTTTGGATGATCATAAGCCACCCATGCACCATCTCTGCAGCCAACCCTTTTAGAACTCTAAACCATAGACCATGAGATCCAGGAAATCCCATTAATTTCTCCATCAATTTTTCTTTTATTAGTATTCATAGCTTGAAGTTCCAGGGCTGATGCTGAAAGAAAGTTTTTACCTTTGCTGTAAATTCTAAGGTTGAGGAGTCAACCATTTTGGATAGAGATGAGGAACGATTTCTTCACTGTGTGGGTTCTGATTCTTGGAAAGCTTTACCTGTGGAGACCCTTTTTCTTTTTTTAAGTTCATTTATAAGATGTAGCCAGTATTTATAGTCCATCCCTCCAGAGGCCAGTTAAGAGTCAGCCATATTGCTGTGGGTCGGAGTCTCACAGGCCAAACTGGGTAAAGAAGGCAGTTTCCTTGCTGAAAGACTTAGTGAGCCAGACTCTTCATTCTCGACTTCTCTTTTAATTCACATTCCATCATCTGCCATGGTAGAATTTGATTCCAGATCACCCAAAACTTGGCCTGGATCTCGGGGTTAATAGTCTAACGATAATACCACTAGGCCATTGCCTCCCACCATCAAGGATCTGACCAGTTTTGGACTGTAATTTCCTGAGATTGGGAATTAAAGTGGAGTTTATGATCAAAGCTGACCTTATTAAATTCTCAAGCTGATTTAAGAGGGTGGTTTGTTTATAATAATGTCCTTCGATTGGAATTGGGAGAGACAGCAGGGGTCCTTTGGTAGTGGAAGGGAAGTTATTGGAGAAAAAACCTTTGATTATTTTTCCTTAAAAAGCTAACCACATCCTATTTATTTCAGACTTTCACAGGAGCCTTTGTCTACTTCATTGAACCAGTTTTTCCTCCAGATGTCCTTCAAGGGATCTTGGTGAAGATGGGATACACACAGAAAGGAATCAGTGAATATGTGATCTCCAAACAGGTCAGCAAAGAGGACATTGGCCAGCTTGGGTTTGAATGTTTCTTAGCCAGGGCTGAGTGTGTGCTGATGCAGGAGATTTTGGAGCAAGCCGTGTACAGTAATTGTCAAGACATTGTGCAGTTGAGATCTTGCTTGTCTCTCAATCAGGCCGACTGCATCAAACACTTGATCGCCATGAAAGCCGGACCCAGAAAACTCAGTGAATGGTCTGCTCCAGCAAATGAGGGGTCCACAAAGTCAGGCTTGAGCTGTGAGGAAAGCCTCGACGAGTCTGGGCTGCCCAACTCACCCTTGCCACTCTCTGCCAACCACCAGGGAACCCTCGGGCTGCGGGTAGGAGCACTCGAGGATAGAGAGTCAGACACTGCCAATGATCCATTGTCCACCTCCATGATGTTTCCACCAGACAGCATTGACCTGTACCGTGACTACTCCGACATTGCCATCGCTGGCAACTTGGGCTACTCAGGCCCTCCAAAGCTGCTTGAAGTTGTCAATCCCAATGGGGAAGGGGGGCAGTGTGACTCTCTGCTGCTCCTGAAACAGTCCATGGTGCAAAAGCATCGATCAGAACCTCACATCAAACTGTCTCCAGATCAACCCCAGTCCTTGAGCTTCTTCCCCAATTCAACTCCAATTGCGACTCCATCGGACAGTAAGAACCTAAAGATTAGAGACAGGGCAGATTTCAATACAGGAGATCCAAACGCCTCCTTGAAACATGGTGCACTGGATGCCACCAGCCAGCTCTATCCAGAGGACAGACCGTCCGAGAAAAACTATCAGGCATCAGACAGCACCTCATCCGTGAAATATGGCAAGTTCCTGAATGGGAATTCTACCAGTCGGAAAAAGGAGAGTGACCCCCCAGTGGAGATTGAGCTGAAGCATATGGATAAGGAGAAACTGCCCTATCCAACAACAGAGACTGCCCAGTTCCACCCCTTGAAACAGCTCCGATCCTCGGAGGTTCAGTGTGTGGGTCTGAGCCAGGCTGATCCAACAGGAGGGAAACGTCTTCGACAGACCCACACAGTTGACCAGCTCGCAGCCTGTCGGCCTCCCAGCCTTCCCAAGTGCTGCGTGTGCTCTCCGGTGGAGATTCTCAGGGCCCCTACGCTGCTGGAACACTCCGAGCTCATGAGCAACATGCTGCAGGATGGAGGGGGCCAGATTGTCCGAGAGCCCCCCCAGTCTTTCTATATCCCGCCTGGCAGCCTGGAGGCTGGACCACCCTCAGCCGTGTCCTGCGATATCTCCGGGTCTCAGATCTGTCCTCACTGCAGCTTGGGGCCATCTGCGAGTCAGCGCCATATCATGTCCAAGGATTGCCTAGAAATCCAGGAGCTGTTGATTGGAGAAAGCCCTGACCCTTACGTCTGCGTGAGCAAGTTGCCAGAGGGGAGTGTCACCCTTATCGATGGTAAGTCAGTGAGGTGCAGTCACTGCAGGCAAGATGAGGACCTTTAAACGCTGGCTTTTGGTGAGAGCCATCCTTGGTGCTTGAGCTGACAACTGAGCCAAACTGACTGGCCAGGTCTCCGAGCAAACTGAACCATCTCGTCATAGTCCGTCCGCTTGATCACCAAGGTGCTGGAATTGCCCCACCCCCTCAATGCCTGGGGCAGGGAGGGGAAATCAGCCGGGGGCTCTTACTACCCAACAAAGTGGCTGAGTGCCTGGACGTGATTGTTCAACAGAGTTGCCAATAGACAAGTTGCCTTCTGACTGGTCTTTTCCGAGAGAAGTGACCCACTTAAGTGAAGCCTGAGGAGTGTGTGCATGTGTCAGCCCCATCAGAAGCGATGGGGAGTACACAGTGACAACAAGCTGATCCAGATGTGAAAGTCTACTGCAGCGAGGATACCCCGCCGTTTGGTCCATTTCGTCCAAGAAGCACTTTGCCCCAGTCATCCCTCCCTCTGTTCAGTTTGTACTAGCAAGGCCACCTTCATTTTCACCCAGAAACCCAGAGCAAAGGCTGTATCCACCTCGGAGAGAGCACAAAGGGCAAACCAATCAATGATGAGCCTAAACCTTTTTGTTTTGAATTGGTTCCGGAAGTGTGGGTGTCTCTGAGAAGTCTAACTTTATACCAACCTCCCCCATCCCTGGATACCCCTGAGCAGGGGTAATAGTAAGATACCCTCTGTTCTCCAAGTGTTGAGAGTCCTGTCTCAGCAGTTTCAGACAGCAGTTAGGCCTCCGTCATATTGATATGAGACTGGAGTCACGTATAGGTACGGACTGGGTAAACACAGAAAGCTTCATCCTTTTAAACATCATGAATGGACCTGTTGGGTTTTTACAACAAAACAATAGCTTTACAGTTGCTTTAACTGAAACCAGCTCTTTATTTCTGGACTTTTATTGAAAAGCTGAATTCTCAACTTAGCAGAGGATATTCCATCTCTCACTCTGTGGGTTACTAGTCCACAAACTAGACCACTAGGGCACCTGGAAATGGGTAATGGGCCACTGATGGAAAAAAGATTAGAGTCCTGTAGTAAAACAAAAAGCTGAGATCTGAAACTAAAACAGAAATTGTTGGAGAAACTCAGCAGGTCTGGCAGAATCAGTGGAGAGATGGCAGTGTTAATGATTCAGGTCCAGTAATCGTCCTTCAGAACTGAAAGGCTAGTGTCGTACCTGACACATAGGAAGATGTTTGTTGGTTGTTGGAGGTCAGTCATCTCACCTCCAGGACAACTCTGCAGGAGTTTCTCAGTGCAGTGTCCTAGGCCCAACCATCTTCTGCTTCTTCATCAATGACCTTTCTTTCATTGGTTTACATTGATCAGAAACTGAACTGGACCAGCCATTCAAACGCACTGGCTACAAGAGCAGGCCAAAGACTAGGAATCTTACAGCGAGTAACTCACCTCCTGACTTCCAAAAGCCTGCTGCCATCTGAGGCACAAGTCAGGAGTGGGATGCAATACTGCCCACTTGTCTAGATGTGATGGGTCCAACTACATTCAAGAATCTCAACAGCACCCAGGACAAAGCACCCACTTGATTGGCACCACATCCACCACCTTCACCATTCATTGCCTTCACCACTGTGGCAACACTGTGGATCATCTGTAATATGCACCGCTCACCAAGGCTCCCTTGACAGCACCCTCAGAATCCGCCACCTCTGCAAACTAGATGCAAATCCATAGGAACATCACCATTAAAAGCTCCCATTGAAGCTAGATGCATCCAGACTTGGAAATATATCGCTGTTCCTTCACTGTCGCTGGGTCACAATCCTGGAATTCCCTCCCTCAAGGCATTGTGGGTCGACCTACAGCACATAGACTGCAGCTGTTCAAGAAGGCAGCTCACCCCCACCTTCTCAAGGGGGCAACTAGGGACTGGCAATAAATGCTGGCCTAGCCAGTGGTGCCTATATTCTGTAATGAATTTAAAAAATAGCCTTTTTTTTCTGGCCCAAGAGTTGCGAGGGGTTTGAGGGTGGAATGGACAAGAACTAACAGGAGGGTTACTACCATTGAGCTCCTGCCATGTTCCCTCAATAGACTATAGTGTGGGTCAGAGTTGACCATAATCCTGCAGGGCTATATCCATGACCCACATGTCCAATACACAAGCGTATGAATCAGGAGCAGGAGTAGACCATTCAGCCCGTCAAGCCTGCTTCACCATTTGGTAATCTTGTGGCTGATCTGCTTGTAACCTCAAGTCCGCGATCCCCCCCCCCCGCCCCGATGACCTTTTAACTTCTTCCTTATCAAGATTCTGCCCACCTCAGCCTTAAAATATTAAAGGACTCTGCTTCCACTGCCTGTTCAGGAAGAGTACTCCAAAACCTCCTACATCTCTCTGAGAGAAAGAAAGAGTTGCTTACTGTCCCTGATTTTTAACCAATCCATCCTCTCACTGTCTAAGACCCCTCAGAATTTTGGAGGTTTCAATCAAGTCGCCTCTTACTGTTCCAAGCTCCAGTGGATATAAACCTATCTGTCCAATCTTTCTTCATAAGACAACCCACCCATTCCAGGTATCAGCCTGGTTACCCTTCTCTGCATTTACGATCTTTCTTAATTAAGGAGACCAATATTGTACACAATACTCCTGGTCTGGTCTCATAGTGCTGTCTATAATTGAAGTATAGCCTCCATATGTTTGTATTGAATTCCTCTAGCAATAAATGATCACATTCTATTATCTTTCCTCATTAGTGCCATACTTGCGTGCTCAACCTTTGCAATTCATACATGGAGACCCCCAAATCTCTGCATCTCAGAGCTCTGCAATCTCTCGCCATTTAAATAATGTTGTTGTTTACTTCTTGTCAAAGTGAACAATTTCACATCCTCACTCATTAGACTCACTTTGGTACATCTTTACCCATTTACTTGTTTACATCTTTTTTGGACCTTTGTCTCCTATCCACAACTTACTTTCATTCCAGTCTTTTGTCATTGTCAAATTTGCTAACCATACCTTTGTATCCCTTCATCTAAGCCAATTTTTATCAATTGTAACCTGTTGAGGTTCCCTATGGCACACGACTCATCAAATTTTGCCATCCTGAAAAAGATCCATTTATTCCTATTCTCCATTCTCTTTTAGCCAGGCAATCTTCAGTCCATAGCAATTTGTTATGCCCATACCATGAGCTTTTACTTTTCACAATAACCTGGCAACGTATCAAACACCTTCTGGAAATCTAAGTAAAGTACATCTGCTGGATCCACTTTATCAACATCACATGTTACCCCTCAGATAATTCCAATATATCAATAAACATGATTTCCATTTCACAAAATCATGTTGACTCTGCCTGATCAACTTAAAATTATATAAGTGCCTGGCTGTAACTTCTTTAATAATAGCTTCTAACATTTTCCCAATGACTGATGTTAAGCTATCTAACCTGTTGCTTCCTGCTTTCCATGACTGTTTTTAAAGAAACAAATTATATTCACTATTTTTCAACTCAATGGAAACATACCTGAATCAAGAAATATTTAGAAAATTAATACCAATGCATCCTCTATCTCACCAGCCACTCTTTCTAATAGCCAAGGATATAATCCATCAGGATCCAGGGACTTGTCAAACTCCGGCTCCAGAAATTTACTCAGCCCAATTTCTCTGGTGATTGTAATGTTCCTGCATTCTTCCCTCCCTTTCAGATCCTGATTTATCACTGCTTCTGGGATGTTACATGTATCCCTTGTTGTGAAGACTCATACAAAATGTCTGTTCAGTTAACCTGCCATTTCCTTATTTTCAATTATTTGTTCTCCAGTCTGATTTTCTATAGGGACAGCAATTATTTGGTTAATTCTTTACTTTTTAAATATAACTCTTACCATTTGTTTTTATATTGATGACTAATTTTCCTTCACACACTAATTGTTCCCTCTTTATTAACCTTTTACTTATTCTTTGCTGTTTTTCATTAATATTCTGTCCAATCTTCTAACCTGCCATCCATCTTCACAAAGATTATACAATTATATACTCTAGCTTTAAGTATGGTATTATCTTTAACGTTTCCCATTAACCATGAATGATGGGTTCATCTCTCGGAAGTTCTCTTATTCTTTCAAATGTATCTATTCAGTTTTCTGAGTATATCTGAAATATCCATGAAATATCAGTCACTGTATCTCTATTGACTGATCCTTTAACCTAACTTGCCAATTGACTTTTTCCAGCTCTGCTTTCATCCCTTCATAATTGCCCTTATTTAAATGTTAAAAGTAGTCTCAGACCCACACTTCTATCCCTTAAAATGAATTCAAAAAACAAATATATTATGTTGGGGTGTCTTCACTATGAGATCCTATCTCATTGCACAATCTAGTATAACCTGCTCCTTAGTCCACTGCAGAGCATGTTGTCATAGAGTCATACAGCACAAACCCTTCGGTCCAACCAGTCCGTGCTGAAGCTAATCCCAAACTAAACTAATCCCACCTGCCTGCTCCTAGTCCATATCCCTCCAGATCCTTCCCTAATCATGTACTTATCCAAGTGTCTTTTAAACATTGTAATTGTACCCACATCCACCAGTTCCTCAGGAAGCTCATTCTACACATGAACCACCCTTGTGTAAAGAGCTTGCCTCTCATGTCTTTATTTAAATTTCTCTTCTCAGGGAAAAGACCTTGTTTATTTGCCCTATCCATGTCCCTCATGATTTTGTAAACCTCTAAAAGATCACCCCTCAGCCTCCGACGCTCCAGGGAAAACATTCTCAGCCTATTCTCCCTGTAGCTCAAACCCTCCAATGCTGGCAATACCCTTGTAAATCTTTTCTGACCCTGAGGCTGGTATAATTACAGCATTTAAAAGGCATCTGGATGGGTATATGAATAGGAGGGGTTTAGAGGGATATGGGACTAGATTAGGTTGGGATATCTGGTCGGTATGGAGAATCGGACCGAAGCGTCTGTTTGTGTGTTGTACATCTCTGTGACTCTCCTCTCATCTTAAAATTGTGCCCTTTAGTCTTGAAATCCCACATCCTAGGGAAAAGACACGTACCATTATCTATACCCCTCATAATTTTACTAACTTCTACCAGGTCACTTCTGAACCTTCAATGCTCCAGTGAAAAAGTCCCAGCCTATCCAGCCTTTCTTTATAATTCAAACCTTCCATGCCTGGTAACATTCTGGTTAATCTCTTCTGAACCCTCTCCAGCTAAATAATATCCCTTCTATAACTGGGTGACCAGAACTGCACACAGTACTCTAGAAGAAGCCTCACCAATGTCATAAAGTATCTAAAAACATGCCATGGCCTTCCTATCTAGGCTGTATTCACCCATCTGACTTTTCTGATATTTAGATGAAAATATGGATGTAGGTTTGCTCGCTGAACTGGAAGGCTCACTTTCAGATGTTTCGTCACCATACTAGGTAACATCTTCAGGTGAGCCTCCGGATGAAGCTTCATCTGAATGATGTTACCCAGTATGGTGATGAAACATCTGAAAATGAGCCTTCCAGCTCAGCGAGCAAACCCACATCCAGAACCTCAACTTGAGCTACAAATCTTCTCAAAACTTGCTAAGATGAAAATATCCCCGGATTATCACCGTGCCTTTCTGATGAGCTCTTGTTACTTTAGCTGAAAGGTATAGGAGCAGAATTAGGCCATTCAGCCCATCAAGTCTGCTGCACTATTTGATCATGCCTGACATGTTTTTCAACCCCATTCTCCTGCCTTCTGCTCATACATCTTCCTTTATACCCCATTTTCTTGTGTGTATACTGTTAGGAGCCTATAAAATGGGCACTTGATGAGATTATCTGCTGGTGGCAGAGCCTCACAAGCTCTCTTCCCCCAACCTCTTCACTATTGGAATGATATCAATGATCTTCATTACTAAGCCATGTCCTATGAGTCAGCAATGACCACTTTTTCCCTGCTTCAAACCCCACTGCAGCTTAAAATCTTTACGTAAAATCTTTACCAAAGAGAACCATGTTGGTTTCCTGTGCTCCAAATAATGTTCATACTCCCAATTCTTCCAAACATCACTGCCATGTACAAACTGTGCACCCACAACTCTCCCCAGCCCCATTCCCCCATTGGGCAGAGTGCAATATTTGTTCTTGATATTTATTTGTTCTATACTTTTTGCTGTTTTATTGAATTAAATTTTGTAATGATAGGTTTGCTCTGGGCTCTGCCTTAACCACTTGTTGCAAGGTCCAGTTGAAGATCTCTGCCGTTTTACTGAAACGGTTTCCTATTTGATTCTGCTGCAGACAATCAGAAAGGGATGCTGAATCTTGCAGCAGGAGATGGATCCATTCTGTTTATTTGTAGCAGATCTTTGGCATGAGCTAATTAGTGAGTTCCACTGCCCTGCTGTTTTCTAACAGCTCTTTTTACTCTTCAATTAATTTATCTAACTCCCTTTGGAAAGTTCCTGTGGAATCTACCTCTGCCTCCCTTTCCAAGCAGAGCATTCGAGATCATTACAATTCACTCCAAACGAGATAATATCTTCATGTAGTGACTAATCGCCTTAAATCTCTGTCCTCTGCTAACAGAAATTGTTTCCCCTGTATCAGAACAATCTACAATTGGAGTAAATCTCCTCTGAACCGTCTCTGCTCCCAAGAGAATGAACCCAGATCGCTGAGTGTTGGTGCAGTTGAAATCTATCGCTGTTGGGATTTGTCTGATGACCCATCATCTGCACTCCATCAATAGTATCAGTCGTTCTGCGATGTGATATGCAGATAAGTTGAGAGCTGGTCAAATGAGTGCCATACTGGGACTACAACACTGGGATTGTACTACATGACTTTGTGCCTCCCTTTGAGATTGGTGGGGTTTTGTACATTTCTTTAGCTCCCTCCCCCCGTTCTGACAATGGTGTCCAGACCCATCCTGTTGCCCCTCAATCTGTAATTCCTGTCCTGATGGTTCAAGTGAGGCTCCATCTGTACCTGTCTGGGTGGGGTGAGGGGAATATAGTACAGACAATCAGGCCTCCCCTCACCAGCATCCTGATCCCTAACCCTTCACTGACATCAGAAGGGATCAGGTGACCTGGTCATTATGACATTGGATTCTTTCTGAGCACAAATATTGACTGTTTCCTGCAATACGACAGTGATTACATCTCCTAAAGTGTTTCATCAGCTATGAAGCATTCTGGGATGTGCTGACATTGTAACAAGCGCTGTCTAAATGCAAGCCCTTGGTTTTCTTTGCCAAGCTGCTGTCTCCAGTCGCAGGGTGGAGAGGTGTCACCATGCAATCCTCCTCCCAGTTCCCACAGCTCAATACCTGTGCCTGACTGTGTGAACAACGGACAGGAGTTATAACCTGATCCTCTCCTAATTTCCAACCCCCACTCCCAGCCATCCATGCTACTTCTGTACAAACTTAACAACTTGCAACTTCACATAGGAACCTGTCGAACTCTGGAGGCCATTCATTTAAACAGGGCTATGTGTAAACAGTAGATAATTCCAGGAGAATACGCTCAGACAATCCCCAGCTTTTAAACAGGTTCAATAAGGCACTAAAGGATGCAATCTGCAGCAGGTTCACCAACACATTCTAAAAAGGCCTGGCATTCTATTTGTGTATCTAATTTCTGTGCACATAGCTTCACCATTTGTCTCAACTTATAAGATTTTTGTAAATTTGCTGCCCAGTTATGAGTGTCCAGGAGCCCATTTGAGGTAGTCTGGGGTGAGGGGGGAGGAGATTGGGACAGATCTACACACTCTGAACAATGAGCCTGTCCACTTTGATTTAGTCCTTACCCTTTCCCTTCACCTTTTTTCTTACGTACACATTACCCTCACCGGGATTTACTTGTGAATGGTTTGCTGGTCACATAGATATTTTTCTTGGTGATGGAAATGCGTGTGTGCGCGCGAGCCACTCCAAAGGATTTTAATGCTGCTAAAATGCTCTTTTATTTCAATTTTTCTTGTCAGTGAAGCTTAATAAATATTAGAATGTGATTCTTGTGTTTGATTTGACTTCTTTTCTCAGACGCTGGGATGGAATTGGGGCGTTTGGTTTCCTGACACTCCCTTTGATTTAATGTTTGCAATATAGGCTATTCAGCCTATTATGTCTGGTCTTTATTGAACACACAGTAAATACCACAGGTCAGGCTGGGTACATGATGAGTGAAAGCATTCCAGCATCTCTGTATCGGTGATACACAGTGAGTAAGAAGCAGTGGTTCACTCCTGTCTAATACTGTCCAGAGGTCTGTCGTACTCTCAGTGAATGTGGATCAGCGTGAGGGAATCTGAAATGAAGGCTTAGGAAACTGGAATGACAAAACTTACTCCACATTGGGGAGTGGTACTCTATTGGAACTCTAATTAAAAGGAGGAGTTAGGCTGGAGGAGGAAATCAGCTCTTGCTCATCGACCTGTGACAAAGAGCCATGGGATCATAGAGATGTAGAGCACAGAAACAGACCCTTTGGTCCAACTCGTCCATGTCGACCAGATTATCCATACACGCACCACCCTCTGCATGAAAAAATTGTTTCTTGCATCCCTTTTAAATCTTTCCCCTCTCACCCTAAACCTATGCCCTCTAGTTCTGGACTCCCTCTTCTTCCTGGATGGAGAGCCCATGGGTAGCAGAGTGGGTGTTAAGGGAAGGATTGAGTGCAATTGTGACCCACTCTGATAGAGACACAGCGTTACAATGAGTTGTTTGAGTTAGCAGTGTGGAGGGAGCACTGCAAAGCCAAGCCAGATTCTGTCACTGGAGGGCAGCAAGAGAAATAGTGAACAGAAACAATGCCCACAGGTTGTTTTTTGTCCAGGAGATGAATGCTATTTGCAAGGCCAGCTTTCTTTTTAATATTCAGATATTTTAGGGCACCAATCAATGATCTTTACCCCAAATCCACCTGTGTTACTTATCCTTCTGCTAGCCTCGAACACTGAATACCCTGTGTTTCTAATTACCAACGTCCTCCAAACCCACTCAGGGGCAGCACAAAAGGTAGGGACAGGGAGTGGATCAGACTGGACTTGGGGGGAGGAATAACGCACCACTCCCTTGACCCTGTGGTGCCCACCTCTCACTACAGAAGCAACTTGTTTTATTTATTGGTTCTGGGGGTTGCAGGCTGGACTGGCATTTATTGGGCATCCTCAACTAATCTGGACAAGTTGGTGGTGAGGCAGCCTTCCTAAACCACTGCCATTCCTTGAGACAGATTTTAAAATTGGTTGTTAGGGCTATTTCCAGACCAGGTAAAGATGGCAGATTTTTTTTTCATGAAGGCTATGAGTGAAACTGGATGGGTTTTCCCTGCAATTGATAATGGTTTCAAAGATCATGACCAGACTTTTCATTCCAGATTTTAATGAAATTTATATTAGACCATTCTGCCATGGCAGGATTCAGCCACAGTTCCCCAGAACATTGCTATTCCAGTGACAATACCATTATGTCACCATAATCCTTGTTGTCCTTGAGAATGTATCTGTCTCCCTTTTCCTCATTTGTGTTAATGTGTTGTCACCTCTCCCAATCCTAATATCCTATAATACAGCTCTCTTCCTGGGGAAAACAACCCCCCTCCACCTATCTCTCCTATCTTGTATCCAATTGGCTAGCTCCCTCTCAATTCCATGTGATCTAACTTTAACTAGCTAGTCTACCATGCAGAAACCATATAGTGGTTTCAGAGCTTCTCAGAGACCTGGATAGAATGGGCATGGAATACAACAAATTTATTTTACTTTAGCAATTTTCTGCTGTATAAGTTTCCATTTAACATCTAGATAGATCTCCGAGACCTGATCAAGTGTATCCCAGAAGTTTGTAGGAAGTTA
Organism: Chiloscyllium plagiosum; assembly: GCF_037043375.1. Taxonomy (NCBI): domain Eukaryota; kingdom Metazoa; phylum Chordata; class Chondrichthyes; order Orectolobiformes; family Hemiscylliidae; genus Chiloscyllium; species Chiloscyllium plagiosum. The sequence continues at coordinate 6,175,619 of NW_028270155.1, read as the reverse complement.
GGAAAGTGATTGCTAGGCCTCTTGCTGCAATATTTATAACATCAACATCCACTAACGAGGTGCCAGAAGGCTGGAGAATGGATGATGCACTATTATTTCAGAAAGACAGTAAGAAAATGTTAGGTAACTATCGACCAGTGAGTCTGACATCAGTGGTGGGTAAGTTGTTGTAGGGGATTCTGACAGATAGGATTGACATGTATTTGGAAAGGCAAGGACTGATTAGGGATAATCAGCGTGGCTTTGTGCATGGGAACTGTGTCCCACAAACTTGATTGAGCTTTTTGAAGACGTGACAAAAAAGATTGGTGTCGGTAGTATGGAAGACATTGTATGGACTTCAGCAAGATTTGAAACAAGGTTCAGCATGGTAGACTGGTTAGTTAGTTAGATCACATGGAATCCAGAGGGAACTAGCTAATTAGGTACAAAATTGGCATAAAGATAGGAGAGAGGTGGTGGGGGGGTTTCCCAAAGAAAAGAGCTGTATTATTTTCCCTTTGTATCGACTTTGGACCCTTTGAAAGAGCTAACAGGGCTTTTAAGTTGTCCATATCCTGGAAACTGATGTAAGGCGAACTTTATTTTTCTTTATAATGGGTAGAGAAGACTTCCTCTCTGACCTTTAGACTATTGGTGGCTCTGTCCCAGGAGAGTTCGATGGGGACAGCGATGAGGGGGTTTGATTTTTAGTTTCCTGTGTGTTCAACTGAGTCACAAAATGTTTCTTGCACATTTTGACCCCTTACTGTCCCTGCCCCAAGAATGGTTGGTAAGGATAGAGTCAAGGAAGGCCATTTTTAATTTGGTTATTTGTTTTCTTTTTCCCCAGAGAGTCACCTGAACTTTATTTTGGTTCGTGTTGGGAAAATTTTGCTTTTCTGTTTTCGAAGAGTAGAGTGACTTATTATCTTGCATGTTGCCTACATGGATTTTAATAAGGGCTTTTGTCAAGGTCCCTCACAGCTGTCCTGGTCCCAGGAGTGTCTGATGGGCGAGCTTGGCTTTTCTGTTTGCATCTTTTGTTTAAATGAGTAGAGTTGTTTCTTGGACTGAAGGCCCATGACCAGCACTGTGCTGCAGGGATGGCTGCTGGGACCACTGCTTTTCATCTTTTATATAATTGATTTGGACGTGAATACATGAGGCATGGTTAGTAAGTTTGCAAATTGCAAAATCGGAAATGTAGTGGAGAGGGAAGGAGGTTATCTCAGAGTTTGACGGGATCTTGATCAGATGGGCAAATGGTCTGAGGAGTGGTATATGGTGTTTAATTTAGATCAATGCGAGGTGCTGCGTTTTGGAAAGGCAAATCAGAGCAGGATTTATACAGTTAATGGTAAGGTCCTCAGGAGTGTTTTTGAACAAAGAGACCAAGGGGTGCAGGTGTACGCCTTAATAGTGGAGTCACAGGTAGATAGGGTAATGAAGAAGGTGTTTGACACACTTGCCTCTATTGGTCAGTGCTCTGATGTAGGAGCTGGGAGGTCATATTGCAGCTGTACAGGACATTGGTGAAGCCACTTTTGGAATACTGAGTTCAATTCTGGTCTCCCTGCTACAAGAAAAAAATTGTTAAACTTGAAAGAGTTCAGAAAAGATTTTCAAGGATTTTGCCAAATTTGGAAGGCTTGAGCTACAAGGCGAGGTGGAAGAGGCTGGGGCTGTTTTCCCTGGAGCATTGGAAGCTGAGGGGTGACCTTATAGACGTTTATAATATCATGAGGGGCATGGATAGGGTGAATATCTTTTTTCCAGGATAGGGCAGTTCAAAACTAGAGGGCAAAGATTTAAGGTGAGAGGGGAAAGATTTAAAAGGGACCTGAGGGGCAATTTGTTCACACAGAAGGTGGTGCATGTACGGAACAAGCTGCCAGAGGAAGTGGTGGAGGCTGGTACAATTACAACATTTAAAAGGCATCTGGATTAGTATATGAATAGTAAGGGTTTAGAGGGATATGGGCCACGTGGGACAAGGTAAATTTAGTCTATCCAGTCAGCATAGAAAAGTTGGATTGAAGGATGTGTTTCTGTGCTGTATGACTCTATGTTTATTTATTTGATTTTGTACAGTGCCCCAGCTGGATCCATTTTACTAGTCTTATTTTGAACTTCCTGAAAGAGTGGAGGAAGCTTTGCTCTGTATTTTAACCCCTTGATGTCCCTGTCCTGGCAGTGTTTAATTGGGACAATGTCAAGGGAACTTTACTTTCTGTTTACTTTTAGTTTTAGGAACAGAGAGATCTTTACTCTGGATTGAACGACTTTACTGTCCCTGCCCTAAGAGTGTTAGTTGGGGCTGAAGTCAAGGGAACTTTGCTTTCAGTTTTCTTTTAGTTCAAGGGAGTAGAGACAGCTTTGTTCTGCATCTAACCCTGCATTGTCCCTGTTCCTGGACTGTTTTATGAAGGACATTCCTTTTAGTTTAAAAGAGTTGAGGAAACTTTATTTTCAAAGGAAGCTTTACTCTATTTTTAACCCTATGCTGTCCCTGTCCTGCGAGTCTTTGATTTGGATGGTATTGAGGGAACTTTACTTTCTGCTTACTTCTACAAGAATAGATTGGATGTGGAGAAGATCTTTCCACTGGTCAAAGAGACTAAAACCTCAGGGCAGAGCCTTAAGAACTGAGATGAGGAGACATTTCTTCAGCCAGAGGGTGGAACTCATTGCTAAAGAGGGCTGTGGAGGCCAAGTCATTGAGTGTATTTAAGACAGAGATATGTTCCTGATTAGTAGGGGGATTAAGTGTTATTGGGAGAAGGCAGGAGAATAGGGTTAAAAGACATATCAGCCATGATCGAATGGCAAGCAGACTTGATGGGCTGAATGGCTTAATCTGCTCCTTTATCATATGGTCTGCAATTCTGGCACAAGCTATGGCCTCATAATCATCACTTCCCCAAACAGTTGCCTGAATCTGAAATTTACAAGTTCCCTCCCTAATCTTCTCGGCTTTTAAGACTAATGTTGTCTTGATCTTTAGTAAAGCCTTCACTAAGGTTCTGCATGGTAGACTAATTAGTAAAGAAAGATCTCATCAGCTTCAGGTAAGTTTGCCAGTTGGATACAAAATTGGCTTAGTGCTTGGAGACAGAACATAAGAACTAGGAGCAGGAGTAGGCCATCTGGCCCCTCGACCCTGCTCCACCATTCAATCAGATCATGGCTGATCTTTTCGTGGACTCTGACCAACTTACCCACCCACTCACCATAACCCTTCATTCCTTTAATGTTCAAAAATGTATCCGTCTTTGCCTTAAAATCATAGAACAGTATAGCATAATACAGGCCCTTCAGCCATCAATGTTGTGCCGACCTTTTATTCTGCCCTAAGCTCAGACAAACCTACATACCCTTCATTGTACTAGTTTCCATGTGCTAATCATTCAACGAGGTAACCACAACTACTTCACTGGGCAGTGAATTCCATGAAGAGGATGGTGGTGAAGGAAGAAAGATCCCAGGAGGAGGCAGGGGTGGCCGTGGCTGACGAGGGAAGTTAAGAAACATGTAAAGTTAAAAGAGTAAAAGTATAACATAGCAAAGATAAGTGGGAAAACGGAGGACTGGGAAGCTTTTAAAGAACAACAGAGGATTACTAAGAAGGAAATACGCGAAGAAAAAAAGAGGTACGAAGGTAAACTGGCCAAAAATATAAACGAGGATAGTAAAAGCTTTTTTAGGTATGTGAAAGGGAAAAAAAATGGTTAAGGCTAAAATTGGGCCCTTGAAGACAGAAACAGGGGAATATATTACGGGGAACAAAGAAATGGCAGAAGAATTGAATTGGTACTTCAGATCTGTGCTCACTGGGGAAGACACAAGCAATCTCCCTGAGGTAACAGTGGCTGAAGGACCTGAACTTAAGGGAATTTATATTTGCCAGGAATTGGTGTTGGAGAGACTGTTAGGTCTGAAGGTTGATAAGTCCCTGGGGCCTGATGGTCTACATCCCAGGGTACTGAAGGAGGTGGCTCGAGAAAGCGTGGATGCGTTGGTGATGATTTTCCAGAGTTCGATAGATTCAGGATCAGTTCCTGCAGATTGGTGGGTGGCTAATGTTGTACCACTTTTTATGAAATGTGGGAGAGAGAAAACAGGAAATAATAGACCAGTTAGTCTGACCTCAGTGGTGGGAAAGATGCTGGAGTCTATTATAAAGGATGAAATTACGACACATCTGGATAGTAGTAACAGGATAGGTCAGAGTCAGCATGGATTTATGAAGGGGAAATCATGCTTGACTAATCTTCTGGAATTTTTTGAGGATGTAAATCTGAAGATGGACAAGGGAGATCCAGTGGATGTAGTGTACCTGGACTTTCAGAAAGCCTTTGATAAAGTCCCACATAGGAAGTTAGTGAGCAAAATTAGAGTGCATGGTATTAGGGGCAAAGTACTGACTTGGATTGAAAATTGGTTGCCTGACAGGAAACAAAGAGTAGTGATAAATGACTCCCTTTCGGAATGGCTGGTGGTGACCAATGGGATACCGCAGGGATCAGTGCTTTTTGTCAATATATATTAATGATATAGAAGATGGTCTTAATAGTAACATTAGCAAATTTGCTGATGATCAAAGCTGGGTGGCAGGGTGAAATGTGAGGAGGATGTTAGATTACAAGGTGACCTGGACAGGTTAGGTGAGTGGACAGATGCATGGCAGATGCAGTTTAATGTGGATAAATGTATGGTTATCCACTTTGGTGGCAAGAACAGGAAGGCAGATTACTACCTAAATGGAGTCAAGTTAGGTAAAGGGGCAGTACAAAGAGATCTGGGTGTTCTTGTACACCAGTCAATGAAGGTAAGCATGCAGGTAAAGCAGGTAGTGAAGAAGGTTAATAGCATGCTGGCCTTCATAACAAGAGGGATTGAGTATAGAAGCAAAGAGGTTCTTCTGCAGCTGTACCAGGCCCTGGTGAGACCGCATCTGGAATATTGTGTGCAGTTCTGGACTCCAAATTTGAGGAAAGATATTCTGGCTATTGAGGGAGTGCAGCGTAGGTTCACGAGATCAATTCCTGGAATGGCGGGACTATCTTATGTTGAAAGATTGGAGCAACTGGACTTGAGTTTCTAAACCCTTGAGTTTCTAAACCCTTGAGTTTAGAAGACTGAGAGGGGATCTGATTAAGACATATAAGATTATGAAAGGATTGGACACTCTGGAGGCAGGAAACGTGTTTCCGCTGATGGGTGAGTGCCGAACCAGAGGACACAGCTTAAAAATAAGTGGTACGCCATTTAGGACAGAGATGAGAAACTTCTTCACCCAGAGAGTGGTGGCTGTGTGGAATGCTGTGCCCCAGAAGGCAGTGGAGGCCCAGTCTCTGGATTCGTTTAAGAAAGAGTTGGGTAGAGCTCTCAAGGATAGTGGAATCAAGGGTTATGGAGATAAGGTAGGAACAGGATACTGATTGAGGATGATCAGCCATGATCATAATGAATGGTGGTGCAGGCTCGAAGGGCAGAATGGCCTACTCCTGCACCTATTGTCTATTGTTTTACTGGGGAGATGGTAGAATTGTCACTAGATTAACACTCCAGACCTCAATGTTCTAAGAATGGGAATTCAAATCCCACAATGGCAAAACAGTGAAATTTGACTTCAATACAATCTGGAATAAGTTTATGATTGTGTGTTTTTTAAGTTTTTTTCTGTAGTATAAGATTCCATTTTGCCTTTTGAACTCTGTTTGTTTTCGGGTTGGTCCCCCAGGAAGAGAGCTGTCTTATTTTCCCTTTGTTTCAATTTTTGACCCACTAGAAGACCCATGGGCACTGGAATTTTATCAAGAAATATTTATTCCACATTTTGACCCATGTTGCCCCTACCTCAAGGGTAGTTGGTGGTGTAGAGCCAAGAAAAGCCATTCTTTGTTTATTTGTTGTTTGGCTTTTCCCAGAGTCACTGGAATTTCATTTTGGTTCAAAAGTTAGGGAAACATTCACTTTTCCATTTTATAAAGGTGGAGTGAGCTTTGCTCTGGACCCTCTGATGGGAGTGGTGTTGGGGTTGGAGGGAGGGGGTGGTGGGACCCTGACCAATTTTTAAAAAAAGACCAGGGGGGTTGTTTTTCAGACCAGAGGCCTGTGTCCCAGTGTTCATCAGGGATTGATACTTTTATTTGTTGTTTACATAAATGTTTTGCATGAGAATATAGGCACATGGTTAGTGAGTCTGTGGATGATACCAGGATTGGTGATACAGTGAACAATGATGAAGGTTATCTCAGATTGCAAAGAAATGTTGATCAATTGAATCAATAGGATGAAGGTTAACAGCTGGATTTTAATTTAGGTAACTATGAGATGAATATCCTTTATTGTCACATGTATTCACTATAAAATACAGTGAAAAGTGTGTACTGTCACTCATACGCAAGTGTCATTCACAAAATAAAACTTAATCAAAATAACTTATAATGAGTACCATGTTTCCTTCTCCGCTGCTATAGCATACCACTGCCAGAGTCCCACACCACGCTGCACAGTGTCCCACTCCAGGCTTCCCCACCCACACCATGCTGCACAGTGTCCCGCTCCAGGATTCCCCACCCACACCATGCTGCACAGTGTCCCGCTCCAGGATTCCCCACCCACACCATGCTGCAGAAAGTGTCCCGCTCCAGGATTCCCCACCCACACCATGCTGCAGAAAGTGTCCCGCTCCGGGATTCCCCACCCACACCATGCTGCAGAAAGTGTCCTGCTCAAGTCTTACCAGGCTGACCAACCATCTCTGCGGCCGCGTATGTCTCAGATAATGTTGCTGCTGCTCCACAGTTCATCAAAATCATCTCCTGCTGAACAGCTCTCATTATCAGGTACATTAAAGGAAAAAGAGAAGGGGTAGATGGAAAAGAAAATGCAGACAAGGAGGACAAGGCCAGCCTAGACAAGGAGCCTGTATGCTGCCTACTCTGCCACTGCCATTTTGGAATATAAACTTTGAGGTATTGCATTTGGTTAAAACAAAAGCAAGACTTATACAATTAATGGTAGGGCCGTGGGTAGTGTTGCAGAAGCAAGACCTGGGGGCTCAGGTACATGATTCTTTGAAATTTGCATCAAGGTAGACAGGGTGGTTAAGGTGGATTTGGCACGCTTGCCTTTATTGCTCAAACGTTTTGAGTATAGGAGTTGGGAGGTCATGTTGAATTTGTACGGGACTTTGGTGAGGCCTCTTGTGCAGTACTGTGTGCGGGTTTGTATGCCCTAGTATGGGAGGAATATTATTAAGTTGGAGAGAGTTCAGAAAAGATTTACTAAGGTTTTGCCAAGAATGAAGGGTTTGAGTTGTAAAAATAGGCTGGGACCTTTTTTCACATGAGCATAGGTTGAGGGGTAACCTTATAGAGGTTTATAAAATTATGAGGGGCATAAATAAGGCAAGTAGCAAGGGTTTTTTTACCCAGGACATGGGACTTCAAAACTAGATAGCATATGTTTAAGGTGAAAGGAGAAAGATTTAAAAAGGGCTTGACAGGCAACGTTTTGACACAGAGTGGTTTGTGTTTGGGGTGAACTGCTAGAGGAAGTGGTGAATGTAGGTACAGTTACAACATTTAAAAGACATTTAGATAAGTTCATGATTAGGAAAGGTTTAGAGAGATATGGGCTGAATGCAAGGCAAGTGGGACTGGTTTAGCTTGGAATATAATTGGCATGGACTAGTTGGACAAAAGGGTCTGGTTCCATGCTGGATGACTCTGTAACTTTGAGGTTGGTTTAGCTGCGGACTTCAGTGAAAGATCAATTCTATGTTGTTACACTATTCCACCAACACACATCCTAAAGGTAATCAATACACTGGCACAGCCCACTCATTCCCCACATGCTGCACATTCTGTGCATCCTCCAAGCTAAGGGGGAAGTTCAAAACTCTTCAAAATTCATCATTTGACCAACTTTCTAATCATACCTCCTGCAGAGGCTCGGTGTCAAATTTAACTTGTTTGCAAACTCACTTCAGGAGTATTTTGGCAGGAGGAAGGGTAAATGTTACTCTGGATTTGCAGCCCAGTCTAATTTTGAACAAGTTTACTTCTTCATTACCAAATAAATCACAACTAATTATCACCAAATCCACTGAATTGTTTATTTTCAGCACACAGAGTCATGGAAGAAATGATGATAAACGGAATATGGCAAAAAGATGGGCTCATGTAACAATTTTCCATTAACTTTAACACGTGTGAAGAAAAAAACAAATGTTTATAAAAGTACAGAGTGTGGTCCCAACACAGTGCAGTTAAAGACATCCATCAGGAGATGAGTGAAGTGGTCAGTGTTCTCCTGTGAGAGTGATACCACTCCAGCTCGGATACTGGTCAGAACTGGTCAATGAGGATCAATACAATTGTTTAATCTGTTCCCTGGAAAAAATTAAGGTTTTTTTTTTCAAAAATTCAAAAACGGGCCATCTTAACAATCTTAACTGTAACAATAAATTTTGTAAGCACAAATATCTAACACAATAAAACAAGATAAACACAATTAAATCTTGAAGGGTCACACTGATATTGACTATACACATTCACCCCAGAGTTATGTTCTTCCTTTCCATCCTGCACCATCCCTCTTTCGGGCTGTCCTCAAAACCTTCCAGAAGTCAGTCACACATCCCCCACCAACTCATGAGAGGACTTGGCTGTGATGGGCAAAACAGGAAAAGGTTAATCCAGGAAGAAGTCAAAAACATTGAGAGCTATTGTTGGGAACACACAGGAGGTAGAGTCTAGGTGTTGGAGGAAACATACAAATAATCCATCTCCCAACCTTCAAGTGCCACTCACCACCCCCCCCCCCCCCCTCCCCCCCCCTCCCCCCGACATGTGGCAGAATCTGGACCATCAACCACCTCAGAATTCACAGAACCAGACAGGAAGCAAGGTATCTTCAAACCCAAGGGAATGCCAGAGAAAACAGGTTTACAGGACACTACAGGAGGCTACTCCAACACAAACATTAGGAGCATGCTGTTTATATCCTGATAACCTCGGCCTCCCTTGTTAGTCCAAAATCTAGTCTGCGTTTGGCTGCTTTAAAAAGCAACCCAATGCATCCAATTCACTTACTTGCCCAATGTTCCTACAACCATTTCCTCTTTCACATTTTAATCCAATTCTCTTTCCAAAGTTGCTGCAAGTACTCACTGTAAGGCACCGCTTTCCAAATCCTAACCACTCTGTGCATTAAAAAGCTTTTCCTTCTGTCCTCTTTTGCCAATCACTTGGATCCTGTGCATCCCTCCCCCACCCCGGCCATTCTCCAATCTTCATTGAAAATACGGCTGCTCTAAATACTCCACTGTAGCAGCGTACGATTTAAACCACCTCCATTAAATCTCCTCTTAAGATTCATCTTCTCCGACTCATCCCCAGCATCTCAGCCAAAGCATATACCTGCAACTGCATCATTTCTGGTAGCATCCCAAGGAAAGGAGTTTACAGAACAGCACAGAATGTTGCAGGAAGCTATTCAGATGCAGAAATTATGAGAATTCAGCCTTTTGAACGCTTATTAATTCTATACTCTCTCCAAAACTCATGACTAAAGTATAACATAAAAACAAAACTCAAGACACATTATACCCAGCTGAGATTGTTTAAAGATTTTGTGTAACGGTCTGATTTTTGTAATCTACGGAGCTTTTTCGTGCTTTATCCTACACAAAGGGGAGACAGACAAACTGGGACAAAGTAAACATGGAATAAACACTGACTAGTTGGGCCAAATGGCCAATTTCTGTAAATTCCAGATTGCACTTTAAGTAAATATTGAACTTATTTTGGTAATTTCTTGTTGATTTAAATAAAGAAACATGATAAACATAATGCTTGCTGCTTAACCGAACAACGTTACTTAAAGAATGCATGAATCACTTATCGTCCTCCTCTGTCCCATCATATAAATAAGTGTGGAATGTAACATTCCCAAAGGTCAGGGAATAGCAACGGGAAAGTAGCAGACAGAGAACCATTCTAATCACAAGTAACAGCCACAACACTGCCAAATTGGAGCATGAAGTCAGCCAATGGCAGTGTCGGCAAGACAAGGGTTCATAATTAAACCTCCAATAACACAACTAAACTACCATCAAACCATCTTCCTTTCCATCCTGCACCATCCCTCTTTCGGGCTGTCCTCAAAACCTTCCAGAAGTCAGTGGTACTAGTGGTACTATCGCTGGACTGTTAATTTAGAGACCCAGGTAATGTTCTGGAGTCCCAGGTTTCGATCCCACCATGGCAGATGGTGGAATTTGAATTCAATAAAAATCTGGAATTAAGAGTCTAATGATTGCTGATTGCTGAAGGAATCTACCATCCTTGTCTGGCCTACATGTGACTCCAGACCCACAGCAATGTGGTTGACACTTGATACCATCTGGGCAATTTGGGATGGGCAAATGCTGCCCTAGCCAGGGATGCCCTCACCCCGTGAAAAAAATTAACTGGAACTAGTTCCAGCTGGTTCAAAATGCTCTAAGTTGGAGCTTATGGCAAATGGTACCTAACAGTTTTGGTGGTACAGTATTCATTGTACAGTGAAAGGTTTAAGTTATTGATCATCCAGTTATATGTAGTTTTCATGTAGAAGATCTTTTGCAAAAGGAATACAGAATCTTCTCCTTTTGGTCCTCGTACTGTTTCAGCATCTTCTGAACATCATGATCTGCAGGGATCACCTAGAACAAACGGTTCAAACAATGAGCAAAGGATACACAGCACCAGCTGAGGATCAAGTCTGTGATAATACTCGTTCAACACCATCTCCATCCCTCATTACAGTACCATGATTACCTCCACCCCTCATTACAGTACCAACAATCCTAATTATCTCCACCCCTCATTACAATACCAGCTATTCAAATAATCTCTACCCCTTATTACAATATCAGCTATTCGAATAATCTCTACCCCTCATTACAATACCAGCTACCGGAATTATCCATACCATTCATAATACTGCTCTTACAATTATCTACACTCCACCCCACATTACAATATCAGCTATTCAAATTATCTCGACCCTTCATTACAATAGAAGCTATCTAATTGCCTCTACCCCTCCGCTCCTTATAACACCAACCAGTACAGCCATATCTACTCTGCCCCTTATTAAAACACCAGCCATTACAGCCAGCCCTCATTACATCACCATTACAATAATCCATATCCACCTTTTATTACAGTACGAGTCACTGTAACCATCTCTACCCCACTCCTCATTATTACATCAGATCCAATCCTACCTCTTGCGACTCACGAGTTAGTAATATCATTTCCAGTTAAGTTGCTCACCAGCACAGGGGCAGGTACTGTGAAGGAGGTCTCTCTGATCAGCCAGTCTTCATAAAGCTGATGAAGAGCTTCTAAATACTCCTGACAAAATTGGACACAGTCAACAGTGAGAGGAATGCACAAAACTGAAGTAATTTTCCTCCCCAATTTCCAAACTCACCCCTCTCCTCCAACTCTCCCTATCCCAGTAGGTACCAAGTCCTTCATGAGCTAGACTCTAAGCATCAATTGTTTTCTGCTACTTGCCTCATCACTGAAGTTTCTCATTCATGGAATCATTCCTGTAAATCACTTATAGAATCATTTAAATAATAGCGTATATAATCGTTTATAGAATCACACAGTATGGAAACAGATCCTTCGGTCCAACTAGTCGGAAAGATGTTGTGAAACTTGAAAGGGTTCAGAAAAGATTTACAAGGATGTTGCCAGAGTTGGAGGATTTGAGCTATAGGGAGAGGCTGAACAGGCTGGGGCTGTTTTCCCTGGAGCGTCAGAGGCTGAGGAATGACCTTATAGAGGTTTACAAAATTATGAGGGGCATGGATAGGATAAATAGGCAAAGTCTTTTCCATGGGGTCGGAGAGTCCAGAACTAGAGGGCATAGGTTTAGGGTGAGAGGGGAAAGATATAAAAGAGACCTAAGGGGCAACTTTTTCACACAGAGGGTGGTACGTGTATGGAATGAGCTGCTAGAGGAAGTGGTGGAGGCTGGTACAATTGCAACATTTAAAAGGCATTTGGATGGATATATGAATAGGAAGGGTTTGGAGGGATATGGGCCGGGTGCTGGCAGGTGGGACTAGATTGGGTTGGGATATCTGGTCGGCATGGACGGGTTAGACCGAAGGAACAGCGATATATTTCCAAGTGAGGGTGGTGAGTGGCTTGGCACGCTGTTTCCGTGCTGTACATCTCTATTACTCTATGACTCTAGTCCACGCCGACCATGTTCCCAAACTAAACCAGTCCCACTTGCCTGAGCTTGGCCCACTTCTGCACTCTCTCCAATGTATTCTTATAATGGTTTCATGGACATTAAATTCTATCGGCTACCTGTAACCCTAAGCATTAGCGTGACATCTGGATCACAGATAGTCCACTGACAATATCATTCTGCCACCACCTCCCCTATGTCTGATCGCTGACAATTGATACAAATGATGATGATAAATGAATAAGTGAGGATGAGCCATTGTCAGGAAGTATCGAACCAAAGCAAATGCCCTTCACATCGACCTGACCCAAACCCCTGTGCATGTTCATACTCACTAAGGGAATCACTTTCTCTTCAGTCCTACACCGGGATTTCAGTCTCTCCTGACAGGTCTCTGGAGTGGTTTGAAGATACACTGAGGAGGAATGAGGTTGAGATGTTAGGATCCTGCAAAATGTGGCTTTTTTGTTCTTTTAAACTGCCAACCACACCGCCACCCCGGCTAGTCTCTTCCCACTGCAGACCTGAGCTGCGTCGAGACTCCAGCAAGTGCACACTTGCAATGGTACCGAGGACAACTGATATCCACACCCAATGTTCTTCACTAGAAAGGAAGTGAGAAATTCCACCACAAAGGGCATCACAATTGTGCTTGATCCTGTCCCTCTGTATCTCCCTTTTCCAGCAATAAGAAAGTAGGACTTGGGAACAGGAAGCAACCATTTAGTTCTAAGAACTTGTTCCACAATCCAATAAGATCACTGTTTACCTGATTATGGTCTCAATCCCATGATCCTGTCTGCCACCATCCATTACACTTGACTGAACAGGGCTAGCCATATTAATACGGTGGCTAAAAAAGCAGGTCAAAGGCTAGTAATATGGGATTGAACAACTCATCTCCTGACTCCCAAGAGCCTGTCCACCATCTACAAGGCACAAGTCAGGAGTGTGATGGAATACTCCCCACTTGCCTGGATGGGTGCAGTTCCAACAATACAACTGGCTTGACACCATCCATGACAAAGTAACCCACTTGATTGGCACCACATCCACAAACATCCACTCCTTCCACCACCAATGCTTTGTAACAGTGTGTACCATCTACAAGATGCACTGCAGAAATTCACTCAAGATCCTTAGCCTGCACCTTCCAAACCCACAACCACTTCCATCCTGAAGGACAAGGGCAGCAGATACGTGGGAACAAGTTCTCCTCCAAGCCACTCACCACCCTCACTTGGAAATATATCGCTGTTCCTTCAGTGCCACTGGGTCAAAGTCCTGGAAATCCTCCCTAATGGCATTGACTTTGCTTTCATTTCCATCCTTCTCTCATGTTCACGTGGTCCATCTCCAATTCTCTCCCTCCCTTCCTTTACTTTGTTGCTTCCAATTCTGGGGCTAGGCTGTCCACAATGTCCATTATGAACCCTCCGAACCTCTCAGTTACCATGACTACACTTCCTCACACCCTGCTGCCTGCAAGGACTCCATTCTATTTTCCAAGTTTCTCCCTCTATGCTGTATGCTGCCAGGCTGCCTCTGACATGTCCTTCTTTTTCTTTAACCAAGGAACTCCCCCTCCCATCCCTCATTGTGAGTGGCACAGATCTCAGTCATGTCCAATCGATCTCCTGCCCTCACCTTTTCTCTTCCTTTCCAGTGGGGGCGGCACGGTGGCATAGTGGTTAGCACTGTTGCCTCACAGCGGGTTCAATTCCCGCCTCAGGCGACTGACTGTGTGGAGTTTGCACGTTCTCCCCGTGTCTGCGTGGGTTTCCTCCGGGTGCTCCGGTTTCCTCCCACAGTCCAAAGATGTGCAGGTCAGGTGAATTGGCCATGCTAAATTTCCCGTAGTGTTAGGTAAGGGGTAAATGTAGGGGTATGGGTGGGTTGCACTTCGGCGGGTGGGTGTGGACTTGTTGGGCCGAAGGGCCTGTTTCCACACTGTAATGTAATGTAATCTAATCTAATCTAAACCACAATGGCTGTCCTCACCTCCAGCCCACCAGTCTCGACATTAAAAGGATCGTTCTCTCCCACCTCCAGCAGGATGCCACCACCAAACACATCCTCCCCTCCCATCTGGATCATCATTCCACAGGAACCATTCCCTCCAGAACATCCTGGTCCACTCCTCTATCACTCATAACACTTCCTCATTCCCCTACTGCACCTTCCTGTGTAATCATATAAGGTGAACCCTTGGCCAATCACCTCTTCCCTCCTCACTCTCCAAAGCACCAAACATATCTCCCTGATGAAAAACCATTCCACTTGTACATCCTTTGGCCCAGTCTATTTGCTTCTCAGTCTATTGCATTCGCTGCTCACAATGCAGTCTCCTTTACTTGGTGAGACCAAACAGACCCGGTTCCCACTTTGGAGAACACATCCACTCTGTCTGTAGGAATGACCCAGACCTCCCTCTCGCTTCCCATTGCATTAAAAGTCCTCCCCCATGTCAATTAGCAGCTCTTACCAATCAAATCGACTGGAATATGGATGTTCGCCACGATCCAATTAAACCACTCGGTGAGCACGGCATAATCCACAGCTGGCATAGTGGAACTGAATAGGGCAAAAGATAAATATTACTCACTGTTCCACCACGTATGGACACTTACGCTGCACTATAAGAGTCATAGAGTCATAGAGATGTACAGCACGGAAACAGACCCTTCAGTCCAACCCGTCCATGCCGACCAGATATCCCAACCCAATCTAGTCCCACCTGCCAGCACCCGGCCCATATCCCTCCAAACCCTTCCTATTCATATACCCATCCAAATGCCTTTTAAATGTTGCAATTGCACCAGCCTCCACCACATCCTCTGGCAGTTCATTCCATACACAACCATCCTCTGTGTGAAAAAGTTGCCCCTTTAGGTTTCTTTTATATCTTTCCCCTCTCACCCTAAACCTATGCCCTCTAGTTCTGTTCTGGACTCCCCCACCCCAGGAAAAGACTTTGTCTATTTATCCTATCCATGCCCCTTATGATTTTATAAACCTCGATAAGGTCACCCCTCAGCCTCTGATGCTCCAGGGAAAACAGTCCCAGCCTGTTCAGCCTCTCCCTATAGCCCAAATCCTCCAACCCTGGCAACATCCTTGTAAATCTTTTCTGAATTCTTTCAAGTTTCACAACATCTTTCCGATAGGAAGGAAACCAGAATTGCATGCAATATTCCAACAGTGGTCAAATCAATGTCCTGTACAGCCGCAACATGACCTCCCAACTCCTGTACTCAATACTCTGACCAATAAAGGAAAGCATACCAAATGCCTTCTTCACTATCCTATCTACTGCAACTCCACTTTCAAGGAGCTATGAACCTGCACTCCAAGGTCTCTGTGTTCAGCAACACTCCCTAGGACCTTACCATTAAGTAGGGAAAAGTGAGGACTGCAGATGCTGGAGATCATAGTCTAGATTAGGCTGAAAAAGCACAGCAGGTCAGGCAGCAGTCCTGCTAAGATTTGCTTTCCCAAAATGCTGCACCTCACATTTATCTGAATTAAACTCCATCTTCTACTTCTCAGCCCATTGGCCCATCTGATCAAGATCCTGTTGTATTCTGAGGTAACCTTCTTCACTGTCCACTACACCTCCCAACTGTGACCATTTTTTAAAAATATATATGAAGTGCACTACACACAACTGAAAATCTTTCTTTCTCCCCCCATCTGCAGTAAATCACCATGTTTTCCGATTGATTAGTTTAGGTACAAAGCCCATTGAAGGTGGTGGGTGGGGGGGAGCTGACACCTACATTTTTTTCCTTAAATTTTTATTTAAACTATTTTTTCTAATCAACCTGTTCAGAAATGTTGTCACACAGCTCTGGAGCAGGTGGGACTTGAACCCAAACCTCCCAGTCCAGGGATAGGGATTCTACCACTGCCCCACAAGAAGGAGGCAGTGGTCGCCTTTAATTTCAGGGCTGATTGCTAATCAGCAGATAGCTACTTCATCATTTCAGAGTCAGAAGCAGGCCACTCAGCCCATTGAATCTGTGCTGGTGTTTTCCTCCTCAGCCAACAGTTTAGGCGAGGCTCCTACTCCCTCACAACGTCCTGGAATGTTTGGTTTTTCAGGCAACTAATTCCTTTTGAAAATAACTGACAAAAATTGCAATTTTCCACCTGTGATCTGAATCCTTTGCTATTGTGAATACTTCATCTGGATTAGATTTATTGACATTGAGGCATGTGAGAACAGGTGAATGGGGCTTGATCAAAGCGTAGGTGTTAAAAAGCATCTTAGAAGGAGGTGAGGCAAGTGGAGAAAGGTTTTCGGGAGACAAAGAGGTTTAGAGGTTGCCCAAGCAACTGAAGCCATTGCCACCAACAAAGGAATGAAGAAGAAACACATCCATTTATATTGCACCTTCCACATCCTCAGCACATTGCGGAATGCTTTACCAATCAACGTAGCACTCTGAAGTGCAATCAGGCATAATGAGCAATACTCTTAGAGACCAGAATTGGAGGGATACAGAGTTTGGGAGCTTTGAAGGAGATAATGGAGATAAGAAGAGTTGGGATGGACCTTATTGAGTTTGAGTACGAAGGTTAATAACTAATCTTAGAGAAAACATTGTATTACACATTTTAGCAAGATCAATATTCAATCACCCAGTCTCCAAAGTGTATTACCCTCCTCTCTTAGCTCTTTCCCAGTCTTCAGCTACTTGAAAGTCGGTATTATAGGTAATTAAAGAACAAACATGGTCATCTTCCCTGGATTATAGGAGGCAGATTCCTGTCAAGTCGAATGGTGAATCAGAGTGTAAACAAGAGTTTGTTTTGTTGGCCACAACCAGCAATGCTCACCTTCGGTAATGATTCTCCACAAAGACGTATTTTGCGCTGTAAATTGACCTCTCGATCATTCGGATCGGCACGGTCTTCAAAAGACAAAATATCACAGAGAATGTACAGATCAGAAACAGGCAATTGGGCCCCACAGCTGTACACCAGCGTTAGCGTTTTTCATAAGCATCTTCCCTGTTTCAGCTAAATTGATTAAAATAACTTTCTGCACCTTTTTACCTCAGAATCCCAGGGCAGAAGCAGGCCATTCAGCCCAATGCGTCTGGTCCGCCATTCAATGTGATTATGGCTGATCTGATCATCCTCAACTCCACTTTCCCGCCTTTTCCCCATGACCCTTGACTCCCTTAACGATTGAAAATCTGTCTATCTCAGCTTCGAGTATACTGAATGAGCCAGCCTCGACAGCCCTCTGTGGTAAAGAACCCCACAGATTCCCTCCTCTTTGAGGGAAGAAATTCCTTCTCATCTCTGCCTTAAGGTGGGGTTGACCCTTATTTTGAGGTCCTGGATTCTCTCACAAGGGGAAACAACCTTTCCACATCAATACTGTCAAGTCTCCTTGTATGTTTAAATAACGTCGTCTCTCATACCTCTAAACCCCAATGAGTTCAAGTCTCCTCATAAGACTGTCCTTTCACACCCAGTATAATCCTAGTGAACCCTCTCTGGACTGCATCTGATGCCTGAATAGTCTTCCTTAGAAAAGGCATCAAAACTGTCCACAGTATTCCAGCCGTGGTCTCAGTAGTGCCTTGTATAATTTTAGCACAATTCCCTTTGAAATAAAGGCCAACATTCCATTTGCCTTCCCTATTATCCGTTGAATTTGGATGCTAGCTTTTTGTAATTCATGCATATGTTTAGTTAGGGTCTCTTAAATGTTTTGATGCTAATTGTGGGAGCATGTTCCACATTCTCACCACTCTCGAGATAAAGAAAATTCTCCTGAATTCCCTACTGGGTTTTCTTAAAAAAAAAAGAGGCTATATCAAATTTTGGACCTTACCCTAGCAAGTGAAACATATCTCCCTGTCAGCTATTTCAAACGCCTTCATAACCTTAAAGAGCACCTTTAAATCAACTCTCAGTTCTTTTTATTCTAGGGAAAAGAGCATCAGCCTCTTCAATCCTTCTAATAGTTACAATCTCTCAATTCTAAGATTGTCCCTGCAAGTCAATTCCTTTGTTTACAGTCTCCTTTTTGTAATCTGCAGATCAAGGAACTGAGCAGAGTACTCCAAGTGTGCTCTAAACAAGGTCCAATACAAGATTAAACGTATTAATTTTCAGTGCAGACAATTACTTTTCTTCTTTAAAATGAAGACACTTTATTTTCTGTTCAGTGTGTGTACCTGAGGCAGAATATGCTGTTGTAACATCGTGAGCTGGACATAGGTCTGGAGAGTAATCGCCCACCGTGAGGGATCTTCATACATCAATGCCTGCCAACAAAATTATTTAGGCATGAATACACCTTGGAAGTCCAGTTTCCCAATGGCACATTCAGGCGATGAGTTATTACTGCTCAGCTACCTTGTCCTTGACAAGCTCAACCTCTCTGTTGTTGCTGTAACATGCTTCAGGGTTCGTGATTGGAAAACTGAGCACGAGGAGAACGGTGAGTGGATTAACCCCACCCTCCCAAAGTAAAACAGACCATTATTGGGTGGCAGGCATCACGGTAAAGTTGGCATTTATTGCTCAGCCCTTGCTGCCCTCTAGGGAGAGATGGGTCTTCTTCCTGAGCAGCCACAGTGTGGATGGTGAATTTGATCCCATTGTGCTGCTCGCCCCAGGATTGATGGGGTTAGTGACTCACTGACACTGGAGAGCAGGAGTAGGCCCAGGGGTCGCTACAGTCGGTATGTCCACAGAAAGGAATGACAAGTCTGTACAGTGATGATCAAAGTCTATTACTAAGTCATCAAGTCATTTCTTAACCAGGCATATCATCAACTTTCCCTCCCAGATCGAGGCAAGACAGATACTCATTTGAACACAAAACAATTTCAACCAAATGGATAGAACAGCAATATATTTCCAAGACAGGATGGAGGGTAACTTGGAGGTGACAGAGTTCCTATGTGCCTGCTGCCCTTGATCCTTTCAGTGGAAGAGCTTGTGAGCTCTGGTCTACAAAGCTGTCTGCAGTGTATCCCAAGATTCCCCCCGCCCCAATTCAGTTGTATCCCAAAGTTTCCACATCACCAGTACCTCCCTGAACTACATTACTGTGGAACCCTTTCCATCTTTCCTATGCAGAGCCTACAATCTGACATGGAGCTCAATCCGATCCCCCTCGGAAAGTCTGGACCCTTCCCCTCCAAAAGCTCACAAACTGATCCTACTACCTGCACCTTGGAAGTGAAAGTCCTTGGTCTTACCAGCAGGTTGTGGTTCCAAATATTCCTCCACTTTGGCACAGGCTCTGTCAGGGCCTGCCAAGAGACAGAAAAACATCTTTAAAAAGAACAGACAGTGTGGGACCTCAATAATGGGGCATGAGAAGTCTGACTATACCTGAATATGTCTGTACGATCTCTCCAAGGGATAAGATCGCCTTTACCAATAGGAGGGATAAGATCGCCTTTACCAATAGGAGGGATAAGATCGCCTTTACCAATAGGAATGCAAAGAAGAACGACATTTCCATAATCACTATCAAGACAAACGTATTTGTGACGTAGTGGCCTCGGAGTGAGTGCATTGCAGATTTCCCCGAAAGATACCTGGGTTGTCAGATTAACAACAGAAAGACAAACTATACAGACTATGTTTATCATCCACTGAGTACACAATATTAAAGGGCCATCTATAGGATGTCATTAAAGATGACTGAAAGGAGTTTTTGTTGCAAACGTTTCGTCCCCTGGCTAGGCGACATCATCAGTGCTTGGGAGCCTCCTGTGAAGCGCTTCTTTGATGTTTCCTCCGGTGTTTATAGTGGTTTCCTCCTCCGGAGGAAACATCAAAGAAGCACTTCGCAGGAGGCTCCCAAGCACTGATGATGTCGCCTAGCCAGGGGACGAAACGTTTGCAACAAAAACTTCCAGCTCGGCGAACAGAACCACAGCAACGAGCATCCGAGCTACAAATCTTCGCACAAACTTTGAATGACTGAAAGGAGTTGAAAGAATTGTTACTGCAGAGAGAAGGTATTTTCTTTGGGGTGAAGAGTCCTAAATAAGGAGCTGTAAGCTTACAATTGAGGTTAGGAGGTGAGGCCAGGAAGAGTTCTCCACTCAAGGAGCAGCAGAGCACCCTTTCCAAAACAAACAACATGTTGGCACTGGGGCTTCACTAGAAAGTTCAAAACTGAACATGATCAATCTTAGATAAAAGTTTCTATAGGAAACGGTGGGGGGGGGGGGGTCAGAATGGTGTTGGTTGAATTCCTTCATACATGGAAACAAAAAATCAAATAAACTGCTCACCAGTCTCAGTACATTTGTCAAGCAGTTATTTTCAACAGTGGAACTCTTGTGTTAGATTGGTTAAATGAAACATGGACTATTGGTAAAGGAGATATTATCCCTTGGAGAGATCCTACAGACTCACTCAGGTATAGCAAATCAATTAAAAACTGAAAGAGCTGTGGATGCTGTAAATCAGAAACAAAAACAGAAGTTGCTGGAAAAGCTCAGCAGGCCTGGCATCATCTGTAAAGAGAAGTCAAAGTTAACATTTCGGGTCCGGTGATCCTTCCTCAGAATAGCAAATCAAATCCTTTGTTCCAGTGAAATGATCAAACCAAAGGCTGTAACCACAAGAAATTCACCAATGGATCCAACTGGGAATTCAGGAGCAATTTCTTTACCCAAGTTCCTTACAGCAATACTAAAAGGAGGAGTACATCAGATTGGGATTGGGACAATGGAAGTGAGTGAGAAGGAGTTTGATTGGGATTGGGTTGAGTGGGAGTGACGTGGACAGGGTTTGGTCCACTGAAAGGTTCTCATAAGGGCTATTAGCCGACAAGCCACCCCAGCTGTCTCAAACCATTACCAGAATGATCACAGGGATTGAACTGATTCTCAGTATTCCTGATACAGGTGCCCCCTGCTATTGGAAAGTAGAGCGTTCCTATGAAACCTTTCATAAGCCAAATGATATAAAGTGAAGAAGCAATTGCCATTCATTTAGATGGGAAAAAAATTTGAGCATTTCCAGATCCAAAAAATAGCCTACCAAATCACACCACGTAACACCCAAACCTAAACTAACACTAACATATGGTAAAAGCAGGAATGATATGATAAATACACAGCCTATTTAAAGTAGAAATAATGTATGTACAGTGGAGTTTCATTTACCAGAATTGGGAAGACAGTGAGCACATTGGAAGGCTGAGACATGGTGGTGGTGATGATGGTACCTTAGGCTGGTTGGGGTGGAGGGTGGTACGGGAGACTGGGGTGTAGGAGAGAGAGGAAGAGAGTTACCTATTAACACTTCTGGGGAAGGCACTCAGCAATGCCATTCTCGCTGCGCGTGCTTTTCCGTAGAAGTGAAAATCCTCTTTCAGTTAGCGAAAACGAGTCCTAATGTAGGCCTTCTTTAGAAGCGACTTGGCGTAAAGCAAACATTCGAAAAGCGGGGGATACCAGTACTGTCTTCTCACGGCAATAAGGCTTAAACAATAAACAGCAGCAATGCCCAGATTCCCAGAATGAATTTAAAAACTTATCGCAGAGTCCTCCATTTACCTCAATGTTGCACGAGTTTGCAAAGTACTCCAGGCATGTCGTCTTCCCACTCGCAATATTCCCTTCAACACAAATCTGAAAAGAAATATAAAGGTAGATGAAACTCTTGTTTTCTTCTGCAAATCATTCTCTACTTAAGGTTTAAATCTAAGAGGAATCTGGAAGAATTAAGAATATGTGCCCATTGATCTCGATCTCCCTTTCAGCTCACAAAATGCAAGTGTATCAGAACGGGCTAACTAGGCATAGTGTTCAAGAACATCATCTGGAAGTTGGCCTTATCTGGAGCAGCAAATCATTTTATCACACCCAGTGCGCGTGTAAACTCTACCAACCCTGTCCTGGTCTAGCCGCACATCTGCTTTTCTTTTGGAGGGTGGTGCAGTTGAAAAGAATTACACTTAGCAAACAGCATTTTACAATGACCACCGGACCATACAAAACACTTTCCAAACAATGAAGCATTTTTTGACGTGTAGTTACTATTATAAAAATAGGAAATCACATTAGTGAAGACAGGCAAAACAAGTTCCACACAACAGCAAGTGTGAAAAGAATCAGATCATCTGATTTTTCCCTTGAGACTCTGAATAAGGGATAAACTTTGGGAAGTAGGATTAACTCTCCAAATCCCAGTCACAGTCTTGCTTACTGCAGATTAGTTTACAGATATTTAAATATTATTAAAAAACATGCTTGCATCTTTTGTCCCTGTATTTTGATTTGATTAGATTAGATTAGATTCTCTACACTATGGAAGCAGGCGCTTCAGCTCAACAAGCCCACACCAACCCTCCAAAGAGTAACCCACCCAGACCCAGTCCCATACATTTACCCCTAACTAGGAACCTGACACTATGGGCAATTTAGCATGGCCAATTCACCTGGCCTGCATATCTTTGGATTGTGGCACGAAACCAGAACACCCAGAGGAAACCCACAGGGAGAACTTGCAAACTCCACACAGACAGTCACTCGAGGCTGGAATCAAACTCGGGTCCCTGGCGCTGTGAGGCAGCAGTGCTAACCACTGAGCCACCGTGCCGCCCCACATTTCTCTGTGATTTTTCCAGATCCATGGGCTGGAATGATATTTAGGTTGTCAATGATACCTCAGAAGCATTGCAACTCAAGTCTTGAAACCAGCTTTTGCTGAGTCTTGCTCAGATCCCAGCCCAACGAGAGTGACCCTTAAAACACAGGGCAGTACAAAATTCAGACATTATCCGCACATCTGCAGGGAGTGCTGTAGAACCTTTGAAGCATGTTGTGTTCCAATGTCAGAAATGCAGCATTCAATTTGAATATAGCAAACTCCCACAAACAGCAGCAATTTATTCATGACTGGACAGCGCATGTCATCATTGAGATCCTGTAAAATAGGAGGAGTGAATGGGAATGAGTGTGGACTATTAGGACTTAATAACATCTGCTTTGGCAATACTAATCCAGTCCCGTGGACAGAGTGAAGATGTAGAGATGTGAAGGTTAAAGGCAAATTGGGATGGGCTATCAATGCTGGTCAGCCAGTGATGCCAAAGTCCCACAAATCAATTAAAAAAAAATTTTTTTTTAAGTCTCTTCTCTTTGAAGCGCAGTAGGAGATCTGATGAGAGTATCCAAAAGTAGATATCCAAAGGTATCTGGAAATATGGAAATTCTGTTCCCACTGGTGATAGAATCTGGAACCAGAGGGCACAGTTTGAAGGTGATTGGCAAAAGAAGCAAAGACAACAGGAACAAAAACATTTCCATGCAGACAAGAGCTAGATCCTGAAATGAGATGTCTGAGCATGTGGCAAGACATGCTGCACTTTTAAAAAGGTAAATGGATCATCATCTGGAAAGGAAAAACAAACATTACAGGGAATTGGGAAAAATATGGGGAGTGGCATGAGTAAATTCAACAGAGGCCACTATAAACAGACATGCCAAATGCTTTGGTTGTCTGCTGAAAATATTGTGTTCAGTGAGATGAAAGGTTTATACTATAAATATTATGTTTGGGATTTGGATGTTGAAATCGAGGTAGAGGGCTTTAGGTCAGTTCTGTGAATTTAAACAAATTAGAAGGTCATTTGGAACAGTGGCCAAGTACAATAGTAAGCATGTGACTGCACTCAAGTTGCTTTGATCTTTATGTCATCATTGTCCACAGGAAAAGTGCCAGAAGGCTGGGGGATAGCAAATGTTGTTCCCTTGTTCAAGAAGGGGAGTAGAGACAACCCTGGTAATTATTGACCAGTGAGCCTTACTTCGGCTATGGGTAAAGTGTTGAAAAGGGTTATAAGGAAATAGGATTTATAATCATCTAGAGAGGAATAAGTTGATTAGGGATAGTCAGCACAGTTTTGTGAAAGGTAAGTCATGCCTCACAAACCTTATTGAGTTATTTGAGAAGGTGACCAAACAGGTGGATGAGGGTAAAGTGGTTATGTGGTGTATATGGATTTCAGTAAAGCATTTGATAAGGTTCCCCACGGTAGGCTATTGCACAAAATACAGAGGCTTGGGATTGAGGGCGATTTAGCGGTCTGGATTAGTAATTGGCAAGCTGAAAAAAGACAGAGGGTGGTGGTTGATGGGAAATGTTCATCCTGGAGTTCAGTTACTATTGGGGTACCACAAGGATCTGTTTTGGGGCCACTGCTGTTTGTCATTTCTATAAATGACTAGGTGAGGGCATAGAGGATGGGTTAGTAAATTTGCAGATGATAAGGCGGCCAGTGGAGGTGTAGACAGTGCCGAAAGATTTTGTAGGTTACAGAGAGACTTGGATAAGCTGCAGAGCTGGGCTGAGAAGTGGCAAATGGAGTTTAATGCGGAAAAGTGTGAAGTGATTCATTTCTGGAAGGAGCAACAGGAATGCAGAGTACTGGGCTAATGGTAAGATTCCTGGTAGTGTAGATGAGCGGAGAGATCTCAGTGTACATGTACATAGATCCCAGAAAGTTACCACCCAGGTTGATGGGGTTGTTAAGGCAGCATACGGTGTATTAGCTTTTATTAGTAGAGGGATTGAGTTTTGGAACCATGAGGTCATGTTGCAGCTGTACAAAACTCTGGTGCAGCCGCACTTGGAGTATTGTGTACAGTTCTGGTCACCACATTATAGGAAGGATGTGGAAGCTTTGTAAAGGGTGCAGAGGAGATTTACTAGGATGTTGCCTGGTATGGAGGGAAGGTCTTATGAGGAAAGGCTGAGGGAATTTAGGCTGTTTTCATTAAAGAGAAGGTTGAGAGGTGACTTAATTGAGACGTATAAGATAATCAGAGGATTAGATAGGGTGGACAGTGAGAGCCTTTATCCTCGGATAATGATAGCTAGCACAAGGGGACATAGCTTTAAATTGAGGGGTGATAGATCTAAGACAGATGTCAAAGGCAGTTTCTTTACTCAGAGTAGTAGGGGCATGGAATGCATAAACCAAATCATCCGCCGACATTTCCGCTACCTCCAAACAGACCCCACCACCAGGGATATATTTCCCTCTCCACCCCTTTCCGCCTTCTGCAAAGACCGTTCTCTCCGTGACTACCTGGTCAGGTCCACGCCCCCCTACAACCCACCCTCCCAGCCTGGCACTCTCCCCTGCCACCGTAAGGACTGTAAAACCTGCGCCCACACCTCCTCCCTCACCTCTATCCAAGGCCCTAAAGGAGCCTTCCACATCCATCAAAGTTTTACTTGCACATCCACTAATATCATTTATTGTATCCGTTGCTCCCGATGCGGTCTCCTCTATATTGGGGAGATTGGGCACCTCCTAGCAGAGCGCTTTAGGGAACATCTCCGGGACACCCGCACCTATCAACCACACCGCCCCGTGGCCCAACATTTCAACTTCCCCTCCCACTCTGCCGAGGACATGGAGGTCCTGGGCCTCCTTCACCGCCGCTCCCTCACCACCAGACGCCTGGAGGAAGAACGCCTCATCTTCCACCTCAGAACACTTCAACCCCAGGGCATCAATGTGGACTTCAACAGCTTCCTCATTTCCCCTTCCCCCACCTCATCCTAGTTCCAAACTTCCAGCTCAGCACTGTCCCCATGACTTGTCCGGACTTGTCCTATCTGCCTGTCTCCTTTTCCACCTATCCACTCCACCCTCTCCTCCCTGACCCATCACCTTCATCCCCTCCCCCACTCACCCATTGTACTCTATGCTACCTTCTTCCCACCCCCACCCTCCTCTAGCTTATCTCTCCACGCTTCAGGCTCTCTGCCTTTATTCCTGATGAAGGGCTTTTGCCCGAAACGTCGATTTCACTGCTCCTCGGATGCTGCCTGAACTGCTGTGCTCTTCCAGCACCACTGATCCAGAATGCCTGTACCAGTAGTAGACTCGCCAACTTTAAGGGCATTTAAATGGTCATTGGATAAACATATGGATGAAAATGGAATAGTGTAGGTTAGATGGGCTTCATATTGGTTCTACAGATCAGCGAAACATTGAGGGCCGAAGGGTCTGTACTGCGCTGTAATGTTCTATGCCTCCAGGGGCCCTGCAGTGTTAATGGATGGAATGTTTATACTGCTGAGTTTACAATGGACCATCATGCATCTGTATTATAACAAAACTTTGCAAATTGCTCATAAAATTACAAAATTACATGTACATAGATCCCTGAAAGTTATCCCTGAAAATAAATTTTGCATTTATTTCAGGCAGTAGGGAAACACCAAGCATCAGTTAAACTTGTGCCTTTAACTCCAATGCCTGCTTTCAAAGTACTGTTCAGCAGGGTCTTAACAGGATATCTAGGGCCTCTATATAAAACTAGGATTGGGAATCAATATCCTCTAACCATTATATATGCTTGAACAAGTTTCCTGAGGCAGTGCCCTCATTAAAAACTTACATCCAAAATAATATTGGAAACGATAGTTCATCTTTTCAAGGTATACTTTCACCAAATAAATAAAAATATTAAATTTGATTTGATCTTATGTCACAAGTAGCCAAAGAATTAATGAATAACTTGGGAATAGTACAATTTACATCTTCAGTTTACCACCACAATCTGGAATACCGGAAAGGTGGAATCAAATTTAATAAGCATATTAATAAAGACCGTAAGCAATAGGAACAGGATTAGGCCATTCAGCCCCTCAAGCCTGCTCTGCCATTCAATAGGATGATGGCTGATCAGATATTTCACACATCCACTTTCCTGCCTTTTCCCCATTGACCATTGTTATCAGGAATTTCCAGTGGTTGGGATAATGGAATTCCCGTGTAACCTAATGAGTCCATAGTATTCAGTACTTTAAAACTGACATATGGACATCAGGGGAGGAAATGTAACAAATTGATTAAATGGTATTTTATAAACCAAAGCTCAGGAGCTACACTTTCAACTTTTACTTTGAGTTTCCGAGAGAAACTAACCTAACTTCAAGGGGTGATCAAAAAGCAGTTGAAGAGTGAACATAGTAAGAGCTAGGAGCAGGAGTAGGCCGTCTGGCCCCTCGAGCCCACTCCGCCATTCAGTAAGATCATGGCTGGTCTTCTCATGGAGTCAGCTCCACTTACCCACCCACTCACCATAACCTTTAATTCCTTTACTGTTCAAAAAACCCATCTATCTTTGCCTTAAAAACATTCAATAAGGTAGCCTCAACTTCTTCACTGGGCAGGGAATTCCACAGATTCACAACCCTTTGGATGAAGTTCCTCCTGAATTCAGTCTTAAATCTGCTTCCCCCTTACTTTGAGGCTCTACCCCTTAATCCTAGTTTCACCTGCCAGTGGAAACAACCTCCCTGCTTCTATCCTATCTATTCCCTTCTCAATTTTGTATGTTTCTATAAGATAGCCCCCTCATTCTCCTACATTCCAATGAGTGTAGCCTCATTCTACTCAATCTCTCCTCATTTGCCAACCATCTCGATTATGAAAATGGGAGAAGATAAAGCAGCTAATAGCTGGGATCTTGTTGCTGAGGACATGGTCATGGTATTGTTTTTGTTTGCATTGTTACCTATTTCCAAGTTCACCAGCACACATCACTGCAAAAAGAACCTCAATGATATTGTTTAGATCCAGGGTACTCAAAATAGGGAGAAAAGTCTTGGGAAAGCAGCCAACATAATAAAAGACCTTGATTATACTCTCTACCACCTTCTTCCATTAAGAAGAATATACATAAATTTGCAAACACAACAGATTCAAGAACAGCTTCTTTCCCACTGTTTTCAGACTTATGAACAGGACTCTCAGAGACTAAAGTTGATCTTTCTTTGCACCTTCTCTACAGCTGCAACATTGTATTCTATATTCTGTTCTATTACCCTGATGTACTTACATGAGATATGATTTGTCTGGGTAGCATGCAAAACAATACTTTTCATTGGATCTCAGTACATGCGACAATTATAGATCAAATCAAATCAAAATCAAGTGAATGACTTTGTTGTGTTAATATGTAAATGAGATATTATGACAGGGTGGATAGTGAGGAGAAAAGCTTATTTACAGTAGTGAAAAAAGGGAGGGAAGTGAAAACCAGAACCATTGAGAAAGGAAATCAGTAACTGAAAATTCAAAAATCAATCTTCCAGTAATCTGACTGAATAATGTGGAAAAAAGAAACAGAAGTGGCTGGAAAAGCTCAGCAACTCTGGCAGCATCTGTGAAGAAAAATCAAAGTTAACATTTCGGGTCCATTGACCCTCCCTCAAAGGGAAGAGTCACTGGACCTGAAACGTTAACTCGGATTTCTCTTCAGAGATGCTGCCAGACCTGTTGAGCTTTTCCAGCAACTTATGTTTTTGTTTCTGATTTACAGTTCTTTCAGTTTTGAACAATGTGGAGGTGCTAATTATATAGACTGGGGCAATACTCATTGGAATTTAAGAGAGTGGTGGGTGGGGGGAGAAATCAAAGTGAGTCAAAAAACTATTACAGACTTATAAATCAACAAATAGGCCACCTGAAAAGCATCTTTGACTGTACATAAGGTTAATGTTGGGAACATGTTATCCATAAAACAAGATCCTTTCAGAGGGTTCAGTAGGTCCCAGGCCTCCTCCACTGCCAAACCCTTACCACCCGACGCCAGGAGGAAAAACGCCTCATCTTCAGTATTGTGTCCTTCCAACTACAAGGTATCAATGTGGATTTCACGCTTCTCATTTCTGCTCCCCCCACCTTATCCCAGATCCAACCTTCCAATTTGGTGCCAAATTGACCTGTCCCATTTGTCCATCTTCCTTCCCATCTATCCGCTCCACCCTCCTCTCCGACCTATCACCTTCATCCCCAACTTCATCCACCTATTGCATCCTCACCCTCCCCTACCATTTTCCTCTCAGCCCCTTTGGGCCATTTCCCATTCCTGATGAAGAGCTTATGCTCAAAACATCGATTCTCCTGCTCCTCGGGTACTGCCTGACCTGCTATGCTTTTCCAGCACCACACTCTTTGACAGCATCCTTACAGATCCAATCCAGAGAAGTTAGCGCAATTTAGGGAAGAGATTAAATTTGCAATGGATATTGATATCACTGAATGCTTATAGTACTGCAGCTCACCTTTTGTGATAGTGTCAAAACTGGATGGACGACAAAGATTTGGTATTTATAATCACAAAGTCAAATTGTTATGGAAAGCAGATTCATAACAGATTCCATAACTAGATGACTGTATTGAAAGAACTAGACATGTACATGTGCACAATGTGTGGCCAAAAGTGATCTGTAAAACAAATAGTGGGCAGTTACGTTTACTGATAAAGCAAAGAAATATCGGCTTACGTAACAGCAGATGGACCTTACCAATGTGAAGTCATGCAATCTGGAATAAAAAATGACCAGCAAATTTCCAATATTAACCAAATTTACTGGAGCATAGTGTAACAGCATTGTTTACATTGATGACTTAGCTATGTTCAGCCAAACCTGGCAAGAACATCTTGAACAAACTGTTTGACTGGCTACAAGAATCAGTTTGGTCATAAATCTAACAAAAAGCGAATTTGCCAAAGCAAAGCAATTTATTTGGGCCACACTGCAGGACAAGCTCACACATAGTGCACAGAGCAACGGAATAAAGGGACGTACTAGATTTCCCCTAACCCAAGTCAAAATGCGAATGTCGTAAGTGGATTTTATCAGGACTCCATTCCGGAATTCAGTGCAGAAATGGTTCCTCTGACAGATTTACTGAAGAATGGCATAAACTGAATTGACAAAAGAAGGGCAATGTGCCTTTGACAACTTCAAAACTGTGCTAACTACTGCACTGGTTTTAGTCACACTGAATAATAGGAAGTCATTCAAACTGGCTACTGATGCCAGAGACATCAGTATCCCTGCTGTTTGACTAAAATATAAAATTAAATATAAGGGATCAAACGGACAGTTATTTTTCACAAATACCAAATGTTCGTCAATAGAAATACTGAATAATAGAGAAGGATGGGGAGGTGCCAGTGTTGGACTGGGTTGGACGAGGTCAAAAATCACACGACACCAGGTTATAGTCCAACAGGTTTATTTGAAAACACTAACTTTCAGCGCACCTGATGAAGAAACA
Source organism: Chiloscyllium plagiosum (assembly GCF_037043375.1). Taxonomy (NCBI): domain Eukaryota; kingdom Metazoa; phylum Chordata; class Chondrichthyes; order Orectolobiformes; family Hemiscylliidae; genus Chiloscyllium; species Chiloscyllium plagiosum. The sequence goes on along the minus strand of NW_028270155.1, from coordinate 6,145,276 downwards.
ACGCTCCAAAAGCTAGTTTATTCAAATAAACCTGTTAGACTACAACCTGGTATCATGTGATTTTTGACCTGATAGTGAATGAGACACTGATTCTTGTATTGGCTCAACGTTAATTTGTTAGACCAAATTTTAAAAGTTTGTCATGTATACAAACCAGAATCTGTCAGCTTTTTTTGGAGATACTTTGCAACAAGAAATGAAGCTTAATGTTACAAACATACAATTTGAAATCATTCCTGTGACTGGTAAGGACAACATTAGAGCAAATGCTTTGTCAACAACAGAAATTAATGAAACCAAATCTGTGAACAAACTGGACTTGCAGGGACAACATGGCTGTTATGAAAATCTGTGTTTAATCTAAATGTACTTCTGTTTACACAACATATAATGATAATGAAAAAAATCAGAGAAAGTGAACAGGAATTTAGTAATGCCTTTCCATTTTTTCTTTGGAGCGGGTGTAATGCAAAGTGTACAATATATATTATGCTGATACATTTGTATTTAAAAGAAAAAAAGTCAGAAGGTTATATGGAACAGTGACCTAAATGTATCAATTCCAAAAAATATGTGACTTCATTCAAGTGCCTAGCAGTACCCCTGAAGTGTTGATGGATAGAATGTTTATACTTTTGAGTTTACAATACACCAGAAAGCCACTATGTTTGGTTTTGAGTTCAGTTCAGAAAGGAGAAAGGACTCTTCTAGCAAAAGAATCAAGCTTGTGGGCGGCACGGTGGCACAGTGGTTAGCACTGTTGCCTCACAGCACCAGAGACCTGGGTTCAATTCCCGCCTCAGGCGACTGACTGTGTGGAGTTTGCACATTCTCCCAGTGTCTGCGTGGGTTTCCTCCGGGTGCTCCGGTTTCCTCCCACAGTCCAAAGATGTGCAGGTCAGGTGAATTGGCCATGCTAAATTGCACCTAGTGTTAGGTAAGGGGTAAATATAGAGGTATGGGTGGGTTGCGCTTCGGCGTGTTGGTGTGGACTTGTTGGGCCGAAGGGCCTGTTTCCACACTGTAAGTAATCTAAAAGTAGTCTAATCTAATCTAATCTTTTAGTTCAGGGAACCAGTTACCAAGTGTTTCGGTTTGTGAAGCTTCTAAGCTAGGAGAGCATGTTATTAGGAATGAAACGTTTCAGCTATCAGGACTGTGCAGGCTTCAACAGACTTTGAAAGGAATTGTGAAACTATATAGTCCAAAGTAAAGAAATGGAAGGAGTCAGTTAAATTAAAGAGTTAAAATGGGAGTGAAATTTCTCTGGAATTGAGTATCTGTGAAAGGTTAGGGTTGGGAAACAGGTTGACATTTTGTTTTGCTGCACCATTGGTATAAATGTTTTGATTTAATCAGTAAAATTGACTTTTTTTTCTCTTTTGTAATGCTATGCATAACAAAAATTCTCTGCCAGTATCTAAATTATGATTCACAATTAGAACAGCGACCCACCTTATACAGTGAGAGAGTTAGAAAGTCATACAGCACAGAAACAGACCCTCCGGTCCAACTCGCCCATGCTGACCAAGTGTTCCAGTCTGAACTAGTCCCACTTGCTTGCATTTGGCCCATATCTTTCTATTCTTTCCTATTTATGTATCCTGTTCAAATACCTTTTAAATGCTGTATCTGCACCTGCATTCACTACTTACTCCTGCAGTTCATTCCACATATGAATCACCTGTGTGTGAAAAAATTGCCCCTCAGATTTAGAAGGGACTTTCTCCCCTCACCTTAAAAATATGCACCCCAGATTTAGACTTCCCCACTCTAGAGAATAACCCTTGCTATTCACCTTATTTATACCCCTCATGATTTTATAAACTTTTACAAGTTCAACCTTCAACATCCTACCCTCCCGTGAAAAAAATCCTAGCCTATCCTTAGAACTCAAACCCTCGAGTCCTTCCAACAAAAGATTTATCTTTTCTGAATCCTTCCTAAAACAGGACAGCCAGAACTGTACATAGTAACTGAGAAGTGGCTACATTAATGTTCTATACAACCTCAACATGATGTCCCAACTCCTACGCTCAACGGTCTGAGCAATTTTAATCCCAACGCAAATGAACTCACACATAACAAAACAGAAGGACTCTGTCGAGATTATCTTTTCAAAAAAGACAAAAGAAAACACCCTTATTAGGCAACGGTTTGCAAAACAAACAAGTTAACTAATTTTCACAGGACACAGATTTCTTGTTGACTAAATTGACCAATGGAAGAACTTCCAAGCAAACTATTCCAAGTGGCCACAGTTCAGCTTCTCACAGTTTACAAGGTCGTACAAACACTGCAACGTGGAAGCTTTACCAGGTTCCCAATTTCTTCAACCAACAGAAGGGGACAGAAACATTGTAGCTTTACTCCAAGCTTTGGAAGTTTTATTATTTCTGATTCCTTCGATCTTTGAAACAGAAGCCAAAACCAGAAAGAGGTTGAGGGAACGTTCAGTACAGAGGCCACATAAGTCTCTTCCAAAGCTAAGGGCAACAAACCACACCTCTCAGCTCCATAAGCGATTGACTTGGCTGATTTTCCAAAGTCCCTTGTCTTTCTGTAACTGGCAGGGAGATCACAACTCACATCAAATTATTGATTTCATTTCCAAGGAACCACATGAGTTCCCTTCTCCATTGGTTGAAAACCCTGTTTAATCTGGAAAGTGACCAAACAGTCCAATATCTTACAATTTTTCACATAGTCCACAAACATAGATGTGTTGTCCAAACACTTTTGTATAATAAACTTACGCTGTCATTTAAGAACATCTGCAGCCTTGTGTGAATACATTTCAGTAAGTAACCACCATGCTAACCAAATTAAAAACAGAACCCCATATCCACATTCCTGATGAAGAGTCTCCTGCTCCTCAGATGCTGCCTGATCTGCTGTGCTTTTCCAGTGCCACACTTTTTAACTCTGATCTCCAGCATCTGTAGTTCTCATTTTCTCTCATAAACAGATGATCTGTCTAGTCAGATTTTTATTCAAGGGTCTGCCCTGTCCAATATCATCACCACTTGGAATCATAACACCTCTTATTGAGGAAGGCAAGTTACCTGGAAGATGGGAGTGAATTCCCTGCTATTCTCTGAGCTGTGTTATCGGACAAAATGGCAGCAAAATAAAATCTCAGTTTAACATCTTTGTTCAGAAGCATAAACCTTACAATACAATAGTCCCATATTCCTGCAGCCTGCATTGTCACATGCTCAACTCCTGGATGTACAACTTAAAACAGCTGTCTGCACAGGGATGAGAGAAACTGAACCAAGCTGACGTTCAATCCTCCTCAGGTCAGCTTTCAGATTCAACATCATTGGGGATCTTAGTTTCCCCTAATTTCTCTGCTGTTCCTCAATTTGTTTTTCTGGGACTCTGACATTTCATCACAGTTGATTACAGTATTCAGTCCTGAACCCTGAGAAAAATACCTTGCTAGCTGTTTTACATTACGCATAAACTTACTGGGATCAGCTAAAGGGAAACTTTCATAAGCAGCTACTATGACACTGTAAACCCTCACCTACCTTGAATCAGGAAAATTATGGAAGAGCCCATTCTTGTTCTTTTGCTGGTCTGAAATACATTACATTTGCAATGTAATGTTCTAACAGTTAAGTCAGCTTCTGTACAATACACATATATTCATCACTAGGGGGCAGCCAATACTGTGATACATACCACCAACTTCTCAACCTCTTTGGATTTATTGCTGTACAGTCGAGCTAGGAAAAGAAGGAAGTCCATTATTAAAAGAGTAAAAGAACAAAAGGGGGAGACAATAGCCTTGTGGTATTATTACTAGACTGTTGACCCAGGTAATGTTCTGGGAACTCTGATTTGAATCCCACCACAGCAATGTTGGATTTGATAACAAAAGATCTGGAATTAAGAATCTAATGACGACCATGGCATTGTCATGATTTGGAGACATCGGTGTTGGACTGGGGTGGACAAAGTTAAAATCACACAACACTAGGTTATAGTCCAACAGGTTTATTTGGAAGCACTAGCTTTCAGAGCACTGCTCCTTCATCTGGTGGCTGTGGAGAATAAGATTTTGTCTTATAATCTTATTCTCCACACTCACATGTGTGTGATTTTAACATGGCATTGCCATTTGTCAGGAAAAACCCATCTGGTTCACTATTGTCCTTTAGGGAAGCAAACTCCACCTTATCTGGTCCAGCCGACACATGACTCCAGACCCACAGCAATGAGAGTGAGGCTGAACTGCCCTCTGAGCAATTAGGGATAGGAAGTAAATGCTGGCCGAGCCAGAGCCATGATGAAGACAAAAAAGGACAGACAACAGAGCCGGAATGGGTGCAACAGGGAGACAGAATGACCAGCGAGGATGCAGACAGTGAGACACACACAGAGTAATAGGGACCTAGTGTTGAGACAGAGAGAGATAAACACACAAAGCAATAGGAATCCAGCAATGATGCACAGAAACGTAGAAAGCGAGAGAAAAACACACACACAGCTATACGACCCAGTGGCGGTCACAGGGAGAAAGCCAGGGGCCCAGCAAAGGGTTAGGAGGTGTCAGTCCATTTTAAACAAGAAAAAGGGAAGTTAGAAAATAATCTAAAGAGGGATTTCACCCTAAAAACTCCAAAACGTGGGCATTAAATGAGGCACGTCTGAAATGATTAGCCATCTAACATTCAGGCCAGAGGATTGTAAATGTATCTAACGGTGCATCCCTGGGAGTTACAATGTAGCTGTGTGCTTCCTACCTGCGGAGCCCGGCCGGCTCCGGGTCCTGGGCACCAGGCGGTGAAAGTAACTGCAGCAGCGGACAGAGACCCCGAGAAGTCCCCGCACGGCCAGAGGCATAGCAGCAGCAATTACACACACTCACAATCTACATCAGCTGCAAAACGGAAGAACCTGTTCAAACCTCTGACTCGGAAACAGTTTGAAACCATCCCGCCTCTCAGTCACTGAGCAGGGTTGGAGCTCATCTTCTCAAACTCGTTCATAACATTCCCTTCGTTGGCCGGATTGTCGGTTTTAGATTAGATTAGATTCCAGACAGTGTGGAAACAGGCCACTCGGCCCAACAAGTCGACACCGACCCTCCGAAGAGCAACCCACCCAGACCTATTCCCCTGCATTTACCCCATTGTAATGCACCTAACACTACAGAAAATTTAGTATAGCCAATTCACCTGACCTGCACATCTATGGACTATGAGAGCATCCGGAGGAAACCCACGCAGACACAGGGAGGATGTGCAAGTTCCACACAGACAGTCGCCTGAGGCTGGAAACGAACCTGGGACCATGAGGTAGCAGTGCTAACCACTGAGCCACCATGCTGGTTTATAGAGCGCTGTGATGCCAATAGCTTGGGTTCAATTCCCATCACCAGATTGAGGTTAGCATAAATAGTCTCCTTCTCAACCTCTTCCCTCGCCTGAGGGCCACCACTACCAGTCACTTATCACTAATGAAAGAACAGCCCCTCTATGGTCTGGTAAGACTACAGCGACGCAACAGAGATGTGGTGGCTCAGTGGTTAGTACTGCTGTCTCACACCACCAGGGACCTGGGTTCGATTCCCTAAATTGAGTTTATTTATTCTCCTGTGACTGAGTCCTCCCACAGTCAGAAAAATGTGCAGGTTAGTTGGATTGTCCAGGTAAAAACAACGACTGCAGATGCTGGAAACCAGATTCTGGATCAGTGGTGCTGGAAGAGCACAGCAATTCAGGCAGCATCCAAGGAGCAGCGAAATCGACGTTTCGGGCAAAAGCCCTTCATCAGGAATAAAGGCAGAGAGCCTGAAGCGTGGAGAGATAAGCTAGAGGAGGGTGGGGGTGGGGAGAAAGTAGCATAGAGTTCAATGGGTGAGTGGGGGAGGGGATGAAGGTGATAGGTCAGGGAGGAGAGGGTGGAGTGGATAGGTGGAAAAGAAGATAGGTCAGTAGGACAAGTCATGGGGAGAGTGTTGAGCTGGAAGTTTGGAACTAGGGTAAGGTGGGGGAAGGGGAAATGAGGAAACTGTTGAAGTCCACATTGATGCCCTGGGGTTGAAGTGTTCCGAGGTGGAAGATGAGGTGTTCTTTCTCCAGGCGTCTGGTGGTGAGGGAGTGGCGGTGAAGGAGGCCCAGGACCTCCATGTCCTCAGCAGAGTGGGAGGGGGAGTTGAAATGTTGGGCCACGGGGCAGTGTGGTTGATTGGTGCAGGTGTCCCGGAGATGTTCCCTAAAGCGCTCTGCTAGGAGGCGCCCAGTCTCCCCAATGTAGAGGAGACCGCATCGGGAGCAACGGATACAATAAATGATATTAGTGGATGTGAAAGTAAAACTTTGATGGATGTGGAAGGCTCCTTTAGGGCCTTGGATAGAGGTGAGGGAGGAGGTGTGGGCGCAGGTTTTACAGTTCCTGCGGTGGCAGGGGAAAGTGCTAGGATGGGAGGGTGGGTTGTAGGGGGGCGTGGACCTGACCAGGTAGTCACTGAGGGAACGGTCTTTGCAGAAGGCGGAAAGCGGTGGGGAGGGAAATATATCCCTGGTGGTGGGGTCTGTTTGGAGGTGGCGGAAATGTTGGTGGATGATTTGGTTTATGCGAAGGTTGGTAGGGTGGAAGGTGAGCACCAGGGGCGTTCTGTCCTTGTTACGGTTGGAGGGGTGGGGTCTGAGGGCGGAGGTGCAGGATGTGGACAAGATACATTGAAGGGCATCTTTAACCATGTGGGAAGGGAAATTGCGGTCTCTAAAGAAGGATTCTGGATCAGTGGTGCTGGAAGAGCACAGCAATTCAGGCAGCATCCGAGGACAGGCAAAATCGACGTTTCGGGCAAAAGCCCTTCATCAGGAATAAAGGCAGAAAGCCTGAAGCATGGAGAGATAAGCTAGAGGAGGGTGGGGGTGGGACAGAGTGGCATAGAGTACAATAGGTCAGTGGGGAAGGAGATGAAGGTGATAGGTCAGGGAGGAGAGGGTGGAGTGGATAGGTGGAAAAGGAGCTGGGCAGGTCGGACAAGTCCGGACAGGTCAGGGGATCGAGTTTCTGGAGGTTAGAAGCTAGGATGAGGTGGGGGAAGGGGAAATGAGGAAACTGTTAAAATCCACATTGATGCCCTGGGGTTGAAGTGTTCCGAGGCGGAAGATGAGGCGTTCTTCCTCCAGGCGTCTGGTGGTGAGGGAGCGGCGGTGGAGGAGGCCCAGCACCTCCATATCCTCGGCAGAGTGGGAGGGGGAGTTGAAATGTTGAGCCACTGGGCGATGTGGTTGATTGGTGCGGGTGTCTCGGAGATGTTCCCTAAAGCGCTCTGCTAGGAGGCGTCCAGTCTCCCCAATGTAGAGGAGACCGCATCGGGAGCAACGGATACAATAGATGATATTAGTGGATGTGCAGGTAAAACTTTGATGGATGTGGAAAGCTCCTTTGGGGCCTTGGATGGAGGTGAGAGAGGAGGTGTGGGCGCAGGTTTTACAGTTCCTGCGGTGGCAGGGGAAAGTGCCAGGATGGGAGGGTGGGTCGTAGGGGGGCGTGGACCTGACCAGGTAGTCACGGAGGGAACGGTCTTTGCGGAAGGCGGAGAGGGGTGGGGAGGGAAATATATCCCTGGTGGTGGGGTCTGTTTGGAGGTGGCGGAAATGTCGGCGGATGATTTGGTTTATGCGAAGGTTGGTAGGGTGGAAGGTGAGCACCAGGGGCGTTCTGTCCTTGTTGCGGTTGGAGGGGTTGGGTCTGAGGGCGGAGGTGCGGGATGTGGATGAGATGCGTTGGAGGGCATCTTTAACCACGTGGGAAGGGAAATTGCGGTCTCTAAAGAAGGAGGCCATCTGGTGTGTTCTATGGTGGAACCGCTCCTCCTGGGAGCAGATACGGCGGAGGCGGAGGAATTGGGAATACGGGATGGCATTTTTGCAAGAGGTAGGGTGGGAAGAGGTGTAATCCAGGTAGCTGTGGGAGTCGGTGGGTTTGTAAAAAATGTCTGTGTCAAGTCGGTCGTCATTAATGGAGATGGAGAGGTCCAGGAAGGGGAGGGAGGTGTCAGAAATGGTCCAGGTAAATTTAAGGTCAGGGTGGAATGTGTTGGTGAAGTTGATGAATTGCTCAACCTCTTCGCGGGAGCACGAGGTGGCGCCAATGCAGTCATCAATGTAGCGGAGGAAGAGGTGGGGAGTGGTGCCGGTGTAATTACGGAAGATCAACTGTTCTATGTAGCCAACAAAGAGACAGGCATAGCTGGGGCCCATACGTGTGCCCATGGCTACCCCCTTGGTCTGGAGGAAGTGGGAGGATTCGAAGGAGAAATTGTTAAGGATGAGGACCAGTTCAGCCAAATGAATGAGAGTGTCGGTGGAAGGCTACTGTTGGGGATGTCTGGAGAGGAAAAAACGGAGGGCTTGGAGGCCCTGGTCATGGCGGATGGAGGTGTAGAGGGATTGGATATCCATGGTGAAGATGAGGCGTTGGGGGCCGGGGAAACGGAAGTCTTTGAGGAGGTGGAGGGCGTGGGTGGTGTCTCGAACGTATGTGTGGAGTTCCTGGACTAGGGGGGATAGGACAGTGTCGAGGTAGGTAGAGATGAGTTCAGTGCGGCAGGAGCATGCTGAGACAATGGGTCGGCCAGGGTGGTCAGGCTTGTGGATCTTGATTGTCCAGGCCAGGTGGGTTAACCACAGGAAAATGTACGGATAGATTTGATGGGCTGAACAGCCTACTTCTACCCTGTAGGTATTCTAGTTTTGACCTCTGTTCTAGCAAGTGATCATCCTGTAATTATTGTGCTGTACAATCAGTGTTACAATGCAAATGATGGAAAGATGCTTTCATTAAGCTCACATAAAATGTTTGGAGAAAAATCCATAAAGATAACATCAAACTTTTAAAAAGTATGATTGTCAGATTTCATGAGTCAAAAAACAAATGTGGTATCAAGGGGCCCAAGCAAAACTGGAATGAAGGGGAAAGCTCTCTAATGATTGAAGTCATACCGGCACATAGGATGGTGGTCGTCGTTATTGGATGTTAGCCATCTCAGCTCCAGGTCATCTCTGTAGGAGTTCCTCAAGGAGGTGTCCTAGGACCAACCACCTTCAGCTGCTTCATCAATGACCTTCCCTCCATCATAACATCAGAAGTGGGGATGTTTGCTGATTGTACAATGTTCAGCACCATTTGTGACTCCTCAGATACCAAAGCAGTCCATGTTCAAATGCAACAAGATCTGGACAATATCCAGGCTTGTGCTGACAAGTGACCTTCACACCACACAATTGCCATGTAATGACCATCTCCAATAAGAGATAATCTAACCATTGACACATGATATTCAATGGTATTATCCGACCACTGAATTCCCCATTAGCAATATCTTGGCTGTTACCATTGACCAGAAACTCCCTGGATTTGTCACATAAACACAACAGCCACAAGAGCAGGTCAGAGGCTCGGAATATTGCAAAAGGTAGCTCACCTGACTCCCCAAAAATGTCCAATCTGCAAGTCAGGAGTGTGAGGGAATACTCCCCACTTGCCTGGATGGGTGCAGCTCCAACAACACTCAAGAAGCTCAACACCATCCAGGACAAAGCAGCCCACTTGTTTGGCACCACATCTACTCCCTTCATGACCTACACAATGCAGTGCAGAAATTCAATGAAAATCTTCAGACAGGGCCTTCCAAATCCATAGGCGGAAGTGGGGACTGCAGATGCTAGAGATTAGAGTCAAGAGTGTGGTGCTGGAAAAGCACAGCAGGTCAGGCACCATCCGAGGAGCAGGAAAATCGACATTTCAGGCAAAAGCCCTTCATCAGGAATGAGGTTAGGTCCTGAGGCGGAAGATGATGCGTTCTTCCTGCAGGCGTCGGGTGGTGAGGGAGCGGCAAGGAGGAGGCCCAGGACCTGCATGTCCTCGGCAGAGTGGGAGGGGGAGTTGAAATATTCAGTCACAGGGTGGTGAGGTTGATTTGTGTGGGTGTCCTGGAGATGTTCTCTGATGCGGTCTGCAAGTAGGCGTCCAGTGTCCCCTATGTAGAGGAGATCACATCAGGAGCAACAGATACAGTAAATGATGTGTGGAATTGGAGGTGAAACTTTGATGGATGTGGAAGACTCCTTTGGGGCCTTGGATGGAGGTGAGGGGGGAGGTGTGGACACAGGTTTTGCAATTCCTGCAGTGGCAGGGGAAGGTCCTGGGAGGGGAGGGTGGTATGTTGGGGGTTGTGGACCTGACGAGGTAGTTGCAGAGGGAACAGTCTTTGCGGAAAGTGGATAGGGTGGGGAGGGAAATATATCCCTGGAGGTGGCGGAAATGGCGGAGGATGATACGATGTGTACGGAGGTTGGTGGAGTGGAAGGTGAGGACTGGGGGGGGGGGGTTCTGTCCTTGTTGTGGTTGGAGAGGTGGGGTCTGAGGGTGGAGGTACGAGAAGTGGATGAGATATGCTGGAGGGCATCATCAACCACGTGGGAGGGTAAATTGCGGTCTTTAAAGAAGGAGGCCATCTGGTGTGTTCTGTGGTGGAACTTGTCCTCCTGGGAGCAGAGGTGGAGGAATTGGGAATAAGGGATAGCGTTTTTACAGGAGGCAGGGTGGGAGGACTCAACACCGACATTTTCTACAAACCCACCAACCCCCACAGCTACCTGGATTATACCTCCTCCCACACTGCCTCCTACAAAAATGCCATCCCAGTATTCCCAATTCCTCCACCACTGGTGCATCTGCTCCCAGGAGGACCAGTTCCACCACAGAACACACCAGGTGGCCTCCTTTAAAGACTGCAATTTCCTCCCCACGTGATCGATGATGCCCTCCAGCACATCTCATCTACTTCCCACACCTCCGCCCTCGAACCCCACCTCTCCAACCGCAACAAGGACAGAACCCCCCCAGTCCTCACCTTCCACCCCACCAACCTCCGTATGCATCACATCATCCTCTGCCATTTCCGCCATCTACAAACGGACCCCACCATCACAGATGTATTTCCCTCCCCACCCCTATCTGCCTTCCATAAAGACCATTCCCTCTGTGACTCCCTTGTCAGGTCCATGCCTCCCCAACAACCCACCCTCCCCTCCTGAACACATCCACAAAAAATTGGAAAGCCTGTGTCCACACCTCCCCCCTCACCTCCGTCCACGGCCACAAAGGAGCCTTCCACATCCATCAAAGTTTCACCTACACTTCCATACGTGTCATTTACTATATCCGTTGCTCCTGATGTAGTCTCCTCTAATTTGGGGAGACTGGACGCCTAATCTTCAGAGAACATCTCCGGGACACCCGCAGCAACCAACCACCGCCCCGTGGCCGAACATTTCAGCTGCCCCTCCCACTCCACCAAGGGCCTGAGCCTCCTCCATCATCGCTCCCTCACCACCCGATGCCTGGAGGAAGAACGTGTCATCTTCTGCCTCAGAACACTTCAACCCCAGGGCATCAATGTGGACTTCACCATAGAGTCATAGAGATGTACAGCATGGAAACAGACCCTTCGGTCCAACCCGTCCATGCCCCCAGTTTCCTCATTTCCCCTCCCTCCACCTTACCCCAGTTCTATCCTTCCAGCTCCAGCACATGACCTGCCCATCTTCCCCCCCACCTATCTGCTCTACCCTCCTCTCCAATCTATCACCTTTACCCCACCTCCATCCACCTATCGCATTGTCAGCTACCTTCTGCCCAGCCCCCCCCCCCCCCCCTCCCATTTATCTCTCCACCCCTGAGGCTCCCAGACTCATTCCTGTTGAAAGGTTTTTGCCCGAAGCGTCAATTTTCCCGCTCCTTGGAAGTTGCCTGACCTGCTGTGCTTTTCCAGCACCACACTCTTGACCCTTCCAAATCCATGACCACTTCTATCTAGAAGGACAATGGCAGCAGCTACTTGGGAATGCCATCCCCTGCAAGATTGTCTCCAAGTCACTCACCATTCAGACTTGGAAATATATCACCATTCTTACAGTGTTGCTGGGCATAAATCCTGGAATCCCCTCCCTCAGGGCATTTTTGGGTCTCCCTATAGCACATAGTTCAAGAAGGCAGCTCAGCACCACCTTGTCAAGGGCCAACTAGGGACGGGCAATAGAAGCGACTCACACACCCCATGATTAAATTTTAAATTATTGACGTATCCAATATTTGGAATTATAAATAGCATACTTACAAACCTTAGAGGGAATTCAGGAGAACATGCTGAACCCAGAGAGCAGTGTGAATGTGGATTGCTCTGTCACAGGGAATGGGTGAAGTGATTAGTTATGGACATATTTAAGTGGAAGTTGGATAAACCCACTGGGGAGAAAGAAATAAAGAATATGCTGAGATGTGAGATGAACTGGAAGGCTCAGGTAGCCTGTAGACAGGGTGACAGAGTTCAGCTGGTTTACCTGTTCCGATTCTGTATATATTTTGTGTAAAAAATCTTCATTGGCAAAATTAACAATAAACATCTTAACCAGAAGAGGATGTCTCTTACAATGGTCACCCCTTGGATGTTATCAGGATAAATATTTGCAGTCCCATTCCTGTTTGCCAGCTTTATGGTCCTGCTAGTCTCAGTCACAATAAATGCAATAGGCAGCGACAATTGTACATATTTACTGTAAATATTCCCTGTCTTCCTGACAGAACAAAGACTGCAACTACAAAGAAGGAAATGAACAATGGTTCTTTCTCTATTAGGGAACAACAACTTGTAGCATATCAGGGGTGACCATGCAGAAGGAGGCCATTTATCACCAAACGTTGTACTCCTACCTTTTCCTCATAGTCCTGCACACTGTTTCTGAACTAGTCCTCAAACTCTGGATGTGCAGGGTGAAAATCTGATGTTGTACCCACCAAACAGTCGAGGCTCCTTTGTGATATATATGAATGACTTGGATGAAAATGCAGGTGGGTGGGTTAATACGTTAGCTGACACCACAAAGATCAATGGCGTTGTTGATAGGGTAGAAGGTTGTCAAAGGATACAACTGGGTACGGATCAGTTGCAGTTGTGGTCAGAGAAATGGCAGGTGGAGTTTAATCTGGGCAAGTGTGAGGTGCTGAACTTTAGAAGATCAAATGTTAAGGGAAAATATGTCATTAATTGCAGGACGCTGAACAGCATTGATGTACAGAGGGATTTTGAGTTCAAGTCCATATCTCCCTGAAAGTGGCCACACAAGTAGATAGAGAGAGTGGTAAAGAAAGTGTATAGCATGCTTGCTTTTGTTGGTTGGCAAATTGAGCACAAGGGTCAGGATGTCATGTTGCAGCTTTATATGACCTTGGTTAGACCACACTTAGAATATTGTGTTCAATTCTGAACGCCACATTGCAGGGAGGATGTGGATGCTTTGGAGAGGGTAAAGAAGAGGTTTATCAGGATGCTGCCTAGATGAGAGGGTATGAGCTATAAGGAGAGACTAGAAAACCCCAGGCTGTTTTCTGTCTGGAGCGGCAGAGGCTGAGGGGAGATTTGATAGAAGTCAATAAAATTATCAGATGCATAGATAGGATTATAGAATTATAGAATCCCTATAGTGTAGAAACAGGCCCTTTGGCCCAGCAAGTCCACCAAAGAACAATCCACCCAGACTCATTCCTCTACCTTATATTTACCCTGACTAATGCACCTAACCTACACATCCCTGAACACTACGGGCAATTTAGCCTGGCCAGTTCACCTCACCTGCATATTTTTGGATTGACAGTCAGAATCTTCTTTCCCAGAGTTAAAATGTCTAATACTAGGGGGCATGCATTTAAGGCGAGAGAGGGAAAGTTCAAAGGAGATATGAGAGGCAGGTATTTTACACAGAGAGTGGTAGGGGTTTGGAACACACTTCCGGCAGTGGTGATGGAGGCAGATACAATAGCCACATTTAAGGGGCTTTTAAATAAGCAGATAAGTATGCAAGGAATGGAGGGATATGGGTAGGGACAGGCAGAAGGGATTAGTTTAATTTGGCATCATGTTCGGTACAACACCGTGGGCTAAAGGGCCTGTTCCTGTACTGTACTGTTTCTACATTCTGTGTTTATTTCTATCCAAATAACTATCCCACGCCCCACTTGAATGACTCAACTGAACCTGTTTTCATCACATTTCTAAACAATGCATTCCAGACACCAACTACTCACTGTGTGAAAAAGTTTTCTTCTCACATTATCTTTGTTTCATTTACACATCACTAAATCTTTATTCTTTTACAAGGGGAAGCAGTTTCTCCCTGTCTATCCAGTCTGCTCATAGTTTTGAAAACGTCTATCAAATCTCCCCTCAGCCTTCTTCTCTCCAAGGAGAACAATCTCAACTTCTTCAATCCATCCTCATAATTCAAGTATCTCATTCCTGGCCACTCTCGTAAATTGCTTCTGCACTCTCTCCGGTGCATTTACATTACTTCCATGGTTTAGCATTCAGAAATCTGCACAATACCCCAGCTGAGGTCTACCAAGGAGACAATGTAAGTGAAACATCATCTGCCTACTCTTGTATCAATTAAAGAAAAAACACATTTTGTTGAAGCTTTTCAATTTACACTCATCCAGCCATTTATGGCACAAAGGGGAACAACATTTCATAGAATCCCTACAGCGTGGAAACAGGCCATTAGGCCCACAAGTCCACACCGACCCACCCCCCCAAAGAGTAACCCACCCAGACAGAGTCCCCTACCCTCTTATTCTACATTTTGCCTGACTAATGCACCTAATCCACACATCCCTGAATAGTATGGGCAATTTACCTTGGCTAATCCACCTAACCTGCTCATCCTTGGATTGCAGGAGGAAACTAGAGCACCCAAAGGGAAAATGTGCATATATGGGAAGAACATGCAAACTCCACACAGACAGTCACCCAAGGCTGGAATCAAACCTGACTCCCCAGTGCTGTGAGGCAGCAGTGCCAACCACTGAGCCACCATACTACCCTATTGTCATTTTTCAAAAGATTTATACTGTATGAGAAGAGAGCACTGACAGGTTAGCAAGTGGACTCTGACTAGTTGAGGCTTTGCCATTGAGAATGCAATGGTTGGATGACATCTTACAGTTCACTGCCAAGTAATCGATAAAGAAAGAGAATGGAATATGAATATAGAATAGCTGGAAACAGTAAACCACATTGCAAAAGCATCTATGGGTATGTAAAGAGGAAAAGATTTGCAAAGACAAATGTGGATCCATTATCATGGGGTGGTGCTTGAAGTTGCAAGTGTTTAAGAAAGGAGGGAGAGAGAAAACACGGAACTACAGACTCATTAGCCCAACAGCCCATTAATAGGGAAAATACCAGATCTATTATAAAGTATACAATTATTGGATATTTAGAAAATAATTGTCTTATTGGACAGAATCAGCAAAGATTTATGAGGAGGAAGTCACATTAACATACCTGATAATGTTGATTGAGGATGTTACTAACAGTGTTGATAAGGAGGAAACAGTGGATGTGATGTATTTTGGATTTTCAGAAGACTTTTGATAAATGTCCACACAATATGTAGTAAATAATATTAAAGTGCAGTAGATCAGGGTTTACAAACTAACACGAAGTCGGGATTGATTAACAGGCAGAAAACAAAGAGTGTGAATAAATAAATCTTTCTCAGCTGACATGCTGTGACCAGTGGGAACTTCAAGGTCAATACTTGGGCTCCAGATCTTCATAGTCTATATCAATGATTTGGACATGGAGACCAAGTGTAATATTTCCAAGTTTGCAAATGTACAGAACTTGGTGAGAATGTGAGATGTGAAGGGGCTTCCAGAGGATAGAGTCAAACTGAGTGATTGGGCAAGATCATAGCAGGTAGAATGTAACGTGAATTTGTGTAAGATTCACACTTTGGTAGGAGGAACAAAAGCACAGGGTATTTCATAACATGGTGAGAGATTGGAAAGTGTTTCTGTCCAGATAGACCCAGTGTCCTTGTTCATAAGTCACTGAAAGCTAGCGTGTTAGGTACATTTAGCAGCTCAGAAGGTAAACAGTATTGATGCAAGGGAGACAAGCAGGAAGCTGGATGAACACAGCAAGGCAGGCACCATCAGGAGGTACAGAAGTCGACGTTGCATGTGACTTCTCCTTTTCCTGATGCTGCCTGCCTTGCTGTGTTCATCCAGCCTCCCGCTTATCTACTTTGAATTCCAGCATCTGCAGTTTTTTTTGTCAAACTTTATTGATACATGGTCTGCTATGGGGGTCAGAGGTAAGGACACACTCCCTCCCTCCCTCCAATATAAAATGGGCTCTGGGATTTAATGATCCCAGTTGAGGTAGTTGCTATGCAAAGGCTTCGATCAGGCATCTCGTTTCTGTTACTTTTCCTGAAATTGCTGGTCCGAAGGGGAAGAGGGGTGTGTAGGTTATACATAACTGCGTGTTATAATTGGAGAATTGCAGTAATTGATACATGTGTTACTCAATTCCATTTAGTTGCGGGACTCTGGTACAATACGTTTCATCTAATTTGTGACAAGGGGAGCTGATAAAGAGGGAATACCTTCATCCCACTGTTACCAGGTGTTAAGGGCAGCGTTGCACACACCGCTCAGACAGAGACAGAGACAGAGACAGAGAGGGGCTGCATGTCACCTCACTCAGGGCAGGATCAGGAAGTTTAAAAAAGCAGGAAGTTCTGACAGTCCCAAAGCTACGGAACAGAGAAAGCTGTGCACAGACCGAGGGAAACGAGGGGCATCCTCTGTGCGAGTGAACCCAGAAATGGAAGTGAATTACTTGTTTCTGAAGTCCAAACGAAGTGTGCTGAAGATTGCAGAAATGGTGAGAGAAGATGTAACAAGTGGGAATTATCTTTTGGAGAGGGCGTGTGTATGATGGGGGGGGGGGACGGGGCGGCGTTTGGTGGTGGGGTGTTTTTATCGGGGGTGGGGGGGCGTGGTCAATGATCTAGGGGACATCAGACGGACACACACACACACACACACACGGCTAACCAGGAGCTCCAAGGGCAAATCTTTTCCCTAGTTAGTGCAGGATGTGTGTGCGCGCGTGTTGGATATGGGTGTCACCGAACAGGCCAACATGTAATACTTATCCTTAGTTTTACTTTCGATTAGTTGAGTACTTTTGTTGTTTGTACCACCTCTGCGCATTTTTCTGCCTCCTTTTTCTGTTTTTTCATCTGACCCCTTCCTCTCCACAGTCACATTTACAAAGCAGTGATTGTGCCTTTTGCTTCTGTGGGTATACCTGCTTCTACAATAACTTTCTCACTGCTGTTCAACTCTGATCTTCTCTGGATATTTTCCAATCTTGCAGCAATTCCACATCACTCACATCACCGACCAGGGCTCCATCCAAATTCAGGACATGCACTGACCAAACTGCTTTCAGAATAGGCGAAAGTGAGGACTTCAGATGCTGGAGATCAGAGTCGAAAGTGCGGTGCTGGAAAAGCACTGCAGGTCAGGCAGCATCCGAGGAGCAGGGGAATCGATGTTTCAGGCATAAGCCCATTTGCTCAAAATACCCATTCTCCTCATCCTTGGATGCTGCCTGACCTGCTGTGCTTTCCCAGCACCACACTCTGGTCTGCATTCAGAATAGGGTACATCCATGTCTATGTGGCTGTTTAAGCCTGGCTTCCTAACTGCACTGTGAGTCTACCTACACCACATCATGGCAGTGGTACAAGAAGGGAGCTCCTCACCACCTTCCAAGGGGTCGTTATGGATGATTACAAATGCTGGTCCAGCCAGTGATACCCACATCTTGTCAACGAATTTTGAATAATGTGCTTGCAATTTTAGGAATATAGGACCAACACTTTGAGCCTCCTTCACCATTTCAGATGGTGGCTGATCATTAACCTCAATGTAATTATCTCACACTGTTTCCAGATTCCACAGTGGGATTGGTATCTAAAAATCTATCAACCTCTGCCTCGATAATATTCAGTGGAGTTCTCTACTCCAGAAGGCTGTGGAAGCTCAGCCAAAGGGTCATTACTGACAAAGTAGAAATTCCTCCTCATCTTGGTACTAAGTGATAGTCTCAGAAGGTGACAGTGAGCTTGTTGAGCTGCTGTGGTGTAGGTAAACTCGGCACTGTGAGGGAGGGAGCTGTTTGAGATTTTTCTCTATCCATTCTCATGGCTGTCAATGACTGGCCTGGATTTATTGCCTGTCCCTAGTTATAGAGTCACGGGTAGCACGGTTAGCACTGCTGCCTCACAGTGCCAGAGACCCGGGTTCAATTCCCCCCTCAGGCAAACTGGAGTTTGCACGTTCTCCCCGTGTCTGCATGGGTTTCTTCCCGCAGTCCAAAAATGTGCAGGTTAGGGAAGTAATCTAATCTAAAAAAATTGGCCATGCAAAATCGCCCGCAGTGTTAGGTGAAGGGGTAAATGTAGGGGAATGGATCCCTCTTCGGAGGGTCGGTGTGGACTTGTTGGGCCGAAGGGCCTGTTTCCACACTGAGTAATCTAATCTAAGATGTACAGCACGAAACAGACCCTTCAGACCAATCTGTCCATGCCGACCAGATATCCCAACCCAATCTAGTCCCACCTGCCAG
Organism: Chiloscyllium plagiosum; assembly: GCF_037043375.1. Lineage (NCBI taxonomy): Eukaryota > Metazoa > Chordata > Chondrichthyes > Orectolobiformes > Hemiscylliidae > Chiloscyllium > Chiloscyllium plagiosum. The sequence continues at coordinate 6,126,756 of NW_028270155.1, read as the reverse complement.
CACGCAGCCCATATCCCTCCAAACTCTTCCTATTCATATACCCATCCAAATGCCTTTTAAATGTTGCAATTGAACCAGCCTCCACCACATCCTCTGGTAGTTCATTCCATACATGTACCACCTTCTGTGTGAAAAAGTTGCCCCTTAGGTCTCTTTTATATCTTTCCCCTCTCGCCCTAAACCTATGCCCGCTAGTTCTGGACTCCCCCACCCCAGAAAAATACCTTGTCTATTTATCCTACTCATGTCCCTCATAATTTTGTAAACCTCTATAAGGTCACCCCTCAGCCTCCGAGGCTCCAGGGAAAACAGCCCCAGCCTGTTCAGCCTCTCCCTATAGCTCAAATACTCCAAGCCTGGCAACATCCTTGTAAATCTTTTCTGAAACCTTTCAAGTTTCACAACATCTTTCCGATAGGAAGGAGACCAGAATTGCACGCAATATTCCAACAATGGTCTAACCAATGTCCTGCACAGCTGCAACATGACCTCCCAACTCCTGTATTCAATACTCTGACAAATAAAGGAAAGCATACCAAATGCCTTCTTCACTATCCTATCGACCTGTGGCTCCACTTTCAAGGAGCTATAAACCTGCACTCCAAGGTCTTTTTGTTCAGCAACACTCCCTAGGACGTTACCATTAAGTGTATAAGGCCTGCTAAGATTTGCTTTCCCAAAATGCAGCACCTCGCATTTATCTGAATTAAACTCCATCTGCCACTTCTCAGCCCATTGGCCCATCTGATCAAGATCCTGTAGTAACCTTCTTCGCTGTCCACTGCACCTCCAATTTTGGTGTAATCTGCAAACTTACTAACTGTACCTCTTATGCTCACACCCACATAAGGTATATAAATGATGAAAAGTAGTGGACCCAGCGCCGATCCTGGTGGTACTCCACACTGTTCAACAGGCCCTATAGTCTAAAAAACAACTCTCCATACCACCCTCTACCTTCTACCTTTGAGCCAGTTCAGTATCCAAATGGCTACTTCTCCCTGTATTCCATGAGATCTAGCCTTGCTAACCAGTCTCCCATGGGGAACCTTGTCGAACGCCTTATTGACGTCCATATAGATCACATCTACCACTCTGCCCTCATCAATCCTCTTTGTTACTTCTTCAAAAGAGAAGGTGGGAGTGAGCTGCCTTCTTGAACTGCTGCAATCAGTGTGCTGTAGGTGGATCCATAATGCTGTTAGGGAAGGAAATCAAGGATCTTGATTCAGGAACAGTGAAGGATCAGCGACGTATTTCCAAGTCAGGATAGTGAATGATTTGGAGGGTGAAATAATTGCCCAGAGGCCAGTATCCCATCACCAAGTCACCCTTTCTTTACACGTGCACAGTACATGGGCTCTGACCAGCCAGTTCAGAGCCAGGTCCCAGACTGAGGAGACTCCAAATCCCCGTTTCTCTTTTTTTCCTTTCTTTCCCTTTTTTTTTATATATAACCCCCACACTACCGCCTAATTGCGGTAGTGCTTATTTTTTTTCCCCAGCACCCATGGTATGTGTGTGCAGGTGTGACCCCCTGTTAATTTATTTTTTTCCTTTCCCCACACTACCACCTAAGTGCGGTAGTGCTTATTTTATCCCCAGCACCCATGGTGTGTGTGTGCAGGTGTGAGACACAGTGGAAGACACAAAGTGCACGAATCTTTATTCAATTTCCACCAAAAGGAAGATAGGAAAACACCCGGGTGGCCAGTGACAAACACTGCCCTTCACATCAAAGGGCAGTGCTGTGTGATCAAAACAGCGAAGGGGAGAGTAGGGACTAAATCAAAATAGAGTTGGAGGGAGAAATGATGCACTCCACTCCCTGCGGCACCCACCTCTCCCTGAACAACTCCAGGGTGTTGGTGGACACCGCGTGCTCCTTCTCCAAGGATCCCCTGTTTCTTTTTTTTTTTTGAATTATTTTTTTTTCTTTTTTTTTCTTTTTTTTCTCTTTTTTTTTTTTCCTTCTTTTTTTTTCCCCTTTAACCCCCACACTACCACCTAAGTGCGGTAGTGCTTATTTTTTCCCCCAGCACCCATGGTGTGTGTGTGTGCAGGTGTGAGACACAGTGAAAGACACAAAGTGCACCAATCTTTATTCAATTTCCACCACCAGGAAGATAGAAAAACACCCGGGTGGCCAGTGACAAACACTGCCCTTCGCATCAGAGGGCAGTGCTGTGTGATCAAAACAGCGAAGGGGAGAGTAGGGACTAAATCAAAATAGAGTTGGAGGGAGAAATGATGCACTCCACTCCCTGCGGCACCCACCTCTCCCTGAACAACTCCAGGGTGTTGGTGGTCACCGCGTGCTCCTTCTCCAAGGATCCCCTGTTTCTATCTGTCAACCAGGGTTCCCTAATTGACCCAGGTTAACAGCCCCAATCAAGAATCTCACAGTCAATGAGATCCATCTGGCCCTCGTTCCGATCATTCAGGGGGTGGTCTTCCCATGTATCTGCTGCTCTTGTCCTTCTAAATGGAAGTGGTTGTGGGTTTGGAAAATGATGTCTAAGGTTCTTTGGTGAATTTCTGCAATGTATCTTGTAGGTGGTATACACTGCTGCTATTGACCATCAGTGGTCAAGGAAGTGAGTGCTTGTGAATCTGATGCTAATCAAATGGGCTACTTTATCCTGGATGGTGTCAAGCTTCCTGAGTGTTGTCAGGAAGTGAGCTACTTGCTGCAGGGTTGCTAGCCTCTGAACTGCTCTTATGTGTTTATGTGGTGAGTCTAATTGTGCTTCTGGTCAATGGTAACCCAGAAGATGTTGATACTGGGGAGGGGGTCCAATAATACCATTGTATGTCAAGGGGTGATGCTTAAATTGTCTCTTGTTGGAGATGGTTATAGCCTGGCATTTGTGTGGTGTGAATGTTATTTGTCACTTGTCCAGACCTTGCTGTATACAGACACAGACTGCTTCAGTTCTACAAACAAGAGACTGAGTTCCCTAAACTGAGTGAACAATATTTTACCTGTTTACAGGTTGCAGCTTTTGTGGTTTTTGTTTCCTTTGCTGCTTCATCCTCGGGAGTTTTTATAGCAGTTCCCCTCATGGAGATTCTCATCACGCTGGCCTTCTATCTCTTGTTTCTGCTTAAGCTGGACTCTAAAATGACGTTATTCTGGCCATTGATGGTGAGTAAAATTAACTGCAAGTTAATCCAACAAGTGTGATCAAATCATGGGTAATCTTTAAGAGGGCCCAGTATTAAGACTCAGATAGGCAGGCCCTGAAATCAATCTTCATCCGTACAAATATATATGAGTTTATGATTTAGGAGCAGGAATAGGCCATTCGGCCCCTCAAGCCTGCTCCACCATTCAATATGGTCATTACTGATCTGATGGTGGCCTCAACTCCATTTTCCTGCCTACTCCCTGGTCTTTAACTCCCTTAAGGAGGCAAGAATCTAACTACCCCTGTCCTTAGTATATTCATCGAGCCTGCCTTCACCACTCCATGGGGGAAGAGAGTTTCTCAGACTCATAATCGGACGTTTATAAAATCATGAGGGGCACAGAGAGGGTAAGTAGGCAAGGTCTTTTCCCCGGGGTGGGGGAGTCCAAAACTAGAGGGTATGGGTTTAAAGTGGACCTAAGGGGCAACTTTTTCACACAGAGGGTGGTGCGTGTATGGAATGAGCTGCCTGACGTAGTGGTGGAGGCTGATACAATTACAACATTTTAAAAGGCATCTGGATTGGGTATATGAATAGGAAGCGTTTGGAAGGATATGGGCCAAATGCTGGCAAATGGGTCTAGATTGGAAACAAGGGCCTGTTTTCATACTGTACAGAATCTAAACTAATCTGAATCAAACTTAATTTAGGATATCTGGTTGGCATGGACAAGTTGGACAGAAGAGTCTGTTTCCATGCTTTGTTTCTAGAGCATAGCCTTAGAGTAAAGGGAAGACCTTTTAGAATGGAGATAAGGAGAAACTTCTTCAGCCAGAGAGTGGGGAATCTATGGAATTCACTGCCACTGAAGGCTGTGGAGGCCAGGTCACCGAGTATATTTAAGACGGAGATAGATAGATTCCTGATTCTGAAGGGGATCAAGGTTTATGAGGATAAGGCGGGAGAATGGAGATGAGAAATGTATCAGCCATGATTGAATGGTAGAGCAGACTCCATGGGCTGAATGGCCTAACTTCTGCTCCTATGTCTTATAGTCTTATAGTCTGTGACTCTGAGTAATTCTGCTTCTCTCCGTCTTAAATTTGAAACCTCATATTTAAAACTGTGTCCCTCAGTCCCAGTCTGTCCCACAAAGGGGAAACCATGCTTTCAGCATCCACTCTCTCAAGTCTGCTCTGGATCTTATACATTCCAATGAAGGGTACAGGAGGTGATAGTGTGTTCATAATCTCGCTGAGCTAGTATTTCAGAAGTTCATGTTCTGAGAACATAGGTTCAAAGCCCAGCATGGCAAATGTTGGAATTTGAATTTCATAAGATCTGGAGTTAAAAACTACTCTAATGTCGTTTTAACAAATCCTGATCTGGTTCACTTCTGCCCTTCAAGAAATAAAATGTGCCATCTTTACCTGGTCTGACCTACATGTGATACCAGGGCAGGGTAATGTACTGGAATCTTACCTTCCCTCTGAAATGGCCAAGCAAACTCTGCACTTCAAGGGACAATAAATGCTTTCATACCCACACACCACGAAAGAACACAGGAAATAATCACGATTCACTTACTGACCCTGTCCTGGGAGTGTTTGATGAGGGTCAGTGTAGAGGGAGCTTTATTCTGTATCTAACCCCATGCATCCCTGTCATGTTTGACAGGGACAGTGTAGTGGAAAGTTTTATACTGTATCTACCCACATGCTGTACCTATCCTGGGAGTGTTTAATGGGGACAGTTTCAAGGGAGCTTTACTTTCAGTTTGGAAGAGTAGAGGGAGCTATATTCTGTGTCTAACCCCGTGCTGTCCCTTCCCTGTTATTTCGTCCCTGAGATCCTTCAACAATGACACATCCATCACCTTGAGAGATTTTTAAAAATATAATGATTTTAATCAGAATTCCGGTTTTAATTTGATGTTTAATCTTTTCTAGGATGGTGTAAATTCTGTGTTTGCGGCTGTGCTGTTACTGATAGTCTGTATTGCGGCTGTAGTGAGCAGGATCACTGCTGGCATCCTCACTGGTTCAGTAAGTGTTGGGAAGGTTCAGCAGACAATCTGAGACCGACCTCAGAGCAGCTTTGCTGTTAACTGGGTAATTTGTGACTGAAAACCTGCTCCAGAAATACAAGTTGCACTCTGCTCCCTCAGGCTCATACCGCACCCCCATCCACCCCAGGGGGATCCCCCCCCCCTTGGTGGGGGGATCTGTCCCCACCACCACACCCCAACCCCAGGGTCTGCCTGAGTCACACACTTCCCCCACCCCAGGGTCTGCCTGAGTCACACACTTCCCCCACCCCAGGGTCTGCCTGAGTCACACACTTCCCCCACCCCAGGGTCTGCCTGAGTCACACATTTCCCCCAACGCCAGGGGCTGTGTGAGTCTCACACTCACCCACTCCAAGGTCTGTCTGAGTCAAACACTCTCCCTACTCAGGGTCTGTCTTTTTGCATGTGAACTTTTGCAGTGCATCTTGCAGATTGAACACACTGCTGCTCCTGAGCGTCGGTGTATGGCTGTTCCTCTGAATTAAACCCTTTGTGTTGGTTACTTGTTTCCCTGTGAGTTTGTTAAGACTAAAACCTGCCTCTTCCTCAGGGGAGCATTCACATTAACCAGTGCAGGTCAATCTGAGGCACAGGTGCGGACTGGACCCTCAGTGTTCATGTGCGAGACTTGATTGAACATTCAACTCTGGGAAAGCTCCCTCACCAACCCTGTGCTCTCTTCACTCAAACCACCCACACTGCCCAATCAGGCTGAATGTCTCTACCCCTAAATCAAAGACATTGAGACAAGTTATAGTTGCCCCATTGAGACTGGTTAAGAAAGCATTAAGAAGCGCATCAAACCTTCTGCTGATCTGTGGCTCAGTCAGGCATGAGGCAGGCCTTACATGGAGACACTGGGTCTTCAAGGAGCTGGAGAGGTCCATGAGGGGGAATAAAGGGTTGGCTCAGGGGGCTCCTTCCTTCTGGCACTGGGTCTCTCAATCGGGCACTGAGGGCCTTTGAATGTGAGACCTCATCTTTGCCCTGGAGGAGACCCCAAGAAACCAGCACAGGAGACAGCCCCAGCCCCTGGTTTAATACTAGCAAGTGCTGGGATATGACTTATAAATGGGTATTAATTAATTAGGGCCTTCCCACCCTGGACTTAATCATAGAATCCCTGCAATGTGGAAGCAGGCCATTCATTCCACACCGACCCTCCAAAGAGCATCCCATACAGATTTATACCCCTACCCTATCCCTGTATTCACATGGCTAATCCACCTAAACTACACATCCCTGGACACTGATGGCAATTTAGCATGGCCAATCCACCCTAACTGGCTCATCTTTGGATTGTGGGAGGAAGCCCAGAGCACCCAGAGAAAACCCACGCAGACAACGTGCACTCTCCCCAAAGATAGTCACCTGAAGCTGGAATCGACCCTGGATCCCTGGCGCTGTGAGGCAGTGGTGCTAACCACTGAACCACCCTTAAGAAGATCCCTACCCACTCAGTTAATTTCCCGCCCTAGCTCCAATCACCAGGCTCAGCTCTGGGCAGGGTATTAAGTTCAGGCCTATAACATAAACCAATCTTTCAGCCTGACTACACTGTATCACTGTTTACACTCCTGGCAGGTAAGTAATCCTAAATGCATGTACCCACCTTTTTTTCCCATCTCCCCGTATCCCATTTCCTTCCTCTTCCCTCCCCTCTCTAACCCCAACCTGAAAAGTGACACTAATTTCTGCATCAGTTATTGGAGTTGAATTGCACAGCCTCTTGACCCACTGAAAAATGTTCTCTTGCCATTTGTCCAAATTCTCTCTCAGCCATATTGGTAACTACAGCCTCTTGCTTTGGTTTCCCTCAGCTTATAGAATATGTTTGACTTTTCTGTCATGTCCCTTCACACTCTGTTGTTCCAATGTTATGTGGTGTTGAACATTCCTCAAGATCCGGATCCCCGTGGTTGCTAAACTTTTTTCTGTCTAATCTCCAGGTCTTTGGTTTCATAGCTGTCGCCCTGTATATTGCTGACTCTTATGTAATGTGCAGCCTCATCACTGTCAACCAACACAATACTTCCAGCAGGTGACCCCATGGAGAGCTGTCTGTGTGAGCAAGTTCAGCTGCTGATCTTTCAGTCCAGTCCCAATCCCTGTGTGATTCACAGCTTCAGCTCCTCCCGTCTTGGAATGTCATTATCTTGCAATCCTGGAATGATGTGCTGCCGTTTACTCTGGCCATTCGCACAGCATGGACAAGAACCTGGAGGTTTCAGAACAGTGGAAGATCACATCGCTGATTCACCAAAGAAAGGATTATATTGTTATCAGGGCGTGTGAACAGAGCTCCCACTGAGCTGGGTCAGGTGGTTCCTGATGAAGGGCTTTTGCCAGAAACGTCAATTTTCCTGCTCCTCGGATGCTGCCTGACCTGCTGTGCTTTTCCAGCACCACTCTGATCTAAACTCTGGTTTCCAGCATCTGCAATCCTCACTTTTGATCAGGTGTAACATTCCTGATCAGCAGAATTTTCTCTTGCTCAGTAACATCTAGACATAGAATTACAGAGAACTGACAGTGTGTGGACAAGCCATTCAGCCCACTGTTCCATACTAATGTTCCAGTCTAGCCTCCTTGTCTTTCAACATAACACTCCACAGTATTCCTGTCTCCTTCACCTGCTCATTTAGCTTCATCTCAAATATGTCTTTGTTTCATCTGAACCTCTCACTGCCCTAGTGAGTCCTACATTCTCACCATTTTCTGGGCAGAGAGGTTTTTCCTGGATGCCCAATTGTCTGTCTTTCTCTCACACACACTCACACACTCTCACACACACACACATCTGCATAAGGAGAAACATTTTCTTTGGTCAACCCAGTTGTAAATGGTTGCTTTATTAATGATTTTGTCTGAGATACTCATCAGGGAAAATCCTCATAAACATGTTTATATCAGGTTGGCCATCACAGTGGTTGAAAGAAATGTTTAACCCCTGCAGGCTGCTGGCTGTGTATCACTCGATAATGGGGTTACTTCTGTGTGACCAAAGTACAGCCCCTTGAACATTTTATCTTATGTTTTTGCAATGTGCACACTGACTAACAATCACTCCAACTCAAAAGCTCCGCACAATTTTAATCACTTGTTTTTGTATGTTGGAATGGTTTAGAAGTCTTTTATAATTAAAAAAAAACCTCTAAATGAAAAGCTCCTGTTGTCTGATTCGTAGAATGATTAACCTGCATTTCCACTGTAGATAGGCAGGAGGCTGGAGGAACACAGCAAGCCAGGCAGCATCATGAGGTGGAGAAGTCAATGTTTCAGGTAGAACCCAGTCCTGAAGAAGGGTTACATCTGAAACATCGACTTCTCCACTCTGATGCTGCCTGGCTTGCTGTGTTCTTCCAGCCTCCTGCATGTCAACCTTGTATTCCAGCATCTGCAGTTTTGTTTGTCTCTAACTGAGTTTATATTGGGCATTTTACAACCTGGGGATCCTAAAGTATTTTTGAAACGCTCTCCCTGTTTAAATAATGTCAGACTGATAGCAGCTAATCTTGCACAATGTAAGCTCCCACACACATCAATCAGTGAGATAATGAACAGATAAGCTGTGCTGATGATAGTGGTTGAAAGGTAACTATTGACCAGGTCAATCTGATCATCCCCAAATTAGCAGTGAGATCTTTCTGTTGGGCTGAGAGGCCTGATAGGTCCTTTGCTTAACTTGAAAGATGACACATTGGCGATAGCATAGCTTAATCCACTCAGTCCAAGGACAATGAGGAATGGTGGCTCAGTGGTTAGCACCGCTGTCTCACAGCGCCAAGGACCTGGGTTCAATTCCATTCTTGGGCGACTGTCAGTGTGGAGTTTGCACAATCTCCCTGTATCTGTGCGGGTTTCCTCCGGGTGCTCTGGTTTCCTCCCACAATCCAAAGATGTGCAGGTTAGGGTGGATTGGCCTTGCTAAATTGCCCATAGTGTTTTGGGATGTGTAGGTTAGGTGCATTGGTTTGGGGTAAGTATAGAGTAATAGGGTCAGATGGTTGGTGTGGACATGTTGGGCCAAATGGCCTGTTTCCACACTAAAAACGGAAAAAGAAAGAATGGTCAACCAATGCTGGCTTTGACAGTGATGCTCAAAAGAATATATCAGATGAACAGTGCAGCATTCCCTCCATACTGCACTGGGAGTCGCTGCCTGGATTTTGTCCTCATGTCTCAGGACTGGGACATGACACTCACAATTTTTCAATTCAGAGATGAGTGTATGAACCACTGAGCCATGGCTGACCTCTTCCTTATTGTTGAAAAGAAAATTGCCAAATTTTTGCCCCTTTTGCCTGGCCTTTCCCCAGGTGTTGAGGTTGAAGGTGAAGATCACAGCTGTACCCATACAGCACAGAGGAACGGGAATAGCAAGGTGCAATAACAGGACTGACTGATTCTCCCCTTGGCAAATCGATAAAACTCCAATTCTCTCCCTTTGGGGTAGGATTGTCAACTCAGGGGCATACCCCTGTAGGTAAGACCACATGACCATGGGTGACTGAAACCCCATCTGCATGCACTCCCACCATTGGCCAAATGGCATAGCCATATTTATGATGGATCAGCTGTCTAGCCAATCAGAAATTCAACACAATCCTGCCAAGCCAATGGGATGATTCATGATTGTCAACATAATAGCCAATTTACCCCTCATTAATATCCATAACTAAGTGAAACCATCCAGAGATATCTTGCGTGAGTGTTCTTGTGGCAAAGTGGTAGTGACCCTCCCTCTGAGGCAGGGTCCTGGGTTCAATTCCATCTGCTGCAGTGGTGTGTAGTAACATTTCTGAACAGGTTGATTAGAAAATATCTACAAACATGTTTAGGGAGTGGTGGTAGTTCCCCTAACTACCAAAACATATCATAGAATTTATGAGCAGGAATACGCTATTTGACCCCCCCAAGCCTGCTCCACCATTCATCGTGGCCATGACTTATTAAGCTCAGCACCATAATCCCACCCTCCCTAGTATCCTTTGATCTCTAGCCACAAGAACTATTCCTATTTCTTTCTTGAAAGCACATAATGTTTTGGCCTCAACTGCTTTCTGTGCCAGTGAATCCCACAGACTCTCCACTGTCTGAGTGAAGACATTTCTCCTCATAGAGTCATAGGGATGTACAGCACAGAAATAGACCCTTTGGTCCAACTCGTCCATGCCGACCAGATGTCCTAACCTAATCTTGTCCCACTTGCCAGCATCTGGCCCTCTAAACCCTTCCTATTCATATTCCCATCCAGATGCCTTTTAAATGTTGCAATTGTACCAGCCTCCACCACTTCCTCTGGCAGCTCATTCCATACACGTACCACCCTCTGTGTGAAAATGTTGCCCTTTTATATCTTTCCCCTCTCACCTTAAATCTATGCCCTCTACTTCTGGACTCCCCAACCCAGGGAAAAGACTTTATCTATTTATTCTATCTATCCCCCTCATGATTTTATAAACCTTTACAAGGTCACCCCTCAGCCTCCAACACTCCAGAGAAAACAGCCCTAGCCGATTCAATCTCTCCCTATAGCTCAAATTCTCCAACCCTGGCAACATCCTTGTAAATCTTTTCTGAACCCTTTCAAGTTTCACAACATCCCGGACAGATTAAAAGAATTTATTTTTGGATCATCTCAGTCCTAAATAGTTCATCCTTTCCCAGTAAATGATGACCATTGGTTCTGGACTCCCTGGCCCTCAGGAACATTCTTCCTGTACCAAACTAACTCACTTTCAAGTTGGAAAGCTGTGAGTCTTAAATTCCCCGTCCTGAGACCTGAGCATATAATCCAGGCAGTCAATGCTAATACAATGCTGAGGGACTGCACATAGGAAACTGGGGGAATGCTGGACTGTTATTTAATTTATTCTTTCATGAAATGTGGGCATCACTGACAAAGTCAGCATTGGCCACCTAGTCCTACCCTTGAATCAGAGGCTTGGGTTCAAGTCCCACATGCCTCTGGAGGTATGTAATAACCTCTCCCTGCAGGGTGGTTAAAAATTCCTTGAAGTAGCTTCTCAACACGAGTGCAGGGAATTCCTTATTTAACCTGACTCTGTTCAGCATGGAGTATAAGGTCTTTGCAAAGGTTTTAAATTACTGGAGGACACTTATGGCACAGCACCTCTCCAGCACTTTGAACCAGTCAATTAAGAATATCAACAAAGCCATTAAACCTGAAAGGGTACAGAAAAGATTTACAAGGATGTTGAAAGGTTTCAGCCATATGGGGAGACGGAATCTGCTGGAGCTGCTCTCCCAGGAGCATCAGAGGCTGACAGGTGCCTTCATAGAAATTTATAAAATCATGAGGGGCATGGACAGGGTTGTGATGTTACTATGGCTTGAGGAGGGCATCTTGTTCTGGTTTTTTTTTCTAAAATAAGATTTTAAGACAGAGATGCTGAAATGTTTACTGAAAGCCAATCAAATACTGTATACACTCTCGTAATAGTTGATCACAAGTAAATGTCGACCTCCTATTTTTGGTCAGAAAATCTGGAATTTTCCATATATTTTGTGTAAATGTCAACCCTAGTTCTTCACAGATAACAGATCAACATTTGTGAGTCAGTGTGCAGGCCTGTTGTGTTTTGCTCTGGCTTTCCGGTTCCCTGGCCATTGCACTCCACCCCAGGTTTTTTTGAATTACCTTAATACATTGCATTTTTTCTTTATTCCTTTAGTGAATTATTGAGCTTCTGCTAATGATACAGTATGGATTTTGACGGACATGAATTTGAGCCCCTCAAAAGTAGTATCCATGTAATAGTTGACCCCATAAATTAATCTTAAAAAATAGTAAAACAATTTACTTGAGTATAATTGGCAAACAGCTTATGAAGCCTTGGGATCTTTTATTTAAAGTTGGAACAATAAAAGCAGCCTGGATGGGTGTGGTTGAGTTCTCCCAGAGCCAGGATTTTTAGTTTTTTTCAGCAGCAGCTGTTGCTGGGGTCTCAGCAGGGTTGGAAGGCAGTGAATCTCTCCAGGCTGTTATACTCTCTCTCTGAGATTTCTCTGGATGTTTATCCTCTTGTGCTGCAGGGGTTGCATGTAAGGCAATCTGTTTTCTGAATCTGCCTTTTGCCAAGGGTGTGTTTATGGGATGTTACAAGATTGGAACAGTTACTGTTTAGTGGTTAAATAATGTATCATTCTGTTAAGTTTTCCAATTGAGTTAAGTTATTCCAATTTCCTCTTTGTTTTGTTGTATTTTAATTATAGTGTTTGAATAAAGTGTGTTTTGCTTGAGTTGCTTGAGCAATCGAATTGCATCTGAAATACAGCACCTCACATTTGCCTTTAAATAGAGAAAATGTTAGGGTTGAGGCTACCTTCTTATTATATTTTGAGGGGCTCTGGTCTGGTCCATACAGGGTAAATAGCCAAGATTTTTTTCCCAGGATACAGGAGTCCAAGAGGGCATATATTTAAGGTGAAAGGGGAAAGATTTAAAAGGGACCTAAGAGTAACTTTTTCATGCAGAGGGTGGTGCGTGTGTGGAATGAGCTGCCAGAGGAAGTGGTGGAGGCTGGTACAATTCCAACATTTCAAAGGTATCTGGATGGGTATATGAATTTTTGTTTTGATGAATTTTTTCAATGCCTTCTAAGTTTTGTTCTCCTGAGATTTGGCTCGCAAAAGAGATTTGGCTTAAATTCTTGGAAACACCAAGACAATCCTGCAGGATTGGCAACTTGGAGTTGTACAGCACAGAAAAGGCCCTTCACTCCATCGAGTCGGTGCTGTACCTGGAAGCCATATCTCTTCCCAGGAGCTGACTCACTCATGTTTCCAGCATCACCTAGAATTATTTCAAATTTCTTTTTCATCCATCCCAGTCTCTGAAAAATCAATGCCTTGGATTGTAAGAAAGAGAAACCAGACTATTTCCTAATTGCTATGGGGTGAGAGCAAGGGAATGGTTACCTAGATATTCAAAACACTATTAAATGTTTACACACAGTATGGAACATAATCAAAAACACTAATGGAATTTCAAGGGAGCTAATATAGAATGGAAGTGATCCTAAAGTTACACTGAGACATAGTTGGATACCATCCAAACTAACAACACTCAATTCTGGGCACCACACCACATCAGGAATGTATTGGTTTGGGAGGAGTGTGTGGTGAAGATTGTTGTCATTGTCCTGATGAAGGAGCAGCATTCCGAAAGCTAGTGCTTCCAATTAAACCTGTTGGACTATAACCTGGTGTTGTGTGATTTTTAACTTTGTACACCCCAGTCCAACACCGGCATCTCCAAATCATGATCTAATCGAGGCTTTTTTAGAAATTCATTCCTAGGATGTGGATAATGCTGGCTGGTTAGTGGTTATTGTCTATCCCTGGTTGCTCTTGAGAGATTGGTGATAAGCTATCATCTTGAACCTCTGCAGTCCATGTGTTGTAGGTAGACCCACATTGCCATTGGAGAGGGAATTTCAGGATTTTGACCCAACAACTCTGAAGGAACGGTGATATATTCCCAAGTCAGGATGGATTGGGAGTGACTCGGAGGGGAACTTGCAAGGGGTGTTGTTCCCTTGTATTTGCTGCCCTTGTTCTTCTAGATGGAAGTGGTTGTGGGTTTAGAAGGAGCTGCCTAAAGATCTTGGTGAATTTCTGCTGTGCATCTTGTAGATGGTACACACTGCTGCTACTGAGCACCGGTGGTGGAGGGAGTGGATGTTTGTAGATGTGGTGTCAATCAAGTGGGCTGCTTTGTCCTTGATAGTGTCAAGTTACTTGAGTGTTATTGGAACTGCACCCATCCAGACAAATGAGGAGTATAACTTCACATTCTTGACTTGTACCGTGTAGATGGAGGGGACTTGAGGATTCAGGATGTGAGATTCAGTGATAGTAACGTCATTGAATGTCAAGGAGCAATGGTTAGACTCTCTCTTTTGGAGATAATCATAGTCTGGCATTTGTGTGGTGCAAATGTTACTTGCCGCTTGTCAGCCCAGGCCTGGATATTGTCCTGATCTTGTTGCATTTGAACACGGACTGCTTCAGTATCTGAGGAGTCGTGAATGGTGCTGAATATTGTACAGTCATCAGCGAAAACCCCCACTCCTGACCTTATGATACAGGAAGGTCATTGATGAAAAGCTGAGGATGATTGGACAGTCTAGAGATAGGGACACTATCACTGCACCAATGAGAACCCCTGGATGGGTTTCATAACAACTCCAAACAGATTGATTAAAAGCATCTGGGACAAATATTTTTTGAAGCAAAGTCAATGCAGCAAAAGTTGTTTGCAATAGCGCTCTTCCGGACACAAACAAAACAATGTCCCGGTTCCTTCAGACTTTCAGTATGTCCCAAAGATATTTACAGCCCATGATGTAAGTTCTTGTAGGATATACAGCAGCCAGTGTACACAGCAACAAACTCCCACAAAGAGGAATGTGATAATCAGTTGCAGAGACGTTAGTCAGGAAATAAACCTTGGCCGCAAAACAGAAAGGAGGAGGAGGGTGGGATGATAGGGGATTGGTTAATTACCTGGAACATATTGTGTGGGCGAAACAGCAAGAGATTGCCACTCGGTAATGACGCTCATTTGAAGAGCCAGTGCATGCATGATGGGCTGAATGGCCTCCATCTGCACCATAATGGTCCACTTTTCTCGCCAAGTGGATGTTGAAGGAGAAGGTGTCCAAGCATTGGCGGCAGCAACATCAGAACGATGCAGATACGGCTCCACCACAACCCGATGTCTCCCAGCAAGCGAGGAGCTGGTCACAGGCTTAATCCCCTGATCCAGACTCATAGGCCAAGCCGAGGCTCCAGGTCCATAACTAGGCCCTGGTTCCCTAACAGCGGAGGGCCTGGTACAGAACCCTGCAATGGTGGCGAGATCGGCCCAGCGTGAGCTCATGGTGGCCATGATGGTAACGGTAAGATGGTGCCAGATGGCAGTGACTCTACGTTCCAGCAACAGCAGAGTGAAGCACGGTTACAGCAGTGTCATCGGTTTAGCTGCAGGGAGTTGAGGCATTGGGGTGGAGGAGCCTGGATCCAGACTGGTGCCGGAGCTAGAAGCGGGAGCTGTTCCAAAGACTACCTCACTTTACTGAGACAAGACAATAAGATAATCTTTACTGTTTTCAATCATAGAATTCCTACAGCGTGGAAACAGGCCATTTGGCCCAACAAGTCCATAGGCAAAAGTGGGCACTGCAGATGCTGGAAATTAGAGTCTGGATTAGAGTGGTGCTGGAAAAGCACAACAGGTCAGGCAGCATCTGAGGAGCAGGTATATCGACATTTCGGGCAGGAGCCCTTCATCAGGAATGAGGCTGGGAGCCTCCGGGGTGGAGAGATAAATGGGAGGGGGTGGGGCTGGGAGAAGGTAGCTAAGAGTACAATAGGTGGATGGAGGTGGGGATGAAGGTGAATAGATCGGAGAGGAGGGTGGAGCAGATCGGTGGGAAAGAAGATGGACTGGTAGGACAGGTCATGAGGATGGTGCTGAGCTGGAAGGTTGGAACTGAGGTAAGGTAGGGGAGGGGAAATGAGGAAACTGGTGAAGTCCACATTAGTGCCATGCGGTTGAAGTTTCCGAGGCAGAAGATGAGGCGTTCTTCCTCCAGGCGTCGGGTAGTGAGGGAGTGGCGATAGAGGAGGCCCAGGACATGCATGTCCTCGGCAGAGTGGGAGGGGGAGTTGAAATGGTGGGCCACGGGGCAATGGAGTTGATTGGTGCAGGTGTCCCGGAGATGTTCCCTAAAGCGCTCTGTGAGAAGGTGTCCAGTCTCCCCAATGTAGAGGAGACCGCATCGGGAGCAACGGATACAATAAATGGCATAGGTGGATGTGCAGGTAAAACTTTGATGGATGTGGAAGGCTCCTTTGGGGCCTTGGATGGAGGTGAGGGAGGAGGTGTGGGCGCAGGTTTTGCAATTCCTGTGGTGGCAGGGGAAGGTGCCAGGATGGGAGGGTGGGTTTCTGGGGGGGCATGGACCTGACCAGGTAGTCACAGAGGGAGCGGTCTTTGCGGAAAGCGGATAGGGGTGGGGAGGGAAATATATCCCTGGTGGTGGGGTCCGTTTGGAGGTGGCAGAAATGTAGGCAGGTGATGTGGTGTATGCGGAGGTTAGTAGGGTAGAAGGTGAGGACCGTGGGGTGGGGTTTGAGGGCGGAGGTACGGGGTGTGGATGAGATGTGTGTTGGAGGGCATCGTCAACCACATGGAAGGGGAAATTACAGTCCTTCTTTAAAAGGCATGCATGTTTGAATAGGAAGGATTTAGAAGGATATGGGCTAAATGCTGGTGAATAGGATTAGATTAATTTTGGGTATCTGGTCGGTATGGACAAGTTGAACCGAAAGGGTCTGTTTCCGTGCTGTAAACCTCTTTGACGTTTTTTCTGTGTTTTAAGATGGTACCAGATGGTGGCAACACTAAACAACACTTTTCACTGAATTTGTAAAAAACACACATGACAGTAAATAAAGCAATGCATCATAATTCTGTGATTTTACTGAAGGGCTTTGGGGAGGAGGGGACTGGAGAATGTGTTGGGTCAGACAGGAAGGAAGGGAAGGAGTGGGAAGGATGTGGATGGAGTAGGGTCAGGCTGAGAAAAGGAGTGAGCATGTAATATCAGGATTGCTCTCAGTGGTTCAGGTTGAGGACTCAATGAGTTCAGTTGGAACCTGCGCTGCAGCAGATTTACCATTCTGAGAGAAACTGCCCTGAGCTGATGAGAATGAACATTTCCCAGTGTCTGTGTGGATTCAGACTGGTTCAGGGTGTTAATGGGGAGAAACAGTGCAATCAGATGTTCAGATAAATCGCTTGTTCAATTGGTTCAGAAGACTTTGCACCTAAAGACAATGCATGAAGAAGCTGAGGATGCTGGACATTGCATCTGAGCAACTCTCTCTGTTCTCCACAAAGTCCAATTTGCAATGAGACTAGACAAGGGGATCACAGCTGAACACCATCTGTTCATAAACACAGCAGTGTTCAGTCTTTATTGCTCCAAAATGATTTATATCAGAATTGTCACACCCTCAAAATATTGAACCCAAATCCCTTCAATCTACACTAGCTCCCTCAGGCTGGAATGTAATCAAGTGGTTTATACTGTACGTAGAATAACAGATCCCAGGGACTGCGTTAAGGACTGGAATCTAATCAAGGTGTTTGGGTTGTTTATATACAGAATAACAGATCCCAGGGAGTGAGTTACAGACTGGAATTTAATCGAGGGGATTAGGCTGGTTTATATACAGAATAACATACACCAGGGAGTGAGTTACAGACTAGAATCTAATCTAAACGTTTGGAGCAGGGTATCTTGATAAAGTCTGATTTTGATGGCAGATTATTAACGCCCTCGAGTGTAACACAGGAACTAAAAGTGTTCACAGGCTCTCGGCGATGCAATGCTCAGCTCGCTGCCTGCAGCCCTGTGTCTGCTGGGAGCTTGTCCGAGAGGCGGCTGCAATGAGTCAGAAACTGAACTGAGCCCACATCTCACCCCCCACCCATCCCTCTCTAAAACCGTGACCTAACTTGGCGAGGAACGTGATGGAGAATAACTTAGCTGAGGCTTTACAAGGCATGTTCGGAAACATTATTTGTGTAGTTCCATTTGGAAATTAAACTCTTCTCAGACCCTCTGTGGCAATTTTTATGCAAAAGTGACTTATCGTTAAGATTTTTGCAAAACATTCAATGACGATTTTTGCATCTTTTTTAAAAGTAACTTTTTTGGCAAAGTATTTCCAAAGATATCGAAGTGTTTTATTTTTGCAAAGTTGTTCGTAACCTTTTTGCAGGTTTATTTTGCAAAGGTTATTAGAGACTTTGTTGGCCAGAACTTAACGAAATGTTTGCATTTTTCGTGCAAAGTTGGAAGGCGATTTGCTGAACGTCTTGAGAAAAGTCGTGATGAAACTGATCTCATGCTGTTCGCTTTTATGAAAATAATATTTCCTGTCGGTCCGGCTGGGTTTTTTCTCTTTCCCCACTCCGATCAACCCATTGTCTCAGATTGGAGGATCCCAAGTTTCCGCAAACCTACATTTCCGTTTCCCGCTGAAGCTCCCTGTTAAAGAAAAAGTCCTTACATTTCCCTGAAAGACAAAGCCTCCCCAAAACCTCATTTCATTTGCACGACTCCCATCTCCTCCTCTGCCCCTCCCCTGACCTGGTGCTGCAATGGGAGAGTCGGAGTTCCCGGAGTCAGTTCCCGCAGCCTCTACCGGTTTGAGTGCACTTATCCCGGACAAAGCTTTCTTGAAGTCTCGGAAAGGTCTGCTGCTGGCAGCTGAAGTGGTAAGTGTGTGTGTGTGTGTGTGTAACCGCTAAAGTGTGCATTGTCCTTTCAGCGAGCATCTTCACCCCCATTTCTCTGTGTACGAGCTGTAAGCCAGAGGCTGCTAACTGAAATTTCACAAACCGTGTCAAATCAAAACAAACAGGCATTGTTTATCTGAGTGTTTACTTTGGCAAGGAGAGAGTCCGGTTGGTGGCAATCTTGGAAATCACAGTGAAACGGGCACATGTCGCCTGGGTGTCACTGTTGTAGTAACCAGGACAGGGTCTTTAACCTTCAGGAACCAATAAAATGCTTGATCCCCAGTGCCTGTGTTTCAGCCGGCAATATGGATGGGGTCTGTTCACCTAAGGCCAAACCATGGGCAGGAACTCCCTCAGAGACCAGGAGCATTGGAACACCATGTTCCCCTTCCCCCACTGCCCCAGTTCAGATCAGCCAGAGGGAGGGCAGAGGGATGTGGGTAGTCATCTGGACTCGAAACATCAGCTTGTTCTCTCTCCATGGATGTTGCCTGACCCCCTGTGATCCCTCTCCATGGATGCTGCCTGACCCTCTGTGATCCCTCTCCATGGATGCTGCCTGACCCCCTGTGATCCCTCTCCATGGATGCTGCCTGACCCCCTGTGATCCCTCTCCATGGATGCTCCCTGACCCACTCTGGTCTCCAGCATTTTTTTTGTTTTCACACAGATCACTCTGTTGGATCATTCCATCCTTGAATCAGACGTGGAACATTTCCAAAAAGGGAAGCATTTCACCAAAGTTTTAGGTCTTACACTCGTCAGGATAAATGCAAGAGTGCCAAATCACAAACTGATAGTGGCAATTTATGCCAGAGAGTAAAGTGCCAGGGGAATAAAGTTTCAATAACAGGCCACGTGGAAATAGTCAAAGTACCGAGCAGAGCTGAAAATGTGTTGCTGGAACAGCGCAGCAGGTCAGGCAGCATCCAGGGAACAGGAGAATCGACGTTTCGGGCATAAGCCCTTCTTTTATGCCCGAAACGTCGATTCTCCTGTTCCCTCGATGCTGCCTGACCTGCTGCGCTGTTCCAGCAACACATTTTCAGCTCTGATCTCCAGCATCTGCAGACCTCACTTTCTCCTCAAAGTACCGAGCAGCCCATACTTTCAAAACCTAAAACAGGAAGTCTGTTAGATGGGATTTGGAGATTTGCTGGATAATTCTGTATGTGCTAACAGCTACAGGAGTAACTAATTTCATAGAACCAGTTCAGCTCATCACATTTGCTATATTCATACACTATTACCCATTCTCTGCAAACAAAATGAAGGTGTTGCTGGGTTTTTTTTTGAGTAACCTAGGAACCTGAGGAGTGCCTTCTCTGCTCTCCATAGCAATACCTAAACAAATCAGAATCAACTTACCAATAACCACCCTTTTCCCCAGTTGCAATCATTCGAAATTTGGCAGTCTTGTGTTTGGTCTGACAAGTGGTCCTCAAATCCAGGAGGACCATGAACAGAGTAGCGAGGGAAAAATTGTTCCTGCCTGAAATAGGAAATAAAAACAGAAGTGGCTGGAGAAACTTAGCAGGTCAGATAGCATCTGTGAAGAGAGAAACAGAGTTAACATTTCAACTTCAGTATGACTCTTCAGAACTGAGTTGAGGAGATTTATTTCATGCATAAAGTTATTAATGATCTGTGCTGCCTGAAAGTGTGGTGGAGGCAGTTTCATTATGATCTTTTAAAGGGAATTGGAGAACTACTTGAAAGGGAAACAAAGAAAGCCAATCCTGTGGGTAAATCACCATAAGTTACCTCTAATTCGACTAGTTATTAAGAAATTTCACAATCAAGTACTAAAACAATGATTTAAACTTAACTGCATGTAGCAATCAAACTAAGTCCCTCAAGTAAACAAGTTAAGCCTCTCAACCCAACTCAGCTATTACCTGATTAATGGTGGAATTTAGCCACGATTTGAACCAATAGTGTCTGTCTCTTCGATCTTTGTGCAGTGTTGTTCTACAAAGTTCTGCTACTGAATTGTTTGGGTTTTGGTATGATTCAATCGATTCTTTCATCCCCAACATTGATTACTCTTCTGGAGATCTCCAGTTTATAGCTTGCCTTCTTATCAGAAGCAGCTCCCCTGTTCCTTGTTATATTCAGAGTTAGTTGTCTATTTAAAAACACAGTTTTTTCTGCAGTTAACCCCTTTACTTCAAAACATTGCTTCTGCAGGCAAAGTTAATTACTTACTTGTCACAAGGCAGCAGCTTTGCAAGCAGTCATTACCTCCTCTCTCCCAGGAAATAGCGTGTTTATGTTGTTTCTTGCCAGGGATAGTTCATTCGCATGTTGCTTTCAATCCCTTTATAACGGTGTCTCATTGTCTCTTTCATTTCAAGAAACAGGTTATTCCAGAATGGTTGGATTTTTTCAATCCATGAGCAGCTATTAAAGTTGTGAAGTTTACATTATCACAACAGGAGAGAGGAGTGGAACTAATTGCATAGATCTTTCCAAAGGGCAAGCATTGATGTGATGGACCAAATGGTCTCTACCTGTGCTCTCTAAGACCCTCTAAATGAGCAGGTCCAATGTGAAGATGGAGGGGAATGGGTTGAGATTGTAATTGACAACTGGAAGAACAATGTTGATTGGTCATTTGCAGGGTCACAGGTCAGTGCCTTGCTTTCTGTGCAGCCTCAGCTAGTTCACTTTCCTCTTGTTCTCCCCCCACCCCAGGTGCTGTCTTTCATCATTTTAATATGTTACCTGGCATCCCCTATGGCTGCATTCATGGCTGCTCCACTCATCGAGTTCCTGCTATCCATTTGTGCCTATTACGTGTATGTGACACAGTACATTGACAATTTCCCAGGTTTTCACGGCCCTTTGATTGTAAGTAGCACCTTTCAGTATTCCTGGGTGTAAAATGTACAGCAGTGTTCGGGGGTGCTGATGGCCTAGTGGTGTTATCGGGAGGCTGTTAGTCCAGAGAGACAGGTAATGTTTGAGGGACCCAAGTTTGAATTGTGCCACTGTTGATGATAGAACTTGAATTCAATTAAAATCTGGAATCTAATGTTGACCGCAAACCCATTGCCAGTTGTCAGGAAAAGTCTATCTGGTTCGAGGATGTTCTGAAACTTGAAAGGGTTCAGAAAAGATTTACAAGGATGTTACCAGGGTTGGAGGATTTGAGCTACAGGGAGAGGCTGAACAGGCTGGGGCTGATTTCCCTGGAGCGTCGGAGGCTGAGGGGTGACCTTATAGAGGTTTATAAGATAATGAGGGACATGGATAGGATTAATAGATAAGGTCTTTTCCCTGGGCTGGGAGAGTCCTGAACTAGAGGGGGCATAGGTTTAGGGTGAGAGGTGAAAGATATAAAAGAGACCTAAGGGGCAACCTTTTCACACAGAGGGTGGTACGGGTATGGAATGAGCTGCCAGAGGAAGTGGTGGAGGCTGGTACAATTGCAACATTTAAAAGGCATTTGGATGGGTATATGAATAGGAAGGGTTTGGAGGGATATGGGCCAGGTGCTGGCAGGTGGGACGAGATTGGGTTGGGATATCTGGTCGACATGGATGGGTTGGACCAAAGGGTCTGTTTCCATGCTGTACATCTCTTGACTCTGTGGTACACTGAGAACCTTTATGGTGGAAATCTGCCAGTCTTACCTGGTCTAGCCTACACATGAATCCAGACCCACAGTGATGTGTTTGACTCTTACATGGGATGGGTAATAAATGCTGGCCTAGCCAGCGATGCCTAGTCCTGCGAATGAATAGAACCACGACAGCGTGTGCTTGGGAGGGGGGCTGGTGGCACAGATAACATCTGAACCCTGTACTCAGGGGCAAATCCTACATGACCCCTCACCTCAGTCAGTAACCACTCTCACTTCTGTGGCATACATCTCTCAATGAAAAACACCTACTCCCACAGACCTGAGCACAGAACTGGGATATGAGGAGGCCATTCAGCCCCTCAGGTATATTCTGACAATCATTGAGATCATGACTGATGTGCCTCTGAACTCCATTTACCTACTTTGGTTCCCAAAACCATCAATGTCTCACCGAAATCTGACAGTCTCAAATTTGGACATTTTCCAATGAGCCCCAGGTTCATTGGTTCCAGATTTCCACTCCCTTCATGTGATGGGGCACTGCCTGACATTACCCATGATCAAGCTGTGTCCCTTTACTTCTGGGCTCTACCACAGATATCCACCCTAACATCTATCACCATTAATCATCTGGAATATTTAAAGTATTTGCTCCCCCTCCACCAACATTGCTGCTGATACTGTGTTTGCCTTCACCCATCAGACCCCACTCCAGAGATTCAGTCAATAGCCTAGACCAGCACTCCCTATGCAGTGCTGAGGGAATAATGCCAGAGGGTTAGTGCTGAGGGAGTTATGTCGGAGAGTCAGTGCTGAGGGAGGAATGTCGGAGGGTCAGTGCTGACGGAGCAATGTCAGAGGGTCAGTGCTGACGGAGCAATGTCAGAGGGTCAGTGCTGACGGAGTAATGTCAGAGGGTCAGTGCGAAGGGAGTAATGTCAGAGGATCAGTGCTAAGGGAGTGCTGCACTGTCAGATGGTCAGTGCTGAGGGAGTGTCACACTGTAGGAGGGTTAGTGCTGAGGGAGAAATGTCAGAGGGTCAGTGCAAAGGGAGTAATGTCAGAGGATCGGTGCTGAGGGAGAAATGTCAGAGGGTCAGTGCGAAGGGAGTAATGTCAGAGGATCGGTGCTGAGGGAGAAATGTCAGAGGGTCAGTGCGAAGGGAGTAATGTCAGAGGATCGGTGCTGAGGGAGAAATGTCAGAGGATCGGTGCTGAGGGAGAAATGTCAGAGGGTCAGTGCGAAGGGAGTAATGTCAGAGGATCGGTGCTGAGGGAGTAATGTCAGAGTGTCAGTGCTGAGGGAGTAATGTCAGAGGGTCAGTGCTGATGGAGTAATGTCAGAGGGTCAGTGTGAAGGGAGTAATGTCAGAGGATCGGTGCTGAGGGAGTAATGTCAGAGTGTCAGTGCTGAGGGAGGAATGTCGGAGGGTCAGTGCTGACGGAGCAATGTCAGAGGGTCAGTGCTGACGGAGCAATGTCAGAGGGTCAGTGCTGACGGAGTAATGTCAGAGGGTCAGTGCGAAGGGAGTAATGTCAGAGGATCAGTGCTAAGGGAGTGCTGCACTGTCAGATGGTCAGTGCTGAGGGAGTGTCACACTGTAGGAGGGTTAGTGCTGAGGGAGAAATGTCAGAGGGTCAGTGCAAAGGGAGTAATGTCAGAGGATCGGTGCTGAGGGAGAAATGTCAGAGGGTCAGTGCGAAGGGAGTAATGTCAGAGGATCGGTGCTGAGGGAGAAATGTCAGAGGGTCAGTGCGAAGGGAGTAATGTCAGAGGATCGGTGCTGAGGGAGAAATGTCAGAGGGTCAGTGCGAAGGGAGTAATGTCAGAGGATCGGTGCTGAGGGAGGAATGTCAGAGGGTCAGTGCTGACGGAGTAATGTCAGAGGGTCAGTGTGAAGGGAGTAATGTCAGAGGATCGGTGCTGAGGGAGTAATGTCAGAGGGTCAGTGTGAAGGGAGTAATGTCAGAGGGTCAGTGCTGAGGGAGGAATGTCAGAGGGTCAGTGCTGACGGAGTAATGTCAGAGGGTCAGTGTGAAGGGAGTAATGTCAGAGGATCGGTGCTGAGGGAGTAATGTCAGAGTGTCAGTGCTGAGGGAGGAATGTCAGAGGGTCAGTGCTGACGGAGCAATGTCAGAGGGTCAGTGTGAAGGGAGTAATGTCAGAGGATCGGTGCTGAGGGAGTAATGTCAGAGTGTCAGTGCTGAGGGAGTAATGTCAGAGGGTCAGTGCTGACGGAGTAATGTCAGAGGGTCAGTGTGAAGGGAGTAATGTCAGAGGATCGGTGCTGAGGGAGTAA
The DNA here is from genome assembly GCF_037043375.1 of Chiloscyllium plagiosum. Taxonomy (NCBI): domain Eukaryota; kingdom Metazoa; phylum Chordata; class Chondrichthyes; order Orectolobiformes; family Hemiscylliidae; genus Chiloscyllium; species Chiloscyllium plagiosum. The sequence goes on along the minus strand of NW_028270155.1, from coordinate 6,102,322 downwards.
TGTCAGAGTGTCAGTGCTGAGGGAGTAATGTCAGAGGGTCAGTGCTGACGGAGTAATGTCAGAGGGTCAGTGTGAAGGGAGTAATGTCAGAGGATCGGTGCTGAGGGAGTAATGTCAGAGTGTCAGTGCTGAGGGAGAAATGTCGGAGGGTCAGTGCTGACGGAGCAATGTCAGAGGGTCAGTGCTGACGGAGCAATGTCAGAGGGTCAGTGCTGACGGAGTAATGTCAGAGGGTCAGTGCGAAGGGAGTAATGTCAGAGGATCAGTGCTAAGGGAGTGCTGCACTGTCAGATGGTCAGTGCTGAGGGAGTGTCACACTGTAGGAGGGTTAGTGCTGAGGGAGAAATGTCAGAGGGTCAGTGCAAAGGGAGTAATGTCAGAGGATCAGTGCTAAGGGAGTGCTGCACTGTCAGATGGTCAGTGCTGAGGGAGTGTCACACTGTAGGAGGGTTAGTGCTGAGGGAGAAATGTCAGAGGGTCAGTGCAAAGGGAGTAATATCAGAGGATCGGTGCTGAGGGAGAAATGTCAGAGGGTCAGTGCGAAGGGAGTAATGTCAGAGGATCGGTGCTGAGGGAGAAATGTCAGAGGGTCAGTGCGAAGGGAGTAATGTCAGAGGATCGGTGCTGAGGGAGAAATGTCAGAGGGTCAGTGCGAAGGGAGTAATGTCAGAGGATCGGTGCTGAGGGAGAAATGTCAGAGGATCGGTGCTGAGGGAGAAATGTCAGAGGGTCAGTGCGAAGGGAGTAATGTCAGAGGATCGGTGCTGAGGGAGAAATGTCAGAGGGTCAGTGCGAAGGGAGTAATGTCAGAGGATCGGTGCTGAGGGAGAAATGTCAGAGGATCGGTGCTGAGGGAGAAATGTCAGAGGGTCAGTGCGAAGGGAGTAATGTCAGAGGATCGGTGCTGAAGGAGAAATGTCAGAAGGTCAGTGCGAAGGGAGTAATGTCAGAGGATCGGTGCTGAGGGAGAAATGTCAGAGGGTCAGTGCGAAGGGAGTAATGTCAGAGGATCGGTGCTGAGGGAGAAATGTCAGAGGGTCAGTGCGAAGGGAGTAATGTCAGAGGATCGGTGCTGAGGGAGAAATGTCAGAGGGTCAGTGCGAAGGGAGTAATGTCAGAGGATCGGTGCTGAGGGAGAAATGTCAGAGGATCGGTGCTGAGGGAGAAATGTCAGAGGATCGGTGCTGAGGGAGAAATGTCAGAGGGTCAGTGCGAAGGGAGTAATGTCAGAGGATCGGTGCTGAGGGAGAAATGTCAGAGGGTCAGTGCGAAGGGAGTAATGTCAGAGGATCGGTGCTGAGGGAGAAATGTCAGAGGGTCAGTGCGAAGGGAGTAATGTCAGAGGATCGGTGCTGAGGGAGAAATGTCAGAGGATCGGTGCTGAGGGAGAAATGTCAGAGGGTCAGTGCGAAGGGAGTAATGTCAGAGGATCGGTGCTGAAGGAGAAATGTCAGAAGGTCAGTGCGAAGGGAGTAATGTCAGAGGATCGGTGCTGAGGGAGAAATGTCAGAGGGTCAGTGCGAAGGGAGTAATGTCAGAGGATCGGTGCTGAGGGAGAAATGTCAGAGGGTCAGTGCGAAGGGAGTAATGTCAGAGGATCGGTGCTGAGGGAGAAATGTCAGAGGGTCAGTGCGAAGGGAGTAATGTCAGAGAATCGGTGCTGAGGGAGTAATGTCAGAGGGTCAGTGCGAAGAGAGTAATGTCAGAGGATCGGTGCTGAGGGAGAAATGGCAGAGGGTCAGTGCGAAGGGAGTAATGTCAGAGGATCGGTGCTGAGGGAGAAATGTCAGAGGGTCAGTGCGAAGGGAGTAATGTCAGAGGATCGGTGCTGAGGGAGAAATGTCAGAGGGTCAGTGCGAAGGGAGTAATGTCAGAGGATCGGTGCTGAGGGAGAAATGTCAGAGGGTCAGTGCGAAGGGAGTAATGTCAGAGAATCGGTGCTGAGGGAGTAATGTCAGAGGGTCAGTGCGAAGAGAGTAATGTCAGAGGATCGGTGCTGAAGGAGTAATGTCCGAGGGTCAGTGCTGAGGGAGTGCTGCACTGTCAGAGGGTCAGTGCTGAGGGAGTGCCGCACTGTCGGAGGGTCAGTGCAATAGGCACTGGCGGAGGGTCAATGCTGAGGGAGTGCCACACAGTCCAAGGGTCAGTGCTGAGAGAATGCTGCACTGTCGGAGGGTCAGTGTTGAGGGAGTGCCACACCTCTCAGATGTTCATTAAGATGGAGTGTCACACTGTCAGGAGTACTGTCTTTCTGAGGTGCTGTGTGATGCCCCAACTAAACCTAAAATATCTCCTGGCACCATTTGGAAGAGTCAGCGGAGTTCACTCTGGTACCCGTCGCATCCCCTTTATCAGCACCAATAAACACAACCCCTGCTCGTTCTAACTTTGTTGTTGTGGGAGCTTTCTGTGCTCAGGTTGGCTGTGGAGTTTCCTACTTTAGAGCAGTGACTACCCTTCATTAACTGCAGTTGGGAGCTGCTGAAAGATGTAATGAAGATACATTTTCTTTCTTTGTTGAACAGACCCTGACTTCTGTCAAAATCCTTTCAATTCATTGCATTGTCTGTAATTTGCAGTTTACTTTCTGGCACAAACCATTGAAGCAAGCTCGTTTGACAAGTTTTGCACACTTTGTTTAGAGTGAGCAATTTCCTTTCACACATTTCAAATATTATATGTCAAAAAATCTTGCAGGATTTCCTGCGCTGTGTAACTGCTGCAGTTATTTTCTTTGCGATCTCGATTTATGCCATTACAAAGAGTTCAGCATCTGCAAAAACTGCTGGGGTGAGTAATTTTGCATCGTTCGTTAAAGATCAGATTCTATTTTTGTCTGTTCTTATCTCAAATCGGTTGTTTTACTGTTCTCCTACTGCACTTTTTTTCTCAAAAAGGTTTTTGGTTTCGTGGCAACAGTTGTGTTTGCATTTGATTTCTACTACATCTGCAACCATTTGATCAGTCTCATTAACCCTCAGGATCTCCCAACACACACTGCAACAATCAAAAAATCCACAGGTAAGGACAGAAACCAAACAGCACCTCCCTCCTCTCAGCACAACTCAACATCTTTTTTATACAGTACCTTTAACATCATAAAATATTGCAAAGCTTTTCACGAGAATGTTTCTCAAACAAAATGTGACATGGAGCCACATGAGAAGATGTTGGTGCTAAAAAGCTTTGTGAAACAGGGAAGTGTAAGGCGCATTTTAAAGGGGGGGGGGGGATGAAGAGGAAGAAGCCTTTAGAGGAAGGGACTACAGAGCTCAGTTTCTACTTGTGGTTTGGGTCATGTTGTCATCAGAGACTAAGATCGCTATTCCAGTTTATGCAGTAGTCCCCCCAGCCCATACCCACAGGGGACACATTCCTAAATCTACCGCAGACGCCCAGAACCGCGGATAGGTGCAAACCCATTCATTTCAATGGGAAACTTACTTTCCCAGCAGTCCCCTGGTCCCTGACTCTGGAAGGTTCCCTATAATATGTTCGGGATGCAGTAAACCACGGATAACTGAAACCACGGAAATTGATTCCACAGCTACAGGGGTCACCCCTGTACAGTCAGAAGACACTAGGTTACAGTCCAACAGGTTTATTTGAATCCACAAGCTTTTGGAGCACTGCTCCTTCATCAGGTGAAGTGGAGGGAAGCGCACAGGCAAGTGATGAAGGAGCAGTGCTCTGAAAGCTTGTGATTTCAAATGAACCTGTTGGGCTCTAATCTGGGAGAAAGTCAGGACTGCAGATGCTGGAGATCAGAGCTTAAAAATGTGTTGCTGGAAAAGCGCAGCAGGTTAGGCAGCATCCAAGGAGCAGGAGAATCGACGCCTGAAGAAGGGCTTATGCCCGAAACGTCGATTCTCCTTCTCCTTGGATGCTGCCTGATCTTCTGCGCTTTTCCAGCAACACATTTTTGGCTCTAATCTGGTGTCATGTGACTTCTGACTTTGTCCACCCCAGTCCAACACCGGCACCTCCACCTTCAGTTTATATAGGCAGTGATAGTTACACCTACTGTACTGGTCATACTCATGATGAGAAAACTAAAAGGAGATTTTCTCAAAGTTTTCAAAGTCACTTAAGGGCTGGACGGAGTAGATTTGGAGAAGTTTGTAAAAGGGCTGAGAACAAAAGGGTGCAATTTTAAAATAATCAGCAAAAGAAGCAATTACAAGCTGAGAAAAAACATTTGATCAAACAAGTGTTTGGCTTGGGTCTGGAATGAAATACCTGGAAGATAATTGGAGGCATGTTCAGTCAGGCCATTAGATCCTGATTTGACTAGAAGCAATATGCAGGGTTAAGGGGGAAAAGGCAGGAAAGTGGCAGAGGTTATAATGTTCATTCAGAGAGCTGGCACAGATATAATGGGCCAAATGGCCTCCTTCTGCATCATCGCAATTCTGTGAAAGTCTCAATGGAAATAATCTAAAGATAGATCTTGAAGAGGCCAAAGTGCTGAGACAGTGACTATTTCCTCTTGTTTAAGAAAGAGGGAACTGTTTGAGTGATTGAACATCCTGGCAACACCCCCAGAGTCTGACTTGGAGCAGTACAGATATCTTGGAGCAGTGGTGGGAGAGGGACTGGATGAGATTGCAGAGATACAAGGAATTAAGGGCTACGGGGAGAATGCGGGTAAGTGGAGTTGAAATGCCCATCAGCCATGATTGAATGGCAGAGTGGACTCGATGGGCCGAATGGCCTTATTTCCACTCCTATGTCTTATGGATAGTGACGGGTAACACCATTCGAGGGATTTTAAAACTGAGCAGGAGCCAGTGTGGGTCAATGAGCATAGGAGGCAGGAATGAGCAGGAAGTGTTATAAATTGGATACAGTTCTGGAATCCATTTGTGAGTCAAATTGTTTGCAAGTCAGAACACAGTGCAGGACAGTATAAAATAGCCATATGTAAGGGCAGGAAATGTTCATATGGCAACTGGTTAACTAACATTGCACAGACCAGGGACCCTGGCCTGTGATCTTCTTGGTTTCCATAATGATCTGTAAGATGCACAAAACCTGAAGAACTTCCCTGCTCCAAAAACAGTGATCACAGACACTTTAAGAGTGTGTATTTAATACAGTCTTAGGTATGCTAGTTTAATGGTTATGGCTGGACTAGTAATCCATTAACCATGAGATAGAGGAGCTACAAACTAATTGCTCCACACCCCGGGAGTCTGTTCCACTGTTCAGTACAATTATACAGATCGAACTTGATACATCTCCATTTTCCTGCCTGTTCCCCTTCATCCTTGATTTTAGTTAATGGTGCATCAGCCACTGCTTCCTGGGTAGAGATTCCTGATGAAGAGCTTATGCTCGAAACATCGACTCTCCTGCTCCTCGGAAGCTGCCTGACCGGCTTTGCTTTTCCAGCATCACACGCTTTGACTCTGATCTGCAGGACTCACTTTCTCCTGGAGAATTCCAAAGATTGACAATCTGCCCAGTGAGGAAATTCCTCCTCATCTCAAACTGAAGCAGATTCTAAAACAATGGTCCCAAGGTGGGGGTGGGGTGGGGGGTGGGGGGGGGGTGGGGGTGGGAATGACCTTGTCTAACCCTCTCAGAATCTTTCATTATAATGAGATCATCTCATAAAACACCAGAGTCTAACCTGCTCAGCCTTTCCTCATAAGGCAAACCTCTTCATCCCAATGAACCTCTGCTTCCACCCCAAGTGTATCCCTCCTTAAGTAAGGAGCCCCATTCCATATACGGTCCTCCACTTGTCTCATTAATGCCCTGCGCAGCTATAACAAGTCTTCCCTACTTTGAAACTGCATTCCTTTTGCACTGAAGACCAACTTTCCATTTGCTCTTGTAATCACTTGCCATAGCTGTTTGTCCATGTTTTGTGAAGTCATTTACAATGACACCCAGATCCGTCTACACCACACCATTCTGAAGTCTCCCTCCATTTAAATAATATTCTGCTGTTCTATTCTTACTGCTAAAGTGGATAACCTCTAACTTTAAACACTCCATTTGCCAACATTCTGCCCACTGACAATCTACATTGATCCTCATGGGAAAACAATGATCAGGATAAAGATTTCAAATTTCATCCTAAATTTCATTTCAATTCATTCAGTAAATCTGGTTTAAAAAGCTGGAATTTAGCAACATGGAGCATGAAACCACTGAACTGATGGTGGATTTGGAAGATTTGGAAGGTTGAAGGACTCTGGGTGATTGCATCAGTGTAGATTGTCCAGACTTGTAACACAGTACAAATGGACACGGTTCCAAACAAGCAGGCTGCTTTGTCCTGGGTAGAGATGTGGGAAATACACAACAGCACGATGGGAGGTCTTCAGGGAGTGTATTATTCACAACAAAATTCCAACCTCTGATCTGCCTGTCTTGTCGGCAGATTTTTTTTTAAAAATTGTATTCATAGGATGTTGCCATCACTGGCCGGGTCAGTATTTATATTGCCCATCCCTAATTGCCCAGAGGGAATCCATTCATGTGGGTCTGGAGACACACTTAGACAAGAGCAGGAGAAGTTGGTAGATTCCTTCTCCAAAAGTGAATAGATCTTTAAAACAAGATAATTATTAATCCATAACACCAGGTGTAAATAAACCTGGTGTTGAGTGATTTTTACTTTGTCCACCCCAGTCCAATACCAGCACCTTCACATCATCATTATTCCAGATTATGGTGAATTCAAATTTCCATTGTGGGACTTGAATCCACATCATCAGAACATTATGGCCTGGACTGTTAGTCTGGTGACAATACCAGGATACCACCATCTCCTTAGCAGCTGGTTGAGTTAACTTTCTGGTCACTGGTCCAACCTACAGTGATGATGATGGGAGATTCATCAATGGTACAGTTGGTTCTGCTATAATGTGTGTTTCTTCAACGTGACTTAACACAATTGAAGGATTTAGACCATTATTTGTAGAACGCAAACTTTCCTTATCTGTATTGGCTTTAACGCAATTCCAGCCCCATTAGTTAGCCCCATCGGCTATTGCACGATTTTCTTAAAAGGCAGGATCGCCCAAGAATGAAACTATCGAGTTATATCAGAACCAACTGTAATGCTGTTGATTGTCACCAGGAGATGGTTAGATCTCTTGTTGGAGATAGTCATTGCCCGACACTTGTGTGGCATGAACGTTAATTGTCACTCACCAGCCAAAGCCTGAATATTGACCGTGTTATATTTCATTCAGTCATAGCCTGCTTCATTAAGTTAAAATACTGCTCCTGAGATAATTGCACACGGTTAGTTGCAGTTCTGAGTGAATGCTGCACTGTCAGAGAAACATTACAGCTGAAGCCCTGACTGCCTTCCAGGGAGTGCAAGAGGTGCCAGGGCACTATTTTGAGAAAGAGATGGGGAGTTCTGAAAGAACAGATATAGGACCCTCCTTTGAAAGCTCAACAAGGTGCTGAAACCTCTGACAATGCAGTGCTCCCTCAGTACTGTCCTGGGAGGGTCGCCTGAAGATTTGTGTCAATTTCCAGAGCAGGACTTGAACCTAGGATTTTGTAACTTTGACTGATACTGTCTGAACTAAACTGATACGATGTAGTATTCTCCTTAACGGTTGTATCCATTGTTTTTCTCTCCCTCTCTCTGAAAGGTGAAGAAGAAATGTCAGACTCTGATTCAGATTGAAAAAGAATGTGAAGGATTTTACTTTGTGTGTTTCTGCTGGTCACCAAACCCCTTGTGAATCATCTTTTTTACAATTAAATTTAAAGCACTTTTGCACAGAACTGTATTCATGTTAGCAATGTAATCCAAATAATTCTACATAAAATAAGAGGTGGCGAGCAAGAGAGGTGAACTTGATACCAAAGATTGAACCAAAGGTAAAACACTGCAGATGGTGGAAATCTGAAATAAAAACAGAAAATGCTGGAGAAATTCAGCAAGTCTGGCAGCATCTATGGAGAGAGAAACAGAGTTGATGTCTCATGTTGACAAGATAGATACAATGAGGTTGTTTCCCCTTGTTGGAGAGTTGAGGTCCACAGGGCATAAACTCAGAATAAAGGGACACCATTTTAGACGGATAGGGAAGGAATTTCTTTTCTCTGAGAGCAGTGAGTCTGTGGAATTCTTTACCACAGATAGTTAGCTTAAAGGCTGTTGAGGCAAGGTCATTAAGTATATTCAAGGCTGAGACAGATTTTTAATCAGGAAGGGAATCAAGGGTGATAGGGAAAAGGCAGGAAAGTGGAGTTGTGGAAGATCAGACCTCACTGAATGGCAGACCAGACTGAATGGGCTGAATGGCTTACTTCTGTCCCTATGTACCATGGTGTTATCTTTTGTCAAAACTGAATTGCACAAGAGCTCTCACAGGCTTTATCCAATTATTTAAGCAAGGTGAAGGGAAGAACGAAAGGAAAAGAGGGTGGAAAGCAGGAGAGCCTAGTCAACAAAAGGAGATGGAAGTGAAGCAACAAAATAGAAAAGATGTAAATGGGAAAATGATGAAACGTGAACAATCGCCGTCTGAAAATATTATGACCTTGAATGATAACTCTACATTGAGTTTGAATGTTGTCATGTGGGTCTTTGAGTGATTAGGTGCTGATCTTCAATGGAACAGTGCAGGATAACTGAGGGAGAATGGACAGAGTGGGCAGATGGGGAAGAGAATTAAAATGACAATCCATCAGACTTGCTGCCATGTTCTTCCACCCCCTTTCTCCCTGCTGTGTATTTATTTAAAACCCATTACATCTCTACCTTTCAAATAAAAGCAAAATATTGCGGATGCTGGAAACCAATCCCAAGGACTTGTTGGAGCAGGTCATAGTTACAGATGTGGAACAGGAACAGAAATTGTTAGAGAAACTCAGCGGGTCTGGCAGCATTTGTCAGAGAGAAACAGTGATAATGTTTTCAGTCCGATATGACTGTTACTCAGAGTACTGTGAAAAGGTCATATTGAACTCAAACCATTAACTTCCTGTCTCTGAGAAATGTTGCCAGACCCACTGTGTTTCTCCAGGACCGCCTGTTTCCGTTCCACATCTCCAATTTTGACCTGTTCAAACAATAGGCCATGGGGACTGTTAGCTCAGTTGGCTGGATAGTTAGTTTATCAGGTGGACTGATATCAACAATGTAAATTCAATTCCCACACTGGCTGAGATTACTGTGAAGGACTGTTCTTCACAACTTCTCCCCTCACCTGAGGCGTGGTGACCCTCAGGTTAAACCACCACCAGCTTTATCTTCTCTCCAGAGAGTGTGACTACAGTAACATTATCTTTACTGTTGACCTTGAAACATGAACTGTGCCACACCTGCCAAAGATTTCCAGCATTTTCTGTTTTTACTCTACAGTTTTAACCATGAGCTTCACACTAGCTTGTACCATTGAGTTGTACTCTGTGGAACATTGCTACTCAAAGGAAATATAATATCGCAGGCTGCTCCACTCCACTGTCCTGCATTTCAACCTTTTCCTCATGCCTTCTTATTTAATTACATAGAACCCTTACCAAACAGGAACCTAGTTTCGCTCATGCACGGTAAGAGATAATCTTTTGATGGTGTAATGGTAATGTCAATAAACTCGTCAAGACAACTCCAGTCCCACTGACAGGTGGACCAAGGCTCAAATCCTACTGAGACAGCCAAGAAATTAAATCTGATTAATAAATCAGGAATTGAAAACTACCCTTAATAATGGTACAGGACTACTACCATTGATTGTTGTTTGAAACCCATCTGGTTCACCTTTTGGGTTGAAAACCCTTACCTGGTCTGGCCTGCATGTGACTCATGACGCTCAACGACGTGGTTAACTCTGAAATGGCGAGCAAAGCCATACATTAGGGATAGGTGAGTGACAAAACTATCCTTGATTGTGATTGCCTATGTCCCATGAATGAATTTACAACAAAAACAGCTTTCTCATCATTTATCTGAATGTACAAACTTTTGGACAGATCATGGAAAAGACAAAGCAATATATTAGTGTGAATCTGGAATAACTTGTAAAACATCCCAAGACTCTTCACAAAAATGTAACAACTTTTAACAGAAGGAGCTTTTAGGACCAGCGGTGTTCCACAGAGATCAGAACTAGAAGCACTTTTGTTTGTCATTTATATAAAAGAATTTGGATGAGAATTTGGGAGGCGTGGTTAGGCAGTTCGCAACCAGCACCAAATTGGAGGTGTAGTCAACAGCGAAGAAGGTTACAAGGAGATGTTGATCAATTGGGTCAATGAGCTGAGGAGGGGCAGATGGAGTTTAATTTGGATAAATGTGAGGTATTGCATTTTGGTAAAACAGGAGTAAGTGAGGACTGTAGATGCTGGAGAGTCAGAGTTGAAAAGGGTGGTGCTGGAAAAGCACAGCAGGTCAGGCAGCATCCGAGGAGCAGGAGAGTCAACATTTCAGGTATAAACCCTTCATCAGGAATTGCTGCTGAAGGGCCAATGCTTGATTTTGTTAAAACAAACAAGGGAAGAACTTATACAACTAATGATAGAGCCCTGGGTAGTGTTGCTGAACAGAGACCAAGGGTTTCAGGTACATAATTCTTTGAAATTTGCATCACAGGCAGACAGGGGGGTTTAAGAAGGTGTTTGACATACTTGTCTTCATTGCTCAGACCTCTAACATCATGTTGAGATGTACAGGACATTGGGGCCTCTTCTGGAATACTGTTATTGAAAGGATATTATTAAGCAGGAGAGGGTTCAGAAAAGATTTACCAGGATGTTGCTAGGAATGGTTTGAGTTATAAAAATAGGCTGGATAGGCAGGGACTTTTTTCACTGGAGCATAGGAGGTTGAGGGGTGACCTTATAGAGGTTTATAAAATCATGAGGGGCATGGATAAAGTGAATAGCAAATGTCTTTTCTCTGGGCTGGGGGAGTTCAAAACTAGGGGTCATATTTTTAGGGTGAGAGAAGATTTAAAAAAGACTGGAGGGGCAGGTTTTTTCACACAGAGGGTGGTTCACGTGTGGATTGAGCTGCCAGAGGAAGTGGTGGCTGCAGGTACGGTTACAACATTTAAAAGACATTTGGATAAGTTCATGAATAGGAAAGGCTTGGAGGGACATGGGCCAAACGCAAGCTAATGGGACTAGCTCAGTTTGGGAACATGGTCGGCCCTGTGAAAGGTGACTGAATGTTTAGTGAGAGAAGCAACTTGAAGAGGTACCCCAGAGAAAGAAGGAAGGACAGAGCTGAAAAGCTGTTGAAACCTGAAAGAGAAGAAATCGTTATAGTTCAAATAGAGTCTTGACCCCATTTTTGTAACCAATTAAGCACGAGTTGCATCCAAATGATCAGAGCAGAAAAGTTTAACATCCCTCAGTTCAGAGATATCATCACCGAAATAACAGGGATTTTGATGCTGGTCTGAATGTAATGAGCTGGAAACAGTAACATCATTCCATCTCACAAATGGATTCTTGTTTACTCCTCCTATGCCACACTTACTGAGTCCCACTGCCTCATGTGGGAACAGACAAAAGATCTGCATTTATATAGCAGTTTTTAAGGATGTTTCTACGTGTTTAACAGCCAGTAGAGCAAGGTCACTGTTGTAATGTTTGAAACAGCAGCCAATTTGTGCAGAGCAAGATCCCACAAAGTGTAATATGCTAGATGACTCAATAAATAGTTTCTTTCAAAAGTGATGCTGGTTGAGAGATAAATTTTGATCAGGATCAGGGTGAACCCAGCTGCCCTCCTTTGCAATATGTCTCTGGGACCTTTTATATCCACCTGAAAGGAACATGATTATAGCATCAGATCCAAAAGAAAACAAAACTTAATTCTTCACCTCGCAATAATGACCCTCCATTGGGCAAAGCATTCCCTTGGCACAGACTCTCTGGGTGTGGTGCTCCTTCGGTGCTGACCCTCCAATGAGCATGGTACTCCCTCAGTGCTGACCCTCCGATGGGCACGGTGCTCCCTCGGTTCTGACACTCCGATGGGCACGATGCTGACCCTCCAATGGACACAGTGCTCCATCAGTGCTGTCGCTTCAATGGGCACAGTGCTCCCTCAGTGCTGACCCTCCGATGGACACAGTGCTCCATCAGTGCTGTCCGTTCAATGGGCACAGTGCTCGCTCGGTGCTGACCCTCCGAAGGGCACGGTTCTCCCTCAGTGCTGACCCTCCGAAGGGCACGGTTCTCCCTCAGTGCTGACCCTCCGATGGGAACAGTGCTCCCTCAATGCTGACCCTCCGAGGGACATGGTGTTCCCTCAATGCTGACCCTGCGATGAGCATGGTGCTGACCCTCTAATGGACACAGTGCTCCCTCAGTACTGTCCCTCCAATGGGCACAGTGCTCTCTCAGTGCTGACCTTCTGATAGGCACAGTGCTGTCTCAGTGCTGACCCTCCAGTGGGCACGGTGCTCCCTCAGTGCTGACCCTCCGATGGGCACGGTGCTCTCTCAGTAGTGTCCCTCCGATGGGCACGGTGCTCTCTCAGTGCTGACCCTCCAATGGGCACAGTGTTCCCTCAATGCTGACCTTCCGATGGGCACAGTGCTCCCTCAATGCTGACCTTCCGATGGGCACGGTGCTCCCTCAGGGCTGACCTTCCGATGGGCACAGTGCTCCCTCAGTGCTGACCCTCAAATGGAGTCCATATGACCATAAGTCATAGGAGCATAAATTAGGCCATTCAGCCCATCAGGTTTGCTCCGCCATTCAATCATGGCTGATAAGTTTCTCAACCTCATTCTCCCTGTAACCCTTGATTCCATTAACAATCAAGAACCTATCTATCTCCATCTTAAATATACTCAATGACCTGGGCTCCACTGCCTTCTGTGGCAGTGAATTCCATAGATCCCCACTCTCTGGCTGAAGACATTTCTCCTTATCTCCGTCTAAAAGGTGTTCCCTTTACTCTAAGGCTGTGCATTTGGGTCCTAGTCTCTCCTCCAAATGGAAACATCTTCCCAACATCTACTTTGTCCAGACCATTCAGTATTCTGTATGTTTCAATTATATCCCCCCTCCTCCTTCTAAACTCCATTGAGTATAAACCCAGAGTCCTCAAACGTTCCGCACACGTTAAGCTGGGACCATTCTCGTGAATCTCCTCTGAACACGCTCCAAGGACAGTATATCCTTCCTGAGGTATGGGGCCTAAACTGTGTACAATACTTCAAATGTGGTCTGAGCAAAGCCTTGTAGAGCCTCAGAAGTACATCTCTGCTTATATATTCAAGTCCTCTCAAAATAAATGTCAACATTGTACTTGCCTTCCCGACAACTGACTTAACCTGCAAGTTTACATTGAGAGAATCCTGGACTAGAACTCCCAAGTCTCTTTGCACTTCAGACTTCTGAATTTTCTCCCTATTTAGAAAATAGTCCATGCCTCTATTCTTTTTCCCAGTGCTCCCTCACTGCTCACCGTCCATTCTGCCTTAACAGTGTTGTTCATCCCAACAAGAAACAAGAGTAGGCCATTTGGCTTCTTGAGCTTACTCTGCCATGCAATAACAGCATAGCAGATCTAATCGTAACCTCAAATTCCCTTGCGTAAACAAGCACCAATGCATGTGCACCTTTTAGAGAGAGAATTCCAAAGAATCTCAACTCTCAGAAAAAAGGTTTCACCTAAAGTATGTGACTTCCTTTAAATAGACCTTCTCTGATTTGTAAACAGTGACCCTTCATTCTCGGTTCCAGTGTTAGAGAAATCATCCTCTCCACATCAATCCAGTCAAGATCCCGAGGGATCTTATATGTTTCAATCAAGATGATTCTTACTCTGCTAATCCCGAGAGGATACAAGCGCAGCCTGTCCAATCTCTCCTTGTAATAAAACCCTCCAGATTCCAGGTATTTTTCTGGTAAGCCTGCTCTGAATTGCCCCCAGTGAATTTATATCACTCAGCATAACCCCCACGTCTCAAGTTTGGGGAACTGTGCAGTTTGTCAGAGTGTTTCCGATTTGAAGGGCCTGAGGAACAAAATACGGGCATCAGCAGAAGAAACAGAAAGAAAAGGCAGAAGTTGCTATAATTACCAACTGTACCAGTCAGAACGAGGAAGTGATGCAAACAGATGGTGAGCTGCTTCTTGTTGTTGACGCTGGGTGGAATGTGAAGATTCAGCTCTTTCAGGTTTTATGTGAGCAATGGAACATGAAGAACTGGGGAACGAAAACTGACATCGTTTGGATTTTCATTGAAAAACACAATTAATACAGCAGGATTTCATAAGGCCAACAGGATGGCCAGTACACAACAAACTCTCCATGGCACCTTTCACAGTTTGCTGACAACCTAAAGGGCTTTAAACTAATCACCTACTTCTTGAAAATCTGGACATTGGCCCTGATGAGGATTCTTGGCCAAGTGCTGTGTTGTCAAGGATTTGATCAAAATGAGTACAGAAATACAAATATATAGCAAATTTATTGGGTTGAAATTCTTAATACAGATATCAATTAATGTTAGCTTCAACCACATATTACATTAAAGCTAAATGGTTGGGTTAAACGTCTGAGACATATCTTTAACAAGTGAGTCTCCCACTGCCTTTCTGTTCATCACAGACTTGGACAGCAGTGACACTCGGGACCTCTAGCTTAGGTTCCAAGATACTGGACTCACAAACCCTAGCCCGAAGGTGCAAGTCCAGTATTAATCCCTGATATTAATACATTTCTGTTTCACACTATACCACCATAATAGTGTCAGCGCTACTGAAACTTTAGGTGACCTCCCCTCTAATATGTCCCAATGATGCACAGTAGGGGTTCCCAAATTGTCCGCTGGGTGAAACAATCGCTCCCGGCTCCGAGTCATGGTCATTTCTTGCTGTATGACGTCGTGGTTACCAAGTGGGAACTAATCTGCTGAAGCTGTGCAAGGAGGGCTCTCAATTTCTTCAATATCACTTGCAGAGGAACCCTCCTCAATCAATTGGTTATGCAATACATGGTTCTCCCCTCCCATTCCGATAAATGCAAGGTGCTGCATTTTGGGAAAGCAAATCTTAGCAGGACTTATACACTTAATGGTAAGGTCCGAGGGAGTGTTGCTGAACAAAGAGACCTTGGAGTGCAGTTCATAGCTCCTTGAAAGCGGAGTCGCAGGTAGATAGGATAGTGAAGGCGGCGTTTGGTATGCTTTCCTTTATTGGTCAGGGTATTGAGTACAGGAGTTGGGAGGTCATGTTGCAGCTGTACAGGACATTGGTTAGGCCACTGTTGGAATATTGCATGCAATTCTGGTCTCCTTCCTATCGGAAAGATGTTGTGAAACTTGAAAGGGTTCAGATAAGATTTACAAGGATGTTGCCAGGGTTGAAGGATTTGAGCTACAAGGAGAGGCTGAACAGGCCGGGGCTGTTTTCCCTGGAGCGTCGGAGATCAAGAGGAGACCTCAGAGGTTTACAAAATTATGAGAAGCAAGGATAGGATAAACAGACAAAGTCTTTTCCCTAGAGTCGGGGAGTCCAGAAGTAGAGGGCATAGGTTTAGGGTGAGAGGGGAAAGATATAAAAGAGGACTAAGGGGCAACACTTTCGCACAGAGGGTGATATGGCAATGGAATGAGCTGCCAGAGGAAGTGGTGGAGGCTGGTACAATTGCAATATTGAAGAGGCATTTGGATGGGTATATGAATAGGAAGGGTTTGGAGGGATATGGGCTGGGTGCTGGCAGGTGGGACTAGATTGGGTTGGGATATCTGGTTGGCCTGAACTGGTTGGACTGAAGGGTCTGTTTCCATGCTGTACATCTCTATGACTCTACACCTTTGATCTCCAATCTCCCTACCCTCTTACCCTTTCCCTAACTTCCCTTCTGAACCACTGGCCCTGACCCCATTTTGCTTAAAACCATCCAAAACCCATTACAATTCCCAACAATCTCCACTTTCTGAAGAATCAGGCTCTAACGATAACTCTGTTTTCTCTTGAAAGATGCTGCCAGATCTGCTGAGTTGCTCCAGCTTCTCCAGATTTGCTTCAGCTTTTCAGCATCTGCAGGATTTTGCTCATTTACTAGAGGATTAGCCTCTGAATAGATGGAATATTAACCAGATGTTAAAGAGGCAAAATTATTGCCCAGAACACTAGGGAGTGTCAACGTGAAGACAGGTTACTAGTGAGCAATATTGGGGAGTGCTACCAAGTCATTGTGAATTTATAGGGCTGGATGGGAAGGCAGAAAAAGGGACTCAGTTTACTGTCCACCCCAACCCATGAGTATTGACCATCCCCTACAGTGATGCTGCCAATTCCTGCATTGACTCAATGAGCCTTGTGGTGGTGCTGTTGAGCCACAGTGTACCTGACCCCACAGTGCCATCTGGAGGCTGTTGGATGTTCCTGTCATAAAATTGGAATCCAATGTGGGAAACATTCAAATATCTAATCTTAGAGGAAGTGTTAACATTAACAAATTCAAGGAGAAATCACTGCAACAAATTTATAGGGATGACAAAAAAAGCTTTGGTTGCATTGGAACAAAGTGCAGAAAAGATTTACTCCTGTGTTATTCTAAATGACTAAACAACTTGTGTTTGTTTAGCATGTTTAATGTAACGACTATCTCAATGTGCATCACAGGAGCATTATAAAACAAAGTATGACAAATAACAATGGGATAAAATCAAAGATTTAGGCTTTTTATCTGAAAGAACACTGCATTTGTTACAAGACCAATGATTTCATGACACAGACAGAAATTGAGTGCAACTTGATAGTTATTGCAGAGTGAAGGTGACCGGGAATTGAAATATTTAAGGGTATTCAATATTCCAGAAAAATAGGCAGAAATGAAAGGGAGATGAGGTAACTTTGTTAACCAGGGATTGTGTTAGTGCTTGGGTGACCAGTAACAGAGGTACAACATGGAGTCAGTTTGGGTGACCATAAGTAGTAGAAACAGAACATAGTAGGTAATTGGGAACCAATCGAGGCTTGAGAAGAGCACTACCATAGTCATGGGTGACTTTGATCTGCATATCAGCCAAGGGTAATGTGGAAGATGTACTTTACAAATTCATCAGCAGCACAATGGCTCAGTGGTTAGCACTGCTGCCTCACAGAGCGCCAGGAACCTGGGCTTGATTCCAGCTTCGGGCGACTGGAGTTTGCACATCCTCTCAAAACTTGCTAAGTTTGCACATTCTCCTCGTGTCTGCATGGGTTTCATCACCCAGTGTCTGGTCCGGTTTGCTCCCACAGTCGAACGATGTGCAGGTCAGGGTGGATTGGTTGTATTAAGTTGCCCATAGTGTCCAGGGATACGTAGATTATGTGGATTAGCCATGGGAAATACACGGATTGGTGGGATGCTCTTTGGAGGGTCAGAGTGGACACAATGGATCAAACTGTCTGCTTCCAGGCTGTAGGGATTCTATGATCAGGAATGGTTTCTCTGAGCAGTACATTGCTGAACCTACCCAGGATTAGGCTATTTTAGATCCAGTAAGGGATTGCCTTAAGGATCTTCTAAGGGATCACAACACAATATGATTGAATTTAAAATTCAGTTTGAGGGAGAGCAACTCAGTTCCTCAAATTTCAATATGGGCAATTGCAGAAAGGGTTATCTAAAGCGGACTGGGAAAATAGATTACGGGAAGGTCAATAGACAAGCAATGGCAGATATTTTGTAATGCTCAGCAAAAATGTATTCTCGTCAAAAAGGACTCAATGAGAAGGATGAAGCACCCATGGTTAATAAAGATCGTGATGGAGTAACAACCAATAATAAGGCACACAAAGTGACAAAAGCTTGGAAATTAGAGCATAAGAATTATTTCTTTAAAAAGGAACCAGCAGCAGACAAGTTTATAAAGAGGGGAAAAACTGATGACAAAAGTAAATTGGCAGGAAATATAAAATCAAGCATTTCTACATGTATATAAAGAGGGAAGTGGTTAAAGTGGGCATGGGAACTCTTAGTGGATGAGACTGGGGCATTGCTAAAAGGCAGATAATTTAGACCAACATTTACTGATATTTACATCTCAACCTCAACAGACAAAGATGCTAAACTGGGCAGAAGATCTTGCGTCAGTCTCTACCATGACAGAAAGCATTCAAACAGAAGTAAACCATAATTTACACGAGAGAGACTGCAAATAAACCATACAGAGGGATCTGGGTGTACTTGCACATGAAACACAAAGCATTAGCATGCAGGTGCAGCAAGTAATTAAGAGGGCAAATGGAATTTTAGCCTTTATTGCTCAGGGACTAGAGTTTAAAAGAGGGGAAAAGTGAGGACTGCAGATGCAGGAGCTCAGAGTCAAGAGTGTGGTGCTGGAAAAGCACAGCAGTTCAGGCAGCATCCGAGGAGCAGGAGAATCGACATTTCAGGCATAAGCCCTTCATCAGGAAGGTTGATGAAACGTCGATTCTCCTGCTCCTAGGCTGCTGCCCGACCTGCTAAACTTTCCCAGCACCACACTCTTGACTTTAAAAGAGGGAAGTCTTGTTAAAACTGCAAGAATGCCATGACTGGAATATTGTAGACAGGTTTGGTCCCCATATTTAAGAAAAAAATCCTGAAGAAGGGCTTATGCCCGAAACGTCGATTCTCCTGTTCCCTTGATGCTGCCTGACCTGCTGCGCTTTTCCAGCAACACATTTTCAGTTAAGAAAAAAATATCCTAACCTCAGGGACAGTTTCCAGTAGGTTCACTCAGCTGATGCATATGGCAAAGGGGTTGGCTGATCAAGAACAGCCAAACAGGTTCAGCCTTTACTCAATAGATTTTAGAAAAATGAGGGATGAGAAATACAAGATTCTGTGGGTCCTTTACAGGGTCAATGGTGAGATGATCTTTCCACTAATAGGGAATCTGGAACTTGGGGACATGACTACAGAATGTGGGGAAACTCGTTTAACACACAGATGCAAAGGAATTTTTTTTTACAAGCATATGAACAAGAGTTGGCCATGGGGTCCTGCTCTACTATTCAGTAAAATTATGGCTGGTCTGATTTAACCTCAACTCGGCATTTGGTTTAAAATGTAACCTATTTTTCTCATCAACATACTCAGAGATGTCATTGTTCACCTCTGGAACAGGTGGGACTTGAAGCTAGGCCTCGTGGTCCAGTGATATGGACACTTTACTGTGCCACATGAGGGAATGTCACTTATAAGCTTTCATCCCAAGGGGTTCGTGAATGTGTGGAATTCTGTACCCCAGAACGCTGCGGAGACTGAGTCACTGAAAATACTTAAAAAGGAGATGGATTTTTCAAACAATTGAGGAGGAGTTAAGGACAATTAGGAAGAGGCACACAACAGGAGTTGTGGCCTGGGGCAGATCAGCTGTAGCAGCTCAGTCTTGAGGGAGAGAGTAACTTACTCCTAATTTTCACATTCTGAAGAGAAATTTCAGTCAGGAGTCTCCAATCTCCCAGTGTTGTACACTGGTAACTGTGCTCATGTGGTGGAGCTAGGACAGAGCACAAAGGTTGAATGGCCTTCCTGCCCAGACAGGGACAGCTGCTAGGGCCTGTAAAGATTTTCAAAATGAAATTGGGTAAATAATACAATTCCTTCTGAAAGGCTGTTCAAAAACACACACAGGAATGGTCATACCAGCACAAAACACCACCTACCAATCATTTCCCAACAACCTTGACAAGTGAATTCAGTTTTATTTGTTAACAAGGGTACACACGAGAGGTGTGAGAATCTGTACCATCAAATGACATTCACAAAAACTAATTAAATCTAAACATATAGAAAAATACAGTTCAGAGGAGATGGAGGGACAAGTTAAAGGGTGAGGTGCAAACAGGAAAATAATCTCCAATACAAATTGTCACAATTCTGGACATGACAAATAAAACCTGACTACAATTAACACCAACCATTTAAAAAGCATCATCAGACAGTCCTTGCCATGAAGAGATCTTTTCACATTTATTATTCTCTTCGGTATAGACCATACTTACTGTGTATCCTCCCAACAAGCCCTGCCCCTGTTCAATCCCAAAACAAGAGGACCTCTAACTTCTCCATTGAAGGACGAAGAGGGTGGGAGGGAGGCGGACAAAATGGGTGGTTCAATGGACAAATCAAAAACAAAAGCCAAAAATCACAAATCACATCTCTGTTCCCCTCCTCAACACAGTGATGACTCGTGGCAACACACATCAGAAATTAAACCGAAACCCCAGACAGTACCTCACCCAGAAAACCAACAATGCAAAGGGGCCAATATAATCAAATGAACTCAGTGAGCGGGAGTGAACTGTAGGAAATAAAGATTGTCATCATTCCAGGGGAACAACTGCTCCCTGTGAAAGGCACCTCTGGTAAGACTTGAAGCAAAATTGACAAGACTATTGGAATGTTTTGTCAGGGAGTCTTCCTTCTGAAATAAATACAAGATGGTTTAATCAGTGAAATTAACCTTTGACATAGAGAGAGGATGATATGATATTCACCCCCAGTACTGCAGAGCACTCACACTGCCAACTCTGTGGGGCAGAGGGATAATTGCAGGCTGCTGCTGGCATCTAGTGGCAGGCAGACAACACTACAAGTTCAGCTTCCCCTTTGACTCCTAATGACTTCTCTTTGGGTTAGAGTTTCATTGCTAACCTATCAACGTCGAGCCGGTACTTTGGATAATAAAAAAGCTGATACTTCTTTTAAAAATATAAACACAAAGGTTTTTGTTAAAAACTGGGAAAATTCAGGAGTGGAAGGGTTCCAGAAACCTTTGTGTTGTGTTTTGATATGAAGGTCATCCCAAAGCACTTTGGAGCCAGCAAAGTAACTTTTGAACTGCAGTCACTGTTGTAATGTAGAAAACTCAATACAGCCAATTTGTATACAGGAAGCTCCCACACAAAAAGCTTTCTTGGGTGATCCAAGTTGATGGGATGAATACAGGTCAAGAGCACTGGGGATAGCCTGCCCAGTCTTCTTCATAAAAAGTGTGTCATGGGGCTTTTAACAAACCATCAAATAGAGGCTCAGTCCAACATCTGGAGCAGAAGACAGCACCAAGGACAATGCAGCACTGCCTCTGCCCTGCACCATTGGCCTAGATATGTGCTCACGACTGTGGCTCAAATTGATATCCATCAGATCAAAGAGCTGAGGGAGATACTCACTGAACCAAGCCAAAAGCTTCTAGCCAATGAGATGTGGAATTCAAACCTTTTGTGTATCACTTTAAGATGGGATAGAAGCAAGCTAGAAAGAGTGGTCACCTTGTTGTTTAGGTTAGAGATGCAAGAAGAGCCTGTAAATGTACTGGCATGGATATACAGCGAATATTGAAAGGTCTTGGACACCATCTGTATTAAAGAAAAAAAGACTCTCACTGACAGAGGGCACTCAAACAAATCAAAGGTGATTCAGCTGCATTTTTTAAAAAAAAATTCTGATTCAGTGACTACTCCAAGCAAATCTAATAAATACCTCATTCTTAGCACATAATAGAAATGATTTAAGAATAAAAAAATGGAAATCAAATCAAGATATACATAAAATAGTCAGCATCAGGAGCTCTAACTTAACTTGGACCAAGACTGAACCCAGACAAAATGGAGGACAATGTGAAGTAAAGTGATACCCTGTGATTCAATATTAACCAGAGGTCACAGAAGGTTCTCTTTTAGTGCTGACATCTTGATAAATCTACAAAAGCGGTTTCATCAAGGAATGGAACGTACTACTTTAGTCATGTTGACTTTTTCCCGATTTTGGTCACCAGCATGAGTGAAAATAAAGCCAAAAGAAATTTTTTTTAAAAAAATGAAATCTTTGGATATCTTTTCTTTTTGTTTTCTTTTTACAAGCAACTTTGAAGAGAAACGAGATGGAGATCGATGAACAACATCTTCTGCAGGACGTGGAAAGAAGCACATTCGTGGATGACGCAGTCACTCAAACTGCAAATCAGGTGAAAAGAAATTATTTACGTGTTGGAGAGTTTGAACCTTCTATATACAAACAGACGGACACCCACACACATCCCTAACTCATTAACCAGCAGAATTCCCATTCTACAATGTCATTCAAAGCTCCATTCTGCGCAGTGCACAGTTTATTCATCATTGCATTAGTCCTTCACACATTAGACTGAGACAGCCCCTCATGCTAATTCTCACCATCACCCCTCTGAGGATCTTCACTCCCACTTCAAAACAAGTTTGCAAACTGTCCTTCAAACCCACTTCCCAATAAATAGAGCATTTTAATTCATTATTTAGCAGCTGCTGAAAGTTGAGCATCTCCAATCAGGGCCACAGCAGGGATGAGGCACAAGGACCAGGTTTGGACATCACTCCATGCAGCAGGAACTGGGCCAGGAAGCACTGCTCAGAGCCACACAGCCTTCCCTGGCAACCATGTGCCCACAGGTTAACACAAGACGACTCCAAGCTCTGATATTCCATCTCTCCACGGTTAGCCTGACCTTCTACAATATTCCAAACTGTAAAAGAAAGAAAAAAAATTGCAAGTGTCTGCTCTGAAAATGTCAGATGTTCAATTTTTCAGCTGCCAAGTATTTCACAGCTCAGACACTCCTCCCTCTCTCTCTCTCTCGCTCTGTCCGCTGCAAAGGGAGTCCTGTTCCCCTCTTCACCCTTCCAAGCGTTGGACCTCAGGCCGACTCTCCACCTCTCCCCGAGATTCCGACCGGGCACGCGTGTACTCATTGGCTGGACCCCCGGTTTGGCGGCGGGCACCTAATCTCCAAATCTTAATGGCCAGGTACGTGTTAACCGCGTAGACAGCCGCAGCCAGGAACCCAAATACCTGATGAGGAATGGACAAGGAGGGAAGGAAACAGAG
This sequence comes from Chiloscyllium plagiosum, assembly GCF_037043375.1. Taxonomy (NCBI): domain Eukaryota; kingdom Metazoa; phylum Chordata; class Chondrichthyes; order Orectolobiformes; family Hemiscylliidae; genus Chiloscyllium; species Chiloscyllium plagiosum. The sequence goes on along the minus strand of NW_028270155.1, from coordinate 6,079,527 downwards.
GAACAATTAAGGACCAATCCCTCAAGGCAAAAATGCACAGTAAGAACATCAAAGAGTTCCACTTCTTTAACAACCGCATAATCTCAGTGGAGCAGACTCAAGGGGCTGAATGGCCTTATAGTCACAAAATATGAAGGAACCAATGCAGTCCTCCACTTTGTCATGTTCTCACCGTTGCAATGTAGGAGATGCAGCAGTCAATTTGCGCACAACAAGCTAACAATGGCCCACGTGCTTTCCATGATGTTGCCCGAGGGATGAATATTGACCAAGACATTGGGGACGACTGTCCTTCAAAATAACGCTGAGGTCTTTAACATCTGTCTGAACGGGCAGACCGCCCCCTCTGGCAGTGTGGCACTCCCTCGGTATTGGCACGAGGAGTGCCAGCCCAGATTTGGTGCTCAGGCCTCCCAGTTGAGATGCCACCATCTCAAAAGTGTCCTAAAACTTTTGTTCCCTCTCACTCAAAGTGAACCAAAATCCCTCGCAATGTATGTACTTAGTGGCTCTATAAATCCAATGGAATATTGGCCTTTGTTTCAAACGAAAACAATATAAAAATAGGAAGGTTTTTCTAAAACTATACAAGATACTAATCAGACCACAGCTGGAGTATTTCCTTATCTAAGGAAAAATGCACTGGAATTGCAGGCAATCCAGAGAAGGTACACTCGGCTGATATTGAGGGACTGTTTCATAAGGAGGGGGTGAGCAGGTTAGGACAGAACTCATCGGAGTTTAAAGGAATGCGAGGAGTCCTTTCTGAAACATACAAGATTCACAGGCAGCTTGACGGGTAGATTTGGACCAGAGGGCACAATTTCAGAATAAAAGGATTACATATTTAAAACAGAACTGAGGGAGAATTTCTTCTCTCAGAGGGGAGTGAACCTGTGGAAGGCTGCCCAGTTTGGGTCATTCAGTATATTCAAGGCGGAGAGAGAGACATTTTTAATCAGCAAGGGAATCAAGGGTTATGGGGGAAAAGTGGAGCCACGGATGGTTAGATAATCCATAATCTTGTTGAATGGCAAGGCAGATTCGATGGGCTGAACGGCCTACTTCTCCTCCTACGTACTATAGTCTTTAAAGGCTGGCCGCTCAGATGGAAAGTTCCAGATTGTGAAGGGGGCTGGAGATCCCCGGAGTGCAGACCTTCAAACTGAGGAGATTCAAGGGAAGCTTAATGGAGGTGCTCAAAATGAAAGTAGGTTTTCACTGTGAGTGAGGAGAATGACTGTGGACAGGAAGAGGAGGAGAAATGTTTTGTTACAGTGAGTGGCCCTCAACTGGAATGAGCTGCTGGAAAAGGCTGGTGCAAGAGGATTCGATTGTAACGAGGTCAGCCAGGTGGATCTCAGAATATGAGTTCCCCACTTGGGGCTGTTAACCTGGGCCAATGAGGGAGGCCTGGCTGACATATACAGAGGCACCTTGATGACTGAAGGTGGGACTTGGGGGTTGTCCTCATTTCCCTGAAAACTGGTTGAATGGTAGGGTTTGGGGCTTGGCTTTGCCACTCCTTCCCTTGTAAATTGCTGTTTCTCTGTATACAGCTGTGAATGTTAATTGTTAATAAAATAGCTAGGAAAAAAAATACACAGAGGAATCTCGATTGTCTGAAGGACATGGGCGGGTGTATTTCATTCAGTTAATCAAACTCCAGATAATCGAATGCTGAATAACGTTGTTAGCTAAGCATCGGGACCTTCCGATCTTGCCCGATAAGCTGATATTTGGATAAGCGAATGCCGGATAATCGAGGTTCCTCTGTAAACAGAAGTGCCAGGGGTTCTGCTCTGTCTGAGAGCTGCCTCTGAGAGAGCTGGATCAGTGTCAAGGACTCACCGTGTGTAAATAAAGAGGGACTTGGTGATGGGATACCAGCCTCTGTGGAGTTATTTAAGAAACTTACAAAAAGGGATAAATAGTTAAAACTTTCCAGAAAAGTACAGGAAAGAGCAGGAGAGTGGACAGCTTTTCTAACCAAACAGACACAAACTAGCAGCATCTTTCAGAACAGAGAGATTCAGTCAGCCAATCATTCGCGCAGTGTTTATTGCTATCTTCTGAGGTAATTATGTCTGTTACATGATATGGGGAGGGAGGGATTACACTGACAGCTCAAGCAAGGGGTTATCCTTTACATGGGAGCTTAGACAGGCCAGGGCAGGGACCCTGGGGTCGAGTGCAGGCCGGGGCAGGGACCCTGGGGTCGGGTGCAGGCCGGGGCAGGGTCCCTGGGGTCGGGTGCAGGCCGAGGCAGGGTCCCTGGGGTCGGGTGCAGGCCGAGGCAGGGACGCTGGGGTCAAGTGCAGGGTCCCTGGGGTCTCTATGGTCTGGGGATTACCCCAGGGTAACTTACCACAGCAGCGATCTCCCCTCCCCTCTTCTGATTCACAGCTGCGAGCACAATGGAGGCAATGAAGAAAAGGATAGCACTGACCACAGTGTTGATCAAATCCTGAGAAACAAACAGACAGACAAAGTATTCACTAAAACGGAGAGAGTTTACAAACTCCATCTCAACAGCAACTCAAAACAAAGCGAAACACCTTAAAGGTCATCACTGGAGCATAAATCAGGAAATTCCTCATGGACACATTGGCCTATTTCGACAGCACATATCTGCATAAAAACGTGACTTCAAACCACATAGGGAGACAGTCAGTCAGATGATGAAATGCTTGATCAAAGAGGTAGGTTTTAAGGAATGCCACAAAGCAGAAAGAGAGGTTTTAAGCTTTGGGAGAACTCTGCAGTACCAGTGTCATAACTGTCTCAGAAATAGTCCTGCCTATTTCCATTCAGGGATCTGTGGGCTTTCCTGAGTATTGGGTGTTTGCACCAATCTGCACCACCGCACACTGCCCTCAAAGGCTAACACACATCTCCTCCTGGGAATGTGCCTTTGTAAAGGAAGCCTGGGGGAAGATGCAGTGGGTTGTGTTGAGGTTTGTCCTGAGCAGCTCCGTGACGCGGGACTCTGCTCTACCATCTGTTCCCCGGGACGCACCGAGCCAAACATCGACTGCACCGGAAGGACCATCAGCTCAGTGAAAGACGCTCTTTGGTCTGCCCGAAACTTGTTGGTGTTACAGAGCAAGGAGTTGACCCTGACCCAGTGTTACAGACTGACACACTCCAAGGTCAGGGCTACGTGCTGAGGGACACACTAAAGTTCAGAGCAGCCGCAGCCGAGGCACAGTGGGGAAAGACCACCATCAGAGCTCTTCCTGCTGAAGGGAAATGGGAAGGTCCAATAACTAAACAGACCCCAGTGTCTCAAATAAATGTCAATATTAGTTTTCTACGTAGAAGAGAGGTCTTTGGTTTTGTGGATTTGTCAAAGTCCAATGTTTGTTTGTTTACTCGATATTAAAGTGTACAGAATGCAACTCCATTTTTGGCTATGTCTATATAGAGATTATTTATGAATAAAGTATATTTTTAAAATGATAACATTAAAATATTTTAAAAATAAAAAATTTAGAGGCTGCTCTCTTGGATTGGATTGCTTCTTCTCAGTCACATATCTGGTTTGACCTTAGGAGAAAGTGAGGATTGCAGACGCTGGAGATCAGTCAAGAGAGTGGTGCTGGTAAAGCACAGCAGGTCAGGCAGCATCTAAGGAGCAGAAGAATCGACGTTTTGGGCAAAAGCCCTTCATCAGGAATGAGGCAGGGAGCCTCCGGGGTAGAGAGATAAATGGGAGGAGGGTGGGGTGGGGAGAAGGTACCCGAGAGATGCGGTAAAGGTGGAGGTGGGGTAAGGGTGATAGGTCAGAGAGGAGGGTGGAGTGGATAGGTGGGAAGGTGGATTGATAGATGGGACAGGTCATGAGGATGGTGCTGAGCTGGAAGGTTGGAGCTGGGGGGGGGGGGGGGGAATGAAGAAACCGTTGATGCCCACAGGTCCCAAGGTGGAAGATGAGGCGTTCTTCCTCCAGGCATCGCGTGGTGAGGGAGTGGCAATGGAGGAGGCCCAGGACCCACATGTTCTCGGCAAAGTGGGAGGGGAAGTTGAAATGTTCAGCCACAGGGCAGTGGGATTGGTTGGTGCAGGTGTCCCGGAGATGTTCTCTGAAGCACTCTGCTAGGAGGCATCCAGTCTCCCGATGTAGAGGGGACCGCATCGGGACCAACGGGTACAATAAGTGACATGTGTGAAAGTGCAGGTAAAACATTGATGGATGTCACCTTCAGGAACTCCAGAGAATGGGGTAACACAAGCCCCAACAGTATCACAGAATTGTTAGTGTAGAAAGGTGCCACTCAGCCCATCGTGCCTTCTCCATCTCATCAAATGAGCAGCATTACCTAGTGCCAGCTTCCTTCTCGCCCCTACCCCCAAACCCTTACACATTGGATCATCATTTGGATAAAAACAATTCCCTTTTGAATACCTGCATTGAACCAGCCTGCACCACCTTTCCATGCCCAGCATTCTCGACCCAAACTACTCACTGGGTGAAAATGTTTTTCCTTATATTACCTTCAATTCTTTTGCCATCACTTTAAATTCACGCCCCCTTGTTCCTTTTACAAGTGGGAATAAATTTCCCCATCTACAGTACTCTGTCCAGCCTGATCATAGTTGTGAATGCCTCTATCAAATCTCTTTCCAGGGAGAACAATCCCAATGTCTTCAATCTATCCTCATCACTGAAGTTTCACATTGCTGGAACCATTCTGGGCAGCATGGTGGCACAGTGGTTAGCACTGCTGCCTCACAGCGCCAGAGACCCGGGTTCAATTCCCGCCTCAGGCGACTGACTGTGTGGAGTTTGCATGTTCTCCCCGTGTCTGCGTGCTCCGGTTTCCTCCCACAGTCCAAAGATGTGCAGGTCAGGTGAATTGGCCATGCTAGTGTTAGGTAAGGGGCAAATGTAGGGGTATGGGTGGGTTGCGCTTTGGCGGGTCGGTGTGGACTTGTTGGGCCGAAGGGCCTGTTTCCACACTGTAATGTAATCTAAATCTAAAATCTAAAAAAAAATCTAATCTAAATTATTCTTGTCAATCACTTCTGCAATCCATCACATATTTCCAACAATGTGCCACCAACAACTGTACTTGACATTCCAGCTGAGGCTGAACAAGGGTCTTGTACACTGACTGAGCACAGAAAAATCAGACATGGCCAACAGGAGAGCTGGGATTTCAGAGGGTTGCAGTACTTCAGCTGAGGCGGGGAGGGGCAAGACAATGGAGCAATCTGAAAATAGGGTGAAGAGGTCTAAAGCAGAGGGTCTGTGGGTCTAGGAGCCAGTGGGTGGATGGGTGGGTGAATAGGAGTTGGTGCAAGACAGGGTACAGATAGTAGAATTATGAAGGAGTTCAAATTCGCAAAGAACTACCCGTCTAACACTCTGGCTCTACTTCCAAGAGCTATAGCCCCAGGCAGCATGAACCCAGACTCAGTGAGTCGTGCTCTCTCCTCTGGGTTAAAACACCTTTGCAGGGATCTGTGCACAAAGTACAGATTGAATGAGGGAGTACTGCACTATCACAGACACAAAAAGGACCTTCCTCATCTTCAAGATGGCTCATCAAAATCCAGTTAACTACTTTCAATGCATGGCCCTTATAATGTAGAGAAATGCAACAGCTGACTGATGCACAGCAGGCTCCCATGAACAGTCCTGAGATCATAGCGGATAACACAAGAGAACAGATTTCACACCAAACAGAACAAGGGAGATGATTCTCTGAATAAGGAAAAGGAGGAGGTGCAACGAGACCTGGCTGTCCTTGTACACCAGTATCTGAATGTAAGCAGGAAGCCATAGAGTCGCAGAGGCATACAGCGCAGATCCAGACCCTTCAGTTCAACCAGCCCATGCAAACCATGTTTCCAAACTAAACTAGCCCCCCCTGCCTGCACTTGGCCAGTATCACATTAAGGTGGGTAAAAACAATGACTGCAGATGCTGGAAACCAGATTCTGGATTAGTGGTGCTAGCACCACTAATCCTGTATCACATTAAACCTTTCCTATTCATATACTTATCCAAATACCTTTTAAATGTTGTTACTGTACCCACATCCAGCATCTTATCTGGCAGTTCATACCATTAAAACAAAATTGCCCCGGTGTCTTTAAATCTTTCTCCTCTCACCTGAAAAGTATGCCCTCTCGTTCCGAGCTCCTCTACCCTGGAGAAAAGACCTTTGCTATTCACCTTATATATGCCCCTCAGGGTTTTATAAACCTCAATCAGATCAGACCTCAACCTCCTATGCTCCTGTAAAAAAAGGTCCCAGCCTATTACTTTTATAGCTCATATCCACCATTCCCAGCACCATCCTGGTAGATCTTTTCTGAACCCCCTCTGGTTTAGTAGTATCCTTCCTATAGCAGGACGGCCAGAACTGGACACAGTGCTCCAGAAGAGACCTCATCAATTACTGCACAACATCAACATGACATCTAGCAAGTGGTGACAGCAACAACTGCTAGGTTGGCCTCCATAGAGAGAGGATTAGAGAACAGGAGGAGGGGTGTGTTACTGGAATTAGACAGGGCATTGGGGAGACCATACCTGGACTATTGTGTAGTTTTGGTCTTGCTACCTCAGGATGGAAGGAACACAGCAAAGGTTTCCCAGACTGATTCCTGGGATGGCAGGACAGATGTATGAAGTGAGACTATATTCACTGGAGATTACAGGAATGAGGCTCGAGGGTGGTGGGGATGCTGGATAATGATTGGGGGAGTTCAGAACAGTCTAAAGATACCGGGTAGCCCATTTCAGATGGAGACGAGCAATTTATTCACCCAGAGAGTGGCGAGTCTGTGGAACTCTCTGCCACAGAAGAGGAGAAAGTGAGGTCTGCAGATGCTGGAGATCAAAGTTGAAACTTTATTGCTGGAACAGCACAGCAGGTCAGGCAGCATCCAGGGAACAGGAGATTCGACGTTTCGGAGAAGGGCCTGTGCCCGAAACGTCGAATCTCCTGTTCCCTGGATGCTGCCTGACCTGCTGTGCTGTTCCAGCAATAAAGTTTCAATCTCTGCCACAGAAGGCAATTGAGATAAAAACATTGAATGTTCGCAAGAAGATGTTAGGTATAGTTCTTGGGAGAAAGTGGGAGCAGGGGACTGAGTTGGATGATCAGCCTCGATCCTAATGAATGGCTGAGCAGGTTCAAAGGGCTGAATGGTCTACTCCTCTTTTCGGTATTACTCTGACTCAGCAGTCACTGGGCAGGGAGGGAATTCAGCCTCCAAAATGTAGTGAACAGTGAGAACCTAAAGTCTTTCCACAAAGAGTGCCTGGGACGGAGGCCAAAAAGGAATCAGACGTTTCAATTCAGTGTGTGATTAGGCCAGGTCTCCAAAATCACTGAACATTACAAAGGGAGACTCTGGGTGGCTTTGGGATGCTGGAGAGACTGTTTTCAAAAGGGGCTGAAGAGTCTCAATAATCAGATGCTGAAAAATGCGTTGCAGAAAATGTAAAGGCAGAGACGGAAATCCAGGAGGCACATGGACAGCAGACGCACACAGAGTTCAAAATGTGTGCAGCAAAATACATCTGGAATTTGCTTCAACATAAAAACATAACCACATTTTGATGAAACCTTCCAAATGGAATTGCTGACATTCTTGTGGTTTACTTTAAAAGGGACCCATAGGAACATGTCCTTAAACCTAGTCCAGCAACATTTGTGCTTGAGAATCTGGTCTCACCTCAGCTCAGCTCAAAGAACAGCAGAAATCAGGGTATGCTCCTGTTGCACTGAGGGCTGTATATTTCCACATCAGGGTGGTGAGTGCCTTGGAGTGGAACTTAGAGGCTGATGCTCCCATGTACCTGCTACCCTTACCCTTCTAGGTGGAAGTGGTCATGGGTTTGGAAGGTGCTGTCTGAGGATCTTTGGTGAATTTCTGCAGAGCATCTTGTAGATGGTACACACTGCTGCTACTGAGCATCAGTGGTGGAGGGAGTAGATATTTGTGGATGTGGTGCCAATCAAGCGGGCTGCTTTGTTCTGGATGGTGTTGAGCTGCTTGAATGTTGTTGGAGCTGCACCCATCCAGGGCAAGTGAGGAGTATTCCATCGCACTCCTGACTTGTGCCTTGTAGATGGTGGACAGGCTTTGGGGAGTCAGGGGTGAGCTATTTCATGCAGTATTCCCAGCCTCTGACCTAATCTTGTAGCCACTGTGCTTATATGGCAAGTCCATTTGATTTCTGGTCAATGATGACCTCCCAGGATGTTGATAGTGCCAGGGGAGGGGGTGGGGGAGGTTCAATGGTGGCATGGCACAGTGGTTAGTTTGTCTCTTATTGGAGATAGTCATTGCCTGGCATTTTGTGTGGTGCGAATGTTACTTGCCACTTGTCACCTGAAGTGTGGATATTGTCCAGACCTTGTTGTATTTGGACATGGACTGCTTCAGTATCTGAGGAATTGTGAATGGCACTGACTGCACAATCAGTGAACATCCAAACTTCTGGCCTTCTGATGGAGGGAAGGTCATCGATGAAGCAGCTGAAGATGGTTGGGACTAAGTCACTGCCCTGAGAGACTCCTGCAGAGATGAACCTGGAGCTGAGGTGACTGACCTCCAACAACCACAACCATCTTCCTACATGTCAGGTATATCTCCAACCACTAGAGAGTTTGCCCCTTGACTCCTGTTTTGCTAGGGCTCCTTGATGCCACTCAGTCAAATGCAGCCTTGACATCAAAGGCTGTCATTCTCACCTCCCCTCTGGAATTCAGCTCATGTCCTTGTTCGAGCCAACGTCTGGAGCAGGGTGGTGGAACCCACACTGAGTATCAGTGAGCAGGGAGTGTGAACACAGGAAATACTTTAACCACTGGGGGCAGAGGTGTGGAAGACACAGACATGGGCTGAGATTTTTGCAGAATCAGGTCAACATGGGAGCTTACTGAAAATGGTAACAGATCCTGATCCCAGAATCCCCAGCTTGGGATTTCTGTCTCCACAGGCTCTAGTTAAGGGTTGGGGGGGGGGGGGGTGCTTTCCGGTCACAAGTCTCCACCAGCATTCCTGAGCCCTTGCTGGTTTGAATACAAGGGTAGGCTGGGGAGCCAAGTTTTCAGAGTTGGTGCTATACAACCTCTCCGAAATCATGAACGGCATGAGGGAACCATTCGAAAATCAGGTTCAACAAGCCCTCCTCATGCACCCTCTGCCACCCCCACCCAACCAGCCCAACCCAAACTACTCACCCCCACCTTCCCTCCCTCATGCTGGCTAAGCAACCAGTTGATTATTTCCAAGGCAAGACCAGCATTTATTGCCCATCCCTAATTGCCAAGAGGACAGTTAAGGGACAGCCTCATTGCTGTGGGTCTGGAGCATTGGGGGAACACGGTGGCTCAGTGGTTAGCACTGTTGCCTCACAGCACCAGGGACCCGGGTTCGATTCCAGCCTCAGGTGGAATCGAACCCGGACTATCTGTGTGGAGTTTGCACATTCTCCCAGTGTCTGTGTGGGTTTCCTCCCGTTTCCTCCCACAATCCAAAGATGTGCAGGTTAGATGGACTGCCCATGCTAAATTTCCCATAGTGTTCAGGGATGGGTAGGTTAGGTGCATTAGTCAGGGGTAAAATGTAGAGTAATGAGGAATAGGTTTGGGTGGGATACTCTTCGGAGAGTCGGTGTGGACTTGTTGGGCTGAAGGGCCTGTTCCCACACTGTAGGGATTCTATTCGTGAACCAGATGGGTTTTTACAACAATGTTTTCAAACTCACTATTGCAGAGATTAGTTTCTCATTCCAGATGTATTTATTGCCAGCAGCAATGGTGCGATTTGATCCCAGATCGCCAGGGCTTTAACCTGTGCCCCTGGATTCCTTCCTCTTTTATTTTAAACACCCTCTAACCCCAAACAGATGGAACTATATTCTCTCCCTCTACTCTCGCATAAATCTCATTATCATTTTAAAGGCTTGATCTGAATGCGTGCTTTGTCTGATAAACAGGAAATAGAATCAGGAAAGGTCTGGATGGCCTTAATATTAGATTACATTACAGTGTGGAAACAGGCCCTTCGGCCCAACAAGTCCACACCGACCCGCCGAAGCGTAACCCACCCATACCCCTACATTTACCCCTTACCTAACACTACGGGCAATTTAGCATGACCAATTCACCTGACCTGCACATCTTTGGATTGCGGGAGGAAACCGGAGCACCCGGAGGAAACCCACGCAGACACGGGGAGAACGTGCAAACTCCACACAGTCAGTCGCCTGAGGCGGGAATTGAACCCGGGTCTCTGGCGCTGCGAGGCAGCAGTGCTAACCACTGTGCCACCGTGCCGCCCACTAATATGTTGAAACGTTTTCATTGTAAAGCCATCAATATTGAACAAAGGGTTTCGTCATTATCTTCTAAATGGGCATCACGATAACAGTTTCTCCTGAATAGCTGGGTTCAAATATTTGAGAAGTTACTGACTAATGCAGTTAGGTATTAACCAAACTGCTCAGCTCCTCAGATAGTGAAGCAGCCCCATATCCACTAATGGCTGAGAGACAGGGTGTGGATGATCAGGTTAGGGTTAACCCAGATCCTAATCCTGACCCTAGACCAATCGCAGCTTCTCCAACTGGCAGAGTGTAACCAGCAGTATTCTGGAATGGTCTCTGCCCTAGTTATTTACCAGGTTTCATAATGATTAGATTAGATTACTTACAGTGTGGAAACAGGCCCTTCGGCCCAACAAGTCCACACCGACCCGCCGAAGCGCACCCATACCCCTACATTTACCCCTTTAACCTAACACTACGGGCAATTTAGCATGGCCAATTCACCTGACCCGCACATCTTTGTGACTGTGGGAGGAAACCGGAGCACCCGGAGGAAACCCACGCAGACACGGGGAGAATGTGCAAACTCCACACAGTCAGTCGCCTGAGTCGGGAATTGAACCCGGGTCTCTGGCGCTGTGAGGCAGCAGTGCTAACCACTGCGCCACCGTGCCGCCCACAATGACTTGGACAATGGGACAAAACTCCAAATCTGCCCATGTCCTCAAAGAAAGATGATAAACATTGCAGATGGAAGGGTGAAATGCCAACAATGTTATGGGATAAAGTATAAAATTAATCAGAGAAACCACAAGTGGATATTAATGTAGACAATCATGGGGTCAATCTAAATGGAGACTTTCTAAATCGTGAAAAATACAAACACTGGGAGGCTACAGAGAGCTGGGGTGCTAAAGCACAGATCATGAAAATATCTTAGGATAGGTACAGAAAATAAATCAAACTAAAAAGACGGATGGAATGCTGGCCTTTATATCGAGAGGATCAAAATACGAGGGCATAGTCATGTTTCAGCTGTACAAAAGCTCTGGTTAGGTAACGCAGTTCATCACTGCAAATATTACAGGCCACAAATGTTCAGGGAGAATATCCTGGCTTTAGAAAAGTGCTGTGCAGATTCACCAGAACGATACCAGCACTGAGGCTTAAATTGAGAGGTTTGTATTCCCTGGTATCTGGAAGGTTGAAGGGGGAGTTAATTTACATTTCCAGTACAGTAAGAGGGGAATATCTGAAGTGGATTAAAATAAAATACTTCTGTTTAGGAATACTTAAAAATTCACTCATGGGGTGTGAGCATTGCTGGCTGGGCCAGCATTTACTGCCCATCATTAGTTGCCCCTCGAGAAGGTCGGGGTGAGCTGCCTTCTTGAACCGCTGCAGTCTGTGTGCTGTAGGTAGACCCACAATGCCCTTAAGGAAGGGGTAATCCAAGGAGCTTTGGTGAATTTCTGCAATATATCTTCTAGATACTATACATTGCTGCAACTGAGTGTCGATGGCGGAGGGAGTGGATGCCTGTGGATGTGGTGCCAATCAAGCGGGCTGCTTTGTCCGAGATGGGAGTCAAGCTTCTGGAGTGTTTGTTGTAGCTGCCCCCATCCGGGTAAGTGGGGAGTATTCCATCACACTCCTGACTTGTGCCTTGTAGATGGTGGACAGGCTTTGGGGAGACAGGAGGCGAGTTACTCACTGCAGTATTCCCAGCCTCTGACCTGTGATTATGCAGTGAGACCAGTTGAGGTTTTGGTCAATGGTAACCCTCAGGATGTTGATAGTGGGGCATCCAAACCTAGGTATTGCCCAGGTCTTGCTGGATTTGAGTATGGACTGTTTCAGTATCTAACAATCACGAATGGCGCTGAACATTATGCACACAGTCATTTGTTAATTTTAAGGCCAGGTTTTTGGATTTTGGCCTTTCAATGTTGATGGATAAAAGCAGGGTTTTTTTTATAGAATAGAATATCTGCAGTGAGGAAACAGGCCCTTCGGCCCAACAAGTCCATACTGACCCCTCTGAAGAGTAACCCACCTAGACTCATTCCCCTACCCTATTATCCTACATTTACCCCTGACTGCAGATCACCCTCAATCTCACTCAATAGAAGGATGGGTTCAAGGGGCCGATTGGTCTCTCTTGTTCCTTTATCGATTGACATTGATGAACACATCTACACAATAATCCCTTGGCCCTCTGTAATTCACGTTCCATCTCAGGCTGAGGATATAGTTGTAATAAAGGGGTAATGGGGTCAAATAGCTGAAACTCAGTTTCTTTTCCCTCATGTTTAGAGGACTGTGGGGTGAAGCATTTGAAACATTTCATGTCATAACAGGGTTAACACAGAGAAATGAATTCCTCTGGCAGAGGAGAAATGTAATGGGATAGAATACATGAGTGTACATTGTGTGAGACTGGGGTGGACTGGGTGAGTGGAATCAATATTTGAGTGTACAGAATAGGGAAGAGGTGTGCAAATGGTGGGATGATTTTTTTAATATATAATTTCTGTATTAAAATGGCACTATGGGATGGTGACTTAAACACTTCTCATTTTCTTTTGTAAAATGCAAGTGACAATAAATTAATATTCTGTTTTGCTGTACATGAGCTGAGAAACAAAAATTAAATGGTTAAAACTGTACTTTCACCTTCTTGTGGAGAACCTACTCATCCCTGCCCTAAACCTATTTAAGGTCTTGGCTTCTATCACGGTTTTCAGGAAGTTAAAAATCCAACACCAGGTTATAGTCCAATAGGTTTAATTGGAAGCACTAGCTTTCGGAGCGACGCTCCTTCATCAGGTGATAGTCACCTGATGAAGGAGCAACACTCCGAAAGCTAGTGCTTCCAATTGAACCTGTTGGACTATAACCTGGTGTTGTGTGGTTTTTAAACTTTGTACACCCCAGTCTAACACCAGCATCTCCAAATCGTGGTTTTCAGAAAGAGAGTTCCAAAGGCTCTCAACTCAGGAAAAAAAATCTCATTTTTGTCATAAACAGGCAACTATTTATTTTCAAATAGTGACCCCCAATTATATTCTCCCATGAGGAAATATTCATTCCACATTCACCCCGTCAATACCCTTGGTCTTGGGCCTCAAAGGGAACTGAGCATAAAAATAGGGAGATTGTGCCAAAATTGTACAAGGCACCAGTCAGACCACAGCTGGAATATGGTGAACTGGTTTGGGGCTTTTGTCAAAGGAAAGATATACTTACCTTAGGAGGCAGTCTGAGGAAGGATCCCTAGGCCAATGCCTGGTATGGAAGGATTTCTTTACAAGGAGAGGTTGACTAGATTGGGCCTGAACTCACTGCAGATTAGAAGATTGAGAACTGACCTCACCGAAACATTCAAGATTTTTAAAGGGGCTTTGATGTAGAAGTGCTGGTGTTGGACTGGGGTGGACAAGGTCAGAGGTCACACAACACCAGGTTATAGGTGAAGATGAGGACTGCAGATGCTGGAGATCAGAGTCGAGTGTGTGGTGCTGGAAAAGCACAGCAGATCAGACAGAATCCGAGGAGCAGGAGAATCGCGTTTCGGGCATGAGCCCTTCATCAGGAATCCTGATGAAGTTGCCCCATGTTCTTTGTAAACTCTACTGCTGTAATCCCCTCCATCACTACAACTTTCTCCAACTCTAGCATCTCCAGAATCCTCAATTCTAATCACTCCATTTCATTACCTTATTGAAACAAAGATTCTGAGGGGGCTTGTTGAGATAGATGTTGAGGATGTTTCCACTAGTCAGGAAATCTCAGACTAAGGGGTATATAATTACAGAATAAAGGGACGTTGATTGAAAACAGCAATTTCTTCTATCCCAAAAGAGTTGTGCTGTGAGATCATGGAGTGTTTAAAGAAGAGATAGATTTTGGAAATAATCAAGGAGTGGAGGGCTATGCTGAGCTGGCACAAGAGGGGGTGTGGTCTTGGGCAAATTGCCAATGATCTTGTTGAATAACAGAGCGCACTCAATGGACTGAATGGCTTACTTCTGCTCTTCCTTATTTTCTTGTCTTATAATCCATGACAAACATACCTTCAGCTGGCCAAATTCCAATTTACAGAACTGCAACCTTAAACCTCTCCACTTCTTCCCTAAATATGTTTCTTTATTAATATTTTGGCACCCTGTTCAGAAACATTATGACACACTTCAGGAGAAGGTGGGACCCGAAACTGGGTGTCCTGGCTCAGAGATAGGTACACTACCACAAGAGCTTTCACGAAGTTTAACTCTTCAACCAAGAAGGCAATACATAAACACTAGGTGTTGTTGTTGTTGTGTCAAAGTCTGTTCCACAATTGTGAGCAAGTGGATTCCTTAGTCAGGGCCTCACCTCCAAATCAAGTGGTTAATATCATTGAATCCCTACAATTATAGGAAATTGGAAACAGGCTTTTGGCCCAACAAGTCCATACCGACCCTCCGACGAGTAACCCACCCAGATCCATTCCCTAACCCTATTATCCCATATTTACCCCTCACTAATCCACCTAGCCTACACATCCCTGAACACTACGGGCAATTTAGCACAGCCAATTCACCTAACCTGCATATCTTTCGACTGTGGGAAGAAACTGGAGCATCCAGAGGAAACTCACGCAGACACAGGGAGAATGTGCAAACCCCACACAGGCAGTCACTCGAGGCTGGAATCGAACCCGGGTCCCTGGCACTGTGAGGCAGCAGTGCTAACCACTGAGCCACCATGCCACCCCTAGCTGCCCCTAATGACAATTCTAAATAACAGGGTAGACACACAATGACGTCAGGTAGGTGAAAGTGAGGACTGCAGATGCTAGAAATTAGAGTCAAGATTAGAGTGGTGCTGGAAAAGCACAAGTCAGGCAGCATCCGAGGAGCACGATAATCGACGTTTCAGGCAGGAGCCCTTCATCAGGAATGAGGCTGGAAAGATAAATGGGAGAGGGAGGGGCTAGGGTGAAGGTAGTTGAGAGTGCATTAGGTGGATGGAGGATGGGATAAAGGTGATAGGTCAGAGAGGAAGGTAGAGGGGATAGGTGAGGATCATCTGCTCCCAGGACGACCAGTTTCACCACAGAACATACCAGATGGCCTCCTCCTTTAATTTCCCCTCCCACGTGGTTGATGATGCCCTCCAATGCATCTCATCCACATCCCGCACCTCCGCCCTCAAACCCCATCTCTCCAACCGTAACAAGGACAGAACACTCCTGGTCCTCACCTTACACCCCACCAGCATTGCATCATCCTCCGCCATTTCTGCCACCTACAAATGGACCCCACCACCAGGGATATATATCCCTCCCCATCCATTATCCACTTTTCGCAAAGACCGTTCCCTCCGTGACTACCTGGTCAGGTACATGCCCCCCAGCCACCCACCCTCCCCTCCTGGCACCTTCCCATGCCACCGCAGGAATTGCAAAACTTGCGCCCACACCTCCTCCCTCACCTTCATCCAAGGCCCCAAAGGAGCCTTCCACATCCATCAAAGTTTCACCTTCACATCCACCAATGTATCAGTTGCTCCCGATGCGGTCTCCTCTACATTGGGGAGACTGGACGTCTTCTTGCAGAGCACTTTAGGGAACATCTCCAGGACACCCACACCAATCAACTCCACACCCCGTGGCCGAACATTTCAACTCCCCCTCCCACTCTGCCGAGGATATGCAGGTCCTAGGCCTCCTCCACCATCGCTCCCTCACCACCCGACGCCTGGAGGAAGAATGCCTCATCTTCCGCCTCGGAACACTTTAGCCCCAGGGCATCAATGTGGATTTCACCAGTTTCCACATTTTTCCTTCCCCCCCCACCTTACCCCAGTTCCAATCTTTCAGCTCCGCACCATCCTCATGACCTGTCCTACCTGCCTATCTTCCTTCCCACCTATCTGTTCCACCCTCCTCTCTGACCTATCACCTTTACCCCATCCTCCATCCACCTATTGCACTCAACTACCTTCACACTAGCCCCACCCCCTCCCATTTATCTCTCCACCCCCAAGGCTTCCAGCCTCATTCCTGATGAAGGGCTCCTGCCCGAAATGTCGATTTTCCTCCTCCTCGGATGCTGGCTGACCTGCTGCGCTTTCCCAGCACCCTACTCTCGATTCTGATCTCTAGCATTTGCAGTCCTCACTTTCACCTACACAATGATATCAACAATGGGCATGATTGTAATGAAACAAATTACAGTAAATCCTCCTGATGACATGATGACTTGGATTTCAGATTAACTTATTTTAATACCAATATAAACATTGACTTCAAATACCAAGAATGAAAACCACTTTGCTTTAGCATAAATGCACAGATTAGTTGTCCAATTTGGCTTTTTTCAGCAGTTCAGAGACTGCAAGGCAAAATTATTTATGTTGGTATATCTGCTCAAAGTGACTCTCATCCCAACTCTCTTCATCTCACCCAATTGTTATATCCTTCTTCGTGTTTACAGAATTATCCTAGAAATATATTGATAATTCTTGCCTAACCAGTGTCCAAGTAAGGACATTTCTTTGGAATTTACAAAAAAAAACTGCAAGTACTCAGCAGGTCCTGGCTGTATCTATGGAGAAGGAGGATCAGAATTAATCATTCAAAACCCTGCTCTTTTGCCCAGTTCAGATGAATTGCCATCTTGATTTCTCCACAGACGTAGCCAGACCTGCTGAGTATTTCTGAGTACATTCTGTTTCTCATTTCAGATCTTAATCAGGTCAGAGCTGTCTCAGCTTTCTGCTAAAAAAAAAAGGCCCTCCCTGCTCATTTTCTGAAAATTGGAACCTCTCAGCTCAGGTATTGTCAGTGACAATATTTCTCGCACCTTCCCCAGTGCTGATAGCCATTTTATAAAATGGAGATTTGAAGCCATATTCCACTCTGTTATAAATTTAACAGAACCATTTGAAATTTACTAACCATTCATTACAAATAAGTAGGTTTTTGCACAGCCATGATCTCTTTTGTTCCTTTCAGAGGATCTCACCTGCTGTGCCAAACTCAATCTCGAGAACCATTTTAAAATCAAATTGCTTGGTAATACAGGGTATAAATCTCACTGGAAAGAGGGAGATTCTGTTGAAGCTTTTTAATCCTTCACTGCTCAGGACACCTGCAAGAATGCCAAACCTCAAATAATCACAACAGTCTATACTACAGGAAAATAAACAAAAGGTGCTGACTGGTTGGCAAGTTGACCCCAATTGGCTGAGATGTTGCCATGGAGAAAGCAACGGGGAACTACATTAGCCAGGATTAGAGTGGTGCTGGAAAAGCACAGCAGATCAGGCAGCATCCGTGGAGCAGGAGAATCGACATTTCGGGCAAAAAAGCCCTTCATTGAAACGTCGATGTTCCTGCTCCTCGGATGCTGCCTGACCTGCTGTGTTTTTCCAGCACCACTCTAATCCAGACTCTGATCTCCAGCATCTGCAGCCCTCACTTATGCCTGACTACAGTAGCCAGGTAATTCAAACAAGGTACAAGGTTTGAACATGTTTCTCTTAAAGAGAGTGTGGGACCCCTGCCCATCAATGTAATCACTTCAGGCAAATGTAACTGAAATGTGTTATGACCTCAGTTCATTATTTTTTCCACCTGGCACTCATCAGGACAGGAGCAAGAATGAAAAATTTCAAAAAGTGATCATGAGAAAAGGCATTTTGATTGGCTGGCAAGTAGAATCGGATTGGTCAAGACACTCCACACCAAATGCACAACGTTTCATTGAAAAAGATGCAATGTGTGGATAGTTTCCTGTTGTAGAGGACCTTGTGTATCAATATGTAGCATCCAGCAAGTATCAGTGAGCTACACCGCAATCCTAGCTGATAACCTTTAGCTGGTTGTTGGTGTAAATCTTAGCAAACCTGTAGAGCAAGTGCTATCCTATCAAATGAGCAGCTAACTGCATGTTCCATGGTCTGAGCTTTGTAAGCATGGGCTGGTCAAGTACAGTCAGTACACTCTGTTGTAAACAGCTGAAAGGGTCATGCCACTTGATACAAATGCTTCAGTCTTTGGGACATATGACCTACCTACCTGTCACCACACAGGCACTAAAACCGATACACCACATTACTAATGTATGTGGGATAGGTAAAATATGTTTTTGATTAGAGTAGGGCTGGAAAAGCACAGCAGGTCAGGCAGCATCCATGGAGCAGGAAAATCGACGTTTCAGGCATGAGCTCTTCATCCTACCCGAAATGCCGATTTTCCTGCTCCTCGGATGCTACCTGACCTGCTGTGCTTTTCCCGCACCACTCTAATCTTGACTCCGATCTCCAGCATCTGCAGTCCTCACTTTCACCTAAAATATGTTTTTGCCTTGATGGCAGTGTCCTGTCCATGCAAACTAATACTTGTGTTCCTAGTGCATGAGACAGCTAGTTTCACATGATACTCAATTGTCTGAGATACCTCACCTTCCCGGGGTTATCGGAAGCTTGTGGGACAGAGGGAGGGTTCATGACTCACATGATAACAGCAATGCTTCTTGCTTCAGCATAAAGACTACACAGTAACCAAAGACTTGCTCTCTTTTTTTACAAGGCCGTAGGCCAATTTTATACTAATCAGGAGCTGTAGAATTCCAACGTGTACACTGACCAGGAGGAGCGGGTTTGTGGTGGGCAGTTTGTGGCGAACCCATTAAGAGATTTCTCAACACACACCAAGTAAAGGGGTCTCTGAGTTCTAAAGGAGGATCATTGCATCCGAAACATTAACTAATTTCTCTACACAGATGCCGCCAGATCTGCTGAGCTTTTCCAGCAATTACTGTTTTTGTTTCTGATTTCCAGCATCTGCAGTGCTTTCAGTTTTTACGAGGGCTCATTAGACTGCTCCATTTCAGAATCTGAGCTCAGGATTGAGCCCGCTGAGCTTCTGATTCAAGTAGAGTGATCATCATCGCCGTAAATAAAAGTGATAGAAAGCAATATTAAACAGGGAGTTAGTGTAGCTGTTAGCACACTGCAGATGGTTCAGCAATTGCTCCATGTTATGGTATGTACATTGGAAAATTTGAGGGACTTTCCCTTTGGTTTTTAGGACCAAGGGTAACATCCGCCAAGTAAACAAAAATGCACTCACATTCCTAAGTACAGCGATTAGGTGAAACACTTGCTTAAACTGTTCAAATGTTTGATACACTTTGCCTTACTAGGATAATGCGAGGTAGCAGGAGTACATTACAGATCTGAACAGGATGGTGTTTGGTCCGTTTGCGAGAGTTTATGTGGCACACAGCAAACCATGATCTCATCAGGACAGCCACTGTCCCACCGGATGGCAATGATGGGCCAAGTAAACAGCTCAGCAGATCAGGAGACTGGTTAATAGATGAACTATTTGACTGGAGATGCACTCCTTTACAAGGGTCCAACCACTAGGGCAGAAGGTCAGAGTTCGAGTCCTATTTACTCACAAAGTGTGTCATAACATATCTGAACAGATAAAAATTAAACAGGTAAATTAAAATAACTACACTAATTTTTGATAATGAATTAAGTTTGTAACAAGGCTCATTCATGCTTGTTAGAAATGACATACATTATTCCATAGGGACTCATTCTCTGCAAATAAAAAGAATAGGTTCAAGCCTTTTGCCTTTTCAGAATCATCCAGGAGTTTGGAGAGCCTGCAGTTCCCTTTACTTTCTCCACAGCAACATCCCACCCATGCCAACCAGTGCCCTTTAGCCTACTGTTGTGACAGCATGAAATTTGGCATTCTTGCATGTGTCCTGATACATCCAAGATGAAAAAGGTTCAGCAACAAATCTCTCACTTCAAGATTCCAGTTCTGCACCACTGTACAATGCTCTGCAACCCCTCAATTCTGCCAATCTTACCGTCAAGTTCCAGTTGATCTGCGGTACTTTTGTGTGAAGGTTCAGACTGAACATCAGCAATAGAACTCCAGTCACCACAAATGCCGTGCAGCTGACAAACTCAAAGAAGTATAGACCCCCACATGGCAAACACTCCTTCACCGTCTCAATGCAGATGAAAGCTATTAGTGCCAAAATCTGAAAGGAAAATACACACTTTAAGAATAAAATACTTTGCTCCAGGCATCAATATAATTCTCAGCCAGCCTCAAAGGGATCTCCCTGAGAGCTATTTTTTGGCTTTCTAGTGTCTCTCCTCCCCCCCGCCACCTCCAACATTTCTCACAAACTATTTTTTTAGGCAATGCAGTCACACAGTAATGTATCTGTGATGATACAAGGGATATGTCTCAGAAACAGAATTAGAAGAATTCGTCAATACCCTCAAAAATGATCAATCCTCCAAATGAACCTAAAGCCAGAACATATTCCTTAAAGACTACTGTATTTAAATTGGCACAAGACAACTGCATGAAAGTTAACAATAATATTGTATTTTCCAAAGTAACTGAGACACTCCAACATAAAAACCAAATCATCCTAAACATCTTTGTGGTTACTACTGTATTCTTAAGGTTATTCCAGTTCAGTTTCTGATCAATGGTAAACACCAGGATGTGGTGGAATCAATGATGGTAACATTACTGAATGTCATGGGTTAGTGGTTAAATTTGTCTCTTATTGGAGGTGGCATGGTGGCACAGTGGTTAGCACTGCTGCCTCACAGCGCCAGAGACCCGGGTTCAATTCCCGCCTCAGGTGACTGACTGTGTGGAGTTTGCACATTCTCCCCGTGTCTGCGTGGGTTTCCTCCGGGTGCTCCGGTTTCCTCCCACAGTCCAAAGATGTGCAGGTCAGGTGAATTGGCCATGCTAAATTGCCCGTAGTGTTAGGTAAGGGGTAAATGTAGGGGTGTGGGTGGGTTGCGCTTCAGCGGGTCGGTGTGGACTTGTTGGGCTGAAGGGCCTGTTTCCACACTGTAAGTAATCTAATCTAATCTAATCTCCCATGTTCCCAACATGTGTGCAAATCTGAAAGCTTTTACCAAGTTAATACCCTTGTTACTGTACTCAAAAGAACCCCTACAGTGTGAAAGCAGGCCATTCAGCCCATCGAGTCCACACCAACCTTCTGTTGAGCATTCCACCCAGACCCACCCTATTTCCCACGGCCAATCCACCCTAGCCTTCACATGTTTGGACTGTGGGAGGGAACTGAAGGAAACCCACACAGACACGGGGAGAATGTGCTAACACCACACAGACAGTTGTATGAAGCTATAATTGAACCCGGATGCCTGCCGCTGTAAGGCAGCCATGCTAACCACTGAGCCACTGTGATGCATCTCTGGTATCAACCTCAATTAAAATTTAACAATTTTGTGCTCATTACGATAACATCCATGACATTTGCCCCCACTTTCAGGCTTAAGCTAGAGATTCCACACTCATTTTCAAGGGACTCAATCTCAATGATTTCAACCATTCCTGGCTCCCAGTAAGTAGCCCTTTGTCAAAAGGTTTGAAAGAGTTCTTTCCCTTTTGCAGCCTCAGTCTCCCCAACACCAGATGCAGTTGCTGCATCCCTCTCAGTCAGCCCCCTTCCAGTCTCACTCTGTTCCCAATGACTCCTGGGGCCTCTTTCTCACCCAACCAGCCCAGTTTGCAGCCTGTTTCTCTTCCCCTTCTGCACCTCTATCCCTCCCCATGACTCTAACAGCTCCCTTCCTCCCTCACAAGTTGGAACCTCCATCTCCAAACCTGACTGGATCCCAGAGCCCCTGACAAAGGGATCCCATTGGGGAATCTCTCATTGCTCTTCCAATCAGAAGCAAAGACTCTTGCCCACATTGGCTGTTGACAGAATCTAATCCACTCCTGAGCTGAACATTTCGATTTGTGGATGGGGAAAGCTTTTCTCTAATTGGTCAGCCCATTAACAACATTGCCCTCCATCAAATGTTCTGCAAATTGAGGGCGAACTCATCCCCTGCCATTATGTACCCTGACCGTTGCTTTGCTCCTGGTCACTGTCTTGGTCTCTGCCTTTACAATGGCAGAAGCATGTTGATGTTGTTAGCAATGATAGGCCACCGTCTCATCCTCTCCAATCCCCTCTGTGATCAGTAGTCAGAGTCTGAGAGATCATCATTGAGACTGAAGAGAAATGTCTTCATCCAGACCGTGGGGAGCCTATGGAATTCACGCCCCCCGAACATAGTTGAAACCAAAACAAAAAATGTAGCTCCTAGGACTAAAGGGAATGTAGAAAATAGCAACAGGAGTCTGCTCCGCCATTCAATGGGATCTGGATGTAGGTTTGCTCGCTGAGCTGGAAGGTTCATTTCTAGACGTTTCGTCACCCTAAGTAAAATCTTCAGTGAGCCTCTGGGAGAAGCACTGATGATGATTCCTGCTTTCTATTTATATGCTCTCTATTTTTAAAAAAATTCAATAGGATCATGGCTGATCATCCAACATAGTGTCCTGTTCCCACTTTCTCCCCATATCCTGTGATCTCTTTAGCCCCAAGACTGATGAGGGCAGAGCGGTAGGCATGATCTATATGGACTTCATTAAGACATTCAACAAGATTCCTCATGGGAGACTGGTTAGCAAGGTTAGATCTCACAGATTACAGGGAGAACTAGCCATTCGGATACAGAACTGGCTCAAAGGTAGAAGACAGAGGGTGGTGGTGGAGAATTGTTTTTCAGACTGGAGGCCTGTGACCAGTGGAGTGCCACAAGGAGCGGTGCTGGGTCCACTACTTGTCATCATTTATATAAATTATTTGGATGTGAACATTAGAGGTATTGTTAGTAAGTTTGCAGATGACACCAAAATCGGGGGTGTAGTGGACAGTGAAAAAGGTTTCCTTAGATTACAACGGTACCTTGATCAGATGGGCCAATGGGCTGAGGAGTGGCAGATGGAGTTTAATTTAGATAAATGTGAGGTGTTGCTTTCTGGAAAGGCAAATCAGAGGAGGACTATACAGTTAATGGTAAGGTCCTGGGAGTGTTGCTGAACAAAGAGACCTTGGAGTGCAGGTTCATTGTTCCTTGAAAATGAAGTCACAGGTAGATAGGATAGTGAAGAAGGTGTTTGGTATGCTTTCCTTTATTGGTCAGAGTACTGAGTACAGGAGTTGGGAGGTCATGTTGCAGCTTTACAGGATAGTGGTTAGACCACTTTTGGAATATTGCATGCAATTCTGGTCTCCTTCCTATCGGAAAGATGTTGTGAAACTTGAAAAGATTCAGAGAAGATTTACAAGGATGTTGCCAGGGTTGGAGGATTTGAGCTGTAGGGAGAGGCTGAACAGGCTGGGGCTGTTTTCCCTGCAGCGTCAGAAGCTGAGGGGTGACCTTATAGAGGTTGACATTGGGGCAGCATGGTGGCTCTGCGGTTAGCACTGCTGCCTCGCAGCCCCAGGGACCCGGGTTCAATTCCCGCCTCGGGCAACTGTCTGTGTGGAGTTTGCACATCCCCCCAGTGTCTGCATGGGTTTCCTCCGGGTGCTCCGGTTTCCTCCCACAGTTCAAAAATGTGCAGGTCAGGTGAATTTGCTATGCTAAATTGCCCGTGGTGTTAGGTGAATGAGTAGGGGACTGGATCTGGATGGGTTACTCTTCGGAGAGTCGCTGTGGACTGGTTGGGCCAAAGAGCCCGTTTCAGCATTGTAGGGAATCTAAAAAAAATTTATAAAAGTCTATTTATCTTATCCATGAGGGGCATGGATAAGATAAATAGACAAGGTTTTTTCCCCTGTGTTGGGGGAGTCCAGAACTATAGGGCATATGTTTAGGGTGAGAGGGGAAAGATTTAAAAGGCTCCTAAGGAGCAACTTTTTCACGCAGAGGGTGGTACATGTATGGAATGAGCTGCCAGAGGAAGTGGAGGAGGTTGGTACAATTACAGCATTTAAAAGGCATCTGGATGAGTATGTGAATAGGAAGGGTTTGGCGGGATATAGGCCAGATGCTGGCAAATGGGACGAGATTAGGTTTGGATTTCCGGTCAGCATGGATGGGTTGGACCAAGGGTCTGTTTCCGTGCTGTACATCTCCATGACTCCTAACTACATCTACCTCCTTCTTGAAAATATTCAATGTTTTGCCCTCAACTGCGTTCCACGGCATGTCGGTCTGTAAGATGTTGTTTGATAGTGGTGAGTGGCAATGAGTTAGAACACACTTCCCACAGGTGGCTTGCTCATGCAGAGAGCGAATGATTTCTAACGGAAATTGGACAGGGACTCAAACAAAATAAACTCACAGGGTTACAGGGATTGAATGGAGAGTGGGACCGACTGGATTGCTCTGCAGAGAGCGCCAACACGGACTTGAAGGTTGAATGGCCTCATTCTCCCTTTTCTCCACACCCCCACTGCCCCAGTTTTCTGGTAAAGATTTATCCCTCAAAATCAGCAAAAACTACTTATCTTTTTACACATGTTTCCATGGGATCCTGCTGTGCCTAAATTGACCAATGTGCTTCCTACAGTACAACATTGACTACACTTAGGAGGAGAAAACAAGGGGTTCAATGATGTATCCCCAAGTC
The DNA here is from genome assembly GCF_037043375.1 of Chiloscyllium plagiosum. Lineage (NCBI taxonomy): Eukaryota > Metazoa > Chordata > Chondrichthyes > Orectolobiformes > Hemiscylliidae > Chiloscyllium > Chiloscyllium plagiosum. The sequence goes on along the minus strand of NW_028270155.1, from coordinate 6,054,739 downwards.
AAGCTGCTATCAAAGTGCAAGTTATTTTCTTTTTTCTGGGATTTAGGTGGATGAACGTTTTTAAATGACAGATTCAGAGAGGTGACATTTCCTGCACATTTGCATTATGGCGTACCTGACTCCTACAGACCATCTGTGCAGCTGACTGCACATCAGATGATGCAAGTCGGCACTGAAACCGCTCGAGAATGTAAACCACAAACAATGTCCTGACCTTGAACTACCCTGCTGGGTCAGTATCGAGATCTCCTCTGTAACAGTATGGTGGGTCTCCCTGCACCCTAGGGATTGCAGCAGATGACTACCATCACCTCCCAAGGGTAATTATGGATGGGCAATGAACGCTGGCCCAGCCAGCGATGTCCAGATCTGCTTGAATGAAGGCTTAGAAGCGCAAATGAGAAAGAAAATCAGTAAAATTGGCAATGTTGTCAGATTGTTTTGGGGAGAATCCCTGACCCCGTGACAGTAATATTCTACAAGGCAAGGCATACGGGTGCTGTGAAACTGCAATGTAGAATACTCAGACTTGGTGAATAAAGTACTCCCCTCACCTGTTAGGAGAAGCTTCCAGCCAAATGCAGTTTCAGGGTGGACTGGGAGGTGCCTGGAGACCAGTGCAGTGGAGGTGCGAGAGAGGGAGTTCTCCCAGAGCCATAACAACTGAAGGGTCTTGGGTGATCAGTCACAATCAACCAACCAATCCAGCAACCAACCAGTGTCCCTGTGGGAATGTCTCTGACCAGCTTCGGTATGTACCCATCCTTTTCCATGTCCACCCCCATTCTCAATCCTCAACCTTCACCCTTTCTCTCCCGACAGACCTTAGACTGTAGCTGCCTCACTTACCCCTCTCAAATTACAGAATCAAAGACCAACTGATGACAGTCCATGAGGCAAGCGCAGAAATTAATTCACAGCTTCTTTTCCCACAGGACCATCCATGACCTTAGAATGTACCAGAGCACCTTCCAAGCCAATCACCTTGCTATGGGAAGGAGGTTATTAAACTGGAAAAAGTGCAGAAGAAATTTACAAGGGTGTTGCCTGGACTCAAAGATCTGAGGTATAGAGAGAGGTTGGACAAGCGAGGACTTTTTTTTTCCCCAAAAGTGTAGGAGTCCGAGGAGGGACCTTACAGAAATGTATCATATCACGAGAGGGACTCAGTGTGAACGCACTCAGTCTTTTTCCCAGGGTTGGGGAATCAAGGACTAGAGTGTGTCAGTTTAAGATTAGAGGGGAAAGTATAAAAGGGAACCTGAGGGACAACATCTTTCTTCTTAGACAGAGCGCAGTACGCATATGGAATGAGCTGCTAGCGGAAATGGTTGAGCCAGGTAGATTAACATTTAAAAGGTATTTGGACAAATATTTGGATAGGAAAGGATTATAAGCTTTCCGCAAAGACCATTCCCTCCGTCAGATCCACACCCCCCCAACAACCCACCCTCCCATCCTGACACCCTCCCCTGCCACCGCAGGAATTGCAAAACCTGCACCCACACCTCCCCCCTCACCTTCATCCAAGGCCCCAAAGGAGCCTTCCACATCCACCAATGTCATTTATTATATCAGTTGCTCCCGATGAGGTCTCCTCTACATTGGGGAGACTGGACACCTTCTCGCAGAGCGCTTTAGGGAACATCTCTGGGACACCCGCACCAATCAACCTCACCGCCCTGTGGCCCAACATTTCAACTCCCCCTCCCACTCTGCCGAGGACATGCAGGTCCTGGGCCTCCTCCACCGCCGCTCCCTCACCACCCGACGTCTGGAGGAAGAACGCCTCATCTTCCGCCTCGGAACACTTCAACCCCAGGGCATCAATGTGGACTTCACCAGTTTCCTCATTTCCCCTTCACCCACCTTACCCCAGCTCCAACCTTCCAGCTCAGCACTGTCCTCATGACCTGTCCTACCTGCCTATCTTCCTTTCCACCTATCCACTCCACCCTCCTCTCTGACCTATCACCTTCGTCCCCACCTCCATCCACCTATTGTACTCTTGGCTACCTTCTCCCCAGCCCCACCCCCTCCCATTTACCTCTCCACCCCGAAGGCTCCCTGCCTTCATTCCTGATGAAGGGCTTTTGCCCGAAAAGTCGATTTTCCTGCTCCTCAGATGCTGCCTGACCTGCTGTGCCTTTCCAGCACCACTCTAATCTTGACTCTTATAAGGATATGGGCCAAGTGCAGGGAAATGGGGTTAGCGTGGGCGGACATTTTGGTCGGCATGGACCAGTTTAGGCCAAAGGGCCTGTCTCCATGCTGTAGGACTCTACCTCTACATGAAACAGTATTTTGTTGTTCGTCACTTTTGTAATGTATGAAACTTGCACAGCAAGATCCCACCAAAAGTGATGAATGTAATAAGGACCAGCTGAGTTGAACCTCACAAATTATGAGGGACATGGATAGGGTGAATAGCCAAAGTCTTTTCCCAGGGTAGGACAGTCCAAAACAAGGCAGCATAGGTTTAGGGTGAGAAATGGGAAAGATTTAAAAGGGATCTAAGAGGCCACTTTTTCCACGCAGAGGGTAATGCGTGCATGGAATAAGCTGCCAGAGGAAGTGGTGGAGGCTGGTACAATTACAGCATTCAAAAGGTACGTCGATGGATATATGAGGTGGAAGGGTTTAAGAGGGATATGGGCCAAATGCTGGCAAATAGGACGAGATTAATTTAGGATATCTGGTCAGCATGGATGAGTTGGACCAAAGGGTCTGTTTTCATGCTGTACATCTCTAAGATACAATATTTAGCATTAAAGGGATCAAACAAATATGAGGAGAAAATGGGAACAGGGGACAGAATTGGATGATTGGCCATGATCATACTGGTGGCAGAGCAGGCTGATACAGAGCTAAATGGCCGACCCCTGCTCCTATTGTCTATGTTTCTACAGTAATAGTGGACAGGATTGAGAGAGGAGTAACGAGACTGTCCTCCAGAAGTGAGGTAGCAATGGACACACACACACACAATACTCTCTTTCAACCACAAACTCTTCATCCTCACACCACAGGGGGAGGCCATTCAATCCATCAAGTCTGTGTTAACTCCTCACCCTTCCCCTGCAGCTTTGGTTCTCTTCAAGGCAGATTTTGGTTCAAAAGCCTCGATTGACCGTGCCTCCAGCATCCTCCTGGGCTCCGCAATCCAAACCCCACCCATTCAGTCGCAAAATATTTTGCCTCCAGTCACTTTTGGTTACCTTGCCAACATCCTCAAAAATTAGTTTTAATCCTTCCAATACTGGGAACAGATTCCCTTCAACTATTCGCTGTAGCCCCCTCATGATGTTCAGCAACTTTAACAAATCTGTTCAGAGGTTTCCCTTCTCAGAGAGGAGAAACTCCTACCATCTCGAAACCACAGCAGAAAAAAAATGCCAACCTCATGTCAATTGCCTTCATGGTATCCGGCCTCTCCATCTCTCGAGTCCCCTTCCGGCCCTATCACACACTCGGATCTCTGCACTCCTCCAATTCTGCTCTCTTGCACTTTCCAAATTTCCTTGCCTGCTGCACAGGTGATCAGATCCTAAATTCTGGAACTCCCTCCCTAAATCTCTCCACCTCTCTCTTGCTTCATTTGTGGGGCATGGTTGCTGATTGGGAACAGGCAATAAAACGCTGACCCAATTACCTCGAAGGTGATGGTAGTCATACACCTTCTCGAACTGCAGCAGTTCTCAGGGTGCAGGCACACACACACACACACACACACACAGCCTCTGACCTGCTCTGATCCAGTTCAGTTTCTGAACATCGCCCCCAATCTTGCCTCCATCAAGTCAGAAGTGGGAATGTCATTGATGAACAGCTGAAAATGGTTGGGTCTAGTGTTCCAATCTCTGAGCCAGATGTCCTGGGTTCAAGTTCCACCCACTCAGAACTCTTACAGTGCCGAAGGTCTGCAATGTCCCTCCAAAGAGCACCCCAGCCAGACCCACCCCACACATGGGGATTTTACTGTGGTTAGCTCACCGAGCCTGCATATCCCTGGACATTATGGAATATTCCTCATGGCCGATTCACCCTAACCTGCATATCTTTGAAACTGGAGCACCCAGAAGTAACCCACGCAGACACAGGGAGAACATGTGTGTAGTTTGTACATTCGCCCGAGGGTGGATTTGAACCCGGGTCCCTGGCGCTGATAGGCAGCAGTGCTAACCACTCAGCCACTGTGCTGCCAGTGTGTCATAACATCTCTGAACAGGCTGATTAGAAAATCTCCATCCTGAGGAATTCCTACACAGATGCCTTGGAGCTGAGAGGACTGATGTCCAACAACCACGACCATCTTCCAATGTGTCAGGTATGACTCTAACCAGCACAGAGTTTGCCCCCAATACCCATTGATTCCAGTTTTGCGAGGGATCCTTGATGCCACACTCTGTCAAATGCAGCCATAATGCCACACTCTGTCAAATGCTGTCCCTCTCCCCATCCCTCTGGAATTCAGCTGTTTTGTCCATGTTTGAATCAAGGCTGTAATGAGATCAGGGGCTAAGTGGCTCAGGGAACAGCTAGTTGTTGAGCATGATTTGTATAAATTAATGGTTATTAATGTTCATGTTACTTTGGCTCCACTTTTTCAATTCATGAGACAGAGTCAGTGGATGGAGATGATGAGTCCTGTTCTCTCTTTCAGAGAGAGAGGTATATCTGTCACAGCTCCCTAAGGTGCTAATCATTGCCCCTGACCAAGTGTGGTTGTACCTATTACTGTCATGAAATAAGCCTCCTTGTTATCCAAAAATATCACCTCCTCTGTGGATACTCCATGGTACTGCATCCTCCATCACAAATCACCAGTTCTGATGAAGGGTCACTGGACTCGAAGCAAATTCTGTTTTCTCTTCACAGATGCTGTCAGATCTACTGAGTTTCTCCAGCAATTTTGGTTTGTGTTCAAAGACAAAAGGTGGTTTTGGTTGCACCAATCTACCTCGAACAACCCTTACCCAATACTGCACACTGTTCGAGGCAGCAAATTAGAACATAGCTCAGAATAGGCCCTTCAGCCCTCGATGCTGCGTCAACCTGTGAACTAATCTAAGCCTGTCCTCCTATGCTATCCCATCATCATCTATGTGCTTATCCAAGGATTGTTTAAATGTCCTAATGTGGCTGAGTTAACCACATTGGCAGATAGGGCATTCCACATCCTTACCACTCACTGAGTAAAGAACCTGCCTCTGACATCTGTCTTAAGTCTATCACTCCTCAATTTTCAGCTATGCCCCCTCATAAAACCAACATCATCATCCTAGGAAAAAGATATTCACTGTCTACCCTATCTAACCCTCTGATCATCTTGTATGTCTCTATCAAATCCTCTCTTAGCTTCTTCTTTCCAATGAGAACAGACCCAAGTCTCTCAGCCTTTTCTCATAAGACCTTCCCTCCAGACCAGGCAACATCCTGGTAATCTCCTCTGCACCTTTTCCAATGCTTCCATATCCTCCCTGTAATGAGATGACCAGAACTGTACACAATATTCCAAGTGCGGCCGCACTAGTGTTTTGTATAGTTGCAGCACGACATTGCAGCTCCGAAACTCAATCAATGAAACCTAACACACATAACACTTCCGGCTGAATATTGCTGCAAATCCTTCAGCCTTATCCCAACACTGAAGTGTTGGACTCTTCCATCATTGAGAATGGGGATATTTATGAACACTCCTTCTCCAGCGAGTTGTTTAATTGTCTACCACCATTGATGACTGGGCGTGGCAGGACTGAAGAGCTTAGATCTAATCTGTTGGTTGTGAGATTGGTGACCTCAATCACATTTTGCTTATTCTGTTTGGCATGCAAGTAGTCCTGTTTGGTAGCTTCACCAGGTTGATTTTTAGTTATGCCTGTTGCTGTTCCTGGCACAGCCTCCGACACTCTCCATTGAGCCAAGATTAATCCCCTGGCTTGATGGTTACGGTTGGGTGGAGGATATGCCGGGCCTTGAGGTTGGAGTATATTCCTGCTGCTGCTTAAGTCTGCCCCATTCAGCTTGGTGGTACTGCAATACCATACAATGATGGGTATTCCTCAATACGAAGGTGGGACTTTGCCCTTATAAAAGCTGTGCTGTGGTCATTCTTACCAATACTGTCACGCACAAATGTATCTGTGACAGGTAGACTGGTGAACACGAGCTAAAGTAGGTTTCTCCATCGAGTTAGTTTTCCTGTCACCTGCTGCAGACCCAGCCTAGCTAAATATATTATACCCTTTAAGAGTTGACTGCTTCTTCAAATTATCCACATAACTGAAGTCTCTCAGTTCTGGGATCAGTCCCAGTCACTTTTATTTTGCACTCTCTAGTTCCTTAACATTGTTCCAAAAGTGTAGGGTCCAGGGCACAATATTCCAGTTGGGGATGAACCGAGCATTGGATAAAGTCTTGTGTATTATGCATATTAAAATCTCCTGTCAAACAATGTTCAGTAGCTCAGAGCCCGGAAACAAGGTCTGAGGAAGAATATATGGGCCTTAGATGTAGTATGGGCCTTAGATATATTGGCCTTAGATGTAGTACGATGTAGGTTTACAAGGATGATTACCTGAACTTCAAGGATTGTTGTAAGGAGAGATTATGCAAATTAGGCCTGTTTTCTCTCGAATTTAGAAGGTTAAGGGGTGATCTGATTAACAGAAAAAGACAGTAGATAAAGATGAACTATTCCCACTGGCTGGGATTCTCGAACTAGGGGGCAATGTCTGTGAATTAGGGCCAGACCATTCAGGAGCGATGTTAGGAAGCACTTCTACCCACAAAGGGAGGTAGTGGTTTGGAAATTTCTTCAACAAACACCAGCTGATGCTGGATCAATCTGAGGTAGATAATACCTTTGCTTAACAAAAATGTAAGGGATATGGGCCAAAGACAGGTACTATATATGGAGTCAGGCCACACATCAGCAAGGATCTCATTGATTGGTAGAACAGGCTCAAAGGGCTGAATGGCTTCCTCCTGTTCCCAATGGAATAAGTTATCAAACTCTCTCTGGAATGGCTTGGAGTCAAACTTTGTCTGAAAGCACTCTGAAGGGCCATTTCAACTACGTGAAAGGCATTAGATAAATGTAAGATGGTGTGATCCCCATGTGGTTCCTGACCGTAACCATGATTTTAATTCCCTCCTAACTGGTAGAAAGCTCAGAATGGGATCTGTCCCATTCCATTACCACCTGGATCTGGTTCCCCCACCCAATTCCAACACTGTCCTCCTTTATAACACAGCCTGGTCTCCCATGGCTGAGGCTCCTTCAACTCAGCAGCTCCCAGAAACGTCTTTTAGATTAGATTCCCTACAGTGTGGAAACAGGCCCTTCAGCCCAACAAGTCCACACCGACCCTCCAAAGAGTAACCTACCCAGACCCATTTCCCTCTGACTAATGTACCTAACACTGGGGCAATTTAGCATGGCCAATTCACCTGACCTGCACATCTTTGGACTGTGGGAGGAAACCCACGCAGACACAAGGAGAATGTGCAAACAGGAATCGAACATGGGTCCCTGGTGCTGCGGGTCAGCAGTGCTAACCACTGAGTCACCGTGCCACCCCTGCTTGCTGCTGCTGCTACTGGCTCAGCCAGGTTTCCCCTCCACCCCTCACACCCGGAGTTAAAATATCCTCAACACTTATCAAACCAAACCAACCGACTGGAACACCAGAGACCGGCAATAAATGCAGCTTCACTGAGGGGCGGGGTCACATACACACAAAATTTACCTACATAATACTGAGAATTGTCTCAATGAAACATTTCCCTCTCAGGAGAGTGGACACTGTTCCATATAAACTTTAGAACATAGAAGAAAACTTGCACTGAGACACACTCACTAGGAGAGATGTCGGCTCATTTTGAACAGAGCAGCAACATGACCTCCTGCTGGCTTCCCGTTTCTGGGTAACCAACAGCTTCATGTTGAACATTAATGAAACAACAAACAACCTGGCAGTCAGTGGCGCACAGAGTCCGCTCAAAAAGCCACAACACAAGGTCAATGGCTGCTGAGGGGCATGTCTCTCCCCAACACCATGACACACTCTCTCACGCACACACACACACGGCACAGTGCCTCTTTCAACAGACTCAGAACAATTTCTATGCCCCAGCTCTTGCCCAGCTCAGTTACACAGTGTGACCTGGCACTAATGTATGAGGCTAACTATAGATTAGAATCACACACTGTACAGGAGGCCATTCAACCCATCAGGTCTGTACCAGCTCCTTGAAACTGTAATCCAAACAAACACAACCTCCTCTGCTCTGCCCATTCAACTCGACAAACATCTCCCCTTCAATCCAGATCTCATACGAATCAGCAGCAGGCCATTCGGCCCTTTGGTGGATTGGAATGTGGCCACAACTTCATATCCCTGCCTACACCTGAAACTCTCGATTCTTGACTAACAATGGAGCCCATCTAAGTCTTTTCTTAAAAATATTAAGGCACTCTGCCTTCCCTGCTCCATAAGTTCCTGCGGTGGCAGGGGAAAGTGCCAGGATGGGAGGGTGGGTCGTAGGGGGGGCGTGGACCTGACCAGGTAGTCACGGAGGGAACGGTCTTTGCGGAAGGCAGCGAGGGGTGGGGAGGGAAATATATCCCTGGTGGTGGGGTCTGTTTGGAGGTGGCAGAAATGTCGGCGGATGATTTGGTTTATGCGAAGGTTGATAGGGTGGAAGGTGAGCACCAGGAGACCCAACCCCTCCAACCGCAACAAGGACAGAACGCCCCTGGTGCTCACCTTCCACCCTACCAACCTTCGCATAAACCAAATCATCCGCCGACATTTCCGCCACCTCCAGGGATATATTTCCCTCCCCACCTTCCGCAAAGACCGTTCCCTCCGTGACTACCTGGTCAGGTCCACGCCCCCCTACGACCCACCCTCCCATCCTGGCACCTTCCCCTGCCACCGCAGGAACTGTAAAACCTGCGCCCACACCACCTCCCTCACCTCTATCCAAGGCCCCAAAGGAGCTTTCCACATCCATCAAAGTTTTACCTGCACATCCACTAATATCATCTATTGTATCCGTTGCTCCCGATGCGGTCTCCTCTACATTGGGGAGACTGGGCGCCTCCTAGCAGAGCGCTTTAGGGAACATCTCCGAGTCACCCGCACCAATCAACCAAATCGCCCAGTGGCTCAACATTTCAACTCCCCCTCCCACTCTGCCGAGGATATGGAGGTGCTGGGCCTCCTCCACCACCCCTCCCTCACCACCAGACGCCTGGAGGAAGAACGCCTCATCTTCCGCCTCGGAACACTTCAACCCCAGGGCATCAATGTGGATTTCAACAGTTTCCTCATTTCCCCTTCCCCCACCTCATCCTAGCTTCTAACCTCCAGCAACTCGATCCCCTGACCTGTCCGGACTTGTCCGACCTGCCCAGCTCCTTTTCCACCTATCCACTCCACCCTCTCCTCCCTGACCTATCACCTTCATCTCCTTCCCCACTGACCTATTGTACTCTATGCCACTCTCTCCCCACCCCCACCCTCCTCTAGCTTATCTCTCCACGCTTCAGGCTCTCTGCCTTTAGTCCTGATGAAGGGCTTTTGCCCGAAACGTCGATTTTGTCTGTCCTCAGATGCTGCCTGAATTGCTGTGCTCTTCCAGCACCACTGATCCAGAATCTGGTTTCCAGCATCTGCAGTCATTGTTTTTACCTTCCCTGCTCCATTTAGAGAGTGTTTCACGGACTCAACCCTATGGGAAATAAAACTCTCATATCTCCACCCGAAGTGGAAGACCTTTTTATTTTAAACAATCCTGCATTCCCTCATTCTAATCTCTCTCTCTCTCTCTCTCTCTCTCTCTCAATGAAGAGCATGCCCTCACCATTCACACTGTCCAAGCCCTAAGATCTTTCAGAAGATTATGTTCTATGTTCTATGTTCTATTACCAGTCATGCTTCAAAACCTCCCCAGCCTGTTCAACCCTTCCCCAAGACTATCCCCCAAGACAGAGATCAGTCAAGTGAACTTTCTCTGAACTGCTTTATTGATCTTCGATAAATGAGATTAAAATTATACAGGTCATTCTGAGATAACGCCTATTTCTTCAACACAAATTCACTGTAACACAAGTGATGAATTGGGGATGCTGTTTCTCCAGCAAAAACTTTTAAAACATAAGTTTAAAAATCACAACACCAGATTATAGTCCTAGAGGTTTATTGGGAAGCAGTAGCTTGTGAAGTACTGCATTACATTTCCTTCATATGTAAATTCCAGAACATTTTTAAAAGTTACATTCTCAAAATAGGCGTCTTCTCAGCTCAGATAATGCATTGAAGGTGTGAAGTTAAAGTCTGTCTGTGTCCCAATGTTAGGTTAGACTGAGAAGACACCTATTGTTAAACAGATGGGACACTTAACAAACAATCAAGGTATTTTTCAATGTATAATTTCAGTAAACTTTTGCTATAAATTCTGTGTCTTACAACTGTGTACTCACAGCCATCTGATGAAGAAGCAGCACTCCGAAAGCTAGTTTTTCCAATTAAATCTGTTGGACTATAACCTGGTGTTGTGAGATTTTTAACTATTGTTAAAAGCTACCTTGAGAATGTAACTGGGATTTATATATGAAGGAACTGAAATGAACATGGTCATTCTAAAAGATGAAAGACTTCAGATAAATTTGTTTAATATTACATTCCACGACACTGCAATCCTGTTGCTATAAATTCTGTGTCTTGTGATTCTGCTCCACAACCACCTGATGAAGGAGCAGCGCTCTGAAAGCTAGTGCTTCCAAATAAACCTGTTGGACTGTAACCTGGTGTTGTGTGATTTTTAACTTTGTACACCCTAGTCCAACATTGGCATATCCACATTTTAAATGTATGTTGGCTGTAATGAGATTTCTTCTATAACATGAGGTTACACAAGAACACAACCATCGCATTATAGAAGAATTACCTGTATTCCATATTCCAGATGTAGTTCACCAACTCTTCACATCTATAGCAAGACTCTCCGGCTTCTAAGTTCCATTCCCCTTGCTATTAACATTTGTATCCATTTGCCTTACTAATTATTTGTTTCATTTGCATACTAACCTTTTGAGATTACTGTACCAGGACATCTGGATCCTTCTGCATTTAATTAACGTTCTGCTTTTTAGTCTTTGTGGCAAAGTGGGCAAGTTCATGAATTCCCACATTGTACTCCATTTGCCAAATTCTTTCCCACTCACTGACCCTAACTATATCCCATTACTGATTCGTCTTCACAAACTTTGCAAACATAGCATTCACCCCTTTGTTCAAGTCACTGCTATCACCACCCACTGCTGTTATTTGTGGTGGGAAGGCAGGTGGGGAGATAGAGACGGTCACATATCTCCTTCTGGAATGTGCCTTTGTATTGTAATGAATGGAATTGAATTGAATTGACTGTCACGTGTACCGAGGCACAGTGAAAAGCTTTGTCTTGTGAGCAATACAGACAGATCACAGAGTTAAGTAGCATAGATAAGTAGATAATTAGTAAACAGCAGCAAAAACAAAAAAACCACAGGTACAGGTGAATGTTAAGAGTTTGTGATTCTGGATTAGTGGTGCTGGAAGAGCACAGCAGTTCAGGCAGCATCCAACAATTTCGCTGCTCTTTGGATGCTGCCTGAACAGCTGTGCTCTTCCAGCAGCACTAATCCAGAATCTGGTTTCCAGCATCTGCAGTCATTGTTTTTACCTCGTTAAGAGTTTGTGAGTCCATTCAGTATCCTAACAACAGGCGGATAGAAACTGTTTTGAAACAGACTGGTGTGTGTTCAGGCTTCTGTACCTTCTCCCCGATGGTAGAGGTTGTCAAAAAACATTGCCAGGGTGGGATGGATCTTTGAGAATGCTGGTGGCCTTTCCATGACAGCGGGGCCTGGTAGATGGATTCTATAGATGGGAGGTTGGCCTTTGTGATTGTCCAGGCTGAGTTCACCACTCTCTGTAACCGTCTCCGATCTTGAATGGTACAGTTGCCATACCAGGTAGTGATACATCCAGACAGAATGCTCTCAATGGCGCACCTATAAAAGTTGGCGACGGTATTCACCATCGTGCCAAATTTCCCCAGCTGCCTGAGGAAGAAGAGACGTTGTTGTAGGAGTGGGAGTGGGCAATTCTGCCCTGCGAGCCCTCTCTGCCATTTAACATCATTGTTGATCTGATCTTATCTTCACCCACGACCTCAAAACGTTTCATTATTTTGCTCTGCGCTCATTGACAGATCCTCTCTTTTCTCCCCTCCCCACTTTCTCGTTTGCTCAAAAGCAGATTACATATTTATTGTTCCTGTTTTAAGAATAGAAACAGAAAATAGGAACAGAAGTAGGCCATTCGGCACCCCGGGCCTGTCGATATGATCATAACTGACCTCAGTGCTCTGCTCCCACTTTCTCCCCATACCCTTTGATTCCTTCAGCCCTAAGAACCATACCAAACTCCTCCTTGAAAACATGCAAAATGTTTTGGTCTCAACACTTTCTGTGACAAAATATTTCACAGGCTCCCCACTCTCTGGGTGAAGAAATTTCTCCCCTTCTGGGTCCTAAATGGCCCACCCTATATCCTTCAACTGTGACTCCTGGTCATTGAATGATCAGACCTTAATGTTAGCTCAGTTTCTCTTTCTACAGACTTTGCCCAACTTGCTGAATATTTTCAGCATTTTATGTTTTCATTTCTAGCTCAAAACTACTTTGCTGCCCTCTGCAAGGAATAAAAATCCAATGAAGTTTCATTAATATAGCAGCTGTAATGCACAAAAGCAATCCAAAGCACTTCAAATTGGCCATCTTATACCATGTGACTAAATACAAACGTACAAATTCAGATAGAAATAGGCCACTCAGCCCCTCTAACAGCTGATCGGATTGCTCCAAGTTCAAGAGCTTCAAATTCCTCACAGTAAATATCACCAACAATCTGCCCTGGTCCATCTACGTCGATACTATGGTCAAGAAAGCACGCCAATGCCTCTATTTCCTCAGGAGGCTAAGGAAATTGGTAAGAGTCATTGGGGTCATGTCCAAGTTTTATAGATACAGCACAGGATGCATCAGGAAAACCAGCTGCTCTGCCCCAGGTCTGCAAGAAATTACAGATAGTTGTGAACACAGCCCAGTGCATCAGGAAAACAGCCTCCGATCCACTGACTCAGTCTACACTTCCTGCTGCTGAAGAAAGCAGTCAACTTCAAAGACCCCTCCCACTCCGTTTATACTCTCTTCCACCGTCTTCCATCAGAAAGATATAAAAGCTTGAAAACACGCACTAGCACATTCAGAAACAGAGTGGTACATTGGCGAGACAAAATCAATGCTAAAACAACAGATAAATGGACACCGCGCAGCAATCGCCAGGCTGGAATGTTCCCTCCCTGTCAGGGAATACTTCAGCGGTCCAGGACATTCGGCCTCTGATCTTCAGTAACCATCCACCAAGGCAGACTTCGGAATATGCAAAAACTCAGAGTGGGCGAGCAGCTGCTGATAGCCAAGTTTGGTATCTGTGAGGATGGCCTCAACTGGCACCTTTGGTTCATGTCACACTACGGGCGACTCACTACACTATACACTCTCACACACACATACACGCACATTTATATACTCACGCAGACCCTCTCTTATACACACGCTCTCTCTCAGACACACATACACCCCAAGGGGGACACACATGCAAACACTCTCTCTCTCTCTCTCTCCCTCACATGCATGCACATACACACACACACACACACACACACACGTGCGTAAAACTATGGGGTAAATCTGCACTTGTAGAATTTGTATTTGCAGATACATTCTATTTTGTTCAAAAAGCAGACAATCTGCAGGCAGTCAGTCAATCTTTATAATATTTTATAAATTCCTACTTTGGAAATAGAATCAGTCTGACTCAAAATTGGGATATAGGCAGACACTAACCTCACACCTGTAATACATGCCTGAGCTGAAATGTCACTTTTTTTAATAAAACCTTGAGTTATCTCGAAAATGTGTTTTGAAAGAACATATTAATGAACCAAAACCTGCAATCCATTCTAAGAGATGAAAGACTTAATAGCAATCTAGGTTTGCCTAATTTATCGCTCCAGTTGCATGACACTGATTTTTTGCTCTAAATTCTGTGTCGTATGATCCTATTCCACAGCTACCTGATGAAGGAGCAGTGCTCCAAAAGCCAGTGCTTCCAAATAAACCTGTTGGACTATAACTTGCTTTGTGATTTTTAAATCAGACTTATGAATAGACCTCTCATACATTAGAGTTGATCTTTCTCTGCACCTTCTCTGTAGCTGTAACACTATATTCTGCATTCTGTTTTATTATCCTCGTGTACTTAGGAAGGGTACGATTTGTCTGGATAGCACGCAAAACAACACTTTTCACTTTATCTCGGTGCATGTGACGATACGAGATCAAATCAAATCCTTATTCCTACCTGCCCCGGATATCTCTTCATTCTTGGCTTTTGACTCTTCTCTCCACCTTGGCCTTGAAAACATTTTAAAAACTCTGCTTCCGTCATCTTTTCAGGAAGATTAAGAAAAGATTCACAAGGATGTTGCCAGGGTTGGAGGATTTGAGCTATAAGGAGAGGCTGAACAGGCTGGGGCTGTTTTACCTGGAGCGTCGGAGGCTGAGGGGTGACCTTATAGAGGTTTACAAAATTATGAGGGGCATGGATAGGATAAAGAGGCAAAGTCTTTTCCCTGGGGTTGGGAATCCAGAACTAGAGGGCATAGGTTTAGGGTGAGAGGGGAAAGATATAAAAGAGACCTACGGGGCAACATTTTCACACAGAGGGTGGTACGTGTATGGAATGAGCTGCCAGAGGATGTGGTGGAGGCTGGTACAATTGCAACATTTAAGAGGCATTTGGATGGTATATGAACAGGAAGGGTTTGGAGGGATATGGACTGGATGCTGGCATGTGGGACTAGATTGGGTTGGGATATCTGGGCAGCATGGACGGGTTGGACCAAAGGGTCTGTTTCCATGCTGTACATTTCTAGGACTTGCGACCCTCTCGGTAAACATTTCTCATCTCGGTCTTAAAATGGGTGACCTGTAATTTTGAAACAGAGACCCCCGCTCCACATTATGAAGGGTTTCAGGAGATGGTTGGTGACAGATTATTTCCCATTTACTGACCTCAATATGTCCTCAAGAAGGGGGCTTCACACGTTTGATTCAAGCCATGTCCACAGACAGCTAAGAGTTAGCTGCACTGCTGTGGGTCTGAAGTTATACGACAGATCCTGATTGAGCAAGGACAGCAGACTGCATTCCCGAAAGGACATCAGTGAACCAATGGACTTAATATCAATCTCAGCTTCATGGCCAATTCCACTGAGGCCATCCTTGCACTTCTGAGATTCTCTGTTAAAACTCAACTCAATGTTTGCTCACAAAGAACACAGAACCACCAATAAATTGTAAAAAAAGTTTTTACATTCAAGAGTTTAAATAAACTGGAACAAAGTACTTCAAGAATACAGGGGAGAGCAGAGTAATCAAATATAAAGGCCTAAATACCTTGTGCTCAGCTCAAATTCATCTATTAAGCAATAACAGAAAGTATTGCAAAGCTACAGGATTGATAACACATTCAAGAACAAAGAACACAGGAACAGGCCCTTCAGCACCAACATGAGGTTTTGAAATAAAAACCATTTCACCTCCACATAGTCCGTATCCCTCTATTCGCTGCCTATTCATGTACCTGACAGGATGCCTCTTAAATATTGCTATCGTATGCACCTCCATCGGCAGCACATTCCAAGCACTTACTACCCTCTGTAAAAATTCTCACATCTCCTTTACTTTAAACCCATGTCCCCTAGCAATTGACATTTCTGGGATAAAACTCCAACTATCCATTCCATCCAGGCCTCTTATAACGTTATAAACATTTATCAAGTCATCCCTAGTCCTTCAACATTCAAATGAAAACAAACCAAGTTTGTCCAATCTCTCCTCAGAGCTAATACCCTCCAAACCGGGCAACATTCTGGTAAACCATTTGTGTGTGCTCTATGTTCTATACTCTCTCCAAAGCCTCCATGTCCTTCTGGTAGTGAGGTACTGCTCCACGGATGCTGCCTGAACTGCTGTGCTTTTCCAGCACCACTCTAATCTAGAGACTCTGGCAGTGAGGTAACCAGACTGCATAGAATTTTCCAAACGTGGCCAAGCTAAAATTCTGTACAGCTGCAACATGACTTGCTAATTTTTATAGTCTGTGCACCGACCAATGAAGGGAAGTATGTCATGTCTTCTTGACCAGCTTATCCACTTGTGTTGCCAAATTCAGGGAACTGTGTACCTCAATCCCTCTCTTTGTTAATGCTATTAAGTGTTCTGTCAGTTATTGTATACTTCCTTCCTGCTCTAGATCTTCCAAAAGCATCACCTCACATTTGTTCAGATTAAATTCCATTTGCCACTTCCCCGCCCAAGTCTCCAGTCTATCTATATCCTGCTGTATCCGCAGCTCCCCCAGTCTTGGGTGTCGTATATAAATTGATCAATCAGGCCATTTACAATCTCCTCCAAACCATTTATGTGTATTGCAATCAACAGAACTGAGGACTGATCCCTGCAGAACAACACTGATCACAGATCTCCAGTTGGAAAAACACCCTTCCACCATTACACAGTCTTCTATAACTAAGCCAGTTCTCTTGTCCACCTTACAAGCTCACCACAGATCTTGCGTGACCTTAAAAAAGGTGTGCGCTGCCTTAATCAACCGGTAGGTCACTTGCCTCCACATTAGGGGTTTCAGTCCAATGCACTACTGAGGGAGCATTACATTAGCAAAAATGCCAACTACTTGGTTTGGTGGGGTTAAAGGAAACAAGGGCACTCCCCTGGGGCTTTGGCTCATATTCTCTCTCATTCCCCCAGTAAGTGCCTTTAATTTTCTTCCAATTTTTGCACTGTTTATGCGATAGTGATATTCCTCAGGACCTCAAAACAAATTCTCACCATTTGTAGGTGTCAGTTCATGACTGAACTCCCACCGAAGGTTTTAAGAAAGATGTGCATTTATATTAGGACTTTCAGAATCTCTTAAAGCATTTCAAAGCCAGTTATGTAACTGTGAAGTGTAATCACTGCTGTGATGTCAGAAACAGGGCAATAAATCAATGCTCAGCAAACAAACAATCAAGTCATAATAACGAGTAATAATTATTACTTCGGAAAGTGATATTGGCCAACAGGTGAGGATTGGTGCCAGGAGACTACTTTAACCCCATTCTTCAAGGCTATAAGACTTGCATTTACGTAGCACCTTTCAAGGCAAAAGGGTGCCAAAATCTGCTTTCCAGCCAAAGAATAATTGTGAAGTAGACTCCAATGACTGCTCAGGAAAATCACACAAATAGCATCACAATAAGGATGACTCAATCTAGTTTAGTGATGTTGATGAAGAGATAAATATTAAATCAAAATCACTGAGACACCCCCCAAACTTCTTCAAAATGTCAGGCGGGGGCCACACAGAGAGAGAGAGACAGACAGACACACAAGCAGAGAGGGGCAGAGAGAGAGAGGGACAGCAAGAAAGAGAAACACACACACACACACACACACACACACAGGGAGAGAGGCACACAGAGAGAGTGAGAGAGAGACAGACAGACGCACAGAGAGACAGACAGACGCCGAGATGACACAGGTAGCAGGTGCCACAGATATTCAAGCTTCAAGTGAAATCTGGATGACTCAGACTGTCAATATGACAATGAATTAAACTATCTCAGAGGGCAGGCCATTAGAAGGGGGGCTTACAATTTGTAATGCACTTAAAAAGGGAGACTACGCTGAGCTATATTTAGAGCAAGTGCTAAAATGTCAGTCAGAGGATTTAATTATGTATTATCCCTGCACATTTAACCAACTCAGCATCTACACTGTGCCTTCTACATATACACCTCAAAAGCAACGCTGGGAAATTGCTCATTCAAGCAGAAAGACACGGCTGAGACTGGTCTCAGTGGGATTTCCTCATTAACTGAAAACTAAATCACATTGTCAGATATTTCAAAAACAACAAAAAAAGAAAATCACACCAATTACTGACAAACAACAATAAAACAGAGACCAGACACGCTGCGAATCAACCCGCTGAGACAGAAACTCTGCACCCTGGTTCCAATACAGTCCAGGTTTCCATAGCAACACAGTTTAGGAAAAGGGTGCAGGTTGGACTGTGCCTGACCTTGGAGAAACACGTGCATTTCTATAGCACCTTTTATCCCCACAGCTGTGCAAAACATTTCGCAGAAAATAAAAGGCCAGTTTTGAAACATAATTGTCAATGTAGATAGTACATAGCAACTCCCAGAAACAGTAACGTGATAACAACTTAATCATCTGTTTCTGTGATATCGATTAAGAAGTTATTTCCTTTATCATGCAGTTTGGTGTTACATGACGAGTTTAGGTTCAGGATTGACTGATTGAGGAAAAGGTAAAGTCAGGAACTGTATTCAGGCATAGACTTCAAAGTAACTGTTATCCTTCACTGGGGTAATGCAATGGAAATCACACCCTGCTATTTCCAGAGTCATCACAAAAGGTTCGATAAAAGGTACATGGAACTCCCCAATGTAGCTGTCTTTCCAACCCAGGTTGACAGAGGGCACAGTCCAGGTTTCTGTACTTTATAGGCATCACTATGTGCTACAGATAAATAGATTCTAGATACAGATAAACAACATGAACCTTCAATGATTAGATTACTTACTTAGTGTGGAAACAGGCCCTTCGGCCCAACAAGTCCACACCAACCCATTCCCCTACATCTAACACTACGGGCAATTTAGCGTGGCCAATTCACCTGACCTGCACATCTTTGGACTATGGGAGGAAACCGGAGCACCCGGAGGAAACCCACACAGACACGGGGAGAATGTGCAAACTCCACACAGACAGTTGCCTGAGGCGGGAATTGAACCCGGGTCTCTGGTACTGTGAGGCAGCAGTGCTAACTCTAACCCAATTCTGAAACACCCCCCCACATACAGACAGACCAATAAGAAACATGGGTGTCATGGGCAGAGGGAAAGAGCGGGACGGCATTTCAGTTCTCTCTGTCCGTCCATAGGTTTACAGAGATGAGTCTTCTGCTGAAAATGTGTTGCTGGAAAAGCGCAGCAGGTCAGGCAGCATCCAAGGAACAAGAGAATCGACGTTTCGGGCATAAGCCCTTCTTCAGGAAAAGAATGCTGCTTCTCAATATTCCTTATCCTCTCACTTATTTGCAAGAGACACAGAGTGACTGGTTTATACACGAAGGTCCCAGACTTATTAAAAGTCACACTTTAGTGACTGAAGAAGAGGGGTCTTATGGTGCAGTGGTACAGTCCCTACCTCTAGGACAGGAAGCCTAAGTTCAAGTTCCAGTTGCAGCACACTAGTGGTATATCATAACTTTTCTGAAGAGGTGGATTAAAAAGATCTACAGCAACTGCTGAGGTAAATAACGTGGCTACATTCAGGCTGGAGGTGCCTTTTCATTGTGCAGCAGAAACAGCTTCCTCCGGTCTGGGGGGGGTCGATGGTTTCTGACCCAAACGTTCACACCCACAAGCTGTTCAGCTCCCGTGAGCCAATCACATAACTGTTGGTAGGCAAGAGACCTTCGTCTTCGCTAATTGGCCACAGGTTCCTGATCCATCGACTAATCAGCTACTGGTTTCCAGGCAAAGCCCAATTTGTACATAGCCCTTGGCTCTGGCTCTTCGATAATGAGAACTCGCCCACTGCCTGAACAAGCAGCTGTGTAAACAGCACTTACAATGAGGGTCAGGTGACTTGCTTTTGAAAACATTTTGCAATTCTTCACCAATCCTTGTTTTTCAAACCAGTTCTTTTCCAATTTCAAATCAAAAAGATAAAGAAAGGATCTTAAAGATCCAATAGGCCGAATGGCTTTGTTCCACTCTGTAGGGATTTGATGATTCTATGACCTCATTCAGAAGTTATCAAACTCCGCCTACTCTGTACTATTGATACTCTGTGGCATGCCATTCAGTGACAGCACTGCAAGGTTGTGCCAAGGTTCTGCAGTTATCACAGACACTGGAAACAGGAGAGAGCACAAGAGAGAACTTCCATGACCTGTCTCAACTAGGGACCTTTAACAGCCACTAGGGTCAAAGCAAAGGGAGCCTGGGTTTGGTGTCTTCATGTGAAAGAGAGCACTCCCCTCCATGCTGCAGTGAGAATCTCAGTCTGGGATCAGGGCTGCAGGCTTTGGAATGAGATTTGAATGGACCATCTTCTGTCCCCGGGCTGACAACACCCTGAAAGAGGAAGGCGTTACAAACGGTGACACGGATTATATAAGTAAAGACTGAAGTAGGCACTGGGAACAGAGGCAGAAACCAGTCAATCATTCTCCAGATGGCTCTATCAGAAATTAGCTCACACTGAATTGTGCCCAGTGCAACATGTACACAGTCAGAATGAAAATTGTGACAAAACACCAAATTTGGAAGTGACAATTTGTACAGAAGTGGGGTGGGTCAAGGCGGAAATGTAAAATTAAACTAAAATAAAACAAAGGACTGTGAATGCTGGAGAAACACAGCAGGTCTGAATCCATTGACCCTCCTTCAGAACTGATAGTAGCTAGGAAAAGGTGGTATTACATGAAGACAAGGGATGGGTGGGGGAGGAGTAAGTGAAAATAGGAGTGAGGGAAAAAGAGAGTGTGCACGCGAGAGAAGTAGATAGGCAGGCAGACAGACAAAAAGGACAAAAGCATGATAAGGGCTATTTTCAACACAGGCCGAAAGTGAGGACTGCAGATGCTAGACATTAGAGTCAAGATTAGAATGGTGCTGGAAAAGCACAGCAGGTCAGGCAGCATCCGAGGAGCAGGAGAATCAACATTTCAGGCAGGACCCCTTTATCAGGAATGTGCATTTCCAGCACCATTCTAATCTTGACTATTTTCAGCATAGTCTACATTTTCGCTAATCTCTGGTCCCCATTACTGGCTTTTCTCAGCCTCTCATCATCTAACCTTTTGTCTGCCGAATAGACTTGCTGTCCCTCTCTGAGCTCTATCTCTACCTGCTCAGTCTTCAGCACATACACCAACCTTCTCTTACACTGCTAATCAGCTCTGAAGGAAGACATAAAATATTAACTCTGTTTCTCTCCCCACAGACACTGCCAGAGCCTGCTGAGCACCTCCACCAGCCTCTGTTTATAGAGAGTCAGAGATATATAGCACAGAAACAGACCCTTTGGTCTAACCCGTCCATGCCGACCAGATATCCCAACACAAATCTAGTCCCACCTGCCAGCACCCGGCCCATATCCCTTCAAACCCTTCCTATTCATATACCCATCCAAATGCCTCTTAAATGTTGCAATTGTACCAGCCTCCACCACATCCTGTGGCAGCTCATTCCATACACATACCACCCTCTGTGTGAAAATGTTGCCCCATAGGTCTCTTTTATATCTTTCCCTTCTCACCCTAAACCTATGCCCTCTAGTTCTGGACTCCTCCACCCCAGGGAAAAGACTTTGCCTCTTTACCCTATCCATGCCCCATATAATTTTGTAAACCTCTATAAGGTCACGCCTCAGCCTCCGACGCTTCAGGGAAAACAGCCCCAGCCCGTTCAGCCTCTCCCCATAGCTCAAATCCTCCAACCCTGGCAACATCCTTGTAAATCTTTTCTGAACCCTTTCAGGTTTCACAACATCTTTCCAATAGGAAGGAGAACAGAATTGCACACAATATTCCAACAGTGGCCTAACCAATGTCCTGTACAGTCGCAACACGACCTCTCAACTCCTGTACTCAATACTCTGACCAACAAAAGAAAGCATACCAAACACCTACTTCACTATTCTATTTACCTGCGAATCCACATTCAAGGAGTTATGAACCTGCACTCCAAGGTCTCTTTGTTCAGCAACACTCCCTAGGACCTTACCATTCAGTGTATAAGTCCTGCTAAGATTTCCTTTCCCAAAATGCAGCACCTTGCATTTATCTGAATTAAACACCATCTGCCACTTCTCAGCCCATTGGCCCATCTGGTCAAGATCCTGTTGTAATCTGAGGTAACCCTCTTAGCTGTCCACTACACCTCCAATTTTGGTGTCATCTGCAAACTTACTAACTGTACCTCTTATGCTCGCATCCAAATCATTTATGTAAATGACAAAAAAGTAGAGGACCCAGCACCAATCCTTGTGGCACTCCACTGGTCACAGGCCTCCAGTCTGAAAAACTACCCTCCACCACCACTTGTCTTTCCAAATACATGTACATCCTGTCCCTCAGGATTCCCTCCAACAACTTGCCCACCACTGACAACAGGCTCACTGGTCTATAGTTCCCTGGCTTGGGAGTTGTCTTGTACACACATAACAAATTCCTCTCCATCTAAACCCTTTACACTATGGCAGTCCCAATCGATGTTTGGAAAGTTAAAATCCCCTACCATAACCACCCTATTTTTCTTACAGATAGCTGAGATCTCCTTACAAGTTTGTTTCTCAATTTCCCTCTGACTATTAGGAGGTCTATAATACAATCCCAATAGGGTGATCATCCCTTTCTTATTTCTCAGTTCCACCCAAATAACTTCCCTGGATGTATTTCCGGGAATATCCTCCCTCAGTACAGCTGTAATGCTATCCCTTATCAAAAATGCCACCCCACACCCCCTCCTCTCTTGCCTCCCTTTCTATCCTTCCTGTAGCATTTGTATCCTGGAACATTCAGCTGCCAGTCCTGCCCATCCCTGAGCCATGTTTCCGTAATTGCTATGATATCCCAGTCCCATGTTCCTAACTATGCCCTGAGTTCATCTGCCTTCCCTGTTAGGCCCCTTGCATTGAAATAAATGCAGTTTAATTTATTAGTCCTACCTTGTCCCTGCCTGCCCTGACTGTTTGACTCGCTTCTGTTCTCAACTGTATCCCCCCTACTAGTTTAAATCCTCCTGAGCAGCTCTAGCAAATCTCCCTGCCAGTATATTAGTCTCCTTGCAATTTAGGTGCAATCCATCCTTCTTGTATAGGTCACTTCTATCCCAAAAGAGATTATAATGATCCAAAAATGTGAATCCTTCTCCCATACACCAGCTCCTGAGCCATGCATTCATCTGCTCTATCCTCCTATTCCTGCCCTCACTAGCCCGTAGCACTGGGAGTAAACCAGATATTACTACCCTTGAGGACCTCCTTTTTAAATTCCTGCCTAACTCTCTGATCTCCCTTCAGAGTCTCAACCTTTTCCCTTCCAATGTCGTTGGTTCCAATGTGTACAATGACCTCTTGCTGGCCCCTCTCCCCCGTGAGAACATTCTGCACCCTCTCTGAGACATCCTTGATCATGGCACCAGGGAAACAACACACCATTCTGCTTTTTCTCTGCTGGCCACAGAAACATCTGTCTGTACCTCGAACTAGAGAATCCCCTCACACAATTGATCTCTTGGAACCCGATGTACCCCTCGTTGCATTAGAGCCAGTCTCAATACCAGAAACTTGGCTGTTCGTGCTACGTTCCCCTGAGAATCCATCACCCCCTACATTTTCAAAAACAGCATACTTGTTTGAAATGGGTATAGCCACAGAAGACTCCTGCACTAGCTGCTTACCTCTCTTACCCTTCCTGAAGTTAACCCATCTATGTGACTGTATCTGAGACTTTCCCCCTTCCTATAACTACCACTCATCACGTACTGTTGCTGTTGCAAATTGCTCATCGCTTCTAACTGTCTCTCCAACCGATCCACTTGATCTGACAGGATTTGCAGCCAACAGCATTTATTGTAGATATAATCCACAATAACCGTTAAACTCTCTTTAAACTCCCACATCTGACAAGTCACCTCAAGTGAAGTCAATTCTCCCGAAGAATGCTTCTCAAAATAAAAAAGGAAGCAGCAGTGGGGGGGGGAAGTTTACCAGGAAGTTCGATATAAACCGAGTGTCCAGCTCAGAGGACAATTAACAACCAGTCACATCACCCAGGCCTGAGGTCACATTTAGATCAGAATCAGGTGAATGACAGGAGATTCCCTTCCCTAAAAACAGGACAGTTAACAAAACATCAGGTCAACCAACAGCTTCCTTCCCACTTTTTATTGATACCAGCATTTTTTTTTAAAAAGGTACCAGCGCCTGTTCCTATAACAAAGCTGCATTAAAACTCTTCTCCTTGTGCTCAGACCCCTTCATGGTCTGACCCTCCCTATCTGTAAACTCCTTCAGCCCCACAACCCTCCAAGATAGCAATTCACCACCAGGATACACGCGCACCAACTGGCCACCAAAAGACATGACCAACTATCACTAGTACCCTGACACACAGCCAATGAGGGACACCCGTTCAACTGGAACAACACATCCATCCTGGGACAGGCTCAACAAGGACATGCACAGGAATTCCTAGAGGCCTGGCATTCAAACCGGAACTCCATCAACAAACACATCGATTTGGACCCCATTTACCAACCTCTCAGAAACAGAACCAGAAATGCTATCACCCTCCACAAACAGACCAACACACACAGATAGCAAACGGGACTGTACACCAGCACTTCAACAGAGGCTCACTGATGATGTTACCTAGCATGGGGACAAAATGTCTGAGAACAAACCTTCCAGCTCAGCGAGCAAACTTACAACCTGAACCCCAGCCCTCCTCCAATTCCTGGGCACTTCCATATCCCCAGTCAGGATCGCTCCACTGTCAGAGTGGATGCCACAGGGCTGGAGCTCCGGAATTCCTTGCCAATGCCCGTCTTTTTCAATTGCCTCCTTTAAGCACCCAACTTTTCAACACCTCTCCCCCTCCCCCATTAATGCCTCTTTGTCTTTGACCACCTGGTAATGAAATCCAAACCTCTTAATTGTGAAAGCTTCAATCAAAGTCCCAACCCCAACGGCACCCACATTGCACAGGGAAACAAGATTTCCACAATCCTCTCTCAGTTTAAAGCTGTTGTCTGACCTTGCTGTAATTAGCCTTGTGTGATTTAAGGATTACTACTTTTTAATTGGTCATTTGCAAGATGCTTGAATCATAGCTGGGACTGGTACTTCTTATCCATCTCTAGTTGCCCCTTGAGAAGGTGGGGGTGAGCTGCCTTCTTGAACCGCTGTAGTCCGTGTTCTGTAGGAAGACCCACAATGTCCTAGGGAGGGAATTCCAGGATTTTGACCCAGCGACACTGAAGGAATGGTGATATATTTCCAAGTCAGGTAAGGCGAGTGGCTTGGAGGGGAACATGCAGGGGCTGGTGCCCCCATGTATCTACTGCCTTTGTCCTAACGTCTGAGCTGCTCAGGTATTTCCTGGCTGGACCAGTTCAGTTTCTGATCAAATGGAAACCCCCAGAAAGGTGTCTCTGTACTCTAACCCGTCCCTCAGACAGAGGATTGGGCAGATAGCAGGCAGGGAGGATTTGTAGATGCACAGACACCTACAAAATCCCCAGTGAAGGGCAATCTGATCCAGGCTACAAGGCACAGAGTAAGGGACACCAACTCACCCACAGAGACCTTCTGCAGGAGGCTCCCCATCCGACTGCCATAGTCTGGCATCTTCGAATTCTCAGGCAGACCTCTGGGTTTGATAACAATGTGTACATGTTGGTAAGGCTGCAGAACAAGAGGCCCTACTCTTAATAAAAACCAGTTGTCAATTAGAGAGGCCCCGTGGGGAACTCTAACAGATACAGTCATAGTGACGTACAGCATAGAAACAGACCCTTCAGTCTAACTCGTCCATCCCAACTTAATCTCGTCCCATTTGCAGCATTTGGCCCATATTCCTCTAAACCCATCCTGACGCCTTTTCAATGTTGTAATCGTACCAGCCTCCACCACTTCCTCTGGCAGTTTACTGAATGACGTTAATGGAAAATGATCAAACGTAAATTAAAATATTATTGTTGGGGGCGATGGCTTATGCCTGAAACGTCGTTTCTCCTGCTCCTTGGATGCTGCCTGACCTGCTGCGCTTTTCCAGCAACACATTTTCAGCTCTGATCTCCAGCATCTGCAGTCCTCACTTTCTCCTAGGTGATAGTAAACCCCGGCCTGTGTGGTGCCCACCAATTACCAGTCTGCCCTGTGCCCTCATGCCCCCCCCCCCCCCTCCATGGGAGATGTAATCACAGGAGAGGGGCAGAGAGCAGGGCATTGCAAAGACCCTTGATGGAGGACTGTGTAGATCAGGCGCTGGCCAGCTTGGCCCGGCTCACAAAGGGCAAGTCGCTGGTACGGTAAAAGCTCCAACCGATGCTCAGCATTCCCTCCACACAGGCATCCCAAACGCCATGGACTTGACAGCAAGTGTCTCATTATAGATGTTCATTAGACAGAGAGACACAGACAGACAGACAGAGAGATTCAGGCGGAAAGTCTTCCACAAATGTTTTAACAACTGGTGAAATAATTTACCAAAGAAAAACGCTAAGTAGGCAACACACGTGGAGTCAAAGATCAACCAGAGGACATTCTCCTTGCAGCAGGAATTGACCAGCATAACATTCGATTGTGATGGCTCTGAGGTTAGATACAAATAAAAGTCACTGTAACAACAAGGCATTCCTGACCATCTATGGGATTGCCAACTATCCAAAGTTGTCCTGGAGTCTCTGGGAATGGAAAATTAATTGATGGGCAAAAACCCAAGGAAAAAAACCATTGGGACGCGAAAGAAAAAGTGATTTATTTTTACAAACCCATTTTCCTTAAATGATATCATTTGTTAATTATAAAAGTCATTGAAGATGACAAAATGCTTTGTTAACAGGCTAAAACCCCAGATTTTCAAAGGAATAGTCACTTACAGCTGTCCTGTCAGGGTATTTACCCAGCATCTTTATTGATGTGTCTCAGGACGCTTCACAGGAACGCATGGTGTAAAGCAAGAATAAATGCAGTTACACCAGCTGCTATCGGGGCAGATGACCACAAACAATTGGTCAAAGTTATCGATTCTACTAAATATTTCAAACAGGAGGAAAGGAAGGTGCAGAGGTTGAGGGAAGGAATTCCAGAGTTTTGTATCCACACATGTTCCTGCTGGTGGGTGAGTCCAGAACTAGGGGGTCAGAGGTTAAGAATAAGGGGCAAATGCTTTAGGACTGAGAAGAGGAGAAATTTCTTCCTGCACAGAGTGGTGAGCGTGTGGAATTCACTAACACAAAGTGGGGGGTCGGGTGGGGAGGCAAAACATTGTGTTTTTTCAAGGAAGCAGTAGATATAGCTCTTGTGACTAAAGGGATCAAGGAATAATGAGGGGGTGGGGGGAGGAAATCAGGATTCTGAGCTCAATGATTAACCATGGTCCAGGGGTCCAATGGCCTACTCCTAGTCTGTGTTTCCATAACTGAAAGTAGAGACACGGGAGGAGTGATTAAAAACCGTGGATATTCAAGAGGTTAGAATTAGAGGAATGCAGTGATCTCAGGACATTGTGGAGCTGGAGGAGATGACAGAGTTAACGAGGGAACAGGCCGTCAGGGATTTGAAATCAGGCCTGTAAGTTTTAAATCCAATCAGCAAACTAGGGGTCTGGGTGCGAGTTATGTCAAAGGCAACAGTTTTTGGATGCTGTCAGGATGGGTTACATTGTGGAGATAAGCCAGGAAAGTGTCAGAATAGTCAGTATTAGAGGCAACAAAGTCACAGAGTCGAGTTTCAGTAGCAGATCAGCACAATTAGGGAGAAACTCGAGAGATGCTACAGAGCTAGACATAACTCTGTTTGGGGAGAGTGTGGTTGGTGCGGTCAAATGCAACACCAAGGTTGGGGAGAGTTTGGCATAACGTCAGATAGCCGCCAGGGAGAGGGATGGAAGAATCAGTAGGTAAAACCGAGCTTGGATTGGGGACCAGAAAGTCTGGCTTCAATCTCTTCAACATTTCTCCCTCCAATGGGGTTCAGCACCGGTCTGAGCTGATCAACAGGCCTGGGACCAGGTCACAGCTGGTTGGCTGGTCCTTCATCTCAGTGCTGTCATGGAATCTTGCTGTGCATAAAATGCTGTCTGCCCTTCCCCATGCAAGAGCTATTTCACTTCAAACTTTATTAACATCAGTTTTGAGATGCTTTGGAGATCCAGCATGAGACACTGAATAAATCAGTCTCTTAAAACCATGGTCCAGTTACCCATCAATTATTTATGTCTCTCAGTGGCCCGTTTTCAGGACTCTGGGCTTTATAAGTGTTTCATAAAATATATATTTCTGCATGCAAGCCTGTAATATGTAACAGTATGTACAGATTAACAGGCTCCATGGATTATAATCTGTTTATCAATATAATTTATAAAACACATGCCACCTGGTACTTTTGTATATAACGATCGGCTTAATCGAGAGCAATGATTACTATGAATTTAAATCACACCACTATGTGTGATAGTCTTTATTAAATGTCTGAACCTTGCCATGAATTCACTAAAATAACCCATCTGGAACAGTTCATGTTACACCCCTCTGAAGATTCCTGTTGCCATGGGAACTGCAGCCTCTAGTAAGCTGAGAGCAACAATATCAAACAGAGAGCTCAAACCTGTTCATTAGAGAGAGAGAGAGAGAGAGAGAGGGAGGGCTCCACTCAATGAATCATAGGATCGAGGTGGTGACAAGGAGGCCATGCGGTGCATTGCGACTGTGATAGCCCTTTTTAGAGGAGTTACCCAACTCACCTCACCCTCCCCATCCTGCTCTTCCCCCAAGGACCTGCAAACATTCGCCTGAAAATATTTACAAAATGAGCTTCAGGAAGTTAACTGTCCACTGTCCCTTCAGGGCAGAACAACTTAACCATATGTTGCTAAAAACCAATTTTTTTTTTTAATATATAAAAGACTCTCCTCCTTTTCTGGATCACTTCAGAATCACTCAAAAAGGCTAAGTTCGAAATTGGGGACAGCCAATGCATTCACCAAATAATTGCATGCAGAGCGAGCATTCCTTTTAAACCTCCCACATAAACCAAAGTATGTTGGATTTTTTAAAACAATCCCTCAATACCAAAAACTACTGTTTCCTCGATGCACGGCCACCAGCATTATATCTTTAGCTCTTTATGTTGGGCCACTTTGGTATCTATTCATCCGCTGTGTGTGAATGCCACTGGTAATGACCAGCATTGACCTCTGAATACTACCCCAAGGGTCTTATTAGGCCATATCCAGAGGATGCTTCGCAGTGAATCACTTTGCTGGGTCAGAAGTAGACCAGAAAGGACAAAGATGGCATGTTTCCTGCCCTGAAGGACATTAGCGAATCAGGTGAGATTTTAAAAAATACAACAATCTGGTAACTTCACCGTCATCATTAAACTTCAAATCCAGATTTTAAATGAAATTTAAGTTCCTCGCTGCCTCAGAAGGATTTGAACTTGCTTTTAGGTTCATCGGCTCCTTTGTCTAGATTACCGGTCCAACAGTAATCACTGGTTATATAGAACTCGAGTGCTGCTGAAAAAAAAGACACATTCTACTGAAGCTTTCTGTCTTGCATTGATCAGGGAAATTTTCAAGAATACCAATTCAAGGGGAAAAGCAATATTTATGCTACACGAGAGGAGAATGCTGATTGGTTGGCAAGTGAGAGGCATTGAGAATGCTTTAGTTAATGATGATTGGCAGTTAACGGCTAGGCTGTCCTGGTGAGTGCAAGTTGAAGGATTTCAACAAAATGTATGTCTTCTTTCATCCATCACTATATTACTGTATCCTCCATATGTACATAAAAATAACAGATTCATGACAGATGTTGGAAAAGGGACTTTAGGCATGAAGCACAGAATCACCAGATTTCAAACTCTCTGCTCTTCTGTTCTGATATTTACATCAGGATCAAGTGCTCCCAGAGAGTGAGGGTTCCAATACACAGACAATCCTCAGCCACATCTTCATCATCTACAGATGGAACAATGCCAATAGTCTCCTGGACAGGCTCCCATCCTCAGGCCTTGAAGCAGGAACTAATCCAGACTCTGCTCGACATTACAAACTCTCTCAGACTCATTAACCCATCACCTTTCTGTTTACAGACTGGTTTCCATTAGCCTCATACTTCCCCATTCTCAATCTTCACATAACTCTCCATTGCCCTGTCCCTCCCTACCTCGGTCACCACCTCCATCTTCATTGGCGCCCCCCCCCCCCCGCCGCCGCCGCCCAAAAATCAGAAGATTCTCTCTTTCCTGTGGGCCCATCACTGAAAGCCAAGAAGATCCCATTCTCTGCCATTAATGCTTCAAATATCCGCACCACTCCTTCCTTGGAAGGGCCCTTCAGAAACTCCCTCTGACTAGATGTTTGGTTACACACTCTGACTAATTCCTTCTTATCAGCATCAACTGCTGTCCGATTATAATCGAAATTCTTGACTTTTATTTGTATCTAACCTCATGCTGTCCCTGTCCTGGTAGAGTTTGATGGGTACAGTATTGAGAGAGCTTTACTCTATCTAAAACCATGCTGTCCCTGTCCTGGGAAGAGTTTGATGCTGCTATTAAACAGGTGAGCATTTTACTCCCTTTCCCACATCATCTTTATTCATTCACAAGATGTGTATCAGGCCAGCATTTATTGTCCATTCCTAATTGCCCAGACTGCAGTTAGGAGTCAGAATCACAGATGTACAGCACGGAAACAGATCCTTCGGTTCAACTCGTCCATGCCGACCAGATATCCCAACCTAATCTCATCCCGTTTGCCAGCACTTGGCCCATATCCCTCTAAACCCTTCCTATTCATATACCCATCCACATGCCTTTTAAATGTTGTAATCATACCAGCCTCTACCACTTCCTCTGGCAGCTCATTCCATACACACACCACCCTCTGCATAAAAGACTACTCAGACCCCTTAGCATCATGGTAGCCCACAAACCCACCAACACACTAAAACAGCAGCTAATGAACTTGTAAGACCTTATACAGACAACAAGCAAAACTAATGTCATTTACAAAATACCGTGTAAGGACTGTAACAAACACTACACTGGACAAATAGGCAGAAAACTAGCCACCAGGATACATGAACACCAACAAGCCACAAAACGACATGATCCTCTCTCACTATATCCTTACGTACAGATGAGGAAGGACACCACTTCGACTGGAACAACATATCCATCCTAGGACAAGCCAAACAGAGACACACACGAGAATTCCTAGAAGCATGACATTCTAACTGGAACTCTATCAACAAACGCATTGACTTGGACCAATTTACCACCCCGAGAAAAAGAACCGGAAATGACATCATCATAGGAAATGACATCACCAACCGAAACATATAAATAGAAAGCAGGAATCATCAGCAGTGCTTCGTCCAGAGGCTCACTGAAGATGTTACCTAGTATGGTGACAAAACGCCTGAAAATGAACCTTCCAGCTCAGTGAGCAAACCTACATACAAAAGAGTTGTCCCTCAGGGTCTTTTTCAAATCTTTCCCCTCCCACCCTAAACTTATGTCCTCTAGTTCTGGACTCCCCAACCCCAGGGAAAAGACCTTGTCCAGCCCTCATGATTTTATGAACCTCTATAAGGTCACCCATTGGCCTCTGATGCTCCAAGGGGAAAACAGCCCCAGCCTGTTCAGCCTCTCCCTGTAGCTCAAATCCTCCAACCCTGGCAACATCCTTGTAAATCTTTTCTGAACCCTTTCAAGTTTCACAACATCTTTCTGATAGGAAGGAGACCAGAATTGCAAGCAATATTCCAAAAGTGGCCTAACCAATGTCTAATACAGCTGCAATTTTACCTCCCAACTCCTGTACTCAATGCTCTGACCAATAAAGGAAAGCATACCAAATGCCATCTTCACTATCCTGTCTACCTGCGACTACTTTCAAGGAGCTATAATTCTGCACTCCAAGGTGTCTTTATTCAGCAACACTCCCTAGGACCTTACCATTACATGTGTAAGTCCTGCTCTGATTTGTTTTTCCAAAATGTAGCACTTCAGATTTATCTAAATTAAATTCCATCTGCCATTCCTTGGCCCAGTGGCCCATCTGATCAAGATCGCATTGTAATCGGAGGTAACCTCCTTTGCTGTCCACTACACCTCCAATTTTGGTGTCACCGCAAACTTATTAACTATACCTCATTATGTTCACATCCAAATCATTTGTTTAAAGGACAAAAAGTAGTGGACCCAGCACCGTTCCTTGTGGCACCCACTGGTCACAGGCCTCCAGTCTGAAAAGCAACCCTCCATCACCACCCTCTGTCTTCTACCTTCGAGCCAGTTCTGCATCCAAATGGACAACCACATCACTGTGGGTCTGGAGTCACATGTAGGCCAGACCAGGTAAGGATGGCAGTTTCCTTCCCTAAAGGACATTAGTGAACCTGATGGATTTTTCCCATGGTCATCGTTAATGTGCTATGGCAGGATTTGAACCTGTGGGCCCAGAACACTGTCTGGGTCTTCGGATTAATAATCTAGTGATAATACCATTAGGCCATCACCTTCCTATTTGTTTGAGTGTTGGGAGTTGAAAGATAAACATTAGCCCAGGACAAGCAGGAAGAATTCATTTTCACTGCTGCAAACACATATGATGGAATCAGTTATAGCCCCCGAGAGGACAGGCTGTGCCTCAGTTTAGTGACTCCTGTGATAGGCTGCCCCTCAGACAAAGCAGCACTCCCATAATGCTGAGCTGGGAGGGGTGTCATACTGGCTTGTGTGCTCGAGCTCCTGGTGTTGGCGAACCGAGACCACAATGTTCAGACTTTAGGAGACAGAACCAGTGGGAAGCCCCGAAGATACAATAGAGAGATGCTGGAGAGCTCAGCAATCCCTTCAAAACAAAGAGACAATGACAGCAGGGAGGAGGCTGAGTGGGTGGGGGTGTACATGCAGAAGCATGGTTAGAATGTTTGTGGATGACACCAGAATTGGTAGGATAGTGAATAGTGAGGAAGATTACCTCAGGGTAGAACAGGATCTTGATCGGATGGGGCAATGGGCTGAGGAGTAGCAGATGGAGTTTAATTTAGATAAAAGTGACATGCTGCATTCTGATAAGACAAACCAGGTCAGACTTATGCAGTTAAATGTTAGGGACCTGGGAAGTGTGTTGCCAAACAGAGAAACCGAGGAGTACAGGTACAGAGTTCCTCGAAAGCGGAGTCGCAGGTAGACATAGGGAAGGCGGTATTTGACATGCTTACCGTCATTGGTCAGTGCACTGAGTATAGGAGTTGGGAGGTCATGTTGCAGCTGTACAGGACATTGGTGAGGCCACGTTTGGAATATTGCATGTGATTCTGTTCTCCCTGCTATAGGAAGGATATTATTAAACTGGAAAGGGTGCAAAAAGGATTTACAAGGATATTATCAGGACCGCGGGGTTTGAGTTATAAGGAGAGGCTGGATAAGATGAGACTGCCCCCCCACCCCAGGGTTTTGTAGGCTGAGGGGTGACCTTACAGGTTTATAAAATCACGAGGGGCATGGCTAGGGTGAGTAGCCAGGGTCCTTTTTCCCCAGAGTAGGGGAGTCCAAAACTAGAGGGCATAGGTTTAAGTGGAGAGGGGAAAGATTTAAAACTGTTCCTGAGACACAACTATTTTTACATCGAGGGTGGTGTGTGTATGGAATGAGATGCCAGAGGAAAAGGTAGAGGTGGGTACAATTACAACACTTAAAAAACATTTGGATGGGTATATGAATAGGAAAGGTTTAGAGGGATATGGGCCAAACACAGGCAAATGGGCATAGTTCAGCTTAGGAAATGGATCAACACGGACAGGTTGGGTTAAAGGGTCGGTTTCTGTGATATCCGACTCCACAATTGTATGACTCTGCGAGAAACATTTCTGGAATGGAGGTCAACATTAAAACTGCGGCATTGGTCAGACCATCAGGAATTTCCGAGGAAAGTGGCCAGTTTTCCAAATCATTCTTTGTAAAATTTCCAAAAGCCTTTCCGAAAGGGACACAGGGCACAGAGGAGAAATCCGTGGCACCAGTACCAGAGAATCCGGAAGGAGAGAAATTCCTGACCCAGGAATGAGACTGAGTGGGAAGTGATTTGGAACATTGGAATCCTCCTTTGGAAGCAGCTACTGCATCTGAGCTCAGGGCGGAGCAGACAGCAGCTGCTCCTTCCAGCTCTGAGCAAGTCTGCGAGGACTGTACAGATTCAAGACTATACTGAACCAAGGCAGCATGAGACAGCAAGAGACAGGGAGCGAGAGAGAGTGAGAGACAGAGACAGACACACTGACAGAGAGGCAGACAGAAGTCACACAATACCAGGTTACAGACAAATAGATTTATTTGAAATCACAAACTTTTGAAGTATTGCCCCTTCGTCAGGTAAAGTGAGAGAGAAGCATACAGGCACAGAATTTATAGACAGAGAGAGCAAAACATCATACAAATGATGTGTGTGGGTCAAATAATCAATCTCTGCAGATGATCAAGATTGCCAGACGGTGTGAGTAAAGTGTCAACAGCTGAATAGCAAGTGAAGGGATGATCTTTAATCTGATTAAATGAGGCAGAGAGATAATTACAAAACAAAATATAAAAACAAGGTGGTGCTGGAGACAACGGAATAACTGGAGTAACATGCTAAGTATAAGAGTCACATGCAGAGGGTCAAACCAAAGTAATAAAGTAATCCAAAACTGTACAAATTAAGGTAGAGAGATCATAACAATTTATCAAAGTGATGGTGCAAAAACAGGACACTAAGGAAGATTTTACAGATACAGAAGTGTGGTCGGGTTGTATGGGGAGGCCATCTTCATGGGTACGGAACTGGGGTTGGGGGAGAGGAGAGCACACGCACAGAGCAAAAAGATGGGTAAGTATTTGAGGAGAATTGCAGAGGTGCTATCGAAGCAGTGACTTAAAGAGGGAGAGCGTTAATGTGAGCTAAGTGGAGATGGGGAACGAAGGACCGATGCAGAGTTAAGATGGGAGATCAGTTGGTCTCTTTATGTGGTACTGCCATTCATGGAGTGTCATAGCTGCTCCCTGGCTAACTCTATAACCTGCCACATTGTCAGTAATTTATCACAATGCATTTTGTGCTTTAACCGGTAAGGTACAAGCATAAATATACTTTGAACAACAGCAACCAACTTTAAAAAAAAACTGTATTCACTGTAAAATATTCTGGCAAGTCCCAAGGTGTTATACAAATGCAAGTCTTTTGTTACACCTGCTGGTTTGGGTGCAGGGAAAACAAAAGCCAGCCTAAATCCCATCTGATGAAGGCTTCGTGAAGTGGGGGTGTTTTAAAGTGAGGCCCAGCAGCACAAATCAGTAGCAAATGTGGCAGCCTGATAAATGCAGAGCCGCATCCCCACCCCCCTCCCCCCCTGGGGAAAACACAGAGTTTGGAAACAAACACGCCATGTCACAAGGAGAGGGGGAGGATTATCCACCCACTCATGTGACACAATCAAAGGGCACAGAGCGTGACTGCACTTGAGACACACACTCCATCCCACAACCATCCCAAAGAAAATCCCGACAAAACCTGGGAGGAATTGAACAGAAATACACAGGCACTACTGAAAAC
The DNA here is from genome assembly GCF_037043375.1 of Chiloscyllium plagiosum. NCBI lineage: Eukaryota > Metazoa > Chordata > Chondrichthyes > Orectolobiformes > Hemiscylliidae > Chiloscyllium > Chiloscyllium plagiosum. The sequence continues at coordinate 6,019,118 of NW_028270155.1, read as the reverse complement.
AGAAAATAAAACCTCTCATTTATAAATAGTACCCAGCACTCTCATTCCCAGAACATTCCAACACACGTGACCACCAACCCTAGGGTTAAAAAAAAAGGTGTAGTCGCTTTACAAGGTGAGCAACAGGAGTGCCAACGCATGCACAGAAAGATACCACAAAACACAAATGTGGTGTGATAGCTGCAGGGGGGGGGGGGGGGAGGGTGGGGGGGGGTAAATACTGGCTAACTCAACAGGAAGGTCTTCCCAAACATTAGAAAGGATGTTGTGAAACTTGAAAGGGTTCAGAAAAGATTTACAAGGATGTCGCCAGGGTTTGAGCTACAGGGAGAGGCTGAATAGACTGGGGCCGTTTTCCCTGGAGTGCCGGAGGCTGAGGGGTGACCTTATCGATGTTTATGAAATTATGAGGGGCATAGACAGGATAAATAGACAAGGTCTTTTCCCTGGGGTGAGGGAGTCCAGAACTAGAGGGTGTAGGTTTAGGGCGAGAGGGGAAAGATACAAAACATTTTCACACAGATAGTGGTGCATGTATGGAATGAGCTGCCAGAGGAAGTGGTGGAGGCTGGTACAATTACAATATTTAAAAAGGCATCTGGATGGGTATATGAATAGGAAGGGTTTAGAGGGATATGGGTCAAGTGATGGCTAATGGGACAAGATTACGTTAGGACATCTGGCTGGCATGGACGAATTGGACTGAGTTGTCTGTTTCCGTGCTGTATATTTCTACGACTACCGCTGAAAGGAAGGGTAAAGTCACCTCATCTTACCTACCTCAGGTGAAGGGAGGTGATTGAGAAGGAGAGTCCTTCATGGTAACCTCAGCCAGTGCAGAAGTTGAACCCACACTGTTTGTACCACAAACCAGCCATCTAGCCAACTGAACTAACCAGTCAACCAACCTCCCCCTGTGGGATCTTTAATATTCACCCAAAAGGGTGCCATGCCATTCCCTACCCAACCTTTGGAAAGTTGCTGAGCGATCGCCTCCATAGCCCACTCTCTACAGACAACTCAGAGACACTAAACTATCCTCAACTGCCTACAGATAGGAGCCCAAATTAGCAGAAAGAGATTTTCTTGGACATTCAACTGAAAGCATTGGTGCTTAATACTGACCAGGTGGTGACAGGAAGAGGTGCGTGAAATGGTCACCTTATGAGGACAGATTGAGCAGTTCAGGCCTATACTCCTGGAGTTTAGAAGAATGAGTGGAGATCTAACTGAGGTCTAGAAGGTGCTAAAGGGGATTGACAAAGCAGACACAGAGGATATTTTCTCATTTGGGCGATCTAAAGCGAGAGGTTATGGCTTTAGGATAAGGGGGAGCAGACTTAAAATAGAGATGAGGAGGAATTATTTCTCTCAAAGGGTTGTGAATCTGTGGAATTCACTCCCCCAGAGTGCGGTGGATTTTGGGAGATTGGGTAAATTTAAGGAGACAGACTTTTAATTAGTAACGGGCTGAAGGCTTACCAGGAGTAGGCACGAAAATATAGTTGAGGTTGAGGTGTGATCAGCATGATCATATTAAATGGTAGAGCGAGCTCAAGGGGCTGGTTGGCCTCCTCCCAGTTCCTTTGGCTCAGCTCATCTGCTGCTAACTCTACGTTCCATGCTCCCTCCAGAGTCGACCATTCAGATCCTCTGCTACTGGCGTCCACACTCTAAACATGAACTCGCCAAAATGCCACTGCCCAATCAGTGCTCCCCCCCCAACCCCATTCCCCGTCACCCTGTGACACACACTGGCTCCAACAGGCAACCCCCACTCCCCACCCCTCCCCCAAGTGCAACTACTGGAACATTTTTATCATCATTTCTAAATCCCTCCATGACCTTGCCCTTCCTTATCGCATACCTCCTCCTGCCCTGTAACCCTGAGAGATCTCCATCGTCTTCAAATTCTAGCTTCTTGCACACCCCCCTCTTCAATTGTTCCACTGTCAGACATCATACCTTTAACTGCCCAGGCCCCAAAGCTCTGGAATGCCTTCCCTAAACCTCCTCTTTCATGGATACAGGGAAAAGAGCAGGAGAATAATGTTCCTGGTGAAGGGCTTTTGCCCAAAACATCGATTCTCCTGCTCCTCGGATGCTGCCTAACCTGCTGTGCTTTTCCAGCACAACTCTTATCTAGACAGGAGATTAATGATGCTGATTTCATGGGCTGGTGCAGGAACAAATGGGACAAATGGCCTCTTTCTGCACTGCAACACTTTTCTGATTGAAATAGCTAGGTATGAAAATCAGATAACGTTGGCAGAGGCCTTTTGTGCGTATTTACTGTGTTCCAGTTGCTACATCAATGCAGATTCTATTGTTGTGATAATCCGTGTTACAGCAGTCTCCATATCCGATCTCCAGGGTAAATACAGACATCACAAGCCACAGCCCCTCTGCTCAGACCAGAGTGGTTAGGATTCAGGAATAAAGTTATTTGGTTGGCTCTCTCAGTGATGAAGTGTCAGAATCTAGGAGTCCCATACAGTTGAATGAAGCTAACTGGCGATGCTGTTGTAGTGCACAGTGTCTTGTCACACTGCCGTGATCCACTTTCACCATGTCCCTGGTCAAGTGAAACCAGCAGTCAATCAGTGCTGACACATTCAAACACACCAAGTATGGAATCGCAGCAGGTTTTGACTGCATCGATCTGAAGGTTTGACACTCGCAAAGCATGAGGCTACTCCATTATCCTGTCAATCACCTCGCTGGAGTCTGGCTGAGCAACTGCTGCACGAGTTACATTTCCCAAGAGGAGCCTGCACTTTATAAAACCACATAAAAAGGGAATCAAGGGTTACAGGGAGAAAGCTGGAGAATGGGGTTGACAAACATATCAAATGGTACAGCAGACTCAACGGGCCAAATGGCTTAATTTGGCTTCTGTATCTAATGGTCCTCTTTGGGTAAGATACAGATATCTTATAAATGGAGTACATGTCCCAAGGGGCTCAAACAGAAAGCAATTTACAAAAGCCAGAAGGCAGGAGAGAGAGAGAAAAAATCCATTTGAAAGCACATACCAGAGCAGCCTGTCGCACTGTCACAACTCCAGGAAGAGGGCGTGGGGGTGCTCCGACCTGCTTGTGCAGATACACCATTTATACAATGAGCCCAGTTCAGTTTCTGGTTAGTGGTAAAAGGTAAAATTGGAATACACAGGGTTGGTCTATCATGACAGAGCGAAAGCAAAGGACTAGAGGTGGTTTAATCCAAGGGTCACCATGTCTCCAGCGAGGGGAAGAGGTTGAGAAGGGGAGTCCTTCACAGTGATCTCAGCCTGTGCAGGTATTGAACCCATGCTGCTGATGTTATTCTACATTATAAACCAGCTGTCCAGCCAACTGAGCTAACCAGCCTATGAGATTAGGGATAGTGTATTGAGATGGACAGAAAATTGGTCAGCAGACAGTAGAAATAAATGGGTGTTTATTTCTGATGGCAGTCAGTGACTACTGGGGTACTGCAGGGATTGATTCTAGAACCCCAGCTATTCACAGTATATCGGAATGATTTAGATGAGGGAACTAAATTCAATATCTCCAAGTTTGCAGATGACACAATGCTGGGTGAGTGGGTGAGCTGTGAGGACAGAGATGTTGCAGTGCAACTTACACAGGCTGAGTGAGTGGGCAAAATATATGCTGGATGCACCATAATGTGGATAAATATCCACTTTCAGAGCAAATCTGGGAAGGCAGATTATTATTTGAATGGCTGTAAAGTAAGACAGGAATGTTGCACGAGTCCTGGGTGTCTTCATGCGCCAGTCACTGAAAGTAAACACACAGGTGTAGCAGGCAGTAAAGAAGGTAAACTGTATGTAGGCCTTCATAGCGAGAGGATTCAAGTACAGGAACAAGGATGACTTACTGCAATTATACAGGTTGAAACTTTATTGCTGGAACAGCACAGCAGGTCAGGCAGCATCCAGGGAACAGGAGATTCGACGTTTCGGGCACAGGCCCTTCTTCAGGAATGAGCAGAGAGTGTTCAGCAGGAGAAGATAAAAGGTAGGGAGGAGGGACTTGGAGGAGGGGCGTTGGAAATGTGATAGGTGGAAAGAGGTCAAGGTGAGGGTGATAGGTCGGAGTAGGATGGAGGCGGAGAGGTCAAGAAGAAGACTGCAGGTCAGGAAGGCGGTGCCGGGCTGGAGGGATCCGGCTGAGACAAGGTGGGGGGAGGGGGGATGAAGAAACTGGTGAAGTCCAAGTTCATCCCCTGCGGTTGGAGGGTTCCCAGTCGGAAGATAAGACGCTCCTCCTCCGACCGTCGGGTTGTTGTGGTTTGGCGGTGGATGAGTCCAATGACCTGCATATCCTCGGTGGAGTGGGAGGGGGAGTTGAAATGCTGTGCTACAGGTTGGTTGGGTTGGTTCGTCCGGGTGGCCCAGAGGTGCTCTCTGAATCGCTCCTCCACCGCCAAACCACAACAACCTGACGGTCGGAGGAGGAGCGTCTTATCTTCCGACTGGGAACCCTCCAACCGCAGGGGATGAACTTGGACTTCACCAGTTTCTTCATCCCCCCTCCCCCCACCTTGTCTCAGCCGGATCCCTCCAGCCCGGCACCGCCTTCCTGACCTGCAGTCTTCTTCTTGACCTCTCCGCCTCCATCCTACTCCGACCTATCACCCTCACCTTGACCTCTTTCCACCTATCACATTTCCAACGCCCCTCCTCCAAGTCCCTCCTCCCTACCTTTTATCTTCTCCTGCTGAACACTCTCTGCTCATTCCTGAAGAAGGGCCTGTGCCCGAAACGTCGAATCTCCTGTTCCCTGGATGCTGCCTGACCTGCTGTGCTGTTCCAGCAATAAAGTTTCAACTTTGATCTCCAGCATCTGCAGACCTCACTTTCTCCTCTGCAATTATACAGGGCCTTGGTAAGGATACACCTGGAATACTGTGTGCAGTTTTGGTCTCCTTATCTGAGGAAGGATGCTCTTGTGATAGAGGGAGTACAGCAAAGATTTATCAAATTGATTTCTGGGATGACAGCTCTGATGTAGAGGAGAGATGGAGTCAGTTAGGATTATATTCACTGGAGTTTAGAGGAAGGACATTAATAATGGGTGAGTCCATGATGGTAATGCCATTAAATGCCAAGAGAAAATGATTAGCTGCTGTCTAATCTAGTCACACACCCCTGCCTTTTCCTTGCCACTGAAATTCTTCTCTTCACTTTGGATAGTACTGCAATTTCCTTCTGAAAGCCATGATGGAACCTGGCTCTACCACAATGCACAGTACATTCCAGAACCTAACCACTCATTGTAAGAAAGGTATTTCACATCTTATTGGTCTTCTTTTAGCCTATCATTTCAATTTGATGTCCTGGATCCTTTCACCAATGGGAAAGATTTTATCTCTATTACATCTCCAAGGAGACCCCAAGCCCAACTGCCCCACTCCCTCATTGCAACTAAATTCCTTCACCCCTCAAAACATCCTCGGAATCTTTTCTACATCCTCTCTAACGTCTCCCATCCTCGCAATTCCTTTAACGTTCTTGAACAAATTTAAAACAACTCAGATTCTGAGGGATGCTGACCAGGTGGATCTGCAGATGGTGATTCGTTCCTCCTTTGGGACCATCGAGGATGAGGCAGGGGGGGGGAAAAAAATCACTGTTTCAAAATAAGGGAAGGCCCACTTAAAATGGAGAGGAGGCAAAAATACTCTGAGGGGTGAGTGTCTCTGGAACGCGCTTCCTCAAAAAGGTGATGTAAGCAGAGTCCTGGAATAATTTTAAGGCTGAAGTGGGTAACAAGGGGTGAAAGGTCATCAGGCAGTGAGGAACGTAGACAGATTCGATCAGCCATTATCATATAAAATGGCAGGGAAAGCTAGGAGGGGTGAATTGTGCACCTTTTTCAGGTGGTTGTAACATGCCAATTGAGTCCACTATAATACCAACACACACACACACAACCCCTCAGGTTAACGGAGTGCCCTCACATATTCCATACCAAACCGCTTTGGCCAAGTCTGTGCTGCATCATTTAGGCAGACATCGTATCCTCCTGGAGGTGCACTCAGGGGTCTTACCCAGATCTCAAAGACCATCAGACACAGGAGCAGAAGTAGGCCATTCAGCCCATCAAGTTTGTTCTGCCATTGAACCAGACCATGGCTAATCTGATAATCCTCAACTTTAATTTTCCTGCCTTTTCCCCATAACCCTTGATTCTGAAATAACTGTAGAGAGGCCAGTATCCCGTCACCAAGTCACCCTCTATTTACACAAGTACAGCACACGGGCTCTGACCAGCCAGCTCAGAGCCAGGCCCTAGACAGAGGAGACTCGGACTCCTGTTGATATCTGTCAGCCAGGACTCCCTGATTGTTAGGCAAAAATGGGGACTGCAGAAGCTGGAAACCAGAGTCAAGATTAGAGTGGTGCTGGAAAAGCACAGCAGGTCAGGCAGCATCTGAAGAGCAGGAAAACCGACGTTTCGGGCAAAAGCCCTTCACATCAGGAATGGAGGCACGGAGCCTCCAGGGTGGAGAGATAAATTAGAGGGGGGGGGAGAAGGTAGCAAGGATTACAATAGGTGAATGGGGGTGGGGATGGAGGTGATTTTCCTGCTCCTCGGATGCTGCCTGACCTGCTGTGCTTTTCCAGCACCACTCTAATCTAGGCTCTCATCTCCAGCATCTGCAGTCCTCACTTTTGCCTAGTTGATTTTAACCTTACTGTGAATCCTCTTGCAAGGATGCCTATCTTCAAGTTTTCCTCCTCTTTCCACAAGAATCTCAGTGAATCTCTCTCTCACTGCAACCCCCAGGTCATCTCCTCTGCCCTGAAGCTCTTCAATCATGTCCTGAAGCTCTTCAATCATGTCCTGAAACAGACTCGCACCAGTTTCATCATTTCCCCTTCCCCCACCTCACCCCAGTTCCAACCTTTCAGCTCAGCACCATCCTCATGACTTGTCCTACCTGCCTATCTTCCTTTCCACCTATCCACTCAACCCTCCTCTCTGACCTATCACCTCCATCCCCACCCCCATTCACCTATTGTACTCTTTGCTACCTTCACCCCAGTCCCATCCCCTCCCAACAATTATCTCTCCACCCTGGAGGCTCCCTGCCTCCATTTGTGATGAAGGGCTTTTGCCTGAAGCATCGATTTTCCTAGTCCTTGGATACTGGCTGATTGTTAACCTGGGCCAACCCAGGGAACTCATACTGAATGAGATTGACTTGGCCAAATCATTCCAATCACAATAATTCTCTTATTGCTTAAAAATTTAAATTGGCCTTGAATGTACTTGAATCAACAGCCCTCTATGGTAAGGAATTCCAGATTCACTGCCCTCCTGAGAGAAGACATTTCTCCTCATCTCAGTCTTAAATGTTTAGCCCCCTTACTCCGAGATTACATCTTCTGGTCCTCCCATAAGGGGAAGCACTCTCCACTTCTACTCTGTCAAGTCCTTTCAAGAATCTTGCCTGTTCCAATAAAATTGTGTCTCAGTCTTCTATATTCCAACGAGTTCAGGCCTAATCTACTTGACCTCAACCACCGTACTGTGGTGACAGAATATCACAGGCACAAGAGAGGTGAATAAAGACCAATGTTCTATTACAAATCTGGAAGGTGCTATTCAAAAGGAAGTTCATTCTTTCCTGTTTGCAACACAATCTTCCTGGAGTACGAGAGAGAAATATTTCAACCTGCCCGTTCACCCTGAGCCCGAGAAACCGGTCAGACTGGGAATGCAAGATCAGCAGGTTCATTCTCAACAGACAGTCTGAGTGGAGTGGGAAGGGAGCTCCACATTTTTAACATTTGGCGTTTGGATAAAGAGAAAAAGGTTAGAACCAATTCGGACTCTGAGGCAGTCATGCACAGCACAAGGGGCTGTGGGCACTTTTACATTCTCAAAAGTCCCCAGCGATCGTTTTCGGGAAGGCAGACATCAGCTGAGATCGAAACATCAGACACAGGAGTGGGAAAACCATATAAACCACAGACTGGTGACACCCAGTTTAAAGCTTCTAAAATGTTCAGGCAATCAATTCTTAAATCAAATTTGCCAAGAGGTTTTTGAGGAAGGGTCACTGGACCCAAAACCTCAATTCCGCTTTCTCTCCACAAGTGCTGCCAGAGTTTCTCCGGCAATTTTCACAGAATTTCGACAGTGTGGAGGCAGGCCATTCGGCCCACCGAGTCCACACCGACCCTTGGAACAGCATCCCACCCAGACCCACCCCTACACTAACCCTGTAACCCTGCATTTCCCATGGCAAATCCACCTATCCTACACATCCCTGCACACTCAGGGCAATTTCCCTTAGCCAATTCAGGCTAACCTACACATCTTTGGTCTGTGGGAGGAAACCCACACAGACACAGGGAGAATGTGCAAACAGTTGCCAGAGGGTGGAATCTGGCAGTATGAGGCAGCAGTGCTAACCATGGAGCCACTGTGCTGCCTGTTTTGGTTTGTGTTACATAATAAATATCAGTGGGACGTACAGCAAATATCAGTTAGAGAGATCCAACAAATGCTGGCACCCGGACAAAGTCTGTAGGATGACATACACGCGATCTAGCTCACTCTGTTACAATCCGTTCCTGTAGCTGCAATGACAGTTGTTGTTGCACAGTTCAGTCTATTATAATTAAATCCATCATTCTGTCACCTTCTCTGTTCATACCAGCAGTACCCTTTCAAAATTGTCAGAAGATCCCACTTAGATTTAAATAGCATTTACAGTACACCTGCTCACTGCTGGTGTTTATGTACCATACAACATACAGTAGGCCCCTCAGTCCCTCCAGCCCATTCCACCATTCAATAAGAACCCCCTTCATTAAAATCTATTTCTGTCTTGAAAATATTCAAAGACTCTGCTTCCACAATTGATAGAGTTCCAAACACCCACAGTGCTAACAGAGAAAAGAAATCTCATTTGTCTTAAATGGCTGACCCTTGGTTCGCGATTCTCACACGAAAGCACCCAGTCAATGCCCCTCAAGATCACTTATGTTTCAATCAAGTCACCCTTCATCTTCTAGACTCCAGGTGATACAAGACAACATCTCACCCCCGTCATCTTCTCCCCCCCCACACCCCCCACTCACCCCAGTTCAGGTATTAGTCTGGTAAACTTTCACTGGACCACCTCCAACATGTTTACATCCTTCCTCAGGAAAAGGAGGCAAACACTATACATATTACTCCAGACATGGTCTCACCAGTACCCTGGATAACCTCCCTATTTCTGATGATAATATTTTCTCTTAGTGCTTGCAATTACTTGCTCTATCCCCATACTAGGCTTTTTATGCATTAGAACGTCCAGATCCCTCTGCATCAGAAACCCGCAATCTCTCACCATTTAGATAATGCGCTTTGTTTTCAAAAACATTCTTCCTGCCAAAATGAACAACTTCACATCTTCTCGGATTACATTATCCGATATCTTTGCCCAGTTATCTGACCACGCCAAATTGTTTTGTAAACTCCTTTTGCTCTCTTACAACTTACTTGCCCATCTGTCTTTGTGTCATCAGCAAATTTAGCAACCATCCCTCCATCTAAGTTATTTATATAAATTTAAACAGTTGAGGTCCCAGGTCAGACTCCTACAGCAATATGAAAAGGCCTAGTCTATCTACTCCTGTTTCCTGATAGTAACAAGGATAGAAGATTCGTTGCTTATGTTCCCACAAGCTTTTATTTTCCACAAATGCTTTTGTTGAGGCATTTTATGAAATGCCTTCTGGAAAGTACAGTATATCAACTGGTTTCCTCTATCAGCAGCACATTATCTCCTTAAAGAATTCCAATAGACTGATTAAGCATGATTTCCCTTTAACAAAACCGTGTTGACTCTGTCTGATCACCTGGAATTGATCTAAGTGCCCAGCTGTAACTGTCCCAATGACAGATGTTAAATTAGCCAGTCTTCAGCATTCTGCTTTCCTTCTCTCTCCCTTGTTGAATAAAAGGATAAGCTATCTTCCAATCCAATGGAGCCTTTCCCCAAACAAAGTGTGTTTTGGAAAATTAAAACCATTGCATTGACTACCTCACCAGCCACTTCCTCCAAGACAATAGGAGGAGGAGGTTCTTCAGGAAGAAATAGGGTCGTTTATTAGCACACAGCTCCAACAGTTTACTCAGTACCTGCTCTGTCATAATTCCTTCTTTCCATTTCCTGATGTATTGCTGCTTTTGAGAAGTTACTTATCTCCTTTCTAGTGAAGACCAATGCAACATTCTTGTTGATTGAACTTGGCATGTCCTCATTTTTCATTATCAATTCTCCAGACTTACTTTCTAGAAGACCAACACTCACTTTGTTCACATAATTTATAGGAACTTACTATCGTTATATATGTTTTTGTGAGCTCTCTCTTGAACTCTGATTTTCCCCATTCATTTTGTAATTTTATTTTAATATTCTGTCCAATCTCTGACCTGCCATACCTTGGCACAGTTCTGTGCTTTAAGTTTCATACTGTCTTTAACCACAGATGTGGATCCATGCCTTGGAATTTCTGTTGGAAAGTCTTTACTGTACATTCTGAAATATTCCCTTAGAATTGGGCGGCACAGTGGCACAGTGGTTAGCACTGCTGCCTCACAGTGCCGGAGACCCAGGTTCAATTCCCGCCTCAGGCGACTGACTGTGTGGAGTTTGCACGTTCTCCCAGTGTCTGCATGGGTTTCCTCCGGGCGCTCCGGTTTCCTCCCACAGTCCAAAGATGTGCGGGTCAGGTGAATTGGCCATGCTAAATGGCCCGTAGTGCTAGGTAAGGGGTAAATGTAGGGGTATGGGTGGGTTGCGCTTCGGCGGGTCGGTGTGGACTTGTTGGGCCGAAGGGCCTGTTTCCACACTGTAATGTAATTTAAAAAAAAGTCTGCCACATCATCTCTTCTGACCTGTCCTTTAACCTGATCTGCCAATTCACTTCAGCTAGCTTTAAGTGCCCCAGAACTGCCCTTATTTAAAGATGGAGACTGAGGCAGAGATTCTCTCCCTCAAGCAGAATGTAAAATTCAAATCATATTACGGTCACCGCTCCCTCGTGGTGCCTGCATCATGAGGCCATTCATGAATCCTAACACGGTGCAGAATCCCAGGTCTCCTGCACCCTGGCCTCTGGTCAGCTCGAGATGGGTCTGCTCCCAGCCTCTCAGTAGCCCCCTTCCTCCTGTGTGTGTGTTTACCCAGCTTCCCCTTTATTGCACCAATTCCATTCTCCTCAAGCCCTCTCTGTGGTTGCGAGTACCATATTCTCACCACTCTGTGGAAAGAGCCCTTGTCGGATTTTATGGTGACTGTCTGTGTGGAGTTTGCACATTCTCCCAGTGTCTGTGTGGGTTTCCTCCAGCTGCTCCGGTTTCCTCCCACAATCCAAAGATGTGCAGGTTAGATGGATTGGCCATGCTAAATTGTCCATAATGTTCAGGGATGTGTAGGTTAGGTACATTACTCAGGGGTAAATGTAGAGTAATACAGTAGGGGGAAATGGGTCTTCGGAGGATTGGTTGACCCAAATGGCCTCTTTCCACACTGCGGGGATTCGATGATTCCATTCTTGAAGTTCCTTCTCCAGTCTACATCGGGCTTCAAGCACCAGGTGCTGTTCTCAACTACAGTCTGCCCGCTCACTGGAGTCTTTCCCCCATTGTCAAACCTGGGACAGAAGGCCCTTAAATACAGCCAGGTGTCAAATTGTCCTGTTCATACCTCAGCACAGAAAGGGCTCTCGCCTCCCAGTTTATCAGCGGGAGACTTATGTCAAAAGGATGTAAGCTTTAATGCCAAGTGAACAGTCACCTCATCACTATTGCTCCATCATGTTATCTGAAACAACTGGATTTCTGATTCAAGGAAAGCCATTCACTCTCCGCGAAAATACATTTACTTACATAAGCACATTTTGTAACCTCAAAATTTTCTGCATTCCCTAAAGTCCAGTCGTTGTTATGTTGGTAATTCAACTGCCACATCCAGTGAGGAGATAAACAAGATCAGTATTAGAGGATTAATATTTGGAGATAAATATTGGAAGGCGTCTAGCTCTGTGAAGGATATAGAATACACAAATGGTCATCAAGATTGGAGTGCCTTTTCAGCCCTTGGATTTAAACCAGAACACCCCCCCCCCACTTCCATAGTTATCACCTACTCCAACTCCAGAGTCCCAATGCAGTGGCTCACTCCTTCCTACAATGTACACCCTCTCAAGTCCAAACTCATCTACTTCAAAGGATAGAGGCAGACAGTGCAATGCGGAGATACATGTAGAAAAAAAACCAAGGGCCTGACAATTGATCATGCCTTTCCTGGGACGGTAACTTTCCAAAGAGTACTACAGACAAAGCAGCACCTTTGGAGAGTTGGCAGCCCAGTGAGCAAAATAAGGTCCCACAAACACATGAACTGGTGTCATGGGACTTCAGTTTAATGCCTCACTTGGGAGCTGGCATCTCAAATAGTGCATTCCTCAGTCCTACACTGAGCTATCCTGGACACACAGTCTGGATCATTTGCTCATGTTCCTGGAATTGGAGCTGAACCCACCAGGTCATGACTCAGGGGCTAAATAAGTGCTACTGACAAAACCAAAGGGGAGACAATGCAATGAGCTTCAATTTCAAAAACAGCTTTCACCCCCAAGGAGGAAGAGTGATGATGGTGCTTTTACCAAGTCCTGCAATGTCAACATCCTGAGGGTTACCATTGACCAGAGACTCAACTAGACCAGCCACATAAACACAATGGCTACAAGAGCAAGTCAGAGGCTAGGAATGCTGCAGTGAGTAACTCAACCTGACTCCCCAAAGCCTGTCCACCATCTACAAGGCACAAGTCAGAAGTGTGATGGAGTACTCCACTTTTGCCTGGATGAGTGTAGCTCCAATCATTCAAGAAATGTGACACCATCCAGGACAAAGCAGCCCACTTGATTAATACCATATCTACAAACGTCCATTCCCTCCCTCACTGACACTCAGTAGCAGCAGTGTGTACTAGCTACAAGATACACTGCAGAAGTTCACCAAAGATCCTCAGGCAGTGCCTTCCAAACCCACGACTACTTCCATCTTGAAGGATAAGGGCAGCAGATACATGGGAACACCACCCCCTGCAAGTTCCCCTCCAAATCATTCACCATCCTGACTTGGAAATATATCGCTGATCCTTCACTGTCAATGGGTCAAAATCCTGGATTTCCCTCCCTCAGGGCATTGTGGGTCTACCTAGAGCACATGGACTGCAGCAATTCAAGAAGGCAGCTCACCCCCACCTTCTCAAGGGGCAACTAGGGATGGGTAATAAACACTGGCCAGTCAGCAATGCCCACATCTCGTGAATGAGAAAGATCGCCAAGAGTCAGGCTCTATCGTGAAAAGGTATTGACATTGATAAACGTCAGCACACAGATTCTTAATTACCTCAGCCCACCGAACTGCCACTGCGTGCTCAGCTCCAGGTCTCACCCATTTCTTGTGGATAGTATACACTGCTGCTACTGAGCGTCTGCATCTTACCAAATGGTTCACACACAACTCATGCAATCGCTTTCGAATTAGATCACAATCTGAGGACTAAGGCATGTACAGTACCTGAAAACTGAAAGCCTGGACCCCAAATAGGAACAGAGTAGGCCATTCAGCCTTTTGAGCCTGTTCCATCATTCAATGAGATCACGGCTGACCTGTGTCCTAACTCCACTTGCCTACCTTTGGTCCCTATCCTTCAACACTGTTGCTTGACGAAAGAAAATCTGTCTGAGATTTAAAATTAACTGATCCAGCATCCATTGTCATTTGTCGAAGAGAGTTCCAAACCTCTCACCCCTTTGTGTATCAAAGTGCTTCCTAACATCTCTCCTGAACAATCTGGCCCTAATTCTCAGACTCTGCCCCCTAGTTCCAGAATCACCAACCAGTGAGAATAGTTTATCTTTATCTAACTTGTCTTCTCCTGTTTACAGCTTGAAGATTTCGATCAGATTAACCCTTAATCTTCTAAATTCTGGAGTAAACAGGCCTAATTTGCATTGCCTGTATTCATAACTTAATCTCTGAAGTCCAGGTATCATTCTTGTAAACCTACAATGTACTCCCTCCAAGGAGAGAGTGAGGACTGCAGATGCTGGAGCTCAGAGTCAAAAAGTGTGTTGCTGGAAAAGCACAGCCAATCAGGCAGCACCCAAGCAGCAGGAGAATCGATGTTTTGGGAATAAGCCCCTCATCAGGAATGAGCCCGAAACGTCGATTCTCCTGCTGGTTGGGTGCTGCCTGACTGGCTGTGTTTTTCCAGCACCACACTTTCTGTTCTCCCTCCAAAGCCAATTGATCCTTCCTAAAGTGTGGTGCCCAGATCTCAGAGTGCTCGGAGTGGGGTCTGACCAGGGTTTTGTATAACTGCAGCATAATTTCTGCATTCTTGTACTCCAGTCCTTTAGGTAGATCCCCAAAATTGAAAATTCAAACTCCTTTGCTCTTTCCTTCCTTCCACAACTACGTATTACACTGAACTCCTCAGTAAAGAACATGAAATTCAACCAAATATTTTCACATCACAAATTCTAAAATGTTGTGGAATTCATGGTGAGAGCGCTGTGGAACTGCCCCCTCACTGTGCTGGGAGGAGAGGAAGTTTCTAATCTTTAATAAAATAAGAATGAGCTGGTCATGTTTACTGTCTTGATAATCTCCCTCTCCATGGGTGGGGACCCTACAACTGATTTCACCATGACTGGGCAGAAACAGCCAGAAATTCTTAAAAACCACATTCCTTGTGTCCTGACTGATATTTATCCCTAACCGACATTGCTAAAAAAAAACACAAACTGCTCATTTATCAGATTGTTGTTTGTAAAGTGGTCGGTGTGTTTCCTTACATCACAACAGTGAACTGACTTTCAAAAGGCTGTAAAACTCTCAGGGACATGCTTGGGCCACTCTGTCGAGGTTCCAGTATTTCTTCGGAACGTTCTCAGACCATCAGATATAGGAACAGAAGTAGGCCATTCAGCCCATCGAGTCTGCTCTGCCAGCCAACGAGGTCATGGCTGACCTGATCATCCTCAACTCCTCTTCCCTGCCTTTTCACGAGAACCCCAGACTTGCTCAAAAATCTGCCTTCCCATTAAAATGGTTTTAAAACTCAAAAGTTCAGTGCAGCACAAAAAAAAAGGGGAGAAAGTCAGGAGAGGTTGAAGATGAATGGGAACTTTAAGGAAGGTGTGCGAGGCAAGTTTTTGGTTTAACTGCAGAGGGTGGTAGGTGCCTGGAACACGCTGCCAGGAGGGGTGGTGGAAGCAGATACAATAGCAATGCTTACAAGGCATCAAGTTAAAAATCACACAACATCAGGTTATAGTCCAACAGGTTTATTTGGAAGCACTAGCTTTCGAAGTGCTGCTCCTTCACCAGCTACCTCCGAAAGCTAGTGCTTCCAAATAAACCTGTTGGGACTATAATCTGGTGTTGTGTGATTTTTAGCTTTGCCCACCCCTGTCCAACACCGGCTCCTCCACTTTAAGGCAGACATCGACAAGCAGGGAACAGAGGGATACAGACCACGTGCGGGCAGATGGGATAAACTTAGAATAGTATCATGGTCAGTACGGACACGGTGGGCTGAAGGGCCTGTTTCTGTGCTGTACTGCTCTATGTTCCGTGAATGTACAGGAATCAAAAAAGCTCTGAAGCAACTGCTGCAGAAAGGGATGGTGGCTGCAAGGACAGAGAAGTGTCTGTTTAAGAGAAACTTCAATCTGGGGGCAGTGGGGAAACATACTGGTCTGGGTACAAAAAAGAAGCTAGCACAAAAAAAAGGCCCAAAATCTAGCAGAACATTTCAAAGATGAAAGCAAACAGTTTAAAATGTCATTGACAGCTCCAAGTACAGCAAGCAACATCAGTAGCATTTACCGAGCCTGTGGGAATTCCAGTTAATATGCGAAAAGTAAACAAATCAACAGACTGGAGGAAAGGATTAGATAAACTAACATCATCGCCGGCTCCAAATTTGCACAAAAGATGGCATCTAACCCTGCAAGGCATGTTGAGCAAGTTTCCAGTAACTATCACTGCCCATGTGGTGAAGAGGCGACCTCCAAACGTAGCTCATGAGCATGCAGGGTTGGATTCCCGGCTAGTGTTCTGTTGCCTCAGGTTCAGGTAGAGCATGATCCCATTGCAATCCCAGGGGCAGGGTTTGGGGAAAGAGGTGTAAAGATAAAAGAAATAGAAAGAACAAACAAACTAGAACGCTGCTGAAAACAGCAACATGTCACCAAAGCTTTTCACCTCGGACTCATCAGGACAAATGCAAGAATGCCAAATTTTTAACATTCACAGTTTAAACTTCCGGAGGGAAAGGTAGCTGATTGATTGAAAGCTGATTCTGAAGAACTTGCATTTTTGTAGCACCTTTTAGAGCCTCTGAACATCCCAAAGATCTTAAAGAATCTGTAAAATCGGCAGGTGTGAACCCCCGGATAGCTGATATCTATATGGTCCTGTCCACCCAGGATTTGGGGAGACTCACTGACACCAATCCTTCTTCTAAATTACCAGAACCGAGTGACATACCCACACAATGACCTCAGCCATCCAGGAGCTCAGCCTTGATAAACAGACTCTGTTTATTACATAGTATTTAGTAACCAGTTACATTGCACTGATACCATATGAAAGTCTCTTGGGAAATATTCAGCTATTCTCAAGTTACTATTAGCTACATGAAACCAAGAGCTGGTCTTGCAAACACAAACTGGTTGGCTCCTCCCAGGAGCAGTTCTTTATAACCTAATGGACATAGACCAGCTCATGACATTGATCGAAGTTTGTTCAGGCACGAACTGCCTTTTTCAACAAGAGTCAGTTGGTGAAGGATGAAACCAAAGTTAACCTTTATCGAGTTTAGATTGATTCACAAACGGAAATATAATCAGCATGCAACTGTACCTCAACCCTCACCTCAACTTTACATACCAAATCCTTACAACATGCATACAGTTAACAACAACCAATTCACAATTAATATCCAGGAATTTCGATCTGTTCTAAATCAACCAGTGGAGTTTTTTTTAAACTTATTCGTGGAACATGGGTAACACTGGCTAGCCCAGAATTTATTGCCCATCTCTAACTGTTAAGTATCTACCACATTGCTGTGGGTCTGGAGTCACATGTAGGCCAGACCAGGTAAGGACGGCAGATTTCTTTCCCGAAAGGACAATAGTGAATCAAATGAGCTTTTCTGACAATCGAAAATGGTTACATGGTCATCATTAGACTCTTAATCCCAGATTTTTATGAAATTCAAATTCCACTACCTGCAGTAGCAGGATATGAACCCAAATCCCCAGAACACATTACCTGGATTTATCGTCTGGCTGGGTCTTTGGATTAACAGTCGAGCAATAAGACCATTTGGCCATTGCCTCCTTTTATTACACACCTCTGGAGCAAGTGAGACTTGACCTTGGCCCTCCTGCTTCAGAGGTAGGGACACCATCACTGCACAAGAGCCTGCAACATGCCATGTTCTAACATAGGAATCAAAACAGCCAATTTGCAAACAGAAAGCTCACACAAGTGCTTAAGTGATAAATAACCACATTATAGGTAATATGAGTTTAAAATAGTGTCACAGAGTCTTTAGATTCAGCCGAGGGGATGGACAGGCCCCTCTGACAGTGTGGATCAAGATCCTGTCCTCTACCTCTCTGTAGTGGGGGCTTAGACTCTCCACTTTCTATCTCTGAGCCAGGAGCTCAGGCCCATTAAAGTTCAACAAAAAACCAAAACTAAAGGGAGAAAACACCGACAACTCTTGACAAGTCAGGCAACATCAGTGCAGAGAAACACAGGGCCGATCCCAGAGAGATGGAAATCCATCAAGTATCAGAAACAGACCCACTGCAGTCTGAACCCATTTTAATGTCAGTTCCACAGCTAACGGTCATCCAGTTCTGATCAACCCGAACCCCAAACAGTTTCTGTCTCTCTGATGCTGTCTAACCTGGATATTCCCAGTACCTCTTGTGGTTACATTCAGACCTTCAATGCTTGCACTCTCCCCTCTGAATCTGAAGGCTCAGCTTCCACTCCAGAGCTTAAACTCAAAGACTAAGACTGACACTCACCCGTGTGGTCCTGAGCGGAGGGTACACTGTCAGAGGTGACAATCTTTCAGGTGAGACATTAAACTAAAAGGTCAGGGCAAAATATCCCATGAGATTATTTTGAAGAGGATCAAGTGAATTCTCCCCAATGGTCTGGTCAACCCTTATCATTCAACCAACATCGTTCAAAACGGACTATATGATCATTGTCACATTTCTATTAGAGGGAGCTTGCTGTACAGAGGGGCGTCCATGTTTACTGCACTACACTTCAAAAACTTATTTAGTGACCGCAGAGTGCTTTGAGATGTGGGTGGTCATGAGAAGTGCTATATAAATGCAGGACTGTCTTGTTTGTAGCTGGAACTCAAGTACCTAATGCAGAGATCTGAAAGCGTGTGGGACTGTGGTGGCAGGAGATGTAGACAGTGAGTGAGTGTGCACAAACACACGGTTTGTCTGTTGATGGTGGGTTGGACGTGGGGTAGAGGATGTGTGGGGTACGCCTATGAGTGGGTGAGTGTGAGATTGTGAGAATGAGTGAGAGACAGGCAGAGAGAGAGGAGGGGGAGGAAATGCTGTGCAGAGGAGAGTGTATGCAGATAGTCTGTGTAAATTGCTGTGTACACATATAGGGTGAGTGTGTGCACACAGAGGTGTGGGAATGTTTATAGCAGAGGGTGGGTGTATGGATGGGGTTAAATGTTTATTGATGGGGGGGGGAGAAAATATGTATACTCAGGGTGTATAGCCCTGATATGTGTGTATAGATGAGGTCAGTGTTTGTAGATGGGCAAGTAGGAGTGTGAACAGGGAGTGTGTGGGATGAATGTGCACAGATGGGGGCGAGTGTGAGTACCCACAGGGAGAAGTGTTTATAGATGGGGCAAGAGAGAGAACACAAGCAGTGAGTGAGTGAAAGCATCCAGGGTGAGTGTGTGTGTACACCCACAGTGGTTGAGAGGGAGTACCCAGGGTGAGTGTGAAAACACACAGAGTGAGAGTGCTCCGGGTAAATGTGTGTGTGTGTGAGAGTACACGTGGGGTGAATGTGAGCACAGTGTGAGAGTGTAAATGAGTGAGTGTAAATGAGTGTAAGTGTAAACGAGTGAGTCTGTGAGTGTGTAAATGAGTGTGAGACTGTAAATAAGTGTGTGAGACTGTAAATAAGGGAGTGTAAATGAGTGAGACTGAGTAAATGAGTGAGTGCGTGTAAATGAGTGCGTGTAAATGAGTGAGACTGAGTGTAAATGAGTGTGAGACTGAGTGCGTGTAAATGAGTGTGAGACTGAGTGCGTGTAAATGAGTGCGTGTAAATGAGTGAGACTGTGAGAATGTAAATGAGTGAGACTGAGTGTAAATGAGTGAGTGCGTGTAAATGAGTGTCAGTGTAAATGAGCGGGTGACAGTGAGAGAGAATGTAAATGAGTGAGTGTGAGAGTAAATGAGAGACAGTGTAAATGAGTGTGAGTGTGAGCCCGCGGTAGGTGGGTAGGCACAGTCACACTCACCACCTCGAGCAGTTTGAGGATGCCGAAGCTGGAGCGCAGGTAGTCCGGGTCCCAGGCGAGCTGTAGCCGCCGGTGGTGGCCCGGGCGGACCGGCTCGGTGGTCGGCTGGTACGGGCTGCTCGCCCCGGACATCATGGAGGTGCTGGAGGCTTCCGCCTCGAACCCATCGCCTTCCTCGGTATTCCTCATGGTGCCTGAGACCGGGACACCGGCTCCCCGCTCCCAGACAAACTTCACCTTCAGCGGCTCAAAGTTAACTCCAGCCCCGGGGACAGGAGGCGGGGGAGCGGGGGGAGACCACACCGACTCCTCGGCACACACAAAGCCCGCAGCAGTAGCGCCTGGCCCCGGTCACACAGCGCCTCCGCAGCCGCCTCTCAGGCTGCGATCCCCGGGCGGGTTAGGGAGCGGGAGCCGCTCGCTGCTGCCTCCTCCCTCCGTCTCTCCGTAATCCCAGCTCCAGCTCCAGTCCCTCCCTCTGCACCGTCTCACCTTCTCTCTATAAACTCCCACTGTCCCTGACCACTGCCCTCACATCAATCTCCCTAGCCATTCTCTCTCTCTCTCTCTCTGTCTGTGTCTATTCTCACTCTCTTGTGTTTATTCCCACTTTCTCTCTGTCCTCATTCTCTCTCCGTCTATTCTCATTCTTTCTGTTTATCCTCATTCTATTCCCTTTCTCAGTCTATCCTCAAACTCTCTGCCTATTCTCTCTCTCTCCATTTTCATCTCTCTTTCTGTCAGAGATGTACAGCATGGAAACAGACCCTTCAGAGCTGAAAATGTGTTGCTGGAAAAGCGCAGCAAGTCAGGCAGCATCCAGGGAACAGGAGAATCGACGTTTCGGGCATAAGCCCTTCTTCAGGCTCATGCCCGAAACGTCGATTCTCCTGTTCCCTGGATGCTGCCTGACCTGCTGCGCTTTTCCAGCAACACATTTTCAGCTCTGATCTCCAGCATCTGCAGACCTCACTTTCTCCTCAACAGACCCTTCAGTCCAACCCATCCATGCCGACCAGATATCCCAACCCAATCTAGTCCCAGCTGCCAGCACCTGGCCCATATCCCTCTCAAACCCTTCCTATTCATATACCCATCCAAATGCTTCTTAAATGTTGCAATTGTACCAGCTTCCACCACTTCCTCTGGCAGCTCATTCCATTCCCGCACCACCCTCTGTGTGAAAAAGTTGCCCTTTAAGTCTCTTTTATATCTTTCCCCTCTCACCCTAAACCTATGCCCTCTAGTTCTGGATTCCCCCACCCCAGGGAAGAGACTTTGCCTATCCATGCCCCTCATGATTTTATAAACCTCTATAAAGTCACCCCTCAGCCTCCGACGCTCCAGGGAAAACAGCTCCAGCCCGTTCAGCCTCTCCCTATAGCTCAAATCCTCCAACCCTGGCAACATCCTTGTAAATCTTTTCTGAACCCTTTCAAGTTTCACAATATCTTTCCAATAGGAAGGAGACCAGAATTGCACACAATATTCCAACAGTGGCCGAACCAATGTCCTGTACAGCTGCAACATGATCTCCCAACTCATGTACTCAATACTCTGACCAATAAAAGAAAGCATACCAAACGCCTTCTTCACTATCCTATCTACCTGCAAATCCACTTTCAATGAGCTATGAACCTGCACTTCAAGATCTCTTTGTTCTGCAACACTCCCTAGGACCTTACCATTAAGTGTATAAGTCTGCTAAGATTTGCTTTCCCAAAATGGAGCAGATCGCATTTATCTGAATTAAACGCCATCTGTCACTTCTCAGCCCATTGGCCCATCTGGTCAAGATCCTGTTGTAATCTGAGGTAATCCTCTTTGCAGTCCACTACACCTCCAATTTTGGTGTCATCTGCAAACTTACTAACTGTACCTCTTATGCACGCATTCAAATCATTTATGTAAATGACAAAAAAGTAGAGGACCCAGCACCGATCCTTGTTGCACTCCACTGGTCACAGGCCTCCAGTCTGAAAAACAAATCTCCACCACCACCCTCTGTCTTCTACCTTTGAGCCAGTTCTGTATCCAAATGGCTAGTTCTCCCTGTATTCCATGAGATCTAACCTTGCTAACCAGTCTCTCATGGGGAATCTTGTCGAACGCCTTACTGAAGTCCATATAGATCACATCTACCGCTCTGCCCTCATCAATCTTCTTTGTTACTTCTTCAAAAAACTCAATCAAGTTTGTGAGACATTATTTCCCATGCTCAAAGCCATGTTGACTATCCCTAATCAGTCCTTGCCTTTCCAAATACATGAACATCCAGTCCCTCAGGATTCCCTTCAACAACTTGCCCACCACCGACATCAGACTCACTGGTCTATTGTTCCTCTGTCTATTCTCATTACATCTCTTCTCCACAACACCCCTGCCCCCAAATCCTGTCATTTTCATTCATTCTTATTTTTCACTATTCCTGCTCTCCACAACCACACATCAGCTCTTTAGATACTATTTCTGAATCACAAACTGGTTCAGAGTTCAGGTTCTGTGATAGGACTAATCTGACAGTGTAGTGCAGTGCTGAGGGGGTGCTACACTATCAGAGGTACCTTCTTCCACACCAGCATCTGAAACTGAGCTGCTCTTTCAGCTGGTTGTAAGAGATGCTAAGCCTAGTATTTTGAAAAAAGAATTGTATTAAATTTGTTGTCATATGTACCGAGGCACAGTGAAAAGCTTTGTCTTGTGAGCAATACAGGCAGATCACAGAGTTAAGCAGCATAGATAAGTAGATAATAGGTAAACAGTGGCAAAAACAAAAACACAGGTACAGGCAAATGTTAAGAGTTTGAGAGTCCATTCAGTATTCTAACAACAGTAGGGTAGAAACTGTTACAAAACTGGCTGGTGTGTATGTTTAGGCTTCTGTACCTTCTCCCAATGGTAGAGGTTGTAGAAAAACATTGCCAGGGTGGGACGGATCTTTGAGAATGCTGGCGGCCTTTCCTTGACAGCGGGCCTGGTAGATTCTATAGATGGGAGGTTAGCCTTTGTGATTGTCCGGGCCGAGTTCTCTCTGTAACAGTCTCCGATTTTGAATGGTACAGTTGCCATACCAGGTAGTGATACATCCAGACAGAATGCTCTCGATAAAAGTTGGCAAGGATATTCGCCATCGTGCCAAATTTCATCAGCTGCCGGAGGAAGAAGAGACATTGTTTGGCCTTTGTAACCAGTGCGTCCACATGAAGAGCACGGGAGTTTGTTTTTTTCTATTTTTCTCTCTCCTCCAGTGTCTTGGCTAATGTTGCCTAAGGGATAAACATTACCAAAATAGACTATTGCGAGACTACCACATTTATGTTTCTGGGATCTTGCTGGGCACAATTTGCCTGTTACATTTCCTACCCTGCAGTTTTAAAGTATTTAGTTCACTGGCCAGGAAGGACTTTGGGATGTTCCATGATTGTGAGAGGTGCTACATAAATGCAGAGTTTTGTTCTAATCCCAGTTTATATGTTCCCAGATTTCCTCAATGAGTAATCCCAAATTTCAGTAGATCACAATCTCTCCTCTGTCAGAATGTTATGAGATCAAATTCCAGTCCGAGACTCCATTGAACACGAGGGTCAGAATGTGAATGGTGTAAACATAAAATTTCTTTACTCCCAATCTTTCTATCCCTCTTTCTTTCAACTCCACCCTCCCACTCTCTCTCTCTTTTCCCAGTTTTTCCTGCCCAGAGCTGGCTTTACAGTTGAATGACACAGACATGGTGACCCAGAGCAATGTAAAGGTGTGTCAGGAAATCCAGATCCTGATTTGGTCATTTTTCTCATGGATTGTGAATGACAGTGGAAGTGGGGAATTGTTTGGCAAGTTGTGTGAGCAGACTTTCCCTCATGTGGACATGCTCTCAAGTCCTTTGACACAGAATTCCAAGAATAGAACTTAACTAAAACATTTGACAAAGTCTCTCAGGGTAGGCAGATCCAGAAGGTCAAGTCGCGTGGAATCCATAGTGAATTTGCAAGTTGGCTTGACCAGAGAAGACATGGGGAGCTATGGAGATGTGTTTTTTCTGACTGAAGGTCCGTGACCAGTTGTGTTCCACAGGATCAGATTAGATTAGATTAGATTAGATTACTTACAATGTGGAAACAGGCCCTTCGGCCCAACAAGTCCACACCGCCCCGCCGAAGCGCAACCCACCCATACCCCCTACATTTACCCTTTACCTAACACTACGGGCAATTTAGCATGGCCAATTCACCTGACCTGCACATCTTTGGACTGTGGGAGGAAACCGGAGCACCCGGAGGAAACCCACGCAGACACGGGGAGAATCTGCAAACTCCACACAGTCAGTCGCCTGAGGCGGGAATTGAACCCAGATCTCTGGAGCTGTGAGGCAGCAGTGCTCAGCAGCAGTGCTCAGCAGTGCTAACCACTGTGCCACCGTGCCGGGACCTCCTGTTATTTGTAATTTATATAAATGATTTGGGTGAAAATGCAAGTGGTCTAATCGGTAAGTTTGCAAATGACTCAAAAATCGGTGGAGTTGTGGATAGTGAAGAAGATTGTCAAAGGATTCGACAGGATATGGATCAGTTGCAAAGTCAGGTGGAGAAACAGCACATGGAGTTCAATCTGAACAAGTGTGAGATGACGGATTTTGGGAGGTTGAATGAAAGAGGAAAGTATACAGCAAATGGGAGGATTTTTAGGAGCACTGATGTACAGAGAAATGTTAGGATGCAGGTCCATAGCTTCCTGAGAGTGGCAACACAGGTGGATAAGAAGGTGTATAGCATGTTTACCTTCATTGGTTGGAGCACTGAGTGTAAGAATTGGCAAATCATGTTGCAGCTGGATAAAACTTTAGTTAGACCACATTTGTGTGCAGTTCTGGTTGCTGCACTACATGAAGAGTATGGAGGCTTTGGAGAGGGTACAGGAGAGGATTACCTGGATCGGAGTGTATTAGTCACAAGGAGAGATTGGACAAACTTGGATTGTTTTCACTTGAGTTATTGGAGGCTGAGGGTTGATCTGATAGAAATATATAAAATTACGAGAGGCACGGGTAGGGTGGGTAGTCAGTGTTTTTTCTAGGATGAAAGTGTCAAATACTAGAGGGGTATAGGTTTAAGATGAGAAGAGAATAGTTTAAAGGTGATATTTGAGGCAAGAGTTTTATACAAAGGGTGGTAGGTGCCTTGAACATGCCTCCAGGGGAGATGGGAAAAGCAGATACATTAGCAAAGTGTAAGAAACATTTACACAGAATGGAAGGGAATAGAGGGATACAGACCATGAGCAGGCAGGTGGGATTAGTTTAGAACGTCATCATGGTCACACAGACATGATGAGCCAAAAGACCTGTTCCTGTGTTAAAATTAGAGTGGTGCTGGAAAAGCACAGCAGGTTAGGCAGCATCCGAGGAGCAGGAAAATCGACATTTTGGGCAAAAGCCCGTCATCAGGAATGTTCCTGTGTTGACCCTACACGTCAAGCAGAGTGTGATCTGTCCATCAACCAAGGGCATAGTGCACATGCCAGGAGTGAGAGTGAGATTGTGTACATACAACATAGAACAATACAGCGCAGAACAGGCCCTTCAGCCCTCTACATTGCGCCGACCTGTGAACTAATCTAAGCCCATCCCCCTACACTATCCCATCATCCTCCATGTGCTTATGCAAGATTTGTTTCAATCTCCCTAATGTGGCTGTGTTGACTACATTAGCAGATAGGGCATTCCACACCCTTACCACTCTCTGAGTAAAGAATCTGCCTCTGACATCTGTCTTAAATCTATCATCCCTCAATTTTCAGCTATGTCCCCTCGTACAAGCTGACGTCATCATCCTAGGAAAAAGACTTTCACTATCTACCCTATCTAATCCTTTGATCATCTTGTATGTCTCTATCAAATCCCCTCTTAGCCTTCTTCTCTCCAGTGGGAACAGACTCAAGTCTCTCAGCCTTTCCTCATAAGACCTTTACTCCACACCAGGCAACATCCTGGTAAATCTCCTCTGCACCTTTTCCAATGCTTCCACATCCTTCCTGTAATGGGATGACCAGAACTGTACACAATATTCCAAGTGCAGCCGCACTAGCATTTTGTATAGTTGCAGCATGACATCACGGTTCCGGAACTCAATCCCTCTACCAATGAAACCTAACACACCGTATGCCTTCTTAGCAGCACTATCAACCTGGGGGTCAACTTTCAGGGATCTATGTACATGGACACCAAGATCCCTCTGCACATCCACACTACCAAGACTCTTTCCATTGATCCAGTATTCTGCCTTCCTGTTATTCTTCCCAAAGTGCATCACCTCACATTTATCTGCATTGAACTCCATTTGCCACCTCTCAGGCCAATTCTGCAGTTTATCCAAGTCCCCCTGCAACCTGCAACATTCTTCCACACTGTCCACTACTCCACTCATTTCAGTGTCATCTGTGCCTGCATCCAAGTCATTTATAAAAATGACAAACAGCAGTTGTCCCAAAACAGATCCTTGTGGCACACCACTAGTAACCAGACTCCAGGCTGAATATTTTCCATCAGCCACACTATCCTCTTACAGAAAGCCAGTTTCCAATCCAAACTGCTAAATCTGTGTACAGGTGTGGGTACCACATGTGAAAGCAGTGAATGCATTGGAAAGAATGCAGAAGCAGTTGCAACAATGGTTCCAGGAGTAAGAAAGTTTAACAATGAGGACAAATTGAAGAGGTTCAGACTGCGAGGAGTTTTGATCGAGGTTTTCAAAATCAGGATTGGGCTTGACAGAGAAGAGAGGGAGAAGCTGTTCCCACTTATAAAAGGAACAAGAACAAGAGGGACATAGAAGTAAAGTGATCTGCAAAAGAAGCAAGGGTGATGTGAGAAAAAATCTGTTTCAGTCAGCGAGTAGTCAGGGCGTGGAATGCACTGCCTGGAAATGTGGTGGATACAGGTTCAACCGAGGCACTGAAGAGGGAATTGGATGGTTATTTGGATAGAAAAGGAATGCAAGAACATGGGGCAAAGGCAGGAGATTGGCATCGGATAATGGTGTTCTTTAATTGAATAGGTGCAGGCACAATGGGCCAAATGACCTCCTTCTGCACTATAACCCCTCCCTGTTGCAAGGTGGACCCACAGCTGGTGCTGGGAGCCACGTAAATTCAGACCGGATTCCAAATAGAACAAAAGACCCCATCAGAGAATCAAAAGATTCTGAATATTTCTTTTTGACTGAGTCTTGCTCCAGAGAGGTGATTTTCCAAATTCTAACAATTGCCAGTGAGTCATTGTCAGACAGAAGTATCATTTGTCTTGAAAATGCGAACCTATTGGTCTCTTAGCTTTGTTTTTAATAGAGGAATTCTGATTTTAAATGTTGCGTTTCTCTTCATTAGTAGTTCGAGATATTTAACAGACTGATATCCGTCTGTTCAATGAGGCAGAAAAAGACCTTTTCAGAGATTTACAAGAGTTTAATTGTGAATTTTAGCTTTTTAGCACAAACATCAGTTTCCACTTTTCCCTTCCTTTCAGTGTCAGACCATGATGCACCTTCATAGACACACTGCTGCCATTTTGAACAATTAGGATCAAGTTCCTCCTAGTTACTTTGGTCATCGCTGGCTGGACTTCGAGGAGAGTCTCTCTGCAGGGCCCTTCTCTTGGCCAGAATGCTGGCCATTTTGAGAGCTAACTAAACGGAAGCTGCTGGGGAGACACTTTATGGACACCTGCAACCCAGTCAGAGCAGTTCATTGACTTTGTGCGAGTTTTTTTTTCTGAGTGCTTGTGGAGCTGACTTTAAGACAGATGGAGCATTAAAGGGATCTGCAAAAGAAGTAATGGTGAAGTGAGGAAAAGCATTTCCACCCAGGATGAGTTAGACTCTGGAATGCATTGACTGGAAATGTGATGGAAGCAGGTTCAATGGAAGCATTCGGAGAGCATTTGGATGGAAACAGTGTGCAAGTGCTAGGGGGAAAGCAGGAGAGCAGGGCACTAGGTAACAATGCTCATTTAATGGGCTGGTACAGGCAAGATGGGTCAAATGGCCACCATCTATGCTGTAACACTCCTATGGTTCTATGACAGTATTATCTGTTTGATGGTGCTCCGGTTGAATGGTGGAATTACTCTGTACACAGGCCAGCCCTCACTCCAGTACAGGAGTGTAATGATGGCACCAGGGCTCTCATTGACTTGTGAAGGTCTTTGCTTTTGAAAAACACGATTGTGGTGTGTAGAAGATGGGGTGTGTAGAAGATGGTGTTGAATCTCCTCATCCACAGTGCCTTCTTCAGACAAGCAGCTGCTAAAGTTTGGGCAGTGCGGGAGGGTATTGCGGTGGTTCAGACTCATACACAACTTGTTGTCAGGTAGCAAGACTGACAGAGAACTTTTGTGAAGTGGGAGTCATGAGCTGAGAAATAATGACCGGGCTTGGGGACTGCCTGTGTACTCAAAGATTGCTTCGACATGGAGCAGATTGAAGATCAGTAACATGACAGAACGATGGACAGAATATCAAGCCACAATGCTGATGGATTGTCAGGAAGAGAAGGGAAAATCATTGCAGCGTTACGTACACTGTAACAAGCAACAAAGTAATCAGCACTCATTGGGACAATTGGACAGTTTTAAGACTGAAAAAGAATAACCTATCATGAAGACTTCTTCATTTGTACCTGCAGGTGGATATTGCTGGCGAAGCCGTAATTTATTGCCCACCTTTAATTACCCTTGAACTGAGTGGTTTGCTTGGGCCATTTCTGAGGGCAACTAAGAATCAATCACATTGTCATGGATGTTGAAAACTATTAATGAACCAGATGATTTTGTTTGAACATTATCACGAGACTCTTAATTCCAGATTTTTATTGAATTTGAGTTTCACCACCAGCCAGGGTGGGATTTGAACCATGTCCCCAGAATATTGGCCTGGTTGGAGGGGGGGCCTGAAGAAGGGCCTGTGCCCGAAACGTCGAATCTCCTGTTCCCTGGATGCTGCCTGACCTGCTGTGCTGTTCCAGCAATAAAGTTTCAACTTTGATCTCCAGCATCTGCAGACCTCACTTTCTCCTGGAGGGGGGGGGGGTTTACTCCAGTGACATAACCACAGCATCACCATCTCCCCTGAGGGTAAACACAGAGAATGCTGTATCTGTTCAAATCAACCAATCCCTGACACTGAGAGGCCAGTTCTCCAGATTCTCAGTGAAAAAAAATGCCGATTTATTTTAAACACTCATTCTCATGTTGAAAACCCCCTCACCATCTCTGGAACCTCCTCCAGCCCTGAGGGAGCCCACACATAACTGCACTCCTCACAATGTGACCTTGAATCTCACTGCCTGCCATCAGAAAATGTACCAGGTGTTTCTGAAGGTTGAGTTTTGGAATTGCCTACCTTACCCCCAAACCTCTGCTTCTCTCTCTCTCTCTCACCTTTAAAACCCAACTCTTTGGCCAAGCCTTTGGTCATGTGTCCTAGGAGCCTAATCTTACTTAGATTATTGCTAAACATTTTGATAGATCTTGGGGGACATTACTCTATGTAAAAGGAACTAAGTAAACTGGAAGCTATTACATTTGTGCTGTCACAGTAATCCCAAATTCAGAGTTATGTGTTGTTGCTGATTTCGATGAGAAGTTGAAATTGCTCGCCTTGTAATCACCATTTTTAGTACCAACTCTGGAACCAAGTGGCAACACTGAATAACTCTAATTAGTTAAACTACTGGAGGGAGGAAATCTTAATTAGCTGCATTAACAAAGAGGTCACTTCATAACTGGCATCCAGGAGAGAAAGACTTGCTTCCAAATGAATAAAAAGTTCCAATCATGGGTATTTCAGCTGATTTAATTTTCTAGGGATCCTTTGGGGGCCTGGGTTCAAGTCCCACCAGCTCCAGAGGTGGGCAATAAGTTAGAAAGTATATTTTCCTACAGGCTGGTTAGAAAGTATTTTTTATTAAAAATGTTCTGATTTGGCAGAGTGTTGGATAATATGTTACACTCAAACACCACACAAGCCAGCCATGATTGAATGGTGGAGCAGACTCAATGGGCTGAATGGCCTAATTTGTGCTCCTATGTCTTATGGCCATATGACCTCCTCCTGCTCCTGGTTCTTATGTCAAATACAAAGGGGCACAGGGTTTAAAATGAGAGGGGACAAGTTTAAAGGAGATGTGTGAGGAAAGGGTTTATCACAGAGGATGGTAGGTACCTGGAACACATTGCCCAGGAGAGATGGTAGCATCAGATATGATAGCAACCACATGGGCTAAATGTGGATTTCAACAGCTTTCTCATTCCCACCCCCCCAACCATTATACCAGTCCCAAGCCTCCAACTCAGCACCAGCCTCCAACCTGTCCATCACTGCCTCCTCTGACCTATCACCTTCTCCCTCACCTTCATCCACCTATCGCTTTCCCAGCTACCTCCCCCAACCCCACCCCACTCCCATTTATCTCTCAGCCCCGACCCACAAGCCTCATTCCTATTGAAGGGCCTATGCCCAAAATGTCAACTTTCCTGCTCCTCTGATGCTGCCTGACCAGCTGTACTTTTCCAGCACCACACTCTTGACTCTGATCTCCAGCGTCTGCACTCCTCACTTTCTCCTGAACACGTTCTAAGGTCAGTACATCCTTCTTGAGATATGGGGCCCAAAACTGCACACAATACTCCAAATGTGGTCTGAGCAGA
The DNA here is from genome assembly GCF_037043375.1 of Chiloscyllium plagiosum. Lineage (NCBI taxonomy): Eukaryota > Metazoa > Chordata > Chondrichthyes > Orectolobiformes > Hemiscylliidae > Chiloscyllium > Chiloscyllium plagiosum. The sequence goes on along the minus strand of NW_028270155.1, from coordinate 5,988,784 downwards.
GTGTTACAGAGCCTCAAAAGTACAGCCCTGCTTTTATAGAGGGCTGTTGTAGGCTGCAGCGGGATGCAGAGATGGGCTGAGAAGTGGCAGATGGAGTTCAACCTGGATAAATGCAAGGTGATGCATTTTGGAAGGTCGAATTTGAAAGCTGAGTACAGGATTAAGGATAGGATTCTTGGCAGTGTGGAGGCACAGAGGGATCTTGGTGTGCAGGTACATAGATCCCTTAAAATGGACACCCAAGTGGACACGGTTGTTAAGAAAGCATATGGTGTTTTGGCTTTCATTAACAGGGGGATTGAGTTTAAGAGTCGTGAGATCTTGTTGCAGCTCTATAAAACTTTGGTTAGACCGCACTTGGAATACTGCGTCCAGTTCTGGTCGCCCTATTATAGGAAAGATGTGGATGCTTTGGAGAGGGTTCAGAGGAGATTTACCAGGATGCTGCCTGGACTGGAGGGCTTATCTTATGAAGAGAGGTTGACTGCGCTTGGACTTTTTTCATTGGAGAAAAGGAGGAAGAGAGGGGACCTAATTGAGGTATACGAGATAATGAGAGGCATAAATAGAGTCGATAGCCAGAGACTATTTCCCAGGGCAAAAATGACTAACACAAGGGGTCATAGTTTTAAGCTGGTTGGAGGAAAGTATAGAGGGGATGTCAGAGGCGGGTCCTTTACACAGAGAGTTGTGAGAGCATGGAATGCGTTGCCAGCAGCAGTTGTGGAAGCAAGGTCATTGGGGACATTTAAGAGACTACTGGACATGCATATGGTCACAGAAATTTGAGGGTGCATACATGAGGATCAATGGTCGGCACAACATCGTGGGCTGAAGGGCCTGTTCTGTGCTGTACTGTTCTATGTTCTATATTCACATCCTCTCAAAATAAATGTCAACATTGTACTTACCTTCCTAACTACTGACTCAACCTGCAAGTTTACATTGAGAGAATCCTGGACTAAACTCCCACGTCTCTTTGCACTTCAGACTTCTGAATTTTCTCCCAATTTAGAAAATAGTCCATGCTCTATTCTTCCTACCAAAGTGCATGACTTTCCACTTTTCCACATTGTACTCCATCTGCCATTTATTTGCCCACTCTCCTAACGTGTCAAAAACCTTCTGCAGACTCCCTGCCTCCTCAGTACTACCTGTCCCTCTACCTATCTTTGTATTGTCTGCAAACTTGGCCAGAATGCCCTCAGTTCCTTCATCAGATTATTAATATATAACTTGAAAAGTTGTGGTCCCCAACACTGATCCTTGCAGAACACCACTTGTCACCGGCTGCCATTCTGAGACTGACCCTTTTATCCCCACTCTCTGCTTTCTGCCAAACAGCCTGGATTCTTTCCATGCCAGTACCTTGCCTCTGACACCATGGGCCCTTATCTTACTCAGCAGCCTCCTGTGCGGAACCTTATCAAAGGCCTTCTTAAAATCCAGGTGGGTAACATTTATTGACTCTCCTTGGTCTAACCTGTTCGTTACTTCCTCAAAGAGTTCTCACAGATTTGTCAGGCATGAGCTCCCCTTGATGAAACCATGCTGACTTTGCCCTATCTTACCATGCACTTGCAAGTATTCAGAAATCTCATCCTTCTCAATGGATCCCAGGATCTTACCCACAACTGAGGTTTGGCTAATCAGTCTGTAATTTCCCATCTTTTGTCATACTCTCTTTTTAAACAGGAGTGTCATGTCAATGAATTTCCAATCCTTTGGGATCCTCCCTATTTCTAGTGATTCCTGAAAGATAAAAGGGTCCTTCGGGGCAGCGCGGTGGCTCAGTGGTTAGCACTGCTGCCTCACAGCACTAGGAACCTGGGTTCAATTCCAGACTTGGGCAATTGTCTGTGTGGAGTTTGCACATTCTCCCCGTGTCTGTGTGGGTTTCTTCCGGGTGCTCCGGTTTACTCTCACAGTCCAAACATGTGCAGGTTAGGTGAATTGGCCATTCTAAATTGCCCGTAGTGTTCAGGGATGTATAGGTTAGGTGCATGAGTCAAGAGTAAATGTAGGGGAATGGGTCTGGGTGGGTTACTTTTTGGAGGGTCGGTGTGGACCTGTTGGGCCAAAGGGCCTGTTACCACACTCTAGGGATTCTTTTCAGAGATCTCCCTTAGAACTCTGGGGTGTAGTCCATCTGGTCCAGGTGATGTATCCACCTTCACGCCATTCAGTATTTCTAGCACCTTCTCCTTGGTGATGGCCACCATACTCAGCTCTGTCCCCTCACTCTCCTGAATCTTTGGGATATTACTCGTGTCTTCCATCATGAAGACTGATGCAAAGTAATTATTCAGTTCCTCAGCCATTTCTTTGTTCTCCACAACTATCTCTCCAGCATCATTTTCCAGCAGCTCAATGTCCTTTGCCTTTCTTTTGCCCTTTGGTTTACCAGGATGTTGCCTGGTATGGTAGAAAGATCGTATGAGGAAAGGCTGAGGCACTTGGGGTTGTTTTCATTGGAGAAAAGAAGGTTTAGGGGTGACTTGATAGAGGTGTATAAGATGATTAGGGGTTTAGATAGGGTCGACAGTGAGAATCGTTTTCCACGTATGGAGTCAGCTATTACAAGGGGGCATAGCTTTAAATTAAGGGGGGGGTAGGTATAGGACAGATGTTAGGGGTAGGTTCTTTACTCAGCGAGTCGTGAGTTCATGGAATGCCCTGCCAGTAGCAGTGGTGGACTCTCCCTCATTATGGGCATTTAAGCGGGCATTGGATAGGCATATGGAGGATAGTGGGCTAGTGTATGTTAGGTGGGCTTGGATCGGCGCAACATCGAGGGCTGAAGGGCCTGTACTGCGCTGTATTCTTCTATGTCCTATGTTCTATATATCTAAAGAAACTCTTACAGTCTTCCTGTATATAACTGGCTAGCTTACCCTCATAATTAACCTTCTCCCTCCTTATTTCTTCTTTTGTTGCCCTCTGTTGGTCTTTGTAAGCTTCCCAATCCTGTGGTTTCCCACTGCCCTTCACCACATTATATGCTTTCTCTTTTGCTTTCATGCTTTCCCTGACTTCTCTGGTCAGCCATGGTTTCCTCACCGTCCCTTCTTATTTCCTAGGAATGAATCTGGCTGTGTCTCCTGTGACCAGTGGAGTGTCATAAGGATCAGTGCTGGGTCCACTAATTTTCCTCAAATATATAAATGATTTGGATGTGAACATAGGAGGTATAGTTAGTAAGTTTGCAAGTGACACCAAAATTGGAGGTGTATTGGACGGCGAAGAAGGTTACCTCGGATTACAGTGGGATCTTGATCAGACGAACCAATGAGCTGAGAAGTGGCAGATGGAGTTTAATTCAGATAAATGCAAGGTGCTGCATTTTGGGAAAGCAAATCTTAGCAGGCCTTATACACTTAATGGTGAGGTCCTAGGGAGTGTTGCTGAACAAAGAGACCTTGGAGTGCAGGTTCATAGTTCCTTGAAAGTAGAGTCGCAGGTAGATAGGATAGTGAAGAAGGTGTTTGGTATGTTTTCCTTTATTGGTCAGAGTATTGACTACTAGAGTTGGGAGCTTACCTTGCTATTGTACAGGACATTGATTAGGCCATTGTTGGGATATTGCGTGCAATTCTGATCTCCTTTCTATCGGAAAGATGTTGTGAAACTTGAAAGGGTTCAGAAAAGATTTACAAGGATGTTGCCAGGGTTGGAGGATTTGAGCTACAGTTGAGTAGGCTGGGGCTGTTTTCCCTGGAGCTGAGGGGTGACATTGTCGAAATTTATACAATCATGAATGGCATGGATAGGATAAATAGACAAGGTCTTTTCACTGGTGTGGGTGAGTCTAGAACTCAAGAGCATATGTTTAAGGAGATAGGGGAAAGACATAAAAGGGACATAAGGGGCAAATTTTTCACAGAGGGTGGTGCGTGTATAGAATGAGCTGCCAGTGGAAGTGGTGGAGGCTGGTACAATTGCAACATTTAAGAGGCATCTGGATGGGTATATGAATAGGAAAGGTTTGGTGGGATATGGGCCAGGTGCTGGCAGGTGGGACTAGATTGGGTTGGGATATCTGGTCGGCATGGATGGGTTGGACCGAAGGGTCTGTTTCCATGCTGTACGTCTCTACGACTCTACGCCCAGAAACTCCTGCCATTGCTGTTCCACTGTCTTTCCTGCTTGGTTCCTCTGCCAGTCAATTCTCCCTAGCCCCTCCCTCATGCCTTTATTCAGCTGTAATACCTCTGATTCTATTTTCTCCCTCTCAAATTGCAGCATAAATTCAATCATATTATGATCACTGCCTCCTAAGCGTTCCTTCACCTTAAGTTCCCTTATCAAGTCTGCCTCATTGCACGACACTAAATCCAGTATTGCCTCCTCCCTCGCAGGCCCCACCACAAGCTGCTCCAAAAGGCTATCTTGAAGACGTTTCACAAATTCCTTTTCTTGCAATCCACTACCAACCTGATTTTCCCAGTCCACCTGCACATTGAAATCTCCTATGGTCACTAACTTTGCCTTTCCGACACATCCTTTCTTTCTCCTGGTCTATTTTGCACCCTAGCCTCTGACTGCTGTTTGGAGCCCTGTACATAATTCCAACTGTGGAATGTGTGGTTCCTCAATTCTCCCCACACAGGTTTTACACCATGTGACCCTGCTTCATTTCTTACTATTGATTTAATTTCATTTGTTATTAATAAGGCAGCCCCACCCCCTATGAGCCCACTCTGCCATTCAATAAGATCACGGCTGATCTTTTCATGGCCTAGATCCACTTACCCGCCCTCTCACTGTAATCCTTAATTCCTTCACTGTTCAAAAATTTATCTATCTTAGCTTTAAAAACATTTACTGAGGAGTCCTCAATACTTCACTCGACAGGGAATTCCATAGATTCACAACCCTCTGGGTGAAGAAGTTCCATCTCAATTCGGTCCTAAACCTGCTCCCCCTAGTTTTGAGGCTATGTCCTCTTGTGCTGGTTTCACCTGCCAGTGGAAACATCCTCTGTATTTCTATTTTACCCATTCCCTTCATAATTGTATATGTTTCTATAAGATCCCTCCTCATTCTTCTGAATTCCTATGAATATAATCCCAGTCTACTCAGTCTCTCCTCATAAACCAACCCCCTCAAGTCCGGAATCAACTCAGTGAACCTCCTCTGCACCCTCTCCAGTGCCAGTCCATCCTTTCTCAAGGAGACCAATCCCTTTAGCAATGAAGGACAAAATTCCATTTGCCTTCCTAATTATGTATTGTACCTGCAGACCAACCCTCTGTGATTCATGCACAAGGACACCCAGGTCCCTCTGCACAGCAGCGTGCTGTAATTTCTTACCACTTAAATAATAGTCCTTTTTACTGTTATTCCTATTGAAATGGATAACTTCCCATTTATCAACACCGTATTCCATCTGCCAGACATTTGCCCACTCGCTTAAACTATCGGTGTCCCTGTGTAAAGTTTCACTGTCCTCTGCTCACTCTGCTCTGCCACTCACCTTAGTGTCATCCACAAACTTTTGACTCACTAAACGTGGTCCCCAACTCCAAATCATCTTTGTAAATTGTGAATAATTGCAGTCCCAACACTGATCCCTAAGGCACCCCACTAGTCACTGATCACCAAACAGGAAACTCAATTATCCCCACTCTTTTGCTTCCTGTTAATCAATCCTCTACCCATGCTAATACATTGTCCATAATGCCTTGCATCTTTATCTTATGCAGCAGCGTTTTGTGTGACACCTTCAAATGCCATTTGGATATCTAGATACACCATTTCTACCAGGTCCCCGTTGTCCACCGTGCTTATAATGTCTTCATAGAATTCCAGTAGATTAGTTAAACATAACCTGCCTTTCAGGAACCCATGGTGTGTCTGCCCAACGGGACAATTTCTATCTAGATGTCTTGCTATTTCTACCTTGATTCAAGCATTTTTGCCACTACAGAAGTTAAGCCTGTAATTTTGCCTACCTCCATTTTTAATCAGTGATGTCATAGTTGTGCCTTATTCAAGAAGGGCTGCAAAGAAAAATCTGTGAACAATAGACCAGTAAAGCTTGACACCTATAGTGGCTAAGTTACTTGAGAAGATTTTGAGAGATAAGATATGCATGCATTTGGAAAGACAGGGTTTGATTAGGAATAGTTAGCATGGCTTTTTGCATGGGTGATCATGCCACAGAAATTTGTTAAGAATTCTTTGATGTAGTGACCAGGAAGGGTGATGAGGGCAGGGCAGTAGATGTCTTCTATATGGATTTCAGTCAGGCCTTTGATAAGGTTCCACATGGTAGACTGCTCTAGAAGGTAAGATCACATGGAATCCAGGGGAACCTGGCAAATTGGATACACAATTGGCTTAATAGTGGGAATCAGAGGGTAATAGTGGAAGGATGCTTGTCGGACTGGAGGCCTGTGACTAGTGGAGTGCTCAACGTTTGGGAGAAGATTTGTAGCTCGGGTGCTCGTTGCTGTGGTTCTGTTCGCCGAGCTGGGAATTTGTCTTGCAAACGTTTCGTCCCCTGTCTAGGTGACATCCTCAGTGCTTGGGAGCCTCCTGTGAAGTGCTTCTGTGATGTTTCCTCCGGCATTTATAGTGGCCTGTCTCTGTCGCTTCCGGTTGTCAGTTCCAGCTGTCCGCTGTAGTGGCCGGTATATTGGGTCCAGGTCGATGTGTTTGTTGATAGAGTCTGTGGATGAGTGCCATGCCTCTAGGAATTCCCTGGCTGTTCTCTGTTTGGCTTTCCCTATAATGGTAGTGTTGTCCCAGTCGAATTCATGTTGCTTGTCATCTGCGTGTGTGGCTCAGGGTTTGGTGCTGAGCCCATTACTGTTTGCTATCTATATCAATGATTTGGATGAGAATGTACAAGGCATGATTACTAAGTTTGCAGATGACACTAAAATATGAAGTATCGTGGACAGTGAGGGAGGTTATCAGAAATTGCAGCAGGACCTTGATAAGCTGGAGAAGTGGGTTAAGAAATGGCAAATGGAGTTTAATATAAATGTGAGGTCTTGCATTTTGGAAAGTCAAATCAACCTCTCCCGATAACTCAAATAGTTGAGTCCTGGCAAAATGGTGAATGGTAGGGCCTTAAGGAGTGTAGTGGCACAGAGGGACCTTGGAGTTCAGATGCATGATTCTTTAAAAGTGCAGAGGAGAAGGCTTTTGAAACACTGGCCTTCATCAGTTCAGGGTATTGAGTAAAGAAATTGGGAAGTTATGTTGCAGTTGGACAGGACATTGGTAAGGTTTTTACCTCTAGGACATTGGTAATGCCCCAGTTGGAGTATTGTGTTCAGTTTTGGTCAGCTTGCGATAGGATGTTATTAAACTGGATTAAACTGGAAAGAGTGCAGAAGAAATTTACAAGGATTTTGCCAGGACTCAACTATTTGAGTTATCGGGAGAGGTTGGACAAGCTAGGACTTTTTCTTTAGAGACTGACGGAGAATCTTATAGGAGTGCATAAGATCACGAGAGGCATGGATCAGGTGAATGCACTCAGTCTTTTTCCCAGGATTGCGGAATTAAGGACTGGAGGGCATCAGTTTAAGGTTAGAGGGGAAAGAATAAAAGGGAACCTAAGGAGCAACATTTTTACTCAGAGGGTGGTATGCATATGGAATGAGCTGCCAACTGAACTGGTTGAGGTGGGTACATTAACAACATTTAAAAGGCATTTGGACAAATACATGGATAGGAAAGGAAGGATATGGGCTAAGTACAGGGAAATGGGGTTAGTGTTGATGGACATTTTGATTGGCATGGACCAGTTTGGGCTGAAGGGCCTGTCTCCCTGCTGTTGGACTCTATGGCTCCATTTGCTGTTTTATCTGCCGGAACTGCTCTAGAGTCCAGCGAGTTTTGGAAAATTACCACGAGCATATTTGCTATTTTTCCCCCATTTCTTTTAGTATCCTGGGATGCATTATATCAGACCTTTCTGCATTTACCTCCATTAGCTTGTCCCCATGATAATGATTGTTTCTAGGCCCTCACCTACTTTAGCCTCCTTGTCATCAATTACTGGCATATTATTTGTGTTCTTACTGTGAAGGTTGATACACATTGCCTATTAAATGTCTCTGCCATTTCCTCATTTCCCAATATTAAACCCACATTCTCATCCTCTAAAGGAGCAATGTTTACATTTGCCACTCTTTTTTTTGTTTTATATATTTGTAGAAACCTTTGTGATCTGCCTTGATATTTGAGCCAGTTTACTCTCAATCTACGTTACTTTTCTTTATAACTTTTCTTGTGGCTTTCTGTTGACTTTTAAAGTTTTGTCAATCTTCTAGTTTCCTGCTGGGTCTTTGCCACTTTATATGCCTTCTCATTCAATTTAATAGCCTCCCTTATTTCCTTAGCCACCCATGGCAGATTACCCCTTTTCCTACAATCCTTCCCTTTATTTTTACCATCCTGAGAAAAAGACTCTGACCATCCACACCTCTCTAATAGCCTGCCTGATACTGACTTGCATTTATATACCGTATTTCACATTCTAACAGCAGAAGAATCAGTTCTGAGTGCTGCCTCTTGTATTGTGGCAAGCAGCACAACCAATTTACTGATCATAGAATCCCTACAGTGTGGAAGCAGGTCATTCAGCCCATCAAGCCCAGACTGACCTCTGAAGACCTCTCCCAACTCTACCCCCCACCCCCCTTACATCATTATCCGGAATTTCCTATGGCCAATTCACATAACCTGGGACTGGGAGGAACCTGGAGCACCTGGAGGAAACCCACGCAGACCCAGGGAGAATGTACAAATTCCACACAGACAGTCGCCTGAGAGTGGAATCAAACCCGGGTACCTGGTGCTGTGAGGCAGCAGTGCTAACCTCTGTGACATCTCACGATCATGGGGACTTGTTCGATATAAAATGATAAATAAACAGGCAATCTATTTTGGCGATATTCATTGAGGGATTAGTTGTGGCCCGGGACACAGAGGGTAACTGCTGCTTTTTGTCAAAGCAGTGCCAGGCGATATTGCACATTCACTTGAGAAATTCATTCTCGTGTTGAATTGATGAGTCTCTGCTTGTTTCCTGCTATTTGTCTGGCCGGAAAATGATTTTGTCTTTCAGAAACGGTTTGAAATTTGCATATAGACAGCTGGGCAGAGAAAGATAAGCACAGGATGTATTTATTTTATATCAAACCCACAAATTGCTGTAACACATTGTCTTATGGGCATTTATATCAGCACAAACATGGTTCGGGAGTATAGGATGTATCCTTTAAGGCTCTAAATTATAACTCAGCTCATTAAGGGAAATTACTATTTTGGCCTCAGGTTAGAGCAACAATTCTGCTCCAGTTAGAAGCTGCAGACATTATGGCTTAAGGCTCAAGGCTTTATGTTCCAGAACAGTTTTCCTCTCCATCATAACGGACTGACTTTAAGATACATTGGAGTGAGACATCGAAGAAGCAATGAAACATTTACAAATTACAAGGTAGTTTGTGAATAAGAAATTTCATTTATATAGCACCTTTCACAAGTCATGGAAGTCCCAGAGCACTCTACAGCCAATGAAATGCAGCCACATTTGTAATGTTGTGGATGCAACAGCTAAGTTTTGTCAAGGTAACTAACAAATGAACAACGTAATAAATATGATCCTTCGTGACATTAACTGAGGGATAAATATTCACTACAAAACACCAGGGGATCTTTGAGGGGGCAGACAGGAACTTCTGGTCAGAACCTCACCCTAAAGATGGCACCTCTGGAAAGATCATCCTCCCTAAGGCATCTTGATTTTCATGTTCATGTCCTGGAAATCCACAATTCTGATTCTTCCTTTTCCCCAAAATACGAAAGCCAAAGTTTCAATATTTTGATTTTTTTTTCTTTCTGACCAAACCTCCCATCTTCCACATGCGTTAAAATCAAGCTCGACTGAATATTTCTGAATTCACATCAAGTCCCAGTCGCCTGTCAACCTTTGCTTATTAATTTTTAGTGGGTCCTGGGCCATTTGAAAATTCCTGGCTAATCATACTTTGGTGAAACTCATTGGGATGTTTAACTCTGTTAAAGACACTTTATTTAGATGTTTCCTGTAAAAGTCATGGTTGCTTCCTGTAACAGCTGTTGTAAATCATCATTGCATTCTCAGGTTTTATTTTAACTGATCTTTTATTCCATGTTGCTTGGTGTGGTCTGAGACTCTCCAGCACAAAACCTTGGAGATGACCCAAAGGGAGAACCCTCTCAAACCCAAGGGCATTAGGATTCATTGTTGTAAGATGGGGCAACACATCAGTTGTATTTATTCATTCCCAGGGTGCGGGCATTGCTGGCTATGCCAGCATTTATTGCCCATCCCTAATTACCCAGAGGGCGGGTTAAGTGTCAACCACATTGCTGTGGGTCTGGAGTCACATGTAGACCCAGACCAAATAAGGATGGCAGTTTCCTTCCCTAAAGAACAGTAAATGAACAAGATGGGTTTTTTTTTGACAATTGACAATGGATTCATGGTCCATTAACTCCAGATTTTTATTAATTCACATTCCACTATCTGCTGTGGAGGGATTTGAACCCAGGTTCCCAGAGCCACTATTATCATTGTACTATTAATCTGTGCTTACCCAAGCAAGCCCTAGAGATGATTCCAGTCCCATAGAAACAACGTCTGTTCTTAACTGTAATCTGAAATGTCCTAACATGTCACAATTTGATGCATTTGATGGACTAGGAACCTACAGCCCCCTTCGCAGTGGTAATTATGGATAAAAATCTATTCCATAAAACAAGTTATGCTGAACATCGTGCACAGAAAGAGGCCATTTGGCCCAAGCTTGTGACAGTATTTATGAGCTGCCTACCATCCCTCTATCTAATCCTGAAGAAGGGCTTATGCCCGAAACGTCGATTCTCCTGTTCCCTGGATGCTGCCTGACCTGCTGCGCTTTTCCAGCAACACATTTCCAGCTCTATCTAATCCAGTTTATCTTTCTATCCCTTTCTTCTTCATCCTATACTAGCTACCTTTTAAATGCATCAACATTACTCATCTCAACCACTCCTGTACCACAAAGCTTCACACTCCAAACACTGCATATAGACATTACTCAAATGTTTGCATTTGGATTATGTGATCACCTTTTTAATTAAGGCTCCTGGTTACAGACTCTTCCGCCTCCCCTGCCCTCTTTCCCCCCCACAATCACCTATGCCATAAAGGAGCGATAGAGCAGGGGTGTCACTGGGACAGGGGTGTCGCTGACCAGGCCCAGTATTTATTACCCATCCCTAGTTGCCCTTGAAAAGGTGGGGGTGAACTGCCTTCTTGAACTGCTGCAGTCCATGTGCTGTAGGTAGACCCACAATGCCCTGAGGGAGGGAATTCCAGGATTTTGACACATTGACAGTGAAGGATCAGCGATATATTTCCAAGTCAGGATGGTGAATGGCTTGGAGGAGAACTTGCAGGGAGTGGAGTTCCCATGGATCTGCTGCCCTTGTCCTTCAAGATGGAAGTGGTCATGGGTTTGGAAGGTGTTGTCTGAGTATCTTTGGTGAATTTCTGCAGTTCATCTTGTAGACAGTACATACTGCTGTTACTTAGCGTCTGTGGTGCAGGGAGTGGATGCTGGTGGATATGGTACCAATCAACGTCGATTCTCCAGCTCCTCGGATAGTAAGAAGCTTAATGGGTTCAGACTACATTAAGCTCAGGTTGAAGTTCTGGCTGAAGGTTTGCTCGCTGAGTTGGAAGGTTTGTTTTCATACATTTCATCACCACACTAGGTAATATCACCAGTGAGCCTCCAGCTGAAGCACTGGTGGCATGGCCCACTTTTTGTTTACATTTCCTTGGAGTGGTGATATCATCATATTATTTTGTGGTGATGTCATTTCCTGATTTTTTCTCAAGGTGTGGTAAATGGGATCCAAGTCAATGTGTTTAAGTGTGTTCCAGTTGGAATGCCATGCTTCTAGGAATTCACTCATGTCTCAGTTTGGCTTGTCCTAGGATAGTGTTGAAAAGTGTGGTGTTGGAAAAGCGCAGCAGGCCAGGCAGCATCCGAGGAGCAGGAGAATCGAAGTTTCGGGCATAAGCCCTTTTCAGGCTTCAGGGCTTATGCCCGAAACGTCGATTCTCCAGCTCCTCGGATGCTGCCTGGCCGGATGTGCTTTTCCAGCACACTTTTCAACTCTGGTCTCCAGCCTCTGCAGTCCTCACTTTCTTCTACTTGTCCTAGGATAGATGTATGGTCCCAGTCAAAGTGGTGTCCTCCTCACATACAGATGAGGATAATCCATGAGAAACACTATTATCCAATCTAAAAGCAACCATCTACCAGGACTTGCTACTCTCCATCCCCAAGTCAATATTTTAATCCAATTGGGCACTGACCTTCCTATGACATAAGCTTCAACTTTGTGAACCAGCCTTTAAGTGGAACCTCATCCAATTTTCTTAATCGATATGGATAACCTCCACCACGTTCCCTTCATTCACGTTGGGTTACTTCAAATAGAGCACAATCTGCCATTTACAAATCTCTGCAGAATCTCCTGAATTGACACAAACATCACCAAAAGTTGGTTGATTTTTGTCCCTGATCAGTGACGAGTAAAATTTGCAAATACGGAATATTAAACCAACCACCCTGTAACTGCCAAGACCTGCTACTTTTCAATCCTCTGGCCCCTTCACCATATTTGGTGAAGTTTGGACAATCAAAGCCAAGCCCATTCACCATCTACTCCCTGATTTTACTCAGCAATCTGGAATGTAAGCCATCCTGACAAAGTGACCTACCAAAGTAAGCCAAGTCAACCTTTCCAGTACCTCCTCCCTATCAATACTCTCATAACACTACCTCCACCATCTCCACTTCTGTTAATGGTGTCCATTTTCCCCCTCTGCAGTGAACACCAATATAAGTATATTCTAGTTTTACCCTGGATTTCTAATCATATCAACCCCTTTCTCTCGATTACAATCCAGCCCACTGCCTACTCACTTACCACTTGATTTGGAGATGCCGGTATTGGACTGGGATGTACAAAGTTAAAAATCACACACCAGGTTATAGTCAAACAGGTTTAATTGGAAGCTTCCAATTAAACCTGCTGGACTATAACCTGATGTTGTGATTTTTAACCACTTATATGCTAATAGATGATTTCTGAGTACCCTTTAGGATTGACCATCATTCTACTTTTTGCCAGTCTTATTTTCTTCGGAGCCTTCCATTTCAACCTATTGACATGCACCTTATGTGAAGAATTGATCTGACATGTCATACACTAAACTTTTCTGTTTCTATCAGAATCTCTTCCCTTCACCATCCTAGGAGCATTGGTACCCTTCTCGCTTGACATTTGAGCTGGTTTCTGAACTATCATGTCAGGATGCTGAGGATACTAAATGCGCTTTATATAAATTGCAAATCACTGTGCTCCCAATGAATACACTTGCTGAGTCACTGGGATACTGGTGTTTGGAGCAATGGCTATACAGTATCAGGAGAAGCAGTATCATAAACCAGTGAATAGTGAAGGACAGGAGTATACCAGACAAAGAAGCTTAACCTGCTCCTGGCACTAATTGGCTCCCAATGATACCATCAACAATTATTAATCTCTGAAATAGAAACACCAACATCAAATCCAAATTCCTGTTCATCCTGCATGGACCAGGACAGTGAGCACTAGCTTGCCTGATCTACAACAGCAAGTTAAAAAGTAAAGTCAGTACTCATGCAACCAATGATGAAGTGCCAGATCAAGGCCCACAGAACATCCAATCCAGCAGAGTTCAGGCTCTGGACACCATATCCTGGCACTCAGTGTATGCAGGAAAAAAAAAGTGCCTTCAAAGTATTTTCAAGAAATCTACAGATCAATAAGCAAGAACAGACGGCAAGTCTGGATTCACATTTATTGAAGCCGGTTCGTGAAGACACACATTTTTGTCTTTGTCAGCACTAGAGAGAAAGCAAGATTCCACATGACAGTATCAGGTTAAAGCCATACAATGAACTAAATGAGAACGCTCCTCTCAAATGTTACAATTTCAGTCCAACACAGTACAAAAAATGTTTAACCTAATAGGGTTAACAGAGAACTTTATACATATATATATATATCTCCCCAATCTCTCTCCCTCCATTAAATATCGACTTTCATCAAAAGGTGAAAAAAAGCACTCATTTTGTTAAATAATTTTTCATTTAAAACTTGATTCTAAAATGCCAATTTGTTTCCTTCCTGCAAAATATTTCAAGTGCAAACTTTAAGTTAAGCAGCATAAATATTTCAGTTACTGAAAATAAACATGATCAAACCAGATCTTTAGATTACAACATCTTTTAATGGTATTGTAACTCTGATAAACAGAGAGGGAGAGAGAAATGAAGAGAGAGGCACAGATTGAAAGAGGGAGGTGGGAATGAAATACAAAGAAAACAAACCAAAAAAAGGAGGGATAAGATGGAGAAATGCAAAAAGTTAAGAAACAGGAAAGGATGAATATGGAGGAGAGAGATCAAAGTGGAAGACTGGAAAGAGATGCCCAGACTGAAAAAGCTAGAGTTGAAAGAGACAAAAATGCAAGTGGTAAAAATAAAGAAGGGAACATGGGTGTTCAGGAAGGCAGAAAACACACAGAATGGAAGAGGTACAAACAGATAAGGATGTGAGGAGGGGAATGGATCAGAAAGAGACAAACAGAAAAAAGTCCACTAAGCATTAAATTGGTTTCTTAAGGTTAGTGTAACAATCAATCATTCAGCATCCTCTATACAACAGTTATATGGATTAACATTTTGTTCTGTTTTCTTCAAAGCCATTTAAAGTTTGCTTGTTTGGTTCCAGCAGTTAAATCATAAAAATATTGAAAATAAAAGTGGACCAATTGTGCAGTTCCTCCAAAGTTACACCAACTTTGAATGTCGGGTAAATTGTCCAGCCAAACCTGGAAACATCCCCCTTGCTCTCCTCAGTGAAAGGAAGCCAGGAACAATAGTGTTGCCCCTGGTCACCCTCCATAAGTACATGATACAGATAAGAGCCTCAAAAAAACAAAAGAAACAAATAAAAAAATTATACAAAACAATTTTGCTATTGGAAAATACTCAAGCTAATGATGCCCAGCTTTCAATGGTAAATATATTACTGCTTTAATAATA
This sequence comes from Chiloscyllium plagiosum, assembly GCF_037043375.1. Lineage (NCBI taxonomy): Eukaryota > Metazoa > Chordata > Chondrichthyes > Orectolobiformes > Hemiscylliidae > Chiloscyllium > Chiloscyllium plagiosum. Next base: position 5,973,629 of record NW_028270155.1, on the reverse strand, counting down.
TATATGCAATGTTATAGGGAAAATGCTGACTAGCCAAACTCCCATTTCAGCACAAGTTAGGACAGTTTGTACAACAGGAAGTAGAGGTCTGCACAATTCCATTTTGTGGTTATCCCCTGGAGAATGCAATAAGGTACTTTACATTGAGTAGTGTTTACACTCAGAAATAATGTGCCATTTCATTAATTGCAGCTAAACAACGGAATGATGTTTTTCTCATTCATCTTTTAGTGGGAGGGATGTGATGGGGATGGGGGCGGGGGGAAATGTTCCTTTTCATTTAACATGGCCTAACTCACCACAAGTCAAGGAAGGCAGGAGCTATCAGAAAAAAAATAAAAACTAAAAAAAAACTTTCCATTACTGGATAAAACAACTTTTAAATTAAGTTTTAATAAAAATAAAACACCATGAAGCGACTGACCGCTTACGCTATAGTGCATGTTTGAGCTGGGCGCTTACTATGACACCTGCATGGTGATGTGTCAGGCACTTGTTTCCAGCAGGTTTCTCTCTCCACCCTATGTCCTCAATAACTAATGATTCAAAATGCCCTCTAAACATCCTAAAAGCCTTTTAAATTCAAAGATACAATCTCTATCATCTTCGATAATTTCATTATTTTAAGTCATTTCCCTGCTCACCCTCAAATCCTGATTAATTTGGACAGTTCCTTTAATATAAACAGTTTCACACTTCTAACTTCCAATTATTAACAGTACATCCAATGAGTCTAAATATTCAATCTCCTTCATGCTAACTCCTCTTGCATGAAACTACCTCTCCTCCTGCGACCGGCCACTGTTAGTAGTCTCACCTCAAGCACCAGCTTGCTCCTTCATTCCAATACCTGCCAGTCACAAACTGACTGGCACTGCTTGGTGTGCCTCACTGACCCTGCTCCCCATCTCACTTACAAGCAGTCAAGAGCAAAAGGGAAATAAGAGTACAGAATTTACTACCAATCTCAGTCGCTGATTCCAAAGTCTTGTCACAGCCCACTGCCCAAGAATTGTAAGCTAAGCAAGCCAGTCCAATGACTGATCACCACCTGCCTCCTCCCCTCACCTCCTTCCAGCCACTCTCTTAAAACCCAGTAACAAACACCGCTTTGCCAGTCTACTCAAGATTTTATTCACTCAACCTTTGATAAAACGATTATTTTCGATTTAAGGAGTTGTCAGACAGAGGCTATTTACATTTCTGGAATGCACACACCTATCCTGCCACAAGTCATTTTAAAAGTTTAGTTAATGCCTCATGTTCCCCCCCACCCCCAAACTAAAACTGATAGCGGCTGCCACATTAGACATCTGCTGGCCCTCTCTTGAATGATACAATTGCCTAATTTGGTCTTTTATTTTTAAATATTATATTATACAGTGTCTCTTGCAGCTTTTAGGCTTCATTCTCTGTTGCAGAAGAGTTATTTGTTGCGACCACAGAATCTGGTTTTCGAGACATCCTGTCCAGCTCTGCTTGAACATCTGTTAAAACCGGCTTTTGTCCTGGAAATTAAAATGAGAAAAAGACCATTTAAAGATCACAAAATATTGTGTTAAAGCAGGCTAACTGCAAGCTTGCAAACTCTGCCACCAAGCTCTTTTCCAGTTCTTTCTCCTCGTCTACAGTATAGAATCAGGCAGCCCATTATACTGGCGCTATTCAATTAGTTCCATTCCCCTGCTCTTTCTCCTGTAATTTTTTCTTAGTCCTTTACAATTTCCTTTTGGAAGTCACTGTGGATTCTTGATTCACCACCTTTTCCTACATTATATTCCAGATATTACCAGGAAATTGAGAGAACCACAGAGGACGTGGTGAATAGGGAAGAGAATGTGCACTAGGAGGAAGAAAACGAAGAGACAGGGCAAGAATGGAGCTTATCTTTTGTTAGCAGCACCCAATCAGCATCAACACCTTGTGCAATTATGATCCACTGAATGACACAGAGACAGAGACTCAACTGCAGAAATATGGAGATGGACTCAAACTGACTTGAAGTTCATGCAAAGAGCAAAAAGAACTGCATTGATACAGCACCTTTTACAATCTCAAATGTTCCAGAAGTGTTTTATAGGCAACAAGGTACTTTGAAATGTCAAAAAATGCAAAAGCCAATTTACACATAGCAAGCTGTCACAGATTTTTAAATTCCTCCAAATGAAGCTAGTTGAAGGATTGATATTTAACCAAGATTCCAGGGAAATCTTTCAGGACTGCAAAACAGTACAGTGCGATCTAACTCAACGAGAGGCAAATACAAGACCCAGGTTTCAATCTCTCATCCAAAAGGTGACACCATTTACAGTGTGGAAATCACTCTAATATACTTGAGTGCTAGCCTTGATTTTTTTTGCATAATCTCTGGATTGCACAGTTGAACTCATGACCCTCACTTGAAAGAGACCATGTGCTGCAACAGCACACCAGCCAGACCTACAGAATACAGGTCTGCTTGCTGGGTTCTGCTAAGGGTCTAATCTATAACAGAGGCTGTGAAAGGTTAACAAATAAAAGCATGACTTATTTTCTTTGCTTATCTATCCCCAGGATGGGGTAGAGGTTTCAAAAATCTGTGAAATTATTTGGAAGGTACAAGTATAAAGTATCAGGACAACGCCTCTTGGCCAGCTTGTAGTGAATTCTTTTAGTAAATGCGCTGGTTACTTTTCATACAGCCCGAAGCTCCAGTCTCTCTGCTCCAAAGAATTTCAGGAAATTCCAACCAACTCCAAAGGGAACTGACTGGCTGGTCATGGCCTGACTGACACAAAGATTTTGGGAATTCCTGAGCGCACAGTCCCTGACAACGGAATTAATCTGACTTTCCCCATCAACAACAAAAAACAATTTTGGAAACAACACATCCCCTAAACCATGTGATATCCCAGCAGCTGGACTCGATCCCAATAATCCAAAATTGCTCCCATTCAACATTTAATTGGCAACTAATCGGAAAGACTCCAATGACTATTTATTTTCAGAGAGACAATAAATATAATTGTTGGAGTCTATCTGCATCATTCTGTCTGCAGACAGGAATTACCTTACTCCTGTCCAAAACTACTGAAGGCCTCATCTTTCCCATTAGTTACCAATTAAATCTGTTGAGCTTGGGTATGCTGCAGCTAGGGCCTGATGGTTGAATGGGAGCAGTTTTGGATTGTTGGGATGGAGTTTGGTTGCTGAGGTGCTAGAGGGCTTTGGGATATAAAAATTGCATTGAATTGCACATGGTAGAGGGCACTAACTGGGAATGCATTAATTCCAAGACAAGGATCTAACTTTGGGCAGTGAAGTGAGGTGGTGCATATTTATAATGAGTATTTCTGCAAATAAAGATTAATAAAATTGTGCAAAGACTGGCTTCAGTTCCTTCCTTCTTCCATCCAGCTTTCTAGATTAAATAACTCATACTCATTCTGTGTTGACGTGATTCAAACTGAGATCGGTCAACCTTCAGTATCTCTTACAAGTGATCATTTCCCACGGGGGCCATTTCCCATGATTCCTCAGATACCCACCCAACAGCTGGACATGCATGCACAACAACTCCTGCTGCAAACATAGAATTAACAGCAAAAAACTCCAGTCAGGGGCAACACTAACATGAAAAAAGCAAGAGTTCAACAGAAAGCAGTTAGGATCTGGAATGCACTGACTGAATAGAAGGTTTCAACGGGATAATTGATTATTGAAAGAGAAACAATTGCAGATCAATGATGATAAAGAACAGCAGTGGAACTAAGTGAGTTGCTCTTGCAGAAAGCTAGCATAAGCACAATGGACTGAATGGTCTCTTTCTACACCACACCGATTCTATGGTTCATAAATGCGTTGTTGGTCTGTTCACCGAGCCAGTAAGTTTGTTGGCAGACATTTCATCCCCTTTCTAGGTGACACCATGAGTGCTGTGTTGCCCCCTGTGAAGCGCTGCTGTACTGTTCCACTTTGAATTTACTTGGCTCTGTGTGAGATGTTTCCGGTTGGAGCCGGTTCCAGTTTTCCATTCTAGCGGCATCCATACACACGGACAACAACCATGTGTTTGACTGGGACAACTTACCAATACTACGACAGGCCAAACAAAGAACAGCAAGAGAATTCTGGAAAGCATGGTGCTTGCCGTCGGACTCCATCAACAAACACCTTAACCTGGACCCAAGATACAAACTGCTGCAATGGAAAACCAGAACCAGCTCAAACAGAACAACAATTCAAAGTGGAACAGTACAGCAGCACTTCACAGGAGGCAACACAGCACTCATGATGTCACCTCAAGAGGGGACAAAATGTCTGCCAACATACCTACCAGCTCAGCAAACAGACTAACAACAAATCCAACCAGCTCCCAAGATACAGATCTTCACAAAAACTTTAAATACCTATGGATATGATATATAAATCATGGAAGATCTCAGCTAGCTATTACTACACTCAGTGATCAATTAGCTTGGGATGAGTGAAGCATTAAATATGGAACCTTTCTGGTCTCATGGTTCAGAGGTCAGCCTGAATTCACTACTCAATTGTATGATGTTTCCAACCCTGGTGAGCGCTTTCCATGAAAACGTCCTTCACCAAAACCTCTAGTTCCTTGGAATATCTGAGGAATCTTAGTGATAACAATGCGACTGAATGAGCCATTTCCAACCCTGCTGGTTCTAACTGGTGATAAAGGCTTACCTGACTTTTTGGCTGTATTCTGTACTCCTCCAGCTCCAGGACTCCCAGGAGAACCTGTCTTTTTACTCAATAAACTGTTAAAGAAGTTTGCCAGCACTCCTTCATTTGCAGCAGCAGGACCTGAAATCAGAAAAAGGTCAGATTTGCTCAGTCTCGATGCTTTCAAGGGAACATGGAGTTCATATTCACTGATGACTGAGGAACATTTACTCTAAATTTCTGCAACGATCTCTCAGTTTATCAGGGTGGGGGGTGGGGGGAGAAAAGAGAGACAAATTTTAAAATAAAGACATCTGGAACTGAAAACAACAGAACCATAAGAAATATCACAAATGAACTGAAAGTAACAGTGTGCAACACGAGATAGTGACTGAACCAAAATCCTGGAACTCCATATCTAGTGCTGGAAGAGGCAGCTGTTTTACTCAGCTCACCACCACCAACTTCCCAGAAGCAATTAACGATGAGCAATAAATGCCAGCCTACAGTGACACCCACATCCCATGGGAGAATAAACAATGAAGATGGCACATCCACACATGCAATGGAGTGACTTTAAAACAAAAATCCTTCATAGGATGTGGGCATCACTGCTAGGTCAATATTTATTGCCCATCTGGAGTTGCCTTTGAGAAGGGGGGCACTAAACTGCTTTCTGAACTGAATTGAAGAAGGTAAACTCCATGTCATTACAGAGGGTATTCCAGGATTTGAAGGGGCATGGATGGGAAAGATAGACAAGATCTTTTCCCTGGGGTGGGGGAGTCCAAAACCAGAGGGCATAGGTTTAGGGTGAGAGGCGAAAGATTTTAAAAGGGTCCTAAGAGGCAAGTTTTTGACGCAGAGGGTGGTGCGTGTATGCAATGAGCTGCCAAAGGAAGTGGTGGACGCTGGTAAAATTACAACATTTAAAAGGCATCTGGAAAGGTACATGGACTGGAAGGGTTGAGGGGGATATGGGCCAGATGCTGGCAAAGGGAACTAGGTTTACTTAGGATATTTGGTCAGCATTGACAAATTGGACCAAAGGGTCTATTTCCATGCTGTACATCGCTATGGGTCTGTGACACTGAAGGGATGGTGAGTATTTTGGGGATGGGGTACAAACTTGGAAAGGGTAGTGTTCCCAGTATCTGTTGCCCTTGTCCTTCTCAATGTTGGAAGTCATGGGTTTGGAAGGTGGTAATGAACCTTCGCTTGCTGGGTTCACTTCAGGGATAGTTAAAAGGTGTATTATATTGCTGTGCATCTTGAAATCTAAGTTTGCCCTTTCACTAGCAAAGTTGTACACCCCTATCCTGTTCCAAACTTAATTTTGGTTGCTTGTTTTTGTTAGGATGACAGAAGGAGGAGGAGATCAATATTTGGAGATCTTCTGATGCTGACTGAAGTCAAGAAGGGAGATCTTTCAAACTAAGTAGTGACAGATGGAGTTTAATTCAGATAAATGTGAGGTGATGCATTTTGGGAAAACAAATCTTAACAGGACTTATACACTTAATGGTAAGGTCCTAGGGAGTGTTGCTGAACAAAGAGACCTTGGAGTGCAGGTTCATAACTCCTTGAAAATAGAGTGGCAGGTAGATAGGATAGTGAAGGCGGCATTTGGTATGCTTTCCTTTATTGGTCAGTGTATTGAGTACAGAGTTGAGAGGTCCTGTGCGGCTGTACAGGACATTGGTTAGGTCACTGTTTGAATATTGCGTGCAATTCTGGTCTCCTTCCTATCAGAAAGATGTTGTGAAACTTGAAAGGATTCAGAAAAGATTTACAAAAATGTTGCCAGGGTTGGAGGAATTGAGCTATAGGGAGAGGCTGAACAGGCTGGGGCTGTTTTCCCTGGAGCGTGGAGGCTGAGGGGTGACCTTATAAAGTCATGAGGGGCATGGATAGGATAAATAGACAAAGTCTCTTCCCTGGGGTTGGGGAGTCCAGAACTAGAGGGCATAGGTTTAGGGTATAGGGGAAAGATATAGAAGAGATCTAAGGGGTAACTTTTCCTTGCAAAGGGTGGTACGGGAATGGAAGAACTGTCAGAGGAAGTGGTGGAGGCTAGTATGATTGCAACATTTAAAAAGGCACCTGGATGGGTAAATGTATAGGAAGGGTTTAGAGAGCTATGGGCCGGGTGATGGCAGGTGGGACTAGTTTGGGTTGGGATATCTGATCGGCATGGACGGGTTGGACTGAAGGGTCTGTTTCCCTGCTGTACACCTCTATGACTCTAAATGCTGATGAGGGCTGCTGACCAGTTCCAGCATTTTACAGAATATAAAGAAAACATCAAATGTGGGGTATTTTTTGCAGAATGGTTGTGTAGGTAAGGAGAACAAAAATTGCACAGTTTCACAAAGCATGAATTTGATTTCACTGGCTAGCCGACAGCAAATAATTTCTGTTCAAAGGGATTTTTCTTTGACAAAAAAACTTTGCAAAAGTAATACAGATTTTCCAATGGTGTCTTAAGTTAGCAAAGATGTTTCTATTTTTAAAAAGTCACCATTAAACAAAACAAGCGAGCAGAGACAGCTGGATCTCCAGGTCTCAGTCACAGACAATAAAAAAACTGGAATGCTCAAAACAGCTGTCGTGTACATAGTTCAGTTTCACTTTTCAGCTCCTGCCAACTCAATTTGGAACACAATCAAACTGACCAAAGAATGTCTGGTGACTAGTCACTTACAAAATGCCAGGAAAATGTAACATAGCATTTGCAGCAAGAAACAGACCGTTTAGGCTAAATGGTTTGTACAAACATTTATGTTCACATGGATCTTACTTTGACCCATGTTATAAGCACCAGCCTTCTAATCCTTGTACCCTCAAATGCTCACCGAACTTCCTTTTAAATCCATTTCCAGACTATGGCAAGATCACAGTCTGTGTAAAGTAGTTTCTCTAACCTTCTCTCTGATTCAATAGTGACCATCTTTGATTTTTGACCCCCTCCTAACTGAAAGACATCTCTACAGAAATACCACCAACAACACATCTCTCACCACTCTTAACCCCTGTCAAAGCTTTTGGAAAGAATGCAAACATAAATATTCAAAAGAGGGTTGATGGGATGAGGAACTTCAGTAATGAAGACAGGTTGAAGAATTTTGGAATGCTTTCCTTGGAGAAGGGAAGGCTCACAAGTTGATAGAGGTTCAAAATCACATGGGATCCAGATAGCACATATGGGGAGACCGCTTCCACTTGTAAAAGGATCACAAACAAGAAGGCAGAGATTGAAAGGAAGTAATAAAAGCAGAAGTGACAAAGAAAACCCTTTCCACACAGCAAGTTGTTAAGGGGTGGAATGCATTTGACTGTTACCTGAAAAGGAACACTGAGGTTATGGGGGCAAAGCAGGAGAACAGCATTCAGAATTGCTGATTTGGAGAGGTGATGCAGACAATGGGCTGAATGGCCTCCTTTAGTATTTCAACAATTCTGTGATTCAGTCAAGTTTTCCCTCAACCTTCTCCTTTCTCGAGAAAAGGAGAATCAAACCTTTTGAGGTATTTACATCTCAATTCCAGTAGCACCCTTGTTAAGTTTTTTTTCCAGCTTCTTCCATCTCTATTTTTTCTCTAACATGGACAATGGTATTTGTAAAGTGTATTTGCTCAACAGGTTGTCGAACAGAATGTCCCGACATTGTTAATGGTTAAATACACCTGCAGACCGCATACCAGGACAATTAACTGTGCGATACAAGTAGTAAACACTAAGCTCATTATCCCTTGAAGGAATGGAAAAAAGGTACAATGTACAAGAGCAGCATGCGAACCAGTTCTCACCAAACTAACTCACTGCTCACCATCTCTCACTTGTTCAAGTTGCAAGGATACAATCTAACAAGGTCAAGACTTGCATAATGTAACACTTGAACTTCCACATTTTTAAATTTGTTCATGGGATGTAGGTGCTGTTGACAAAGTCAGCATTAATTGCCCTTGACAAGGTGGTGGCGGCGAGTTACCCTCTTGAACCATTGCATGGCTACATCCACAGTGCTGTTAGGATATAACATCGATTACATTTCCTATGAAATACAGCAGTCAATTTGTGAACAGCAAGATCCCACTCAGTATGGGTTCTTAACCTGTGTTCTTTGATAAAGGCAAAAAAATAATAACGAAGGAGGAAAGAGTAATCATGACTAATGAAGGAGGGGAGATGGGGAATGTGTGGTGAAACATTGGTCTTCATTCTTGTATCATTGTTTAATTACACATCCTACAGTAAGATATCAAATACACAGTCAGATCTGCTATATTGAGTTTTTTGTTAATAAAAGACCAACTCGACTGGCAAATTGGTAAGGCTGTTTGTAAAACGCACATTTGTAAAACGTGTTTTGGTTATAACGTGTTATAGATTGCCAACACTTATTTATATTGTGTGACTTTTTTGTGTAGCACAGGGTCACACAGGAACACTACTATCGTGTTACAGAAGAACAGACTGCAGTGGGTTTCATACACAAATCTCAGTGTGGACAAGCTCAACTAATGAGGCCAATAAAGATGACCGTCTGCCTCCTCCTTAAAGAAATTACTAAGGAGTGAGAGTTATTTAATATTCTGCTTCAGTTCCACCTGGACTGCTGGGCCCAGTCTATATACCATATCTCAAAAGCTAAATCAAGTCTGAAGGGAGTGTGGCACACTTACCCAAGTGGTAACAGACTAACATGGTTGAATTAGAAAAGGTCACATAGATTAGGCTTGTGCTTTCTGGAGTAATAAAGATTAAGGGGCTATCTAATTGAGGTGTTTTAAGATGATTAAGAGATTTGATAGAGTGGATCAGGAGCAATTATTTCCATGGGGCAGGGTCCAGGACAAAGACAGATAATTATAATGTTAGTGCCTCTTTCCCCCTCCATCACCACCAGAAAAAGATGACGTGCAGCAGGGGTGGGAAGATCAATGTTTTTTAATTAGACAAGGATTGGCTATTAAGATACAGATAAATTGAATGGCTTGAGGGACTGATCGGCCTCCTGTCTCTTAGTCAGTGGGAAAAACACAGGATATGAACATGACAATCATTTGACAATTTGAAAATAAGAGAAAATCTAGCCATAACTGTCTCAATCCAAGTCCAATGTCAGTGCAAAGGAGTCCACAAATTATAGAAGGGTAGAGCCTCTATAACAGCAGATAGTTGTAACAAACCTCATCATCCTCACTCATGCCCATGAGCCTGCACTTTCAGTATGCTTTCTCAACAAACTTTAAAAACTCTGATATTGACATTTTGTTGGGTGTAGTGTTTCACTGAAGCACCTCAACGTCAGCACGCTTAGGAGAGGTTGTACCACTTCATGAATGGATCAAGGAGTTTGTCAATGAAGCAACTGCAGTAGACAAAAGATCAGCCAGCCCTCATGTCTTGACTGTGCTGTGCTACCTCATCTCTAAGAGGGCATCAGCAGATGCTGCTCCAATCTGCCACAGTGCATTGAATTGGGTAGTAAAGCTTAAGTAATTTCCAGCTTTCCCAATAACAAACCAGTGACTCCTGCCAAAAATGCAGAGGTATACATTCAGACATTAGCTTTTGGTCATTCATAGGAGTAACCAATCCAGCATCATCAATTTGGCCCACAAGGACAACAAAACTCACTGCCTTGGATCAAAGCTGAGGTGTGGTCTTTTGGATGAGGTATCAGCACCAATGGAGCTGAAACCCCCAGCACATTGAGGAGTATTCAATAATCTGCATTTTTCACTTGACCATGAGCAGAGCAAAACATCCTAAAGTTTTTCCCAGACGTGGTGCAAAATGAAAATAATTACATTCTGAGCCACATGAGGGGACAGAGCACAAAGTGGCAACATCTGAAAAGGAGGTTCTGAATATCTTTAAAGCAGAAAACAGGAAGCGAAGTGAACAGGGTTAGGGAATTCTAGCACAAGGAGCCCTAAGCAGCTAACATTCCAGTTACTAACAACGGAAGTAGGTAGGCTGGGAAATGCAAAGGGCCAGTATTGCAGGTGTAGCAGAGACTTCAGAGATGCAGAGTTTGAGGGAGAGGGAGCATTGAAGAGGTTACACATTCCTTTAAGAGGGCATAATCATGGAGGGATCTGAACAAGCATGTGCACTTTAAAACCAAGCTGAAAAAGGAAGAAAAATATTCCTCAATCTCCACCTGGCGAAAGCGAGGACTGCAGATGCTGGAGATTGAAGTTGAGTGTGGTGCTGGAAAAGCACAGCACGTCAGACAGCATCCGAGGAGCAGGAAAATCGACATTTCGGGCAAAAGCCCTTCATCATGGCTTTTGCCAGAAATATCGATTTTCCTGCTCTTCAGATGCTGCCTGACCTGCTGCACCTTTCTAGCACCACACTCTCAACTTCAATCTCCACCAGTCCAGTGTTCTCAACTCCACCCACAAAAAGCACCAAATCTCACTCGAGATTATACCATGCATTTCACTAGCTTGTAACATCTAAGGCAAATGGCTCTTCTCCCCTACCTGAGCCGAGAGGGAGCTGACTTTCATAACCTGAAATCAGATGGGGGCAGGGATGAGTACTAGTCTGTGGGGAAGAGGATTATAGGAAGGAGGGGTGCCCTTGCCCAACCATTGTCAGGGGGCTGACTGCAGTGCTCCCACCATCACCAATAATTATCACCCACGATTAGATCAGGTAACTTAGAGAGGACTGACCAATTGGACCTTGGTCTGAGACCACAAATGACCACTGGAATTTCTGAATGGACTTGAAAGGTATTTTTCATTGCTGCTAGGTAGAACAATAGAACAGCACAGGCCCTTCGGCGCCGGATGTTGTGCCAACCTGTGGAACCAATCTGAAGCTCATCTAACCGATCCTATTCCATTCTCGTCCATATGCCTATCCAATGACCATTTAAACGCCTGTAAAGTTGGTGACTCTGCAACTGTTGCAGGCAGTGTGTTCCACACCCGAGTAAAGAAACTACCTCTGACATCTGTCCTATATCTATCATCCCTCAATTTAAAGCTATGTCCCTCGTGCTAGCCATCACCATTCTAGGAAATAGGCTCCCACTGTCCACCCGATTGAGAAATGTAAGATAATCAGAGGATTCAATTAAGTAATCTGTCAACCTTCTCTCTAACAAAAACTGTCAAGTCCCTCAGCCTTTCCTAGTAAGATTTTCCCTCCACACCAGGCAACATTCTAGTAAATCTCCTCTCGACCCTTTCCAAAGCTTATACTCCAAATGTGGCCACACCAGAGTTTTGTACAGCTGCAGCATGACCTCATGGTTCCAAAACTCAATCCCTCTACCAATAAAAGCTAACACATTGTATGCCTTCATAACAACCCTATCAACCTGGGTGGCAACTTTTAAAGATCTATGTACACAGACACAGATCTCTCTGCTTCATCTACACTAACAAGAATCTTGGTACTCGCCCAGTACTCTGCATTCCTGTTACTCCTTCCAAAGTGAATCACCTCACACTTTTCTGCATTAAATCCATTTGCCACCTCTCAGCCCAACTCTGCAACTTACCTACGTTCTGATGTAACCTGCAATATCCTTTGGCACTATCCACGACTCTACCAACCTTAGTGTCGTCTGCAAATTTATTAACACATCCTTGTACGCCCTCATCCAGGTCATTTATAAAAACGACAAAGAGTGGACCCAAAACAGATCCTTGTGGTACCCCATAAGTAACTGAACTCCAGGATGAACATTTCCTGTGTATTTTGTGCAGTAGCTGTATGCGTGCATGCACACGGCAGGGGGGGGGGGGGGGGGGGGGAGAAGAGCAGCTCTTATCAGACACCTTACTAAAAATCCATATACACTACATCAATGGCTTTACCCTCATCTATGTGTTCGGTCACCTTCTCTAAGCAGTCAATAAAGGTTTGTGAGGCACAACCTACCCTTCACAAATCATGCTCATTATCTCTAACCAACTTATTCCTATCAGCATAAATCCCATCTCTTATAACCTTTTCCAACACTTTATCCACAACCGAAGTAAGGCTCATTGGCCTATAACTTCCAGGGTTGTCTGTACTCCCCTTCTCGAACAAGGGGACAACATTTGCTATCCTCCAGTCTTCTGGCACTATTCCTGTCGACAATGACGACAAAGATCAAAGCCAAAGGCTCGGAAATATCCTCTCTGGTTTCCCGGAGAATCCTAGGATAAAACCCATCCAGCCCAGGGGATTGGTCTACTTTCACAGTTTCCAAACTTTCTAACACCACCTCCTTGTGAACCTCAATCCCATCTGTTCTAGTAGCCGGTTTCTCAGTATTCTCCTCAACAACTTTGTCTTTTTCCAGTGTGAATACTGACATCTCATCCTTCTTTGCTCCAATGAGAAAAGCTCTAGCTCCCTCAACCTTTCTTAAGGCATGCCCTCAGACCAGGCAGGGGCCTGGTAAATCTCCTCTGCACACTCTCTAAAGCTTCCTTTCTATAATGAGGCGACCACAACTGAACACAATATTCCAAGTTTTGGTCAATCCAGGGATTTACAGAGCTGCAGCATAACCTCACGTCTCAAACTCAATATCCCTGCTAATGAAAGCCAACACACCATATGCCTTCTTGACAAACCTATCAACTTGGGAGGCAACTTTGAGGGATCTATGGTCATGGACCCTAAAATTGCTCTGTTCCTTCACATTGTCAAGAATCCTGCCTTTAACCCTGTAATCAGCATTCAAATTTGACCTTCCAGAATGAATCACTTCACACTTTTCTCAGCCCAGCTCTGCATCCTGTCAATAATAGTTGCAGGGAACTGGAAGTATGCTATATTTACATTTTTTCTTAGGCTGTCAAATACCACTAGCACCTTCAAGCTACAAAAAAACCCTACTTGTTAACAGTAAATTACCATTTCACCATCCCCCATTCCAATACTGTCTGATGGCAATTACAGCATCCCTGCTTTCTATTAAAAACCCTGCACTCTTTTGGAAACCAACCACCATAACCTTCCACTTTGCAGAGGAAATCTTTCAGCCTGACTTTGAAAGAGGACCATTCCTTCAGGTCAAAATCCTGGAGCTGTTAACCTAGTAGCACTGCCCATGGACTTCAAGGCATGACCGCTATCTCAAGATCCACCAAGGAAAGGGAATAAATGCTGTCTCAGCTAACAGCGCTCATATTCCATAGACTAACTGTAAAATAATCACAATGGTCCAAAGCACTTTGCAGCCATTAAGACTTTTTGAAATGCAGCTAGTCAGAACACAGGAAATGTGGGTAAAAGTGAGTAAAGAGAATGGCAAAGGCCACACTGAACAAAGGAAGTACATGGCAGGAACAGGTCCTGCAGCCCACCAGGACTGCACCAACAGATGAAGCCTTTCTAAACTAAAAACCTTTTGGCTCTATGCTGTCTGTATCCATCTATTCCCTGCCTATACATATACCTGTCAAGATGCCTCTTAAATGTTGCTATTGTATCCACCACCTCTTCTGGCCGTGCATTTCAGGCACCTACCACCCTCTGTGTAAGGAATTTACCTCATCTCCTTTAAATTTTCCCCTTTTAACCTGAAACCTATGACTAATAGTATTTGACATTTCTACCCTAGGAAAAAAAGACTCCAACAATCCATTTTATCCATGCCTCTTAATTTTGTAAACTCAGGTCGCCTCCTCATCCTCCAATGTTCTAGACTAAACAAACCACGTTTATCCAATCTCTCCTCATAAGTAAAACCTCCAAATGAGGCAACATCCTGGTAAACAGTTTCGATACCCTCTCCAAAGCCTCTAATCCTTCTGGTACCATCGCAACCAAATGTGGCCTAACTAGAGTTTGATACAGCTGCAACATGACTTGGCAATTTTTTTATACTCTATGCCCCAACTGATGAAGGCAAGCATGCCATGGGCATTCTTGATCACCTTAGCCACTTGCCTCTTTCAGGGAACTGTGGACCTGTACACCCAGATCCCTGTGTATGTTAATGCTACTAAGGGTTTTGCCATTTAGTCTATACTTTCCTCCTGCATTAGATCTTCTAAAATGCATCACCTTGCATTGATCGAGATTAAACTCTATCTGCTACTTCTCCGTCCAAGTCTCAACCCTATCTATATCCTGCTGTATCCTCCAGCAATTCTCACTATGCACAACTCCTCCAATCTGTGTTATCTGCAAATTTACTAACCAGGCCACCTACATTCTCCTTAATATAATCACCAACAACAGCAACTCCAGCATTGATCCCTGCAGAACATCACTGATCACAGAGCTCCTATCAGAAAAACACCCTTGCACCGCTACTCTATGACTAATCCATCTTACCATGTCACCACAGATCCCATGTAACTTCACCTTGTGTATGTGCCTGCCTTGAGGAACCTTATTAAAGGCCTTGCTAAAGTCCATATACTCTGGATCAGTGGTGCTGGAAGAGCACAGCAATTCAGGCAGCATCCTGTCTTCGGATGCTGCCTGAATTGCTGTGCTCTTCCAGCACCACTGATCCAGAATCTGGTTTCCAGCATCTGCAGTCATTGTTTTTACCTAAAGTCCATATAGACAATATCCACTGCCCTACCCTCAATCACCTTTGTCACTTCCTCCAAAAAAGAGAAAGTGAGGACTGCAGATGCTGGAGATCAGAACTGAAAATGTGTTGCTGGAAAAGCGCAGGTCAGGCAGCATCCAAGGAGCTGGAGAATCGACGTTTCGGGCATGTGCCCTTCTTCAGGAATGCGTCACTTTCTCCAAAACCTCAATCAAGCTCAGGAGACACTGCCTTCCCCACACAAAGCCATGATACCTATCACTAATAAGTCCATATTTTTCCCCAAATGTGAGCAAATACTTTCTATAAGAATTTTTTCCAGTAATTTCCCTACTGTCATAAGGTTCACCTGCCTGTAGTTTCCTGGATTATTCCTGTTGTCCTTCTTAAACAAGGAACAAAATTGATTATTCTCCAGTCCTCTGGGACCATGCCTATGACTAAAGAGGATACAAAGACTGCATACAAGGCTCAGGAATTTCCTCACCTGCCTCCCTCAGCACTTTGGATAGATCCCATCAGGTCCTGGGGATTACCTATCTTAGTGATTTTTGAAACACCCAACACCACATCCTTTTGCTATATTGACATGCGTCTGTATATGACAACATACTCCTTCCAAGACTCGCCATCCACCATGTGAATACCAATGCAAAGTATTTATTAAGGAGCTCATCCACTTCCTCTGGCTCCATGCATTAATTCCTTCCTTTACCTTAGAGGGGACCTATTATTTCCCTAGCTAGCCTCTTGATCTTTATATTGCATATAAAATCTCTTTGGGTTTTTCCTTAATTGTTTGCTAAAGACATTTCATGGCTCCTTTCAGGCCTCTAAGTCCTTGTTTGGAGTTCTTTCCTGCTATCTTTCTATGTGTCAGGGCTCTGTCTTCAGTTTCCTAAACCTTATGTATGCCTCCCTTTCCTTTTGACTAAGCTCTCAATTTCTCAATATGTAGTTATAGCCATATTATCACACTGAGAAAATGAGTTGACTACACAATGGTTGCCTCAATATATAGTTACAGAAGAGTTCAAGAATAAACTACCTGTTTACATAAATTCAGGAGGCTGGAAGTGTGACTGTAGTGATGGTGTATTTTAAAATAATCTTCACCACTTGCAAATGAAGATTCTCAAAAGCCTGAGAAATATTATCTTGCAGGAGTATGTTGCAGACTTAATTGGTAGGCAATAACTCAATATTTAAAAAAGTTTTGATGCTGGAAATCAGAGACAAAAACATAAAATTGCTGAAAATCTCAGCTGCTTTGGGAACATCTATGGAGAGAAAGCAGAGTTAAGATTTTGGGTCCAGTGAGTCTTCTTCAGAATGCTGAAGGGTGTTCTGAAGAAGGGTCACTGCACCCAAAACCTCTGCTTTCTCTCCACAAATATTACCAGACCTGCTGAGATTTTTTCCCAGCAATTTCTGCTTCTGTTTCAAACTTACAATATAGTGTTTTACACAATCTTGGACTAATGCAAACAGCTTATGGTCAATGTATTCTGTTGAAGTGAAGCCAGTATTGTAATGTACGAAACTAAGCAGCCAATTTGTATAAAATGGCAGTGTGATAATGATTAGATAACCATTTTCTAATAACATTCTGAACCACCCAAGTTGAGAGACAGAAAACTGAGCCACAAGATGACATATCAGGGAGATATTAAAAACCTTGGCCAGGTGATGATTTTTAAAATGAGTGACTGTCTTGGAGGAGACCGTAGTAAAGTTAAAAAGGTGTAGGAGGGAATTTCAGAACACTGGGCCCAGACTGGAGGCAGGGTTACTGATAATATGGCAAAGGAAAGTGGGCACATGCAAGAGGACAGAGATGCAATAATACTGATCTCACATAGTTGAGACTCAAGGCAAGACCTGTGAGATTTGAATACCAATGTGTAAACTTCAAACTGAAGGTAACAGGATATTAGGAATCAATTAAGACAGCAAACTTCAGAGTGATGGCTTAGAGAAGCTTTGTTCAGGAGATGGGTAGGAAAGGTTTGGGTGAAATTACTGCAGATGTACGGAGCAGCAAAACCTCTTCAGTGTTGTTTTTAGTGAAGGTTCGGCTAAATTGCATTAATCAAGATTGTAGGACAGGAGACAAGCCAGAAGAACAATGGTTTACAGAATAATAGTTTAATTCTCTGGAGTGTTGGAGGCTGAGGGGTGACCTGTAGAAGTTTATAAAATCATGAGGGGCATGGATAGGGTAAATAAACAAGGTTGGAGGTGTCCAGAACTACAGGGCATAGGTTTAGGGTGAGGGGGGAAATATTCAAAAGGGACACTTCTTCATGCAAAGGGTGGCGCATGTCTGGAACGAACTGCCAGAGGAAGTGGAGGAGGCTGGTACAATTACAACATTTAAAAGGCATCTGGATGGGTATGTGATTAGGAAGGGTTTGGAGGAATATGAGCCAAGTGCTGGCAAATAGGACTAGGTTAGGTTAGGATATCTGGTCGGCCTGGACAAGTCGAACCAAAGCATCTATTTCTGTGCTGCACATCTCTATGACTCTAAGTGTGATTGGGCTGGGATCTCAGCTCCAGGTCAAATAGGTGACTTCAAACTGAGAAAATTATTATAGAACCAGTGGTTTGCAAGAGAGCTACAAGAGAGCTGCAAGAGATCATTCAGCGTCTATTATCTATGCTGGGCCTTTGCTGCAGCAACCCAAGACATGGCCACTATCCAATCTCAAAAACAGTCATACTGCCTCAACGCACCTGCAAATAATCCAAATCTGACCTACTTTCCCTCAATTGCATCAATCCAAAAAATGGTCCTATTCTCACCCCACCACTCAGTATCAATCCCATTTTCCCAATTAACTATATTTCCCCCACTATCCTGCATCAATCTAAAACCATTCCAAGTGGTCCCAATGCCCTGCCAATACCCAAAAATAGTTCCTTTGTCACACATTCTCCCAACAGGCTGATGGCTACATTTAGTTACTTGAGCCTTTTTAGCTAATGAGATCATGGATAAACTGCAAGCAAACTCCATTTACTCTTCTTTGGTCCATTTTCCTTAACAGCTTTGAACAATCAAAATCTATCCACCTTAATTTAAAATTTATAATTGATCGTTCATTAGTTGACATTTGCAGAGAAAGCCACTCCCACCCATCTGTTGCAGAACATGCAAACATATAAATTAGGAGGCACTGGATCTTGCAAAAACAATGGGCCTTGACAATATTCCAGTAATCGTACTGAAGACTTGTGCTTTAGAATCTGCTGCTCTGCTAGCCAAGCTCTTCCAGTAGGGCTACAACTCTGGCATCAACCCAACAATGTAGAAAATTGCACACGTGCGTCCTGGTACATAAAAAGCAGGACAAATCTAACCTGGTCAATTACTGCCACAGTCTACTCTAGATCACCAGTAAAGTGGCAGAAGATGCTGTCAACAGTGCTATCAAGCAGCACTTGCTCAGCAATAACCTGCTTAGTGACACCCAGTTTGGGTTCCATAGGCTTGGGCTGACGTGTGGCAAGTAACATTTATGTCGCACAAATGCCAGGCTATGACCATCACCAGTAAGACGACGATTTAACCAATGCCCCTTGACATTCAATGGTGGTAACATCACTGAATCACTCACCACCAACATCCACCGGGTAACCATTGACCAGAAATTCAACCAGACTTGTCACGTAAACAGTGGCGATATGTGCAGGTTAGAAGCAAGGAATACTTCAGTGAATAACTCACCTAACTCCCAAATCTTGTCCATCATCTACAAAGAACAAGTCAGGAATGTGATGACATACACCCCACCTGGCTGGGTGATTGTAGCTCCAATAACACGCAAGAAGCTTGACACTATCCAGGACAAAGCAGCCCAGTTGACTGGCACTGCATCCACAAACACCCACTCCCTCTACCACCAATACTCAGTAACAGCAGTATGCACCATCTACAAGATGTACTACAGAACTTCAACAATCTTCTGACAGCATCTTCCAAACCCATAATCACTTCCATCTAGAAGGACAAGGGCAACAGATATATGGGAACACCACTCCCTGCAAGTTCCCCTCCAAGCCACTCACCATCTTGACTTGGAAATATATCACCATTTCTTCACTGTCGCTGGGTCAAAATCCTGGAATTCCCTCCCTAAGGGCATTGTGGGTCAACCCACAGCACATGGACTGCAGCAATTCAAGAAGGCAGCTCACCCCCACCTTCTCAAGGGCAAGTAGGGAGCCACGGTGGCTCAGTGGTTAGCACTGCTGAGTCAGTGCCAGGGACCCAGGTTTGATCCCATCCTTGGGTGACTGCACTTTCTCCCCACATGCCTCCCAGAATCCAAAGATGTGCAGTTAGTAGATTGGTCTTGCAAAACTGTCCACAGTGTCAGGGATGTGCAAACTAGGTGGATTAGCCATAGAAAACGCAAGGTTCTAGGGACTAGGTAGGGGAGTGGGGCTGAGTGGGATGCTCTTCGGAGGGTTAGTATGGACTCTAAGCTTGCTTTCACACTGTAGGGTTTCTATGAACTGGGGGGAGACAATAAATGCTGGTCCAACCAGTGACACCTACATCCCACAAAGATGAATAAGTTCTAGCTATTCAACATTTTGCCTAACTCTCAACCGTTCAAGAATACATCTGCCTTGAAAGTATTCAAGAACTTTTCTTACCACACCTTAAAGGAGAATTCCAAAGATTCATGATGTTTAAAAACATTTATCTGCCAAACAGGTGACTTCTTTTTCGAACAGTAACTTCTAATTCTAGATTTTTCACAAGAGGAAGCATACTTTGCACATCCACCCTTTCAAGGTCCCTCAGGATCTTGTACATTTCACTTAAGTTGCCTCCTACTCTAAACTCCAATGGAAACATGTCTAGGTTATCCAACCTTCCCTCGCTAGACAGTCCACCTATTACTATTAATCTGGTGAACTTTCTCTGAAATGCCTCCAATGCATTTACATCATTCCTTAAGATAGCAATAATGCACAAAATACTCCAGTTGTAATCTCACCAATTCCTTGTATAACTGAAATATTATCTTCCTGTTTTTGTATTCAATTCCCCTTGCAATAAATGAAAGCATTCGAGTAGCTTTCTAAATTATTTACTGTATCTGCATACTATCCTTTTGAGATTCATTCAATTCATACACAAATCTCTATGCAATTCAGTGCTCTGCAATCTCTCACCATTTAGGTAACAAGTTTCTTTATTCTTCCTGTTTCTATTTCTTTCCCACATTGTACTCCATTTGCCAGATCTTTGCCCACTCACAACCTATCAAGATCCCTTTGAGGCCTCATTATGTCCTGTCCACAACTTACTTTCCTCACTGTCTTTGTGTGATCAGCTAATTTAGCAATCCTAGCTTCTGCACCTTCAGCCAGTGACCCTCTATGGCATACCACTCATTATAACCTGCCAGCTGAAAATTACCCATTTGTGATTACTCCCTGTTCCTGTCAGCTAGCCAGTCTTCTATCCACATCAATACATTACCTCCTACAAGGTGACTTGATATTTTCACAGTAACTTGATGGGGCAGCTTGTCAAATGCCTTCTGGAAATGCAAATACAATACATCCTCCTTACCTTCATTTTCTGATTGACATTGATTCCTTGAATAGTACTTGTATCTTTATAGCAAAGACCACTGCAAAATATCTGTTCAATTCATCTGCCATCTACGCTTTGTTCATTAACTCCTCAGATTCAATTTCTATATTAGTTTTCCTTTACAAATATCTCCAGCCATGCATCTATGTGTAATTATTTGCTTTTTGTCAAGTTTGATACTATCCTTAAGTTAACCACGGTTGGCAGGTCCTTCCCTTGGAATTTTTCTTGTATCTTGAGAAAACTAATTAAATCACTGTATAATCTGCAATATTTTATAGAATCCCTACAGCATAGAAACAGGCTCTTTGGCCTTACAGGTCCATACCAATCCTCCGAAGAGTATCCCACCCAAAACCTCATTGTGCATTATTCTACACTGACCCCTAGCCTAAACATCCCTGAACACTGGGAATTTAGCACAGCCAATCCATCCTAACCTGCACATTTTTGGATTGTGGAACGAAACCGGAGATCACGGAGGAAATCCACTCAGACACTGGGAGAATGTGCAAACTCCACACTGACAGTCGCCAGAGGCTGGAATCGAACTTGGGTCCCTGCCGCTGTGAGGCAGCAGTGCTAACCACTGAGCCACCTTGCCACTCCAGGTTGAAGGATATAATTTCAGTCTGTGTAAACACGTCTTAATTTAACTCCGTCCAGGCATCATCCTGGTAAGTTAGTACTGCACACCGCCCTAAGACCTAAAGCAGGATTACCAGGTCTGCTCACAATAAATTTCAGGTGCAGTGTAACCAGGGCTTTCTATATCCAAAGCACAACTTTACCTCACTGCATTCTACTCCATTAGCCTTGCAACTATGTTCTGTGTTTGGGCCACGCCAATGTCTTTGGGCCTCCAACCCCCACAGCTTTGCATCAAGTTAAAATTAATCTCCAGGCCACACACTCTCCCCAGGGCCCTTCTTAATTTTGAAGTTTTAACAATAAGATCAATACTGAGGAAACAGGCAATGTCTTACTTTAAAGCCACCTATTAGCCATGACTAGAGCAAAGAACAGAATTATCAAGGTTTGAGTATTAAACTGCATCAGTGCTTTACAAAGTGAAGACAACATTGTCAGAGCTACTGTCCTTTGGACAAGATGATCCTGTCTGCCAGATCAGAAAGAAGTCTATAACAGAAATAGGTTGGCAACAGGATTGATATTCTGGAATGAGACCAAAACTGTCCTCTTCCCCTGAACTGAGTTTCATTACAGTTGAAGCAGAAGAGAGGGCCCTCCAGTGTTCAGCTTCCTAATTGCAATTGAAAAAGTGTCATTGATTTTAAACACAACAACAGTTGAAAGATTGAGGGATAATTACAGTACAGCCAATTCAGAGACTGAAATTTTCATTTGGTTATTAAAACTTACAAAGTCCCATCTTTCCATGGTTCACAAGTGAAATCTGATATAAAGTAGGTAAATTGGGAAGTTACTTAATCACAGTCCCACTGGATGCAGTATTACAGCTATAACAGGTCTGAGTGCTCTGGAAGCAAAGACCCATCCATAAAGGAGTTCAGTCACGTCAGAAAACAGATCAGCAGCATGTTTTAACTTTAAGGTGGTAAACCAGATGCAGGGGGATTATTTTTAGTAACTGAGGGGATTTACAGCACAGAGTTCAAGTAACCGGCCCCAAAGTTTCAAAGAAGTTCTAATATGTAATATATTCTATCTTCTATTTCATAGTCAATGCCAGAAACAACTGATAGCTTCACCAATTGCCTCACCATAAACAGTAAAATCTAAAACACGTGTTTACTTCTGAGCTTAAGTCTTCATCCACGCACACGCCAACCTTGTTAGTTTATAGACTTGTCAAATGTATTCAGGTTAACCTGAATTCGTTAGAATTCTGAATATGTCACCTTAAAGACTCCATTCTCAACTTTAAGCTTAACCAAGATCTATGGCCAAGACATAATCCTAATCTTTACAAGCAGAAACATTGTACAGGAAACACGAGAAAAAATGTGGAATGTAAGTAGAGTGCAAAGATCAGGAACTTCAAAAGAGAGATTTTCTCAGCACAGATCAGATCCTAAGAAATGGAGGACTTTCAGCCATTCAGTCCCTCAAGCCATTCAATACGATCACAGCTGATCTGACTCGGATTCTACTTTTCTATCTACTCCTCAACTTCCTTGAAGATCAGAAGTCGGTAACCTTAAATATATCCTGCTGTCAATGGAAAGAGGGCAGCGAGGACTTGTGGGTGAACTGAAGCCCTGGGAGAGGCCAGGATCGTAGTGAGAAGGATAAATGGAGAAAGTCAAGAGAACTTTAGAGTAAGTAGCGTCACAGTTTGGGTGTAACAGCTGGTATAAATAAATTTCAAAACCATCAAGAAGAGGAAGAGGAACAGAAACTTTGAGGGAACTGTGCAGTGAATACTGGAGTCTGTCCTTGGATGAATTAATTGGACAATTACTTTTACTACATCAAAATGTGAAGGTTGCCACAATTACTCCTCATCCCTGGATGCCAAAAGAAGGAGGAGTTGAATCCATTTGCGAACCATTGCCATCAGCAACCAGAACTGCAACGAGGGAAGACACTCACTGAATAATTAATAATAATGGAATGCTGTTGTCATTTGGTAGCAATGAAATTACTGTTGTAAGAATAAAATTGCCAATGCTTTCTTGAATATAAAACGCTGTTTCTCCTTCACAACTATATTCTTGTGAGTGTAAAGTTTCCAGAGTTATTTTGTTGATCTTTTACCGATGGGTTGATCGTCATTGCCTTTGCTCAATATTTTGTGTCAGCTGTGGCTCAGTGGGCAGCACGCTTACATCAAAAGCAAAGGTGGTGGTTTGGAGTCTCACTCCAAAAACAAAAACAAAATCTAGGGAGATATTCTTAACAGCCACACCTTTGGAGATGCTGTTGTTTCAGAGGAAATATTAATTTCAATAAATGCCCACTCTCTTACGTGATGCTATTTTGAACAGGAGCTGAGAAGATATCACTGTATTAAAGCCAAATATTTATCTCTCAATCAACATTAAAAAAGAATCCAGTTATGCTGATACTTCCGTTTGTGGTATCCTCCTGAGTGCAAGTAGGTTGCCAATTTCCTATATTACAAAAATAGTTATTCTGCTTCATTAGTTGTGAAACACTTTGGGAAGCCCAGTAGTCAGGAAAGATGTGACATAATAGCAAAGTTTTACTTGTATATTATGCACCTGATATCAAATAAATTTCTAAAACTATCAAAGGATCACACATTTTGCTTCCCAGAGGAGACTGAACAAGACTTATGAAATTACTTGCACTTTACACCACTCACCTTTTGGAGTTCCCGATGTGATGGGTGGGACTGCAGTCACCATGTTTGTTCCACCTGGCTGTCTTGGGGTCCTGGGAGAGCCACCTGGTTGCCTTGGAGAATCCTGAGAGCAATCACAGTATCACTCATGTTGACCTTAAATGCATTAATGTATTTGCAAAAAGTAGAACACAAACACAATCACATTGCTAGAATAGGGAAAGAGGTTCCCCACATTAACCCGAAAACACAAGTAGCTTATTTTCCTTGTGATGTCCAGGAACTGACCAAACCTAGAGCACACAAAAATGGCCTTTCAGCTCAGTCTTCCGGACTGCCAGACCCTCAGTTACTGAGTGGCCCATCATGTTCCTGAGTCAGCTGACAGTAACCAATTCACTCCACTCCTATTGTCCAACTGCTTTGAATATGTAGCCAATTTATTTCAAACTTACTGCTGAATCGGTTTTTCCTATCCTTACAGTGAACTGCTTGAATGCTAAACTTCTCAAAAAAAAATTCAATATGCATCTTATAGTCCGTCTTTGCCAGATTTTAACACCTGCTCAGTTTGTCTGCCAACTTTCCTTTTTGATTAAGAATTTAATCTGACCATAAGGTGGCAAAGAAGAGTTCAATTTGTTTTTTTTTATTTTAAGCAGTGATGGGTACCAGTTCCATGCTGAAGGGTTGTTGTACTGTCAGAAATGCAGTATTTTGCATAAGTTATTAAATTGAAGTCCTCTATCTGTTCTCTCAGGTGGAGAGAGGGGAAGCAGGTTCAGTCTGGTGCCAATGAATATTTCTCAACCAAGAGCGCACGCACAAAAAGAGTCTAACCATGTCTCATTATATTCACAGCATTTTGCACTAATTTTCGTCATACTTATGACAGGCAATCAACATCAGCTAGAGTAGCAGATCTTGAAACAGAGGAAGAAGCATCAAGAGGAGTGGGCAAAAGGAGGACCCAAGAGACAGACAGCATCACCTAAAAAAAAGGTGGTTACAAAAGGACTTGCTGACATGGAGAGACAAAAACTATGTTCACTGGAACCACTGGAATTGGGTCTTGCTCTACAACAGAGAAAAGAACTGGCTGTTGAGCGTCTCTGGTAAGTGGTTAAGACCTTTTCCATTCTTAAATTTTATGATAGCAAATTTTTGGTAAGGTTAATCAACCACAATATCAATGTGAACATAATTAAAACTCATTCACAACAACAGTACAGGTGGCGTGTCAAGGCTGCAATATATAGGAGCTTCTGGATGCCACAGTGATCCCAGGCAAACAGTTGCAGTGGATATTTGAAATCTGAACATCTTTGGTTTAGATTTTACGAGCTCAAGGCTGAACTTTAGACACGGTGATCCTTCAAGGAGGGAGATGTTCTCTATATCAAAGAGACAATCACAATCACATCACTTTGAACAAAGTCTCAAATTTGGCTAGAGACAAGACAGTATAACAGTGTAAGGCAGGTAAGAGTCCAGAGGACAGGGTGCAGAATTCCAGTCTCTGGAACTGTCCAATGTCTGATGTTCTCCCAAACTGTCTTGAAGGTATTTCTGGAGTTTGGGGCTGGGCATGGTCCATTGGTACATGGCACCATAGTACAGGGAGCCATTCAAGTGGAAGGAGCAACAAGGAACGCTGTTGGCAAGGATCATTCAATTAGAGAGACTGAGATTGTTCTCTGCCGCATTACTAATTGAACTTTGTACAAATTAGCACACGTTACATAAAAATGAGAGATGACCGTTTGGCTCAGAAACTGGTAGGTGAGTAATGGATTCTGACTCGTGGACCACTGGAGAAAGTGAGACAGTCTGCACCTGAACCATGCTGGTACTTGCAAACCAGAAATAAAAATTTCAACTAAAAAGTGGGAGTGAGGGATCGGTCTTCCTATTGGGAAGCTGCTGTGAAACTTGAAAGGGTTCAGAAAAGATTTACAAGGATGCTGCCGGTGTTGGAGGATTTGAGCTATAGGGAGAGGCTGATCATGCTGGGGCTGTTTTCTCTGGAGCGTCGGAGTTTGAGGGGGGACCTTATAGAGGTTTACAAAATTATGAGGGGCATGAATAGGTTAAATAGAAGAAGTCTTTTCCCTAGGGTGGGGAGACCAGAACTAGCGGGCATAGGTTTAGGGTGAGAGGGAAAAGATATAAAAGAGACCTAAGGGGCAACTTTTTCACACAGAGGGTGATACCGGAATGGAATGAGCTGCCAGAGGAAGTGGTGGAGGCTGGTACAATTGCAACATTTAAGAGGCATTTGGATGGGTATATGAATAGGAAGGGTTTGGAGGGATATGGGCCAGGTGCTGGCAGGTGGGACTAGATTGGGTTGGGATATCTTGTCGGCATGGACGGGTTGAAAGTGTGTAGCATTCATTACAACAGTAAACAAATTGATTGCGCACTCTGAAGTAAATAAATCTGATCACCATTATCAAGATCTGGCTACAAAATGACAAGGACTGAGTCCTAAATACTGAGGGATAAATGACATTCAAAGAGGATAGGTAGCTGGAAAAATAAAAGAGTATCATTTACGCAATAGTTAAAGATGACTGACTTTGGTTCAAGAGATCAAGATGTAGAATAGGATTGGGTGGAAATGCGGACTAGACGGAGAAGGAAGTTAATAGTGGGAGTAATGTACAGACCCTCTAATTGTAACCACAATGTGGGGCCAAGTGTACAAGAAATAATATTGGGTGTTTGTGTTAAAGGGACAACAATAATCATGGGTGACTCATAAGATGTGGTGATGAGACAGAATCAATGACCTCAGAGCAAAGGCACTCCTTGAGAGCAACAACCACAAGGTGATTGAATTTTACATCCAGCTTCAAAAGGGAGCAGACTGGGTCTAAAACATATATTTGAAACCTATATAAAGGATAAGTATGTGGGCATGAAAGCTGAGCAAGCTGAAATAAACTGGGAATTCTAAACTAGGTCACAGATCAATAGAGATACAATGATACACATTCAACGGGAGACTACTCAAAATACATCTCCATTATGACAAAAAATTCCAAGGGGAAACCCACTATTCATAATTATAACAGTAGTTAGGGAATGCATCAGGCTCAAGAAAAACATAATATCGCCCATGCTTGCGCAATTGTATGACCAATCATTTGAGCTGATGAAGAACTGAAGAAAATAACTAGCCGGTTAATAAAAAAAACTCAGGAAAGAGTTGTAAATGTAAAACCAGATAAAGAGAGAGTTTGAACAAGCATTTAGAAAGGAGAAAGCAAAGTGAGTGTTGGCCCAGAAGTTAAAATGTGTAATCAATAGTGGAAAATAAGAAAATAGCTAACAAAGTGAACAGATGTTTTGTTTCTGGCTTCATTATAGAGCATACAAAAAAGTCATTCCAGCGATAGCTGTAAATCAGCAAGTGGAAGGGAGAGAGGAATGTGGTAAAATTATAATCTTGAGGAACAGGCACTAAAACTGATAAGAGTTGTGGGCTGACCAGTCTCAGGTCCAGATGCAACTTTATCCTAGCATCTTAAAAGGTGGCGGCTAATGAGTTAGTATGTATGTTGCTGTAATGAAACAAAGATAAAACAACAGGATTAGAATCCTTTTGTGCAGTCATGATGGACTAAATATCCTCCTTCAGCAATAACTCAAACAGCTTTCATATTGCTGCTATTTTCTGCATGTTCCCTACCAACTCCAGACACATTTTGTACTCTTTAAACACCACTGGCTAGAATAACTTCAAGGTGCTAGCGTTATCACCCTGATGTTGGAGGTGCACAACAATATGATCATGGATCCCCTCAATCATTCAACTAGCATTCTAAACTCCAACTGCAGCAAGGTGAACAGTCAGCTCTGCTGTACAGAACAGCTGTACCCTGGCCTCTACTACTGCCAGTTCTACAGCACAACAAACAAGGAGGAACAATTTTGCCTGCTTTCCTCTTGCATCAGTTTGAGTTTTTTGCTTGCACTCGGGACTAAAGGATCTTGCTCAGAAGTCTGCTGGCATGATCAGGGAACTCCCAAATACTGGCCTCTGACTTATAAAGCAGCACGATGTACAGGCACCTTTAGGCAAACCACTCAAGTGCAGAGTATGCTGAAATATTGGGTCAGTCCATAGGAACAGTCCTTTTTTATAACGCGTTAAAAAAAAAACACATTTTCATTTCACAGTTACAAGCTCTTTTTCTCAGACTTACAGCAGGTCTCGAAGGAGTGGCAGGTTGTTTGGCAAGAAGAGACTGCAAGAGAAAGGGTAGGCAGCATTAGAATACACCCGAAAGGCAAACACTTTTCACCACAGCAAGAAACTGAAAACCTTCCCGAGCATTCATCAAATCAATATCAACCTGCATTCCTGCAAAAGCTAAACCTCAGGATGTGCTGAGAATAGCCAAAAGCCAGCAATTGTGGAGGAATGGTAGAGGAAAGTGCAGTAAAAACTTTATTTCATCTATTTTAATTGGTGATACGAAACACTGCATAGTTCAAAACAATAATCGAGAGCTTCACTAGGTAGTGAGGACGAGTGTTCAATTCAGAGTATCTGCCCAGGTATCTGAAATACGAGTCAATGACACCATAACTATGTCACCACATCTGTTTGTGGCTAGCCCTGTTCTGTTTCTGGTCAATGCTAACCACAGGACATTGATTGTAAGGGATTCAGCTATATTAATACCACTGAACGTCAAGAGGTAATGATCAGATTCTCTCTTGTTGGAGACAGTCACTGTCTGGCATGTTCTGGCACACTTGTTACTTGCAACTTATCAGCCCAAGCCTAGATATTGTTCAAGTTTTGCTGCACTTGGCCATGAACTGCTTTAGTATCTAAGGAGTCACAAACGGTGCTGAATATTATGCAGTAAATATCCCTATTTCTAACTTTATGATGAATGGTCAGATGACCTTAGCACTAGAATACTACACTCAGAAATTCCAGCTCCACACAGTCAAACACAACCTTGACATCAAGGGCAGTCAGTCTCACTTGACACCACTGGAGTTTAGTTTGTGTATCCACGTTTGGACTAAGACTATAATGAGATCAGGAGCTGACTGAGTCTGGTGAACCCCAAACTGAATGTCAGGAAGCTGATTATTATCTAGCAAGTGCTGCTTGCAGCATTGTTAATGACCCCTTACAAAACTTTGATGATCAGAAGTAGACTAATAGAGTAGCAATTGGGTTGGATTGGACTGGACCTGCTGTGTGCGTACAGGACATAACTGGGCAATTTTCCGTCTCATGGGGCACCTGTGATGGACCACCGTGTCAACTAAGACAAAAAGACAATCTTTCAGACCAGATTTCATTTTGGAATTTGACTTGAGCTGTAGTAACATTAGCTAGCATCGTAACTTCAGATAACCTGTCACTGATCCTGACTGAGTGACAAATATTGACCAGAACTGGGAGAATTCCTCTGCTCCTCTTCAATATAATCTCCGGGATATTTCACATCCACCTGAACATCAAAGATAAAGCATCAATTTGAAGTGTCAGAGATAAGAGTGCTACCAAGTGAGCCGCATTTGACGCTCAGAAGGAGGAATGTTGCTAAGTATGGTGTGGTCATACAATGTGATTGGTTCTTTACAGCTCTCTGGAATAACCTCAAATCACATGTATCTTGCAGTTCAAGAAGGCTTCCCAATGTCCGTTTCTAAAGGGCAGCAAGCATAACATTTGGTCACCAAGAATTTATTTTCTAAACAGTTCATACAAAACAAGACTAGAAAGGGGTCCTAAGACCACTGCAAGGATCAGTGTTGGGGCTATAGCTGTTCAAAACCTAAATTAATAATTTGGATATAATACTGTAATGTAATATTTTGATGACAAAATTAGGTGGATACCTAAGTTGCAAGAAACTACAAGACGGTTTCAAGGCGGCTTGAAAAAGCTAAAGGAATGAACAAAATTATGGCGCAATCTAACACACAAGTGTGCAGTTATCCACTTTAGTTGGAAAAACAAAGGCAGAATATTTCTTAAAAGGCAATTATTAGGATTTTTATTGTCCAAAGGGAGGTGGATGTTCTTGTTCACAAGTGACTAAAGCTAGCATGTAGGTGCAGCAAACAATTAAGAAAGAAAACAGCACACTAACCTTCAATGCAAGAGGCTTTGAATATAGAATAATGGGATCTTGCTGCAATTACATACAGCCATATTATGTACAGTTTTAGTCTCCTTGTCTAAGGAATTACATACATGCAACGAAGGTGGATATGTGAAGCAAGCAAGAAAGTGGAATTGTGACCATGACAGGATCAGTCATGATTGTGTTAAATGGCGAAGTGGGCTCAAAGGGCTGAATTGCCTATTCCCACTCCTAAGGCCAATGTTCCTAAAGGGAGTGCAACATAGGTGCACCGTATTAATCTCTGGGATGGCGGGATTGTCCTATGAGAAAACACTGAAGAAATTGGACCAGTGTTCTCGAGAGGTTTGAAGGAGGAAAAGGCGATTGCATAGAAACTTGCAGATCTCTTACAGGGCGATGTGTCTACGACGTTTCTGCTCATTAGTGAGTTTAGAACCAGGGAACACAACGTCAGGATAAGGCAAAGGCCTTATAAATGAAATAACAGTCTCAAAAGAATTCCTTTCAAATAAGAAAATTCAGCAGTGGGCTCGAGGTCTGCTGCTGGGTCTGGGGAGACAGAAATTAGCACTGTAAATACAGAAAGTCAGGTCAGAGAAGCCTACAACACAAGGTGTTTATAAAGTACCTTTTAGCAAACTTCTCCAGGGCATAGCACAGGAGAATTATAAAACAATGGATGACTCTACATAAGGAGATATTATAGCCAGTGACCAAGGACTTAAACAGGCAGGTTTTCAGAGAAATCTTTAAAAGGAGAAGATTGGGGTAGAGGTTTGGAGAGGTTTACAGAAGAAATTTCAAGCCTAGGCATTTGAAGACATGGCCAAGAATGACCGTGTGATTTAATGTAAAATGCACAAGTGGGCAGAATTAGAGAATCACAAGATCTGGAGATAGAGGAGCTAGAGATTACAGAGCTAGGGAAGGGCTCAGGAATAAAAATCTTAAAACAGCCTTTTCTTAACCAGGAAGCTGTGTGGCCAGAAAACACGAAGGGAATAAGGGTAACAAGTGATCAGAATTTACAGCAAGATACTGGCCGCAGATTTTTGACTGCGAATTTACAGTGTGCCGATCAGTTGGCTGTGCTGTGTGGCAGTCCATCTGAGTTTCAAATGAAAACAGCTCGAGTAACATGTTAACAGTGATACTTAGGAAGTTAGAAGTCTGCAATATCACCAGTGGAGGGCAACAAAGCCCACCTTTGCCTAATCAAAACTGAGTGCACTGGGGGTCACTCAGTTCGCAAGATGCAGGATGTTCTATGGCAGGAGGAGGAGTAAAGAAGGGATGACCCAAACACACAACGTTATAGACTTACCTGCTGCTTCATGAGGAAAACTTGCTCATCCTCCGCAGCCACTTCTTTGTCATGGACAGGCTGGAAAAAAAGACAGTCTTAGATGAAAATTAGAGTGTTGACAGCTCAAAGAAAACAGCAACATTCCTCCTTTTTGCCAGAGGATCAAACATTGGGGAAAAGCCTCTGGAGCCTGTTCCAGAATGTTATCGGATAATGGCTGATTTATATCCTAACTTTGTTTCCTGCCTCGGTTCTGTAACTCTTGACATCCCATCAAATAAAAACTAGCAACCTCAGCTTTGAAGTTTTCAATCAAATTTCAGTCCGAATAGCCTTTTTTTTGGAAAGGTTGAAGAGTTTCAGATTTTTTAATTAAGAACTGCTTCTTTACATCACCTCTGAACAGCCATTTTAAGTTTCCATTTCTTGGCCAGACTCCTACCACCAAGTAGAAGAAATTACACCATTTCTCTTGATCTATCTGGTCAAACTATTTAATCATTCTTAAGATTTCAATTGAATCACATCTAGATCTTCTACACTCAAGGAAGAAGCTTTGTCTGTGCAATCTGTCTACATAATTTAACACTTACACCAGAATGATAGCAACTGTGTATCTGCTCTACAACACATCTGTCCTGCTGTCGTCTCCAGAACCGATCAGACTATGTGAGGTCTCTAAAACTCATGCTAAAACAGTTTTGATATCAGTAACTTCCTAAGAGATCACTCCTTGTGTTTGAGCTTAAGCCTCCAGGAATTAGAAGATTAATCTCCTGGACACTGCTTAGAATAAGGAGAAAATTTAAGAGATCTTAGGGAAAAAAAAAGCAGACATTTCTCCCCCATTTTCTTTGAACACTTTCATCTTTGTGATAAAAATGTTGGAGATGGTAATTGAAAGTAGTCAAAAAGAGAATTATTACATATCACAACAAAGATAATGAGCTACTTGACAATGACACAAATCATAACAGAAATTGATCCAGTTATGATTCCATCTAAATGCACTTCCCACCACCACTTTTAATTGTGTGGCCCACAGAGTCTAATTAGTGGGCTTCCATACAGACTGGACAATTATCAGGACTTGCAGTGCTTCTTGTTTTCAATGGGTACAGAGGTGAATTTTAGCATCCACACAGGACCTGGCTCTAATCCAAGTGCACTGAAGTGTAATTAGATGAGACTGGTGGTGAATTAAAAGGAAGAAAGAGATAGCCACAAAATCATGCTTTCCCCCTCAAAACAGTCCTCCCTAATTTATTTCCATTTCTCAAAGACAACATTTGGAATGATTAATCCATCTATCATCTTTGTCTCATTGCAATTCCTAGTTTAGTGCTTGGACCACATTCTCCACATCTTTCCATGCAGCATTTACACATTTACAAGTAGTTATCAAACTCTCTCCCTGAATAGCTGGGATTGACTCAATGTCAGTCACTATTTGTAACTATATGCTAGATATAATCTATTATTATCCCTGTTCCTCTCCGCACGCCCCCAATGCATTACAATCTAAGATGGTCACGGACGACACCAACTGAACATTTTCTGTATAGAAGCCCACTAATTAGACTCGGTGGGCCGCACAATTAAAAGTTGGATGGTGGGCTGGGAATTGTGGGGGGAGGGTTCTGACCACAAGCCACTGCCTTCAGGAGCAGAATACAATGAACCTTTATCCAAGCAGTATAGCAAAGCAAATGCAGGTTGAGCTTATCAACTACATTACCTTTTTGACTAGGGGCTTCCCAATTATATCCTCATAGGCATCATCTTGTTTCACCGTTGCAAAATTTTCATGTAAAATAGCAATTTTCTTATCTTTGT
This sequence comes from Chiloscyllium plagiosum, assembly GCF_037043375.1. Taxonomy (NCBI): domain Eukaryota; kingdom Metazoa; phylum Chordata; class Chondrichthyes; order Orectolobiformes; family Hemiscylliidae; genus Chiloscyllium; species Chiloscyllium plagiosum. The sequence continues at coordinate 5,940,242 of NW_028270155.1, read as the reverse complement.
CCCATCCTGCAGGACTGAAAAATACAAAACAAAGTTGGAACTACACAGCAGATGCACTTCAAATTAATTGTACATGTCACTCAAAGTAAATCAGAGAATGTGCTATTTTACAAGGATAGCAATATCAAACATTAATGTATGGATACAACAAACAGTGCCATCACATTTCAGCAGGACTTCCAGTTCTCTGCCAACAACACGAGAGATCTGCTGGCAATATAGAATCATTATAAAGGAGTGGCTTCAAGATAGCAATATATATTTGCACCTAATCATCAGTTTTATTTTAAGACACACACAGCAAGTATGTCTTCCTGGTGCACTTGCACAGTTCTGAAATACACTAAGCTAGGTCAGATACTTACATAAAAACCGCATCTTTCTCCACCACTAAGGCAGGTGTAGTAAACTGGAAATCATACATTTTGTGGACAAGATATTTATACAAGAGATCAATATTTTTCTCTTCTTTTATTGATGTGTAAATCAAGGCAGCACCATCTGAAAGGCTGATTAAGGAAAGTATTTGGCTGGGAATTATGCTTGATCAAGTCAGGGCAGGGAGAGGAGAAAATATCTTGCTCTAATTTTGAAACATGATGCTCAAACTAATAAAACCATTAGCCTCGTGTCCATAATTTCATACTTGCAGCTCAATTATCTGAACAGACATTGGAAAAAAAAGGAAAATATTTAAAGAATGTAAGAATTTGGGAGTGTTTAGAATAAAATGGTGTAAGTAGCTACCAGTGTTATTACATTAATTATTTGAGGCAATACATGAGAATCGCTGAATGGAATTAGTCCTCAATGTCCCAAGCTCAAGTTTACAATGGCATGCCTGTGTTTTTAGTCACACTTTTAAACCAACAGATGCCATTCAATTCAATGCTGTACTCCTGTTTCAAACTAACATCTGTTGTGTGTTTAATGCCCTTCCCCCTCCAGAGAATTATCTTCAAAGTGGTTTCCTCCTCCACCCTATCGACACACCCCACCCACCCCTCAATTGTCTCGGATTCACAGGTGCAGGCTGCCAGCTGGTGTCTCTCCCCTATCACCATTTGTTAGTTCATCTACCATCAACCTTGACAGCAGCCATCAGGGAGCTACTTGACAAGGAGGGCTTTTGGGAATGAAAACACTGTCTAGAATTTTCCCTTCCTAACCCTGTCCTCTCTGTGAAGTCTTGGCTGAGGTCAGCTCACTCAACAGGCCTAGCCTTAAACCATAATCAGCCAGTAGGATTGTCAGAATAAAACAGGAAAGCTCTCCTCTCAGATATGAGACAGCATTGTGTAAGATCATAATTGGTATTAAATGTTTCATTTTCAGGTTGCCAAAATGCAATGAACAGATTTCCACAGGCATGACTGCTCGGACTCAATGTTTACAAATTATATCAATAGCTTGGATGAAGGGTATGGCTGTCAAATTTGCTAATCATGAAGATAGAAAGAAAAGTTGCGAAGAGGACGCACAGTTATAAAAAGATGACAGGTTAAGTAAACAGGTAAAGATCTGGAAGTATATAGTGGGAAAATGTAAAACTGCCCATTTTGACAGGAAGAATAATTATCCAAATGATGAGAGACTGCAGAGCTGTCAGACACAGAGGGCTTTGGACATCCCAATACATGACACAGGATGAGATATTCCTTCTTAAGGGAGAAACTAGAACACTCAAAATTATGGGTGACCCTTTTAAAGCAGAGCGGAGCAAACTTTTTGACTTGTGTGCTTTTGGTACTCTCTTCCTGAAAAGTGTTGGAAGCAGAGTCTTTGAATATTTTTAAGACAGAGGTCGATAACCTCTTGCTTAAGAATTTATCAGGGTAGGTGGGAACATGGATTTGAGATTACCCAACAGATCATTCATGAGCTTATGAAAAGCAAAGCAGACTCAACGGGACAAATGGCCTACACCAGCTTCTTGTTAGTGTGGAATTGGTTTCTGGGATAATCAGTGTGTAAACTTTCTTCATGGCCTTGGAAAAAAGGAAGAGAGCAATAGCAAAAGAGTAAGTCCACATTCGTCCAGGGTTTCTGACATTCATAAGTTACTGCCAATTTCAATACAGCAAAAGAAAATGCTTCTACCCATTTCTGAAGCAAATATGGCACAGCAAGGACAGACAAGGGACAATGAAATTAACTTCATATTTGCACTTTACCATTTCCATATCTAACGGGTGGTGTGATAAGTTCACAAACACAGCCACCTGATATAGACGGGAGTGAATTCAGCAAACTTCACTATAGCAGCACTCATTTCTAATTTGAAGGATACACTGTAAGCAGAATCTGCGAATGTGTGACTGAATGAAATCAAAGTGCTCGTCTCTGTAATCATGTTCCTTCTCTAGTACACTGACCGCATCACACTGCAGGGGGAACAAAAAGAGAGATGAGCACAATGTAACTGAGCAGCATAAATAAACAGCAGCAGAATCTAGCAAGCATAATATAGCCAATTTGTACACCTCAGAACCTAAAAACACTTTTCTGTTTCTAATACGTGGAGGACAGACAGACAGACAACGAACAATCATGTTGATAGGTAAGGCCAAGGGCCCCAAAATGCAAACCCTGGAGCTCTTTCCATAACATATCTGATTTGGAACTCATTTCACACAAGGCATATACAACAGTATGTTATGATCCTAATTGATGTTACCAATAAATAAGTCAAATACCAGAATGGTATATGGCCCAAAATTACAAAGTAGTTTGACTTAACCAAACAAAACTAAAACAAAAAGCTATCTACATACAACAGTTTGAAAGATTTCAAAACAACAGCACAGACTTCCATCTACTCCCAAACACCATCATAATACCTATTCAAAAATCCAAGGAAATTTCTTCACCATCAAAGCTATACATTTAACATAACTGCTTTCTCGCAGTTCCTACCCTGCAAGTATTTTAACCACTCAACTGAGAGCTTGGACTTTCTCGATCTTTTAATAAACTTCAAAATTCTGGCCAGTTACTTCATCCTTACTAATTACATCCCGGAAATAATTTATTTCTCAAAGTACTCTGGACAATCTTCTTTTTCTGAGAGAGACTATACTTACTTCTGACCCCAGTTAGGTCTCCTTCAAACTCCCATAAACTTTGAACTAAAAATAACTTATCCTAGAATTTACTCAGCCAGTAGCTTGATGTTCTCTCTTGCTAGTTGTAAACTACTACATAATAAACAAGCTTCCACTGACATTCCAAGAGGCCAACAATAGCTTACAGTCATGATTCCAGAAATACTCACCTAGCTAACTTTTAAACGCTTTGTAAAAAAAAATAGGCCAACACACACACCACTACAGGTCGGTCTGTTATAACACCCTTTTTCGTCAATGTGAATTTGCTGTAAAACGATTGATGAAACCAGGGACACTACTGAGTGTCACAGAGATGTACAGCACGGAAACAGACCTTTAGGTCCAACCTGCCTATGCTGACCAAATATCCCAACCCAATCTAGTCCTACTTTCCAGCACCCTCCCCATACCCCTTCAAATCCTTTCTATTCATATACCCATCCAGATGCTGTGTAAATGTTGCAATTGTAATAGGCTCCACTTCCTCTGGCAGCCCATTCCACACATGCACCACCCTCTGCATGAAAAAGGTGCCCCTTCGGTCTCTCATATCTTTCCCCCCTCAAACCCTAAATCTTTGCCCTTGAGTTCTGGTCTTCCCCACTTCAGAGAAAAGACTATTTATCCTATTCATGCCCCTCGAGGAGGTCTGTAAACCTCTAGGAGGTCACCCCTCAGCCTCCAACACTCCAGGGAAAACAGCCCCAGCCTATTCAACCTCTCCCTATAACTCAAATACTCCAACCCTGGCAACATCCTTGTAAATCCTCTGAACCCTTTCAAATTTCAAAACAGCCTTCAGATAGGAAGGAGACCAGAATTGCACACAATGTTCCTGTACAGCTGCAACATGACCTCCCAACTTCTGTATTCATTCTACAGCACGAACCTTTAAAAAGTGTGCTGGGTGTAATGCGAATATGTTGAGTGCTGTTTCTAAAACTTAACTTTTATACGAAGTAGGGTTGCACAAGAACGCAACTATCACGTTATAGAAAAACCGACTGTGTAAGGATGGCACGGTGGCACAGTTGTTAGCACTGCTGTCTCTCAGCACCAACGATGCGGGTTCGATTCCAGCCACTAGTGACAGTCTGTATGGAGTCTGCATTCTTCCAGTGTCTGTGTGGGTTTCCTCTCACAATCCAAATATGTTCAGGTTAGGTGAATTGGCCATACTAAATTGTTCAGGGATGTGTAGGTCAGGGGAAATGTAGTATAACAGGGTATAGGAATGGGCCTGGGGAGGAAACTCTTCTCAGGATCAATGTGGACTTACTGGGCCTAATGGCCTGTTTCCACACTGTAGGGCTTCTATGATACTTTCAAAACTCAAAAAATGATAAACATAAATTTCACCTTTCACCAATAATGGACATTAAAACAAAGATACTAGAGATTAAAGATACCACCCAAACTCTACATTTTAGTTCTTACACGTGCTTGATATAACCAATGTCATTCCAAAATGATAGTCTGGGGCTCTCCTTGAACCACTAGTAGCTGGTTTGATACAATTGAGTGTGTTGATAATCTACATCAGAAGATAGTTAACAACTGACCATGCTGATATGGAATGAGAAATCTTTGTGGGGTCCATACTGATTAAGGATGGAGGCTTTATTTTCTAAAGGAAATCAGTGAACTGGACGGATTTTTACAGTCAAAGCTGATCAATTTACTCATATTAGTATTTTAAAAAATAAATTCGACTATTTGTTCAACTCAATTAAGATTCTTCAAATGGCAGAACTACTTCTGAACTGTTAGTTCAAGATTTAGATTACTTGTCTAGCAATCATGACTGCCAAATGTCATGAATTCATATGCCAGCAAGACTTCAGGAGAATGAGGATAAAAACTTAGCAAGTTTCTTTATTTGGATATTTAAAGAATGTGGCAAAAATTAAAATCTAAGGCAGTATCAAGTTTCTGGTCATCAGTATAAATGGGCTAATACCCAAAACAGTGTAGTGAAAAGACACCAAAAGTGAAAGTGCAAAAACAAACAACCTTGTTAAGGACAGATGATAATCTCATAAAAACATGAGCTGCTGCACTGGCTCACTGAAATGAGAGACAGATGCCAGTAAATTTATATCTCTGGAATTTTTGCTTAAGTCAACTAAATGAGTTTTGAACCAAGAAGGGATTTGAATTTATTATAGATTATCCACTCAAGATTTCAGATTACTTGCACAGCAATCATTATACTACCTTATTCAGAGCAGATTCGTAGGCAGCAAATTATGTCCCATTAACTTCATCATGCTTTTTGATGAAGTAGTTGAGTCGGTGAATGAAGATTGTGCAGTTGATACTATGTACTTGAACTTTCAAAGCCACATTTGGACAAGGCAACACAACAGCCCTGTTAATAAAGTGCACAGCGTGGAATTATTGGCGGGGTGGGGGGGGGGGGGGGGGGAAGAAGAAGCGTAGTAGTGTGTATACAAACTGATAAAGATAGAAACCAGGAGGCAGTGGTGAATGGCTGTTTCTCAGACTGGATGAAGTACTGCCAGGTGTTCTCCATGGGCTATTACACTACTAGGACAAATATTGTGTGATGTGTTATATTAATGACCTGACTTAGGTATATACTGAGCATCATTTCAAAGTTTGCAGAATACCCAAAGCTCAAATGTAAGATAATGAGGCGGACAGAACACACTTCAGGAGTACTTCAAAGCTGGGGAAACAGACTGACACATGGGAGGTGAAATCTAGCACAATGTAAAGTCATAATTTTTCGCAAAGTAAATAAGGAATTGCGATGTATAACAATGCAGAGGGAATATAGGAACAGGAACGGGGGGTTTAAAAGTGATTCTTAAAAACAAAGCAAATTCTATTTGTACTGCCTTTGATGAAATCACAAGTGTCAAAGCCTCCAGTTGTCACAGAGAAATCAAAGGCCACAATACATATTTCTTTATTAACAAGGTTTGATGGGCAAAGTAAGGCAGATAAGCTATTGAGCTTTGGCACAACCCCCATGCATCGAGGGTCTGTCTTTGTAGAAGTAGCACTCACAGCTAACAGAGCTGTTTATTATCTGGTTTGAAATGTTCATCTCTCCATGCTTTGCTCTGGAGAAACCAGTCTCAACATGTCGTCCACACAGGAGTCAGTTCCTGGAAGGCAGTGAGAATCTGGAACCTTCTCATACCACAAGAAGTGGCCGAAATATTTAGCCAAAGAGGAAACTTGTCAAGTACATGAAGGAGAAAGGAAGAGGCAATGCAGAGTGTAAAATAAATTAGAGTAGGAAGATGTTTGTAGAGTATACACGACGGAGTTTACATGGACATGTCTCAACAAATAGCCATTGCATTTTTCAATATAAAGTATCATGGTGCCTCCATAATATTTCCAATGCTGAATGGAGTTCAAGTAACAAATGCGTTGTAAAGATTGCAGAGAGGATAGTTTAACTCAACCTGCTCAAACCAAGTTATTTACCAAAACAAAATAGTACCAAACATTTAGAATATAGCAATAGCACTGATTGCCCTACAAAATGAAAACTTTGATCAATCTCAAAGGAATGTTACAGCCAGGAACTCTGGAAAAGCAAAAGTTAGGGGGCGGGAATGCCAGATGGGGAGGTTAGTTTCGGGATGATCAATGTGACTAATGGTGGGGCAAGGGGTCTGAGCTAGTCAGTCATCCAGGATTTAGGATAGGACTTTTCTTTCTAACGCTTGCTGAGTAACCATCCAGTAATCAAATCTCTAACTCAGAGCACAGGGTGCCAAGGAGCAGAGAATTCATCAGAAGTTCAAATTTTAGAGACAATTCCCAGAATCAGCATGTCAGAATTTTTGAAGGGTTGCACTGCACAACTTCCAGGCTGCATTCAGTTTCTTACTATCCAGGGACTGGAAAATCTGGACTAACATGCTGCTGATTCATCGAGCCAATTTAGGTTAGTGAACAAAGGTTGGGTGAACGAAACCTTGTGTAAGCAAGCAGATACACAGAACAGTTTTGGGAAATCTGAAGATTGAGGCAAGTTAGTCAATAGTGCATTAGAACAGTAAAGCTTCTAAGTATTGGCACGGATAAAGATTTTGACAGCAAATAAGTTGAGGGGGGGATGAAACAGGGCTAAATTACCAAGTTGGAAATATTCTTAGTGACAGTGCAGAGATATAGCCCGGAGCACATTTCAGGATCAAAAGGTTCTAAATAGTCAGGTTCAGCCTCATAGTTGGCAGGAAGAGGGATTAAATCGGTAGTTTGTAGTAAGACACCCACGATTTAAGTTATTTCCCATAACTGACAAGTGCATAGAGTGCAAGAGTTAGTGTGTGCAGGTTTCAGTGTTTTCAAACAGTAAAGATACTGAGATGGAAATAGCAAAATGAAGATACTATGTCATCATTTAAACACAGATTAGCTAAACTGAAAGAAAGCATAAAGCGATTTGGAAATGGAACATTAACTGGGATTAGGATTACTGCATATGGAGGACAACCACAAGTTTGAACAGGCTTCCTCTTGTACGCTCTTTAAAGCAACATTCTAATGCAATAATCAATCTTTGCCAGAAGGTGTCACCTTTAGACCAAGTATTCAGAATAAACCAATAGCATGGATTGGTCCATGTCTGCACATATGCCCAGTGACTAATTACAGGCCCAACTGCTGATTAATACTTGAAGAATCCAGGTCCATTTTGTAATCAAATTTCTGTTGCAGTGGCATGTAGGTCACTATGAAGAGCCTGTACCCCAGAGTTAAGAACAGAAGGCCTATTTGGAGGTTGGGAAATCAGCCAGCATTCTGACTCCTGAGCACTGGTTCAGGAGCAGCTACTGGAAAATGCTACTGATTAAAGGAGGGAGGTGACAAGTTGTATTTCAAGAGCCAGCTGGAGTTAATCTTTACACACTTATATTATCAGTTATTTATTGTGCATACTACAAATATATTCCTCCTAACAGTTTGTATTAATAGTGGCACAAGTGGATCACCACACAATATCCTCCATACAATTTAGTGTAATTAATATACAATTACCACCACCACACATGTGAATTCTCTGGCTCTCCTTGGCTGGTCTATATGTGAAGAATTGATAAATGCAGTAGGATTGCAATACATGAGAAAATAAACAACGATGGACAAATGAAGTTTTAAGAATATTAAAAATCTTAGGTTAAGCCAAATGGGCAATAAAAAGGGTTAACGTAGGGAGCAGATGCCAAGTCTAACAAACTACTGGAGTAAGAGAGATACATCAACTTTCCTTTTTCAGTGTAGGCAGTCAGGTAAAGAAACAGTATCAGAGTATTCCAGCCTCCCTCAGGCACCATGCAATGAAACTGCTCAACATCCTGGGGGTACTATTAACAAAAAACTAAACTAGACTCACCACGTAAACACAGTGGCGATTAAAACAGATCAAAGCATAGGAATATTGTGGTGAGTAACTCACCACCTCACTCCCCCAAAGCCTGTCCTCCATCTACAAGGCACAAGACATGAGTGCAATGGAATACTCTCTCCCCACTTGCCTGGATGGGTGCAGCTCCAACAGCATACAAGCAGCTTGACACCCTCCAGGACAAAGCAGCCCATTTGATTGGCACCACATCCACTAACGATGCTCAATCGTATCAGTGTTCAACATCTACAAGATGCACTGCAGAAATCCTTAGACAAGGATCCTTAGACAACAACTTCCAAACCCACAGCCACTTACAGCTAGAAGGATGAGGGCAGCAGACACATGGGAGTTCCACCACCTACAAGTTCTCTCCATGCCACTCACTTGGAAATATTATCGCCGTTCCTTCATTGTCACAGAGTTAAAATCCTGGATTCCCTTCCTCAGGAAACTGTGGGTTCACCTATTGAACTTGGTTTGCAATGATTCAAGGAGGCAGATCACCACCTTTGGAACAACTTGGGTCAAGCAATAAATGCTCACAGTGTCACTCATATCCCATGAGTGAATAAAGGGACAGCTGATATGATATGAACATAAAATGTTTAAACCTGCATACATACATTAACAGTAAAACAACAACAGGAAAGGTATCTCCAATCTATCTAAACTTATTAGAACATAGAACAAGAACATAGAACAATACAGCGCAGTACAGGCCCTTTGGCCCTCGATGTTGCGCCGATCCAAGCCCACCTAACCTATACTAACCCACTATCCTCCATATACCTATCCAATGCCCGCTTAAATGCCCATAAAGAGGGAGAGTCCACCACTGCTACTGGCAGGGCATTCCATGAACTTACAACTCGCTGAGTGAAGAACCTACCCCTAACTTCAGTCCTATATCTACCCCCCCTTAATTTAAAGCTATGCCCCCTTGTAATACCCGACTCCATACACGCGGGAAAAGGTTCACACTGTCAAATGTATACATAATTCTGCATTCAACAAATTGATAAATATATGCTTTTGTACTTTGCAAAGCCAATAAAAAGTAAAGCGCAGCAGGTCAGGCAGCATCCAGGAACAGGAGAATCAACGTTTCGGGCATAAGCCCTTCTTCAGGAATGCCCGAAACGTCGATTCTCCTGTTCCCTGGATGCTGCCTGACCTGCTGCGCTTTTCCAGCAACACATTTTCAGCTCTGATCTCCAGCATCTGCAGTCCTCACTTTCTCCTCCAATAAAAAGTAAAGAAATACTAAAGTTGAACTGGCAAAAAAAATTAATCCTCAACAAATTTCCTTTAAAAATTGACTTCAAGAAATATGCCTGCTTGGTTGAAATGGCATGTAGACTGTGACTCAGCTATCAACCCACGCCAGAAGTTTTAAATATAGCAGAGCTTTAGGAGATTCAGCAATGAGCTAAATGTTTGTAATTGAATCAAGCTGTTCTCGTATCACAGCTAGCAACAGCAATGCTGGATGGAATATCTTGAAACATCAGCAGACTCTAACCGAATTACTAATTCAAACTTATTGCTAATCACTACCTGCTCTGGCTCTCACTGTAGTTTCAATAATGGGAAGAATAAGACCAGGCGTGACATGAAGGTATTATCAGCTATGCTTTGGGACTGGGATCATGCACTGGTACATGCAGAGTTAGCTGACCTCATTTGAAGCAGTCATGCAATTATGATGTTCCAGGTTAGGAACAGCCAAGAACTGGAGTCATTCAGGGTTTTGTCTCCAAATCACCCTGATACATGTCTTTTACACGCAAACTACACCACCACAGCAAGCCTGTGCTCCCCCATCCCCAAAAACCCACTCCAGGTTGGTAGCAAGTGAGAAAAGAATCAGGGTAGAAGGGTCATTACTGTCGACGAGGTTTCTCATGGGAGACTGGTTAGCAAGGTTAGATCTCGTGGAATACAGGGAGAACTAGCCATTTGGATGCAGAACTGGCTCAAGGTTCGAAGACAGAGGGTTGTAGTGGATAGTTGCTTTTCAGACTGGAGGCCTGTGACCAGTGGAGCACCACAAGGATCAGTGCTGGGTCCACTATTTCATCATTCATATAAATGATTTGGATGTGAACATACGAGGTACAGTTAGTAATTTTGCAGATGACACCAAAACTGGAGTGGCAGTGGACAATGAAGAAGATCTCAGAGTACAACAGGATCTTGATCAGATGGGCCGATGGGCTGAGGAGTGGCAAATGGAGTTTAATTTAGATAAATGGGAGGTGCTGTATTTTGGAAAGGCAAATCTTAGCAGGACTTATACACTTAATGGTAAGGCCCTGGGGAGTGTTGCTGAACAGACCTTGGAGTGCAAGTCAATTGTTCCTTGAAAATGGAGTCGCAGGTAGATAAGAGAGTGAAGGTGGCATTTGGTTTGCTTTCCTTTATTGGTCACAGCATTGAGTATAGGAACTGGGAGGTCATGTTATGGCTGTCCAGGAGTGGTTCAGCCACTTTTGGAATAGCATGTACGATGCTGGTCTCCCTCCTATGGAAGGACATTGTGAAAATTCAAAGGGTACAGAAAAGATTTACAAGGATGTTGCCAGGGTTGGAGGACTTGAGCTATAGGGAAGGCTGAATAGGCTGGGGCTGTTTTCCCTGGAGCATCAGAGGCTGAGGGATGACCTTATAGAGGTTTACAAAATTATGAGGGGCATGGATAGGATAAATAGGTCTTTTCCCTGGGATGGAGTAGTCCAGAACTAGAGGGCATAGGTTTACAGTGAGAGGGGAAAAATTTAAAAAGCGACCCAAGGAGCAACTTTTTCACACAGTGTTTGGAATGAGCTGCCAGGTTAAGTGGTGGAGGTTGATACAATTACAACATTTAAAAGGCATCCAGATGGGTATATGAACAGGAAGGGTTTAGAGGGATATGGACCAAGTGCAGGTAAATGGGACTAGAATAGGTTAGGCTATCTGGTGGCAGTGAATTGGACTGAAGGGTCTGTTTCCATGCTGTACATCTCTATGACTCTACTGCCATTTTTTTAGAAGTTCGCAAGAATGGCAGGCGGGGACACACCACTAACCAATATTCTGTTACATTTTAAATGTGGGTGTTGCTTGTTGGACCAGCATGGATTGCTCCTCCCTTAGTGCCCTGGAAAGTGGTAGTACTGAGCTGCTTTCTTGAACCACTAATCCTTGCGATTACATCTTACCTATACACAACAACCAAAACATGTTAAAAAAAATCTTTCATGAGGATATGGCTTAACACTACCATCCCCAGTTGACTGAAGGTAGTAGTAGCAGGCCTTCTTGAACTACTGCAGTCCTCATGGTCAAAGTACCCTATAATGCTGTTAGGTCAGAATTTCTTGGATTACAGAATAACAACAGTGAACATCAGTACAGAGAATTGCAATAACATGCAACTTGAGAGAGAACTTGAGCAGTGATAGCATTTCAGGTCTGTGTACCAATTCGAAAGGATTCTTGCTTATCTCCTGACTGCATGTCATCTTGGTGATAACTATTTGCATTCACCATCCTCTTGAAGACAGGATGGGGCTGCGCTTCACGGGTTATGGCAGTCAGCCAGAATCTCAAATTGCTGAATTTAAGACAGCCTAATCTGGACAGGGATTGAGGGTAAATCAAGACCTGGCACAATCCTCCTGTTCGTCAACAAACACACACAATATTTCTTAAAGGCACTGAGCCCAATTGTACTCTGTCTACTACTAGCTCAAAATGTCAATAAACAAGAATAAACGAAGGATTTACTTGTCTAAAATATCACTAGTACAAAATCAACAAGTATTCTTGCATAAAAAAACTATTGTATTTGAGAAGAGTTTTCCTCGAGCACTGGAACAGTACTCCAGCTGCTAAAAAAAAAACCTTAAACAAGCTCCAGTGTAACTTAGTTTTTAAACAACAGGACATTGAGATTTTTTTGCTACGTTGAGCCTCATGGGATAACAATCCTACCTTTGTGCAGACGACCAGTACCGGAATGCCCAGATTGTGCGTCAGTACATTCTCGCCCAGCGGCAAAACCACCTCCTCATCTTCCTGACCAGACACTGGGGCTCTCCTCTGCGGGGACCCATGAGATCCTTCCTCAGGCTCCACATACTCCTGGAATTCCTTCACCACTAGAGACAAGATGACATGAGACAAAATTCAGAGCAAAAAAAAAAGTTATTTGGATCATTAATCCCTCAGTCCATTTCAGATCAGGTGCCAGCTTTCTCTATACCACTCAATCCAGAAGGTCCTTTCCCTCTTCTCTCTCCCCTTCACGATTCAAAAAAGATGCACGTCAACAATCATACAAGCTGTTCCTTTGTCTCAAAAAAAAGGCAACTACATCACAATGTAGCTCACTATCCCAGTGTGCTATTCCATATTTTCACTGTCCTGTCGGGAAAAGGCTATGCTTTCTAATCTTTAGTTAAGGTTATGAATTTTCTAATATTGCCTGACGTTAAGTACTCGCTATTTGAGCCATTTAAAGAATTCCCAACCTCCAGCAAGTTTACTGGTTAAAATGTGAAATCTAGTTGTAAGAAGCTAGTCACAGACCATTGAAATACATTTTATTTCCTAAAAGGAATTCTTGATTTTTCAGTTTTCAGAGATATCATGTTTTGGATACACCCAGAGCACAAGACACTCAATCGTGATTAACTTACTTGACCACAGATATGATTTGTGATCCAATAAATATTCCAGTCATTTTCTGAATCTTAGATCATTTATTTTCTCTCCGGGGAGTTGGTTAAATACAAAAATGCTCAGGTTATCTGCATTAAAAAAAAACTCATTCTGTCACTGCCTTCATATAACTCAGTTTGACTCAACATGATTGCACCTTTGCTCCAAATTAGAAGTTTCAGGTTATTTGCTCCACCCAAGATTTAAGCAAATAATTTAGACTGACAAATGCAACAGAATAATTGTCATGAGTCAACATATGTATTTATTGGAGAGCTGGTCTTGAATTCTTCTCTTGATTTAGGAGCTCTTTTTGATTCTCACTAACTCATTTAGATGATGCAGTCACATAGTAGGAGTACTTCTATATTTGAGTTGACATTTGGGACATTGGGACTCGCAAACAACACCAGAATTAGAATAACTTATCAATATACTCAATCATTAATCCTCCATCAACACTAAGCCACAACACAAGGTAGACATTAATTTCACAGAAACTATAGCACATACATTGGCAAAAGACCAAAGGCATAAACCAGTGAAAGTTTTCAACATAATTGACTCTTCTACACACAAAGTCAATATTATAAAGACCTTCCAGATTGCTGACATCACAACTCATAAGTTTCCAGTGCATACACAAAACTGGAAAAATATTTTAACAAGGAATTCAGCAAAGAATTCTTCTCACTGCATCATCAACTTCACAAGTTTAACAACTGACAGTATTCATCATCATCGCATCCATGGCACTTTGCTCCATATAGTAGTTCTTGACTAGTTGCAGCCTTAAACTACAGAATTAAAGCAATTCATTTAGCTGAGCATTTCTTGGTTGACAGGCTTAAAATTGCTCTTTTCCTTAGAACCTCTTCCTTGCTCTTACCTCACCGAACCTCATCTTTGCAGCTTCCTCTGTCCTTTGTCATCTCCTGCTTCCTTCATCCCCTATTTCCACTGGAGGCTCCCTTTTCTCTCACTCTCTCACCTGGGTCAGGTGTGGTCAATGGTAAAGTGTAAACAGTTAAGCTCAGGCCTTGTAGCACAGTTGTAATGTCTCTACCACTGCACTAGGAGACACAGGATCAAGTCTCACTTGGTCTAGAGATGCATCAAAATATCTCTGACCAGCTTGATTAAAAAGGGCACAAAAAGTAGGAACAGGTAGATTAAGTAATCTAATCTAATGTAAATAATCTAAAGTGTGGAAACAGGCCCTTCGGCCCAACAAGTCCACACCAACCCTCCGAAGAGCAACCCACCCAGACCCATTCCCCTACATTTACCCTTTCACCTAACACTAGAGGCAACATAGCATGGCCAATTCACCTAACCTGCACATTTTTGGACTGAGAGAGGAAACCAGAGCACCCGGAGGAAACCCACGCAGACACGGGGAGAATGTGCAAACTCCACATAGACAGTTGCCCGAGGCGGGAATTGAACCCGGGTCTCTAGCGCTGTGAAGCAGCAGTGCTAACCACTGTGCCACCCAAGGTACTTGGGGGCTTTTGCTGTGCAGTGGCAATGCCCCAGATTCAGATTGCATTAGCTCCAGAGATGTACCTTAACATCTCTCAACAGGTTGATAAGACAAAATATAAACAAACATTCAAGCTCAGGGGTTCTTGTGGTGCAGTGGTAACATCCCCACCTCTAACGTGGGTAAACGGTCAAGCTTTAACAAAATTGCAAACGATATCTTAAGGACATGAGGATGAAAAGCTTGAGGTTTAATTTAAGGCTCTGGTAGCACCATGCTCTTGTCCCTATCTGAGTCAGGAAGTCTTCCTGGTTCAAAACCCAGTTGCTCCAGAGAGGTATGCAACAACATTGCTGAACAAGTAGATCAGAAAATATAAATCAACTGTCAAGCTACGATTTAATGGCAGTGGATAACAGGTGAAAAGTACCACATTTGATTTGGTGATGGGAACAAAGTGTACAGTTGTGTGTACTGTTACAACACAATGGTGAGCCCTTCTGCTAATTAAACCTAACACCCAGAAAAGCTCACCTCGCCTCAATCTGTTAAGGTATAAGTGACAGAGCTCTCAAATTCCACTACTTAAAGAAAATAACATCAATTAATTCTTTAACTCTAAAAGTGAACATTAAACAACTATTCACAACTCAGTCACCCTTTCTCTTAACTGATTACCTGCCCCCAACTCTATAACACACTGTTCCAATAAAACACTTACTAAAATTACATCAACTTAATTTCAAAACCATACAGCAGCTGTCATCTTTTGTGTCTTTCTTCTTCCGGCTCAAGATCTCCCTGGGTTGTCTTCTTGCTTTTTACCGTGATGATGTTTCATATGAAAAGGTACCTTTGATTGGGAGTGTTTCAACGTTTTGGGTCTCTCTCTCTCTCTATGGCAGTTGCTCTGTCCGATTTTCAAAATTCCTGCCTTTTTTTATAACCCCAACATCGGATTGTCTCATTGTTTCGACGTTGGCAAAAACAATAAATTTCAACTTGATGGGGTTTTAGTATCCTGGGGCATGATTTAAACAGATTGGTTAAGTTTGAATTATTTGTCAAAGCAACCAACTCAGTTATTTATTTCACAGCCAAATGTTACATATTTTCAATTTTCCAGTACACTATGAGACTGCTCTTGTAATCTCAGTGCAGAACAGCATTCAATTTCTCTTAAAGGTACAGTACATGCCTTCAACTTCATAACAGTATGAGCACATCTAGATACAAAATAATCAAACTGATAGTGATGGTGGTATAGCAATGAGCACAGCCACTTCCCAAGCAGTTGATCTGGGTTCAGTTCTCAGATATCTCAATTATGAACTTACAAGGGTTCTTATGGAGTTGTGGTAGCATCCCAACCTCTCAGCCAAGAGACTAGGTTCAAGTCTCACCTGGGCTGAAGATGCGAAGTAACATCTCTGATCAGGTTGATGAGAAAAAATATTTTCAAAACAGTGAAACTGTTCACGATGATAGCTAAATGTACCTATTGCTCCAATGAAAAATGACTGCAGTGATTGGAATGAGGTCAGTCAGGTGGATCTCAGAATAAGAGTTCCTGATTGGGGCTGTTAAGCTTGTCCATCAGAGAGTCCTTGCTGGCAAATATAGACATGAGTGTCAGGGGCTCTGTTCACTCTAGGAGCTGTCTCTGAACTAGCAGGGTGAGTGTCAGGTACGATTCACATGTAAATAAACAATGACTTGGTGAAGGGATACCAGCCTTCAATGATGACTTGAAATGTTGACCTGTTGCATACTGAACATTTTCTATTTTGATTGCATCGTTTTGTGGGCCTCGTGAATCAAATGCCCCAGACAGCAGGTAGGAATGAGGCACATATCATTTATACACAAACCTGAACCAAACACTACCACAAAGGCAGATGAATGTAGATCATCTATTGGGACCATAGATTCCCTTTTGTGCAGTAAGAGGCCATTCAGCCTATCAAGTCTGCACCAAACCCCCAAAGAGCAGCCCACCCAGACTTACACCCCAAACCTGCATGGCACTTTCTAAAACCATGGCTAACTCACCTAGCCTGAACATTCCAAGAGCACCTGGAAGAAAACCACAGGAAGAACATGCAAACGCCAGAGAATCACTCCAGGCTAGAATCAAACTTGGGTCCTCGGTGCTGTGAAGCAGCATTACTAATCACTATCACCATGCTGCCCCAAAACCAAAACCATAACCACAAGAGAAAGATAGGACATCTAAAACTTAACACTAAAGCATTTTCAATTTGGGGCTGACTTGGTTCAAACGAGATCAGTCCTTATGCAAGTGTTGCTGGTTCTTATCAAGCAGAGATGAGGTTCTGTGCACCAGCATTACCCTCCCACAACCTAGACTATTTAAACCACTGAAAAACACAAACTGCTCCCATCATAACATAGCTGAGTATGGCTATGCAGAAGGTTTTTATTTTACAAAACGACAAATTATGCAAACTATTTAACAGTGGCAGTTAATTACTACTTAAATTGTTCACACAGTCCAACTATCAGCAAACGTCCAGTAATCCAACACTTCCTTCCTAACTTGCATTGAAGGGTCAAAGTACCTGGTAACAGAAGCTGAATAACTCGTTATCTTGCAGTATGGCACCTCAGTTGTAATGTTGCTGCTAGTTCCTCCAATTTGTGTTCAAATGTGTAAAGGTTAGGATCTGAACCTATCCTTCACTTTTTGATTCTCTAGAAGTTGACTTAATGGGTGTTACATTACACTGTGCAGTGGCCAATCTGGGAACATCCTGATGCCAGGACAGAGGGATGGACAGAAAAAGAGATATATAGATATACATACATGGTTTGAAAATTAAAATAAAAGGCAATAAATCAAGCTTGAAACCACATTCAGGGTAACTGAAATATGTAATGGCCTGTGGGCGGCACTGTGGTTAGCACTACTGCCTCTCAGCGCCAGAGATCCGGGTTCAATTCCCGCCTCAGGCGACTGACTGTGTGGAGTTTGCACATTCTCCCCGTATCTGCATGGGTTTCCTCCGGGTGCTCCGGTTTCCTCCCACAGTCCAAAAACGTGCAGGTTAGATGAATTGGCCATGCTAAATTGCCTATAGTGTTAAGTGAAAGGGTAAATGCAGGGGAATGAGTCTGGGTGGGTTGCGCTTCGGTGGGTCGGTGTGGACTTGTTGGGCCAAAGGGCCTTTGTGGTGGTGTTTGGTTCAGGTTTGTGTATAAATGATATGTGCCTCATTCCTACCTGCTGTCTGGGGCATTTGATTCACGAGACCCACAAAACGATGCAATCAAAATAGAAAATGTTCAGTATGCAACAGGTCAACATTTCAAGTCATCATTGAAGGCTGGTATCCCTTCACTAAGTCATTGTTTATTTACATGTGAATCGTACCTGACACTCGCCCTGCTAGTTCCACACTAAGTAATCTAATCTAAAAGTAATCTAATCTAATCAAAAACTCAGGACTACAGAACCTAATGACACACAAACTGGTGTGTACATAGCCAGTTTTGAGAAGTGTACACCTTTAATTAGCCAGTGTGAATAGTGAGATCGACTTGGACTTTATCAGCAACACCTCAATCCCAGGTACTGGATAACATCCTGAGGGCTACCAGCATTTTCTGTTTTTAATTTAAGATGCATTTTGCATCAAGTTATATGAAAATAATCCAAGTAAAAAGCAGCCCTCGAACTTTGTTAAACAATTTTATGGGTACATTCTGCAACATTCATAGCTCAACCTTCAGTTTCAGCATCACTCCAGTTCAGAGTGAAGTTGAGAAATTCATCCAAGAGTTGTAAAAACAACAGATAGAATCCCTGACAAAATTGTGATGTACAGTGCAAAAGGCTACTCAACTTTATTTTCTGGGAAAAGGACTGCATGCGAGGACATCTCAGAAATACGGCAATGGCAACGGAATTCAAATGAAACAAGTCTGATCACACTAACTACAAAGGAGACTCAGCTGTCTTCAGCAAACATCCTCATTTCTGGCCTTTTGATTGAGGTGACTTCATTGACGGTGCTATTGACCAATTACATAACACTGAGGTACTCATGCAGCATTGTCCTGGGACAGAGATCACTGGCCTCAAAATAACACATCATCTTCCTTGATACTAGGTGCGAGTCCAACCAGAAGACATTTCCCCAAACCCTTGACCTAAATTTTGCGCAGCTTACTTGATGCCACACTCAAGTCAAATGTTGTCTTAATATCAAGGGTAGTCACTCAGATTTCAGGAATTCAGCTCTTTTATCTTCATTTGGATCATAGCCTGAAGTTATGATCCTAACATAATCCAAATAAAGCACCGATGAGCAAGTTACAAACTAAATGCTACTAAGCAGTCATGCTGACAACACTTTCCATCATTGTGCTGCTGAATTAGATTAGATTGATAACTGACATGGTCACATTTTGACACTATGAACTGGACATACCTGGGCATTTTTCTACATCAGTTTGACTGATGTTACTGTTCTAAGTGAACTAGGACAGCTGGGCTAGCAGCTATTTCTGAAGTTCTGAAATTGTCTTGTATATCCAAATCCAGGCCATGAGTAAGGTTTACACTGTGACTATCCTAATCAATGATTTAAGTACAGCATTCCCACAACCTTGTATTATCACAGTTGTTACTGTGGTAACTCTCACTCCTCATTTGCTTAAATTTTCATTTCCTTTTATTTGTTTAGGTGAACTTCATTCATCTCATTGTTCACAGGATTCTGCTTACACTATCTGAGGCTGCTTTATTTATCTAGATGACAATTACTGCAAACCAAATTAATTCCTTTATGAAGTACTTCCATAGCCTAGCATTAGCACTATGAAAACACCAGCACTTTTCAAATATTCTTCAAATTAAAAGCGTACAATTGAATTACTCTCAGTTGCCAATGGCCAGAGGTTTTGGTCTGTTTCATTCTATGAAATGGAAGAAATGGACGCAACAATCTTGTATCAACACATCAAGTCACTTCCTTTTGGCCTACTCTATAATTAGATCTGTTACTTCCCATTTGACAGACTCTGTATTGTGTGTTAGTTTGGCTTCTGTCCAAGTCCAAACTATCATATAGATAACAAGGAGTTGCTGTCAAAGAACGAAAAAAATGAAGGGTGTGCAATCTGTAATAGGGCTGACAGTACAAACTTAGAATTGCTAAAGGGTCAGGGCTCTTATGGCACTTTAGTATGTCCTTATCTCTGGGCCAGAAGGTCTAGGTTAAAATCCCATCTGTGCTGAAAGTGTGTCACAACACGTTTGAATGTTGATTGAGAATAATAAATGCTAAAGCCTTATTTCAGTCACAACCTGTGTCAACTTGGCTGAGATGGTACCCTACCTGCGTCGCAGAGGGGCATAGGTTTAAATCCTGCCAGGACCTGAGTAGATTATCTAGGGTGGCAGCTGATGATGCTACTGTACAAGTCAGATCCCAGAATGAAATTTGGCTTGACATATTGTGTGTTTCTTAATTTACATAGCAATCTTCCACTAAAGCATAAGCATGCCAAGCTGCAGATTTACTTTTAACAATAGAAGAGAAGTTTATCATACAAAATAAAGAACAAAACAAACCAAATTATCCTCATAACCATTTAAAAGCTTTCAACCATTTGGTAAAACAAAATCCCATTTACTCCTTAACACAATCACATAATTTAACTGCTTCTTTTCAGTTCAGGTTCAATGAGTTGCAAGGCATTTTTTCTTTAACTGCCACAACTAAGGTCTTGGACTTGGTCAATTTTGCAAATTTCTAACCAAACGCCACCTAGCCTGGAAGTTGAAATGCTCATTGGAGATAACTTCCCTTAATGGTGCTGAACAAACTTCTTTTTCTGGAAAGAATTTTTCCTTGCATCCATTTTGGTTTCAAGAGAGAGATAGACATACATTTAATTGTGTCAAATTTAGAGGGCTACAGAAATAAGCCAGAGAATGGGACTAGCTTTTGAGAGCTGGTACAGAATGGCCTCCTGTATTGTAAAATTCTATGACTCTATAACTTCATTAGGTCACTTTCAAACTGAAGTCAAAAGTTTTTAAACCAATTTAAAACACTTTGTCCTCACTTCCGCTAAGTGAAGTGCCTTCTTACCCACTTTTTTCATAAACCCCATAATATGAACAAGCTTCCATTAACACACGAGGAAGCCTTTCATCATTTTGCTCTCTAAAACATGCTGGTTTAAAATCATGGTACCAAAAGACCACTCTAGCTAATTAATAACCCCTTTATATAAAAAGACCACCACTAATGATGCCATTAGTTTAAAATCCAAACTCTAAAAGTGACATTAATATATTTAAATCATGCATTTTCAATCACAGATATAGGACTGATGAAACCTGACATTGTTACAAATATTATTCATCGCAAACAGGTTGATCCAATGTCCTCTCTTGCATGCTCACTTGAATGCAGAAAATATTATAGTTTGGTATCATGCTTCTGGCAAAAGACTTTCCTGAAACAGATTGGCCAAATCTTTCCATCTCTTTTCTATCTGTGGGACACTATGACAGTCATGAGATATAATTTTAGATACTTGCACTACCTTCTGATAATGCAGAAAGTTATTTACTCATATCAGAGTTTTGCATCTAAAAGCCTATGTGGACAGCTAATACAGATTAAGTAGAAACTGGCAGTAACAGCTTCTCATTAAATTTCTTATACTTAATTGGCACTGCTGTACTACTGAAAATGTGTTGCTGGAAAAGCGCAGCAGGTCAGACAGCATCCAAGAAGCAGGAGAATCGACATTTCGGGCATGAGCTACTACTGCAGGGTTTAAACATTTCCATGTTCTACAAGAAAAGCCCTCTGTAACAGCTCTATTCACAAGGAAACCATCTTTTCTTCAGTGTCAACGTTGCTTTGCAACTAACAATCTCACATATTTAATCATAATGCTTAACAAGCTTAGCCAAGATCAGCACAGGTTCAGAAACTGCCTTCTTGGTCTTTTGTGCTGGGTGCTAATTCTGAAGCAGTTAAACCAAGTGTGGCCACTTTCTTAAATGAGACACTGTGAATTTCCACCTGAGCCTCGAAAATAGTTCAGTGGATAGAGAGTCATTGCAAAATTTCATAGATTACTGTTCAGGATGATACTCATGCCAAAGACTCCAGGTCCTATTACAACAGCAACATTCTCTGAGTAGCATTTGTCCTGTGCTGATCATCTTTCAAGTAAAGTAGTTCAAGACCTGTGAGAAATTTGCACCTGTGTTTCTTGTCCTATTGTTACACTTAGTTTAGGAAAAGTTGAGAATTAAGGATTTTCAAAGCACATTTTCCTGAATAATTTTAATCCGCTTATCACTCCTGCTAAATGGAGGGGTACTGACTTTAATTTCTGTCAGGACACTTTGAGAATAGCTTATAAATATTGAATATTTATACTGTATTCCTGTTATATGAGTTGGACAGCACTTGAAAGGTCCAGGTGTCTGTGACAATAGCAAAACAAACTGAGCCACAGACAAAAGTCCCATCAACTTCTGATATATCTGCCCCATTCTATAACTTGGAAACTGGTTTGGAACTACTCAGATGCCAGTCATTGCTTAATGATACACTGCATTTAATAGACCGTTTAATTCTTAAAATACTGCAAACAGCCAATGACCGCTACAAGAATTCACACTATTTTTAGCTTCAAAAAGAGCAAACATTGAAAGCAATATCACTGTGTAGTGTAATTACACCAGATCCCATCAGTAATCTGCACAAAACATGCAGGAAACAATGTGCTTCAGAGACAGTACCTGGAGACAAAAGCAATGCATCAGTGAGGATGCACTGGCAAGTTTTTAAAAAGTATAGGTATTTACGTATATTGTATTGCATATTTAGAACGGTCATGAAACTGTCATGAAGGTTTACAATGATGGCACCGTGATAATGGTCTAGTTGGTAAACCGTTTCAGATCAAGTGCTAACATATTTGATCCTTTGTCTGTTCTGGTTACACTGACCACTCAAGTAAACAAAATAGAATGAGAATCTTTGTACTTTAGCCTTCTAGGGAATGGGGGGAAATAAGCAAGTGTTTGTGTTCCTGCTCACTGTCCGGCAATTTCCAGATCGTTGCCAAGGACAAGAAAGAGGAAAGTATATAAGGGACAAAGGGAATCACTGGGAGAGTTGATAAAATGCAATGCTGTCTCCTTTATAAGGTGAACATAAAAACATCTGAAATAAATGCAGGAAAATCAGCCCATCTGAGTTCAGGAGGACATGTAAAAGTAGAAAGTGGCTACATTAGATCCCACCTCCAAGAGTCAGTATCTTCAGAAAGGACAAAAAATTCAAAGAGTATCTCGCGCCACTATGTGCAACTGGTGAGCATGAACATGCTGCACTACCCGTCATGTCTCATTCTGACAAAGAAAAAACGTAAATCTGCTTCTAGCTTTCATTCAGATGGTAATCTATCCATGCAGAGGATTAGACATTCTGTAGCAATGACTGTGTATGATGTAATCTTTTTGGCAGCCAGTACACTGCATTCAAGAATACAAGCTTTGTTTGTGATGCATGAGCTCATCTTTGAGCCAAATGGGATGCATACCTACCCCTGAAATAAAACAATCTTTCTGGGGAGGTGGGAACCTATGCTGACCCTGCTATGTAAACTCTTTCGTCAAAGTCTTGGGAAAATCAACACACTCTTACATGTGTTGCCAACGTTTTCCTGAATTTACATAGTGGCTTGTCTGCTGGTAAAAAGTTTAAAATTTGCCAGCAAAGCAATTACTAAAAACAAAGGCAAGTGCTTACTCATCCACCCCAAAAGCCTTAGAGGAGAAGGCACCAAGGCATAGCCCACAAATTTACTCAGCACAGTCAAAGTAGAAAAAAAGTCCACAAGAGGTAATTTTACAATGATACAGGATTAGCCTGGGGTCAGTTTCTTTGGATAGTAGCCTCTAGAGTTAATTTCCTGTCCTTTGTATGAAGTGCTCCTGGAACATTAACTGGAGTGCTACAATGGGCCTCAGTTTATGTAACGTGAGGCATTTGGGACAGGAGTAAACTGGAACTAAAGTCAGTGTCCTGGTATCTGGAATACAAGCCAATGATGCTTGGAGCTTGAACGAGTGTTGAATGCATTCAGTTGGCAAGTTTCTAAGGTCAAACAGAGCATCGCTTGACGACTTGGACTAGACACTGGGAGTTCCCAGCACTCAATCAATTGTAATCCAGTATACCTTTATGCCTTCAGAGGAGAAGGAGAAAGCAGAGAAAAGTAGCAGGATTTTGGGGCTTAAGGGTTATGGAATACACCCCATTGCCTGGATGAGTGTAACTGGAGAAGTTCAATACCTTCCAGGAAAATCCAGCCAGCTTGATTTGAACCACATGCACAAAAATTCATTCTCTCCGCCAGCAATGCCACACACCATTCTAATATGGAAAAATATCGCTGTTCCTTGTGTCACTGGGTCAAAATCCTGGAACTTCATAACAGCATCGTGGGTCTATCTATCTATACCAATAAATTGCAGTCACTTAATGTGACTGCTCATTACTGTTTTTCCTTGAACAACCGAAATGGGCAATAAATGCTGGTCTGGACAAAGAAGTCCACATCTCAAATGAATAGAAAATTGAGGGACAGATGTAGAGAAATAATCTGGAATAAGGGAGCATTTAGTTCAAATTGAAGTCAGGACAGTTAGGACACTTTTTTAAAAACACAAAGGATAGTGAAAATCTGGAAACCTCCTCCACATAATCTTCTATGTTGCTGACAAGATAAATATTGAACAGAATTTATCTGTTCAAGGCAAATTCTCCAGCTTTTCTGCAAGTAGTGCCATGAAATCTTTTACATCCATCCTGATGGCCAGATCTTTAACATTTCATCTGCGCAATGTAGCACTCTGCAGCACACCCTCTGTATTGGGAAGTAACTGTCTTAATCACAAGCTCGAGTCTCCAGGACAAATCAACAACCATGTAACAACATTCAATCACTGACACATAGCCAACATCTCAATTCAAAGTTTGCAGTGTCTTTTACAGATCCCACAGCAATATTCATTCAGTATTGAATTCTCTTTATTGTGTAGCTAATGTTTTTTGCTCAAACATAACCAAGTGAGACTCAGATTAATTGGTCATTTACCTCAACATTGTGGAAAAAATATTTAAGATCATACTTGATGTCTGAAACATCGATATTCAATCAATAATGAGTTATAAATGTTGAATGAAAGCTGGAAGTATTGACAAAGTATGAATCACTGTGTCTCAACTGTCTTGGGGTGAATAGATGGGAAGAGACAGCAAGAAAGGAAGAATGACTTGCATTTACAGTGTTTAGAATGACATCTGAGAGCCTGAAGTGCAACCCTTGTTGTAATCAACACAAGGTAAAATCAAGTAAGTGGTGTTGATTAATGGGCTGATAATATGGTACTATATCACTCTCCCATACCTTCAGAACATGGAAGGTGCATAACTTAGGATGATATTGTTTAATACAGTCATTTGCCACAGGGAATCAAAGTATGGATAATAACATTTTTCTATTTAAATATCAGAATTGCAAATAGTAATAAGCACATTACTCAAATAACTCCTTCAGTGTTATTTTGTCAAATGGTAAGATGAAAACAGTCTGAAATGTCCTGGTGTTTTATTTCCTTGTTTACTAAAAGATGGTTGATTTTTAAGCAAATGTACATGCGATGTGAATTTACCTGAATTGCAAGTCAAGTGCTTTTTGGTAAAATGAGTAAATGTGGCTAAAACTGATTCACTGGAACCATATTGGTGGTTATTTCTATTGGATAATACTAGTCTGGGAATATGTGGTCATGAATAAAATGACCTTCATATCTTTTGCAGAGACCATTCACTGATAAAAGAATGATGTAGCCACAAGCAAAATTTCTCCAATATTAATTTTAAACAAATGATAACATTTAAGAACTATTCAGACCAACATTTGAAACATCAGCATACAAGGCTCCAGGCCAAGTGTCAGAAAGTGGGATGAAAATATATGTTGACGGTTGACAATGGGCACAGTGGGCTGAAGGCCCTTTTTCCGTGCTGTTTAGAACTAAGTCTATGACAGATCTGTACACTAGAGGAAGAACTGGATGTTTGTTATGATTTGGCTAAGTTACAGTCAGATTCTAGTCACAAATGAACCAATCAAATTCTAAAGCATCTTTACTCACACAAGCAAGTTGTGGTATAACCATTCTATCTGTTGACAATGTTTTGTTCTTAGAAGGCAACGTAGCCCAGATGGCCACATACATATGATATACACAGAATGAGTGGAGATCTAGGGTTTATAATTCGATCTGTGACACGCTACATCTGGTCAAAGATAACAATTCCAAAATGAAGTGGCCACTAATTTACAACATAATTGCTCATTCAACATGGTTCAATTGAATGCCAGTAATGTCAAGACATCACCAGGAGCTGCTTTAAAGAAACACTGTACCTTACAAATTTCAAAAAGTCAATAGGAAGGAGCCTTGGTTTAGGTATTTTAATCAATTTGCACTACTGAGGTAGGGACACTACCACTGAGCCAACAAGGACCTTGAGCCTTTGGTCATCTTTGACATGTGATAGTGGAAAAGAAGCCAGAAACAGACCGACAACATGGCTAGAGGGGTTCCCGGACGTGTGTGGAACCGAAGTTAAGCTGCATCTTTAATACATACTGTCCAATTATTTTGGTCAGCTGCCAAAGCAACATGATCAGTTCAAGAGTCACTTTTTAAGCAAACACCTCTGCAAACCTCTGGAAATAGGTAGTACAGGGACCAAGGTTCGATTCCAGCCTCATGCAATTGTACACAGAGTTTGCACATGCTCTCTGTGGATGTCCTCCGGGTGCTCCAGTTTCCTCCCACAGACCAAAGTGTGAAGGTTAGGTGGATTGGTCCTGATAAATTGCCCCATAACATGCAGGGATATGCAGAATAGGTGGGTTTGCCATTGGAAATGCAGGCATAAAGGTATTGGGTAGTCAGTGGGTCTGGGCAGGATGTTCTTCAGACGGACAGTGTGGACTCAGTGGGGTGAATGGCCTACTTCCACACTTAGGGATTCAATGGTTCTAACTGTTTTATTAAATGAAGGGATTTTTCAGACAGGGAACCAAGGTATTTCTGGTTTCAGAGTTAGGGAAGCCAGTTATTGAGTGGAAATCTGGAGTCTACTCATTTATTCCCCTGAGGCCATTCCCCAAGTTGACAAATATGCACACAGCCACATTATTGTCATGCTGTGATGTCATTGGTTGAAGTGCGGCACCATTATACTCTGGGGTGAAACCAAAGTTGGAAAAACAGTTTATTTCTGCAACATAATTATGTTTCCTAGATGAAGAATGCAGAGCCAGCAAATCAGAGAACCCCTACAGCGTAGAACAGGCCATTTGGCCCAACAAGT
This sequence comes from Chiloscyllium plagiosum, assembly GCF_037043375.1. Taxonomy (NCBI): domain Eukaryota; kingdom Metazoa; phylum Chordata; class Chondrichthyes; order Orectolobiformes; family Hemiscylliidae; genus Chiloscyllium; species Chiloscyllium plagiosum. Next base: position 5,913,083 of record NW_028270155.1, on the reverse strand, counting down.
CCACCTTGACCCTCCGAAGAGTAACCAAACCAGATCCATTCCCCTACCCTTTACATTTATCTCTGACTAACGCACCTAAACCTACACATCCCTGAACACAATGAGCAATTCAGCACAGCCATTTCACCCAATCTGCATATCTTTGGATTTAGACTGTGGGAGGAAACCCACACAAACACAGGAAGGTGCAAATTCCACACAGACAGTCGCCTGAGGCTGGAATTGAACCTGGGTCCCTTACACTGTGAAGCAGCAGTGCTAACCACTGAGCCACTGTACCACCAAGTGAAATTTGCTTTGGTTCGGTTTTGGACCAAGATCTCAGAAACTCAAAAGCCCTCAGCATCAACCAGCTCCAAAATCCAAAAATGTTAATAAAGTTTACAGGTCCTCAAAGGTAATGGCCGTGATAAAAGTTTGAGAGCTTTATGTCTGGTCTTCAGCATGTTTTGATCTCAAGGCCAGAAGCAGGGTATATTGTAAGTTTCCATAGATATTTGAAAAAAATTACTTTATTTATATCTTTTGAGGATATGAGCCCACAAACTCCCTGGAATTTAATTTCACAATTTGCCACAGTAGGACTTCAACCTCCACATTGATGCACTACCACAACTACCAGGCTGACCCATGCCCTCGTGGCAACGAAGCTCAATCTCCAGCAAGCATCATGAAACAAGTAATACAGCATCATAAAACTGAAAACAATTGTATCTTTGAGAACATAAACTCATCCATTTGCAAAGTTCAGTGCATTTGATCTATCAAAGATCTTCTGAGAGTGTAGGTGGAGGGTAGAGCAGTGAGTAACAGCATTTCCTAATGCACTGTGGCTATCTTTCTCTGCACCACGTCAAAACAAGACAGGACCATATCAAGATCCTCCAGAACATTTCCAGCTGTCACCTTTCTTTGTTGTTTTAGCTGTCATTCTCTAAAGTACAAATCAAATTTAATCCAAAGCAAAAAAACTCTTTTCGCCTTTCTGGAGACTACTTTCCAGAATTTCAGAAGTAACCCATCTAACCAAGTTAACAAAACCAATCATTGCAACCGAGATAATAACATCAAAAACTGGACCTTATCACAAGTTGTACGTGCACACAAAGTTATTAATGGAAAGAACAGCCATAAATCAGCACTAGATGTGTCTAGCCTTGAATAGTTCTTGCAGAATGCACCTGAGCTTCTAGCAGTATGGTAACATTTTCTCCAGTGCATCCCACCCAACTCAAAGCAACACATGGAAACTAAGTGAACTGAAATTATCCCACATCAATAATAAAAAAAAACATACTCACATTTCTGTTCCAGTTCCCTCATTTCTTCAGGTGGGATTTTCAGTTTGTCGATGTGCTCCTGCAATACACTGGCCCATTTCTGCAAAGAATCCATGATAGTCCAAGGCCTGGCCATGTCTGCCACAAAGACTGCTAATGTGTTGTTTAAATTGTCTGCAGAAACTGCAAACTTAAGAAGGCCTTTGTGATACAGCTCACCATCTAGAATCCATACATTACATCGTGTGTGATCTGTGGAGAGAAACACAGTTAGGATTACCCATACAGATTAAAACACGGGAGCTAGTCAGCCTGGAAAGCTCAACCTTTAGACGATAGACAAAATGCATTGTTATTACAAAAAAAATTGAGCAATATCACAATATTTTGTCACATGTTCAATACATTGGTGAATCAGATTATGGAACTATATCACTGTTACTGGATCAAAATTTGGCAATTCTATTCCTAACAGCACTGCCACTGTCCCGACACTACACGGTCTGCAGTGCTTCAAGATGCAGTACACTACAATCTCCTCTAAGGCAATTAAGGATACACAATAAACACTGATCTAGCCAGTGACACCCACACCAAAGAATAATAAAGGATTTTACAACAATTCAGTTGTTACCTGGTCATCATTACTATCCCCAGCTGTCATGGTAGGATTTGAGCTGATATCTCAAGACGAGACACCTCTGGCCTGCTTGTTAAGTTAAACATCACCCCACCATTCCCAACCAACACTCAACAGTGAAACAAACTTTGCGCGCTCTCTGGTATTCCATCCTATTCCTTATTCAACTGTAAATCTTACACAAATATTTTACATACCTTTGAGATGATTAAAAGGGGAGCAATAGTGAATATATTTGCTTTCTTGAAAAAGTCCAGAACATTTAAAATTAGACAGGTATTCAGGAATGATGTCAGGACGCTCATTCATTCAAGAAATGTGGAAGAATGGAACACTCTATCCAAACATCTGTTGAAACTGGAAGTGGGGGGGTCAATTAAACCATTCAAAATTGAGAAATTTAGCTTTTTGTTAGACAAGGCATCAGGATGAGTTAAAATTAAAATATCAGCCAAGATCTAATCTAATAATGCAAGAGGCTAAGTATCAACCAAAATCTTCATGCGCATTTTTAAACATTGACGAATAAATAATGTGTGCATGCACTCTCAGTATTGGTAATAATTTATTAGCTTGAATTAAGTTTTTTTAAACATAAAAGATTAAGGTGAAATGTGGCAAGGGCAGCAAAGTGCAGGTAAGGTTAAAGATCAGCCATATTAACAGGATCATATGACCTAATCCTGTCACTGCGTATGTTTTTTAACGCTGGTTCCCACCTTGTCAGGGTGTTACTGGCTTGTTTGCAGGACTACTGGGGAATTAATTCCTGAAGATGCTGAGAAAAGATGCTGAGAAAAAATGAAGGAAAACAGTGGGTAGCAAGGGTAGCAACATATGGGCCCTAGAAAAGGCTTTGTTATAGGGATATTCCTCTAAATTCTCTGAGAGTTAACAGCAATGCTAACTATATTCGCAGATGAAATACAGTTGAATTTTCTGAGGGGAAAGTATACAACCAGGACATCACCTGCTCATATTACAACCATTGACAAGAATACAATAGCCTGAGGGGAAGGAGGGAACCACCACATCCAGGGAGGTGAAACATGCTGCATACGGGTGTTACCAAAGTCTTAATGCTTGAATTCTCTTGTTAGTGCAGAATTGCTAACTGCAACAAATTAAAGCTTTAAGTATTGGAATCAAGCATCTCAAAATGAATTCTCACCATTATGTACACTTCTTTTAAAAAAAAGCAGAATACAGATTTCAATCTTAGTCAGCAATAAGGCTGATACAGGGTCTGCATTGGATCAACACCATAAAACCACATTCAATGCCATAGCTAGATTATGTTCCAATCTGGAACGTTTACAAGTTGACAGATGCTTAGTGGCAAATGCCAGAGGGACTAAGGTGGCTACTCCCTACTTTAGCCTGGGCAGAGAGTATCAATTTGCTATTCCATTTTAAAAGATATCATAACTGCGTCAGGTATTTTACACTAATGGAAATGACTGTGTGAACTATGGACGAACATACTCACTCAACATAAATCCATATGCAGCCATCAAACGCTGTTCTCAAGACAGATCTGATCTTGAATCTGGGACGTTCATGATGAATTGCTTCATTACTAACTGGTTGATTTTAAATCCCTGATTTTTTATTTTTATCGCTCCACCATGGGCAGCATAGTCTTTAGCAGCTGAAGCTAAGCTCTAGAATGGCCTCCCTAAACGGTTCTCCTCCTCAACTTCCTTTTCATGATCCTTAAAAAGCCTACTGCTTTGAAGAAGCTTTTGACAAACTTTCCCTAATGCCTCGTGTGATTCAGTGTTGAAATTTGGTTTGATGATGCTCCTGTGAAACTTCTTATGGCATTCAGCACAAACAGGGGAGATTCCGGTAATGTCACTTTAGTCAAGGTGAGAAATCTGAGTGATGGCACACCTAGGTATCATCAACAACAAAATACAAAACATGCTGTTGAGTAAACTGTTCCAATAAAAATACCACTTGACACAATGACGACGGTGGAGAGGGAAACCATTAAATCTGTGAGGTTTCATTTCATTCCCTATATTCCTCACCAAAAAAAGCAAAGAATCCTACCATTTGGCAACCCAAATCTGATTAGTATTGAAATGAATTGCAGAGCTTTATCAGCACAGAAACAGGCTATTAAGTACACGTGGATGCAAGACAAAACAATATTTCAAAATCTACCAGCTACTTTCAAAAGGTAAATTTGAACACAACATACTTAACATGATTGTGTTCTCCTACATTAAGCTTCAAGTGATGAAGTTCGTCCATCATTCAAGTACTGAGTCACCATTGCAGTTTGTACTTAAGTTGCAAAAGGAATGCTCTCCTACCAACAATTCCAGAAAGAAACACAAATATTTGAAGAGGTTTATGAGTTGCCTTAAGCCTTTTCATACTGCCACGTTCTACAGCCTGTTTGAGGGTTAATAGCCAGACATGAAGGAATGCTTGAACTTCCTATTATCCACCAACTCGCTGACATGATTTCTATCCCATACATTCCATTACACAAGTGTGGGAAGGGTAATTCGATATATTGCAGTGGCTGGTTTAGAATAGAAACAGACTCCACATGGAGACATGGAATTCAAGTCAGAATAAACAGACAAACAACTCGCATATACGGAAATCATAAGCTTATAAAAAGAGAAACAAAGATTTCTTCCACATCTCCTACCCCAAAAGAAGCTGTTCGCATAACTTATGTCTTCACTACCCTTTCACAAGCCAATTCCAAACAGTTTGGAATACTGGCCAATCCAGGAACATATCAGACTTTCAAAAGAATTTTTTGACTCAATATTACTTGTAGATTTCACTTTTACCAGTGTGCTCCTGCATTTTCTTGTCTGTAGTCATGATCCAATTTAAAATTGTGCTTTCTTGACCCTCAGATTTCCAACTTTCAAAATCTGTCCAGTGATCCTTCTCTATCCCTTCGAAGGGAGAAAGTATCCTTGACGCCTCTCTGATCAGAGTTTAACACTAAACATTTACAACGACTGTTTTCTAAAATACTTTTTTCACATAAAAGTGACTGCAGATGGTAGAAAGTTAGGTAAATAGTTAGGTAGATCTTAATCCTTGAAGGCAGAGTAGATAAAACTAGTGTATTATGTAGCACCTAAATCAGATATACTAAAAAGATACAGCTCCTGAAATAAACTACCTGACGCAAGCTGGATTGACAGCACGTACATTGCACCGGCACTTTGCAGCTGTTGGGTTAGATAGTTTGTTTTGAATGGGGAGAGGTGATCGTCAGTCCTGATTCTGACACCTTATTGCATTTTATAATTTGATACGAATGAAATTGTATATTTACATATCTGCCCAGAACGCCATGGTTCCGATCAACAGCATGCAAAATAATTACTGCTGTCAACTCCAACTCTACAACTGCTCCCATTCTGGCATCTTACACTTTCAGAACTTCCTTTGCCTGTGATTGGTGGCGGTGGTTTCAGCTGTCCAAGTCCTCAGTTCTGGAACTGATAAAACTTTTCACTTGGGCCAGTTCAGTGACTAGCACTGCTGCCTCACAATGTCAGGAACCCAGGTTTGATGCCAGCCTTGGGTGTCTGTGTGGAGTCTGCACATTCTCCCACTGTCTGCGTGGATTTTACTGGGTTTCCTCCCACAGTCCAAAAAATGTGGTTAGGTGGACTGGCCATGCCAAATTGCCTCGTAGTGTCCATGGACATAGAGGCTAGGTGCTATGGCAAATACAAGGTTACAGGGTTAGGATGCAGGCTGTATTTGGGTGGGATGCGCTTCGCAAGTTCATTGCAGACTTGATGAGCTGAATAGCCTCCTTCCGCACTGTAAGAGCTCTGATTTGTCTCTCCTCCTAAGTCACCCCTAAAGGCTACATCTTTTGACCACACTTTGGTTCACTGATGTGAGTTGCCAGATTGATCTTTTAAACAGTCAAACAACCCAGAGCACATCACAAGTTGAATTTGACGTCCGGGTTCAATCAACAGAATGCTGGGGGCAACCATCAACCAGAAACAAACAATCTAGCCACACAAATAATTCAGCATGTCAGAGGCCAGGAATCCTGAACCAAGTTACTCACCTCTTGAATCCCCAAAGCACGTCTGCCATTCACAAAGCACAAGAGTGTGATAGAATAATGCCCATTTTCATGAATGGGTGTAACTCCAACAACACCTGAGAAGCTCAACACCATCGAGGACAAAGCAACCAGCTTATTTGGCACCATATTCACAAGCATTCACTCCCTCCAACAGGAACATTCAGTAGCAGTAGTGTACTACCTACAAGATGCACTGCAGAAATTCACCAAAGCTTCTTCAAAGTGCTTTTCAAACCCACAACTGCTACAAGAACAAACGCTGCAAATACATAGGAACATCTCTGCCTGCAAGTTTCTCTCCAACCATTCACAATTGTGACTTGGGAACAGAGCATATTCCTTCACTATCACAGGGTCAAATTCATGGAACTGCCTAATAGCATGTTGGTCAAAATAGACTACAGTGGTTTAAGGTGGTAGCTCACCAAATTCTCAAGGGTAAGTAGGAATGGGTAATAAATGCTGGCAAAGGAAGGAACAAAGGAAAAGTTTATACATTTGCAGTTACCGAGATAAGAATGATCGAAAACAAAATAAAAAGCCACAGCAGTAAGGTATGGTTCCTAGGACTCATAACGGCACACAAACCAACAGCCACGCTCAGACAACAACTCACCAGAACGAAGGACCCGATACCCAACATGAGCAAGACGAATGTAGTGTACAAAATACCATGCAAGGACTGCACTAAACACTATACAGGACAAACAGGAAGACAGCTAACAATCCGCATACATGAACATCAACTAGCCACGAAACGACACGACCAGCTATCCTTAGTAGCCACACACGCAGACAACAAGCAACATGAATTCGACTGGGACAACACTACTATCATAGGGCAAGCTAGACAGAGAACAGCCAGGGAATTCCTAGAGGCATGGCATTCATCCACAAACTCCATCAACAAACACATCGACCTGGACCCAATATACCAACCACTACAGCGGACAGCTGAAACTGACAACCGGAAACGGCAGGGACAGACCACTATAAACACCGGAGGAAACATCAAAGAAGCGCTTCGCAGGAGGCTCCCAAGCACTGATGATGTCGCCTAGCCAGGGGACGAAACGTTTGCAACAAAAACTTCCAGCTCGGCGAACAGAACCACAACAACTAGCACCCGAGCTACAAATCTTCGCACAAACTATGGTTCCAGGAAATAGAAAAGGACAAAAAAAAGCTCAAAGGAGATCAGAGTTGCAGGAATGATCACCATTGGCAAGATGCATTAAAAGCTCCTGACATTGACATTTTTGAAATGATTCGCGTTAGCAGGACGAATGACACCACAGTGTATGCAATTTGCCTCAGACTCAATTAAAGAAAAGGACATCGCCAAGGATGTTGCAATGTAATTTTCATAGCAAAGATTCATAAATCCCATTTAACGTGCATAAAGGAGCCACAGAAGAAATTAATTAGAAGGAAAAATATTGTAGAAATTTCACTTTCTGACTGGAGAAATATTCCTGAGGAATCTAGATAGTAAAAAACAAACCACCCAAAATATTAAAACAAACTGGAGTGGCATAGTAGATAATGGTAAGTTTAGGATTGATGTTAGAATATAATTCTTCACAGAATAGTTGAATCACTAATTAAACTTTCAGATAGAATGAGGAAAGAAAAACCCTGGAATTTAATAAAATTCAATTGTTACAATAAGGAAAGATATCCACAAATGAGTAAATGATGATTGCCCTCTCCATTTATAAAAAAGGCTTTTGATAACAAACCAAAAACAGAATTTCACTTTGAGCCATTGGGAACCAGCAGCTGTACTTCCCCAGAAACTAATTTGAGCTTTTTTTGAAGGCAACTAGCCCTCATTTGTCCTAAATTGTTCATCCAATTTTATTTTCTGTAGCCTGGAACCCTCCTGGAGTCTGGTTTCCCTGTACCACATGTTCCATTCTGTGCTGGATTGAGTCCTGCCTGACCACTGTTGATTACTCCAACCCTCAAAATGCAAGGGATGTCGAAGTGCGATTCAGCATCCAGCCAGCACCATGCAGCTGACATCAAAGACTGCACAAGTTGGTTGAACCAAAACAGCCCATCATCATAAGCTGCAAGATGATTGCAATACATAAGCACACTACCGTCATGAGGGAGCACTACAACTATATAACCGCATGTAAGAGAAGACATGCCATTCTACAAATAAGATATAGTAGAACTTTACCAGGAGATAGCTTAATCCCCTACTTTATAAGATTCCTAAATAGCACTTAAGTAATGAATGAATTCTACATGATAACATAATCTACTGATGCTTTGTAGTCCATAGACTTTTCATTCGTGTTAATTAAGCAGACCCGCAAATTTACATTTGTATAGCAAAGTATCTTTAACTGTACTTTTTCACTTTACACATTTTAATGATAGTTTCTATGTTATTTATCGTTTCTTGTTTCATTTGCATTCTCATCACAATTCAACACCTGCTACCATGACAATTTTTCAGTAAACCAATTATCATCCAGATATGTAAGTTTTGTGACTAGAGAAGACAGGTGAATGTTGGGTTAAGTCACTTTTCATGACCACATTCAATATTACAAAGAGAATTAAAATATTCTATTCTCCTGCTTCCAAACTCTAAGCACTAACAGATTGATAGTGCCACACAGCAGGAATTTTATTGTTAAATTAGGTTTCCCTCATGATGGACAGGATTAAACTCCCAAAGATATAAACACTAAGTGAAATGGCTCAAAGCATTTCCAGCATGTGCTATGTGGATCAGAAGGGAGTATGTAGCCTGCGTCTTCAATCCTTCATTGTTGCATCTTAATGTACATCTGTCAGCATTACATGAATTATTGCTCAACTAGAATCTATTTTTCATTAGACAAACTTCAAGAGCAACATCTTTCAGAAAGCTATTTTAGGGAGCATAAGAAACAATTCAATACCTATACGTTTGAGAGAATTATGTTTAAGCAACTTACAGAACATTGACTATTTCCTAAGAGTGCTTGCAGGTTGTGGTAAGAATGTCTGATTTTTCTTTCATCCACATCTAAATTTGTTCATAGTTTGATCTGTAGCTTTCAGGTTAAGTGTCAGCTACAATGTCCAGATGCTATCCTTCAAAAGGATAAGATCTTACATGCCTGATCTGATGAATAAAGATCACACATCATGATTGATATACAAGCATAAATGTTTCAATTTCCTGGACAACACTTGCCTCAAAAATAATATCAAAAAATTCCAATTAATCAATCCATTGCTAGACACCAAAGTGTATTGGTGGAAGGATATTATTAATTTAAATGTTTATCAATAAATAAAGTCTCTTTCACACATGGACATGACAATATTAGACAGTATTAATTATGCATGTAAAAGAACATACACCTAAAAGAGGAGCAATAATATGACAAAATACTGAAGCCAATTTAAAACTGTATTGAGCGCTGTATATCAGCACGGTTTCAACTCAATATTATTGCAGTTTCTCAAACCTACAATGCTTTACTTTGTTAAGTGGATAAGTCCACCATACTATTGGAGCACTTTCCCAGATATCTGCACTTTAAAACACACAAGGCCAAAAATGACAAAAGTTCAAGATACGAAAGGGAAAATGCATAGTAAATCATTATATTTAAGAAACAGCTATAAACAGAATGGAAGATGAAAGGGTGAAAATCCAGATAGACAACTCAATCTGTAAATCAATCTCGCAAATATTCTGAAGGACGTAAGAAATGTGAACATGTGTAAGCAATTCAGCCTCTCAAGCTTGTCTCACCATTCTGCAAGATCATGGCTGACCTGCCTCAACTCCTCATACTCTTCAGAACCTCAATATTTCAAAACTCTAGCTACCTCCTCTAAATAGTTTGTGATCATCACCGTGGGTGGCACGGTGGCACAGTGGTTAGCACTGCTGCCTCACAGCGCCAGAGACCCGGGTTCAATTCCCACCTCAGGCGACTGACTGTGTGGAGTTTGCACGTTCTCCCAGTGTCTGCGTGGGTTTCCTCCGGGTGCTCCGGTTTCCTCCCACAGTCCAAAAATGTGCAGGTCAGGTGAATTGGCCATGCTAAATTGCCCGTAGTGTTAGGTAAGGGGTAAATGTAGGGGTATGGGTGGGTTACGCTTCGGCGGGTCGGTGTAGACTTGTTGGCTGTTTCCACACTGTAATGTAATGTAATCTAATCTAAAAAAACCTCTGTGGGGTAAAAAATTTCAGATATTTCCCATGTTCTGGAAAAGATATTCCTTAGCATCTTTCTCAACATCTAAAGCAGAAATTGCTGGACAAACTCAGGTTTGGCAGCAACTGTGGACAGAGAATCATAGTTAACGCTTTGAGTCCAATAACCCTGAGGCAGTCAATCCTAGTGACATTTTATAAATTTCTACTTTGGAAATAGATCCAGTCTGCTTCAACGTTTGAGTACAGACAGACTCTAACCTCACCTTTAATGCATTATCTGAGCTAGGATGTCACTTTTTTTCTGAAAGAGCCTTAAGTTATCTCAGGAATGTGACTTGAAAGAAGCTCTGAGATTTACACATTAATCATTCTAAGTGATCAAGACTGAACAGCAACAGTTAGGTTTGTTCAATACATCGCATCAGTTGATGACACTGATCTTTTGCTATAAATCCTATTCCTAGGAATCTGCCCCACAAACTACTTGATGAAGGAGCAGCATTACAGAAGCTTGTACTTCCCAATAAACCTGTTGGACTATAACTACGTTGAGTGATTTTTAACTAGAGATGTACTCGAAGTTCCATAAGCTACAGGGTAAGAGCTAAAAGGTGGGGTTTGGCTGCATGGGTCAAGTGGCCCACTTTCTGGATTAGTGGTGCTGGAAGAGCACAGCAGTTCAGACAGCATCCAAGGAGCTTTGAAATTGACATTTCGGGCAAAAGCCCTTCATCAGGAATAAAGGCAGTGAGCCTGAAGCGTGGAGAGATAAGCTAGAGGAGGGTGAGGATGGGGAGAAAGTAGCATAGAGTACAATGGGTGAGTGGGGGAGGGGATGAAGGTGATAGGTCAGGGAGGAGAGGGTGGAGTGGATAGGTGGAAAAGGAGATAGGCAGGTAGGACAAGTCCGGACAAGTCATGGGGACAGTACTGAGTTGGAAGTTTGGAACTAGGGTGAGGTGGGGGAAGGGGAAATGAGGAAACTGTTGAAGTCCACATTGATGCCCTGAGGTTGAAGTGTTCCAAGGAGGAAGATGAGGCGTTCTTCCTCCAGGCGTCTGGTGGTGAGGGAGCGACGGTGAAGGAGGTCCAGGACCTCCATGTCCTCGGCAGAGTGGGAGGGGAAGTTGAAATGTTGGGCCACGGGACGGTGTGGTTGATTGGTGCGGATGTCCCAGAGATGTTCCCTAAAGCGCTCTGCTAGGAGGCGCCCAGTCTCCCCAATGTAGAGGAGACCGCATCGGGTGCAACGGATAAAATAAATGATATTGGTGGATGTGCAAGTAAAACTTTGATGAATGTGGAAGGCTCCTTTCGGGCCTTGGATAGAGGTGAGGGAGGTGGTGTGGGCGCAGGTTTTACAGTTCCTGCGGTGGCAGGGGAAAGTGCCAGGATGGGAGGGTGGGTTGTAGGGGGGCATGGACCTGACCAGGTAGTCACTGAGGGAATGGTCTTTGCGGAAGGCGAAAAGGGGTGGGGAGGGAAATATATTCCTGGTGGTGGGATCTGTTTGGAGGTGGCGGAAATGTTGGCGGATGATTTGGTTTATGCGAAGGTTGGTAGGGTGGAAGGTGAGCACCAGGGTTGTTCTGTCCTTGTTACGGTTGGAGGGGTGGGGTATGAGGGCGGAGGTGCGGGATGTAGACGAGATGCGTTGGAGGGCATCTTTAACCACGTGGGAAGGGAAACTGCGGTCTCTAAAGAAGGAGGCCATCTGGTGTGTTCTGTGGTGGAACTGGTCCTCCTGGGAGCAGATACGGCAGAGGCGGAGGAATTGGGAATACGGGATGGCATTTTTGCAATAGGTAGGGTGGGAAGAGGTGTAATCCAGGTAGCTGTGGGAGTCGGTGGGTTTGTCAAGTGGCCCACTTGACTCCTTACATTTTCCACAAACAGGTCTTAGCCTAAGTTTTGGATGACCTGAAATTTACAAAGGGTACAATATGAGAGAGGAATGTTGGAAAAGTCAAGTCTGAAGCTAATGACAGCACGGATGAGAGCTTCAGAAGCAAACGGTCTGAAGCAGGGGCAACATCAAAAAATGGAAATATGTAATGCTCATATGGAATAGGCAGTTGGAGCTCATCTCAGGGTTAAACATGGTGCAAGGATTATGAAAAGCTTGGTTCAGTAAGACTGCTGGGTGAAGGAACCAAGATAGTCATAATGGCGCAGCTTTGGCCTTCCCAATGTGTAGTTGCTGAACATTCCTGCTCAACCAGTATTGGACGTCAGACAAGAATTCAGACAATGTAGCCAGTGGAGAGGTGGAGAAAGATAACTGTGACTTGGAGCTGTGCATTGTCAGCGCCTACACAAACCCGAACATGTTTTTGGATGCTGTTGCCAAAGTGTGGCATGCAGCAAGAAAAAGGATGACATAAAAGCAAGATGCTTAAAGGATACCTGTTACGACATGGGTTAAACCCCTCTGCTAATTTAAACCGGACACACAGAAGCTCACCTCGCGCCGTAATCTGTTACATTTTGAGGCAAAGAATTATCCCAGATTTCATTTATACTAAAAATTAACAAATTTATTCTTGAAGTGAAAGAGAGAACGTTAACCAACTATTTACAACTCCTTTCTTTTAAATCCATCATTTACCTCCCACTCTATAATACTAGCCCAATAAAAAAAACCCAATTAAGATTTAGAAAAAAAAATTACGTTTCAAAACGACTTTCCTCCCGTTGACCTTCGGTCTTCTGCTGCACAATGTTACTTATGGACAGGTACCTTTCAAAGAGCTATTTGGCTAGCAGTCTGTACTTGTTGGTACTTGGCAGCTTTCCCTCTCACTATTCAAAATATCTGATTTTATACCCCAAAACATCGGATCATTTCATTAGGTTTGATGTCATCAAAACAATAAATTCAATTTCGATTGGATTTTGGTATCTGGGGCATAATTTAAACTGATGGGCCAAATTGGAATTTGTTTTTGTTCCATGGCAACACAATACCAGCTATTTGTTTCAACTAAGTATTACATTTTTACTTTGTCCAGTACTGTGCGCTTTTGGTCAGTCCTTGCTAGCTTCCTTTGTCTTAAAAGGTACAGTACACACCTACACCTTCATAACACACCAGGCTAAGTTTCCAACAGCTTAAAAGCAACCTTTAATATACAAACCCTGTCTCGAGTCAGTAAAGTAGTTTTTCAGGCAACAGCGATCAGAGAATTGTAATGAAACTAGCACTCAGTAATTGTTCAGATCAAACCCTCTCTTGCCCTTAGTTTAAATTCCAATTCTTAAATAATAATGTCTTTAAAAAATTGCATCTATTGGTAACCATATTAGTAAACCATCCCAAAGTACTTCAAAAGGAACAATTATCAAACCTACATTCAGACAAATAAATGAGGACAATCCAAACAGGAGGCCAAAGATTTTAGGAGGGAGGTTTAAAAGATTGTCTTCCTGGAAAAGAGGTAGAGGGGCAGAAAATCTGGGTTGGGGCAGCACAGGGACAATTCCAGTGCTCCAAGTGTCAGCATCTGAAGGCACAGCTGCCAATCGTGAACTGATAAGAAGCGGAGACAGGAAAAGAAGGGCTTATGCCCGAAACGTCGATTCTCCTGTTCCCTGGATGCTGCCTGACCTGCTGCGCTTTTCCAGCAACACATTTCCAGCTCTGATCTCCAGCATCTGCAGACCTCACTTTCTCCTCAAAGAAGCGGAGACATACAAGAGGCTAAAACTGAAGGGAGCATGGGATGGTTGGAAGGCAAAATGTCTACAAGAGATGAAAGTGATAGGGTCAAAGTCATAGAAGTCTGCTCCAAGTCCTCGAAAGAACCATCGACCTTGTTCCTCGTCTCAGCCAGTAAATTCATCTTTTTTAAGCATTCAGTCAATTTCACTTTCAAAGTTATCACTGAATCTGCATCCACCACCCCTTCCATGTACAGCATTCCAGCTCATAACTCGCCACATGAAAACCTTTCCTCATGTTGCTTCTGGTGCTTTTGCCAATCGTATCGCCTGGTTACTGACCCTCTGTCACTGAAAACAGCTGTGCCACACTTACCCCTTCAAAACTCAAGATTTGTTACATTGCTCTCAAATCTCCACTCAAGTTTCCAGAGTCTTTGTATGCAGTCCAGTAGCAGTTAATCAATCTCCAGTACACACTCTAAGGCCTGAGATTCTTGTGAAAACGCAAGGCCCAGAACTGGACAGCAGACTCCAGCTGAGGCTGGGGTAGATTTCTTTCTAAAATGTTCAGCCAGTTTTCTTGACCCATACTCCTCAACTAAAGTGAATATCTTTAAAGAGCCTTTCATCTCATCCTGTCACTTCAAAAAAAAAATTGTCCATGTATACACTCAGGAAATGAATTCTTAAGTACAGGCTGACAGGTAATGACAGGTCACTGTATACTGCACCAAATAGTACTATTTACTGCAATTTTAAAAAGAATGCAGGAACAGAGATACCTGTGGAATTACCCAAGTCTTTGAAGTAGGCAAGATAAGCTGAATATGGACATTAAACTTTAAATTAATATGACTAGCTAAGAATGAGTTTCATCCTAAGATCTGAAGGCATTTCCGAGGTATGATCAGAAATAGATGGACACCCAGTCAAAGGAAGAGGCATTAAGAGGTGTATCCATAAACATGGGAAAGATGAATTTTAAGGAAGAGCATAGAAGATGGGAAGCAGTGATGGTGTGTGGTTGAAGGCAACGGGTCAAGGGGTTTATGGTGCTGCAAGTCAGATTGGCAGGGCTTATGCCTTGAAGTGATCTAGGCAAAAGAGAATCTTACATTAGGGTGCTGAGAGATCAGGAGCCAATGAACATGAATGAGGGCTCACCTATGTGAGCAGGACAGGATGTAGGACCAGAGTTTCAGGTGAGCTGAACTTTAGAGCATGCACTGGCTGAGAAGTCCTCAGGACAGTACAGGAATAGTTGAATCTGCAGATGACTAAAGAATGGTTGAAGTTTTCAGCAGAAGCCTTGAAACAGGAGCTTAAGTGCACGATGTTGTGTAAATCAATTAGGCTGCCTTTGTAGCAGAGAGGATATGGAGTCCAAAGCTCAGTTTTATTGGCCAGAATGAAACAACCTTTCACATTCAGCTCAGCCACTCAGACAGCGAATACCTCAATCTCGCCCAAAAACCAGAACACTTAAAGCAGCATTTTATCAGTAATACACATTCAAGCTAAATTATATATGGAAGTCCTGTACTCGTTATCTATTGATTATATTCTAACTTGATCCTTACTATGGGTGTCCATATGTCAATCCCCAAACTCAATTATGTCCCAGTTTATCTCCTGGCTCTTTAGCATGTATATCATTTAAGCAGTCATGAATGAATTAAAATGTACGGAAATAAAATACTGCAAAGAACTTTAGATGGCACCTACAAACAAAACTCTAGTACACAATTCCACAATAACTGCACCATAGGGGCATGGAACACACGGCCTGCAACAGTATAGTCTCGCCCACTTTAAGGGCATTGAAATGGTCATTGGACAGGCATGTGGATGAGAATGGAACAGTGTAGGTTAGATGGGTTTCCAAATTAGTTCCACAGGTTGGCACAACATCGAGGGCCAAAGGGCCTGTCCTGCGGTGTAATGTTTTATGCTCTCTCAGAACCAGGTTTGTGGAAATGATTGATGAAGCCAACTAGATTGTCTGAACAAAATGAATAGCAAAAGGCCTAGAACAGCTTTCCAATCAGCATTACTTTGAGGCAACATCACAGCAATCTTACTTTCACAAATTATACATTTTATAATAATTTTGAATTATTTCTTCCCCACCGAGGGAATGATTCTTACTGTTGTCTAGTTCCACCATCAGCAAGTTTCCAGATTTTCAGGATGTAATTGAGTTAGATATGATCGCATGAACAAACCCAAACCTGCCCTCATTACAGCCAAATACAAACAACTTTCCATTAACCAACAAGAATATTATTTAATGGGAGCACTCGAACTGTTAAAATCATCTCAGTGGGAATCAAATCTTTCACCTTTTTCATCTTGATAGACTTGTGTAACAATGCATGGTGAGCAACTCAGAGACCCAGAACATTTATAGAAAACAATTCACCATCCAGCGCTCTGTCACACAATTGAATATTATTAATCTTAGCAATGACAAAATCTTAAGTTTTCACAACAAACGGTGGCACTGAAAAGATGCTCTCACTTGATACAGGTAAGTAGTCAAAAACAGAATTCCACTTAAAACAGTACAAAAAAAAAAGGGAAAATAACAAAGCTCTCATAACACAATGTGCAGATATCATTCTGGATTACACATTGGTTTGTACCCATTTCAGACACATTCCAAACGTAACCATCTGCAATGAAAAACATCAACGTGCACACACCACTTTCTTTGCCACTTCAAAACAAAAGTTTATCTGACACAGTTCAAAACAAATTTAATTGGTTGGTTGATCACTGCTTCAGTTATAGTCAAATCACACATTTTCTAGCTCTACCTCTGAAACACACAAACTTCAAGGATAACCATTTTCAAGATATTCCAAGTGGCTTAGCAAGTGCATCTCAACAGTTTACATCTTAGGAACGTCTGGGTTTACTCAGAATCCCTACAGTATAGAAGTAGGCCATTAGGGCCATCACGTCCAGACCAACCTTCTGAAGAGCATCCCACCAAGATTCACCCCCTATCCCATTCCTGTAACCAGGCTAATCCAGCTAACCTACACATTCCTAGATTTATGGACAATTTAGCACAGCCAACCCACCTAACCTGCATTGAGAGTGTGGTGCTGGAAAAGCACAGCGGTCAGGCAGCATCCGAGGAGCAGGAGAATCAATGTTTCAGCCGTAAGCCCTTCAACAGGAATCATGCCTGAAACATCGATTCTCCTGCTCCTCGGATGCTGCCTGACCGCTGTGCTTTTCCAGCACTACACTCTCGACTCTGATCGCCAGCTTCTGCAGTTCCCTCTCTCCTAACCTGCATGCCTTTGGACTGTGGAAGGACACCAATGGAATCCCATGCAGACACGGGTAGAACGTGCAAATTCCGCACAGTCATCAGATGGTGGAACCAAACCCAAATCCCTGCCGCTGTAAGGCAGCACTCAGCCACCATGCCATCCTAAGGTCCACCTACAGGTCAGTTTGTTTTTTGCCACTTGAAGACAATATTTGTTGAGCCACAGGTGGGCAGGCAGGGAGATTGGATTGATGCAGAGAAGTGAGAGAAACCATTTTGATTAGAGTTTCCCAATAGTGACTTGCATAAAAAAAACTAAACACCTTTCAACCACCAGATCAGCTCATATTTCAGCATTTAAACTCACTTCACTGGGTGAAAATAAAAAAAGGTAAATAACAAGAATAAAATTAACATGTGGTAGAATGACATCACACACCAAATCAAATTCTGCTGTGATGCGCTTCTAACCCAATCCCTCATATAACACAGCAGCACTTGACACACAGACACACAATCATCATGCTGTTTTTAACAGATGACTCACTGACCATCTCTGTCTTCATCATGTATATTTAGGTACAAATACTCCAATCCTCTCCCTTTCTTGTAGTGCTCTGCACCCTGGAGTTTGGCCATAAGTGTTGTCTTGCCTGAGCCATCTTCACCTACAGAGAGAGTTAGCATTCATTAGCAGTCATTGAAAGGCAATAGCTGCATTACAGAAACAATAAACAAACTGCAGGAACAGCAAAATCAGCAGGCTGATACAAATAGCCCTGCCCAATACACAAGGCACAATGTTTCAAGAAAATCATATTGGATTCTGCTTCTCTCTCCACTGAAGCAGCTAGATCTGAGTTTTTACAGCATTCATTTCTAATTACAGAAGGCAGTGATTACATATTTCAAAAAAGTCTGCTTTAATTACACATACAGCACAGAAATTATGCTTTTAAAGAAAAGCTAGTTTAAGAGACACCAACTCATCATGTAACATCATTTGTTCCTCACTGCAAACATTTGGTTTTATTACAGAAATGGAGACAACTGCTTGACATTGTGACAGCACAAAATACCTTCAGACCCATAAAGCAGAAGCTTTGATGTTTAGCACATTGCAATTATTTCACATTATTCTATTTGACACAGACTTACCTAATACAAGGATATTTTTCCCAGTGGGTAATTTGGATCGAGAGCGGGTGGACACTTCACTCAGGATAGATGTCCTGCAGACATAGAAGAGATATCAGGTGAAAACAGACTTTTTGTAAATCAACGTGGTTAAAGATGTGATGTCACAAATCTGGAGCAGATGGGACTTGAACCTGTGCTCCAGATTGGGGCATTACTACTGCACCACAACAGCCCTTTAGGAGGGGGGGGGGGGGAGAGAAATAGTTCATTTAATTCAGGTCACCAGCAACCCCAGTTTCATTAACTCTTTTCCTGGGCCCTACATTCTATACCTCGCTGCTTCGAGAATGCCTACTCGTTTGACTAAGCATTTGGGACATCAATGAACACGGCTCAGAGTTAAGTTTGCTTTCTGATGTCCCCGTGGAGGGTTTTCCCTTCAGTGGGTGGGGAAGAGGAGGGGAAAGACAGAGTACACGGCGCTGTATAAATAAAGGTGGCTTGTTGTTAGAAACCAAGACAGAGGCTTTTTTTGGGTGGTGGGCGGGAAGAAGAGAGAGGTGTGCAGACATTAAAACCAAAGCCTGCCCGCCCGCGGCCTGTGTCTCCGGGGAGATGGACTGAGAGGAAACGGGAGGGAGAAGGGCCCGCCCGCCTAGCCGGCCCGGGCGGGCGCTGGGGAGGGAGGAAACCCGCCCAGTGCCCTCCTGGACAGGGGAAGGATACAGAGAGAAACCGTCCCACCTCAGCACGGTCTCCCCTCCCCGCCACCTACCAGAGGTTGTGGCCCTCATCCTCTTCAGCTGCCTCTTGCCCCTCTGCCGCTCCGCCCAGAACCTTCCTCTCCCCCACAGGCGCCATCTTGGCCACTGAGCCACGGCCGAGGACCCGGATCAATGACGTCAGGCGTCCGGCAGGACCCCGCCCCTGGAGGAAGGAGGGGACCGTGGCTGCCGCCTGAGGGAACAACAACAAGGCTGCACATGAAGTCAGAGCTCCATTCTAATTCATTCCCGAAACCCTAACACACGGGTTAATATTTATTTTTGTTTTTCTGTTAACAGTTCAGGCGCTGGTGGGGTTCAGCCACAACCAAGAGCGTGTGGGTGGGGGGTAAAGTCAGGTGTTTTACGGTAATGTGAGGTGACTGACAGCTCTCTCCGGCTGCTCCTGACAGCGTGTTTATGATCATTTATTGTTTAACGACTCGCCTTGCGCGGCCACGGCGCCAGGGTCACGTGTGAGGTCCGCGGTGACGTCACACGTCGCGCGACGTCATCCCCATGAATAGCGCCGAACACGTCACCACTGGTGACGTTTTGGAGATGACGTCATCTCCCGCGGGGCGTGTCATCCAAAAGTGGAACACGTGACAGGGTCTGGAGTGGAGGCGGGAAAATGTAACAAAGTGTCACACCATTCAAGGCTACTGGCCATGTGCAGGAAAATAGGAGCACTGCAGGTATTAGTGACAGCATTACTGACAGGATGGGCTGAAGAGCCTCTTCTACACTGTATGATTCTGTGCTTTCCTCTGTACCACTGCTCACCATTTCAGTCAAAGTAGTCATCCTGGGATCTTTTATTCCTCCGATGGGTTCTTTGGTTCTGTTTAGAATCCAGTCAGAACTCATCTGGTTCCCAGCACCAGCTATGTCAACTGTGGGTCCACTATGTAACACGGAGGATTTACAGTGCAGAAGGAGATCTTTCAGCCTATCCTGGCTACGTCGGCTCATTGAAGGGCACAATTAACCATTAACCATTAACGTCGATTCTCCTGTTCCCTAGATGCTGCCTGACCTGCTGCGCTTCTCCAGCAACACATTTCCACCATTAACCAGTGCCTATCTCTTGCTTTTAACCTAACCTTTGCATGCTATTTCTATCCAAATGGCCATCCAGTGCCCCACTTGCTGAACCTGCCTCCACCATATTTCCAGGCACTGCATTCCACATCCTAACTACTCAGTGTGAAAAAGTATTTCCTTGCCTCAGCCTTACATTTTTAGATTATTTTAAAATATTCCCTCGAGTCCTTGTTCCTTTTGCAAGTGGGAACATGTTGTCCCTACGTACTCTGTCAGATCAGCCTTTTTTACTTCCCAGAGAATAACCTCAATTTCTTCAAGCTATCCTCTAAGACCAAAGTCTAGATGAAACCGTCCTGGTTCAGGAGGGCAGGTGGGATAGGCAATAAATGTTGCCCATGTCAGTGTTGTCCACATCTCATGAAAGGCAATTATACAACTGCACTTATAAATTGTACAACACCAGATTATCGACTAACAGGTTTAGGTGGAAGGAGCAGTGATTTGAAAGCTAGTGCTTCCAAATAAACCTGTTGGACTATAACCTGGTGTTGTGTGATTTTTAACTTTGTGCACCCCAGTCCGACACAGGCACCTCCAAGTCATGACTTATAAATTAGGAAAAGTAGCCACTCAAACCTGCTCTGCCATTCAATAAGAACATGCCTCATCTGATTACTCCATATTTCCACCTACCCCTGATGATCTTGCTTCACAACAATCTATTTCTGCCTTACTACTCATCACCTTTAGAGGAAGAGAGTTCCAAAGACTAAAGTTTTACCTCATCTCTGTCTTAAATGGGCGATCCTTATTTTAAACAGCTCTAAATTCCTCAAAAAGAGGAATTATCTTTTCCACATCCAATCTGTCAAAGTTCCTAGTTAAGGAGCCCTAACAAAACTGGAGTCAATAGGAATCAAGGGAAAGAACTCAGCAGGTATGAGTTATCCCTGACACATAGGAAGATGGTTGTAGTTGTAGGAGGTCAGTCACTGCAAACTCCAAAACATCACAGCAGGAGTTCCTCAGGTTTCTGCAATAAATGTATCCCAACCAGAAATGCTCATGTCCCATCAGTGAAAACAAGCCAGTCCAACCCTTCTTAATAAGATAACCCAGCCACATTTAGGTTAGGCTAGTAATTATCAATCAAAACACCAAAACTTGAGTCATGTGAGTAATTCTCAAAGCAAGTCTAACACAAAGCCCTAAGGGGATATCAGGACATAAGACTAGAGGTTTGGTTAAAGTGATGGATTTTAAGTAATGATATGAAGTGTGAGGATGAGGCAGAGGTTTAAAAGGTGAATTCCAGACCTCTGGGCTCTTCACTGTTTACTCCTTGTTGTTATGGCACCGTCTACAAGTCCCACCTCCTCATGTCCCTCAGGTAGCCATTATTCATGTCTACTCTTCAATGGCGGATGATTCAGGCTGTTATACTGTCATAGAATCATAGAAATGTCTCTATGGAAACAGACCCTTCAGTCCAACTTGTCCTTGCCGACCAGATATTGAATTGAATTTATTGTCACGTGTACCGAGGCACAGTGAAAAGCTTTGTCTTGTGAGCAACACAGGCAGATCACAGAGTTAAGTAGCATAGAGAAGTAGATAATAGGTAAACAACAGCAAAAACAAAAACACAGGTACAGGTGAATGTTAAGAGTTTAAGAGTCCATTCAGTATCCTAACAACAGGCAGGTAGAAACTGTTTTGAAACCGGCTGGTGCATGTGTTTAGGCTTCTGTACCTTCTCCCCGATGGTAGAGGTTGTAAAAAAACATTGCCAGGGTGGGACGGATCTTTCCTTGACAGCGGGCCTGGTAGATGGATTCTATAGATGGGAGGTTGGCCTTTGTGATTGTCCGGGCTGAATTCACCACTCTCTGTAACCGTCTCCGATCTTAAATGGTACAGTGGCCATTCAGTATCAGGACCAGGTAGTGATACATCCAGACAGAATGCTCTTGATGGCGCACCTATAAACATTGGCAAGGGTATTTGCCATCATGCCAACTTTCCTCAGCTGCCTGAGGAAGAAGAGACGTCGTTGGGGCTTGGTAACCAGTGAGTCCACCTGAAGAGTCCAAGAAAGCTTGTTGTTGATGACCACTCCCAGGAGCTTGACACTCTCCACTCATTCCACCTGTGTGCTGTTAATGTATAGGGGGACATGAATAACATCCCGCCGAAAGTCAATAATGAGTTGCTTACTTTTGCTGGCATTGAGAGCTAGGTTGTTCTCAGTGCACCATTTTCCCAGGTCTTCCATCTCCCATCTGTAGTCTGAAGATGAGGCGCTCTTCCTCCAGGCGTCGTGTTGCCATGGTCTGGCGATGGAGGAGGCCAAGGACCTGCATGTCCTTGGCGGAGTGGGAGGGGGAGTTAAAGTGTTCCGCCACGGTGCGGTTAGGTTGGTTGGTGCAGGTGTATCTGGAGGTTAGTGGGGTGGTAGGTGAGGACCAGTGGGGTTCTGTTCTGGTGGCGATTGGAGGAGCAGGGTTCAAGGGCGGAGGAGCGGGAAGTGGAGGAGATGTGGTGGAGAGCATTGTCAACTACGTCTGAGGGGAAATTGCGGTCTTTGAAGAAGGAGGCCATCTTGCAAGGATGCCTTCCTTGAAGAAGCTCTCTTCCTCCCTCTACAAGAATTTCAGTGAGTCCCTTTCTCACTGCACCTCCCAAGTCATCCACAGCCACATCTCCTTCCTCAGCATCTGTCTACGGAACCGAATGACCCCACATGGACTCCAGACTACATTCAGACCAACAAAATTTGGACCCAACCAGGACAACCAGTACCTACAACAAATCCGAAGCCTCCAGCACTGCTGCCGCGACATTGACTGCCTCTACCTGTCCACCCGTCTCACCGACTCCAACCTCTCACCCTCGCAACATGCAGCCCTCTACTCCCTCTGCTCCAACCCCAACCCACTATCAAACCGGCAGGCAAGGGAGGCGCGGAGGTAGTTTGGCGCACCAATCTTTACATTGCTGAGGATAAACGCCAGCTCGCGGACACCTCCTCCTACTGCTCTCTTGACCATGACCCCCACCTCCCACCACCAAACCATCATCTCCCAGACCATCCATAACCTCATCACCTCAGGGGATCTCCCATCCACCGCCTCCAACCTCATAGTCCCACAACCCCGCACTGCCCGTCTCTACCTCCTGCCCAAAATCCACAAACCTGACTGCCCCGGCCGACCCATTGTCTCAGCCTGCTCCTGCCCCACCGAACTCATCTCTGCATATCTTGACACAGTCCTGTCCCCCTTAGTCCAAGAACTCCCTACCTATGTTCGGAACACCACCCATGCCCTCCACCTCCTCCATGATTTTCGCTTCCCCGGTCCCCAATGCCTTATCTTCACCATGGACATCCAGTCCCTGTATACCTCCATCCCCCATCACAAAGTCCTCAAAACCCTCCGCTTCTTCCTTTCCCGCCATACCAACCAGTACCCTTCCACCGACACCCTCCTTCGACTGACTGAACTGGTCCTCACTCTGAACAACTTCTCTTTCCAATCCTCCCACTTCCTCCAAATCAAAGGAGTAGCCATGGGCACCCGCATGGGCCCCAGCTATGCCTGCCTCTTCGTAGGATATGTGAAACAGTCATCTTCCGCAGCTACACTGACACCACCCCCCACCTTTTCCTCCGCTACATCGATGACTGTATCGGGGCTACCTCATGCTCCCACGAGGAGATTGAACAGTTCATCCACTTTACCAACACCTTCCACCCCGACCTCAAATTTACCTGGATCGTCTCAGACTCCTCCCTCCCCTTCCCAGACCACTCCATTTCTATCTCGGGCGACCGACTCAATGCGGACATTTACTATAAATCGACCGACTCCCACAGCTACCTAGATTACACCTCCTCCCACCTTGCCCCCTGTAAAAACGCCATCCCATATTCCCAATTCCTTCGCCTCTGCCGCATCTACTCCCAGGAGGACCAATTCCAATATCGAACAACCCAGATGGCCTCCTTCTTCAAAGACCGCAATATCCCCTCAGACGTGGTTGACGATGCTCTCCACCGCATCTCTTCCACTTCCCGCTCCTCTGCCCTTGAACCCCGCCCCTCCAATCGCCACCAGGACAGAACCCCACTGGTGCTCACCTACCACCCCACCAACCTCCATATACAGCATATCATCCTTCGACATTTTCGCCACCTCCAAACAGACCCCACCACCAAGGATATATTTCCCTCCCCTCCCCATCAGCATTCCGGAAAGACCACTTCCTCCGCGACTCCCTCGTCAGGTCCACACCCCTCACCAACCCAACCTCCACTCCCGGCACCTTTCCCTGCAACCGCAAGAAATGCAAAACTTGCGCCCACACCTCCCCCCTCACTTCCCTCCAAGGCCCCAAGGGATCCTTCCATATCCGTCACAAATTCACCTGCACCTCCACACACATCATTTACTGCATCCGCTGCACCCGATGTGGCCTCCTCTACATTGGGGAGACAGGCCGCATACTTGCGGAACGTTTCAGAGAACACCTCTGGGACACCCAGACCAACCAACCCAACCACTCCGTGGCGGAACACTTTAACTCTCCCTCCCACTCCGCCAAGTACAGGCAGGTCCTTGGCCTCCTCCATCGCCAGACCATGACAACACGACGCCTGGAGGAAGAGCGCCTCATCTTCCACCTAGATACCCTCCAACCACAAGGGATGAATGCGGATTTCTCCAGCTTCCTCATTTCCCCTCCCCCCCACCTTATCTCAGTCCCAGCCCTCAGACTCAGCACCGCCTTCTTGACCTGCAATCTTCTTCCCAACCTCTCCGCCCCCACCCCCTCTCTGCCCTATCACCCTCACCTTAACCTCCTTCCACCTATCGCATTCCCAATGCCCCTCCCCCAAGTCCCTCCTCCCTACCTTTTATCTTAGCCTGCTTGGCACACCTTCCTCATTCCTGAAGAAGGGCTTATGCCTGAAACGTCGATTCTCCTGCTGCCTGACCTGCTGTGCTTTTCCAGCAACACATTTTTCAGTTATAGTCCCATGTGCCAGCACTTGGCTCGTATCCCTCAAAACCTTTCCTATTCGTATACCCATCCAGATGCCTTTTAAATGCTGCAATTGTACCAGCCTCCACCACTTCCTCTGGCAGCTCATTCCAGACACACACAACCCTCAACGTGAAAAAGTTGCCCCTTAGGTCTCTTTTATATCTTTCCCCTCTCACCCTAAACCTATGTCCCCAACCCCACGGAAAAGATTTTGGCTATTCACCCTATCCATGCTCCTCATGATTTTATGAACCTCTATCAGGTCACTCCAAAGCCTCCAAAGCTCCAGGGGAAACAGTCCCAGCCTATTCAGCCTCTCCCTGGCAACATACTCATAAATCATTTCTGAACCTTTTCAAATTTCACAACATCCTTCTGTCATCCTGTTCCCCCCTCAGTCAAAGCAAAATGCTCAGAGACACAATATGGTTTTATCTCCTTCATCTTTATTCCAGACCCTGGAGGGTGAGAGAATGATCGCCCATGTGCACAGGGACATGAGTTCATGGTCTTCTCTGGAACAGCAGCTTCTCAATGAACTGGATAGTTATTTTACAGGGAGGAGCATCCAGATAAGACAATATACATATTAATTGGGTGACCGTTACAATCAGCGAGTGTCAATAGTAAAGATTAAACCATCTGCTGTTACACAATGAATAACTGGCTTCATATAAAGAATATTTTTCACCTTGTTAACTGACGTTCTATACTGAACACTACATGATCTTGTTAAATGGCTTTACATTATGAATGCTTTTCCACCTTATAAAACCCATTACCCTTGCCTCCAGCAATTAACTGTAAGTTCTTATCTGACCTGAGTCATGCTCAGCTGAACCTCTTGTTTCACAAAACTCAGAACTTAACTCTTTCCCTGCCTGCTTATAACCTATACACATTCTCATTCCCACCTTTTATCATTTCATGATAACCAACGGCATTACCATCTTTCATAAGACTCTGACAGCCAGTATTTAAACAAGTTATTGACACACAACATACAATGATTATAACAACAATATTACTAGTCTGTTAACGTAAATAGAATTTGAAGAATCCTCCCATGTGGAAAAAAAAGTTCACCAGTAAAGTTCTTAAATCCACAGTCCTTCGTGTCCACTCCAGCCCCTCCAAGTTGAGTGGAAATGGGCCAGTTCTCCAAAATCTCCTTTAGTAAAGTCCAACCTGAAAACAAAATTCAGTCTGTTGTTGCATCATTCCTTGGAGAAATCTGATTTCTTGGATAAGGGCAGTTAAATGCTTCACAAAACTGACGAGACTTCTGTCCTTACAGAGATTATCTAGATGGAGGATATCAGTGCATCTGAGTGTACAGTGCAGCAGCAGGCTAGGTGAACGCAGCATTCTTTGCTGCTTCTGCTCCCGCTCTGCTGTTAAATGTAACAAAGCCAACTGGCTATTGTGATGTTAGTTTGATTAGTGAACCTTCATATCCCTTAAATGATCGAATAACTCACGTAGTTTAATGTCCATAGGAAGGCCACTGACAAAAAGCATACCCACCTCTTCTTCGCTGTTGATAACTTCTTCACTTTTCGTGTTCATGACTGGGGAGCTGACTGAATACGTTGGATCAGGTTGTGGAGGGGTGGGCGGTGGTCTGAAGGTATTCTTTACCTGTGAATGGAGAAACTCCAGAGACGATGTTAGCTGCTGAAAGTATCTTTGCATTTCCTCTCTCATTCCATCCCTGCCAAGATGGTTATCAGTATGAAGACAGTCACACATTTAACTACACTAAATTGTATCTGCCTATTTCAACATTCTTTGAATTCTTGAAGTCTGTTACTCTGTTCACTATTTATGACATTAACAAGTTTTATACAATCCATAAACTTCTAAATTGTACTGCCTAAACAATTCAGTCAGTTATAAACAACAATCAATGGTCGTAAAATCAAACCCTCAGGTACCCCATTTGGGTTATTCAAGATTATTTTCCTTTAACAAATTGATACTTGGCTAATGTCAAAGCTGTCAGGAAAATTATTACAAAAGTCTGGAACAGCAAGAAAACAACAAAATGTTTCCTGTACTTTAGCAACTGAAGAGGCAGTTTCAGTTCAGATTTAAATCTCAAATATTCATGGGAAACAAATGCAGAATATTTTATAATATATTCTCCAAACAAAACTTCCCAAACAAAGCAGTCGAAATTATGGTGGCAATTTTAGTAGAGATCAACATTCTTTGAGTTTGCAATATGAAGGTGCCAATGAAGTCTTAACCATAATTAACAGACTTTAAACAGCTCAGCCTCAAGTTCTAATATTCTCTAAAATCCTAACAAAACATCAAACTCAAAAATGCACTTTTCTTTTTGTGAACACTCTGCATTAAAAACACAGCAGCAAAGATGTTTGAACACAATGCTGTCATCTGGCTAAAGCATGACCACTGACCCAACAAAACAGGTATTATAGAATTTCAAACAAATCAGGGGCTCAAGGCACTCAATCAAGTTGTTTCAAGGTTACAAGTTTAATAATTTTAGAAAAGGATGTACTGTTGTGCAATTTCAATATAAAAACAAAATCTGCCCCCTTACATAGCCCACAAAACACATTGAATTGAGATCCTGATTCAAACAAGACAAAAGAGTTACTTAAAAGGATTTTCTGAACTAGTATTTTAACAAACCAAAATTTTATCTCTCCACTCTGCAGGTACCCTGCCTCTATTCCTGACGAAGGGTTTTTGCCGGAAACGTCGATTTCCTGCTCCTCGAATGCTGCCTGACCTGCTGTGCTTTTCCAGCACCACTCTGATCTAGACTCTGGTTTCCAGCGTCTGCTGTCTTTGTTTTTCCCGACAAAATGTTTAAACATCAAACGTTCCGAGCATGGCACAATTTACATTGAAACTTTTCTTTTTCAACCCAAGTATTACTACAGCCTTAATTTCAGTATTTTCTCATTATTTTGAGTCCTCTTGCTGAAATTACACTTACAAAAAAGCAGCGGACCACATGGCGCCGCAATCCAAGCCACTCTCTTCCCCCAGAACAAAGACTCAACAGAGCCTCAGATTTCACCACAAGGAGACTTTAACCCCTTTCTCACTTTGCTCGAACCCCAATTTAACACAGAGAACTCAAATCCCACTTCAACACAGAAAACCCAAACCCCAATTAAACACCAAAAACTTGAACCCTAATTAAACACAGAGAGCTTGAACCTTCCTGAAACACAGAGAGCTCAAAGCTCACTTAAACACAGAAAGATCAAACTTCATCACAGTGCGGAGGACCTGAACCTCAAATCAACCCACTGCAGTGGACTCGCATCCCAGTACCACGCAGAGGAATCTAACCTCAGTCACATCCGCCTCCCCCCAGTGCATGAGATCTAATCTTGCTAACCAGTCTACATTAGGGAACCTTGTCGAACGCCTTCGAGATCAGAGTCCATATTGATCAAGTCCACCGCTCTGCCCTCATCAATCCTCTTTGTTACTTCTTCAAAAAGCTCAATCAGGTTCGTGATACACAATTTCCCACACACAAAGCCATGCTGACTATACCTAATTTGTCCTTGCCATTCCAGATACATGTAAATCCTGTCCCCCAGGATGCCCTCCGACAACTTGTCCACCATCGATGTCAGGCTCACCAGTCTACAGTCCCCTGGCTTTTCCTTACCACTTTTCTTAAACAGTGCTAAAACATTAGCTAATCTGCAGTCTTCCGGCACCTCACTTGCGACTATTGATGATACAAATATCTTAGCAAAGGGCTCAGCAATCACTTCCCTAGCTTCCTACAGCGTTTTAGGGTACACCGATCCACTTTTATACATTTCAAGACATCCAGCATCTCCTCCTCTATAAGATGAAAATTTTTCAACATGCCACCGTCTATTTCATTCTATATCTTCCATGTCCTTCTCCATACTGATACAAAATACTTGTTTAGTACTGCCCCCATCTCCTGTATCTCCACACATAGGCTGCCTTGCTGATCTTTGAGAGGCCCTATTCTCTCCCTAGTTACCCTTTTGTCCTGAAGGTATTTATAAAAACCCTTTGGATTTTCCTTAACTCTATTTGCCAAAGCTATCTTATCTCCCCTTTTTGCCCTCCTGATTTCCCTCTAAAGTATACTCCTACTGCCTTTATACTCTTCTAAGGATTCCCTAGATCTCTCCTGTCTTTCCTGAAATATGCTTCCTTCTTTTTCTTAACCAAAACCTCAAATACTCTAGTCATCCAGCATTCCCTATACTTACCAGCTTTTCCTTTCACCCTCGAAGGAATATTCTGCCTCTGGACTCTCATTATTCCATTTCTGAAGGCTTCCCATTTTCCAGCTGTCCCTTTACCTGTGAACATTTGCCCCCAGTCAGCTTTTGAAAGTTCTTGCCTAATGCCATCAAAATTTAGAACTTCAACTTTTTGATCCAGTCTATCCTTTTCCACCACTATTTTAAAACTAATAGAATTATGGTCGCTGGTCCCAAAGTGCTCCCCCACTGACACCTCAGTCACCTGCCCTGCCTTATTTCCCAAGAATAGGTCCAAGTTTTCTCATCAATAATCTGAGCCCAGCATTGCCCAATCTATTTGGCCTTTGCCTTCACCATATATATCGTTTGAGAATTCTCTTCCTAATTCAAACCCCTGACAATCTCATCCTTCTTGGTCTTTGTGACCTCATCCAGCCCTAAAACTGTCTGAGGCCCCTGTACTCGTCAGTCATGGCCTCTTGTGCACGCCCTGATTTTAATTGCTCCACAGTTGGTGGTTGAGCTTTCAGCTGATAAGTTCTGGTGGTCCCCCCCACCACCATCAACCCAACTCCTTTAAACCACTTCTCAAAGTTGGAGGTACTGCTGGGCAATGTGGTGAAATGCAGTCAAGGTGACACTACTGCAGTAATACACTAATGGTTTGAGCTGTGTCAGGGAAAGTTGCAGCCTGATAATGATCTGACTTGTACAGCAAACCAACAGAATTTCACGTGGACATCCATATCCTGGTGTTTCAATGTTTGCTCAAATCAGTCAGTAGCTCCTCCCTATCATCCCCCGATCCCACACCAGTGCTGCTGAGACTCCATTCTTGTTGTTAATGAAAGTACAGCCAGCTGGAGACAGTCCAGCTTATAAAGTTTTGAGAGGCCCTAAGATTCTGCAAGGTGCTTTATAAATGCAATATTTGTTTGTTGATCTTATTGCAACGTGAAGTGGGACCAGGAGCATAAGTAGCTGTGAATCAGTTGTGTCTGTTCATCTGGTGTGGGATTGCACTGTGGGAGTAACCATGAACTCACTGGGCCAAATGGTCTCCTTCCCTGCACTGGATGACCCAGTGATTCCATGTCAGTAGCTGTACAGATTGTAATGTGTAACTCGTGGAGTTGAGTAAGTCCTGGAGCCACAATTATTTCCAACATTATTCATGACAAGGACAATATATGGGCAAGTTTGCGGATGACACAAAATAGATTTTGATTGTTTTAGATTTCGATTTTATTGTCATATGTACTCAAGGACAAGAGTATGGTGAAAAGTGCATAAAGTCGCCACACAATGTGCCATTTAGGTACAAGTACCTAGGTACAGAATCATAAGAACAAGGTTGAAAGAAAGAACAAAGTTAAAAAAGCATGACAGTAATTCTTAGTATTAAGCAGATAAATAATAAATAAAGCTAAAAGTCAAACATTATGGTTTTTTGAAAGTGCTTTGCCACGCTAGTACTGTACTTTCTACAGGGGCTCCATCTCCTCCTCCTTGCTGTGCTTTTCCCACACAGTCCATTCCAGGCGCCCCACACCAGGCCTTCCACACTGCCACTGAAACCATCATTGCTTCTGTCGATCTACCCAGACTATCGATTCAGGCTTCCGGCATTGCTGCAGCTGACTGACGCCAACTGCAGAGGGCGCCCTGGCGTTGAAAGCTGATGTTGCACTTCACCAAAGGAAGGGGCAGCGCTCCGAAAGCTTGTGATTCCAGATAAACCTGTTCAGATAAACCTATAACCTGGTGTCGTGTGACTTCTGCCTTCGTCCACCCCAGTCCAACACCAGCACCTCCACAACTTTTGTGGGAAGAACAGAGGAGCTGAATGTTATTGAGATGGAGGAAGACTGCAGAAAGCTACAAAACAGAGGGATTTGTCAGTCCTTATCCATGAATCACAAAAAGCTAGCATCCAAGTTCAGCTGGAAAGAAAATGGAATGTTGGCCTTTACTTCAAAGGAAGTGAGATCACAGCTGGAATGCCATGAACAGTTCTGGGCCCCTTAGCAAAGGAAAAATATACTGGCACTGGAGACAGTCCAGAGAATGTTCACTAGGCTGTTACGAGTTCTTAAGTAAAGTCACTGGACTCAAAACAGTAACTCTGCACTCTCTCCACAAATGCTGCTAGACCTGCTGAGCTTCTCCAGCAATTTTTGTTTGCCGAGGAGAGATTGAGCTGATTGGGCCTGCACTTACTAGAATTTTGAAGGCTAGAGGGCATAATCTCAGAATAAGGGGGTTGCAAACTTAAAACACAGATGGGGAAAGTTTCTTTCTCTCAGAGTGTTGTGAATCTGTGAAATTATAGAGTCATAGAGTTGTACAGCATGGAAACAGACCCTTCGGTCCAACACATTCATGCAAACCAGATATCCCAACCCAATCTAGTCCCACCTGCCAGCACCCGGCCCATATCCCTCCAAACCCTTCCTATTCATATACCCATCCAAATGCCTCTTAAATGTTGCAATTGTACCAGCCTCCACCACTTCCTCTGGCAGCTCATTCCATACACACACTACCCTCTGTGTGAAAAGGTTGCCCCTTAGATCTCTTTTATATCTCACCCTAAAATTATGCCCTCTAGTTCTGGACTCCCCGACCCCAGAGAAAAGGCTTTGCCTATTTACCCTATCCATGCCCCGCATAATTTCGTAAACCTCTATAAGGTCACCTCTCAGCCTCCGACGCTCCAGGGAAAACAGCCCCAGCCTGTTCTGCCTTTCCTTACAGCTGAAATCCCACAACCCTGGCAACATCCTTGTAAATTGTTTCTGAACCCTTTCAAGTTTCACAACATCTTTCCAATAGGAAGGAGACCAGAATTGCACGCAATATTCCAACAGTGGTCTAACCAATGTCCTGTACAGCCGCAACATGACCTCCCAACTCCTATACTCAATACTCTGACCAATAAAGGAAAGCATACCAAACACCTTCTTCACTAAGCTATCTACCTGCGACTCCACTTTCAAGGAGCTATGAACCTGCACTCCAAGGTCTCTTTGTTCAGCAACACTCCCTAGGACCTTACTATTAAGTGTATAAGTCCTGCTAAGATTTGCTTTCCCAAAATGCAGCACCTTGCATTTATCTGAATTAAACTCCATCTGCCACTTCTCTGCCCATTGTCCCATCTGGTCAAGATCCTGTTGTAATCTGAGGTAACCCTCTTCGCTGTCCACTACACCTCCAATTTTGGTGTCATCTGCAAACTTACTAACTGTACCTCTTATGCTCGCATCTAAATCATTTATATAAATGACAAAAAATAGAGGACCCAGCACCGATCCTTGTGGCACTCCACTGGTCACAGTCCTCCAGTCTGTAAAACAACCCTCCACCACCACCCTCTGTCTTCTACCTTTGAGCCAGTTCTGTATCCAAATGGCTAGTTCTCGCTGTATTCCGTGAGATCTAACCTTGCTAATCAGCCTCCCAACCTTGTCGAACGCCTTACTGAAGTCCATATAGATAACATCTACTGCTCTGCCCTCATCAATCCTCAAAAAGCTCAATCAAGTTTGTGAGACATGATTTCCCACACTCAAAGCCATGCTGACTATCCCTAATCAGTCCTTGCCTTTCCAAATACATGTACATCCTGTCCCTCAGGATTTCCTCCAACCTCTCCCTATTGTGTGGCATCTAAAGTGGGGCAACTCCTACGTTGGTGGGTCAGGCGCAGGCAGCAGTGAGGCAGGTGCAGATTTTCCTTGAGGATAGGTGCTGGCATGGACTGGGTCGGAAAGACTGAAATTTTTACTTCTTTGCTTTTCTACTTTATTCCTATGATCTGTTATGGTGGACTATTTATTTCTTTACATTCTTTTGTTACTGACAAATTTATATAATATATTTTTATTAAGAAAAAATAGATTTTTAAATATTACAACAAATACAAAACAATGCAATTCAAAACAGTACAAAAATAGTACAAAACTAAACCCAAATAATAAAACAAATTCCCCAACCCACCCTCCTATACGAATGTATAAACATATATAGACAAGTATAAAATTTAAAAAAAACTAAACTAGCTATTTAACTAACTAAATAAATACCTAACAACAAACAAATAAATAGAAATAACTCAGCCCAGCCAAACAAAACACTCATACATTCACAGTTCCTCCTCCCTGGATATTGGACTCATGAAACACAATCGTTACGGCTATATAAAAGCCCTTGTCAGTGTGGCAGATAAATCTGTGTCCAGGTATTCAAAAAGGGTTGCCATGTCTTGTAAAAATTCTCAGTTTTGTGGTGTACCATATTTGTGAGAAAATCCAGGGGAATATGGTCCATAACAATCTTCCGCCAACCCGACAGGCCTGGGGATTTTCTGATATCCAACCTAGCAAGATATTCTTCCTTGCACAGAACGTAAGAATATTGAAAAGTTTTGCCTTATGCGAGTCTGCAGGAAATACAATGGGTAGGCCCAAAAGGAGCGAAATAGGGTTCTTCTCCACCCCTACACCTAAAATCCTCTCCATTGCACCCACCACAGCGCTCCAATATGTTTGAAGCCTGTCACAAGACCAAAGACAATGGGTAAGAGTACTCGTACAGACCTTGCACTTGGGCCATGTTGAAGATACCCCTGGTTTAGATTTTGACAAATGGTCTGGGGCTAAGTGGACCCCGTGGAGAATCTTCAACTGTGGGTCCTATTGCAAATTGATATCTTCCTTGCATTCTCCCAAATATCCTCCCATGCCTCTGAAGAAACTTCAACACCCAGCTCTCTTTCCCAAATCTTCCAGAGTCGATCAAACTCATCTGAGGTGGCACCCCCCAATTGGTGACATAGAGTACTGACAGAGAGAGTACTCTTAGCCCTTAGTATCCCTCTTTCTATGTCAGATTTGTAGGGATCAGTCAAAAGTGTGGTCTTTTTTTGAATAAAATCCCTAACTCTAAAAAAACGAAAGAGGTCTCTATTAGGTAACTCGTACTTCCGTACTAACTGATCGAAGGACATCATTACATCTCCCTCAAATAAATCACCCATGCAAGATATACCCCTAGCTGCCCAATGTTTAAATCCTGAATCTATCATACCTGGTTGAAAACTCGGCATACCCACTAAAGGTGTAAACAAAGATGTTTTGCCAATATTACCTTCCCTCTGCCAAATTGCCCTCCATGCTTTAACAGTATTGATGACTATTGGGTTATGGCAATATTCCCTAACTGTCCTCACCTTGTCCAAAAACAGCAAACTGGTAAGGGGGCACCTTGCCTGGGAGACTTCGATATCCAGCCATATTGAAAGAGGGTCCCCACAAACCCAATCACTCACGTCGGTCAAAAGTGAGCTTAATTGGTAATTTTTAATGTTCAGAAGATCTACTCCCCCCAATCTGTGAGGCAACTGCAGTTTAGGTAATTTAATGAGGGGCCATTTACAGTGCCAGATAAAGGAGCTGAACCAACTGTTCAGTCTCCTGAGTGTTTGTTTATTGAAAATCAGGGGGAGCATCCGTATAGGGTATAGCAAGCGGGGGAGAATATTCATCTTAATAAGCGCTATCCGACCCAACCATGAGACTGGAAGTGCCTCCCATCTTTGGAGATCTTGTTTAATTTTTTCAAATAATTGAGTAAAATTGGCTTTGAACAACCAATCCAGAAATGGAGTAATGAATATGCCCAAATACACAAAACTCCCCTCTGACCACCTAAATGGGAATCTATAGTCACTCTCAAGAGCCAACTCTTTCGTAAGACCACCCATAGGCATAGCCTCTGATTTAGCAAAATTAATCCTAAACCCTGAAAAAGCGTCAAACGCATGAATGCATTGTACCAGGCGAGGCACTGAAACTGCTGGATTTGCCAAGAAAATTAGAACATCGTCTGCATACAGCGAGATCTTATGTAATTTTGACCCCACTTCTGGAGCTGATATATTGAGATCCCCACGAATGGCCTCTGCCAGCGGTTCAATCACCAACGTAAAAAGTAATGGTGAAAGGGGACAGCCCTGCCGGCTGCCCCTAGAAATATTAAAATGGCTTGATTGTACCCCATTGGTAATGACCACCGCGAGAGGTACACTGTAGAGAACTGTGAGAGGTAATTTCGGTTTAAACTTTAAGATGTGCCTGGACCACAGACTGATCTATAATAAAAGACAAAACCTTTGTTTCTTTTCTAACAACCATTTTATATACTCAAAAGTAGAGTCGTTTAAATTGTGCAGAATGCTGACAATTTGTGAGCGATAGTAAAAGCAAGCAGGCTCTTGATTAATGAAGCCATTCACACAGCAGAGAAGGATGAGTCCTTGGCTGATAAGACTCCAGGATGGGAGTAAAGCTTTTGACTGATAAGACTACAGGGTGAGAAAAACAACAAACTTTGGAGACTCTGGAGCCTTTTGTTGCAGACTTTGTGATAAAAATAATGATGTTTTTAAGAATGTGAACCTCATGGCTTGTTGGAGCCAAGGAGAGGAGGGACTTGTCCTATAAATAATGGAGACTTTGTAAGCCTCAGCGCGCCTTTTCTTTAAGGGTGCCCGACTCTGCAGACTTGACTTGTTAATAAAACTTTGTTTTCCTGAATTTGTCTAGAGCGATTATTGAGAAGCGATTTTCGTTTCTAACAACTTGGGGGCTCGTCCGGGATCAACACTCCGGCCGCAAGGGGAGTTGAGGAAGGATATCGGAGAAGGTGCACCCTGCTGAGTTCAGCAGTCCCTGATTCCTTGCTTGTCGCCCCGCGCGGCTTGAGCGAGTGATATCCGGGAGGCTCAGGAAAACAAAGGAGGGGTGTACCCGAGGCAGTGGGGACGGTTAACGATCGAGTAATTTCGGTGCACCGAACCCAGGTAAGACAAAACTTGCGGGGACCGTGTTTCCGGAGGACTGGGTACCTACGGGGTGCCTGTGGATTTTTTTTTCTACAGAGACGTGGGACTCAGGAATCTGGAGACCGGGGCTCGCCTGTGAGGGATTTTGCAGAGACCGTGTTTGAGGAGGAACGTGTACCTACGGGGTGCCTGTGATTTGTGTCACAGAGACGTAGGACACAGGAATCCAAAGACCGGGGGTGCCTGCAAAGGAACCTGGGCGATCACGGGACTGAAGGTCTGGGAATTGGCTACATTGTGATAGATTATCACGGGAAAAATACGAAGTCCTCGGAAATGGGAAATAAGGGATCTAAGGTGATTAAGGGAAAGGTAGGCTTAAACAGGGACAATGACACATACCCCGGGGTACCTGACGATAGTCCGTTAGGGAGAATGCTAAATAATTGGGATCAGGCTGGAAGAAAGGGAAAATCTAAAAGGAAGATGGTAAAATACTGTCAAAAGTGGTCCCAGAAACCTATTCAGGGCGACTCAGTGTGGTGGCCTAGATTCGGTACTGACGAAGACTGGGTCCGGCAAGCCCTCATTTTATATGTCAATTCAAAACCTGATGTTAATCTGGAAGAAAGTGATTATGCCCTTTGTTGGCTGCCGGTTACGATATCTTGCCAAATGCAGGTAACTAATAAAGATTCGAAAGGGCAGAAAGAATGGGACCCTTTAGATCACTTACCGCCGCCCTACGTGACCCCGTCTGCCCCACAGAATGTTCCTTCGGGTGACGACGATTCAGGGGAAGGGGAAGAAGATGGGGAGGAATCACAAACTACCTCAGGGGTACAGACCAGATCTCAAGCTGGAAAGGGTCACAGACAAGACCCTGTCTCGATTGCAAGAATGAATCCACTCCGGGAAGTGCCCATGGGGGGCGAGGAAGGAAGGACGGGATATGTGAACGTTCCCTTGACGAGTACTGAAGTACGGAATTTCAGGAGGGAGATGAAGGGTCTACTAGAGGACCCCATGGGACTTGCTGAACAATTGGATCAGTTCCTGGGTCCGAATACTTACACGTGGGAAGAGATGTGTTCCATCATGAAAACATTGTTCTCTAGCCAGGAGCGTCAGATGATACGACAAGCTGCGCTCTTGGTCTGGGAGAGAGAGGGGGGAGAAGGAGGGGAGCAGAAGTTTCCCCTCACCGACCCCGAGTGGGATAAGAACACGGAGGGAGGACGGCGCAACATGAGAGACATGCGGGAATATTGGATAAAAGGAATAAGACACGCAGCCCCGAAGGGGCACAATTTTACCAAGGCCTTTGGTAATCATCAAAATCCGGAGGAAACCCCTACGGACTTCCTAGACAGGATTAGGAAGAATGTGCAGCAGTTTGCTGGGGTGGACCCTGAGACGGACGTGGGGCAACAACTCATACGGGTAGAGTTTGTATCAAAGGCCTGGCCGGACATACGAAAGAAGTTAGAGAAAATGGATGATTGGGATAGTAAATCTTTAAGTAAATTACTACGAGAGGCGCAAAAGGTGTTTGTGAGAAGGGACGATGAGAAGCAAAGGAAGGCGACAAAGATAATGATGCAAACGGTGCAACAAATGACAGCTGGAAGAAAGGAAAAGGGAGAGCCGTGGCAGAAACAGGAAAGGGGAGAGTCGTGGCAAGAGCAGAGGAAAAGAGAACCATGGCCGGAACAAAGGAAGAGTGGAGGAACGCGAGACCGCGACAGGGAAACGAAGAGGACACTCAGATGTTACTATTGTAATGAAGAGGGACATTTTAAACGGGAGTGCTCCCGCTACAAGCGGGAGGTGAGGTCGTACGCCCTGATGGAGGAAGATTAGGGAGGTCGGGGGTTCCTACCCTTGGGGCAAAAGGACTATCGACAGGAACCCCTGGTAAACTTGAAAGTAGGGCCCCAAGGATCGGAGATCACATTTATGGTGGACTCGGGAGCCGAAAGATCAAGTATAATCCAAATACCCCCCGGCACCCGAGCAGGAGGAAAAGTTATGGGGGTATCTGGAATTGGAGGACAGAAATTACAAGTCCCAGTGGTAGAGGACGTGGAAATTGGATATGAAAACAGAACTACTAAACGAGACCTCCTTCTACTGCCATCGGCGGGATTTAATTTGTTAGGAAGAGACTTGCAGGTCAAACTAGGGATCGGAACGGTACCAAGTAACGGGGAAATGGTGGTAAGGTTGTTCGCCCTCACCGAAGAAGATGATCAACAAATAGACCCGGAAGTTTGGTACCGAGAGGGGAACAGAGGGGGTCTAAACATCAAACCTCTCCAAATCACCATGTTACCAGGAAGAGGCCCGGTAAGAAGGAAACAATACCCGATTGCTATGGAAGGACGGGAGGGGTTACAACCTGTGATAGAAAGATTAATCACAGATGGACTACTGGAGGAATGCATGTCCCCTTTCAATACTCCAATACTCCCTGTGAGGAAGCCGGACGGGACATATAGGCTGGTGCAAGACCTGCGGGGGTTGAATGAAGTAGTCCAGGCTAGATACCCGGTGGTACCTAATCCCTACACGTTAATGAGTAAAATTCCCCCCGAACATGAATGGTTCAGCGTAATAGATCTGAAGGATGCTTTCTGGAGTTGCCCCCTTGACGAAGAAAGTCGGAACCTTTTTGCCTTTGAATGGGAGAATCCCTTCACAGGACGAAAGCGACAGTTAAGATGGACGGTCTTGCCGCAGGGATTCAAGGAGTCACCAAATTTGTTTGGACAAATACTGGAGCAGATCTTGGAAGGATTTCAGTGTAACGTGGAGAATCAATTGCTCCAATATGTCGATGATCTCTTACTCTCAGGACCAAGAGAAGAGGAGGTACGAGCAGACACCGTTGCCCTGTTGAACTTCCTGGGGAAACAGGGTCTACGCGTCTCCAGGACAAAACTCCAGTTTGTGGAGCGAGAAGTAAGATATCTGGGCCATCAAGTCAGTAAGGGGCACCGCCGTATCACGCCAGAACGAATATCAGGAATTACGGGTATGCCAATACCCAGGACGAAGAAGGAAGTCAGACAATTCCTGGGACTAGTAGGGTATTGCCGGATATGGATTGAAAGTTACACCACTTTAGTAAAATTTTTGTACGACAAACTGGGACAAGAAGGACAAAAGGTGGACTGGTCAGATGAGGAGGAGCAGCGATTTAATATTATTAAAAATAAACTGATTCGAGCTCCGGTATTGGCTTTACCCACCCTGAAGGAACCGTTCCAGTTATATGTTAATAGCGCCGGCGGAATTGCCCAGGGTGTGCTCACTCAGCTGCGGGCAGGGAAACGTCAGCCGGTTGCATTTTTGTCAAAAATGTTAGACCCTGTGTCATGTGGATGGCCGACCTGTATACAGGCAGTGGCAGCTACGGCAATGTTAGTAGAAGAGGCCCGAAAACTTACCTTTGGAGGAAGGATCACAGTATACTCCCCACATTCGGTTAGTGCCATACTGGCTCAGAAGGCTCACCGCTGGTTAACAGACTCTCGCATCCTAAAGTATGAGACGATTTTGATGACCGGGAACGATCTCAATTTTGCAAAAGATCTCAGTTGCAACCCAGCCCAGTTTCTGTACGGACGTCCTGCAGACGGGGAACAGGAGCATGATTGTGTGGAATTTGTGGACTTGCAGACCAAAAGCCGAGAGGACCTGCAAGAAGCCCCGCTGGGTGAGGGACAGGAACTGTATATCGACGGGTCCTCCCGGTGCATCAGTGGAGTACGATACAGTGGCTATGCTGTTATAGATGGTGCAACGAAACGGACGATTGAGTCTGGACGACTGCCCGGGAAGTGGTCAGCCCAATCCTGTGAGTTGTACGCCCTCCAGAGGGCCTTGAAGCTGTTGGAAGGGAAAGTGGGGACCATATATACTGACTCAAAGTATGCATACGGAGTCGTTCATACTTTCGGGAAAATCTGGAAAGAGCGAGGATTGATAACTTCCCGGGGAAAGGAATTAGCTCACGAACAAATGATCAGCCTAACGTTGGAAGCCCTGGCGTTACCTACGGAACTTGCAGTAGTCCATGTACCCGGTCACCAGAAGGGGTCGACACCGGAAGCGGTGGGAAACCGGCTGGCAGACGAGGAAGCCAAGCGGGCAGCAGTCGAAAAATCCGTCCAAATGTTAACGTTAATACCGTTGAGGGAGGGCCTCGCTAAACAACCCGTCTTCACCCAGGGGGAGATTGATAAAATGGATCAATTGGGTGCCCGGCTAGATACTAACGGGAAGTGGACGGTTCCTGATGGGAGACAAGTACTGAACAAACAGATCACCCGGAGTATTCTGCACCGATTACACCATCAGACCCACTGGGGGGTGCAAGCCATGTGTGACACAATCCTGAGAGACTATGTATGCAGGGGGATATACACATTAGCCCAACAAGAGGTAGTCGGATGCCCCACTTGCCGGCGTATTAATCAGAAAGCCATGCGTTCTATGCCAGCTGGTGGTCAGCCCCTAGCGATTAGGCCATTTCAGAGGATCCAAGTCGACTTTACAGAATTACCCCCAGTACAGAGATGGAAATATCTGCTAGTAATAGTAGACCATTTCACTCACTGGGTAGAGGCTTTCCCAACTGCCAAAGACGATGCACCAACCGTGGCCCGACTGTTGTTAGAGAACATAATCCCGAGATATGGCATAATGGAATCTATTGACTCCGATTGCGGGACGCATTTTATTTCTAAGCTACACCATTTGATCTGTAATGCCCTGGGTATCCAATGGAAATTCCACACACCCTGGCATCCTCAGAGTTCGGGTCGAGTTGAGAGAATGAATGGCACGCTCAAGACCCAATTGACTAAGCTGATGTTAGAAACTAAGTTACCCTGGCCAAAGTGCCTGCCCATTGCCCTAATGAGGATACGTACGGCACCTCGCCGAGATGTCGGGGTTTCCCCCTATGAAATGCTCTTCGGATTACCGTATTGGAGTAAGGTTGATGGATGTCCCACTCTACAAGGGGGGGGATGTATTTATCCGAACCTATTTACTGGCCTTATCCCGTTCTTTTGCAGAACTCCGAAGGAAAGGTCTCCTGGCTCAGACTCCGCCGCTCGACTTCCTCCTGCATAAGGTGGAGCCCGGAGATTGGATACTTGTTAAGACCTGGAAGGCCGAAAAGCTCCAGCCGCGGTGGGAAGGACCGTTCCTGGTTCTGTTAACAACTGAGGCAGCTGTTCGAACGAAAGAAAAAGGGTGGGTCCACGCATCAAGGATAAAGGGGCCCGTTCCGCCTGAAGAAGAAAGCACCTGGACATGCGAGCAAGGGGACAAGCCGTTGTCGGTAAAACTGAAAAGACAGCAATAATGAACTCTACTTGGACTGTATTGGTGGGGATATTGATCAGTTTACTCCTGTATGTGGGGGAGGGTGAGGGGAGATGTGACAAATGTCGAACTACAGTAAGACTTGGGATTCGAATCTATTCGGGATCATTTGTGTCCCATTCCTATGTGGACGATAGGTGTTACGATGTGAGTGCACGCCATGAATGTTGGGAGGATGGGAGACCCTATTATCAGGTATATAATAAAGGATACGGTGGCAAAATCCATGGATGCCCTATAAATGACCGCTGGGTGTGTATTAGCAAAACTGGGAGGTGGGACCTATCCTCCGTGTTGCTCAGGGAGCAGGTTGACAGAGTCAAGGAGACCAAGATACAGATCCCTGATCGGGGGTTGGGGAAAGAGCAAGACCGTCAGGGAACGGTCGTGCTCCCTAAAGTGCCATCTGTATACGAAGAGGTAGAAGGACAGATTGAACTCCCTGATGTTACACAAAACCTGTTTATTGATTCACCTCTAGAATAGCCACTGTTTTAAATGTTAGCAATTGCTGGGTCTGTGGGGGGCCGCATATGTCAGAACAATGGCCGTGGACTGGTCAAAGCTTAGACATAGGGGAATTGCTGCAAACCACTTGGACTCATGACAACGACAGAAAAAGCCAGGGGTGGAGACTGACAAACAGCCCTGAGGGCCAGTTCTGTATTGAAGGCAAGGGGACCATGAAGGTAGGGATTAGCCCCTGTCAGAATATATTGGATGCAACCACGCGAGTATGGTGGCCTGAGAATATTGCTTGGTACATTGCA
Source organism: Chiloscyllium plagiosum (assembly GCF_037043375.1). NCBI lineage: Eukaryota > Metazoa > Chordata > Chondrichthyes > Orectolobiformes > Hemiscylliidae > Chiloscyllium > Chiloscyllium plagiosum. The sequence continues at coordinate 5,870,671 of NW_028270155.1, read as the reverse complement.
CACCGAGATCATCAAAATTGCATTCGGTTACGTTCTGATTCCTCCTCTTACGAGCTCAGTGCTGACCCTTCCGATGGCATGAAAAGAGTGTGGAGCGGTGGTTGTCAGGGGAATCAATGCTGGAATAATCCTGTCCAGACTCTGCCACGGGGTCAACAATCCGAATACTGGAATTGCAGTGGTCCTGGTCCTTATGAGGGCGTCCCTGGGGTAAAGGAGTTGTGGGATGACGTTGTGAGGCAGGGAGGGCCTGCTCCAGATGGCCTATTTTGGATATGCGGTAATCAGGCATACTCCAAACTGCCCATGGGATGGGCTGGGGTATGCTTCCTGGGTCTAATACGACCTGCGTTCTTCCTATTACCCCGGGAGGAAGGCGATGATTTGGGAGTTAAACTCTTTGACTCCCTGCGTAGGTCGCCAAGGGATATCCAAGTCGGTGATTGGGGGGGCTTATCTTGGTCAGGCACATCTTAAAGAAAGAAAAGGGTGGAATTGTGAGAGGTAATTTCAGTTTAAACTTTAAGATGTGCCTGGACCACAGACTGATCTATAATAAAAGACAAAACCTTTGTTTCTTTTCTAACAACCATTTTATATACTCAAAAGTAGAGTAGTTTAAATTGTGCAGAATGCTGACAATTTGTGAGCGATAGTAAAAGCAAGCAGGCTCTTGATTAATGAAGCCATTCACACAGCAGAGAAGGATGAGTCCTTGGCTGATAAGACTCCAGGATGGGAGTAAAGCTTTTGACTGATAAGACTACAGGGTGAGAAAAACAACAAACTTTGGAGACTCTGGAGCCTTTTGTTGCAGACTTTGTGATAAAAATAATGATGTTTTTAAGAATGTGAACCTCATGGCTTGTTGGAGCCAAGGAGAGGAGGGACTTGTCCTATAAATAATGGAGACTTTGTAAGCCTCAGCGCGCCTTTTCTTTAAGGGTGCCCGACTCTGCAGACTTGACTTGTTAATAAAACTTTGTTTTCCTGAATTTGTCTAGAGCGATTATTGAGAAGCGATTTTCGTTTCTAACAAGAACCTTTACCCATCTTATGAAAACTTCGCCCAGACCAAACCGGTCCAGAGTATAGAAAAGGTACGGCCACTCAACTCGGTCAAATGCCTTCTCTGCATCTAAAGAAATCACCAATCCCTGTATTGACTGCTATTGGCATGCTTGAATTACGTTAAGCAGCCTCCTAACGTTATTGGAGGATCTGCGACCCTTTATGAAGCCCGTCTGATCCTCTTTAATAATAGAAGATAACACAGTCTCCGGCCTTAACGCAAGAGCCTTAGAGAGGATCTTAAAGTCCATACTTAAGAGCAAGATGGGCCTGTATGAAGCACAGTCTTCCGGATCCTTCCCTTTTTTAAGGATAAGTGAAATACTGGCCTCTCTCAGAGATGGTGGGAGACAAACATGACTGTATGAATCATTAAACATATTCAGCATCGGGCCTGACAGTATACTTATAAATTCCTTATAGAATTCACTGGGAAGTCCATCAGGACCGGACGCCTTTCCTCTCTGAAGCTGCCTCACAGCTTCCTGCACTTCTTGCTCTGATAATGGGGCATTGAGAAAGGACTGTTATTCGGGAGTCACACCAGGGAGCTTCAGATCTCTAAAAAAGGATTCCATTTTGGCCTGCCCCTCCTCACAATTCTCAGACTGATATAACTTAGAGTAGAATCTCTGGAACGCCACATTAATCTTTTTAGAATCACGTGTTAGGTTCCCTAATCGGTGTAATGGTTTGTGGGGCACTTCTCTTTCTGGCAAGGTATGCTAAGTATTTGCCTGGCTTGTCACCATGCTCGTATAACCTTTGCTTTGCAAAAGCCAGCTCCTTCTTTGCCTTCTGCATGAGCACGGAATTTAGTGCAGACCGCAGTGCTGTAATCCTCTGTAGTTTGACCAAGGAGGATCTGTCAAAATAGGCCTTCTCGGCTGCCTTCAACCGTGCTTCAAGGAAACGTTGCTGCTCACCCTTCTGCCGCTTCCTACTTGTGGAATATGAAATAACTAACCCTCTGGCATAAGCTTTGGCAGTTTTCCAGAGAACAGGTGAGCTATCAACCGAGCCTATGTTGATGTCTAGGGATGCCCGAAATTCCCTAGAGAAATACTCCACAAACTTGCTGTCCATGAGAATAAAGGGGTCCATTCGCCAGTACCCTGAATCCACTGTAACATCCTTAATTTTAACCATGAGGTACACTGGAGCATGATCAGAGATGGCAATATTACCAATCGTACAGGATGCCACCAGATCCAGGGTTACCGCAGGGGTCAGAAAAAAATCAATCCTCGTGTGACATCTGTGCGGATTGGAGAAAAACGTGAAATCCCTACCTGTAGGGTGGAGACACCTCCAGACATCCACCAATCCTAATTCCCCACACAAACCCAATAACTGCTTAGTTTGTGCAGAGGGTATCGAGGGACCTTTAGGCAACCTGTCTACTGTGGCGTCCATGAGGCAGTTAAAATCTCCCCCTATAATGATGTGCCGAGACTTGAGACTTATCAGTTTAGAAAAAGCATCTACCAAGAATTTAAGAGGATGAGCTGGGGGACAATAAACATTAAAATGCCATATTCTTCCCCATTTATCAAGGCTTTAAGAATTACAAATCTGCTGTATGTGTTTTTAACACATTCCAACAATTTAAATGAGAGATTTTTCCTAACCAATATAGCCACTCCCCTACTTCTGGTATTAAATGATGAAAAATAAACACGGTCAAAGCCATTCTGCAGTAATTTCAGATGCTCCTTGTCATCCAAATGTGTCTCCTGTAACAAAGCAATATCCACCTTCTCCTTTCTAAGACTCAAGAGTACCTTCTTCCTCTTAATTGGTGAGTGACTTCCCTTGATATTCCAGGTACACCATTTAATCAAATCATTAGCCATAATCTTCTGCAATTACATTTAAATTCCAGAGAGGAGGAACCCGAGCCACAAATTGCTGAGCCTTAGTGTCGCATGATCCACTAAATATAAAAACTACATAAACTAAAACCACTACATTTAACAAACATACAAAATTATTAAAAATAAAAAACAACAAAAACCAGAAAACAAACCAACATATAAAGCGCCAATAGCGCTGAGTAGGGGAACTCACCCCCTGCCCGGAGGGGGCAACTACCCGTCCCAAACTGCCCATAAATAGGCATCTAACCATCTCAACCACCTTCACTTCTCCCAGCTAGAGCCGCATCGCAAGCACAGTCTAAAAGGAATAAACACCCCATAGAATATCAATGTGAATAAAAAACACATTCTTTTATAAAAAAAAGGAATAAATACCCCACCCGTCCTTTGGTATGTCCTAACTTAGAAATTTAAAATGTACATCTTAACCACTGCCAGACATAGTTTGAACCAAATTATTATCAATAGAAGTAAAAAAAGGGGAAAAACAAAGCTCCAACCGGATTTCCTCCATTTCTTTTACAGAATGATAAACGCATACCCAAGCAACGATATTTATACATATTACAATTGTTTAACTTAGGTTAGTTTGTCCACAATGTCTCTTGCCTTCTCCGATGTGTCATAGAGATGCATGGATCCATCTAAGGTGATCCAAAGCACTGCCGGATATCTCAGGGAGTACTGGATCCCAAGCATCTTCAATCTTCGCTTGACACCATCATACGATTTTCGTTTCTGGATCACCGCCGCTGAAAAGTCCTGAGAAAACATGATCTTAGACCCCTCGTACATTAGGGCCTTTGGATCCTTCCCCTGGAGTCTGGAAGCCTCCATGACTCTCTCCTTATCCCGGTAATGATGGAACCGCACCAGGAAAGGATGAGGCCTTTGACCCAGACCCGACCTCCGTGCTGCGACCCAGTGAGCCCTCTCTATCTTCAATCTTCTCATGCCAGTCTCCAAGTCAAGGAATTTCAGAAGCCAATCTTCAACAAATTCCGCAGGCCGCTCATCTTCCTTACCCTTGGGCAGACCGATGATCCGAATGTTTTTTCTCCTGCCCCTGTTTTCAACATCATCCACTTGGTCACGCAAATTACGAACCTGCGTCTTCAGGGCTTGGATCTCTTCCTTGAATGAACTGGCATCAGCTTCCACCACTGTGACACTGTGCTCCACCTCATCCGTCCTCTTCTCCAGGTCTCCCAGCTGCTGCCCATGCTTCTGCAGCAAGAGAGAGACTGGAGCCAGCTTATCTTCAATCTGTTTCCCCAACATCTCGCGAGATTTCAAGAGCTAGTTCACCAGGTCCTGGAGAGTAATTGGCTCCAAGGCTGCTGCAGGCCCGGCCTTGGATGCTCCTCCTCCCTTTTTAGGCATTTCTGCACAGCTGAAAATACAAGTAAGTCAATTTTTAAATGTTTCTTGGGGCTCCACAATCTTTCCAACACCCCAAGAAATCCTGATGACCTGGGTTGGGTGGGTTAAAGGACCGTCCTGCTCCTACTGCGATACGAAGTTCTGCAGTGTGATCTTCTCAGATCGCTGCCATCTTAGATCCCCCGTTACTGACAAACTTAACCTAATGTTTTTGTACCTAGGTACCTTTGTTGAAAAGTGTGGCGCTGGAAAAAGCTCAGCAAGTCAATCAGTATCCGAGGAGAAGGGGAGTCAATGAATCAGCTCAATGGCATTCTGGCCTTCATAACAAGAACAGCAAAGAGGTCCTTTTGCAGCTGTACAGGGCCCAGGTGAGTATTGTGTGCAGTTTTGGTCTCCAGATTTGAGGAAGGACATTCTGGCTATTTAAGGAGTACAGAGTAGGTTCACGAGGTCAATTCCTGAATGGCAGGACTATCATATGTAGAAAGATTGGAGTGACTGGGCTTGTAAACAGTTGAGTTTAGAAGGATGAGAGAGGATCTGATTGAGACGTATAAGATTATTAATGGATTGGACACTCTGGAGGCGAGAAGCATGTTTCCGCTGATGGGTGAGTCCCGAATCAGAGGACACAGTTTAAAAATAAGGGGTAGGCCATTCAGAACAGAGTTGAGGAGAAACCTTTTCACCCAGAGAGTGGTGGATATATGGAATGCTCTGCCCCAGAAGGCAACGGAGGCCAAGTCTCTGGATACTTCCAAGGAAGAGATGGATAGAGCTCTCAAAGATAGTGGAATCAAGGATTATGGGGACAAGGCAGGAACAGGATACTGATTGTGGATGATCAGCCATGATCATAATGAATGGTGGTGCTGGCTCGAAGGGCCGAATGGCCTACTCCTGCACCTATTGTCTATTTCTCCCTATCAGACAGTCCTTCCATACACAAACAGAAATTGCTAGAGAAGCTCGGCAGGTCTGGCAGCATTTGTGAATGATTTGGAGATGCCGGTGTTGGACTGGGGTGTACAAAGTTAAAAATCACACAATACCAGATTATAGTCCAACAAGCTTAATTGGAAGCACTAGCTTTCGGAGCGCTGCTCCTTCATCTGGTGGTTGTGGAGAGGGAGCAGTGAGTCTACTTAAGAACTCGTAACAGCCTAGTGAACATTCTCTGGACTGTCTCCAGTGCCAGTATATTTTTCCTTAGCTAAGGGGCCCAGAACTGTTCACAGCATTCCAGCTGTGATCTCACTTCCTTTGAAGTAAAGGCCAACATTCCATTTTCTTTCCAGCTGAACTTGGATGCTAGCTTTTTGTGATTCATGGACAAGGACTGACAAATCCCTCTGTTTTGTAGCTTTCTGCAGTCTTCCTCCATCTCAATAACATTCAGCTCCTCTGTTCTTCCCACCAAAGTTGTGGAGGTGCTGGTGTTGGACTGGGGTGGACGAAGGCAGAAGTCACACGACACCGGGTTATAGGTTTATCTGAACAGGTTAATCTGGAATCACAAGCTTTCGGAGCGCTGCCCCTTCCTCAAGTGCTTTCTGACCGGCTGTGCTTTTCCAGCATCACACTCTCTGCTCTGATCTCCAGCGTCTGCGGTCCTCACTTTCTCCTACAGAAAACCAATGCAGCACCATATCAACTGCAATGATGGACCAACTTGGAAATCCATGATAGCCACTAAGATACTTGGAGGGAGAGAGAGAGAGACAGCGTTACTCTATTAATACCAGTCCCTGGCTCCTCAGTGACACCTCTGGTTCCTTACTGAATTGCAGCAATGACATTTCTTTGTTGCAATTCCATAACTGCCCTGCCGTGTCACTGTGGAGCAACTCTCAGCTGGATATTCCCCAAAGTACAATTTGGTAAATACAGTAGATGGTGATTATCCCAACAGGTTTATTCGGAAGCTTTCAGAGCGCTTCTCTTTCATCAGGTGGTTGTGGAGTACAAGATCATACAACACAGAATTTATAGCAAAAGATTACAGTGTGATGCCACTGAAATGGTATATTAGAGAAAAAACTGGATTGTTTGTGAAGTCTTCCATCGTGTTTATCCCTGGAATAGTAATTCTGAGGATAATAGTCTGTGGACATGGGTTCAAATAGCAGTGTGACAGCTGATGAAATTTAAATTCAAGAATAAATGTGGAATATAAAGCTAGCATTAGTCATGATGACCATAGGTTTCCTCCCACAGTCCAAAAATATGCAGGTTAGGTGAATTGGCCATGCTAAATTGCCCGTAGTGTTAGTAGAAGGGGTAAATGTGGGGGGGAGGGGGGTGGGTCTGGGTGGGTGATGGGTCAGTGTGGACTTGTTGGGCCGAAGGGCCTGTTTCCACATTGTCAGTAATCTAAATCTAAATCTAAATCTAAAACTAACATCAATTACTGTACAAATCCATTTGATTCCCCAGTGACCACAACCTTCTAAATAAAATAATTTCTCCACATCTCAGACCTAAGTGGTAGAAATGACTTAATTGAGACACATAAGATAATCAGAGGGTTAGATCGGGTGGACAGTGAGAGGCTTTTCCTCAATGGAGATGCCTAGCATGAGGAGACACAGCTTTAAATTGAGGGGTGATATATCTAGGACAGATATCAGAGGTAGTTTCTTTACTCAGAGAGTAGTAGGGGCGCGGAATGCACTGCCTGCAACAGGAGTAGACTCACCAACTTTAAGGGCATTTACATAAACATATGGATGAAAATGGAAAAATGTAGGATAGACAGGCTTCAGATTGGTTTCACAGGTCGGTGCAACATCGAGGGCCAAAGGGCCTGTACTGCTCTATGTTTTAGGGTGGAATTGAACCAGGGTCCCTGGTGCCAAAAGGAAGTGGTGCTAACCACTTAGTCACCGTGCCATCAATGACAAGAGTAAACCTATCCATCAACGGAGATATAATGTCAAATGAAATACTCTTACTGTGGAACAGGCAGTCCGTGAATAAGTTTCACATGAGACTGCACGTGGAGCACGACAAGGCACTGGTTTTTGAATTGGTGGATTTTCAATTTACGCAACCTGTGCGTTATTGTACTTCTTTAACAAGGTCTAATGCAACTAATTAAAACATTAAAGTAGTATTAATTGCATCAGGAGATAGGAATAAAAAGAAAAAAGTTAATTGTTTTATAGATATATTGGCACTTTGTCCATTTACCTTCTTACAAGTTGAGAATCCTACTAAGATTTGCAGCAGGACAGGATGATATGTAAGGGAGAAAGTGAGGACTGCAGATGCTGGAGGTCCAAGTCAAGAGTGTGGCGCTAGAAAAACACAGCAGGTCAGGCAGCATCTGAGGAACAGGAGGATCGACAGAGGAGAATGGAATTCACGATTAAGAACTTATGCCCGAAACGTCGATTTTCCTATTCCTAAGATGCTGCCCTACCTGCTGTGCTTTTGCAGCACCACATTCTCAACAAGGGTGATACGTAAGTTATATTTATCAAAGAGATTAGCAATAATTATGTTAAATGTTTAAAATAAAATCACTATCACAGCCCATAGTGAGTGTCTCAAAAACAAAAACCCTCCGTGATGTTGCAGCAATAAATTTGAAGGGATGTGATGAGGAAATAAATTAGCATCTTGCAATTTGTAGTTTGTAACTAGATTTTGCAGTCTACAACAATATAGAGTGAACAAAGGAAAAACAATTCTGGATAAAACCTTAAAGAGATGGACAGGGATGGGGCTGAGGCCACGAGATAAATGCCTCACTGAAAAGGGGGGAGAATTTGCAAACAATTAATTTAAAAAGTTGTCCAATGGGACTCGGCAAGATGGTGGTGATTCTGTAGAACTGTTGTGGACAGCTCTGCCGAACAGCCAAGGTATACCTGTGTTTTTTTGCCATCCCTGGCAAACTTATGTGATGGAAATATTAGTTTAAAATCTTACAGAACACATATTTGTTAATATTTGGGAGTGGGAAGGATGCCAAAGGGAAAAGGAGCAAGCAAACAGCAGCAGGGAGGACATCCCCTGCAGCACCTACCACACCAGAGACAGCAGCAGGAGCAGCCTCTCCTGAGCCTCAGGGGACCTGACAGACTCATAGGAATTGGCTGCGGTGATGGAGAGACTTACCTTGAAAGTCACGGCTGTGATTGAGGAAATCCATGAGGAGATTCGTGCCCAGGTCCAACCTATCGCATCCATGCTGCAGAAGCACAAGCAGGAGATGCAGGGCCTCGGGGAGAGGCTGGAGGAGGTGGAGGGTCGAACTAAGGCCTCGGAAGCTGCGATGGAGTCCTCATCCAGTCGGATCCAGGTGCTGGAGCGAGAGGTGTGGGCCTTGTGAAACCATATCGACAACCTCGAAAATCAAGATCGGAGGATAAATCTCCGAACTGTCGGGCTCCCTGAAGGTGAGGAAGGTGAGCAGCCAGTCAGCTTCTTTGAAAACTGGCTGCTGAAGTTTTTAGGCCTTCACGTGGAGTCCAGCAGGCTGCAGATAGAAAGGGCGTATCGGGTTACAGTGCACAGGTCAGGGCTGGTGCAGCGTCCCCGCCCGGTCCTAGTGCACTGCCATTCATAAGGACAAGCAAAAAGTCATAGAAGCTTCCAGATCCCTGGGAAAAGATCTGCAGGTGCTGCTGTACAAGGGGTCAAGAAGCATGTTTTTCCAGGATTTTTCAGCAGCTGTAATTCGAAAGAGGAAGTCCTTCGATGAAGTTAAAAAGAGGCTGAGGAACCTGGGCATCCAATACTCCATCAGGTACCCCGCAGTACTTCGTTTCAGCCACGAGGACTCGGTTTATACATTTGACTCGGCGGATAAGGCTAAAAACTTTGTGGACACTTTAAAATAGACGGATTGGCCTGAAGACTATGGTTAATGTTTGTTCTCTTTTCTATTTTCCCTTCCTTTTTTTTATTCCTTTCTTTCTCCCTAATAATTTCCTGTTTGGAAAGGGGGGAAAAGACTTTGGAATAAGTAGTTCCTATTTTTTTTAATACCTGGATTTTCTGATGGGAAATTTTGTGGATGTTCTTGTTGTCTCTCTCCCTTTTTTTTATTTGTTCTGCTTCTCTTTTAGTCACAAGTCGGGGTGACATGAAGCCAGGGAGGGGTGGAGTGCTCATCCTGACTTGGTCTTTTTTTCTGTTGATTTAAGGATCAGCTCCTTGTTTTTTTCTGGCCTAAGGCTGGGGCACAGTCCGGGTTTGAAGGAGCTGTGAAGGAGGGGATGGGTAAGGGGAGTGCCCCCTATGGGCAGGGGGAAGAGTCTTCCATTCAAGGTTCTATAGTTGGTTTTCTTTGTAGTTTCTTAGTAGTAATAGTTGTTCATAGTTTTTGTATATATAGTTTTTCAATTCTGTGAGTATTTATTTACTTATGCTCGGCGCTTTGTAAGCAGGGTTCTCCCTCCGAGGGGTTCAAGGGTGTCTGAAAGGGGATATGGCTAAGTATCTTATTAAATGGTGCACCTGGAACTTTAAAGGAAGTCATTCGCCTATTAAAAGGAAAAAAGTGCTTTCTAGCCTTAAGAGGGCAAGGGTTGATATCGCTTTGTTGCAGGAAACCCATCTAGATGATGGAGAACACCTGAAATTACAATAGAGGGGTTATGACCGGGTATTCTTTTCATCCTTTACTACTAAAAGTCGGGGAGTGGCGGTACTTATCCAGAAAAATCTTCCGTTCACATTATTAGAGCAAGTGAAAGGATGAGCAGGGACGGTTTGTGATACTTAAAGCCCTGATACATGGGGAGGAATATGGCATTTTAAATGTCTACTGTCCACCGGTGCATCCCCTCAAATTTTTGATTAGTGCTTTCTCTAAGTTGAGTGCCCTCGGAACACGGCACATTATTATGGGGGGGGGGATTTTAATTGTCTTTTGGATCCGACAGTGGACAGGATGCCTTGTGGGCCCCCAACTATTTCTTCGCAGGCCAAACAGGTGGTTGACGTTGTGCGAGGAGATGGGGCTGGTGGATATTTGGAGATGTCTTCACCCTACCAGCAGGGACTTCACCTTTTTTTCAAACCCACATAAATGTCACACGAGGATTGACCTCTTTCTGGCTCCCTCGGCCCTTCTGGATTCGATTATGAGTTGTAAAATTGGGAATATAGCTATCTCTGATCACGCGGTAGTATAGTTGGAGGTAAAGGCCAAGAGTGAGGGGCTAGGTTTGTGGCACTGATGTTTAGACCCTTTACTCCTCAAGGATTCCAAATTTGTGGAATACTTTTTGAAGGAGTTTCAGGAATTCTTAATTATCAACTCAGGCGGAGGCAGCACATTTTACACTGTCTTCGGTGACTAAGCTACAGCGGATCATGGCATTTCGGGCTGCCTTGAATTCAATACTGACACAAAACGCAAAGAAAGAACTTGCTTTTGCTAGACAGAGGCTGTTCGAATATGGGGATAGGCCAGGGAAGTATTTAGCGTACCTGACTAGGAAAAAGCGTGCTCCCCAGTCCATTACTGCAATCAGAGACAGCGCCGGGGTCCTTACATACGATGCTAAAAAGATTAATGAGGCTTTTCGGAGCTTTTACTCTGAATTGTATCGGTCTGAAGGTTGTGAGGACAGGAGGGCTAAAATGGAGACCTTTTGTAAGAACCTGGACCTCCCAGGGGTAACTTTGGAACAGGCCTCTCTCCTTAATGCCCCCTTGACAGTTCAGGAAATACAGGAGGCAGCTAGGCAACTTCAGAGTGGGAAAGTGCCTGGCCCTGATGGTCTCCCAGGTGAGTTTTATAAGGAGTTTATAAGGATTCTGTCAGGGCCTATGTTGGAGATGTACAATCACTCCTATATGCATGAACGCCTACCACCATCTTTAAAAGAAGTTAATATTTCCTTAATTCTCTCTATTAAATTCAGATTTCAAGATTCTGTCCAAGATCCTAGCACTGAGATTGGAAAGGGTATTGCCCCATATAATTAAAGAGGACCAGACAGGCTTTATAAGGGGCCGTAGATCCTGTAATAACGTTAGAAGGTTATAGAACATAGAACATTACAGCGCAGTACAGGCCCTTCGGCCCTCCATGTTGCGCCGCCCTGTTATACTAATCTGAAGCCCATCCCACCTACACTATTCTATATACATCCATTTGCCTGTCCAATGACAACATAAATGCACTTAAACTTGGCAAATCTACTACCAATGCAGGCAAAGCATTCCATACCCTTACTACTCTCTGAGTAAAGAAACTACCTCTGACATCTGTCTTATACCTATCTCCCCTCACTTTAAAGTTGTGTCCCCTCGTGTTTGCCGTCCCCATGCTTGAAAAAAGGCTCTCCCTGTCCACCCTATCTAACCCTCTGATTATCTTGTATGTCTCTATTAAATCACCTCTCAACCTTCTTCTCTCTAACGAGAACAGCCTCAAGGCCCTCAGCCTTTCCTCCTAAAACATTCCTTCCATACCAGGCAACATCCTCTGCACCCTTTCCAAAGCTTCCACATCCTTCTTATAATGAGGTGACCAGAACTGTAAACAATACTCCAAGTGTGGCCGTACCAGAGATTTGTACAGCTGCAGCATAACCTCCTGGTTCCGGAACTCAATCCCTCTATTAATAAAGGCCAAAACACTGTCTGCCTTCTTAACAACCCTGTCAATCTGGGTGGAAACTTTCAGGGATCTGTGTACATGGACACCGAGATCTCTCTGCTCATCTGCACTCCCAAGAATCTTACCATTAGCCCAGTACTTTGCATTCCGATTACTCCGGCCAAAGTGTATCACCTCACACTTTTCCACATTAAACTCCATTTGCCACCTCTCAGCCCAGCTCTGCAAGCTATCTATGTCTCTCTGCAACCTACTATATCCTTCGTCACTATCCACAACTCCACCGACATTAGTATCGTCCGCAAATTTACTAACCCACCCTTCTAAGCCCTCATCCAGGTCATTTATAAAAATGACGAACAGTAGTGGACTCAACACCGACCCTTGCGGTACGCTGCTAGTAACTGGGTTGCTGAATGTGGTCCAAGTTTGTCAGCAACGATCGATTCAGGGGTTGGTGATTTTCTTAGATGCAGAGAAAGCATTTGACCAGATGGAATGGCCATGTCTTTTTTATGTCTTAGAACAGTTCAGGTTGGGTGGAGTCTTTGCTCGGTGGGTGGAGGCTTTATATCGCTACCCTCTGGCTGCGGTCATCACCAATGGGGTGAAGTCTGGGAATTTTACGATTGGTAGGGATACAGGTTGCCCTCTTCCGTTTTTTTCAGGTTAGGGATTTTATCCAGAAGAAGACTATGCTCCTCACTAAGCCCTATAAGCCCGATACAGGGAGGTTGTTGCTACGTTCCACAAGCACCCTTTCGGTTAGTGCCCTCTATCGCCTGTTGGGTGGCAGGGCCTGGCAGGATATTAGCCTGTTGTGTGAGGTCTGGGAGCAAGAGCTGGGAGTGGAGATCTCTTCTGAAACATGGGAGAACATAAGGGAGAATACTCGAAAGATCTCAATCTGTAACAGGACACGCGCTACGCAGTTAAGAGTTCTGCACAGGGCTCATCTGGCACCAGACCGTCTGGCCAAGTTTAAAAAAGGGGCATCTTCAGTGTGCCCCAAATGTAAAATAAGTGTAGGTACTCCTACCCATTGTTTCTGGACATGCCACAGGCTCCGTGTTTATTGGAGCGCTGTGGCGGGAGAGATAGGGAGGGAATTGAGGACTGAAGTCAAAGTAGACCCGATATCTCTCCTCTTAGGTCAACCGAATTTACCATCTTTAGACGGGCATGGGAAGAAACTATTTAATATTCTTGCACACTGTGCACGGAAGAATATCCTGATGAATTGGGTGTCTGAGAGCCCGCCGGGCTTCCTGGGATGGCAGACATCAATTATGGAGCACATTCCCTTGGACTTTTTTACAAACATGGTGCACCACACAACAGACCATTTTTATAAAACATGGCAGCCCTACGTGAGTTATTTGGATATAGATTTATCAGTTATCTTAACCAGGATGATTAGATTTGTTAAGCCCTGGGCCCTGGAGGGGGTCTCCCGAGTTAATAAGGGTCTGTATACAATGCTCCCGTTCCCTTGTTTGAGAGCCTTGCACTGAGCATAGCTGTTCTGTATTTTGTGGGTTTTTTTTGCTTTTCTTTTTTTTTGGTGTTGCTTTGTTCGGGTTTGCTTTATATTATAGAGTAGGTTAGTAGTTAGTAGTTGTATTGTAATTTGTGTTTTTGTTCTTTTTATTATATTGATATTTGTGATTGATTGTTTTTTTCAATAATTTTATATGTTTGTAAAGTTAAAAAAAATTGCTAATAAATATATTTACAAAAAAAAAGCTGTCCAACAACATCTGCCTTGGTGGGGACAGTCTATGTACAGAATTCTATAAATGGTTGGGGCTATAGCCCATATCAATTCGAGTGATATTGACAGGTTAATTAAGTGACCAAAATCTTAACGGATGGAATATAATCTGGGGAAATGTGAGGTTATGCAACTTGAAATATGGAGGCGCAGAATGTTATCTAAAAGGAGAAAGATTGAAAAACAGCTACAGAACAGTGAGATTTGGGAACCCTTGATCATGAATCTCAAGAAAACTACAAACTACATTCAGTGGGTAATACAGAAGGCCAAAAGATTGTTGGTCATAATTTAAAAAGGGAACGAAGAGAGGTTTTCCTAAAGCTGTACAAAACACTAGTCAGACCACAGTTAGAATGCAGTGAACAGTTTGGGGCATCTTAAGTAAGGAAAGATATACTGGCATTGGAGGCAGTCCAGTGAAAGTTCACTCAGCTGACACTGGATGTGGAGGTACTCTCTTGTGAGGAGAGGTTGAGTTGGTTGGGCCTATACTCATTGGAGTTTAGAAGATTGAGAGGCGACATTATTGAAACATGCAAGATTCTTCGAGGGTTTGACAGAGTAACTGGAGAGTTGTTCCCCTTTGTGGGAGAGAATGGGAGCAGACCGCATCAGCTCAGAGAAAGGGGTTGCACATGTAAGACAGAGATGAGAGGATTTTTTCTTTCTCTTAGAGGGAAGTGAATGTGTGGAATTATTCACTAGACAGGGCTGTAAATATTGGGTCATCCAGTATAATCAAAGTGAAAACCTGTTGCACTATAACCTGGCGATATGTGATTTTTTGATGTGTCCACCCCAGTGGACACCTCACAGTATAATCATACTGAGATAGAAAGATTGTTAATCAGGAAGGGAATTATAGAGAAAATGCCGGAAAGTGATTTGAGAATTATGAGATCAGTTGTGTCTTCATTGAATGGGCTGAATGGCCTTCTTCTGCTCCTGAGTCTTACGGGTTTACAGTCTTAGTTATAGTCAATTGTATTTTGGGAGAAAACCAAAAGTTCCTTTGGTAACGAATGGTGACCTCCAGCTTGGGAGAAGCGAATAAATAATTCCACTTTTTCCTGTGCACTCGAATACCCCAACTGTGGGGAGAACAGTATTCATGAAACCTAAGACTTCAGATACCATTTTCTGAGGCTTACAGCATTGTTTAAGATCATCTGAATTAATCCTGGGGTCATGTTCTATTACCAAATGATATCTCAATCTGATGAAGCTACCAAACAGGAAAGCTTGCATGCCAAGCAGTATAAGCAGCATGTGACAGACAGAGCTAAGTGATCCTACAACCAATGGATCAGATATGAGCTCTGCAATCCGGCTGCATCCAGTTTTGAATGCTGGTTGACAATTAAACAGGGAACATAGAGTGTTAGAGCGCAATTCAGGCCCTTCAGCCCTCGATGTTGCTCTGATCTGTGGAACCAATCTGAAACCATCCATCCTAAACTATTCCATTCTCATCCATATGCCTATCCAATGACCATTCAAATGCCCTTAAAATTAGCGAGTCTACTACAGTTGCAGGCAGTGTGTTCCACGCCCTTACTAGTCTGAGTAAAGACACTACCTCTGACATCTGTCCTATATCTATCACCCCTCAATTTAAAGCTGTGTCCCCTCATGCTAGCCAATACCATCCGAGGAAAAAGGCTCTCACTGTCCACCCTATCTCACCCTCTGACTATCTTATGTGTCTCAATTAAGTCACCTCTCAACTTTCTTTTCTCTAATGAAAACAGCCTCAAGTCCATCAGCCTTTCCTTGTAAGACCTTACCTCCATTTCAGGCAACATCCTAGTAAGTCTCTGAACCCTTTCCAAAGCTTCCACATCCTTCCTATAACGCAGTGACCAAAACTGTATACAATAGTCCAAGTGTAGCCCCACCAGAGTTTTTTTTACAGCTGCAGCATGATCTCATGCTTCTGAAAGTCAGTCCCTCTACCAATAAAGGCTAACACACTGTATGCCTTCTTAACAACCCTATCAACCTGGGTGGCAACTTTCAAGGATCTATGTACCTGGACACTGAGATCGCTCTGGTCAATTACACTACCAAGAATCTTACCATTAGCCCAGTACTTTGCATTCATGTTACTTCTTCCAAAGTGATACACCTCACACTTTTCCGCATTAAACTCTATTTGCCACCTCTCAGCCCAGCTCTGCAGCTTATCTATGCCATTCTGTAACCTACAACATCCTTCGGTACTATCCACAACTCCACCAACCTTAGTGTCATCTGCAAATTTACTAAACCATCCTTCTATGCCCTCATCCAGGTCATTTATAAAAATGGACCCAAAACAGATCCTTGTGGCACCCCACTCGTAACTGAACTCCAGAATGAATATTTCCCATCAACCATCTTTTTTCAGCTAACCAATTTCTGATCCAAACCACTAAATCACCCTCAATCCCATACCTCCATGTTTTGTGCAATAGTCTACTGTGAGAACCTTATCAAACGCCTTACTGAAATCCATACACACCACATCAACTGCTTTACACTCATCCACCTGTTTGGTCACCTTTTCAAAGAACTCAATAAGGTTTGTGAAGCATGACCTAGTCTTCACAAAACCGTGTTGACTATCCCTAATCATCTTTGAGGGGCATGGATAGGTTAAATAGACAAAGTCTTTTCCCTGGGGTCGGGGAATCCAGAACTAGAGGGCATAGGTTTAGGGTGAGAGGGGAAAGATATAAAAGAGATCTAAGGGGCAACTTTTTCACGCAGAGGGTGGTACGTGTATGGAATGAGCTGCCAGAGGATGTGGTGGAGGCTGGTACAATTGCAATATTTAAGAGGCATTTGGATGGGTATATGAATAGGAAGGGTTTGGAGGGATATGGGTCAGGTGCTGGCAGGTGGGACTAGATTGGGTTGGGATATCTGGTCGGCATGGACGGGTTGGACAGAAGGGTCTGTTTCCATGCTGTACATCTCTATGACTATGACTCTATTCCTCTCTAGATGATTATAAATCCTATCTCTTATAACCCTTTCCAACACTTTACCCATAAGCGAGGTAAGACTGACAGGTCTATAATTTCCAGGGTTGTCACTACTTCCCTTCTTGAACAAGGGAACAACATTTGCTATCCTCCAGCCTTCTGGCGCTATTCCTGTAGACAATGACGACATAAAGATCAAAGGCAAAGACTCTGCAATCTCTTCCCTGGCTTCCCAGATAATCCCAGGATAAATCCCATCCAGCCCAGAGGATGTATCTATTTTTACACTTTCCAGAATTGCTTACACCTCCTCTTTATGCACCTCAATCCCAACTAGTCTAGTAGCCTGTATCCCAGTATTTTCCTTGACCACATTGTCTTTTTCTAGTGTGAATACCGATGAAAAATATTCATTTAGTACTTTCCCTGTCTCCTCTGACTTCACGTACAACTTCCCACTACTCACTGGAGGAGGAGGCTCCACAAATATCCCCATCCTCAATGGAAAAGATGAACATCCAAAAGAGAAGGTTGAAGCATTCGCCAGAAGTGTGGAGTGGTGACCATCTTGGCCTCCCCCAGCATCACAGATACAAGTCTTCAGCCAATTCAATTCACTGCATGTGATATCAAGAAACAGTTGGAGACACTGGATACTGCAAAGGCCATGGGCCCTGATAACATTCCAGCAATAGTACTGAAGACTTGTGTTCCAGAACTTGCCACTCCCCTACCAAGCTCTTCCAGTACACTGGCATCTACCTGACAATGTGAAAAATCACCAAGGTATATCCTGGTACATAAAAAGCTGGACAAATCCAACCCGGCCAATTACTGCCCCATCAATCTACTCTCCATCATCAGTAATGTGATGGAAGGGGTCATCAACAGGGCTATCAAGCAGCACCTGCTCAGCAATAACCTGCTCAGTGACGCCCAGTTTGGGCTCTGCCAGGGCCACTCAGCTCCTGACAGCCTTGGTTCAAACATGGACAAAAGAGCTGGATTCCAGAGGGGAGGGGAGAGGGACAGCACTTGACATCAAGCCTGCATTCGATTGAGTGTGGCATCAAGGAGCCCTCACAAAACTGGAATCAATGGGTATCGGGGAGGAAACTCTCCACAGTTTGGAGTCATGCCTGGCATGTAGGAAGTTGGTCATGGTTGTTGGAGGTCAGTCATCTCAGTTCTAGGACATCTCTGCAGGAATTCCTCAGGGTAGTATCTTAGGGCCCAAATAACTTCAATTGCTTCATCAATGACCTTCCCTCCAGCATAAGGTCAGAAGTGGGGATGTTCACTGATGACTGTACAATGTTCAGCACCAGACGTGACTCCTCAGACACTGAGGCAGTCCATGTTCAAATGCAACAAGATCTGGACAATATCCAGGCTTGGGCTGACAAGTGGCAAGTAACATTCACACCATACAAATGCCAGGCAATGGCCAATCAGAAATAATCTAACCACTGCCCCATGACATTCAATGGTATTGCCATTACTGAATCCTCCACAATCAATATCCTGGGGATTACCATTGAGCAGAAGCTCAACTAGATTAGCTACATATACACGGTGGCTATAAGAGCAGGTCAGAGGTAAGGAATATTGCAACAAGTAACTCACCCTCCTGACTCCCCAGAGCCTTTCCATCATTTACAAGGCACAAGTCAGAGTGAAAGAATATTCCCCATTTGCCTGGATGAGTGTATCTCCGTCTACACTCAAAATGTTTGACACCAACCATAATAAAGCAGCCCTCTTGATTGGCACCAAATCCACAAGTAATCACTCCCTCGACCACTGACGCTGACTTTCCACAGTGTGTAGTATCTACAGGATGCAATGCAGAAATTCACCAAGGCTCATTAGACAGCATTTTACAAACCCAAGACTGTACCATCTGGAAGGAGAAGGGCAGCAGATACTTGGGAATAACTCCAAGCCATTCACCATTCAGACTTGGGAATGTATCACCATTCCCTCAGTGTTGCTGGGTCAAAATCCTGGAATTCCCTCCCTCAGGGCATTGTGGGTCCACCTACAGCACATGGACTGCAGCGGGTCAAGGAGGCAGCTCACCCCCACCTTCTCAAGGGTCAACTAGGGATGGGCAATAAATGCTGGGCCCAAAGAAGGATGCCCACATCCCACGAGTGAACAAAAACAATATATTCCGGTAAGTACAAATCAATTGATATAAAACTTACATTTTCAGAGAGGAAAAAATTTGAAAGGAGATTATTTTTGAAGATTCATAATGAGTTGGCAATACGAAAGGGAACTCGTGCAAAAATTAAACAAGTGTGACTATGGGTTGAATGTCACATCAGGAGCATGATACTTCTCAGCTGGCTCTTTCCTCTTGAAAGTAGATTGCATGCAGTTAAAAGTAGACCTAGGATTTCCTTACTGATATTACAGGAGAAAATACCAAGCATCTTCATGAGGCATGTTGAGGGTTTGCTGTAGAAAGTTCTGAGGAATTTGAGCAACACATGAGAGAGAAATCTAAAAAAAAGATTGGTATTCAATCTTTGGAACTTTTAAATGTATACGATAATATATCAAGCAGAACAATTCTCAGAATATGTAAATCACATCTCAAAAAACAGAGCCAAGCCCTAACAGAACGAGGATCCTGCAGTGAAGTTAGAAATAGATTCATGGACAGTTGATTGAGCAACTGAACAAAATTCTCTACTCAGACTTGTCCTGGTGTCAGGTCTGACCTTTCAGAATGGAGAACTAAGCTTAAACATGTTATGATGTGGAGGTGCCAGTGTTGGACTGGGGTGGGCAAAGTCAGAAGTCATACAGGTTATAGTCCAATAGGTTTATTAGAAATCACAAGCTTTCAGAGCGCTGCTCCTTTGTCACCTGTTACAGTTGAGGAGGTTTTGAAAGCAAATAAAACGTTGAAGAAATTAAGTCCTCACACATGTGTGCTCAAGCTTCTCGATATGGGTGATCCACAAGTTAGTGATGTTAGTCTCCCGGGTGGATATTGCAGTATGGAAAGGCTTATGACATTGATTCCACTGCTCCTCGGATGCTGCCTGACCTGCTGTGCTTTTCCAGCACCACACTCTTGACTCTGATCTCCAGCATCTGCAGTCCTCACTTTCTCCAACGTTTATGATATTCTTTGTGGGAAAGAAAAATAAATTTTGTCCATTAGGCTGGGAAGCTAAGAAAATAAGAAGAATACTTAAAGGTAACGGAGCTGCTGAAACACTGCCATTGATGGAAGCAATAGATTTGGGTGTGTATATTTCCCAATACTCTGCAGGAAATCCGATACCAGGTCTCTGAGAGAAAAAAAGTGCTACTTGGATAATTGTTCTCTTTGGGTAAATGTTGAGAATTGATCTTGCCATTGTGAAGAATGGGAAGAATGGGAAGAAATTTGATTTCTAAACTAAAATGAGTTGACACAAATCCCCAGCTATCACATTATTTTACAAAGGGAAATGCTTACCCAAACAAATTATTAGCTATCCTCAGAGGGCCATCTTGTGTAATAGATGTGGAAAATTAAATATTTGTTTGGATGGCTTTGTAATTAAATATGTATCATTGCCAGAGAAATCTAAAATAAAAATAATCTGTTCTATATTTTCATATTTGAATTTGGTTTCTTTTAAAATATGGACAACTTTGCCAGACTTGTAAAATGGCCAAGGCTAAGTACATTATTATATTTCCAGAAGCTTCTGTACATCCTGTATTATATATGATGGAGGTGCTGTGTTGTACTGGGATGGACAAAATTTAAAAACTCACACAACATCCAGTTATAATCTAACGGGTTTCAAAGAAACCTGTTGGACTATAACCCAGTGTCATGTGATTTTTGACTGTATTATATAGAAATTCCAGCTAAAGCTGACACAAAGGATCAGAGATGAACAATCTGCTTACAGCCTACTCTGTTTGGAAACAAAAAAAACTGCAGATGCTGGAATCCAAAGTAGGCAGGTGGGAAACCGGAAGAACACAGTAAGGCTGGCAGCACCAGGAGGTGGAGAAGGAGACCTTTCTGAAGAAGGGTATTATGGACAAGGCCAGACTACTCAAAACATTCTTAAGCAGGCAGCCCAGAGTATAACTTTGCAATTTGTTTCATTAAGTGTACAGTGAAAATTACCCAGAGTAAGTTAGGTTGACTACCAGGTTTTAAAACAGACAAAAATTACACAATGAAACAAAAAGAACAGAATACAGAACCCCTACAGAACGCAGCTTATCAAACCCGACTGGATTATGATGTTCCGAATACACACAACAGTTCCAACAAGCAAACTCCCTTAGAAACCAGTATAAATGAATGGAACAGGTGCTTACAGGTTGAAGTTAGATGGGCAGAGAGAGAAAGAGGTTGTTTCCGCACAGCTCACTGTTGAACTCCTGACCAGTTCTGGACTGAACTAAACTGCTCAACTAGAGAGCTGACCACTCCCCTTTCATTATACAGGTCACTTCTAAAACATGGCCACTTTGGCCTGAGGTCTCATCTGTATACATCTAAACAAAAAGACTTCTCAATACTCTTTAACCTCTGTATCAACCCAGACTAATCAGCACCAATTATTGTCTCTCTGAAAAAAAAGCAAGGATGTAGTATCCTTGAGAAAAGGAACAGCTTTTAGAAAAAGAAACCAGCTTTGTGACAAGGGATACACCCAAAACGTTGAATTCTCCTCCTCCTGATACTGCTTACCTTGCTGTGTTCCTCCAGCCTCCTGATGCTGCCTGGCTTGCTGTGTTACTCCAGCCTCCTGATGCTGCCTGGCTTGCTGTGTTCCTCCAGCCTCCTGATGCTGCCTGGCTTGCTGTGTTCCTCCAGCCTCCTGATGCTGCCTGGCTTGCTGTGTTACTCCAGCCTGTCTACTACAACCTACTCTGGACAAAGAAAAACATCACGACCAATTGTGCTAAAATGAACACTATCCTTTTATAGTTTATCCTCACCTTGCAATGGAAATTCTAATTAGGGAGGTAAAGCCATATTTATAGCTTGGTAACTTTCTAGTTAGCCCACTAAGGTGGGTGTTCAGCGCATAAAATGTCTGTTTTTGTCACATGATTGAAATCAGAACTGATTGAATTCCTTAAATGTACAATTCAGAGATTCTAAGTCAGTTGCTGTTTGACCTCCAAAGGGAAAGCAGGACTGTGGACTGAGTTGGATCCTCCATCTCTGCCTCCAGGTTTTTGGCTAGAGAGTAACTTACAGTTTCACTGACAATGAGAAAACTTGGGACTGATCACCATGGAAACTATTACTGGACACTCACCTCCCAGACATTATACCTCATGTGGACCGACTAATTTATATCTCTGAATTGACCAGAACCTATAATTCCTGATTTGCCCCCTCTCCTCACCTGTCATCCTTCCTTTTCCAGGTGTGAATAGCAAAGCAATCCTGATTGATTTGAATCTTTAACTTTCATCTTTTGCTGTGAATTTATTTCAAAGTTTGAAATCTGAAAACCATGGTTTGGGGAACACCTTTCAGTTTATATTGGAAAGCAGTGGGAACAAAATGGAAAAGTAGTAAATACACGAATATTTCTCTGTCTCGGACTCAGGAGAGAATGAACAGTCCTAATTTATCCATCCGTGACTTGCAATTATTTCTTCCTTTAAGAAGGAAGCGGGAACATAGAAAGCTGATCATATTATGATGTAAGACACTGAAAAATAATTTAATTAATGGTTGATGATATTATTAAGCAAGATATTGTACATGAAAATAAAATTTTGTTTCTTTGAGTTTTAGTTTGTACAGCAAAAGATATTTTTTAAAGAACAAAATTGAATTTGTTAATATAATAATTCATTACAGAAATTACTGGAGAAACCCAGCAGGTCTGACAACATCTGTGAATAGAGCAGCAGAATCAACGTTTCATGCCCAATGATCCTTCTTCAGTACTGGACTCGGACAGTTAACTCTGTTTTCTGTCTCCACAGAAGCTGCTGGACCTCTCCAGCAATCTCAGTTTTGGTTTCAGATTTGCAGCATCCACAGTTCTTTGTTTTAATATTATAATTAATTACCTTTGAAGGGAAATTGGTGATGGTTTTTAATTGATTAATTGCTGTCTATTTACATAAAGAGGAAACAGTTGGGTTTGGAGTTGAGAGCTGTTTGACTGATACTGTCAACAAACTCTCTGTTGGTTTTGGTGTAGTTAATAAACTTGCCACAGAAAGAAAACCTATTGCACTGAGTTTCTATTTGCCAAGACTGGTTAGAATCGATCGACAATTAGTAGAAGGAGGGAGATGATAGAGACCTGATGTTAATGGGCTGACAGCAGCAAACACAGCACGTGACAGCAGATCAAATCAAATATCAGATGCTCCTGATCACTGAACCAGCATAGCCCCCCTCAAGGATTAATGATAAACAGATCATTAAAATAAAACTGTTGCCAAAGCTTCCTTTGTTCCAAGAAACACTTCTTTCAACCTTTCAAAGTGAAACTTGTCTCAGTTGGTCGTACACTTGGCCTGCAACAGAACACAGGAGGAGGCCATTCAGTCCTCCAGATCTGTTCTGTCAATTGATTAAATCATGACTGATATATGCCTCAACCACTTACCCACATTTACTTCACACTCCTTGATAACTTGACCCAACAAATCATGTATTAGTCTCAGTCTTGAATAGCAAACTTATACAATATGGATGAATGCTAGGAGCAGCACAGTGGCTCTGTGGTTAGCATTGTTACCTCACAGCGTCAGCAACTGGGGTTCGATTCCAGCCTCGAGTGACTGTCTGTGTGGAGTTTGCACATTCTCCCCATGACTGTGTGGGTTTCCTCCCACAATCAAAAGATGTACAGGTTCGGGTGGATTGGCCATGGGAAATTCAGGGTTACAGGGATGGGGTGGGATACTCTGAGGGTTGGTGTGAACTCGATGGGCTGAATGGCCTGCTTGCATACTGCAGGGATCCTATGAAATGGACACTTTTCTCTGAACCAAAATGGAGCTGATTTTTGTCCCCTGTCACCACGTGGAGAACATCCTGAGAGCCCCTCAGCTAAGCTGCAGGTCTGGACAACTCATTAAAATACACACGGACTTTCGGGACATATCCTTGAGAGGTCATTAAAATGCAACAGACCTCTCTTGTGGTTCACCCATCACTATACATTTATTGCATCAATGGTGCTATAGCGAGACAAATTGTTGTTGCTTGATCAGCCACGATCATATTGAATGGTGATTATCAGACACACCCCCTCTCATGAGCAATTTTTCCCAATTCCTCCTGACTGCTCTTTCCTGCTCAGTGTCATCGGTTTCCAGGGTTAACTACCCCAGGATAATTTCAGCTCAGTATTTGCTCAGTGAGCTCTCCGAGTATGAGAGTGACAGCTTCATTGATAAAACAAGCAGCAGCTTCTGAAACCATTGTGTGATTCTCGCAAACTCTCCTCCTGACTCTTGGGGTCTGGAGTGTGTGTAAACAGCTTCTGTCTGACTTCCTCCTAACTCCCTGATATGAAACAACAGCAGCATCCTGTGTACAGTGAGACACCAGGGAATGACTGGGTTATTGGCTTGACCAGCTCTGTGAGGGAGGGGCGGTTACACAGCCAGCTGTGCCCTCACTGCTCCCAGTCTAAACCCACTGCCTCTGGAGAAGTGTGCCAACTGCACAAGCCATATGTCTGTCTGCCCTAAAGCCCTGAAGACATCTGTACCAGGCTAAAGCTACATGCCAACTGAGCATTCATTGCAGCAATCACTAATTAATGTCTTTGTGTCTTTTGTTGCAGTTAGACAAAATATTCAAACGTTCACTGTGTTTATCTTCGTGTCTGTTTGTTTGTGTTTATCTGTGTCTGCCTCCCTTTCTCCATCTCTTTATCTGTCTATGTGTAACTGTATGTGTCTGGGTCTTTCTCTACCTATCTGTGTGTCCACCTGTGTGTACCTGTGTCTGTCTCTGTGTATTTGTGTCTGTCTGTTGGTCTGTCTAACTGTGGGTGTCCTTATCTGTCTCTATGTACGTGTGTGATTATGTCTGTGAGTACATCTGTGTCTGTCTGACAGTCTATACGCTTGTGTCTGTCTCTGTGTCTGAGGTGTCTGAGTGTCTATCTTCTGTGGGCTTTAGGTGTGTGTGTGTGTGTGTGTGTGTGTGTGTGTGTGTGTGTGTGTGTGTGTGTGTGTGTGTGTGTGTGTGTGTGTGTGTGTGTGTGTGTGTGTGTGTGTGTGTGTGTGTATGTGTGTGTGTGTGTGTGTGTGTGGACTGACCTTCCCAACATTTAATTGGAGGAAATTCCAAATGATGGTGGAGACACAGTCTGAGAATTGAGCAACTGTGGAGACGTAACATTTGCACTATGCAAATGCCAAGCTATGACCATCACCAATAACAGGCAATCTAACTACATGATATTCAATGGCATTATGATCCTGATTCCCCCACTATCAACATCCTGGGGGTTATCATTGATCAGAAACCCAACTGGACCTGCCACATAAACACAGAACACAGTGGCTACTAGAGCAGGTCAGAGGCTGGGAATACAGCAGCAAGTAACTCCCCTCCTGACTCCCCAGAGCCTGTCCACCATCGACAAGGCACAAGTCAGGAGTGTGATGGAATATTCCCCACTTGTCTGGATTGGGTGCAGCTCCAACAACATTCAAGAAACTTGATACCATTCAGGATAAAGCAGCCCCTGTTTGATTGGCACCATGTTCACAAACACCCACTCCCTCCCTCACTGATGCTCAGTAGCAGCAGTGTGTACCATCTACAAGATGCACTGCAGAAATTCATCAAGGCTTCTTAGACAGCACCTTCCAAACCCATGATCACACCTATCTAGAAGGACAGGGGCAGCAGATACATGGGAACATCACCCCCTGCAAGTTCCCCTCCAGGCCACTCACCATCCTGACTTGGAAATATATCAGAGTCAAGAGTCTGGCGCTGGAAGAGCACAACAAGTCAGGTATCAAGAGTGGCAGGGCAAGGTATCAAGAGTGGGTTGTGGGAGGCGTGGGGCGCATGGACCTGACGAGGGAGCTGTGAAGGGAGTGGGCTTTTCAGAACGCTGATAGGGGTTGGGGAGGGAAATATATCTCTGGTGATGGTGTCCGTTTGGAGGTGACGGAAGTGGTGGAGGATGATGCGTTGTGCAGGGGTTGGTGGGGTGGACCGGGGGGTACTCTCCTTTTTACTTTGGGAGGGGTGAGGTTCAAGGGCGGAGGTGCTGGAAGTGGAGGAGATGCACTGGAGGGCATCATTGACTATGTGGGAAGGGAAATTGTGATCTTGGAAGAGGAAGCCATCTGGGATTTTCTGAGGTGGAATTGGTCATCGATGTAGCAGAGGAACAGGTGGGCACTGGTGCCAATATCGCTGCGGAAGATGAACTGTTCCACGTACCCGACAAACAGCCAGGTGTAGTGAGGAGGACCTCCCTGACTTCCTGACATCCCGGTTGACCCATTGTCTCAGCCTGCGTCTGTCTCACTGAACTCACCTCTTCCTACCTTGACACCGTCCTGTCCCCCTTAGTCTAAGAACTCCCCACCTACATTCAGGACACCACCCTCACCCTTCACATCCTCCAAGATTTTCATTTATCCAGCTCCTTACGCCTCATCTTCACCAGTGCCTGTACACATTGATTTACCACGACAAAGGTCTCCAAGCCCTCTGTTTCTTCCTCTCACGTTGTCCCAACCAGTACCCTTCCATCGATACCCTCATCTGCCTGGCTAAACTGATCCTCACCCTTAACAACTTCTCCTTCCAATCCTCCCACTTCCTCCAAACGAAAGGGGTAGCCATGGGCACCCGCATGTGCCCCAGCTATGCCTGCCTGTTTTTTGGCTACGTGGAACAGTCAATCTTCCGCAGTTACACTGGCACAACCCACCCACCTGTTCCTCTGCTACGTCAATGACTGTATTGGCACTATCTCGTGCTCCCAAGAGGAGGTTGAACAGTTCATCAAAGAACTAACCACAGGCATCTATTACACATCCACCAACTCCCACAGCTACTGAGACTACACCTCCTCCCATCCTACCTCCTGTAAAAACTCAATATCTTATTCCCAATTCCTTTACCTCCACCACATCTGTTCCCAGGATGACCAATTCCAACTTAGAAAATCCCAGACGGCCTCCTTCTTCCAAGATCGCAATTCCCTCCCAGCGCAACAAGGACAGAACCCCTTTGGTCCTCGCCCTCCACCCTACCAACCTCCGCATACATTGCATCATCCTCCACCACTTCCACCACCTCCAAACGGACCCCACCACCAGAGCTATTTTTCCCTCATATCAGCATTCCAGAGAGACCATTCCCTCCATGACTCCCTCGTCAGGTCCCCACCCCCCACCAGACCACACCCCACTCCTTGCACCTTCCTCTGCCACCACAGGAAGTGCAAAACTTGCTCCCACCGCACTCCCCTCACCTCCATCCAAGGCCCGAAGGGATCCTTCCACATCCGTACCTCCACCAATTTACCTGTACCTCCACCAATGTCATCTACTGCACCCGATGTGGTCTCCTCTACATCGGAGAGACAGAACGCCTTCTTGCGGATCGTTTCAGAGAACATCTCTGGGACACTCGCACCCACCAACCCCACCATCCCGTGGCTGAACACTTCAACTCCCCCTCCCACTCCATCAAGGACATGCAGGTCCTGGGCTTCCTTCATTACCAAACCCTTACCACCGACCCCTGGAGGGAGAACACCTCATATTCTGCTTGGGACCCTGCAAACACACAGGATCCCAAGGTGGATTTCAACAGCTTCCTCATTTCCCCTCCCCCACATTATCCCAGTCCCAAGCCTCCAACTTGGCACCACCCTCCTGACCTGTCCATCACCTTTCCCATCTATCCACTTTACCCTCCTCTCCGACTTATCACCTTCTCCCGCACCTTCATCTACCTATTGCATTCTCAGCTACATTACCCCAATCCCACCCTCCCTCCCATTTATCTCTCAGCACCCCACCGGCCCACAAGCCTCATTCCTGATGAAGGTCTTTTTCCCAAAATGTCAATTCTCCTACTCCTCAGATGCTGCCTGACCTGCTGTGCTTTTCCAGCACCACACTCTTGACTCTGATCGCCAGCATCTGCAGCCCTCACTTTCTCCTTGAAAATGTATCGCTGTTCCTTCAGTATTGCTGGGTCAAAATCCTGGCATCCCTCCCCTTAAGGGCATTGTGAGTCTACCTACAGCACAAGGACTGTTGCAGTTCAAGAAGGCAGCTCACCCCCACCTTCTCAAGGGGGCAACTAGGGATGGGCAATAAATGCTGAACCAGCCAGAGACACCCATGTCCCACAAGTAAAATTTTTTAAAGTTGAGATAGGTGGTGGCAAGGAACAATATCAATATCCATGTAGAAACTAACAATGTGTGTTTAGAGATGCCACAACTGTAAGAAATGGGAGTGGGGGCAAGTGGAGTTTACTGGGGGACCCAGCTGTAACTCTCCAGGCGAGTGGAGAGACTCAGACATGGACGTTGAGGGAAAGGTGTGCGTTGAGCACAGAGGAACAAAAAAAAATAGAATTGCAGATGCTGGAAACCAGAAATAAAAATAGAAATTGCTGGAAAAAACCCAGCAGGTCTAGCTGGGTTTGTGGAGAAAAATCACAGTTAATATTTCAGGCCCAGTGACCCTTCCTCAGAACTCCTGGCCACTGCACCGTGGTTGTTTGTGTGGGATCTTGCTGTGTGCAAATTGGCTGCTGTGTATCCTACATTAACTATGTTGAAAAACCACGTTCTCTCCACAGATGCTGCCAGACCTGCTGAGCTTCTCCAGGACTTCTGTTTCTGGACACAGAGGAATAATGGGTTCAAGGGTGTGAGTGAGGAAAGAGCGATTGGTGATGGGGCAACAGGGGAAGGTGTGGAAGTATTGGTGTCTCCGGCCTGATCTGTCCTCAGGTTTCAGGAACAGAGGCAGTTGGGAAATGGAGATTAACAGCAGAATACGGAGAGAAGGAGGTATGGATTGCATAATCTCATTCACAATGAACTGGTTTTTGTAAACATTTACCAAGCTTGCTTATCAGTTCTTGTGACTGGATCAAAAAATGCTTAAAGCTTGCCTTAATAGTTAATTGCATTAACATTGTTTAGCTGATAGGAAACTGATGGAGTTGAGAAGGTTGAGAGATTGTGGAATTTGGGTTTACGCCAGTGAGGTACTGAGAGAGTGCTGCACTGTCAGATGTACCATCTTTCAGATGATGCCAAGGCCCATGTTTGGGGGGAGGCTTCTCACCAGTGGCCTTGCCAACATGAGTCTTCCAATCACCATCAGAAAATACAGATTACCCAGCCACTAAACCGTGCCTGTATGTGTGGGATCTTGCTGTGCACTAATTGGCTGCAGTGTATCCTACATTAACTCAGGCACTGTGCTCAAAAATCACTTTCATCGGCTGTAAAACATTAAGGCATTCTGAGGTCATGAAAGGTGCTGTGTAAATGCACGACTTGCTTTCACACATAGAATTTAAGTGATAATTAGACGGTGAGAGGCCACCATTAAATGTTCCCCTTAAAAAACAGTTCGGATTTCCTGGAAAAATGGGGGAACTAAGGAATAAAAGACACACAAACAAAAGTAGTGTTGTTATGTACCTGTGCTGTCCAGACAGGAGGGAATGTCATTAGAACATCAAAACACAGTGAGAACCTTTCCAGACTTTTAAAAATAAATCCCCAGAAGGTGACTCCTATACAGCACAGAAACCTGACACGGCAACAAGGGCAGAACCTTACCCGGCAGTCCATTACATTATCAGCTCACTTCTCCTTTTACCACTTGTTTGCACAGTTAATCTATCTGGTAGAGACAGGCCCCCACTCAAAATTATCACACTCAATAGGAGAAAGAAAATTTCAGTAGCACCTTTACATGTTCCCCGTGCACTTCACAGGCAGTGGAAGACATTCTGAAATACACCATCTTGTGCAGCCAAATCATGCACAACAAGATCCCACAGGCAGCATTGTGATTCATAGGAAGGTGACATTTTTATTTAATTCACTCATGGCATGTGGATGTCACTGGCTGGGTCACCATTGATTGCCTGTCCCTAACTGCCCCTGAGAAGGTGGTGGGGAGCATGTTTTGGGTGGAGATGTAGATAGTGGTTAGGGCACTAAAGGGAATTCCCCAGTTCTTAATTGCAGTAGTAGCTGTGGGAGCTTTCACAACAACCTGAGAGGGTAAATCAGGCCTCTGTTTAATAATTCACCTCAAAATGCCAAGTCTGACACCACCCTCAGCACTGACCCTCCGACAGTGTGGCACTCCTGCAGCACTGACCCTCCGACAGTGTGGCACTCCCGCAGCACTGACCCTCCGACAGTGTGGCACTCCCTCAGTACTGACCCTCCGACACTGTGGCACTCCCGCAGCACTGACCCCCCGACAGTGCGGCACTCCCATAGCACTGACCCTCCGACAGTGCGGCACTCCCATAGCACTGACCCTCCGACAGTGTGGCACTCTCTCAGCACTGACCCTCCGACAGTGTGGCACTCCCTCAGTACTGACCCTCCGACAGTGCGGCACTTCCATAGCACTGCCCCTCCGACAGTGCGGCACTTCCATAGCACTGACCCTCCGACAGTGTGGCACTACCGCAGCACTGACCCTCCGACAGTGCGGCACTCCCATAGCACTGACCCTCCGACAGTGCGGCACTTCCATAGCACTGCCCCTCCAACAATGCGGCACTCCCATAGCACTGACCCTCCGACAGTGTGGCACTCCCTCAGCACTGACCCTCCGACAGTGTGGCACTCCCTCAGCACTGACCCTCCGACAGTGTAGCACTCCCTCAGCACTGACCCTCCAACAGTGCTGCACTCCCGCAGCACTGACCCTCTGATAGTGTGGCACTCCTTCAGTACTGACCCTCTGACAGTGCGGTGCAGCCTCAGCACTGACCCTTCAACAGTGCAGCACTCCCTCAGCACTGACCCTCCAACAGTGCAGCACTCCCTCAGCACTGACCCTCTGTTAGTGTGGCACTCCTTCAGTACTGATCCTCTGACAGTGTGGTGCAGCCTCAGCACTGACCCTTCAACAATACGGCACTCCCTCAGCACTGACCCTCCAACAATGCGGCACTCTCTCAGCCCTGACCCTCCGAGAGTGCAGCACTCCCTCAGTCCTGACCCTCCGAGAGTGTGACACGCCCTCAGCACTGACCCTCTAACAGTGTGGCACTCCCTCAGCACTGAACTTCCGACAAATATTGGGTAATTTAGTTTCAATGAGAGGGAAGAATACCCTCCTCTTTAGCTTCTGCTCTTGAATCCATCTGAAAGGTGAGCCATGTCACCAAAAATGTTTATTTATATTCATCAGGACAAATGCAAGAATGCCCAATTTCAATCACAACAATATAATCCAGAGGAAAAGGATGTTGTTCAGTTGTCAAGTCAACTCTGATTGGCCACAGAGGAAGCAACAGGGAATTACCCAGGAAGCTCTGGGTATCTCAAGAAATGCACAAGGCTTGAGCATATTCCTTTGGTGCACTCTATATCTGCAATAAATCCTTTTCTCAACTTTCTTGCTGAGAGATCTTCATGAGTTCTCTACTCCTGTCTGCTATAGGTTTGCTGCACTGAGATTCAAACCTCAGCACTTTGGGACATGATTAATGCCCAGTCTACCTGCAACTGGGAAGGACAAAGTCTCTCAAAAATCCAAACTGTAGATTAAACAAGATGCTTCTCACTGCTACAAAGCAGTGGCTATGCAAGTAACATTCTTCACCAGGAGGATGTTACTGTCAGTCCAAAAAGAAGTTCTGTTTGCCACACAACTGAGCAACATGCTGTGTCTATTTCTGTGCCAGGTATGTAAACTATACACGTGTGCAGTTGGCTGATCAAATCAAACAGCCTGTAATTTCAGTTCGAGTTATGGAGACAGACCCTTTGGTCCAACTCATTCATGCTGACCAGATCCTAAATTAATGTAGTCCCATTTGCCAGCATTTGGCCCATGTCCCTCTACATCCTTTCCATTTATATACCCATCCAGATGCCTTTTAAATGGGTGGCATGGGGGCTCAGTGCCAGGAACCTGGGTTCGATTCCAGCCTCGGGTAACTGTATGGAGTTTGTACATTCTCCCCATGTGGGTTTCCTCCGGGTACTCCGATTTCCTCCCACAATCCAAAGATGTGCAAGTTAGGTGGATTGGTCATGCTAAATTGCCCACGGTGTTCAGGAATGCGTAGTTTAGGTGGATTAGTCGGGGTAAATATAGAGTAATAGGGTAGGGGAATGGGTCTGGGTGGGTTACTCTTTGTAGGGTCGGTGTGGACTGGTTGGAACTAATGGCCTATTTCCACACTGTAGGGATTCTATGATTATCAAATGTTGTAACCCAAAACGAAACATCTACTTGTTCAATGTTTGGACATCAGCTGCTGATCAATCCTGAGTGTGCTCATAGCTACAGTAACAACCAATTTAGTATCAAGCAATTAAACTTGGTCGTGTGGCTAACGTTCTAGAAGCAACATAACGACACCTGCAAGCACATATTCCCTGCAAAGAAAAGGATCTGTTCCTTGTGCTTTTTGTGAGATACGCAGTGGCAGTGGACCAGCCCATAGATCCTCATTGGTTTCTCCACGCCACACCTTGCCCAGCATCAAATTTTCCAATCGATCAGCATCTATTTCTCCTGTAGTAATTTGTTATAATTTGGCATTCTTGCCATTGTCCTGATGAGAGCAGGACTGAAATCTTCAACAACATGTCTCTGTTTTCAGAAATCCCCAGTCCCATACAATGAAGGTTCGCAGTTCCACATTTCTGCTGAGCCTTTCATACCTCAGTGGATCCCAGATCAATGCACAAACAGGAAAGTATTTTTGCATCATAGTCATTGTTTAAATGTGGGAAACTGAACAGCCTTTTTGGACTCAGCAAACTCCCACAAACAGGAGTGAGAGAATGGCCTTACAATCACCTTCTTCAATGTTGTCAAATTTTTAAAAATCACACAACACCAGGTTAGAGTCCAATATATATTTGGACGCACTTTTTTACTCAAAAAATGCACAATCTTCAGGCAGTCAATGCAGACGGTCAATCCATGTAATATTTTCTAAATTCCACTTTGGAAATAGAACCAGTCTGACTCAAGATTGGGACACAGACAGACTCTGACATTTAATGCATTGTCTGAGCTGAGATGTCACCTTTTGCTATAAAACCTTAAGTTATCCCGAGAAGGTGACTTAAAAGAAGCGCTGGGACTTACACATTAACGACTTGAAACCTGCAACCCTTTCTAAAGATGAAAGACTTAACAATCCAGGTTTGTTCAATATATCATTTCAGTTGCATGACACTATAATGTTTTGCTACAAATTCTGTGTCTCATGATCTTAACCTCCACAACCACCTGATGAAGGAACAGCACTATAAAAGCTAGTGCTTCCAAATAAACCTGTTGGACTATAACCTGGTGTTGTATAACTTTTAACTTTGCCCACCCAGTCCAGCACCAGCACCTCCTCATCATGACTACCTTCAGTGTTGTCAGCTGACGGATAAATATTTACCACAGCATTGAGGAGGATTGAACAATTCATTGTAAACATTTATCTCCACTGAGAGGCTATTCAGTCCATTGTGTCTGCACCATTGATGGCAATCCAATTGACCAAGTTCTCTTGCTCTTGATCATTGTCCTGCACGATATCTTTTTCTCACTTACTTATCCACTTATAGAGTAAGAATCATACAGCATGGAAACAGGCCCTTTGGTCTAACTCATCCACGCTGACCAGATATTCTAAGTTGAGCTAGTCCCAATTGCAGAGTGCCATTTGGCCCATATCTCTCTAAACCCTTCCTATTCATATACCCACCCAGATGCCTTTTAAATGTTGTAATTGTACTAGCCTCCACCATTTCCTGTGGTAGTTCATTCCATACATGGTAAAAACAATGACTGCAGATGCTGGAAACCAGATTCTGGATCAGTGGTGCTGGAAGAGCACAGCAGTTCAGGCAGCATCCGAGGAGCTTCAGCAAAATCGACGTTTCGGGCAAAAGCCCTTATTCCTGATGAAGGGCTTTTGCCCGAAACATCGATTTTGCTGAAGCTCCTCGATGCTGCCTGAATTGCTGTGCTCTTCCAGCACCATTGATCCATTCCATACATGCACTACCCTCTGCATGAAAAAGTTACCCTTCAGGTCCTTTTTAAATCTTTGCCCTCTCACTATAATCATATGCCCTCTAGTGTTGGGCTCCCCCACCCTGGGGAAAAGATCTTGACTATTCACTCTATCAATGTCCCTAATGATTTTATAAACCTCCGTAATGTCACCCCTCAGCCTCCGATGCTCCAGGGAAAACAGCCCCAGCATCTCCCTATACTCAAATCCTCCAACCCCAGCAACATCCTTGTAAATCTTTTCTGAACCCTTTCAAGTTTCACAATATCTTTCCGATAGAATTCTTTTTGAAAGGTGCTGGTGAAGCTGCTTCCACCGCCCTTTCACTCTTGACCCCATCAAGCCGCTTTGTAAAAGTACTTTGCAACATGAAGCTATCTTGAAGTCCTTCATTGGAAACATTTCTCCAGTTGCAATCACTGTGGGAAACTAAGAAACCAATGTATGCACAGCAAGATCCCACAACGAGCAATGAAATTCAATGACCAACGAACACACAGTGGTTCACTGGGGAGCGTGGTTGGGGATAGGAATGAGAGGTGATCTCACTAAAACTTGCAAAAGTCTGAAAGGGATTGACCGGGTGTATGCAGATAAAATGTAATCCCCGGTTGGAGAGTCTAGAACCGGGGACACACTTTAAAATAAGATGAATGTCGTTTAGGTTTGAGATGAGGTGAAATATACTCAGATGTGGGTGAATCTTTGGAATTCTCTAGCCTGCACAGCTGCGGAATCTCCATCTTTAACTCTGTTAAAGGGAGAGCCTAACCTTTTTTAATTCACTCATGGGATGTGAGCATCACTGGCTGGGTCAGCATTTATTGCCTATCTCTAATTGCCCTTGAGAAGGTGGTGGTGAGCTGCCTTCTTGAACTGCTGCAGTCCACGTGCTGTCCTTATGGAGAAGCTTCCAGGATTTTGTCCCAGTGACACTGAAGGAACGACGATATTTTCCAAGTCAGGATGGTGAGTGGCTTGGAGGGGAACTTGCAGGGGGTGGTGTTCCCATCTGCTGCCCTTGTCCTTCTAGATGGAAGTG
Organism: Chiloscyllium plagiosum; assembly: GCF_037043375.1. Classification (NCBI taxonomy): domain Eukaryota; kingdom Metazoa; phylum Chordata; class Chondrichthyes; order Orectolobiformes; family Hemiscylliidae; genus Chiloscyllium; species Chiloscyllium plagiosum. The sequence continues at coordinate 5,835,704 of NW_028270155.1, read as the reverse complement.
GTCATGGATTTGGAAGTTGCTATCTGAGGATCTTTGGTGAATTTCTGCAGTCCTCACTTTCTCCTCACAGTATTCCTAGAGTCTGACCTGCTCTTGTAGCCACTGTGTCTATTTGGGAAGTCCAGTTGAGTTTCTGTTCAAAGGCAACCCACTGGATGTTGTTAGTGGATTATTAATTGATGGTAACACCCTTGAAAGTCAAGGGGCGGTGGTTAGATTGTCTCTTATTGGAGATGGTCATTGCCTGGTATTTGTGTGGCATGAATGTTCCTTGCCACTTGTCAGCACAAGCCTGGATATTGTTCAGATCTTGCAGCATTTGGACAGAGACTACATCAGTATCTCAGGAGTTGTAAATGGTGCTGAACATTGTACAATCAACTGTGAACATCCCCACTTTTGACCTTATGGTGAAGCAGCTGAAGGTGTGTGAGTGTATGCACTATCCTGAGGATGTGTGCGAAAGTGAGCACTGCAGAGTTGAAGAGTATGGTGCTGGAAAAGCACAGCAGGTCCGGCAACATCCCGAGGAGCAGGACAGTTGGCATTTCGGGCTTAAGCTCTTCATCAGGAAGATGACCACTTCCATCCAGAAGGACAGAGACAGCAGATACATGGGAACACCACCCCCTGCAAGTTCCCCTCCAAGCCACTCACCATCCTCACTTGGAAATATATCGCCATTCCTTCACTGTCACTGGGTCAAAATCCTGGAACTCCCTCCCTAAGGGGCATTGTGGGTCTCCCTACAGCACATGGACTGCAGTGGTTCAAGATGGCAGCTCACCCCCATCTTCCCAGCGGGCAAACTAGGGACGGGTAATAAATGCTGCGCCCAGGCAGTGGCCCACATGTCCCATGAGGGAATAAAAAGACTGGAGCTGAAATGAGTGATGTCCAACAGCCACAAATATGTGTCCAGAATGTGGTGCTGGAAAAACACAGCAGGTCAGGCAGCATCGGAGGAGCAGGAGAATCGATGTTTCGGACATAAGCCCTTCATCAGCCCCTTTTCCAGCACCACACTGTGGGCTCTGATCTCCAGCATCTGCAGTCCTCCCTTTCTCCGAGCCACCAAACTGTGCTGGGTATAACTCAGATATCTGTGGGCTATAGGGTTATGGGATGAAAAGCTTTTAAGTGCTGGATCAGCCACAATCGTGTTGAAGAGCTGGACGGGCTGAATGGCCTCTCCCCTGTTCCCCATTAGTGTTGGCAAAGACCCCAGAGAAACCCGACACGCTGGGGGGAATGTGTCTGCTCCAGCACGGTGCAGGAAGGTTTGAGTCCGGAGTAGTCCCGGGACTGGGGCTGGGGCTGTGCTGAGTTGCCGGGGGAGACAATGAGGGAGTGAACAGGACTCGGAGTGGCCAAGGGAATAAATAAGGGGCTGGGCCGGGAGCAGGGAGGCGCCTCGCTCATGTCCCGCCCCGGAGCTCACTCGCTGGCAAGCGGCTGGTCTGTCTGGAGGAGCTCTCTGTGCTGCTGCCGGGCTCCGGAGCCCAACGCTGGTAGGTACCTGCGCGGCACTTCGACCAGGGGAGGCGGCACGGAACACACTTTCTCTCCTTCCTCGCCCCAAGGGGAGTTGGGTTTTAGTCCAGTGTTGCTGAGGTTTTGGGGGCTTACCCTCTGCTCCGGTTTGAAACAGTCACCGGGGCGTTTCTAGGGGTTTTTTTTGGGGGGGGGGGGGAGGCTGCAGGAATTTCCCTGAAAGCCCAACCCCGGCCACTTTCTTTGTTCTCCCATCGCCCGTGGGGTGGGGACTGGAAACTGCCCCCTGTCTGTCCCGTTTAGTAGCTACTTCTCTCTCTGTCCGCTTTCGCGACCCCCACCCTGTCCCGGGTAAGAGGGGGGGTTCCCGGCTGTAACTCTGTCCCCGGGAGATCCAGTGGATTCCGGGAATGTTTCTCCTCTCTCTCTCTCCTTCCCTCCCCCCCCCCCCCCCCAGTGAGGCGTGGGGGGGAGACTTCGGGTCTGAGTGAATCGGAGTCACCCACCCCCCTCCCCAGGGGGAGAGGGAGATGTTGCGGTGTCCGTTCCCCCGTCCCCCCCCCCCCCGGTCTGTGTGAAGTCAGTTGTTTTACTGTCGCTCGGTGTTTAATTGGGGGGGGTAACGGATACCATCCAGCGCCCCTCCCGGGGTGGGGACAGCCGGGATAGCAGCTGGTTCACCCTCAACTGGGGAATGGCCTGGAAATCTTATCTCCTCTCTCTCCCGGTTTTATTCTTTTTTGGGGGGGGGAGAAGAGGGTAAAATCCATCAACCCCCCCCCCCCCCCATCCTCACAGAACCAATGTGACTAGAAACGGAATCTGTTCCCAAATCTCCCTGCCCGGGGGGGGGGGAGGGGGAAGCTGGGATAGCCCCCTCCTGTTCTTGGGGAGGGGGGTGAATTTTATAAAAAGTGAAGTCCCCCTCAAACACTCTGGAATGGCTTTCCAGAGAGAGGTGTCTCTTTCTCCTTTTCCTTCTCTTCTCACCCCCCCCCCCCCCACCCTTTTCCTCCCCGGGTTAGGGGGCAGGGTGTGGCGGCTGAATGCCCCCCTCCCCCGGGGTCACTCGGTTCCAGCCTGGGTTTTATGGGTGGGGTTTTTTATAGCGGCCCCGCTCTGGGCGGCTTGGGAAGGCTTTCCATCCTCCCACCCCACCCCCTGGGCTGACTGTTTAGGGAGGGGGTCAGGGGTATTTTCCCCAGCTCCTTGCTGTCGGCCAGACTCTCCTCCTCTTCTCATTCCAGCTGGGGCTCTGGGGGAGGGGGTGGGGAAGAGGGAGCAGTCTGAAAAATACACCCCCCCCCCCCCCCCCCCCCTCCACCATCAACATCCCGCTTCAGTTGGAGTCTTTGTCCGTGTATAAACACTAAGTCCTTAAAGCTTTACTGAGTTTTTTGGAGTCCCGAGTTTGAATGTAACGCATTAAATTTGCGTCTCTATCTGATTTTCCGATTGGAATGAAAAAGCTGAGTGCTGGCGAGTGTGAACTGTCTGAGCAGGGCTCTAGGTTCGACACTTGGTTTGAAGAGTATTAACCGGCGGGAGAGGCTGGAGCAACAGCTGACCAGGAACGTGTAAACCTCGGCTCTCCTTCGGAACGGGAGGACAGCAGTGAGCCCTGGTCTAGATCAGGCTCTTCCCCCCCCCCCCCCCCCCAGCAGAGGCAAAATCGGTGATGGATGAGGCGAGACCCGTTTTGACAATGAATTTGCAAATGCACTGAATGGTTGACTCGATTCGTTTAATTCAATCACTTCCATTGGTCTTTGTCCCAGATTCAGGTTTTAATGGCCTGAAGCCTTTTTAATAGATTTCAATAGTGTTTGTAAATGGGAATGATCAGGAAAGAGTGAAGTGTTTTTAGGAGGAGGGGCGGCTGCTTTTTAAAAGGATAAATAATGTAAAACTCCCCAGGTCTAATCTTCATGGGAGGTGCTTGCACTAACTATTAACATAGATCTGGAAATTTTCCTCTTTAAAAGGAATAGGAGGATGTTTATGTATAGCATCTGTCTGAATAGTCTGTTTTCACTTCTGGAATGTGGGTGTTGGCTGGGCCCAGCATTTATTGCTTGTCCCTAGTTGCCCCTTGAGAAGGTGGGGGTGAGCTGCCTTCTTGAACTGCTGCAGTCCATGTGCTAGGAATCCCACAATGCCCTCAGGCAGATTTGTCCCAGTGACTGAAGGAACAATGATATTGGGCTGTGGCTTGGAGGAGAGCTTCCAGGATGTTCCCACGTATCTGGCTACCTTCTAGATGGTAATAGTTATGGGTTTGGAGGGAGCTTTTGTGAATTCCTCTATCAAATCTTGTAGATGGTGGTAGTAGTAGTAGCAATGTATTTTGAGCATTGAAGATTAGGCAATTTGGTCCATTGAGCTTATTTCTGCCACTGAGCTATTTTAGGCTGATCTTGTATTTAAACTCTTCTTTGGGCTACCTTCATATCCCTTGATATTTTGTCTATCTGTGTTGTGACTGAATTTCTGCTGTTTCCTTAGTCTGGAATTCACTGTCCATCTGCTCTCCTAAAGGAACAATTTCTCTTTGCTCCTAAAATACTGGTCTTTGATTGTCTTCTGTTCTAGCTAGTCACTTTCAGTAAGGGGTACCATCTACATTGTTGAGCCCAGACAATAGCTTTGATGACATTACCTCTGTAGAGAATATTGATTTGGTTGTCTCAATCTCTCCTAGGCTGTCTTGCCATCCTGTAAATTTGGCTTGAACTCTTGCACACCATAGTAGTTTCCTCTTTTTCCAAGGGACTAAACTCATCATCACTCCATAATTTGTCTACCCGCGTGCCAATAAATGCAACCAGCCACTGTTCCTTGTTGTGCATCAATAGTCAAGGCCATGTACCACTCCCCAGTTGCTGCTACACATTCATGTTGGCCTTTGTCCATGAACTAGGTCACCTTGATTGTCTTGAATATCATCACCTTCCAATCATTTTAAGAAAAGTTTCAAATTTGTCTACCCTTTACCACATTAAATACAGAGCCTGACCCATACCCTGAAGCCTCTTACTTCCGGCTGAAGTAATAGTATGCAGGCATAACTTGGAGGGAATAAACAGGCCTTTTGGCCTTTGTTTCGGTTCTAGCCTCTTGGAATCTGTTGCCTTCCAATGGGCAAAATGCATTTGAATAGACTTGGTGAATTTAGCTATTGCAGAACTTAATCTGGTGAAGTCCTGTCCTCCATGGACTCAGCAGTTCAATGATTGTAATATTGGATAAAGGCAACTGCCAGGCATCCAGCCCACCCCACATTAGGCACAACTCTGCCCTGCTCAGATTATGATAGCAGATAACAACCAGATGGTGGTGGTTTTGCATCTTAGTTGGCATCACCTGGCAGCAGATCCACCATAGTCTGTCATCCCACTCTCTCCTGTCTTCAAGCACCTGACCCTTGTCCCAGAGGTTGCTCCTAGTTGGGTGAACTGCAGGTCAGGCCACCAGTGAGCAACCAAGACACTGCCTGCCTGTCACTATTTTACCTATGACCACCACATCCACTGATCTATTGCCAAAGCTCTTCCCAAAACACCTGAAAACAAACCTTTGATTTGGAAGGATATGGGCAACAGATGTATGGAAACTCCTCAAAGCTACTCATTATATCATCCTGATTTTGAACTGCTCACTGTTTCTTCAGTGAGATACCTACTTAACCACTGTACCTACACAATACAAACTTGGCAATTCAAGATAAGAAATGCCACTTGAGGAAACAAGGGTGGGCAAAAAATAATTGGTCTTGTTAATACACACTTTGAATAAAAGACCATTAGAATAATTTTAAAATTTTATTGCTAGCCATGAGTGAATCCAAATTCAATCAAAACTATTAGAATTCAGAATTGTCTGTTCTAGAACACAATCTTCTCAGCTAATGGTCACCTTTGAGCTGTTTGACTCCTTCAGTGTGACAACCTGAGCATACAGAAACTAGACATGTCCCCATGTAACTGCTTGATCTCTTGTTCTCAGACCTTAGTGTTAGAACCATACTGGCATTTGTGGTGATGCAGACTCTTTACACCCCCCCCCCCCCCCTGCCCAGTATGATCCTGAAGTCTGAAATGTGCTTGTACTGCTTGGGAAAAGACTGAAGTAATGTCGATATAAATCTGCACTAATAGCTGACCACTGATACTTCCCACCAGCCCTGCAGTGGTACTAACCAGCTTATTAGCAACGCAAGTGCAGAGCAGAGGGTTATTTTAGATTGGAACAACTGAACAGACGTCAGCCTACAAAGTACCACAGTGCTCTAATTTCTAACTCGTGCAGGATATTAGTTGGATATGAGGGGCTACTTTGAAAGTGTACAGGATTTTATTGTATCTCATTAATAATGACACCTTGGGTAGAAACAAGTATGCTTTTACTCATCCTGGTGATGGTGGCATGGGACATTGGATCTGGATTGCTGAAGTGAGCCTTCCTGTTAAGAATTAGAGGGCTGAATAATCCTTATCCCTTCAGACAAATGAGAATTTTTGGTTGTCTCAAATTGCCTTGCCTGTTAACATCAAGTGAAACTTTCATATTGAAATGCATAGCCATGTTCACAAAACAGGTCAGAAGTAATTTTGCTACAACTCTACAAGGCATTGAGTAAAATCTAGTTTTGCCTTTGAGTTTTAAGGAAACATGACTATTATTATCAATGCTAACTCTACACTAGAAACTGTTAATGTAGCCAATAAGTATAGCTGGACAAAGTCAGGTGAAATTCTCTCCATTTCAACTTAACTAGGTTTCTGGATATTCTAAGGAGAATCTCAACATGACTGTTAATATAACGTGCTGTAGAATTGCAGTAGTAAAAGTATACTTGAGATCTATAGGCTCACTAATGCATAACCAATTCACCAAATGAAATTAAGGTTGGCCAGGCCACTTTGGCAGGGTCATTCTGTGCTTGGTGACTTTTTTTGCAATGATTAGTCTGCAGTTATTGCAGATCATCTGTTGAAGTACTAGTCATTTTCAAGCCTTTCTCTGGGCTTGAATCAGCTGTTGGCTGGAGGTGGTGCTCACCAGCTGGCTTTTAAGATGCAGCTTGCAAGCTAAGTATCTTGTTAAAACATGATCTAGTCTTACAATGATCTTCCCCTTAACTGTTTGTTCAATTACCAGTCTGGCTTTGCAACTCCAATAGCATACCAGTTTGCCTATTTTTTTCCCCATGTTTGGAATTGAGCTATATGGCACAGCTGATTTGAAGGAGTTACCTTGAAAGGTTGAGCAGGTTGGACTGTTTAGTTTGGGTGATTGACATGGTCAGTAGTCTAGATTAGTGGTGCTGGCAAAGCACCAGTCTTGATGGGCTTTTGCCCAAAGCATCTATTTTCCTGCTCTGCTGTCTGACCTGTGCTTTTCCAGCGTGACTCTAATCTCGATTGAAATCCAGCATCTGCAGTCCTCACTTTTGCTATGTTCTAGATTCCTCTCATAAAGATTATTGACCATGGGGGAAGGGCTTTCTTAAGATGAAAGTATATCTTCTGTTCCAAAAGTTTTAAAGTTTAGAATTTTTTTGTGGAAGCTGCATATTTGAGCTGAGTTGCAGATTAACAATTAGGAAAGTGGAGTTAAGGCCACAAAAAAGGATCCATTTATCAGATGGTACAGCAGGTTTAATGGGCCAAATGGCCACCCGCTCACTATTAGTTTGTGGGGGGAAAGAAAATCCACTAAGTATGCTAATCATTTATTTAATCTAATATCTCTCAAGTCAGTTTGCTAAAGTCAAAATGCTAGTTTCTTTAGCATCTCCCAACTACAATTTTGTGTAGTGTTAAAATGAGACTGCTTAAAGATTACATGCCAATAATTCTAGTGTAAATCAACAAACATGTATTGGTTCTGTCATATCATAATTCTTGTCCCGAAAACTACTCTTCTATTACAATCCCAACTGAATTTTATAACATGCTATGTCTTGTGTGTGCTGCAAATGATGATGAGGTTTAGATTTTGCATCAGTCCTTCCTGTTTCGTTAGTTTCCCTTTGGAAGCTAATCCTAGTAGCAGTTAAAAACTCAGCCAGCACCAGCTCCTGTGATTAAAGTGCTATCCTCCCTAGGGACAGCAGCCCCAAGTAATCAATGGCTAAAAGCCACTTTGTTACAGCTGCATGTTTTTGGAAATGGTCTGCTATCTAGATTACATCAATCCCTTCTGTTCTATCAAGATCTAATCTTCCAGCCATCAATTAATCCCATTACCACTATATCTTACTCCTGGAATCAATAAAATCATGTTACAGTCTAGATTTGTTAATTAGATTAAATTGTTTTATCTATTTGTGGGTACCTCTCTCATTCTAGAGATCAAAATGTTTGATCTCTGGTCAATGGCCCCATGAATCTCATTGTCTGTACCTCTAAATTGCCACACCCATGGAATTGGTTAATTAAAGGGGAAATTAATTGGTATAGGCTGCTTTTTATGAAATTATTTTTCTTTCCTTGATTTCATCATGCCTTTTGAATGAAATGAGCGTGTCTGGTCAGGCTTGTTGACACCTGTTCAGGCACTTGGTGTGGTGCCAGAAAGTACTTCCCATTTGTGAAATTATGTGGGACAATGAACTGGCACCTGAGTGAGGACAGCTAATTCTGCATCAGAACTGAAGCAATAGCAAACCATCCTAACAATGTCCATCTGCCCAGAAAGGAACTGTATTGAACCGCAATCTATACTAGGGCACAACAGGAGAGACTGGTTTCTGTCTGGTATAATTGCAATGATTGGAATTTGAGCAGGAAATGGTAGTGTGACCATATACAAATCAATGATCTTGAACATCTGTAGTCTGAGCATGATCACTACCAATTTCATGTGTTGGCAAACTTGTTCAATAAACTTATTTTGCAAATAATACTAACATGGCTAGTCCAGTTCCATTACATTGACCAAAATGGAACTGGACTAGACAATTAGTGTATGGCTTGAAGAGCAGGTCAGAATCTGGAAGGTCAGTGAGTAACTCATCACCTGATTCCCCAAAGCTTGTCCATCTACAAGGCACTAATCAGGAGTGATGGAATACTCCCCAGTTGCCTGGATGGGTGCAGTTCCAACAACATTCTAAGATTGACACCATCCAGGACTATGGAGCCCATAATGATTGGCACTGCATCTTAAAAACATCCTCCAACATTTAGTAGCAGTAGTGAAGAAATTCATCCTGGACGATATATCAAACCCACTACCAGTTCCATCTAGAAGGACAAGGGCAGCAGACACATGTGAATATCTCAAATTTCCCTTCCAAGCCACTTCCATCCTGACTTGGAAATGTATTGCTGTTCCTTAATCACTGGATGAAATGCAGCTAACCACCAGAAGCAATCAATGCTGTCCCAGCCAGTCACTACATCTCAACCTAAATTAATCAGTCAGATGTATGAACTTCATGGTTAAGGTGTCAGTGTAACAATAGCATTGGTAACTCAGTACCCCTTCGTACCTTTTCCATCCTCCGTGCAGCCTGATGCTGAATTGCTGGAATGTGCTAAGATCTTAGCAATGCTCCCAATTAAAATTCTTTCTGCCTGTTTTGCCACTAATTGTACACCATTGCTTGCAATTATGCAAATTACTCCTGTAGATGTACTATCTGAGATTTCCAATAAGATGTCTTGTGCTTCACTTTGCTTTAAACAAGCAGCTCTAGTCATCTTAGACAGTGTCCATTCGTTATTCACCTGACATCTTGAATGTTTCCACTCACAGATAACGACAGTATGGGTGGCAGGCTGAGTAGGAAGAAGAGGGGCTACAATGTGAATGACCCAAAAGACAGCAAGCCTGCTGCAGAGTCCACTGACCAGCCTGAGGTGAAACAAGATGAGCCTGAAAGCAGGGATGTTTCCAAGGAACAGTTCAAGACTCCAGAAGCTGAGCTGCCTGACAAGCAACCAGATGAGGCCCCCAAAACAACTGGTGAAACCACTGCAGGAAACCAAACTGACCTGACCACTGTGACCATTGAGGGCAAAGCAGGCATTGATCCTCAGGATAATGAGGCAGTACATTCTTCAGCGGCAGAAGAGAGTGCAACCTTTACAAATTCTGTAAAAGCAACAGAAGAACTGAGCCAGGAGGAGCATCTAACAAAGGCTGAAGTTGAGAGCTCAATGCCAGGTATTGGCTCAAGTCCTGCAGTTCATGTACCAGTGATTAGTGAAGAGACACCAAGTGATATGGTGGCAGTGTGCAGCCCAGATGGAGAAGCCCAGGAGGAACCAACTCTGGGCACAGAAGGGAGTGTGACTGAAGTGTCAAATCTGCCAACTAAGGAGAGATTCCACTCTGACCATGCTGTACCAAAAATCATGGAAGACAGTCAACAATCACACTCTAGTGTGAGCCCAGATGCCAAAGTAGAAACTGGCCAAGTTCCTGAAGAAACTGCTGAGATGTCTATGCAAGAGTTGACCAAAACCCAGGATAGTCTTTCCCAACAACCTGCTGTGAAAGAACAAGCTGAAAGCTCTGACCTAGAGATCAAGTCTGAGCCTGGAGTTGAAAATGTGCCACATGAGGACAAGACACCAAAATTGTCTGAAATAACAGAAGAAACTGCTATTGATGTTGTCTTGAAGAATGAAATGGCCAAATGTGCAGATCTAGAGAAAAATGTTCTTGGACCATGCAGTAAGGATGAAGTTCAGGAAAAGCTGGTGAGTGAGTCTATTTTCACCACTGCCCAAATAGTAGCTGATCTAAAAACAGAAACAGTAGAGAATTCTGACAATTTGCAAGATGGTTCTGCTCAAGGGCTCACTACTGAGTTGTTAGATCAAGACCAAGTGCTGGAAGGTTCTGGAAATCTATCTGTAGACACTTTGAAGGAGAACAGTGTACCAGAAAGTGTGACTGATTTAGTTCCAGTAGATCGAAAGGATCCTGACACTGACCATGCACCAGAGAATACTCTCCACGTAGTCACAAAATTGCCAGATGCTGTGGTGGCTGAATGTGCTCCAGAGCAGATTACTCCAGTAACTGGGAAGGAAATGATCCCAGCAAGATCTCCAGATCCTACAGCAGTGGAAGGTGCTCCCAGGGCTAGCCCAAATGTAGAGAAGGAAGTGTCTGAAACCAAGAGTGAACCAATTCCAGAACTGAGCTGCCTAGACAGTGCAGAAGTAGCCCTGCTTAACAGCAGTTCTGAGAAAATACCAGCTATTAAGCTCACTGTCTGTGCAGAAGCATCACAGGAAGAGAAAGTAGAAATGGATACAGAACTAATCACTAAGGAGTCTACAAATGTTTTTGACACCACTGATTCAGATCCCCAAAGTGAAGTGCTTCCTGAGAAACCATCCACTTCATACTCAACTGAATTGTCTTTGGATCCAGAAATTGTGGAAGTAGGTAAGACTTCAGAGCTTCCTGTCACAGAATCCAGCGGTTCTCCAGATCTTGGAGAACAAGGTCCAACTGATATGACCAAGACAGAGGCTGCTATTTCTACAGAAACTGAAAATGGGCCAGTGGTGGATGGTGTGATAAGCCAGAGTGAAAAGACCTGCCTTGGTGAGACTCCTGTTCCTAATGGGACCCCTTTAGATACTGAAGTGGGAGATTTCAGCAAATCCATAAGCCAAGTTGAAGTGAATGGTCAAAATGAACCTGCTGAAGAGTATCTTCAAGGCAAGAATTGTGATATGAAGAGTGACCCAACAAAATGTAAATCCATTGAGCAAGTTGATGGAAATAGATCTCTAGAGGAACCTGATCAAATCTTGGATTCAGGGCTGAGTAGATGTGACCATGAAATGGGAATCCAAAGCAGTGAACTACTTAGTGAATAAACCACCTGTGGAAAGTGGAAGATGTGGAATTTTGGATCTTATTCAAACCAACAGCATCTTGGTTTGATTTGAGGAAAGACTGAGCTTAACTGTGCTGCAAGTAGGGGACACTTTTTTTAACCTGCAGTATATATGAATTTGACTGGTTCCATCATCTATCTATTTATCTTGCAGATGACTAAAGATCAAATGAAGACCCAGCCTTGTGCCAAGAGTGCTTGGGATGCAAGCTGTCAAATGAATTTTTTAGGCATGTAAATGCTACAGTGATTTGAGATGCACACTTGAATAGTTGAGGTAACTAATCTTTAACTCCACCTGTTTTGCAAGATCAGTTGTAACTAATTGGATAATGTGAAGGTTTTAAAATTTCAGTGCTTTGAAAACTTAATAAATTTATGTATCATACTTGACCCAGTTTTCTGTTTTAAGTTGTAAAGTTGCATTGGCAAAAATTGCCATTTCTCCTAATAAAGCAGACCTGGAAATCTGAAAAGTGCTGGTGCCTTTGTGGGTCCAGCAGTCACTGAAGCAGAATTAATGTTGAGTCCAGTATGGCCACCAGCAGTCCATGCTAGAATTTACTTGTCATAACAATGACAGAGTTAACACTTTGTTCCTCTTCACCCTGAACACTCAACTAGCCCATTCTAGTTCTAATTTAACACTTCAAAATAGCTGTGTGTAAACTGAAGACAAAGGCAATTTATTGCATCTGTTTTAATACAGACATGAAGACTGTCTTCACTAATCAAACAGCTTTACTCCTTCCCTGCAACACCAGCTCTACCACCTGCATAGCTATTGGTACAGAGTTCCTCCATGGAGGAAGGATTAAATTGAATATTTTGTGCACTTTCTCAAGCTTGTGTAATGTGTTCCCTGTTTTAAGATACCTTCAAGGTAGAAGGCTGGGATCCTTGCGGATTGACTCAACCATATTGACTAGTCGAGTGAGACTTTCATTTTAAACTGAAAGAGGGCATTTGGAAACTGGTTGTGTGGGCTTTAATGCTACATTACCAGCTGCTGGGTTTATGGTCCATCATTTTGAACAATCTCCTCTGCTCGTGAACTGGATGCTAACAATTTCCCCCTGAGAACCTTGTGAACTTTCTCAATTACTTCCTCAGTACAGAATTAGATTACAATACCTCCCAGTTCCTCTTGAAAAATATCAAGTAACCTCTAGATAATTAAGTCATTTCAAATTAACCCAGTATCTATGTAATGCATAAAGGAACTCTTGTACAATAGTGAATATACTTAAATATTTTGTAATAGGAAGGTCAAAGACATAGATCAAAAATCAATTAATGGCATTGGTTTGTCAAATAGCTATCCAGTTGTTCTCACCACCACCCCACAACCCTGCAATTTTTTTTGTTGCTACATTTCCTTCATTTTAAAATTACTGAAACCTGCTACATACAGCTTGACAGCAGACAGCAATGCCATTACCACAAGATGAGGAAACAACTGCTTTTGTTCCTCAACTCCACTTCATTGTTTTTCTGTTCTAGATGCTGTTAGACCTGTTTAGTTCCTCCAGCATCTGTTTCTTTGCTTTCATAACTTGCATTTCAAAATGCCAAAAAGAATTTGGCTTTAGAGTTCATTAAGTAATGGGAAGGTACAATTCTGTTCACTCTACAAGGCTTTGACCATATTGTTGAAATAATGGCCTTATCCATGAGTTTTGTGTTTTGTAACTGCTTAATCCAAGCAGAGAACAGCTCTATTTTACCTGCTGATTTAAATTACTTTTGATGGCAGAAGTACAGAGCTTTAGCCATTATGAAATTCAGCTTGCAGGAAATATTGGGTTAAAGTGTACAAAGATGACTGGAGACTTTTTTAAACCTTCAGAAATATGCTTGTGTATATGTGACAAAGGAGTCTAGGGTTGATTTTAATAAGGTGGGCACTGCCTGAAAGGGAGCCTTGAGTGGTAATTGTAAAAATAAGGCTGTGGAATAATTCTGACAAATAGCAAATACAGGCACTAGAAGAAACATGTAAAGGTTGACACTGACATTTTGATCAATGATCTACATGGAGAAATGCAATTATAGTTAGAGCTCCAAACTTGACTCAACAGTAGCAACCCACAAATGCTAAAGCTATAAACAATCTAATTATTGTCCTACCTTCTGGTAGGGATGTTGGGTTAATAGAGGAAAATACCTGTCTGTGTGCACATTCTTGGCTATTAAACATTTGCACAAACAATTGCACCCAATTTAAAACCTGTTTCCTGAGCACATCTTTACAGAATGTCTTGTGCTCCTTACTGACTGACTTTGAAGTCTGATCACACACCTTTCACATGGCAAGGACAATGTTCATGTATTGGGTGAAGATTCAATGTGTTTGCAGTTTCTCTATGAACAGATGGTGATAGATTCCATCTTCACTTTTGAGTCCCTATTCAATTTACTTAAACTGTATAGAGTTTCCTTAACCATTCCCAGTTGACTGAGGACTCTTGAGTCGAAGGCCTAACAGTTCATTTGAAATGTGTAGAAGGCACATTTCAGTACTCACTGCTGCAGTAATAATTTTTCAGGAATGTCTGGTATTGTTTAGACTGGTTTATTAACTTGCATGGTCATGCAGAAATAGTACAATGTTAAGTTCACACATGATTTTCTGAAATTGGTTAGTTTAGCAATACTGGAAGGATGGCTCTGTACCAAAACAGAAAATACAGATTACAGGATTATAAGGAACAGGAGAAGTTTATTCAGTTTCTTGAGCCTGCTACGCCATTTGTTAGGAGTGTGACTGATCTGACACTCCTCACATCCACATTCCTGCTCTTCCTCCCTAACCTTTGAATTCCAAACTGATCACGAATCTATCTCGACCTTCAACATACACAAGGACCTGAGCCCCATAGCTGTCTGTGATAAGGCGTTCCAAAGTCTCAACACTCAAAAATTCCTCTTTTATCTCAGTCTTAATCCCCATCCAAGCATGCTCTGTAGTGAGGGGCGTGAAGTTACCATAATGCCACAACCACTGTTGCTTCAGAATACCAAGACTGCTTGCAATGAACAAGCTAATTCATTCCAAATCTTTGCCCCCACAAAATTCAATCATAGGCAGCATACTGACTCTGTGCTTCAGTGGTATGATTGGCAGGGGTTGGAAAGTTTCTGGTTAGCCTGTGAGGGAATATCCATTTATAAGTAGATCTGTGAGTGGTTCCAACAAGCTCTATGTCCCAGGTCTAAGCCAGAAATATTCTAAGCATGGCATTCAACCTCCAAGATGTTATTCCATAAACATTTAGTGTGCTTGTAATATTACTCTGTTGTTTTTAAACATTGAGAACGACAGTTAAAACTACACTTGAGGGGAGGGATAACACCAGAACACAATGTTTACTAAAACTATTTTATTATCGTGACTGGAACAGATTCAAAATAAACATGGAATACTCCCCAATTTATGATATTCCCCCCCCCCGCCTCAAAAGACTGGAATCTTTCTGGGATGTGCAACCTTAGCATTAGTCATTCTTTCTGCTCAAGCATAGACCGTGAATACTGAAGATTGCTATCTTGTCACATGGCTAACACATTTTTTTCAACATTGTCAGTGAATAGTAATTGAAAAGATAATGTGACATGTTTAAGTTTGGAGTACTGAGGGTGACACCACACTCCGCTGTGCTCCTGATTCACTATAGAATGTCTCTATGCAGTAGCAAGACTCCTTCACCATTTTACAATCTGTACGGCTAAATCTCGCCAAGACTTCCTTAAAACAAGACGTTGCAGATTCTGGAGATCTGAAACGTAAACAGAGAATGCTGGAGAAACTCAGCAGGCTCCTGAAGATCTCAGACAGCAGACATGACGTTAATGGTTTCTCTCTATACCAGATCTGCAGAGTTTCTCTAGCATGTTTTGTGCTTGCTTGAACCTAAAATCACTGTTGCATGTGAAGCCACCTTCATTCCGTTGAGCTGTCTTGGGTCATTAGACCTTTCTTGGGGAGTTTCCTTTCTGAAAAATAGAACTCAATTACAATGATGTTAGAACAGAATGCAGCTGGTTTTTTTTTGTTTTCCTCTCCTCATCCTCTTTCTGAAGCATTTCCTTCAGAGGCAGAGAATGGACACAGTGCAATAATGCTGCTATACCATCTTTCTACAAAGTTCATTTCCTTCATATTCCCTTCTGCTTGTTTAAGATCCTAGAAGTCAGTAACTGCTAATGTATTGAACAGTTTGCGTGTTAAGATAAGATCACTTAGTGTGGAAACAGGCCCTTCGGCCCAACAAGTCCACACCGACCCTCCGAAGAGCAACCCACCCAGACCCATTCCCCTACATTTACCCCTTCACCTAACGCTATGGGCAATTTAGCATAGCCAATTCACCTAACCTGCACATTTTTGGACTGTGGGATGAAACCAGAGCACCCGGAGGAAACCCACACAGACACGGGGAGAATGTGCAAACTCTACACAGACGGTTGCATGAGGCGGGAATTGAATCCGGGTCTCTGGCGCTGTGAGGCAGCAGTGCTAACCACTGTGCCACTGTGCTGCCCACCGTGTTATGGTCCCAGCTGATGGAATTGTGGAAAGATCTGTTCACAGTGAAACCTGGATTGATTGACCAGGAGTTTATTTCTGAAGTTTGCTTACCATGGTGGTTAATCCCTTAATTTATTCACACAAGCCTTCGAATGTTCCTTTAACAGTTTCTTGCACACATTTGTGTTAAAAATGTGTGTATGATAATTTGGAAAATGAATATTAAACACTAAAAAGAAAGATTCAACCTTTATAATATAAAAATATAAAATGAGTGTGGTGTTCAGGAGTTCATTTGATGTTGCACTGGTCAAGTCAGCATAGAGCTATGTTAACAGCAATACCTTAATGACATTCTCTAGATCTGAGTGCGCACAGGAAAAGTAATGAATGGTTGGTAAACATTGAATTAAACCTCAACATCTTCAGACAAGTGGAGAATCAGGGTCTGTGCATTAACATGTGATTCCATTGTGGACAAGCTAAATCCTGTACCTCCTCGATATCCAAACTTGCTGACAGATTATTGGTTAGCACCCAGGATGAGAATCCTAAGGATTAGCGGTAATCATAATATCTGGGTAGAGATTTTAAAAAGACATGATCTGAATCTATGGTCCACTTGCTTATACAGACAGTCTGGGCCTTTCCCTATTGGGCTGAGGACATTCTCACAATCTACATGCAACACAAAATTCATCATTTTCCACACCTGCAATGTCCGATACTTGCGTGACAGATCGACGTTGGTCCTTCCTTTCTGGAATGGGTAGGACCAAAGTATGGAATTCCAATGATATCCCATTTTCCTCACTCCATCTAGCAGGTAGCCAACTTCCTCTTCTGTGAAATTTTTACGTTTTCTCCTTTTCTTCTTTTTTCTCCTTCTCAAGATGTATTCACAGTTGTCTGAATGCTAAAGCAAAAGAAATTTACATTACCTAATAATCAACAACACACTGTCATGACAACAGATCAAAACCCCCAAAAATCCAATGGACATACTCAACTTTAAATTTCAGTGTGTTTTTCTACAACACAATAAATGAAACCAAGTGTAAATTCTGAAAATTCCAAGCAATGGAATTCAGTGACTGCCTGTAAGGCGTGTGTAGGTTATCCTCAAACTCCGGGAAGAGCCTGGAATGTCACACCTGATAGGTGCCAATGAAGCTTCAAAAAGAAGGACTTGGGAGAAGGCATTATAAACTGAATTGCAATCTTAATCTGTGAACACAAGAGGAGAAAGTTAAATACCACACAACACCAGGTTATAGTCCAACAGGTTTTTTTGGAAGTACAGGCATTCGGAGCACTGCTTCTTCCTCACGTAGCTAGTGGAGTAGGATAACAAGACACAGAATTCTGTGTCAGAGTTGGATTGCAATGATACTCACAAAATATGCTAAATATTATCTAAAACTCTGCTCTTTCATGATAAACTTTCTGATTCTTAGATTAATTACTCTACCAATTAATTACTATTCTAATTTTTATCTACTACTGGCTACCATACTAGGATCAGATACTATCTGTGTAGTTAAACTTGGCCAGGCTTGTAGTCGGCTCTGATGAACTTGACAGAAGTTGTTCGCACACATAGAATCATAGAATCCCTAAAGTGTGGAAGCAGGTCATTTGGCCCATCGAGCTCACACCAACTGTCTGAGCAGTATCCCACCCCCCTACTCTATCCCTGTAACCCTGCATTTCCCCTGACTAATCCACCTAACCTACACATCTCTGGACACCATGGGCAGTTTCCCATGGCCAATCCGCCTAGCCTGAACATCTTTGGACTGTGGGAGGAAACCAGAGCACCCGGAGAAAACCCACACAGACATTGGGAGAATGTGCCAACTCCACACAGTTGCCCGAGAGTGGAATCAAAACCAGATCTCTGGTGCTGTTTCTCCCTCTCTCTCCCCTCTCTCCAGGTAGTCAGAGTTCTGCTGGCCAAGTTGAGACTTTGCTGAGGGAATAGCCTCCAGTTGTCCCTTCTTATCTCCCCACTGCATCCTTCCAGAATGTTCTCTGTCCTTCAGCCAGTTGATCTTGCACATCAAGGTCACAGCATCCAATGGGATCCCTGATGTATGGAAGATGCTGGGGTTACTCTCAGTGTCCATCCTCCGGTGTGTCAAGGTCTCTTCCCTCTCTCCATACAGGGTCATGGTGGGACTCTGGATAATTTACACGTCGTACTCTAGTCTAGTTTCCCAGGGTAAATCTGGGCTTCCCCTTGCTTGCCTTTGTCTTGTGCAGTTGTTTTGTGTTTAACCTGTCCTGAAAGTTCCATCGGGTCTGGCTACTCAAAAGTTTCCCATTCTGGTTTCGGGCCTAGGAGTTCAGGCTCTAGGTCATCTAGCCACAAAGCCAATCCCACTGTGAGAGTCCCAGCTGAGAAAACCCCTGGTCATCCCTACACTGCAGGGTAAATAAGTCTTTCTTTCTCTTTGCTGGAACCAAATGCAACTGAAAATGAAGTCAAAGGAATCAGGACAATGGTCTTTTAGCTGAGCTGCTGATCCAAGCATCTTGAAGCAAGCCATTTGCTTACCAACATCAGTACGATCAGTAACACCAAAGTAACAATCACAATATCCCATCATCTAATCTTCACAGATATGAGTGACGGATTTGTATCTTTTTTTAAAACTTCTTTCTTTAATGCTAAATGGTACATTCTTTGAACAGATCTAGTAGCTGAAGACTGGGCATCCATGACGTGCTGTGGGCCATCAACAGCAGCAGAATTGTACCCCAGCACAATCTGTAACAACATGGCCTGACATATCCCCCACTCAACCATTACCATCAAGCCACGGGATCAACCGTGGTTCAATGGAGAGAGCAGGAGGGCATGTCAGGAGCAGCCACCGGGCATACCTGAAGATGAGTGTCAACCTGGTGACAACCCCAAACAGGACTACTTGTGTACCAAACAGCATAAATAGCAAGTGATAGAGCTAAAAAAATCCCACAACTAATGGATTAGATCTAAGCTGTCCAGTCCTTCCACATCCAGTTGTGAATGGTGATGGGTAATTAAACAACTCACTGGAGGAGGAGGCTCCACAAATATCCCCATCCTCAATGATGGAGGAGCCCAGCACAGCAGTGCCATAGATAAGGCTAAAGCTTTTACAACAATCTTCAACCAGAAGTGTCGAGTGGATGATCCATCTCAGCCTCCTCCCGTGGTACCCAGCATCACAGATGCCAGTCTTCAGCCAATTCAAATCACTCAATGTGATACCAAGAAACAATTTAAAAAACTGGATACTGCAAAGGCTGTGGGCCCTGATAACATTCCAGCAATAGTACCAAAGATTTGTGCTCCAGAACTTGTCGCTCCACTAACCAAGCTGTTCCAGTACAGTTACAAGTTGAGAATGTGTTGCTGGAAAAGCACAGCAGGTCAGGCAGCATCCAAGAGAGGAGAATCGACGTTTCGGGCATAAGCCCTTCATCAGGAATTCCTGATGCCTGACCTGCTGTGCTTTTCCAGCACCCCACTCTCGACTCTGATCTCCAGCATCTGCAGTCCTCACTTACTCCCAATACAGCTACAACACTGGCATCTACCTAACAAAGTGAAAAATCATCCAAGTATGTCCTGTGCACAAAAAGCAGGATAAATCCAACCTGACCAGTTACCACCCCATCAGTCTACTCTCCATCATCAGCAAAGTGATGGAAGATGTCATCAACAGTGCTATCAAGCAGCACCTGCTCAGCAATAACCTGCTCAGTGATACACAGGATCACTCAGCTCCTGACCTCATTACAACCTTAGTTCAAACATGGACAAAGGAGCTGAATCCCAGAGGGGAGGGGAGAGGGACAGCCCTTGACATTAAGGCTGCATTCGACTGAGTGAGGTATAAGGGACCCTAGTGAAACTGGAATCAATGAGTATCTGGGGGCAAACTCTCCAGTGGTTGGAGTCATACATGACACATCGGAAGATGACTGTGGTTGTTGGAGGTCAGTCATCTCAGCTCCAGGACATCTCTGCAGGAGTTCCTCAGGGTAGGTCCAACCATCTTCAGGTGGTTCATCAATGACCTTCGCTCCAGCATAAGGTTAGAAGTGGGGATGTTTGCTGATGATTACACAATGTTCAGCATCATTCATGACTCTTCAGATGCTGAAGCAGTCCATATTCAAATGGAACAAGATCTGGAAAACATCCAGGCTTGGGCTCATAAGCTGCAGGTTAGATTTGTGCCACACAAATGCCAGGCTGTGACCATCACCAATAAGTGACAATCTAACCACTGTCCCTTGACATTAATTGGTATTAGTATCACTGAATCCCCATCATTAACATCCTGGGGGTTATCATTAACCAGCAATGCAATGGGACTCACCACATAAACACAGTGGCTACAAGAGCAGGTCAGAAGCTAGGGATACTGTGGCGAGTAACTCACCTCCTGAATCCCCAAAGCCTGTCCACCATCTGCAAGGCACAAATCAGGAGTGTGATGGAATACTCCCCACTTGCCTGGATGGGTGCAGCTCCAACAACACTCAAGAAGCTCAACACCATCCAGGACAAAACAATCCACTTGATTGGCATCACATCCACAAACATCCACTCCCATCACCACTGACGCTCAGTAGCAGCAGTGTGTACTATCTACAAGATGCACTGCAGAAACTCACCAAAGATCATCAGACAGCACCCTCCAAACCCATGACACTTCCAGTCTGGAAGGACAAGGGCAGCAGATATAAGAGAACACATCACTTGAAAGTTCCCTTCTGAGTCACTCTCTATCCTGACTTGGAAATATATCGCTATTCCTTCAGTGTCACTGGGTCAGAATCCTAGAATTACCTTCTTAAGGGAATTGTGAGTTAACTCACAGCAGGTGGACTGCAGCAGTGCAAGAGAGCATCTCATCACCACCTTCTCAAGGGCAACTAGGGATGGCAATAAATGTTAGCCCAGCTACTGACACTCACATCCTACAGATGAATACATTTTAAAAAATGAAGTCCTTAACTGGGTTGTTAATCTGGGCCAATCAGGGAGCCGTGGTTGACAGGTATAAATAGGAGGGTCAGTGTTTCCTCACTCTAGGGACTGGTTCTGACATGGCTGAGTCAGAGTCTATGTACTGTGCACGTGTAAATAAAGGGTGACTTGGTGACAGGATACCAGGCTCTGTGCAGTGATTTCAGGTGTGCTGTCTGGAATTGTACTAAGTTGGGGAATCTTGCCAGGTGACTGGTCGTAACAACATTCTCACGTTAGTTAGTGAATTCTCTTTGTCTAACATGGGACTCAAAAGCACTCACTGAAAAAATTGACATTAAAGTCCTACTCTTGGACTGGAACATGTTGACAACTTCACTGCACTGAGCGAATACCATCATTCAAAAGAAATATGAAATATGTGACTCCATCTCCCTATGAGAATAGTGAAGATGTTCAAAGTCTATAGCATGGTTTGACAAAGACCAGCAACTTAACTTCTCCTCAATCAATGCCTCCAACTATACAGTGATTGGTCTTTTGGGTATTCATGGGTATTAATGAGACTGGCTGTGGGTGTATTGGGTGTCATGTTTAATAGACGGTCCACTTGAAAAATAATTTACTGGTTGTGAAGTATTTTGGCACATATCAAAGATGTGATGGAATAGTGCCCACAACGTGATCATGAATTGTTGTAAAAACCCATCTGGTTCACTGATGTCAATTTGAGAAGGAAATCTGCCATCCTTATACAATCTGGCCTAACCTGACTTCAGACAAGCAGTAACCTGATGTGCTCAATGAAATGCCAGAGCAAAGCACTCAGTTCAAGGGCAATTAGGGATGAGCAAAAAAAATGCTGGTCTTGCCAGATATACCCACAGCTGAAAATGTGTTGCTGGAAAAGCGCAGCATCCAAGGAGCAGGAGAATCGATGTTTCAGGCATTAGCCCTTCTTCAGGAGGCTCATGCCCAAAACGTCGATTCTCCTGTTCCTTGGATGCTGCCTGGACCTGCTGCGCTTTTCCAGCAACACATTTTCAGCTCTGATCTCCAGCATCTGCAGTCCTCACTTTCTCCTCACAGATATACCCACAACCCATTTAAAAAAAACCCATAAGAATGCAGAGCAGTTAGATGAAATACCAGAGTGCACATCAACATTACTAAGTAAGCGACTTGTGGGATAGGGAGAAAATTATTGGTGAGACAACAACAAAGATGCATTTGAGGCAACAGTTACAAGATGTAACAAATATCAGGCTTATGAGCAGTTGACTTAAAAATTTGATGGACAGTGAAAAATAAATCAGCCAAAATTTTGAATCCATCTTCCTTCTGATCATGAGTAAACTTTGCCTATTATGTATAAATATATTGGTTGTATAAATATATTGGCTATATTAATGATTAATATTTCACCTTGGTGTGAAAGTTCAGAGGGAGGTGACAGCCTAGTCATATTATCACTTGACTGTTAATCCAGAGACCCAGGTAATGGTCTGGAGATGCAGGCGTGAACCCCATCACAGCAGATGGTGGAATTTAAATTCGATACAAATCTGGAATTACAAGTCTAACGATGACCATGAAGCCATCGTCAGTTGTCAAGGAAACTCCACCTAGTTCACTAGTGTCCTTTTGGGCAGGAAAATGCCATCCTTACTTGCTCTGGCCTACATGTGACTCCAGACCCGCAGCAATGTGGTTGACTTTTAAGTGCCCTCTGGGCAATTAGGGATGGGCAATAACAAATGGTCTAACCAGTGGTGCCCTCATTCCATGAATGAATAAAATAGAGTGACCACATTTTACTCTGAAATATCAACAGTACTTTTTTATGTCAATCCCTAGCTCACTTTGTTTAGACAGTACTTAGTGCTTCAGTGTCTTAGGCATTTCACTTCTGACTATTAGAAAATATAGGGTGACAAACATTAAATGATCCCAGGGTCAGGAGTGAATGTATCAGGCTGTGGCAGCGGATATCTGTAATATACTCCAGTATGAATTGACACTTTTAAGAGGAGTACAGGAATTCTGAACAGCTGGTTGTGTGTGACTCGCTGCTTACAAGCCTCGCTCCACACTCTGATCTCTAACTTGGTGCAATTTTAAAATGATTCTCCTCTGTTCTCAGTGGTCCGCTGACTCTGACATCTTAATTTTCCCAATTTCCTTTGTCATTGGTGGCTGTGCCTTCTGCAATGTAGGGCCTAATCTCTGTAATTTCTTCTCTGAATCTCCCATTCTCTCCACCTCTTTCTTCTTCTGTACAGTGCTCCTCAAACTGACCATCTTTGATCAAATGTTTGGTCACCTATCCACATGTGTTTCAGCATCAGATTCTGTCTAATCAAGTATCTTGTGACGTTGTATTATCAGTATGTTAAAGATACTATATAATCATAGAATTCCTACAGTGCTGAAACAGGCCACTTGGCCCAACAAGTCCATAATGGTCCTCCAAACAGTAACGCACCCAGACCCATTCCCCATTACTCTACATCTACCCCTGACTAATGCACCTAACCTACACATCCCTGAACATTATGGCCAATTCACCTGACCTGCACATTTTTGGACTGTGGGAAGAAACTGGAGTACCCGGAGGAAACCCACGCAGACACAGGGAGAATATGCAAACTCCACACAGGCAGTCTCCAAAGGCTGGAATCAATCCCAGCTCCCTGGTGCTGTGTGGCAGTAGTGCTAACCACTGAGCCCCATGCCACCATAGATGCAAATTCCTTTCATTACTCTTAGTGATTCAGAATACATATAATTAAAGGCATTAAAATCTACAAACAAGAAAGCCCATGCAGTTCACAATCAAAATAAAGGAAACAAACCTCGTTATCATCAAAAGTGTAAGCGTGATCTTGAAGTGTAATTTGATTGCAGAGCTGTGGGTCATGCAAGGCTTGTCTGCAGTCCAATCGGTATTTCTGATCTGTCAAGCAGATTTGTCTAGGTTACTGTTTGTCTGCATTTGAAATTAAACATTTGCTATGTAATATAATTTACTATATTGCAGGTTTCAACATAAGTTGACAAAGTTGGAAATCACAGGACACCATGTTAGAGTCCAACAGGTTTGTTTGTAAATACAAACTTTTGGAGCTTGTATTTTCAAATAAACCTATTGGATTATAACCTGGTGTCATGTGATTTTCAATTTTGTCTACCCCTGTATAATACTGGCACCTCCACACCACAATGTAAGTTGAGGTAAGTTAAAAAGTCAGTTAGCAAACAGAACATAGCCAGATGTCTACCTCTTGAATGCCATTCCTGCTTGCAGTATTGTGGACATAGGGAGACCACAGGGTCAGGATTGAGTTCAGAGGTGATGATTGATTGTAAGGGTACCCAATGATCAGTGTCCAGATTATCATGAGGAAAGGTCAGTTGGTTCAGGGCTCCAGGTATGACCAGGAAATATTTTGAACTAAACCAAAATATTTGCTGGGGTTTAGGAAGGCGGGGTGGTTCATGTTGGTGTGTGGCTGTGTGTGGTCGGGGGAAGTGAATGTAATCCTAAGGTTTGGGGGGAAGGGGAGAAGGTGAGTGCAATCCTAAGGCTGCTGGCAAGGTTGCCTCAGCACCAGCACTGCAGAGGCCCTGGAAAGCTGCTTGTACCTGAATGGGTATGATGTATAAAGGAAAAAGGCATCAGCCTCTCTGTTCAGTCATTCAATTAGATTATGGTTAATGTGTACCTCAACTCGATATAGCAATCCTTAGTTCTGTGCCTTAACACTACCGCCTAATAAAAGTCAATGAACCAAAGTTTTTAATTTTTAAATTAACCTCCAGCCTTATGGACAGAATCAGAGTTTCGCGAAATTTTACTTGAAGAAATGCTTTTGGGCATTATTCTATACAACACAACAAATATAATATTCTTTTAGCGAGTTTTTGAGAAGATTTGTAGCTCAAATTGAGGTTCTGGATATAGGTTTGCTTACTGAGCTGTCATCACGAAATGAAACAAATTATAAGAAACCTTCAAGACCATCAATAATACCCTAACTGGCATAAAACTCACTAAAGAAGAGGAAAACAACAACAAACTGCCATTCCTAGATTTCACAGTAGACCAAACAGCCAATGAGAAACTTCAAACCAGTGTCTACAGGAAAGCAACACATACGGACCAAATACTGAACTACAGAAGCAATCATCCCAACACCCACAAACGAAGCTGCATCAGAACATTATTCCAACGAGCCACCAAGCACTGCAGCACAGAGGAACTACGCAGAGCAGAGGAAAATCACCTATACAGTGAATTCAAAAAGAATGGGTACCCTATGAACACAGTTCTCAGCAACAAACACAAACAAGCAGACAAAATGCGTCCAGAAACCCTAGTCACTCTCCCCGTACATCAAAGACATCTCAGAAATTACTGCCAGACTACTCAGACTCCTTGGCATTATGGTAGCCCACAAACCCACCAACACACTAAAACAGCAGCTAATGAACTTGAAAGATCCTATAAAGACAACAAGCAAAACTAATGCCATTTACAAAATACAGTGCAAGGACTGTGACAAACATTACATTGGACAAACAGGCAGAAAACTAGCCACCAGGATACATGAACATCAACTAGCCACAAAACAACATAACCCTCTCTCATTAGCATCCTTACATATAGATGAGGAAGGACACCACTTCGACTGGGACAACACATCCATCCTAGAACAAACCAAACAGAGACACGCACGAGCATTCCTAGAAGCATGGCATTCCAACCGGAACTCTATCAACAAACATATTGACTTGGACCCGATCTACCACCCCCTGAGAAAAAGAACAGGAAGTGACATCACCGACCAAAGAAACCCAAACATATATATATATAGAAAGCAGGAATCATCAGCAGTGCTTCGTCCAGAGGGTCACTGAAGATTTAACCTGGTATAGTGACGAAACATCTGAAAATGAACCTTCCAGTGCAGTGAGCAAACCTACATCCACAATATCTTTTTTATTTTTTTTAACTTCAAGGTAATTCCCCTTGTTTCCAGATGGCCCAACTCTCACCTATTTAGTCCTTTAACCATTCCAAGCAGCAGATTTACATCACTCCTTCATTTTCTATAAACTCCCTGTCTTAAAGCAGAACCTGGCCTCCAGTCATCTCAGATTTGCCTCGTGCTGTACATCAAGGTCTCATGCTGTGATTGGTGTGCAAAGACCACACCACATCAAATAATCCAAGGACAGGAATCTTTCACCCCAACGCCTCCTCAACCACACCCCCCAACAACCCACCCAGATGAACTTTGTGACCTGAAACATCAGGATCCTTATGGATAACCCCAGCAATGACAGACATCAGATTGTCGTCCTCACCTGGGATTGGCAGCACTTTGACATTGTCACCCTGAGTGAGACAGGACAGGCAGAAGGCCAGCTTAAAGAACAAGGCAGGGGTTACACTTTCCTCTGGAAAGGCAAACTAGATAAAACAGTATCTGTGTGGGGCGGCTTTGCATAGGAAATGTTCAGAAACCTCAGGAAATGCTCCTGTGGAGTAAGTGTGCATCCTGTGACCCTGTGTCTCAGCCTGGCCCAGAAGCAGTCCATCACAGTCATCAGTGCCCACACCCCGATCCTATACCCAACATATGAAACAACAGAGACATTCTACACCAGCCTCGACCAATCACTGTCCAACATCCCGCTGACAGAAGACATTTCTCCAACACCCCCCTGTATTATTAGCCAAGAGAACAGCCGGGCCTACAGTTTCGGATCTCATCTCATTCTGACAGTGTAGCATGACCTCAGCATGACTGGTGGGGTCTTTGAACAATCTCTGCACTGCCTTTTCATAGCTGATGCTGCCTTTCAAAATAAAAGTGAAATACTGCAGACGCTGGAGATCTGAAATAAAAATGGTAAGTGGTGGAGAAACTCAACAGGTCTAGCAGCATCTGCGGAGGGAGAAACAGAGTTAACATTTCTGAGTCCAGGATGGCTCTTCTTTAGACCACCCATCCTTTGAAAAACCAGGACAGAATGGTCACCAGTTGTGTGTTACATCTGCAGCAGAACCCCCTGCCTTTCCCCCAACACAGTAAAGTACAAAGCAGAGTGACTTTTTAAAATTGCTGTCACTGGATGATAAAACTGAGGTACAGGTGTAGGTCAATCAGTCCCTTCCGGTGCGTTCTGTCATTCGATGAGATCATTGCTGATCTGTGGTCTAACTCCATATACCTGCCGTATCCCTTATATACCTTGCTTAACAAAACCTTATCAATCTCAGATTTAAAATTAACAACTGATCCAGCATCCACAGCCATTTGTGGAAGACAACTCCAAACCTCTCCCCTTTGTCTCCCCAAAAGTCTGACCCTAATTTGTAGACTATGCCCCTTGTTCTAGAATCCCCAACCAGTGGAAATAATTTATCTTTATCTATCTCATCTTTTTCTTTTAATATCTTGAAGACTTGAATCGAATCACCCCCTAACCTTCAAAATTCAAGAGAAACAGGCTTAATTTGTATTATCTCTTCTCATAACTTAATCCTTAAAGTCCAAGTATCATTCTTGTACACCAAAGTTGTACTTCCTCCAAGATCAATCTATCCTTCCTAAAGTATTGTGCCCTGATATTCCAAGTGGAATCTAACCAGGGTTTTGTATAACTGTAGCGTAACGTCTGCATCTTTGCACTCCAGTCCTTTAGATATAAAGTAAGTTTGCAGTTGACACAAAGGGTGGGGTACTGTGAGGGAAATTGCTAGAGGATACAGCAAGATATAGATAGGCTGGAGATTTGGGTGTAGAATTGGCAGTTGGATTGTAGTCCAGACAAATGTGAGGTGATTCATTTTGGAAGGTCCAATGCAGGAAGGAAGTATACATTAATGGCAGAACCCTTAGAAGCATCAACATACAAAGGGATCTAGGTGTACAGATCTACAGTTCCCTAAAGATGGCAATGCAAGCGGATAGGGTGGCCAGGAAGGCGTATGGAATGCCTGCCTTCATCAGCCAGGTCACAAACTATAAAGAATTGGCAAGTTACGTTGCAGCTGTATAACTTTAGTTGGGTTATTCAAAGTTTGTGAGAAGATTTGTAGCTCGGGTGCTCGTTGTTGTGGTTCTGTTCGCCGAGCTGGAAGTTTTTGTTGCAAACGTTTCGTCCCCTGTCTAGGTGACATCCTCAGTGCTTGGGAGCCTCCTGTGAAGCGCTTCTGTGGTGTTTCCTCCGGCATTTATAGTGGTCTGTCCCTGCCGCTTCCGGTTGTCAGTTTCAGCTGTCCGCTGTAGTGGCCGGTATATAGGGTCCAGGTCGATGTGTTTGTTGATGAAGTTTGTGGATGAGTGCCATGCTTCTAGGAATTCCCTGGCTGTTCTTTGTTTGGCTTGCCCTATAATGGTAGTGTTGTCCCAGTCGAACTCATGTTGCTTGTCGTCTGCGTGTGTGGCTACTAGGGATAGCTGGTCATGTCGTTTCGTGGCTAGTTGATGTTTGTGGATGCGGATCGTTAGCTGTCTTCCTGTTTGTCCTATATAGTGTTTTGTGCAGTCCTTGCATGGGATTTTGCACACTACATTAGTTTTGCTCATGCTGGGTATTGGGTCCTTCGTTCTGGTGAGTTGTTGTCTGAGTGTGGCCGTTGATTTGTGTGCTGTTATAAGTCCTAGTGGTCGCAGTAGTCTGGCTGTCAGTTCAGAGATGTTCTTGATGTATGGTAGTGTGGCTAGTCCTTTGGGTTGCGGCATGTCCTCGTTCCGTTGTCAACGAGGACATGCCGCAACCCAAAGGACTAGCCACACTACCATACATCAAGAACATCTCTGAACTGACAGCCAGACTACTGCGACCACTAGGACTTAAAACAGCACACAAACCAACAGCCACACTCAGACAACAACTCACCAGAACGAAGGACCCAATACCCAGCATGAGCAAAACTAATGTAGTGTACAAAATCCCATGTAAGGACTGCACAAAACACTATATAGGACAAATAGGAAGACAGCTACCGATCCGCATCCACGAACATCAACTAGCCACGAAACGACACGACCAGCTATCCCTAGTAGCCACACATGCAGACGACAAGCAACATGAATTTGACTGGGACAACACTACCATTATAGGGCAAGCCAAACAAAGAACAGCCAGGGAATTCCTAGAAGCATGGCACTCATCCACAAACTCCATCAACAAACACAACGACCTGGACCCAATATACCGGCCACTACAGCGGACAGCTGAAACTGACAACCGGAAGCGGCAGGGACAGGCCACTATAAATGCCGGAGGAAACACCACAGAAGCGCTTCACAGGAGGCTCCCAAGCACTGAGGATGTCACCTAGACAGGGGACGAAATGTTTGCAACAAAACCTTCCAGCTTAGTTGGGTTACATTTGTACAGTTCTAGTCACCACACTATCAGAAAGAGGTGGAAGCTTTAGAGAGGGTACAGAAAAGATTTACTAGATGTTGCCTGGTCTTGAGGGTATTAGCTATGAGAAGAAATTGGACAAACTCAGTTTGTTTTCATTTGAATATCAAAGGCTGAGGAGTGACGTGGTAGAGGTTTACAAAATTATGAGACACAGGATAAATTGGATAATCAGAGTCTTTTTTTCCCCAGTTTGAAATGTCAATTCCTAGGGGATATTGGCTTCAGGTAAAAGGAGGAAAGTTTAAAGGAGATGTGCAAGGCAAGTTTTTTATACAGAGGGTGGTAAGTGCCTGGAATGTGCTGCCATAGAAGGTGGTAGAAGTAGATATAAATGCAATATTTAAGATGCAGATACATGAACAGAGGGAAGTGGACTGCACGGAGGCAAAATGTTCTTAGTTTACAAAGGTGTCATGTCCTGGCACAGGTTTGGTGGACCAAAGGACCTGTTCCTGAGCTGTTCTGTTCTTTGTTCTTAAAGATCAGCATTCCATGTGCCTTCTGATTATTTTCTGCGCTTGTTCATAACATTTTTAGAGATCTATGTGAAATAAATCCACAAAGGCCGGTATCCTGTCACCAAGTCACCTTTTATTTAAGCATGCTTAGTACATGACACTGATCCAGCTCCCTCAGAGCCAGCACTCCTGTTTATATCTGTCATCCAAGACTCCCTGACTGGACCAGGTTAACAGCCCCAATTAGGGAACTTATATTCTATGAGATCCACCTGGCTGACCCCATTCCAATCATTAACCTATGCGCATGAATGAAACCCTAAGTCTCTTTGGACATGCACTGTATTTAATTTCATACCATCTAGTCCATTATTAGTGAATTGAGTTTATACTGGAATATTAAAGCAAGGAAACAGATTAATGTTCTTGGTTTAAAAGCCACATAACTGTGATAATCCAGTTGTACAAATCAGTATTACATTTCATTCTGCAGTGGTGATATAGAAAGGAAGTTAATCAATGCCATTTTCACTCAAATTTGCTCTATGCTAAGTAAAGCAATCTCAGCCACGGAGCTCCAATCAGTCTCTGAGCATCTCTGGGAGGAGAGAAGGAAGAATTGATCAGTGATTCCTCCTCAATGCTGACAGCTGATGAAATGTCTGTACCTGTGCATATAAGTGATCACAGGGTTAAAGCATCAACTTCAGCAGGCTGCTTGATGCATGAGAGAGAACAAATCCAGAAATCCATTATTAAACAAGTTACTGATGCCTGAGGAGGTAATGGTGTGTATTGCTACTGTACTGGTAATCCAGAGATGCAGACAAATCTCTGGAGACTTGGTTCAAATTTGAATTGTAAGAAAAAATGGAATTCAAAGTCTAATGTCCTTTAAAGAGGGTTATCTGCCATCCTTACTGGGTTTGGCCTACATCTGATTCACACCTCTGCTGTGACGCCACATTTTCAAGGGCAAATAGAGATGAACAAATAATGATGGCAAAGGCCACATCTCAAAAAATGATTTATTTTTAAACTAGCTCGTCTCAGCCCAGGTTAACTGATAGCAGGCTTGTCTGCAGAGGCTCAAATAACATGCTCGACTTTATGCAGATAATATACCTGATATCGCTACATTCATTTTTGAAAAAATCCTTTACGGATATTGGTATCACTGACTAGGCCAGCATTTATTATATGTACCTAATTGCCCAGAGGGCAGTTAAGAGTCAACCACATTGCTGAGGAGTCTCAATTAGGCCAGACTCAGGTAATGGTGGCAGATTCCCTTCCCTGAAGGACAATAATGAATGAGATGGGATTTCACAACAATGATTACATGGTCAGCATGAGAGTAACATTTAATTCCAGATTTAATTGAATTCAAATTTCATCATCAGCTCCAGTGGGATTCAAATACATATTCATCAGAACATTAGTCTGGGATTCTGGATTACCAGTCTAATGGCATTATTATGGTAGCTCTTCTCAATTATACATCTTAGAATCACAGCATTCAGTTCTGGGCACTGTAGTTCCTACCTCAGCTCCTTAAGAGTACATGGGGAGGGGAGTGAGAATATACCAAGTGAATCTGAAAATTCTGATTCATTACCTGCAAACGTTTATGTGCAGTTTTTTATAAAAGCAAAAGGTGTATAGAACAAAGTAATAGACATACAATGAGCGGAATGTGTAGATGCAATAAAAAGGAATAAGAACGTACAGCTGTCCTTCAAAATATGGTTTTCCTTCAAAACCCATGATGAAGTAAAAAGAATTAATAATTAGACTCCTATGAAAGAGATTGTGTCCCTTCTGGGTTGACACAAGTCTCTCAGCCTTTCCTAGTAAGTCCTTCCCTCTATACCAGGCAACATCCTAGTAAATCTCATCAGAACCCTTTCCAAAGCTTCCACATCCTTCCTATAATGTGGTGATCAGAACTGTATGCAATAATCCAAGTGTGGCCGCACCAGAGTTTTGTACTGCTTCAGCATGATCTCATGGTTCCAAAACTCGATCCCTCTACCAATAAAAGCTAACACACCGTATGCCTTCTTAACATCATGATCAACCTGGGTGGCATCTTTCAAAGATCTATGTACATGGACACTGAGATCTCACTGCTCATCTACACTATCAAGAACCTTACCATTAGCCCAGTACTCTTTATTCCTGTTTCTCCTTCCAACGTGAATCACCTCACACTTTTCTGCATTAAACTCCATTTGCCACTTCTCAGCCCTGCTCTGCAGCTTATCTATGTCCCTCTGTCACCTGCAATGTCCTTAGCACTATCCACAACTCCACCAACCTTAGTGCCTTCTGAAAATTTACTAACCCAATCCTCTACACCCTCATCTAGATCATTTATAAAAATGACAAACAGCAGTAGCCCCAAAACAGATCCTTGCAGTATACCACTAGTAACTGAACTCCAGGATGAACATTTCCCATCAACCACCACCCTCTGACTTCTTTCAGCTAGCCAATTTCTGATCCAAAACTCGAAATCACCCTCAATCCCATGACTCTATATTTTGTGCAATAGCCTACCATGGGAAACCTTATGAACACCTTACAGAAATCCATATACACCACATCAATGGCTTTACCCTCATCCACCTGTTTGGTCACCTTCTCAAAGAACTCATTAAGGTTTGTGAGGCACTACCTACCCTTCACAAAACCGTGTTGACTATCCCTAATCAACTTATTCCTTTCTAAATGATTATAAATCCTATCCCTTATCACCTTTTCCAACACTTTACCCACAACTGAAGTAAGGCTCACTGGTCTGTAATTAACAGAGTTGTCTCTACTCCCCTTCTTTCATATGTAAATCCCAGAACCTTTTTTAGAGTTACATTCTCAAGAGAGAAGGTTGAGAGGTGACTTAATTGAGACACATAAGATAATCAGAGGGTTAGATAGAGTGGATAGTGAGAGTTTTTCCTCAAATGGTGATGGCTAGCATGAGGGAACATGGCTTTAAATTGAGTGGTGATAGATATAGGATAGATGTCAGAGGTAGTTTCTTTACTCAGAGAGTAGCAGGGGTGTGGAACGCACTGCCTGCAACAGTAGTAGACTCATCAAATTTAAGAACATTTAAATGGTCATTGGATAAACATATGGATGAAAATGGAATAGTGTAGGATAGATAGGCTTCAGATTAGATCCACAGGTCGAGGGCTGAAGGACCTGTACTGTGCTGTAATGTTCTATGTGCTATAGCAGACAAACCAGAACTGAATGCAGTATTCCAAAAGTGACCTGACCAATGTCCTGTACAGCTGCAACATGACCTCCCAAGTCCTATACTCTTGAAAAATGTCCATATTACAGAGGAGGAAGTGTTGCATGTCTTGAAACACACAAGAGTGGATAAATCTCCAGGACCTGATCAGGTGTACTCAAGAACTCTGTGGGAAGCTATAAAAGTGATTGCTGGGACTCTTGCTGAGATATTTATATCATCGATAGTCACAGGTGAGGTACGGGAAGACTGGAGGTTGGCTAACGTGGTGCCACTATTTAAGAAAGGTGGTAAGGACAAGCCAGGGAACTATAGACCAGTGAGCCTGACGTTGGTGGTGGGCAAGTTGTTGGAGGGAATCCTGAGTGACAGGATGTATATGTATTTGGAAAGGCAAGGACTGATTAGGAATAGTCAACATGCCTTTGTGCGTGGGAAATCATGCCTCACAAACTTGATTGAGTTTTTTGAAGAAGTAACAAAGAGGATTGATGAGAGCAGAGTGGTAGAACATCAGTAAGAGTTTCGACAAGTTTCCCCATGGGAGACTAGTTAGCAAGGTTAGATCTCATGGAATACAGGGAGAACTAGCCATTTGGATACAGAACTGGCTCAAAGGTAGAAGATAGAGGGTGGTGGTGGAGGGTTGTTTTTCAGACTGGAGGCCTGTGACCAATGGAGTGCCACAAGGATCGTTGCTGGCTCCACCACTTTTTGTCATTTATCCAAAAGATTTGGATGTGAGCATAAGAGGTATAGTTAGTAAGATTACAGATGACACCAAAATTGGAGGTGTAGTGGACAGCAAAGAAGGTTACCTCAGATTACAACAGGATCTTGATCAGATGGGCCAGCGAGCTGAAGAGTGGTGGGTGGAGTTTAATTCAGATAAATGCAAGGTGCTGCATTTTGGGAAAGCAAATCAGAGTAGGACTTTTGCATTTAATGGTATGGTCCTACGGAATGTTGCTGAACAAAGCGACCTTGGAATGCAGGTTCATAGCTCCTTGAAAGTAGAGTCACAGGTAGATAGGATAGTGAAGAAGGCATTTGGTATGCTTTCCTTTATTGGTCAGAATATTGAGAACAGGAGTTGGAAGGTCATGTTATGGCTGTACAGAACATTGGTTAAGCCACTTTTGGAATATTGTGTGCAATTCTGGTCTCTTTCCTATCAGAAGGATGTTGTGAAACTTGAAAGGGTTCAGAAAAGATTTACAAGGATGTTGCCAGGGTTGTAGGATTTGAGCTATAGGGAGAGGATGAACAGGCTGGGGCTGTTTTCCCTGGAGCGTCAGAGGCTGAGGGGTGACCTTAGAGGTTTATAAAATCATGAGGGGCATGGATAGGGTAAATAGACAAAGTCTTTTCCCTGGGGTCAGGGAGTCCAGAACTAGAGGGCATAGGTTTAGGGTGAGAGGGGAAAGACATAAGAGAGACCTAAGGGGCAATTTTTTCACTCAGACAGTGGTGCCTGTGTGGAATGAGCTGCCAGAGGAAGTGGTGGAGGCTAGTACAATTGCAACATTTAAAAGGCATCTGGATGGGTATATGAACAGGAAGGGTTTGGAGGGATATGGGCCAGGTGCTGGCAAGTGGGACTAGATTGGGTTGGGATATCTGGTCAGCATGGACAGGTTGGGCCAAAGGGTCTGTTTTCATGCTGTACATCTCAATGATTCTATAAATGCCAAACCAGTGCTATAGCTCACAAACAGATTATAAGGACAGCAGTGAGTCTGACTCAGACTTGAAAAGGTTTTAAAGCTACATAATTATATTGCCTGTCAAGTCTTCACTGATCATCTCAGAATACCAGGCCAGTATTTCTGTACAGGCTGTGAATGCAAACTCCATCCGAAAGGCAAGCTCTGCAGATGAAAATATCTGCCAAGTAGCACGTATAATAAAGAATCCAATATTTTACAACGTTAAATGCATCATGTAAGTACAAGATGCATGTGAGAGTCAAATCTATTAGTTCTAGCCAGTTTAGAGCACTGGATGGATTTCAAACTGTGCGTGTGGAATTTCCTTCACCTGAGCTTGAGCATTAATAGTGTATATTCTGTACAATAAATATATTGTTGACTGGGATATTTTAAAATATTCAGGAATCTATTTGATAACTGTTTTACTTTTAAAACTGCTCAAAAATGGGCATTAAAAATCTCTGGTCAGGTGTGTAATTTCACCACTAGGTATGCTATTAAATGACCCTAATCTAAAAGGCAGTTTATTTTTGCATTTTAGTAGACCAAGGATCTTCAATTGTGAGTGACCCTGGGATTGGGAGTTTTAAAAAAGATGTCAGGGCCCCTAGTCCTGATCGTGTCCTAGTGATTGTTGCTGCATCATGTTTGTGAGAAAAGATTGGCTAAGATTACTAGATTACATTACATTACAGTGTGGAAACAGGCCCTTCGGCCCAACAAGTCCACACCGACCCGCCGAAGCGCAACCCACCCATACCCCTACATTTACCCCTTACCTAACACTACGGGCAATTTAGCATGGCCAATTCACCTGACCTGCACATCTTTGGACTGTGGGAGGAAACCGGAGCACCCGGAGGAAACCCACGCAGACACGGGGAGAACGTGCAAACTCCACACAATCAGTCGCCTGAGGCGGGAATTGAACCCGGGTCTCATGCGCTGTGAGGCAGCAGTGCTAACCACTGTGCCACCGTGCCACCCACGGTCAGCCCTGGACTCAGATATTCTGACTCCATCTCTGAACACCCTGTCAACAGACACTAGATTGGTACAAGCCGAGGAAAAATATCTCTGACAGCAGACTGAAAGTCTCCTCTATCAGAGTTTGGTGGCAGCAGGAGACACGCTGGGGTACACGGAAAGGCTTTAAGGATGTCCTCAGAGGATCCCTGAAGCGGTCAAACACCTCCAATTCATGGGAGACCCTGGATTGTGATCAACCAAAAAAGGGTTCTCACAACAAGCCACCATAACACATCGAGAGACTGAGAGTCCAAAGGCATGGAAACAGACCCTTCAGTCCAATTCGTCCACACCAATCAAGTTTCTCACTGTTGTGGTAACATGCAGAGATAGAGTTGAGACATCAGAGGGAGCACACAAGCAACATAACAGTACACGAGAGGAGAAGGAGTTTGTCTCACAAACTTGATTGAGTTTTTTGAGGAAGTGACAAAGGTAATTAATGAGGGTAGAGCAGTGGATGTTGTCTGCATGGACTTTACTAAAGCATTTGACAAAATCCCTCATGGTAGGCTGACCCAGAAGATTAAGTCACATGGGATCCATGGTAATTTGGCAAATTGGAATCGAAACTGGCTGATCTTAGGAGACAGAGGGTAGATGTGAAGGTCCAGAGGTCTTTGACCAATGGTGTTCCACAAGGATCAGTGTTTGGACCTCTGTTGTTTGTAGTATATATAAATAACTTAGATGAAAATGTAGGTGGTTTATTGAGCAAATTTGCAGACTTCACAAAAGTTGGTGGAGTTGTAAATAATGAGGAATGGGAAATAGAAAGAAATAGAGACAGAAAGTATACAATAGGATATAGATCAGTTGGAAAATTGGGTGGAGAAATTACAGATGGAATTTGGAAGGTCAAATGCAAGGGTATGGCAGGACCCTTAGCAGCATTGATATCCAGAGAGATCATGAGGTCAAAGTCCATAGCTTCTTGAAAGTGGCAACACAAGTAGTAAAGAAGATGTATGGCATGCTTACCTTCATCAGTGGAGGCATTGAGTATAAATGTTGGCAAGTCATGTTGCAGCTGTATAAAACTTTAGTTAGGCTACATTGTGTGCAGTTATGATCCCCACACTATAGGAAGGATATTTGGAAAGGGTGCAAAAGAGGTTTACCAGATGTTGCCTGGATTGGAGTATGTTAGCTATAAGGAGTGGTTGGACAAACTTGGATTGTTTTGCAAGATTGTTTTTGCTGAGTGGCAACCTGATGGAAGTATATAAAATTATGAGAGGCATGGATAGATTGGATAGTTGGAGCCTTTTTCCCCAGATGGAAATGTCAAATACTAGAAGGCACAGGTTTTTAAGATGAGAGAGGGAAGGTTCCAGTAAGATAGTGTCATGGAGTCATAGAGACATGCAGCACGGAAACAGACCCTTCGGTCCAACCCGTCCAAGCTGAACAGATAGTTTTGGAATGTTGTGTGCAATTCTGGTCTCCCTCCTATAGGAAGGATGTTGTGAAACTTGAAAGGGTTCAAAAATGTTTACAAGGGTGATGCCAGAGTTGGAGGGTTTGAGCTATAGGGAGAGGCTGAATAGGCTGGGACTGTTTTCCTGGAATGTCAGAGGCTGAGAGGTGACCTTATAGAGGTTTATAAAATCATGAAGGTTAAGGATAGGGTAAATAGACAAGGTCTTTTTCCTGGGTTGGGGAAGTTCAGAACTGGAGGGGCATAGGTTTAGAGTGAGAGGGGAAAGATTTAAAAGAGATCTAAGGGGTAACTTTTTCACACAAAGAGTGGTGTGTGTATGGAATGAAATGCCAGAGGAAGTGGTGGAGGTTGGTACAATTACAACATTTAAAAGGCAAGTGGATGGGTACAAGAATAGGAAGGGGTTAGAGGGATATGGGCTAAGTGCAGGCAAATGGGATTAGATGTGCGAGGAAAAGCTTTTACACAGAGGATGGTAAATGCCTGGAATACGCTGCCATGAGAGATGATAGAAGCAGATACACTAGCAAAGGTTAAAAGGCATTTAAACAGACACATGAACAGGCAGGGAATAGAGGAATATGGACTATGTGTAGTAGATGAGACTAGTTTAAAATGGCATCATGGTCAGTACAGACAAGGTGGGCCAAAGGGCCTGTTCCTGTGCTGCACTGTTCTATGTTCTACGTAAGCTACCTATCTAATGCTTCAATCATCACCTGCCCAACATGTGGCAAATCTGCAGATTACCCATGGAGTTAGCAGTCATCTCTGAACTAAATGGAGTGGAAGCAATGCCAGTGCTAAGAAAAAAAGAGAAGGATTTGGGCAGAAATGTTGGCTCCTGGGCAAAGTATAACTGCATCCAGCATGAGTGACCATCTTCAGAAGACTGGAAGAAATCAGGATAAAAACAATGGCAACTATATTGCAGTGGAATTGTTGTTTGCAGTCTGCTTAACTTTGTTTGGCAATGCCATTACTTTGTCAGTCAGTATCTTGTACTTTAAATAGGTTGCTTCTTAATCAGCAATGTGTTGAAGCAGCAGAATGTTAGAAGAATGTTACATGAATGTGTTAGCCCCAGTGTTAACTCCCAAGTTGAGGCAGATGACTACTGAATTGTGATGTTTAGGAAGGTTAAACCGATGAGCCTTCATCTGTATAGCCCCCCCTTTGGTCTTCTGACTGAATATAGGTGGGAGTGGGACATTGGTTGGCAGGAGGTCTGAACCAGGAACTTGAAAGAAAAGTTTCAGTTTAGCTAAGTGCTTTTGTAGAGTTAGTGGGTTGGGAAGAACACTCCAAGGAAGGAAGTTGGGTAAACTAAAATTTCCATACGGAGGCAGGAGAAAATAATATTTATTGGGCCTTTTCTGGTGGGAAACAACAACTGTTACACTATTCAGGTCTTCACTTTAATAGGGCAGTCTAGTCATCATGTTATCAGAGCACAAGAAAGGTCACAGTGCCTTCTAGCAGATAAAGCCTGCTCAGAACAGCAACTTAAAGTCACAATATTTGGAAAGACAGTGTGGTCAGTCTGAGTTAAAGCACACAGAACATTTTAGTCTTGTTTTAACCCACTCGGGTTAAAATCAACCCTAATTGATCATTTGTTTTTATTGGAGGCAGCCATTTCTTTGCTAACAACAGCATACTCTCTATTCCTTACAAATTAAAAATGATCTAAAGTGCAATCAACTGGATTCTGTTCCAAACAAAGCTCTACCTGCATATCATTCTATCTTCGATACTCCATACTGGATTCAGGTCCCTTTAGCATATAAAAAAATTCAAATCCCTTCAAGTCTTTGCCCTATCTTTGTTACCTCCTTCATCCTTATGCCAAACAGACACTCCATACTCCTAATCCTCGAACCTTTTCTGCTATTTTGACCTCACCATCCAATTTTCTCCCTTAACCCTACTTCTTTAAAGCCCTTTTAAAAATCTATCTTAAAAACCAACGTTTGGAAACCCACACCTCCTCTTCATGTTGTGGGTTGTTTCCTGGTGTAGTTCTATTAGTGAAGTCTTGATCTTGAATGTCTTGTAATTTGTTGCTAGGGTTGCAGGGTTTCAGCTACAGGAAGAGGCTGGATAGGCTGGAAGTTTTTTCCCCTGGAACATCGGAACCTGAGGGGTGACTTTATAGAGGTTTATAAGATCATAAGGGGCATGGATAGGGTGAATAGCCGAGGATTCTTTTCCCTGGATAGGAGAGAGCAAAACTATTACAATATTTAAAAGGCATCTCGATGGGTATATGATTAGGAAGGGTTTAGAGGGATATGGGCCAAATGCTGGACAAGATCAGGTTAGGATAGTTGGAAAGAAGGGTCTATTTACATGCTGTATAATCCTATGAGTCTATAAGCACAAGAAAGTTATTGCAGCACTTAATTCTTGGTTAATAGCTCTGCAAAGGAAGCAAATAGCTAATTAAAAACAGCACCATGCTAAGAACTGTAGCTTTGTACGACTAATATTATTAGCTAAAAAATTTAGATGCTCCTGTAGCCCATCAGTGATATTTATAGATTGTCATTTTGCTGGAAGCATTTCCAATGATTTTCTTCAGCCAGCTGAGATTGGATGACCACCTGCTCCCTTGTCATTTCATTGCAATTCTCCAGGGTTACATTTTAACAGACAAGTTGTTCTGCTTACTAAAATACCCTGCTCTATGGTATGACAATACAATTACGTATTGTCACACTTTTGCAGATATTTCCTTTGATTCTTACTTGTAAAGAATATTATGCATAGCACATTTAAGGCCAAAGTATGTGTGAATTCAAAATAATTGTTTTCAACATTCATTTAAGAGATAACCTCATCCTGACAGACGGCCCTTGCAGTTGTTCCTTCCCCTCCCCCCACCCCCCCCCCCACCCCAGCTTAATCAATAAAATATAACACAATGCAGACAAACTGTCTCTAAATGAACATGAACAATCAGAACAACAGAACGGGTAATCTTAGGAGTTTACAGAACTACACCTGCTGGGTGTGTATGTCAGGAATTCATGTCATCATCATTACAGGTTTCCTCTTTTGATGAGACAATTAACCAAGGCAACTATCTGTGACTCAGTTACACTAAGAATTCTGTGTCATTATTTAAAGAAGAGGAGGAGAGTTCTTCTTGGGATTTTATTCTGTATGTCTCAACCAATAACACTATAAATATAACATCTGCTCATTACTTCATTGCTTTTCTTTAACACGTAAATTGACTGCAATGTTTCCTACATTATCTGGAATTTTCTGGGTCCAGAGATGAAAACAGAACTTAATTAGGCGGGATAGTATCAGACAAGATTCCCAACATTGCCTGAAGCTCTACCTTTTAACCCATTAATTGATTTAAGGGTCTGTTCCCACTTCGACTGCAGACATTTCAGCTCCAGGTGGAACAAGAGTAGACCTACCCAACTGGTCAAGCAGGGAGAGAGGTTGTGAGTTGGTGGGTGGAAAGCTCCTCAACCTGCATTAATCTGTACCTGATTGAGGGACCATAGATAAAGCAGGGGCTGCTAAAAGGGAACATCCTTGTTACAGTGACCTAGGGCTCCACTCCCTGTGATGACCTCCATCCCATGTGATCCTACCCTCACATGAGTGACTCTCCATCCTTGGAGTCTGGAAGGGAGGGTTGGGACTTTGACCTGGCAGTAGTCATATCCTTTGTGGTGGTGCAGGCTTCTCAGGTTGTCAGCTACTGACTGGGTAGCAGCTACAGCACCCCAGACTGCAGTGGTTCAACAGGGTAGATCACCACCACCACCTATTCAAAGGCAACTAGAGGTGTGTAATAGCCCAGTCAGTATTGCTCACATTCTATGAGTGAATTCTAGAAAATGCTGGGTGACTTGAGATGGAACGAACTGCTGCAGATGTGTTCAATTGAGGCAGTTTTGGTTGCTCATAAACTTCAATATTCAAAAGTCCAGACTTCTAATTGCCATATCTTAGGTTAGGTTATTTATGTTATTCTGCATCTACATTTTAGCTGGAGCAAGTTTCTTTTCTTTCTCTAAACATTAGGTTGTACTAAGCTGAAAAATAAAACCTGAACTGTTTTAAAATATCTCAATTAGACTACCAGCTGAACTTATCAGGAATAAACTTTAGACTTGTACCTGATCCCTTGTGAAAACCCGTTAGCTTGCTGCCTTCTCTGATTTATATTCTGCTTATGTGGCCACACAGTTCAACATTCTACTGGCTTTGTTGATCACTGTTCTTCATTAGGTTATATAGTTAGTGATATGGTTAGCACTGAATTGAAGAAGCACAGGCCTTTTTCAATATCTATCTTAGTTATTTCAGCTAGTTTGTTGAACTGCTTGCTTTCCAAGCCTGTGTGCAGAACCTTACATTCCATGAATTAAATTCTAACTGTAAATATTAGGGTAACAAGGACAGTTGAGGACTCTAATTATAGTTGTGGCTGCCTATTTGAAAATCGCCCAAGGCTCAACTGAGGATTCTGTGCTCAGGGTTAAGAGTCAATGGCAAAACAAGTGAATACCCAGTGATGATGGTGAAAGAGCTAAAACTTTGAGTAACGAGCAATCATTTGCTTCAGGAAGAGAATTCATGCATCCTTTAAGCAAACTTGAGAAGGTTTATAGAAAAGCATCTCTATTTTCCTTTCTCCAAGTCATCCTGCTTGTTGACACTGAAAATGTGAAGCTGTTGCAAAGAACCTAAGAGAAAAATGCAGGATCCCAAGGCATGAGAAATGATCCTGCCTATGGGCAGATCACAGCTACATATTAATATATTATTTCATTTCCTCTGGCAATTTCTGATCATATTTCTCGACTTCCTTATCCACATATAAGGCATCCTGTGAATAAAGGCATCATTTCAGGTGTAAATCAAATTGATGCAGATTGGAAGGTTGAATTCTGATTCAAAATCTGAACTATAGCTACCACTACAATCGGTCTCATTACCTTGGAGTAAGAAGGTATTAATTAATTTAAATTTTATCAAAGGGTTGCAAACACATCCCACTAAGAATCCAGGACCTCAAGAGAAAATAAAGATTAAAATGGCAAGCACTGACAGTCATTTGCATTTGCCTGTGGTGCTGTTTGTCCCCTTCACCCCAAGGTCAGGGGAGGAATGTAACTAATAAAACACTCGAATAATATAAATGGTCCATCAGACCAATAAAACTGCAGTTAAATTAATAATAATGCAAAAACATGACTAATTTAAACAAAGCTTTGGATAAGAAAAGCACTGACAAACTGCTGCTCCTTCACTGAAATTTCAGAGGCACATTACAGTCCATTTCACATTGGGCTAAATAATGCATTAGTGTCTGGAGTGCTGTCAATCTGATTAAACCAAAGCAACTCAACTTCAAATGAACAGATCATTAGTGCATAACCAGAGATGAGCAAAAGAATTATAGTGGCACAACCTCAGAGGAACATAACAACAACTTGCAATTACAAAGTGCTTTTAATGTATAAAAATGTCCCAAGGTACTTAACAGAACTGTAATCAGATGTCTGAAAATTGATGTCAAGAAATATATTAGGAGGGGCGACTAAAAGCCTGGTCATAGATGTAGTTTTTCCAGGAGCTTTAGGGATGGAGTTCTAGAGCTTGGGGAACAAAACATTGAAGACCAGGATAAAAATAGTGGAACTGAGGGAATGGGTAATGCATCATGAAGGGACTATTAAGAGACTGAGCACAAAAATCAATGTAACCTGCAGTTTTTGCTGGGACGGGATTGGAATTGGTAGCAAGGATTAAGTATTTGCTGCATGAGCCAAAGACAGTGGCTTTGGTCTGAGAGTCATAGAGTCAAAGAGATGTACAACATGGAAACGACCCTTCAGTCCAAACCGTCCATGCCAACAAGATATCCCAACCCAATCTAGTCTCACCTGCCAGCACCTGGCCCATATTCCTCCAAACCCTTCCTATTCATATACCCATCCAAATGCCTCTTAAATGTTGCAATTGTACCAGCCTCCACCACTTCCTTAGGCAGCTCATTCCATACACATACCACCCTCTGTGTGAAAAAGTTGTCCCTTGGGTCTCTTTTATGTCTTTCCCATCTCACCCTAAACCTATGCCCTCTAGTTCTGGACTCCCCCACCCCAGGGAAAAGGCTTTGTCTATTTATTATATTCATGCCTCTCATAATTTTGTAAACCTCTGTAAGGTCACCCCTCAGTCTCCAATGTTCCAGGGAAAACAGCCCCAGCCTGCTCAGCCTCTACCTATAGATCAAATCCTCCAACCCTGACAACATCCTTGTAAATCCTTTCTGAACCCTTTCAAGTTTCACAACATCTTTCCAATAGGAAGGAGACCAGAATTGCACGCAATATTCCAACAATGGCCTAACCAATGTCCTGTACAGCCGCAACATGACCTCCCAACTCCTGTACTCAATACTCTGACCAATAAAGGAAAGCATACCAAACGCCTTCTTCACTATCCTATCTACCTGCAACTCCACTTTCAAGGAGCTATGAACCTGCACACCAAGATCTCTTTGTTCAACAACACTCCCTAGGACCTTACTATTAAGTGTATAAGTCCTGCTAAAATTTGCTTTCCCAAAATGCAGCACCTCGCATTTATCTGAATTAAACTCCATCTACCACTTCTCAGACCATTAGCCCATCTGATCAAGATCCTGTTGTAATCTGTCCACTATACCTCCAATTTTTGTGTCATCTGCAAACTTACTAACAATACCTCTTATGCTCACATCCAAATCATTTATATAAATGACGAAAAATAGAGGACCCAGCATCAATCCTTGTGGCACTCTACTAGTCATAGGCTTCCAGTCTGAAAAACAACTCTCCACTACCACCCTTAGTCTCCTACCTTTGAGTCAATTCTGTATCCAAATAGCTAGTTCTCCCTGTATTCCATGAGATCTAACCTTGCTAACCAGTCTCCCATGGGGAAACTTGTCAAAAGCCTTACTGAAGTCCATATAGATCAGATCTACAGCTCTGCCCTCAGCAATCCTCTTTCCTCTTTGTTACTTCTTCATAAAACTCAATCAAATTTGTGAGACATGATTTCCCACGCACAAAGCCATGTTGACTATCCCTAATCAGTCCTTGCCTTTCCAAATACATGTACATCCTGTCACTCAGGA
Organism: Chiloscyllium plagiosum; assembly: GCF_037043375.1. Taxonomy (NCBI): domain Eukaryota; kingdom Metazoa; phylum Chordata; class Chondrichthyes; order Orectolobiformes; family Hemiscylliidae; genus Chiloscyllium; species Chiloscyllium plagiosum. The sequence continues at coordinate 5,791,297 of NW_028270155.1, read as the reverse complement.
TTCCCTCCAACAACTTGCCCACCACTGACGTCACGTTCACTGGTCTATAGTTTCCTGGCTTGTCCTTACCACCTTTCTTAAATAGTGGCACCACGTTAGCCAACTTCCAGTCTTCCAGCACCTCACCTGTGACGATCGATGATATAAATATCTCAGCAAGAGTCCCAGCAATCACTTCTCTAGCTTCCCACAGAGTTCTCGGGTACACCTGATCAAGTCCTGGGGATTTATCCACTTTTATGTGTTTCAAGATATCCAGCACTTCCTCCTCTGTAATATGGACATTTTTCAAGGTGTCACCAGCTAGTTCCCTACATTCTATATCTTCCATATCCTTTTCCACAGTAAATATTGATGCAAAATGCTCATTTACTATCTCCCCCATTTTCTGTGGCTCCACACAAAGGCCGCCTTGCTGATCTTTGAGAGGCCGTATTCTCTCCCGAGTTACCCTTTTGGCCTTAATGTATTTGTAAAAACCCTTTGGACTGTCCTTAATTCTATTAGCCAAAGCTATCTCATGTCCCCTTTTTGTCCTCCTGATTTCCCTCTTAAGTATACTCCTACTGCCTTTGTACTCTTCTAAGCATTCACTCGATCTAGCCTGTCTACACCTTACATATGCTTCCTTCTTTTTCTTAACCAAACCCTCAATTTCTTTAGTCATCCAGCATTCCCTTTCCTTTCACCCTAACAGGAATATACTTTCTCTGGATTCTTGTTACCTCATTTCTAAAGGCTTCGCATTTTCCAGTCATCCCTTTACCTGCAAACATCTGCCCCCAATCAACTTTTGAAAGTTCTTGCCTAATACTGTCAAAATTGGCCTTTCTCCAATTTAGAACTTCAACTTTTAGATCTTGTCTATCCTTTTCTATCACTATTTTAAATTTAATTGAACTATGATCGCTGGCCCCAAAGTGCTCCCCCACTGACACCTCAGTCACCTGCCCTGCCTTATTACCTAAGAGTAGGTCAAGTTTTGCACCTTCTCTAGTAGGTACATCCACATACTGAATCAGAAAATTTTCATGTACACACTTAACAAAGCCCTCTCCATTTAAACCCTTAACATTATGGCAGACCCAGTCTAAATGTTAATGAAGATACCTTTTGTTCATCGAGAATTGAAAGTCAGTAAAGCAATCTCTCAGCACAAAGTTAAAAATCACACAACACCAGGTTGTAGTCCAACAGGTTTATTTGGAAGCACTAGCTTTCAAAGCGCTGCTCCTTCATCAGGTGGTTGTGGAGCATAAGACCATAAGACACAGAATTTATAGCAAAAGGTTACAGTGTCTTGCAACTGAAATGATACATTTAACAAACCTGGATTGTTGTTAAGTCTTTCATCTTTTAGAATGTGTTGCAGGTTTTGGTTCATTAATATGTAAATCCCAGAACTTCATATTAATTTACATAATTTATATTCATAATACATAATTTACATATTAATGAATCAAAACTTGCAACCCATTCTAAAAGGTGAAAGACTTAACAACAATCCAGGTTTGCTCAATATATAATTTCAGTTGCATAATACTGTAAACTTTTTCTATAAATTCTGTGTCTTATGGTTTTATGCACCACAACCACCTGATGAAGGAGCAGCGCTCTGAAAGCTACTGATTCCAAATAAACCTGTTGGACTATAACCTGGTGTTGTGCGATTTTTAACTTTGTCCACCCCAGTCCAACACTGGTTCCTCCACATCATCTCAGCACAGAAGCAGTAGAGGGAACAAGAGTGGTCCTGTAAAGGCCGAAGTAGATGTAAACAGCATTAAAGTAGATTGAGATGCATTTCATTGGATGACGTTATGATGGAGCAGTATATGGATAATTGTCCTAGGGGAGATACCTTGAAAATTCAAGAAGTAATATTGTAAGAACTGTCATGGACAGATACATTTGCTGCAGATTGACTGATGAGGATGAGCTGGAAATGTGTTGCTGGAAAAGCGCAGCAGGTCAGGCAGCATCCAGGGAACAGGAGAATCGACGTTTCGGGCATAAGCCCTTCTGCCCGAAATGTCGATTCTCCTGTTCCCTGGATGCTGCCTGACCTGCTGCGCTTTTCCAGCAACACATTTCCAGCTCTGATCTCCAGCATCTGCAGACCTCACTTTCTCCTGATGAGGATGAGGTCAAGTACGTTTTGGTGCCCTCATCACTTGCTACAGGCCCAGTCCAACAGTTATGTCCTTTAGGACTTAGCCATCTTTTTCAGTAGTGGTGCCATTGGTAATGATGGACATCGAAGTCCTCCAACCAGAGTTCTGGGCCCTTACCACCCTCAGTGCCTCTTCCAAATGGAGCCCAACATGGAGGAATACTGATTTATCATTGGAAGGGAGGGGTGTCAGAAGGTGTCCATGTTTGACTAGATGTCATGAGACGTCTGACGCCCAGGGTCAAGGTTGAGGCCTCTCAAAGCCAAATCCCTCCCAACTGTATATCACCGTGCTGCTCCCTCTAGTAGGTCTGTTCTATCACTGGACTGGATATCCTTGGGATGTTAAAGGTATTGTCTGGAATATTGTAAAGTGTGACTATGTGAAGTATTTGCTTGATTAGTCTGTGGGACAGCTTTTTCAATTTTGGCACAAGCTCCCCTAGATGTTAGTAAGGAAGACTGTGCAGGGCTGACATGGCTGGGTTTGCTGTTATAATTTCTGGTGCCTAGGTCAATGCTGGGTTGTTTATCTGGTTTCATTCTTTGCTTTAGATCTTGTAGTGGTTTTGTTGCTCGTCAGGCCATTGCAGAGGCCAAGTCAGGGTCAAACAAATTTCTCTGGCTCTGGAGTCACAAACACCAAGTATGAGGGAAGGCATCAGATTTCCTTCCATAAAGGACATGGGTGACATTAGTGAACCAAATAGATTTTTATGACAATTGACAATGGTTACACGATTAGATCATCTTTTAATTCCTGATTTTACTGAATTCAAATTTCACCATTTGCCATGGTGGAATTTGAACCCATGTTCCCAGAGCAGTCTGGGCTCCACTATGCTATGTCTCTCCATGGTGGCTCAGTGGTGATATTTGCATTCCATCTTTTTTGCAATGAACGTCCAGACTCTGCAATGTTGGTACTGGCTACTTTAATGGTAACTGCCACTCAACTCTCTAATCTCTATTTTGTTATTGATTACCTATAGTAAGTCACACATTACTTAAAATTCCTATTTTTAATAATTATTAAAATTACAAAACAATTAACAAAATCCAACAGTACAGGAACAATTGTAAACTTTTTATCACATTTGTGCAGTTTTCATTTAGGAACATATATAACATGAAATCTTAAGGAATCCATATGATTTCTTAAAACTCAACTCCAGTGAACAAGATTGCACCAGAACTGAGCATTCAAGATGTCATTCAAGATATTAGGATAACGTAATAAAATATAGCTTATCACAATTTGTTTAAGAAAAGTCTCAGAAGCAAACATAGCTTTACAGATTTGAGTTGTTTAGTAATTTCTCTCATTGTCTACACAACCTTGTCCCATACTTGGTCGAAATTGTTGTGTATTGTCTCTTCGCAGGCAGACAGCAGGCACACCGGATGTAGATTTCTTCATTGGTGTCAAAAGAAATCCTGCAAACAATTTTTTTAAATATTAGCAATCGTGCAGCAAGTTGGATGTTGCAAAGAGATATCAAGAAAATGCTCTTCTAACAGTTCAGTTTGTTGGGTCAATCACACTAGGTTGGGACTAGAATCACATATAAACTCAGACTGGGTGAAGATGGCAGATTTCTCTTCCTAAAAGGTTTTTGTTTTACAAACATCCAAAATTTTCTTTTTGCTATTTTTTAAACTGAGTTTCAACTTCTCAAAATGCTATGGAGGAATTTCAGCTCATATTCTCTACATTAGTTCAGGCCTGTGGATTACTGATTCCATAACACAATTATCACTATTCCAAATGGTGAACTTTTCTGAAAAGAAACAACCTGCTATTAACACTTATTGCATTTTCTTGGAAACGTAAACATTTTTCACATTAAAGCAAGCACGACTAATGTAACACTACAACTTATAAAGATTCATGTTACAAATACAGTGCTAGTGGATTCTTTCTCCAGAGAGATCCCTTCCTTGAAGGTTCATTCAATTTTCCTGGAATTAACCCAAAGGAATGCCATAGCCCTTCAGAATTTGCTTTATTCCTCCTGAGTGTTCCAATTATTTATTCCTTGAGGTATAACTTTCATGAAGGTTGTTTTTGGCTAAACAGTCTTCCAATTTTATTTAAAACCTCATGATTTTATTCTCTTCAGCTCCTTGTCATGGTTCTGGCCATACTTGGGCTTAAAAATAAACTAAGGGGACATTTCACCAAGCATCTCAGCCGAGCCCACAGGGGCCAACCTGACTTTCCAGTCACCACTCATTTTAATTTCCCTTCCCATTCCCTTTCCGACATGACCATTCTTGGCCTCCTCCATTGCCACAGCAAATCAGACTGCAAATTGAAGGAACAACACCTCATCTTCCGCCTGGGCAGCCTACAGCCTGGAGGACTCAATATTGAGTTCTTCAATTTCAAATAACCTCCCTTCATATCCCCTGACTCCCTTCCCAGCCCCTCCCTCTCCCTTCCATTCCTCCGATCGAGCCTTCCTTCTAGCCACCAACCTTATTCATTTCTCCCATCGACCAATCAGGTCGTACCCTCTACCTGTGTTTACCCATCCCCACCTCACCACCCTGCCTCCCCACCCCCTTTATCTGCAGCTCCCCTTACATCTACCTTTAGTCCTGAAGAAGGATTATACCTAAGACGTTGACTTCTCCACCTCCTCAGATTGCCTGGCTTGTTGCGATCTTCCAGCCTCCTGCTTGTCTACCTGTTTGTCACTTTCCTAATCTGCAGCCAAGCTTCTGGTACAGCTTTTCTCAAACTAATTATTCAAATTGTAACAAGGCAGAAAACCACTGCAGATAACTACACAGTACAGCAAATAATTCAGCTGCTTTCCCCTCACAAAATTCAGTCTGAATTACCTACTTCTGTCATCTAACATACGCTGATAAATTAAACAAATAAAACCTACCAAGGTTCCAACCTGAATCACTGTTTATTCTGTTAAGTTGCAGGCTTTAGAATGGTTGAAAGAAATACATACAAATATGGACACAATGACAAAATTGGATTAAGAATGTTCAAGAGTTTGAGCATGGTTTTCTCCTGCCTTACCTCTACATTACATTACACCAACAGATATCCTGAATCTGGGCCCAAAACATTGCGTAAGCCTGAGTGAGAAATGTATCATATCTTACACTACCATGCTAATCCATTAGACATTCCCAAATTGTTCTATTGCAGCACTTTGTTGGCAGAAATTTTGAATTCACAAATGTTGAATTTACACAGCAGCAACCAATTAAAACAAAACAAGATCCCAAAGTTGAAGGAGCCTAGACACCCGTTTTTCTCTGCGCCTCAGAAAATATCCTGCCACCAGAACTGCTAAGACATAAACCTAAAACTGGCACCTTTCTGAAATGAGAAAGACCGAAGTCTCTTTACCTCTTCTTCTATTGAGTTCATAGTCCATTGTAGAACAATCCTCTTTGGAAAATCTCTGCTTGGATCTTGCTAATCATCGCCAGACCCTGGCCACATGATGCCTGGAGGCAGAGCGCCTCATCTTCCGCCTAGGAACCCTCCAACCCCACGGGATGAATGTAGATTTCTCCAGCTTCCTCATTTCCCCTCCCCCCACTTATCTAAGTCCCAATCCCCGAAATCAGCACCGCCCTCTTGACCTGCAATCTTCTTCCCAACCTCTCTGCCTCCACCCCCTCTCCGGCCTATCACCCTCACCTCCTTCCACCTATCGTATTCCTAGTGCCCCTCTCCCAAATCCACCCCCCCTACCTTTTATCTCAGCCCGCTTGGCACACCAGCCTCATTCCTGAAGAAGGGCTTATGCCCGAAACGTCGGTTCTCCTGCTCCTCGGATGCTGCCTGGCCTGCTGCGCTTTTCGAGCACCACACTTTTCAACTCTTGCTAATCATTGCCTCTCCTCCTCATCACCCACCCCAATGTGATGAAGAAACTTCCTATTGTCACTTTCTCGTGCAAATTCATCATGTTCTCCAAATCTAAGCTCGCGCTTTTGCCCTTCCTCTCAACAGTTCCATCCTTCCTTTAGAGCCAAATTAGCTTCCTAACATTCCCTCAACTGAGAAAAATTACCTTTCTTTCAGGATTTGCCCAACCACAATGCCTGTCTCTCTCCTGCCCGTTACCCTTTTCTCTTATCCTGCCTTTAATACCCTCCCCATATTTTTTCTTCCACTCCTTCCTGCCTCCTCTCATCTTCCATTGCTGCTCATCTCTTGCCTCTTAAATATACTTAATTTGAAAAGTGCTTTTGATCTTGACTCATCACATGCAATAGCATAAAGAAGACCAGTTATTAATAAAGTTTTCACTGCTGGAAAAATAATGGAAATATTCTTCCAAGCCCAGAAAAATGAAATCTGAAAGTACACTTTTTAACATTTTAATTGCTGCACAGCTCTTTCCAACTTCATGCTCACTTAAGAATTGTGACTACCTATTCTTATGACCTTTTTGTGGTCATAAATCAATGTCCAAGCACTGAACCTGAGAAACTCGGAATTATTCATAGTTCCCGAGGAGGTGTTAACATTATTAAATTTTATATTAGTGGCACTTCAAAAACAATTAATAAGACTAATAATCATAAATGTGTGATGTATCAACTGAGAGATGAGAATAATCACAAAATGGTTGGCAATTATTATATCTATATTGCTTGGATTATACCAATATCATCTCTGATTTATCATTCCAAAGATCTGCACCATTACACCAGCCGTAAGATTTCTCTTTTTCTACTTTCTCTGTGGGAAATATTGAAAAACCTCTGAGCACCTATACTATCTTCTGAAAGTCAAAGGAATATAGTCTATCTGCAAATTTTTCAAAGGACTAATATTCAGCAACAAAATAATGTGGAGATAATCAAACATTTGCAATAATCTGACAAATAGTCATTTGAGCTAGATTTCTGTAATCCCTCCTGAAATTGGGTGGAATTGCAGAGAAAGATGTTCAAAAATTTTGCACCATACCTTAAACAGATCATTGTTCACAGCAAACTACTCAGTCTTCAGGACAACATCAATCATAACCCACCACAGCAACCACTACAAGACATGTCAGATTATCAACATGGATACTACTATCATACATGGGAACACCACCCACCACGTACATGGCAGATATTCATGTGACTTGGACAATGTGCCTATCTCATACACTGCAGGCAAGGTTGCCCTGAGGCATGGTATATTGGCGAGACCATGCAGACACTACAACAACTGATGATTGGACGCCATGCAAAAGTCGTTAGACAGGAACGTTCTTTCCCAGCTGTGGAACATTTCGATGATCAAGGACATTCAGCTTCTCCTCTTTGGGTGACCATTCTCCAAGGCAGCCCTTGAGATACGCAATTACACAGAATTGCTGAACAGAAACTGGGAGCCAAGTTCCGTAACCATGAAGATGGCCTCATGATCTCGGGTTCATGTCATGCTACGTGTGACCTCATCACACTGTCCCATATCTGTAGAATCTTTGTACTGTCCTGTTTTGACACTTCACCTTGATAAATTGTTATATTCTCTCAACCTTAATTAGCCTGTACAGTTTTGGATTACTTTGGTTAGACTCTTGGCATACGACTATTATACTTTTATGTTATTCCAATCATTTGATTTGCCTCCAGCTCCACCTTATTTTTAATTTTTTGTAATTATCTCTCTGCCTCACTTAATTGATTATAGGTTATCCTTTCACTTGTTATTCAGCTGTTGACACTTTACTCACACTGTCTGACACTCTTGATCATCTGCAGTGACTTATAACTTGGCTTATCGACATTCCACTCACGCCATTTGTATGATCTTTTGATCTTTCTGCCCATTGATCTCTCTGTCTATAAATTCTGTACCTGTGTGCTTCTCTCTCACTTCACCTGAAGAAGGGGCAATGATACAAAAGCTTGTGATTTCAAATAAACCTGTTGGACTACAACCTGGTGTTGTTTGACTTCTGACAGAACAAAATAGAGGATATCCTTGGTGTGAAGATAGAACTTTGTCTCTACTAGGAGTGTGTGGTGGTCACTGCTACAAATATTGTCATGAATAAATGTTTGGAATCATACAATACAGAAGAGGCCCTTCGACCCATCAAGTCTGTACTGCCAAAAGCATACTACTACCTACACTAGTCCCACTTTCCTGCACTAAGCCCATAGCTTTCAATGTGCACATTTTAAGTGCGTATCTAAGTACCTTTTAAAGGTTGCAGGGTTTCCCGGCTCTACTATCCTTCCAAGCAATGCATTCCACATCCAACCACCCACTGGGTGAAAAGGATTTTCCTCAAATTCCCTCTAAAGCTCCCTCTAAATTCACTCTAAAATTAAGACCCTTTGTTATTCACCCTTAACCTTCAAGTCAGGGTAATAGCTGCTTTGTACTCATCCTGTCCATGGCCCTCGTAATTGTATATACCCCTATCAAGTTCCCCCAACCTTCTCTGCTCCAAAGATAAAATCTGTGCTTATCCAACCCTTCTGTGTAGCTAAAATGCTCCATCCCAGGCAACATCCTGGTGATCTTCTTTGCAACCTCTCCAGTGCAATTACATCCTTTCTATAGAGTGGTGACCAGAACTGCACACAGTACTCTAACAATGGCCTAATCAAAGTTCGATCTGTTGACAAAGTCCCCAAGATCCCTCTGTTCCTCTCAATGTCCTTGTGTCTTGCCATTCCTCTTGTACTCCATTGCCTTGTTCCTTCAGAATTCCTGGCATCTTGACAGCTGGCTCTGAGGGAGCCGGATCAATATCAAGGAGTTTCCACTTGTAAATAAAGAGTGTATTGGTGATGGGATACTGGCCTCTGTGGAGTGATTTCAATGGCAACAAGAGTAAAACTTGCTTGCAATAGTTGTCTTTAAGTTGGGGTGAGCATTGCTTGCATCATGCCATTATTTGGGAAGCTTGACTTGTTCAACTTTCCTGTCAAAGACTGGGCCCAGTATGTTTTTTATGAATTATTTTCTCTGCACAAATGACATTGGGGGCAGATAAAACGAAATGAGTAATTTTCCTGACAGCTTGTGGACTGGAAGCTTTTACAGGTGTTGTGGTTCTGTTCGCCGAGCTGGAAGTTTTTGTTGCAAACGTTTCATCCTCTGGCTAGGCGACATCATCAGTGCTTGGGAGCCTCCTGCGAAGCGCTTCTTTGATGTTTCCTCCGGTGTTTATAGTGGTCTGTCCCTGCCGCTTCCGGTTGTCAGTTTCAGCTGTCCGCTGTAGTGGTTGGTATATTGGGTCCAGGTCGATGTGTTTGTTGATGGAGTTTGTGGATGAATGCCATGTCTCTAGGAATTCCCTGGCTGTTCTCTGTCTGGCTTGCCCTATGATAGTAGTGTTGTCCCAGTCGAATTCATGTTGCTTGTTGTCTGCGTGTGTGGCTACTAAGGATAGCTGGTCGTGTCGTTTCGGAGGAGAGGGAAGCACTGAAATCACTAAGAAACGATAAGAACATAATCATACTACCAGCAGATAAAGGCAGAATGACGGTCATCCTAGATAAATCTGATTACATCCAAAAAGCACAACAACTACTTGCAGATATCAACACCCACCAAATGAAGGAATTTGACCCCACACCACAACTCACCAATAGGATAAATAACACACTAAGGAATCTACAAAAAAAACGGACAGATAACCAGAGCTGACCTACAAAGAATGAAACCGGAAAGCAACAACACCCCCAGATTCTATGGATTACCTAAAGTACACAAACCAGACATCCCACTCAGACCCATAGTATCACTACCAGGGACACCATCATACAAACTGGCTAAAGAACTACAACAGAAACTGAAACACCTGGTCAGCGGATCCAAAACACTCTTGGACATCATCAGAAATATACACATAGACAAAGAAGAAACCATGATATCATTCGACGTGATGGCACTGTTCACTTCGATTGACAAAACTCTAGCCAGAGAAACAATAGCCAACCTACTGGACATACAGAACAGAAAACAGGACGCTGAACCTATCAACAAAGACGGCATACTTAAACTACTGGACTTGTGCCTCACAACACACTTCACATTCAACAACCAGATATATGAATAAATCAATGGAACACCCATGGGATCACCAATCTCGGGACTCATAGCAGAGGCAGTTATGCAAAGGTTAGAACAAACAGTCCTACCACAAATTCAACCCAAACTCTGGGTCAGATATGTTGATGACACGTTTGTAATCATTAAAAACACGGAAATAGAAAAAACACACCGGATCATCAACGCCACACTCACAGGAATCCGATTCACGAAAGAAGAAGAAAAGGATAGCCAACTCCCATTCCTAGACGTGATGTTACAGAGAACACCGAACGGAGAATTCACTACAAGGGTATACAGGAAAGCCACACACACAGACCAAGTCCTAAACTATGAAAGTAACCACCCCAACACACACAAACGAAGCTGCATCAGGACACTATTCAAAAGGGCCACAACACACTGCAGTACACCAGAACTGCAAAAAGAAGAAGAGGAACACCTATACAAGGTATTCGCCAAAAATGGATACCCGCGCAACTTCATCAACAGATGCCTAAGAGAAAGACCACGGAACGAGGACATACCACAACCAAAAGGACTAGCCACACTACCATACATCAGGAGCATCTCAGAACTGACAGCCAGACTACTGCGACCCCTAGGACTCATAACAGCACACAAACCAACAGCCACGCTCAGACAACAACTCACCAGAACGAAGGACCCGATACCCAACATGAGCAAAACTAATGTAGTATACAAAATACCATGCAAGGACTGCACAAAACACTATATAGGACAAACAGGAAGACAGCTAACAATCCGCATACATGAACATCAACTAGCCACGAAACGACACAACCAGCTATCCTTAGTAGCCACACACGCAGACAACAAGCAACATGAATTCGACTGGGACAACACTACTATCATAGGGCAAGTCAGACAGAGAACAGCCAGGGAATTCCTAGAGGCATGGCATTCATCCACAAACTCCATCAACAAACACATCGACCTGGACCCAATATACCAACCACTACAGCGGACAGCTGAAACTGACAACCGGATGCGGCAGGGACAGACCACTATAAACACCGGAGGAAACATCAAAGAAGCGCTTCGCAGGAGGCTCCCAAGCACTGATGATGTCGCCTGGCCAGGGGACGAAATGTTTGCAACAAAAACTTCCAGCTCGGCGAACAGAACCACAACAACGAGCACCCGAGCTACAAATCTTCGCACAAACTTTGAGCTTTTACAGGTATTAGGGGCCTAAATTTCCCTGAGGCACCTGATACTAAAACTTTTCAAGAACTGACAGATTTGAAGAAAATTACGATGTCAAGCCTGCTCTAATTCTGAGACACTATCAATTTTACTTGGGAATTCGAGAACAAGGGGAATCCGTATCTGGATTTTTGACGAGGTTAAGATGACTGGCAGAGGAATATAACTTTGGCTTAATTCTTAATGAGATGCTGAGAGACCGTTTGGTATGTGCGATTAATGATGCAACCATGCAAAAGCATCTACTAGTTGAAGCCCAACTGTACTTCAAACAGGCACTACAACTGGTTTTATCAATGGAAAATGCAACAAGTGGAACATATGAGTTGCAGGATATTCTGATGGAAGTAGAAGTCCGACTGAGCTTGTGGATCACCATTTGAGTGCAGGCAAATGCACAGCCTCATTCAGGACATATAATGAACAGAGGGCCTCTAGGTCTGCCCTTTGCAAAACACTAAAACAAAGCTAAGCCTCAGCCAAACGGTTAAAATTTTCTTCAGGATCTGGGCCAGCAAGCCATGAAGTTGTTGCTGGTATGCAGAATCAAGACAGCAAAAGAGACCTGAGAGAACTCATAGGCCAGTATCCAGGACAGTGCACCCCCTGGAATGTCCACCTCCATCTAGTTTAGAACAGTTAACTTGCTTAGCAACATCCAAATCAGAACCAATCAAATAAACATCTGGTTAAGTGATCACTCAGTTCAAATGGAGTTCAATGCTAGCATGATTATTTCAGCAATTGCAGAACCAGCCTGTAACAAAATTCGCTCTGGACTCCAACCGTTAGGTTTGTGGAAAACTTCAGCTACACTGAGAACCTATACTGGGGAACCTTTAGAGACTAAGGGTATAACTTTGGTTCCGATCTCTTATCAAAAGCAGCTGGTTCAGTTACCACTGATTGTAGTAAAAGGCCCAGACCCAAACTTGGTGGGGTGAAATTAGTTGTGAAAGATTCACCTTGATTGGCTCAGCATTTTTCGATTAGAAAATGGCTGCCTGTGTGAAGTCCTAATTAAATAGAAGGTCTAGGGACTATCACAGGAGCAAAGGCCAGGAAGCAATCCCATGATGCTGTAAGGCACACCCAGAGCCATTTGCCTTACGGGCAAAAGTAGAGGCAGAAAAGTAGTGGGCAGCACGGTGACACAGTGGTTAGCACTGCTGTCTCATAGTGCCAGAGACCCGGGTTCAATTCCCACCTCAGGCGACTGACTGTGTGGAGTTTGCACATTCTCCCCGTATCTGCGTGGGTTTCCTCCGGGTGCTCCGGTTTCCTCCCAAAGTCCAAAGAAAATGTGCAGGTTAGGTGAATTGGCCATGCTAAATTGCCCATAGTGTTAGGTGAAGGGTATATGTAGGGGAATGAGTCTGGGTGGGTTGCACTTCGGCGGGTCAGTGTGGACTTGTTGGGCCGAAGGGCCTGTTTCCACACTGTAAGTAATCTAATCTAATCTAAAAACCAGGAGGCTGGAAAACAAAGGAATCATCAAACCAGTCTAGAATGTGGAATAGGCAGCACCAGTCATACCAATTGTGAAGACCGATGGGTCAATTCACCTTGTGGGGATTTTAAACAAATGGTAAACTGCTTTCTGCAGCTGGTTAACACCCAATCCCTCACAGAGAACGTTTGTATGCAAAGCTGGCAGGGGGCTGACCTTCACAAGGTGGACATGAACAAGGCGTACTTGCAGTTGTGGTTAGATGAGAATTTCCAGATGCATGCTACAATTAATACCCATAAGAGTTTGTACCAATAAAACAGACTGCCATTTGGGCTGAACATGAGGAACGTGTTCCAAAGTCTGCCCCAGGTCACCATTTATGTAGATGGCGTGCTAATAACAGGGACGATAAATAAGGAGCACTTCGAGAACTTGGACATAGTCCTTAGATGTTTCTCCCAGGTGCAGATACCTTAGAAGGGAACAATATGTGTCACTAGCACCCCAAGTGATCCACTTGGGATACAGAGTTGATAAGACCAGGTTACACCTGATGGAAGATAAAGTGAGGGCAATCAAAGGTGTCCTGGCTCCCACATCTGTACCAGAGCTTACATCTTTCCTTGGGCTAGTGAATTACTACGGGAAGTTCATACATAACCTGGCCTCCATCCTGGCAACTTTGCATTAACTATTAAAAGAAGTTTAGCCATAGAAATGGTTGCATAGCTAAGCCACGGCTTTCAGGGAAGTGAAGAAACAGCTACCATCCTCTAAGATTGAGAGTTGGGGAAATGAGACTTGGGGAATTGAAGCGTACACTGGGTGACCAGCTTACAGAACATCTACATTCTGCTCACAAAATGACCCTGAGTTCCCAGTTGCCGGCCACTTTAACACACCAGCCCTGGCCATGGCGCTGGATATGGTCGATTCCTTGCAAGCTCCTGCGTGCAGATCTAAGTTTCCTATTTCCTACAATTGTTCTACACTCTTTAAACTTAATAGACCTATTATTTACTATCTATGCTACTTAACTCTGTGATCTGTCTGTATTGCTCGCAAGACAAAGCTTTTCACTGTGCCTCGGTACACGTGACAATAAATTCAATTCAATTCAATATCTCTATCTTAGGCTTGCTACAGTGCTCCAGGGAAAAGCTCAGCGTAACTTGGAAGAACAACACCTCATTTTTCACTCGGGGACCTGGCAGCTCCCTGGACTCAATATGGAGTTCAATAATTTTAGGGCCTGAACTTTTCCATGTCCATGCCCCATACCACACACACTAGGCCTTGATATCACATAGCCTGCTATTACACACTATATTTTGTTAGCCACTAACAGCCTCCATTAACATCTATTCACCCTTCCAACCAAATCATTATCAACTCCTTTGTCTGTCCAACTGTTCTTCTCTCTATTTGCACTCTATCCCTACCTGTCGTTTACTTGCTACAATATTCCCCCCAACCTATTTTCTACATACAAACCGACATTTTCCTAGCTACCATCAGTGATGAGGAAAGGTCGTTGGACCCGAAACATTAACTTTGAATTCTCTTCACAGATGCTGCCAGGCCTGCTGAGCTTTTCCATCAACTTTTATTTTTGTATCATCCGCTAGATCAATTCAATTCAATTCAATATTTTTTATAATATATTTTTATTAAGAAAAAATAGATTTTTAAATATTATAACAAATACAAAACAATGCAATTCAAAACTTCAAAAATAGTACAAAACTAAACCCAAATAATAAAAAACAAATTCCCCAACCCACCCTCCTATACGAATGTATAAACATATATAGACAAGTATAAAATTAAAAAAAAACTAAACTAGCTATTTAACTAACTAAATAAATACCTAACAACAAACAAATAAATAGAAATAACTCAGCCCAGCCAAACAAAACACTCATACATTCACAGTTCCTCCTCCCTGGATATTGGACTCATGAAACACAATCGTTACGGCTATATAAAAGCCCTTGTCAGTGTGGCAGATAAATCTGTGTCCAGGTATTCAAAAAGGGTTGCCATGTCTTGTAAAAATTCTCAGTTTTGTGGTGTACCATATTTGTGAGAAAATCCAAGGGAATATGCTTCAAAACAATCTTCCGCCAACCCGACAGGCCTGGGGGATTTTCTGATATCCAACCTAGCAAGATATTCTTCCTTGCACAGAACGTAAGAATATTGAAAAGTTTTGCCTTATGCGAGTCTGCAGGAAATACAATGGGTAGGCCCAAAAGGAGCGAAATAGGGTTCTTCTCCACCCCTACACCTAAAATCCTCTCCATTGCACCCACCACAGCACTCCAATATGTTTGAAGCCTGTCACAAGACCAAAGACAATGGGTAAGTGTACTCGTACAGACCTTGCACTTGGGGCATGTTGAAGATACCCCTGGTTTAAATTTTGACAAACGGTCTGGGGCTAAGTGGACCCTGTGGAGAATCTTCAACTGTAAAGCATGGGTCCTATTGCAAATTGATATCTTCCTTGCATTCTCCCAAATATCCTCCCATGCCTCTGAAGAAACTTCAACACCCAGCTCTCTTTCCCACATCTTGCAGAGTCGATCAGACTCATCTGAGGTGGCACCCCTCAATTGGTGATATAGAGTACTGACAGAGAGAGTACTCTTAGCCCTTAGTATCCCTCTTTCTATGTCAGATTTGTAGGGATCAGTCAAAAGAGTGGTCTTTTTTTGAATAAAATCCCTAACTCTAAAAAAACGAAAGAGGTCTCTATTAGGTAACTCGTACTTCCGTACTAACTGATATCATTACATCTCCCTCAAATAAATCACCCATGCAAGATATACCCCTAGCTGCCCAACGTTTAAATCCTGAATCTATCATACCTGGCTGAAAACTCGGCATACCCACTAAAGGTGTAAACAAAGATGTTTTGCCAATATTACCTTCCCTCTGCCGAACTGCCCTCCATGCTTTAACAGTATTGATGACTATTGGGTTATGGCAATATTCCCTAACTGTCCTCACCTTGTCCAAAAACAGCAAACTTGTAAGGGGGCACCTTGTCTGGGAGACTTCGATATCCAGCCATATTGAAAGAGGGTCCCCACAAACCCAATCACTTACGTAGGTCAAAAGCGAGCTTAATTGGTCATGTTCAGAAGGGCTACTCCCCCAATCTGTGAGGCAACTGCAGTTTGGCTAATTTAATGAGGGGCTGTTTACAGTGCCAGGTAAAGGAGCTGAACCAACTGTTCAGTCTCCTGAGTGTTTGTTTATTGAAAATCAGGGGGAGATCGGTATAGGGTATAGCAAACGAGGGAGAATATTCATCTTAATAAGCGCTATCCGACCCAACCATGAGACTGGAAGTGCCTCCCATCTTCGGAGATCTTGTTTAATTTTTTCAAATAATTGAGTAAAATTGGCTTTGAACAGCCAATCCAGAACTGGAGTAATGAATATGCCCAAATACACAAAACCTCCCTCTGACCACCTAAATGGGAATCTATAGTCACTCTCAAGAGCCAACTCTTTCGTAAGACCACCCAAAGGCATAGCCTCTGATTTAACCAAATGAATCTTACACCCTGAAAAAGTGCCAAATGCGTGAATGCATTGTGTCAGGCAAGGCACTGAAACGGTTGGATTTCTCAAGAACATTAGAACATCATCTGCATACAGCGAGATCTTATGTAATTTTGACCCCACTTCTGGAGTTGATATATTGAGATCCCCACGAATGGCCTCTGCCAGCGGTTCAATCACCAACGTAAAAAGTAATGGTGTAAGGGGACAGCCCTGCCAGCTTCCCCTAGAAATATTAAAATTGCTTGATCATACCCCGTTGATAATGACCGCAGCGAGAGGTACACTGTAGAGAACCTTTACCCATCTTATGAAAACTTCGCCCAGACCAAACCAGTCTAGAGTATAGAAAAGGTATGGCCACTCAACTTGGTCAAATGCCTTCTCTGCATCTAAAGAAGTCACCAATCCCTGTATTGACTGCTGTTGGCATGCTTGAATTACGTTAAGCAGCCTCCTAATGTTATTGGAGGATCTGCGACCCTTTATGAAGCCCATCTGATCCTCTTTAATAATAGAAGGTAACACAGTCTCCAGCCTTAACGCAAGAGCTTTAGAAAGGATCTTAAAGTCCATATTTAAGAGCAAGATGGGCCTGTATGAAGCACAGTCTTCTGGATCCTTCCCTTTTTTAAGGATAAGTGAAATACTGGCCTCTCTCAGAGATGGTGGGAGACAAACATGACTGTATGAATCATTAAACATATTCAGCATTGGGCCTGACAGTATACTTATAAATTCCTTATAGAATTCACTGGGAAGTCCATCAGGACCGGGCGCCTTTCCACTCTGAAGCTGCCTCACAGCTTCCTGCACTTCTTGCTCTGATAATAGGGCATTGAGAAAGGACTGTTATTCGGGAGTCACACCCGGGAGCTTCAGATCTCTAAAAAACGATTCCATTTTGGCCTGCCCCTCCTTACAATTTTCAGACTGACATAATTTAGAGTAGAATCTCTGGAATGCCACATTAATCTTTTTACAATCACATGTTAGGTGCCCAGACCCTTCCCTAATCGCTGTAATGGTTTGTGGAGCACTTCTCTTTCTGGCAAGGTATGCTAAGTATTTGCCTGGCTTGTCACCATGCTCGTATAACCTTTGCTTTGCAAAAGCCAGCTCCTTCTTTGCCTTCTGCATGAGCACGGAATTTAGTGCAGACCGCAGTGCTGTAATCCTCTGTAGTTTGACCAAGGAGGATCTGTCAAAATAGGCCTTCTCGGCTGCCTTCAACCGTGCTTCAAGGAGACGTTGCTGCTCACCCTTCTGCCGCTTCCTTCTTGTGGAATATGAAATACCTAACCCTCTGGCCATGATTCGGAGATGCCGGTGTTGGACTGGGGTGTACAAAGTTAAAAATCACACAACACCAGGTTATAGTCCAACAGGTTTAGTGTGCTTCCAATTAAACCTGTTGGACTATAACCTGGTGTTGTGTGATTTTGAACTTTGTAACCCTCTGGCATAAGCTTTGGCAGTTTCCCAGAGAACAGATGAGCTATCAACCGAGCCTATGTTGATGTCTAGGAATACCCGAAATTCCCTAGAGAAATACTCCACAAACTTGCTGTCCATGAGAATAAAGGGGTCCATTCGCCAGTACCCTGAATCCACTGTAACATCCTTAATTTTAACCATGAGGTATACTGGAGCATGATCAGAGATGGCAATATTACCAATCATACAGGATGCCACCAGATCCAGGGTTACCGCAGGGGTCAGAAAAAAATCAATCCTCGTGTGACACCTATGCGGATTGGAGAAAAACGTGAAATCCCTACCTGTAGGGTGGAGACACCGCCAGACGTCCACCAATCCTAATTCCCCACACAAACCCAATAACTGTTTAGTTTGTGCAGAGGGTATCGAGCGACTTTTAGGCAACCTGTCTACTGTGGCGTTCATGAGGCAGCTAAAATCTCCCCCTATAATGATGTGCCGAGACTTGAGACTTATCAGTTTAGAAAAAGCATCCACCAAGAATTTAAGAGGATTAGCTGGGGGACAATAAACATTTAAAACGCCATATTCTTCCCCATTTATCAAGGCTTTAAGAATTACAAATCTCCTGTATGTGTCTTTAACACATTCCAACAATTTAAATGAGAGATTTTTCCTAACCAATTTCGCCACTCCCCTACTTCTGGTATTAAATGATGAAAAATAAACTCGGTCAAAGCCTTTCTGCTGTAATTTCAGATGCTCCTTGTCATCCAAATGTGTCTCCTGTAACAAAGCAATATCCACCTTCTCCTTTCTAAGACTCAAGAGTACCTTCTTCCTCTTAATCGGTGAGTGACTTCCTTTGATATTCCAGGTACACCATTTAGTCAAATCATTAGCCATAATCTTCTGCAATTACATTTAAATTCCAGAGAGGAGGAACCCGAACCACAAATTGCTGAGCCTTAGTGTCGCATGATCCACCAAATATAAAAACTACATAAACTAAAACCACTACATTTAACAAACATACAAAATTATTAAAATTAAAAAACAACAAAAACCAGAAAACAAACCAACATATAAAGCGCCAATAGCGCTGAGTAGGGGAACTCACCCCCTGCCCGGAGGGGGCAACTACCCATCCCAAACTGCCCATAAATAGGCATCTAACCATCTCAACCACCTTCACTTCTCCCAGCTAGAGCCGCATCGCAAGCACAGTCTAAAAGGAATAAACACCCCATAGAATATCAATGTGAATAAAAAACACATTATTTTATTAAAAAAAGGGAATAAATACCCCACCCATCCTTTGGTATGTCCTAACTTAGAAATTTAAAATGTACATCTTAACCACCGCCAGACATAGTTTGAACCAAATTATTATCAATAGAGGTAAAAAAAAGGGGGAAAAACAAAGCTCCAACCGGATTTCCTCCATTTCTTTTACAGAATGATAAACGCATACCCAAGCAACAATATTTATACATATTACAATTGTTTAACTTAGGTTAGTTTGTCCACAAAGTCTCTTGCCTTCTCCGATGTGTCAAAGAGATGCATGGATTCATTTAAGGTGATCCAAAGCACTGCCGGATATCTCAGGGAGTACTGAATCCCAAGCATCTTCAATCTTCGCTTGACACCATCATATGATTTTGGTTTCTGGATCACCGCCGCTGAAAAGTCCTGAAAAAGCATGATCTTAGACCCCTCGTAAATTAGGGCCTTTGGATCCTTCCCCTGGAGTCTGGAAGCCTCCATGACTCTCTCCTTATCCCAGTAATGATGGAACCGCACCAGGAAAGGATGAGGGCTTTGACCCAGACCCGACCTCCGTGCTGCGACCCAGTGAGCCCTCTCTATCTTCAATCTTCTCATGCCAGTCTCCAAGTCAAGGAATTTCGGAAGCCAATCTTCAACAAATTCCGCAGGCCGCTCATCCTCCCCACCCCCAGGCACACCGACGATCTGAATGTTTTTTCTCCTGCCCCTATTTTCAAGATCATCCACTTGGTCACGCAAATTACGAACCTGCCTCTTCAGGGCCCGGATATCTTCCTTGAATGAACTGGCATCAGCTTCCACCACTGTGACCCCGTGCTCCACCTCATCCGTCCTCTTCTCCAGGTCTTCCAGCTGCTGCCCATGCTTCTGCAGCAAGAGAGAGACTGGAGCCAGCTTATCTTCAATCTGTTTCCCCAAGATCTCGCGAGATTTCGAGAGCTGGTCCACCAGGTCCTGGAGAGTAATCTGCTCTGAGGCTGCTGCAGGCTGAGCTGCAGGCCTGGCCTCAGATGCTTCTCCTCCCTTTTTAAGCATTTCTGCACAGCTGAAAATACAGGTAAGTCAATTTTTAAATGTTTCTTGGGGCTCCACAATCTTTCCAACACCCCAAGAAATCCTGATGACTTGGGTTGGGTGGGTTAAAGGACTGTCCTGCTCCTGCTGCAATGCGAAGCTCTGCAGTGTGATCTTCTCAGATCGCCGCCATCTTAGATCCCCTCCTCAATTCAATATTGATGTGCCCATATGGCATTGGGGTAGTATTAGTTCATAGGTGGCCAAATGAAGAAGTACACCCAATAGTGTATGCATCCAGGACTTTGGCTCATGCAGACTGTAAATACACCCAGATAGAAAGGAAGGTTTGGCAGTCATATTTGGAGTCAGCAAGTTTCACCAATGCCTTTAATGGACATAAATAACAAACCACAAACCCCTGCTAGATCTATCCAAAGAGGTCAAGACAATACCTCCCATAGCTTCAGGCTGAATTCAGCAGTGGGTTCTAATAATAAGTGCGCATAATTACAAGTTGGAACACCCTCTGGGTGGCCAAGTAGCAAATGTGGCCTCCTGTTGGCAGATATACCAACAGTGGTATCGCCACTGGAACAGTCTGTAATGGTTTTAAATTTCCTGGACACACTCCCAATCACAGCTGACAATATCAGATTTTGGAAGCAGAAAGATCCGGTCCTGACAAAACTGAAACAGCTGGTGGTGATAGGGGAAACCTAAGGGCCGTACAATCAGAACTGAAACCTTTTTGAACCCAGAGAAAGCAGATCACAGTAGAGGTCGCTACATTATTGTGGAGAGCAACAGTGAGCAAAGGTTGATGCCAGATACTGGCTTTGATTTGATTTATTGATTTTATTTATTCTTGTCACACATATTAAAGTATAACGAAAAGTTGTTTTGTGTGCAGTACAGGCAGATCATAACATACAAGTTTGCAGCTGACACAAAGATTGGTGGAGTGGCAGAAAGCATTAGGGACTGTGTCAGAGAATACAGGTGGATATACATAGACTGGAGAGTTGGGCGGAAAAGTAGCAAATGGCTTTCAATCCAGACAAATGTGAGGTCATGCATTTAGGCAAGTCTAATTCTAGAGCGAATGATACAATGAATGGAAGAGCATTGGGAATAGCTGATGGGCAGAGAGATCTGGGAGTGCAGGTCCATTGTACCCTGAAGGTTACTGCACAGGTGGATAGAGTGGTCAAGAAGGCATATAGTATGCTTGCCTTCATCGGACTGGGTATCGAGTATTAGAGCTAGCAAGTCACGTTAAAATTGTACAAGACACTGGTTCGGCCGCATTTAGAATACTGTGTACAGTTCTGGGTGCCACATTGCCAAAAGGATGTGGACGCTTTGGAAAGGGTGCAGAGAAGGTTTATGAGGATGTTGCCTGGCATGGAAGGTGCGAGCTGTGAAGAGAGGTTGAGAAGGTTAGGTTTATTTTCACTAGAAAAAAGGAGATTGAGGGGGGACCTGATTGAGGTTTACAAAATCATGAAGGGTATAGACAGGGTGGATAGAGAAAAGCTTTTTCCAAGGGTGAAGGATTCAATAACGAAAGGTCATGCTTTCAAGGTGAGAGGTGGAAAGTTTAAGGGGGATACACACGGCAAGTACTTCACACAGAGGGTGGTGGGTGTCTGGAACGTGTTGCCAGCAGAGGTAGTAGAGGCAGGCACAGTAGATTCATTTAAGATGCGTCTGGACAGATGCATGAGTAGGTGGGGAGTAGAGGGACACAGATGCTTAGGAATTGACCGAATTAGACAGTACATTTGGATCGGCTCAGGCTTGGAGGGTCGAAGGGCCTGTTCCTGGGCTGTAAATTTTTTTTGTACTTTGTATACAAGGACATACAGATCACAAGGTGATTGAACAGAGTGAAACATACAAAATTACAGTTGCACAGGAGATGCACAAAAGCAAGTTCAACATTAGATTTGAAATTTATGAGGTCCATTCATCAGTCTAATAACAGTGGGGAAGAAGCTGTTCTTGAACCTGTTGGCACCTATGTTTAAGCTTTTGTATCTTCTGCCTGACAGGAGAGATTGGAAGAGTTTATAACTGGAGTGGGAGGGATCTTTGATGACGTTGGCTGCTTTTCTGCAGCAACGGTAAGTGTAGTTGGATGGGAGGTTGGCTTGCGTGACAGTCTGTGCTGTGTACAGAACTTTCTGAAGTTTTTTACAATCCTAGGCAGAGCAGTTGCCGTACCAAGCTGTGACACACCCAGATAAAATGTTTTCGATGGTGCATTTGGCTGAATGAAGCTGTTGGCGAGAAGTTATGTTTGGTGGCCAGGATTGGATGCAGACATAGCCATGTTGGTGGGTCAGTCCCCAGAGTGCCAACAAGAACAGATGTTACCGCCAACAGCTTCCCCACATTTGTGTGAATGGGAGGGTAAACCCTGGATTTGGTTACACATCGGTTGCCCAGGTCCTTTCATGGGTTCAATGCTCTTAGGCATTGAGGATCCCCACTCAAAATGGCAGGACGTGTATAGAGCTCATTCATCAAATATGGGGGTGACAATGGAAAATCTGCATGCATCTTTTGCAAAACATGGGGTCCTGGATGGTTCCAATTCACTGGCCATCATTTACCAGTAGGGAATTTGAGTATTTCCTAATGTCCAATTGCATTCGATGCATAAGGACTGTTCCAGAACATCCATCATTCAATGGCAGAAAGAGCAGTCCAAACCTTGAAGGCAGGCTAAAGAAACAGCCAGGTAGAAACAATGACTGCAGGTGCTGGAAACCAGAGTCTAGATTAGAATGGTGCTGGAAAAGCACAGCAGTTCAGGCAGCATCCGAGGAGCAGCCTACAGCTTCACTAGATACCAAACTGTCCTTGTTCCTATTTGAGTACAGATCACGCTGTCATGCAACTATAGGGATAGCTCCAGCAGAGTTACCAATGGGGAGGAGACTCTGCACCAGATTAAATCTGATCTTCCCGGACCTTACAGGTGGAGGATGAACCAGCATCAGGAATGCCAATGCCAGACACAAGGTTCTGCGAGAAATAATTCACTTCAGGAGCTGAGGTTTGGTGTAGGAACCACAGAAATGACGCTGAAAGGATAAGAGGCATGGTTGACACAAGGTCAGGTCTAGTGATGTAAAAAGTTTGAGCTGGAGCGATGTAGACCATTTGAAAGCTGCAAACTCACAAATGAGGTGGGAGCAAAATGTGCTTGGGCTCCTTGGAAGAATCGGAAAGTCTGGCAGAACTCTTGGGTTCTCCCTCTCCCTCTGTTGAAGAGAGAGACATGGCAGATCTCACTGCTTTGATGCCTTTGCCACCTGAAGAAGAGGATGAATTTTTTTTCTGAGATGCTGCAGGCGCAAGAGGCGAGCTATTGTTTGTTGCATGCTGCCTGTATCTGAGGCAGAGTCAGAGGAACTTGGCCCGGTGCTAAAACATCCCAGAAGGAACAAGAAAAAGAACTGGACTATGTCCTTGGACTCAGAAGGATAGGGATGTAGTGATTGTAACAAAGTCAGCCAGGTGGATTTCATAGAATATGAGTTCCTTGACTGGGGATGTTAAGAGGTAGATAAAAACAGGAGTTTCATACATGCTGGCACTCTGAGAGCTGGTTCTGAAGGAGCTGGATCAGTTTTAAGGACTTTCCACATGTAAATAAATGGTGATTGGTGATGGGATACCAGCCTCTGGGGAGTTATTTCACTTACTACAATAACTGCCTCCCTAACTAACACTACCTTCATTTGTGCACCCTCCACTGTCTTATCTGGAGATCTTATGTCCCAGAATGTCAAGTTGCCAGTAATGCCACCCCCTCCACCAGATCTGTGTGATGGCAACAATATTGTAATTCCATGTGTCAATCCATGCCCTTAACTCATCTGCCTTACCCCTAATACTCCTGCCATTAAAGTACAGGCCACCCAACCATGCCTTACTCCCTTGATATACCACGTATCTGAACTTGGTCCACATGGTTTCTTTTCTAAGTTACGCTGTATGGCTAATGAACATGGAATGTAGAACAGCGCTGTACAGGCCCTTCAGCACTTGATGTTGCACCAACCTGTGAAACCAACTTGAAGCCCATCCAACCTACACTATCCCATTATCATTCATATGTTTATCCAATGACTATTTAAATGCTCTTAAAGTTGGCGAGTCTACTACTGTTGCAGACAGTACATTCCACACCCCTGCTACTCTCTGAGTAAAGAAACTACCTCTGACCTCTTTCCTTTGTCTATCACCCCTCAATTTAAAGTTATGTCCCCTCGTGCTAGCCATCACCATCTGAGAAAAAAGACTCACAATGTCCACCTTATCTACTCCTCTGATCATCTTATATGTCTCTATTAAGTCACCTCTCAACCTTCTTCTTTCTAACAAAAACAGCCTCAAGTCCCTCAGCCTTTCCTCATAAGACCTTCCCTCCATACCAGACAACATCGTGGTAAATCTCCTCTTCAGTCTTTCCAATGCTTCCACATCCTTCCTATAATGCAGTGACCGGAACTGTACGCAATACTCCAAGTGCGGCCGCACCATAGTTTTGTACAGCTGCAACATGACCTCACGGTTCCGAAACTCAATCCCTCTACCAATAAAATCTAACACACTGTATGCCTTCTTAACAACCCTATCAACTTGGGTGGCAACTTTCAGGGATCTATGTACGAAGTGTCCCTGCTCATCCACATTACCATTAGCCCAGTACTCTGTATTCCTGTTACTCCTTCCAAAGTGAATAAACTCACACTTTTCCACATTGAACTCAATTTGCCACCACTCAGCCACTAAGTTCTGTAGCTTATCTATGTCCCTCTGTAACCTGCAACATCCTTCTGCATTCCACAACTCCACCGACCTTAGTGTCATCCGCAAATTTTCTAACCTATCCTTCCAGGTCCTTATCAAGGTCTTTTATAAAAATGACAAATAGCAGTGGCCCCAAAACAGATCCTTGTGGTACCCCACTAGTAACTGAACTCCAGGATGAACATTTCCCATCAATCACCACCCTCTGTCTTCTTTCAGCAAACCAATTTCTGATCCAATCACTCTCAATCCCATGTCTCTATATTTTCTGCAATTGCCTACTGTGGGGAACCATATCAAACGTTTTACTGAAATCCATATACAGCCATCAACCATTTTATCCTCATCCACCTGTTTGGTCACATTCTCAAAGAACTCAATAAGGTCTGTGAGGCACAACCTACCCTTCACAAAACCGTGTTGACTATTCCTAATCAAATTATTCCTTTCTAGATGATTATAAATCCTATCTTTTATAATCCTTTCCAACACTTTACCCACAACCAAAGTAAGGCTCAATGGACTATACTTACTGGGGTTGTCCCTACTCCCCTTCTTGAACAAGGGGACAACATTTGCTATCCGCCAGTCTTCTATCACTATTCCTATAGACAATGATGAAATAAAGGCAAAAGTGAGGACTACAGATGCTGGAAATCAGAGTCTAGATGAGAGTGGTGCTGGAAAAGCTCAGCAGGTTAGACAGCATCCGAGGAGCAAGAAAAGCTTTGCCCAAAACGTCGATTTTCCTGCTCCTCGGATGCTGCCTGACCTGCTGTGCTTTGCCAGCCCCACTCTAATCAATGACAAAATAAAGATCAACGCTAAAGGTTCTGCAATTTCCTTCCTAGCTTCACAGAGAATCCTTGGATAAATCCCATCCAGCCAGAAAACTGATCTATTTTCACACTCTCCAGAATTGCTAACACCTTCTCGTTATGAACCTCAATCCTGCCTAGTATAATAGCCTCAATCTCAGTCTCAGTCTATCTCAGTATCCTCAACAACATTGTCTTTTTGCTGTGGAAATACTAACAAAAAATATTCATTTGCTGCCTCTCCTATCTCCTCGGATTCCATACATAACTTCCCAGTACTGTCCTTGACTGGCCCTAATCTTACTCTAGTCATTTTTTTTTATCCCTGACATACCTACAGAAAGCTTTAGGATTTTCCTTGATCCTACCTGCCAAAGACTTTTCATGTCCTCTCCTGGCTCTTCTCAGCTCTCTCTTTAGGTCTTTCCTGGCTAACTTGTAACTCTCAAGCGCTCTAACTGAGCTTTCATGTCTCATCCTCACATAAGCCTCCTTCTTTCTCTTGACAAGAAATTCAACTTCTTTAGTTCCCTCGCGATTCCCTCGCTTGACCACTTCCTCCCTGCCTGACAGGTACATACTTATCAAGGACACGCAGTAGCTGTTCCTTGATCAAGCTCCACACTTCAATTGTGCCCAGCCCCTGCAGCTTCTTTCCCCATTCTATGCATGCTGAATCTTACCTATTCGCATCATAATTGCCTTTCCCCCAGCCATAACTCCTGCCCTGTGGTACACTCCTATCCATTTCCATCACTAAAGTAATCGTAACCGAATTGTGATCACTATCTCCAACCTATGTCATTGGTGCCTATGTGACCATTGGTGCCGCTGCTCCCCCTCCCTGGCAAGGATCTCGAAAACACGATCTGAGACATCACGAACCTGGGAGGCAACACACCAACTGTGAGTTTCTCTCATTCCCACAGAATCTTCTGTCTGTCCCCCTAACTATGGAGTCCCCAATGACTAATGCTCTGCTCTTCTCCCCCCTTCCCTTCTGAGCAATAGGGACAGACTATGTGCCAGAGACCTGTATCCCATGGCTTATTCCTGGTGAACCAACTGATGAAGGAGCGGCATCCGAAAGCTAGTGCTTCCAATTAAACCTGTTGGATTATATAACTTGGTGTTGTGTGATTTTTAACTTTGTACACCCCAGTCCAACACCGGCATCTCCAAATCATGGCTTATCCCTGGTAAGTTATTCCCCCCAACTAGCACACTGACACACTAATACAATGTGACCCCCTGCCGCTGCTGAACTAATTTAAACTCCTCCCAGCAGCACTAGCAAACCTTTCCAAAGGATGTTGGTTCCATCCTGGACTCTAGAACATTACCTGGGTCTCTAAATTAATAGTTCAGCAATAATACCACCAGACCATCACCTCTTCTTAATCAACTATCTAGCTCCCCGAACTTCTGATGCAAGACCTCACCCCTCATTCTAACTATATTGTTTGTACCTCCACCTTTGTCTTATCACCCTCCCCCTTCATGGTGCCCTGTAGCCACTCAGTGACATACTTGACTCTGGCACCAAAGAACACCATGCCTGGTTGTAACCCATTCCCTTCTTTGATTCAATCCCTTCGGCAGTGGTGTAATCACTTCTCTAAATGTGCAATCCACAAAGTTCTCAGTCTCGCAGATGTGCCATAGTGTCTCCAGCCACGCTTAAGGTCCAAAACCCAGAGCTCAAGTTTGTGAGGGTGGGAATACATTCCTGCACTTGTGGTCATCTAGGATTCTGCTGGGGCCTGTGACTCCCTATAAGAGATAGAACACCCATTTCACTTGGCTGACCTCACCTGCCATGATTTAAATTTCCTTAGTCTTCCTTAAACTTGTACAGTCTTACTAGTTAAATTTAACTTTCTCATTAAACAATTTTACACTTAGACAGCAGATCTTACCTTATGAAAATTTTATCTCCATAAGATCTCATATTTTTTTTAAAATCTGAATTCGGGGGGATTGGC
Organism: Chiloscyllium plagiosum; assembly: GCF_037043375.1. Taxonomy (NCBI): domain Eukaryota; kingdom Metazoa; phylum Chordata; class Chondrichthyes; order Orectolobiformes; family Hemiscylliidae; genus Chiloscyllium; species Chiloscyllium plagiosum. Next base: position 5,763,432 of record NW_028270155.1, on the reverse strand, counting down.
AAAGTGGATGCAATGACTGAAGCCCACTAAATATTCTTAACTCATATGAGATGAGGTTGAATGCCGTGTCAGGTTTGAGCAGGAGAATGCAGCGTGCCTTTAGGGAAAGCTTCAGAAATCTGAGATCATGCTAAAAAGGCAAGACCCATTGTAAACGTCTCTATGTGGAACAACTTGTATTTTCGGTAGGACTTTTCTTTCACTATTAGTCATGTTTAGATCATGGTTTGCTTGGCAATCATCATTGTTATAACACAACTGAACTGAAATTGAACCCAGAACTCAAAAGATATAATTCAGTACCCAGCAGGAAGAACCATACTTACGAGTTACGTTAACATCTTTTGTAGATGGCTTAGGCCAAGTTATAAAATTTGTTTGTTGTCTGCAGTAATTCGTCATGTGAGATGCCGTTTTTTGGATTGGAGTCAACAGAATCTCTACATAAAAAACATTATAACAATCATTATAATGTTACAATGTACTTAAAAATCATATATAAAATTGATCATAATGATGAGATGTGGGCACTGCTAAAATGGTCACTGATCACTGTTCATTCCTATTTGAGATGTTATTGAACTACCTTCTTGCATTGTCCACAACTCCACCGACCTTAGTGTCATCCACAAATTTACTAACCCATCCTTCTATGCCCTTATCCAGGTATTTTATAAAACTGACAAACAGCAGTGGCCCCAAAACAGATCCTTGTGATACCCCACTAGTAACTGAACTCCAGGATGAACATTTCCCATCAACCACCACCCTTTCTTCTTTCAGCCAGCCAATTTCTGATCCAAACCGCTAAATAACTCTCAATCCCATGCCTCCATGTTTTGTGCAATAGCCTACCATGGGGAACTTTATCAAATGCCTTACTGAAATCCACATACACCACATCAACCGCTTTACCCTCATCCACCTGTTTGGTCACCTTCTCAAAGAACTCAATAAGGTTTGTAAGGCATGACCTACCCTTCATAAAATCGTATTGACTATCCCTAATCAATTTATTCCTAATGAGATGATTATAAGTACTATTTCTTATAACCTTTTCCAATATTTTACCCACAACCAAATTGAGGCTCACTGGTCTGTAATTTCCAGGGTTGTCTCTAATCCCCTTCTTGAACAGGGGAACCATATTTGCTATCCTCCAGTCTTCTGGTACTATTCCTGTAGACAATCACAACATAAAGATCAAAGCCAAAGGCTTGGCAATCTCCCCCCTAGCTTCCCAGAGAATCCAAGGATAAATCCCATCAGACCCAGGGGATTTATCTATTTTCACACTTTCCAGAATTTCTAATAACGCCTCCTTGTGAATCTCAATCCCATCTAGTCTAGTAGCCTGTGTCTCTGTATTCTTTTCGACAACATTGTCTTTTTCCAGTGTGAATACTGACGATAAGTATTCATTTAGCGCTTCCCCTATCTCCTCTGACTTCACGCACAACTTCCCACTCCTGTCCTTGATTGGCCCTAATCTTACTTCAGTCATTCTTTAATCCCTTATATACCTATAGAAAGCTTTAGGGTTTTCCCTGATCATATCCGCCAACAACTTCTCATGTCCCCTCCTTGCTCGTCTTAGCTCTCTCTTTAGATCTTTCCTGGCTACCGTGGAACTTTCAATCGCCCTAATTGAGCGTTCACATCTCATCCTAACATAAGCCTTCTTCTTCCTCTTGACAAGAAATCCAACTTTCTTAGTAAACCACAACTCCGGCACTTGACAACTTCCTCCCTGCCTGACAGGTATATACTTATCAAGGACACACAGTAGCTGTTCCTTGAATAAACTCCACATTTCTATTGTGCCCATGCCCTGCAGTTTCCTTCCCCATTCTATGCATTCTAAATCTTACCTAATCGCATTGTAATTGCCTTTCCACCAGCTGTAATTCCTGCCCTCTGGCATATACCTATCCCTTTCTATTGCTAAAGTAAACATAACCGAATTATGGTCTCTATCACCAAAGTGCTCACTTACCTCCAAATCTAATACCTGGCCAGGTTCATTACCCAGTATCAATCTAATGTGGCCTCATCCCTTGTAGACCTGTCTACATATTGTGTCAGAAAACCCTCCTGCACACAATGGTCAAAAACTGACCCATTTAAAGTACTTGAACTATAGTATTCCTGGTTAGTATTTGGGAAGTTGAAGTCCCCCATAACAACTACCCTGTCACTCTTGCTCCTACGAGAATCATCTTTGTTATCCTTTCTTCTGCATCTCTGGAACTATTCGGAGGCCGAGAGAAAACTCCTAACAGGGTGACCTCACCTTTCCTCTTTCTAATCTCAGCTCATACTACCTCAGTTGACAAGTCCTCAAACGTCCTTTCTGCAGCCATAATACTGTCCTTGACTAAGAATGCCACACCTCCACCTCTTTTACCATCTTCTCTGTTTTCACTGAAACATCTAAATCCCAGAACCAGACTTGTCTGAGTCCAAGCCTGAACGTTGTTTAAGTCATACTAAACATGGGCACAGACTACTTGATCGCTTGCAAAATTGTAATGGATATATTCCAACCAATGTTTCCTCTAAATTCTGTTTACTGTGTAGAGTTGGCTTATTGCACTGTGTGGACCCTTTAAGGGAACAGTCCTTCTGATGCATAGAATCACAGAATCCTTAAAGAAAGAGGTCATTCAGCCATTTGAGTTTGCACCAACCTCCAAAGACTATCCCACCCGGAACTACCACCCCACCCTATCCCCGTAAACCTTTACATTATTTTTTACCATGGCTCGTCCACCTAATGTACAACTTAGTATTGCCAAACCACCTAACCTGCACATCTTTGGGCTGTGTACAAAGAAATGGACATTAAACTGAATTTGAGCCCAGGACCCAAAGGTGTGATCCAGTACCCAACAGCAAGATTTACTTACTTTTTGTGTGAAAATTGTTCACAGATGGTTTAGGCTTGATTAGAAAATCTGAATGCTGTGTGTGGAAATTTGTCATGTGAGATGCAGCTTTCTTGATTGGAGTCAGAAGATTCTCTACAGATTAAATCATGGTTAGAAATCTTGTAACATTGTAAAGCATTTGCAATTCACAAATAAAATTTATCATAATCAAGATTTCCCGATCAAGATTATCATACCACAATCATTGCCGTAAAAAGTTAATTCATATCTAAAAATGAATTTCACAAAGTCCTACACTGAAAGCCCTACTCTAGAACTTTTGAATGAAACGGTCACTGACAGATGAATTCAAGGATTTTCAAAGTGAGTGAAAAACCACACTACAAGATCTTGATCTCACAATGTCCCAAAGCACTTCATAAAGAGTACACTTTTGAATCAGAAATTGTTCTTGTGTAGGTAGAGAAGACTTGTGGGAAGGAATGTCACATAAGCAGAAAATGGATAAGTTAATCTGTTTCTTTTTCATTCTGTTGGAGGGATTGTTGGATAATACATCAGAACACTTGCCAGCTCTTCATTAGAAAGTGTCAGAGCTTTTATTACATATGCTTCCATAGGCAGATTTGGTTCTAGCATCTCATCCAAAAGATTGCACCTTGTAAAATGTCGAACCTCCTTTACACTACACTGCAGATTCAACTGAGATCACCTACTTAAGCCTGACATTTTACAGAAGCTGTATTACAGCAATTTCGGGGGGGAAATTGCGGTCCTTGAAGAAGGAGGCCATCAAGGACCGCAATTTCCCCCCCGACGTGGTCGACGATGCCCTCCACCGCATCTCTTCCACTTCCCGATCCTCCGCCCTTGAACCCCGCCCCTCCAACCGCCACCAGGACAGAACCCCACTGGTCCTCACCTACCACCCCACTAACCTCCATGTACAGCGCATCATCCGCCGCCATTTCCGCCACCTCCAAACGGACCCCACCACCAAGGATATATTTCCCTCCCCTCCCCTATCAGCATTCCGTAAAGACCACTCCCTCCGTGACTCCCTCGTCAGATCCACACCCCCCACCAACCCAACCTCCACTCCCGGCACCTTCCCCTGCAACCGCAGGAGGTGCAAGACTTGCGCCCACACCTCCCCCCTCACCTCCCTCCAAGGCCCCAAAGGAAACTTCCATGTCTGCCACAGATTCACCTGTACCTCCACACATATCATCTATTGCATCCTTTGCACCCGATGTGGTCTCCTCTATATTGGGGAGACGGGCCGCCTGCTTGCGGAGCGTTTCAGGGAACACCTCTGGGACACCCGGACCAACCAACCCAACCACCCTGTAGCTCAACATTTCAATTCCCCCTCCCACTCCACCAAGGATATGCAGGTCTTTGGACTCCTCCATCGTCAGACCACAGCGAAACGACGGTTGGAGGAAGAACGCCTCATCTTCCGGCTAGGAACCCTCCAACCACAAGGGATGAACTCGGATTTCACCAGTTTCCTCATTTCCCCTCCCCCCAGCCTGTCTCAGTCAAATCCATCAAATTCAGCACCGCCTTCCTAACCTGCAATCTTCTTCCCGACCTCTCCGCCCCCACCCCAGTCTGACCTATCACCCTCACCTTGACCTCTTTCCACCTATCACATTTCCGACGCCCCTCCCCCAAGTCCCTCCTCCCTATCTTTTATCTTAGCCTGCTGGACCAACTTTCCTCATTCCTGAAGAAGGGCTAATGCCCGAAACGTCGATTCTCCTGTTCCCTAGATGCTGCCTGACCTGCTGCGCTTTTCCAGCAACACATTTCCATTTCTAAAATATTTACGCCACCACAAATTTGAGCTATTGCATTGCTTTCAAAAACACTACAAAAAATTAAGTCCAGTGAAGGAAATATGTAACACTCTTTGTGAAATCACAATTCAAAGAGCTAAAAGCTGACTATTCCTTTACCCTGGAGCCAGAATCAAATTTAGGATTAGCTGAGCCCAGTTGCTGTTGAATCAGGCAGCACACGAGCTTTATGGTGCCTCACTTGTATGATTGCAGTGTTCAGCTAAGCACAATGATTGCTAATTGCTGCATGTTCTACGATTGTTATGAATGCAGGGTTCTGAAGATGGTTATGTTTTAAAATGTCTCTGTTAAATTAAGGAAAACTAGAACATACTGAAAAGGTGGATGAAGGGCTTTTCCCCAAAATGTCGATTCTCCTGCTCCTCAGATGCTGCCTGACCTGCTGTGCTTTTCCAGCACCACATTACACTAACACTGCCAGGAAAACAGGCCTATGGATCTGGAACTGAAACCAATTGAAAATCAATAGACAGTTTTTACATGTGGGACAGCACCAGTGTGAAACAGAGAAATAAAGGAATAATGACTGTGTGGCAAAAATAGCAGTTGCTGCCGTGAAGAGCAGGGTGAACTATTTTGGTTCTAACAACTAAGCAGAATGCTTTTCGAAAAGAACAGGATTCACCAGACGTTTTGACATAGGAGGAGTGAGCCTTACAGGTGAAGCAAGGGCTGGAGTAATCCAAATGGGTGGAACAATTTTCGAAGAGCACTGCAAGGTTGGACAGGGCACAGCAGCGAGAAAAAGGCCTGCTAGAATCCTGGAGTACTCTGAGACTACCTGCATCACTATCCACACAGAGATGTGGGGAAATGTAAAAAAAACATGCTGTACCACATATTTGATTGTATTAGGTTAATGAAGAAGAACCTATTCTTTAACAAACGCAGATCTGGCAACATCAGTGGAGAGAAATCAGAGTTAATTATTGTGGGGTGGCACGGTGGCTCAGTGGTCAGGACTGCAGCCTCACAGCACCAGGATCCCAGGTTCGAAACCAGCCTCAGCTGACTGTCTGTGTGGAGTTTGCACATTCTCCCTGTGTCTGTGTGGGTTTCCTCTGGGTGCTCCAGTTTCCTCCCACAGTCCAAAGATGTGCAGGTCAGGTGAATTGGCTGTGCTAAATTGCCTATAGCATTAGGTGCATTAGTCAGAGGGAAATGGGTCTGGGTGGGTTACTCTTCACAGAGTCGGTGTGGACTGGTTGGGCCAAGGGGCCTGTTTCCACACAATGGGAATCTAATCTTAATGTTTCGGTTTCAATAGCCCTTCCTCAGACATGTTCTGCCAGACCTGCTGAGATTTTCCAGCAATTTCTGTTTTGTTTCTGATTTTCAGCATCCGCAGTTCTTTTGGTGTTTATCTATTCTTCAAATTTGTGCATTAGTTGCCTATTAAGTAGTATTTGATACGAGATGATTTTAGTTGGTTTCAATGAAAGTCTTATAATGTGAAATACTGTCGTTTTAGTTTTTTCCATCTGTTTCAGGGAAACTCGTCTCTCTTAAAAAAAGTTAATGGTCTCTATAGGGAGTGAAACAAAGAGAGTACATCTGGGCATCTACTTCAGTGAGCTTGTGTCTCTTAAAAGGGAGCTGCACTCATTACAGAGAAGCATTCGTTCTGTCAGAGGAAAGATTTCTAATTAAAGGGACCACAGGATGTTTCAGAAAAGTTTAGCAGCACTTGGGTTTTTCAATCTGCAGCAACCTCATGGGTGGATGGGAGACCTGGTAAGGCTGTCCCCAGGTCTTTTACACTTTTCTGGAGGTCCACCTGAGGAAGATTTGGGATTGCAGTGAGCTCAGATCTCCCAAGAACACCAGAAAGTGGACAATGTCTACACCAAATGATTGCAGACCCTCACCTCCAGCCAGGAAACTACACAAAATGGTTCCAGGATATCAGGATGAAATGAAGAACAAATGGTGTAACACACTAGGATACCAAGTATTAAACAGAATCAAATTACTGTAGTTGCCAGAAATTTTAATTAAGCACAAAAAGTCCTGGAGAAACTCAGCTAGTCAGGTAGCATCTGTGGCAAGAAAGAGAGTTAATATTTCAATTTGAGTGACCTTTCATCACAACTCGAGAAAGATGGACATGTAAAAGATGTGACAGGGTGGGAGGGGAGAGAAAATTAAATAACAAATGAGAAGTGAAATGGTTACATATAAACATCTGAATGTAACATGGAGGAAAGAAGAAACAAGGCTAATCAAACAAAGTGAGGAGTGGCAGATGGAGTTTAATTTAGATAAATGTGAGGTGCTACATTTTGGAAAGGCAAATCAAGGCAGGACTTATATACTTCATGGTAAAGTCCTGGGGTGCGTTGCTGAACAAAGAAACCTTGGAGTACAGGTTCATAGTTCCTTGAAAGTGGAATCACAGGTAGACAGGATAGTGAAGAAGGTGTTTGGTATGTTTGTCTTTATTGATCAGAGCATTGAGCATAGGAATTGGGAGATCATGTTGTGGCTGTACAGCACATTGATTAGGCCACTTATGGAATATTGTGTGCAATTCTGGCCTCCCTCCTATCAGAAGGATATTGAGAAACCTGAAAGAGTTCAGAAAAGATGTTGCCAGGGTTGAAGGGTTTTAGCTATAGGGAGAGGTTGAATAGGCTGGGACTGTTTTCCCTGGAGCGTCAGAGGCTGAGGGATGACCTGATACAGGTTTATAAAATCTTGAGGGGCATGGATAGAGTAAATAGACGAGGTCTTTTCCCTGGGGTAGGAGGGGAGTCCAGAACTAGACGGCATAGGTTTAAAGTGAGAGGGAAAAGATTTAAAAGGGATCTAAGGGACAAACTTTTTACGCAGAGGGTGGTGCGTGTATGGAATGAGCTGCCAGAGGAAGGTGGAGGCTGGTACAATTACAACTTTGAAATTGAATGGGAGGGGTTTAGAAGGATATAGCCCAAGTGCTGGCAAATGGGACTAGATTAATTTAGGATATATGGCCGGCATGGATGAGTTGGACCAAAGAGTCTGTTTCCGTGCTGTACATCTCGACTCTATGAAAGGAACTTTAAAGTGTTATCTTGATCCTCAACACAAGTTTTAGTTAGTGAGGCTGGTAGCATGGAGGTGAAGTGATTGAATTCTATCTATTATCTGAGTTCACATATGAAGAATTGAGAGGTCTTGAGATGCAGTGCGTACAGTCCCTACCTTTAGGTCAGAAACTTTGGTTTCAAGTCCCCTTAGGAATAAATGGCCATCAAATATGGCTGAACAGGTTGATTATCCATCTATATGTCCTTCTGATATGCCTATAGTTGGCAGTAAGCAAGGGGGTTTCTTGTTCAGCCAGAATCATGAGGCTGCTGCAGCACAATGGCCTTTCCATGTGCAAGTCTTAGCATGGGCAAAAGCCATCTTCATTCTGAGGGACCACCACATGGAGGAGGAATTGGATGATACTGCTGGCCAGCACATACCTATGGAATCATATCGTAGGATCAGTAAGCAACTTCAGGAGAGGAGCATGAGAAATGTATCAGGAAATGAAAAATACACCAGATATTTGTGAAATAAGCTGCAATATTACTGTGTGCTTTTACCATGTGCACTTAGAGTCTATGATGTCCAGAAATACATTTCTACTTGTAAGAGTACTTCAATACAACATTCACAAAATATATCTCATTGAGCTTTTCACGGATGCTTTGATCTATAGCTATAATCTGCAAGATATTCTGATTTTGTTTTTCAAAATTTGACTGTTTGACATCTTGTCATCTACCATATATACTACTAATAGAAAAATTCATGGGTTACAATCAAAGGCCTGACTTCGGAGCATACTAATTCTGCTTCAGTGTATAATTCTGTTTTTCATACCAAAGGCATTCTTGTTTTCAATAAATTACAACTGCTGACTTCTTTACTCTGAATTATGACTCCTGTTTTACAGGGCAGAAGTAATCGCATCAAAGTAAAAGCCTGCTGAAACTTCAGAAGCAGTAAAGAGCTTTGGCTTTAGGCTTCACGTCATGAAAAGCCCTAGATTTGTAGAATGTCAAAAAAGACATATCTACATTTATTGGCTAACTCACTGAGTACACAAGGGTAAAATAACACACTTCCTGGTTTTTTAAAGAGTTGAGACATCAAGGCTTATGGGAGATTACCAGATGCTGAAAAATGGCTTAAAATGTTCCATTAGGCAAACCTACTGGTTCAGACTTGACCATAACTCTCTGCTGTCTGTATGTGCTGAATTTTGTTTAGTGTAGCAACCCTTTTGAGTACTGAATTTTCTAAAGAAAATTCAAATGGTTTTGAAGTTTTACATTTTTAAAACAAAGAAACAATTTTTAAATGTGCAAATATTACTTTACGTGCATGTTTTATATTCTACAACAAACTTGGACCGAGTTCAGCAGCAATGTGACATGAGTTCTTTAAATCTACAATAATCTGGAAACTGCATTGTGATACGACACAAGAAGTGGCATCAAATCTTTTATTTGTTTATTTTTAGACCTTTACTCAGATAATTTTATATATATAACTTTATAAAGTAGGCAAAAATGTCCATTACCATGTTTTTAGCTTCAGAACAGTGTTCTGATCCCCACTGATTAAAATACTGGGCACATTAGTTCCAGAGTGAAACCTAGCTTGACAGACCACGAGTTTTAATTTTCTTTTTGTTTACCATAGACGTCAATCACTGAAAGTACTTACAAGAGTTTCCAATGTATTTTTAACAAAAGACCATTAAAGTTTATTACACTAAAGAAAAATGCAAATAATAATTGTTGTGGTTCTGTTCGCCGAGCTGACACTCTTAAAACAAGCTATAACTCTGCTCACTTATTACCGAACATGGGTTTACCAAACTCATGTCTTCAACAGCCTTCTGGACATCTTCCTCTCTGATATTCCCAGACCCCTCTGTTCCTGGAGCTTTCTTGTCATTGGTTTCTAAGTAACTCAGGACTTCAACCCGAACCTGACTACTTGAAGACTGTTATTAATAGCACTTTTACTGTTATGGATCTCTTCTCTCTACATGAAATTTTCCACACAGCCCCAACCCCTGCCTGATGCTCTTTTTGGGGGTAAATAATTCAAGACAGGACAACAAACACCTTAGCAATTATCCCCCAGATGCCTGCAGTTCATTTCGTTTAAGTTACATAACTACTTGTAAATGCTGTTTTTACTCAATATTCAAAATTATTTTCTGATATCTTCATCGAACTGAAAACTAAAATCCATTTTTCCTCCACTTTAAAACTTAACTTCTCAAATAATAATGTTATTAAATACATTACAACAGAGTAGATAAATTGCTTAAAGGATAAAATCCTATCCTTCAAGGAATCGTTAAATAGCTGTGATTAAACCAGTATAATATACTACACAATAATACATACTGTAAAATACAATCTCACTATTTTTCATCCATTTTCTCAATTTCTCCCACTTGCCAATGATAGAAGATATTTTAAATGGATAGAAGTCCACTTATTTGTATTTTCTCCATAACATGGTAGTCAACAGTGCTGCTGAAAGTTAATCTCTGATACTTCTCAGGTTCTTGTGTGCTTGGAAATTCAACATTAATATTGTAGATAGGAATCTGATCACAAGCTCTGCACTTGTGGAAGAATTATGAGGTAAAATAAAAGTTCACAACCAAACTTTTCCAAGTCAAAATCTTACATTCTCAGCTAAGCTGGCAAGAGAAAAATATGTAGCAAAGACCAGATATTTCTAAATAGCAAAATCATAAACATCAGAATACACATCAAAAACTGGACAGAAATATCATGAAGTCATTGGAATAGATGCGATGTAATCCATATTTTCCCAGGTCTCTACCAGAGCAGAGCAGTACTCTCCTAGCATTGCTCGGAGCTGTTGCGTCTTTAATGATTGGTTTGGCACCAGAAGTGATCTTCCTCAGGTCATAGTGTGGCCAAGAAACATTGAATCATGATCTCCATTTTGCACATGCAATTTCCAATTGAAGAAAACAATGGCAAGGGCAAGAGGGGAAATTCCCCATGAATGCAGTTATTTTCAGATCCTCTTGGCCAAGGAAGGGGTGCCAGAGGACTGGAGGACAGATAATATAGTACCATTATTTAAGAAGGGTGGTATGGATAAATCATGAAACTACAGGCCAATAAGACTATCATGTTGTAGGGAAACTATTGGAAAACATTCTGAGGGACTGAATTAATCTCCGCCTGGAAAATGTTAAAAAATCACACAACACTAGTTACCCGATGAGAAAGAGCAGCGCTCTGAAAGCTAGTACTTCAAATTAAACCTGTTGGACTATAACCTGGTGTTGTGTGATTTTTAACTTTGTCCACCCCGCTCCAACACTGGCACCTCCACATCATGCCCACTTGGAAAACCAAGGGATAAGCAAGGATAGTCAGAATGGCTTTGTAAGGGGAAGCCATGTCTAACAAATTACATTTAATTTGTCAAGGGAAGCCTTAGATAATATAAACTGGCTGGTCAGATTGACGGAACAGTGGCAAATAGGTTTTAAAATTGTAAAGTGAGAGGTGATGCATTTTGGGAGAACTAAAAAAGCAAGGGAGTCTTGAGCGGTAGAATCCGAGGAAGTAGAGAGGATCAGAGGAATTTTGGTCTGTATGTCTATAGATCCTTGAAGCAGCAGGACAGGTAGATATAGTAGTTAAGAAGGAATGTAGGAAATTTGCCTTTTTTTGTCAAGATACTGAATACAACAGCAAGGAGATTTGATGGAGTTGTTTATAACATTAATTAGGCCACAGCTGGAGTACTGTGTGTAGTTCTGATCATCACACAGTAGGAAGGATGTGACTGCAATAAAGAAAGCATAGGAGAGATTGGCCAACATGTTATCTGGGCTAGAGTAATTTCTGTCTCTTATTTGCAGCATCTGCAGTTCTTTCGATTTTTATCTATGTTGTTGCTACTGTATTGAAAAGTTTGTGCTGTGTCAACATAGGTTCCAATGTTAGCCTGCAAACTAAAAGGTTTCTCTTTGCATTGTGTTGCAGGCATTGCTCCCTGACAATCCCCAAATCTCAATGCAACAGTTAGGGTGTACAGATATTTATTTGAATGCAGTCTATAGCTATTCTTAAGGTTGATAAACTGATTGCTTACTTTTGTCAGTCATAGAACTGTAACAGGTTAATAACTTCTTTAATTCCTTTTTGTACCTATCTTCACATTCTTGAATCACTTTGTGTCGATCACATTTATTGGGACACAACTGAAGAATTTTACAGAAATTTCTACTATTCAGGGATGCTGCTACTGTTGAACAACCTATTAAATATTAAACAAGATAGATGAGAATTTTCAACAAGAAATTTTTGGCACTAGGCTTATTTTACTTATCACAGTTTTGAAAATGTTACTTTATTGAGTTCAGGCCACTGAAAGCTGAAATGTTTGTGTCCCAGTTCCCTTGACAGTTAAGCAGGTAAAATCAGAATCAATTTATTAGTTTTCTAAACAGGATCCAATTAGTAATGTTAGTGATACTGGTAAGAATATCAGCTGGGTTGGAAACGTAATATCTTTAGACTCAAAAGTCCATGCCACCTGTGTTTAACTCTGTGCCCATATGTAGGTTTTGAAATATATTGCATTTAAGACACAAAATAATTAACATCACACATGGTTTCTAATATTAACAATGATCTTTGTTGATGAGAATGGACTAACTTTACTAATGAAGGTTGGCCATTTAAATAAGGCACCAGTGTACCAGATGCCACTATACAATACTCCATTGGATTTGGGGAAGATGGGCAAAGAATAATTATTGATGAATAACAGCGACAAAGGACTTCATAGAATTTTTAACGTGCTCTTTCAGTGGCTGACCAACCCACTGGGTTTGTCTGACAGACACTTTTCAATTTTGTCCCCATTACGTGACAGGCTCAGATTTTGTGCTACAGTTTGATACTGTGGCTAATAATCATTAGCTGGGATCTCTCTCAAGTGTAATTCTTCATATGTATACCCAGGCAGTAAGGTTCAGGTTATTCAGTAATCCTGGGGCTTCATTTAATGACCACATGTACGTACACACACACACAATTTCTAAAAGGGTTTACTGCACAGTGCCAAGACCTTGAAATCCAAACTGTTTTTTACATCTTTAGCCCAGAGATGCTATGGCTATTTGCAGCATCCAAATTATGATCTCTACCGTAACTGGTTTTCTAAAAGGAATTCAACGAAACTGGATAAATTTTTCAAATGCATGAAAAGTGGACTCAATCAATCAGAAATATAGCTGGATAGTACTTATTCCAAATGCTTTCACAACACGCTATATGATTAATTGAACATGAAATAGCATGCAGTTAAGAGGGCATTTGGCATGCTTGCCTTCATTGCTCAGATCTTTGAATGTAGGAGTTGGGGCATTACTTTGAAGTTATAGGACATTGGAGAGGCCTCTTCTGCAGTACTGTCTGGTTCCGATCGCCTTGTTATAGGTAGGATAGTATTCAGCTGGAGAGGTTTCAGAAGAAATTTACCAGGATGTACTGGGAATGGAGGGTTTGAGCTGTAAGGCAAGGCTGGGTAGACTGGGAATTTTTCCACTGGAGTGTAGGAAGTTGAGGGGCAACCTTATAAAGGTTTATAAAATCATGAAGGGTACAGATAAGAATGGCAGATATCTTTTCCCTTGGGTGGGGGCTTTCAAGACTTGGGGCATATTTTTAAGGTAAGAGGAGAAAGATTTTAAAAAGACATGAGGGGCAAATGTTTTACACAGACAGTGGTTCGTGTGTGAGATGAAGTTCCAAATAAAATGGTGGATACAGGTACAGTTACAATGTTTAAAAGGCATTTGGATAGATACATGAACAAGAAATATTTGGAGGGATATGGGCAAAGCTCAGGCAGGTCGAACCAACTTAGCTTATGTTCAATTGGCTAGTTCTTCCTGAATCCCATGTGATCTAACATTACCAGTCTACCATGCAGAGCCTTGTTGAAGGCTTATGTTTGGCATAGACTGGTTGGATCAATGGGTCTGTTTCTGTACCATATGACTCTGTGATTCTAAGTGTTGGAAAAATGCTGCAAATCTGATAGCATTTGTGGAAAGCGAAACAAAGTTAACATTTCAAAGCCGATATGGAATTGAAGGAGTCTGGAAAATTTTGGCTTTCATGCTATTGAATTCAGGGAGGATGAATAAGTGGTGAGGATGCCCAGAAGAAAAAGTAAAGCAAGTACTAATGGTAGCAGAGGAGGTAAATAAATAGTAATGTCTTGAAAAGACTCCACATTACAGAACAGGAGGTGCTGGAGATCTTAAGACACATAAAGGTAGATAAATCTAGGGGACCTGATCAAGTGTATCTTGGGACAATGTGGGAAACTAGGAAAGAAATTGTAGGGTCCCTAGCAAAGATATTTGCATCATCGACAGCCATGGATGAGATGCTGGAAGACTGGAGGTGGCTAATGTTATGCCATTATTGAAGAAAGTCTGCAAGGAAAAGACAGATTAGTAAGTCTGATGTCAGTGATGGATATGTTGTTGGAGGGGATCATACGAGACAGGATCGACAAGCATTTGGAAAGGCAATGATTGATTAGGGATAGCCAGTGTGGCTTTATGCTTTATGTCTCCCAAACTTGATTTGAGTTTTTTGAAGAGGTGACCAAGAATATAGATGAAGGCAGATTGGTAGACGTTGTCTACATGACTTTAGTAAGGCCTTCAACAAGGTTCTGCATGGTAGACTGGTTAGTAATGTTAGATTCAGGAAGAGCTAGCCAATTGGATACAAAATTGGCTTGACATTAGGAGACAGAAGGTGGTATAGAAGCTTGTTGCTCAGACTGGAGGCCTGTGACCATAGTGATGTGCCACAAGGACTGGTGCTGGGTCCACTGTTGTTCATAATTTATTTAAACAATTTGGATGAGAATATAGGAGCAATGGTTAATAAGTTTGTGGATGACACCAAAATTGGTGGTATAGTGAACGGTGAGAAAAGTTATTGAAGAATACAACAGGATCATGATCAACTGGGCTAGTCAGCCAAGGAATGACAGATGGAATTTAATTTAGATAAATGTGAAGTATTGCATTTTGTTAAGTCAAACCAGGGCAGGACTTACACAGTTAGTGATAGTGTCCTGGGGAGTGTTGGAGTGCTATTGAACAGAGAGAGCGAGGGGTGTAGGTACATAGTTCCTTGAAAGTGACGTCACAGACAGAGATTGGTGAAGAAGGCATTTGGCACACTTGCCTTCATTGATCAGAGCACTGAGTACAAGAGTTAGGACATCAGGTTATGGCTGTACAAGATATTGGTATGGCCACATTTGGAGTACTGTGTACAATTCTGATCACCTTGCTATAGGAAGCATGTTATTAAACCGGAAAAGGTTCAAAAAGATTTTCCAGGATGTTACTGAGACTGGAGGCTTTGAGTTGTAAGGAGTGGCTGGATAGGCTGGAACATTTTTCACTAGAGTGTAGGAGACGAGAGGTGACATTAAAGAAGTTTATAAAATCATGGAGTGCAAAGATATGGAATAGCCAAAATCCGTTCCTCAGGATAGGAGAGTCCTAAATGAAAGGGGATAGGTTTAAGATGAGAGTGGAAAGATTTAAAAAGGACCTGAGGAACAACGTTTTCACAGCGGGTGGTGCATGTATGGAATGAGCTGCCAAAGGAAGTGGTAGAGATGAGTACAATTACAACATTTAAAAGACATTTGGACAGGTACATTTGGATAGTAAAGATTCAAAAGGATATAGGCCTAACACAGGCAAATGGGACTAGTTCAGTTTAGGAAACCTGGTCAGCATGCATCAGTTGGGTCAAAGAGCCTGTTACTGTGTTGCACGACTCTATAAATAGATGCAAAATAGATGTCAGAGTCATAGACATATTGCATGGAAACGACACTTTGGTCAAGCTCACTGTGCCAACCAGACATCCCCATCTGACCCTGTCCCATTTGCTAGCATCTGGCCCATATCCTTCTAAGCCCTTCCTATTCATATAACAATCCAGATGCCTTTTAAATGTTGTAATTGGACCAGCCTCCACCACTTCCTCTGGCAGCTCATTCCATACATGCACCACAGTCTGTGTGAAAAAGTTCCTCCTTTTTTAAATCTTTCCTCCTTTTTTAAATCTTTCCCTTCTCATCTTAAAGCTATGCCCTCTAGTTTTGGACTCCCTCACCCTAGGAAAATGACCTTAGTTATTCACCCTATTAATGCCCATAATGATTTTACAAATCTTTATTAAGGTAATCACTCAGCTTCGGATGCTCTAGGGAAAAAAGTCACAGCCTTTTTAGCCTCTCCCTATAACTCAAACCCTCCAGTCCTGGCAACATTCTTGTAAATCTCTTCTGCATCCTCTCACGTTTAATAACAACCCTTGATCAATAAATAGTAAAAAACCTGTTGACTTTGCTGATAGCAAATCTATGTCAACAAAACACAGTGGAACTTGTCTGGAATTATAGGACAGAATGCACATAGTTGAATTCACTGTTGAATCCTGAAGTCTGTAAAGTGCCTGAGTGGAAAACAAGATGCTGTTCCTCCAGCTTGCATTTGGCTTCACTGGAACACTGCAGCAGCTCAGGTCAGAAATGTTAGCTTAAAAGCAAGAAACTAATTGAATCTTTTATTTTTATAGCTCCAGCATTCATTATTATTTTCTCTATGTTTACAAGGGATAGCTTACAATTCAGATCTATTACCTATTAGTCTTAGGGTTGGACGGGAGAACTGTAATCTCCTCAGTGCATGGGCATGTACAAATGTGGAAGTACACACAAACGTGGTGACAGAATGATGGTAGAAGTGATGGATTGGGTGAAAATTGATAGGCTGGGTATGCTTAGACTGGATGAGTCACCAGGCTGTGGGAATAGAACAGAGGAATGGGACTGACTGGATTGGTCTCCAGAGCACAGCATGGACTCCTCTGGCCGAATAGCCCCCATCTGTGCTGTAATGACTATAAGCTGCCTGTTGGCCAGATATTTCACAAATGCTAACTTAAGAAACCTGACTTCATTTCTTCTATGTGTACATAAACTATCCTAGAAGACAACTCAATTTCCATTAACCAGATTACAAAATAAAATGAATAATGGCTGAGAAAAATAACTTAAGACACAGCATGTACAAGAGAAGGTAAAAATAAAACGTAACAGTTAAAGGACATACCTGAGCATCGGAAATCTTGGCCTGCAGTAAGTGATGGTGCAGGACTGGTAAGAGTGCTAGTGATTTCAATATTAATTAAATCTGAACACAGATTAAGTGAATCTGTAAAAAGGATATCAATAAGATATTGAACATAATTAATTCTGTATTTTACTCATTACTATAAAAGTGATGCTTTTCTTTTGGACCTAACTGATAGGATTCACAATCAATCATCAAATTCTCTGCATTTATATTTCTGTATCAGGAGGCAAGCGAGAGCGTAAGAGTTGTCTGGGTTATTTTCTCTTACTCTTTCTATCAAGAACCATCCTTATGGTTAACCCAGTGGAACTGTCTAAGATCATGAAATTGGAATCTTAGCTGGTTAAAATAATAAATAGCCAAACCATACAGACCAATCTGGGTCCCAAGTCATTGATGGATTAATCAATTGCAGCTAAGGTGTGACTGAAACACTAACAAATGACTGCAAGTGCCCTGAGGTAACAGAAAGCCAAATCACAGAGTTCCACAGTTGGCATCACCTAATCAGTAACACAAATCTCCAGATTTCTAACAAACCTCAATCTGTCTTTCTCTTGTATACTGCAAGAATACCAAACATCTTTTATCTCCTCATTGAGATGAACTAACTCAGCTCAGCAGTTGAACCTGGAACGTGCACTCTCTGGTGCAATTTAATGGGATGTATTTTCCAGTGTGCATTTTTAAATAGTTTGAAGTATAAATCTGCCTAAAGCTTCAATTTTACTATACACAATGGATTGTTAACACATTTCTAGGTCCCACACCAGGTCCTACATGAATAGGAGAGTTCCAATGGATCAGCAAAGTAATAAGAAAATGTTTACTGAGTCCCCTACAAACAGGATGGTCTTCATCTAAACCAGAGGGGTACCAATATCCTGGGTGGGAAATTCTCTAAAGCTATTAAGGTGGATTTGAATTAATACAGCAGGGGGAAGGAAACCAAAATTGTAGGACAGGTACAGAAGAAGATGAGAGTAGGGAGTTCCAAAATCAAGTATCTGACACTAGCAAGCAAGAACCTGGATTGAAGTGTGTGTACTTCAACGCGAGGAGCATCCAAAATAAAGTGGGTGAACTGGCAGCGTGGGTTGGAACCTGGGACTTCGATGTAGTGGCCATTATGGAGGCATGGACAGAGCAGGGACAGGAATGGCTGTTGCAGGTTCTGGGATTCAGATGTTTCAGTAAGAACACAGAAGATGGTAAAAGAGGGGGAAGTATGGCATTGTTGATCAGGGACAATATTACAGTTGTAGAAAGGATGTTTGGGGACTCGTTAACTGAGGTAGTATGGGCTGAGGTTAGAAACAGGAAAGGAGAAGTCACCCTGTTGGAAGTTTTCTATAGGCCTCCGAATAGTCCCAGAGATGTAGAGGAAAGGATAGCAAAGATGATTCTCGATAGGAGAGAGAGAGGCAGGGTAGTTGTCATGGGGGACTTCAACTATCTAAATATTGACTGGGATCACTACAGTACAAGTATTATAGATGGGTCAGTTTTTGTCCAGTGTGTGCAGGAGGGCTTCCTGACACAGTATGTAGACAGGCCAACAAGGGGCGAAGCCACATTAGATTTAGTACTGGGTAACGAGCCTGGCCAGGTGCTAGATTTGGAAGTAGGTGAGAACTTTGGAGACAGCGATCACAATTCTGTCAGGTTTACTTTACTGATGGAAAGGGATAGGTGTAGTCCACCGAGCAAGAGTTACAGCTGGGGGAAGGGAAATTACGATGCAATTAGGAAAGATTTAGGAAGCGTAGAATGGGGAAGGAAACTGCAGGGATGAGAACATTAAAAATGTGGAGCTTATTCAAGGAAAAGCTCCTGCGTGTCCTAGATAAGTCAGGCAGGGAGGAAGATGCAGAACATGTGAGCCGTGGTTTGCTAAGGAATTGGAAGTGGCAAGTCCCCTAGGCCGGATGGGATCTATCCTAGGATCCTCTGGGAAGTGATTCCTGAAGAAGAGCTCATGCCCGAAACGTCGATTTTCCTGCTCCTTGGATGTTGCCTGACCTGCTGCACTTTTCCAGCAACATATTTTCAGCTAAGGAAGTGGAATCCCTGGTCAAGAAGAAGAAGAAGGCTTACGTTAGGACAAAATGTGAAAACTCAATTAGGGTGCTTGAGGGTTACAAGGAAGTCAGGAAAGACCTAAAAAGAGAGCTCAGAAGAGCCAGGAGGAGACACGAGAAGTTGTTGGCGGATAGGATCAGGGTTAACACTAAGGATTTCCATAGGTATGTCAGGAATAAAAGAATGACGAGAGTTAAATTAGGGCCAATCAAGGATAATAGTGGGAAGTTGTGTGTGGAGTCAGTGGAGATAGGGGAAGCACTAAATAAATATTTTTCGACAGTGTTCACTATAGAAAATGAAAATGTTGGCGAGGAAGATACAGAGATACTTGCATCTAGACTAGAAAAGATTGAGGTTCACAAGGAAGAGGTATTAGAAATACTACAGAGTGTGAAAATAGACAAGTCCCCTGGGCCGGATGGGATCTATCCTAGGATCCTCTGGGAAGCAAGGGAAGAGATTGCCGAGCCTTTGGCATTGATCTTCAAATCATCATTGTCTACAGGAATAGTGCCTGAGGACTAGAGGATAGCAAATGTGGTTCCCTTGTTCAAAAAGGGTAGTAGAGACAACCCTGGTAATTACAGTCAGTGAGTCTCACTTCAGTTGTTGGTAAAGTGTTGGAAAAGGTTATAAGAGATAGGATTTATAAGCATCAGGGTAGGTCATGCCTAACGAATCTTATTGACTTTTTTGACAAAGTGACCAAACCGGTAGATGAGAGTAAACTGGTTGATGTGGTGTACATGGATTTCAGCAAGGCGTTCGATAAGGTTCCCCACAGTAGGCTATTATACAAAATGCAGAGGAATGGGATTGTGGGAGACATAGCAGTTTGGATCAGTAATTGGATTGCTGAAAGAAAACAGAGGGTTGTAGTTGATGGTACATGTTCATCTTGGTGTCCAGTTACTAGCAGTGTACCGCAAGGGTCGTTGTTGGGTCCACTGCTGTTCGTCATTTTTATAAACCCGATGAGGGCTTAGAAGGATGGGTTAGTAAATTTGCAGACAACACTAAGGTCGGTGGAGTTGTGGATGTAGTTGTGGATGTGACGAAGGATGTAATAGGTTGCAGAGAGACATACATAGGATGCAGAGCTGGGCTGAGAGGTGGCAAATGGAGTTTAATGTGGACAACAGAGTAATCGGAATGCAAAGTACTGAGCTAATGGTAAGATTCTTGGGAGTGCAGATGAGCAGAGAGATCTCGGTGTCCATGTACACAGATCCCTGAAAGTTGCCACCCAGATTGACAGGGTTGTTAAGAAGGTATACAGTGTTTTGGCCTTTATTAATAGAGGGATTGAGTTCCGGAACCAGGAGGTTATGCTGCAGCTGTACAAAGCTCTGGTAATGCCACACTTGGAGTATTGTGTACAGTTCTGGTCACCGCATTATAAGAATGATGTGGAAGCTTTGGAAAGGGTGCAGACGAGATTAACTAGGATGTTGCCTGGTATGGAAGGAATCTCTTACAAGGAAAGGCTGAGGGACTTGAGGCTGTTCTCATTAGAGAGAAGAAGGTTGAGAGGTGACTTCATAGAGACATACAAGATAATCAGAGGGTTAGATAGGGTGGACAGGGAGAGCTTTTTTCCAAGTATGGGAACAGCAAACACGCGGGGACACAACTTTAAAGTGAGGGGAGATAGGTATAAGACAGATGTCAGAGGTAGTTTCTTTACTCAGAGAGTAGTAAGGGTATGGAATGCTTTGCCTGCAACGGTAGTAGATTCGCCAAGTTTAAGTGCATTTAAGTCGTCATTGGACAGGCATATGGACGTACATGGAATAGTGTAGGTGGGATGGGCTTCAGATTCGTATGACAGGGCGGCGCAACATCGAGGGCCGAAGGGCCTGTACTGCGCCGTAATGTTCTATTAAGTGAATATGTGGCAACTGAGGATGGGCTTGAAGTTAGTCAGTTCACTGGGAGCACATGCAAGGCAGAGTAGACTGGCTGTCATAACTAGCAAGAAAGCAAAAGGCGCATTTCACTGTAAGCAAATATTGGTTTTGTTAAAAATATTAAACACCCTTAGATGCAGTATTTTATATTATGAATATATCTCCCCTTTGTCTACCATGGAGAAAAACATGAAGACTTCAGAACTTGGGGAAGTTAATGATGATATCTTGGGGACAGCCAATATCACAGTACAGGAGGTGTTGAATGTATTAGAATGTACGAAGGTGGAAAAATCTCCTGGTCCTGACCAGATATATCCAGGAACACTGCAAGAGTCTAGACAAGAAATTGCGGGGGCCCTGGCTGATATTTTTGCATCATTGTTAGTCATGGATGAGGTCCCGGAATACTGGAGGATAGCGAATGTTCTGCCATTATTCAAGATGGATAGCAAAGAAAAGCCTGGGAACTACAGACCAGCAAGCGCAACATCTGTTACTTGAGAAGATTCTGAGGGATAAGATATACATGCATTTGGAAAGACAGGGTTTGATTAGGAGTAGTCAGCATGGGAGCATGGGAGATCATGCCTCACAAGTTTGTTAGAGTTCTTTGATGAAGTGACCAGGAAGGGTGACGAGGGCAGGGCAGTAGACAGAGTCTCCCCGGATTTCAGTAAGGCCTTTGATAAGGTTCCACATGGTAGCCTGCTCTGGAAGGTTAGTTCGCATGGAATTCAGGGCAAGATAGCAAATTGGATACACAATTGGTTTGATGATAGGAAGCAGGGGGTAATCGTGGAAGGATGCTTGTTGGACTGTAGGCCTGTGACTAGTGGAGCACCTTAGGGGTCGGTGCTAGACCCATTATTGTTTGTTATCTACATCAATGATTTGGATGAGAATGTACAAAGCATGATTAGTAAGTTTACAGATGACACTAAAATAGGCAGTATTGTGGACAGTGAGAAAAGTTATCAAAGATTGCAGCAGGGGGAGAGTGGGCCGAGAAATGGCAAATGGAGTTTAATATAAATAAGTGTGAGGTCTTGCATTTGTAAAATCAAATCAAGGTAGGAGTTTCATGGTGAGTGGTAAGGCCTCAAGGTGTGTAGTGGAACAGAAGGATCTTGGAGTTCAGGTTCACAGTTCTCTGAAAGTGGAGTCACAGGGAGACAGCAAAAAAATAAATTGATAATCACAAACCTCCCGCGTCTAAATTATACTGTACCAATTTATTCCTGCAATTTATTTATGTCTGTATAATTATAAAGTATCATATTAAATGTATTACTATTTAGTTGGGGAGTGCATTTGAAATTGGTTCCTTCATCTAAAATAGCTTGATAATGACAGATAGTTAAACTACACACCTTTGCAGGTCTGTTTGCTTCTCTTTCTCCTGTTTGGAGCAGGTCTTTTGAAGGTGTCATCTATGACTCTATGGCAAGAAAGAAATAAAAAATGAAACACAGTAATATTTAACATGGGTTGCAAAACCAAAATAGTAATATAGTAAATAGTAACAGTCTTATAAAGGTAAAAAGAAATTTACTGGATTTGTTTATTAAATAATTTTCCTGCCTACTCCATTTTACTTCCTCTTGTCACATTATTGTCAAACTTTTGTATCAACTTCCTCTCATATTCTGGATAATCCAAGATGGAGGACAGGAAAAAATTGTGGCTATAAGAGCTGCTCCTTTTTTTGAGGTATTTTCAGTGTTGGAGCTGATTTCCTCAAATTCCAGGAGCAATAATTTCTGTTTTATAAGCTGTTGCACTGTTTTGGAACTTTGGGGAAAAAAGATCAAAATAACAGCACTTTAAAAAGGAGGAAGAGAGACAAAGGTAGGGACCACATGGTCAGTGAGAGAGAGAGAGAGAGAGAGAGAAAGAAACCAACCTACACTGCTGTCTGACACAGCAGTGAACCTAGGCAAAAGTGAGGACTGCAGGTAGAGTCATAGAGATGTACAGCATGGAAACAGACCCTTCGGTCCAACACGTCCATGCAAACCAGATATCCCAACCCAATCTAGTCCCACCTGCCAGCACCCAGCCCATATCCCTCCAAACCCTTCTTATTCATTTACCCATCCAAATGCCTCTTAAATGTTGCAATTGTACCAGCCTCTACCACATCCTCTGGCAGCTCATACCATACATGTACTACCCTCTGTGTGAAAACGTTGCCCCGTAGGTCTCTTTTATATCTTTACCCTCTCACCCTAAACCTATGCCCTCTAGTTCTGGACTCCCCCACCCCAGGGAAATGACTTTGCCTATTTACCTTATCCATGCCCCTCATGATTTTGTAAACCTCTATAACGTCACCCCTCAGCCTCCGACACTCCAGGGAAAACAGCCCCAGCCTGCTCAGCCTCTCCCTATAGCTCAAATCCTCCAACCCTGGCAACATACTTGTAAATTTTTTCCAAACCCTTTCAAGTTTCACAACATCTTTCCGATAGGAAGGAGACCAGAATTGCACGCAATATTCCAACAGTGGCCTTACCAATGTCCTGTACAGCCGCAACATGACCTCCCAACTCCTGTACTCAATAAGGCTTTTGCCCGAAACGTCGATTTTGCCTGTCCTCGGATGCTGCCTGAATTGCTGTGCTCTTCCAGCACCACTGATCCAGAATCCTGTACTCAATACTCTGACCAATAAAAGAAAGCATACCAAACGCCTTCTTCACTATCCTATCCACTTTCAAGAAGCTATGAACCTGCACTCCAAGGTCTCTTTGTTCAGCAACACTCCCTAGGACCTTACCATTAAGTGTATAAGTCCTGCTAAGATTTGCTTTCCCAAAATGCAAAAGCCCTTTACTCCTAATGAAGGGCCTTTGCCTGAAACGTCGATTTCCCTGCTCCTCGGATGATGCCTGACCTGCTGTGCTTTTCCAGCACCACTCTAATCTGGACAGCAGTGAATCTGTACAGCTATTGCCTTTGCTGTTTGAGTTCAAGTATTTCTGGACATCAGATTGTGTCTAAGAAAAATTAACAAACAATGAAATTCACAGCTGACCTTGAAGGAACCTGTGTGGGAGATCTCACAGCACAGGAGCAGATAAGTGTATGGTATTTAAGTGTAACCTTGCTGTCTTTTTTTTAGTAGTGAGTAAAGTGGGTCCTTTTTGGTTATATGTTTTACTGAGATCTCTCTCTTAATTAACATTTGAAAATATAATACAAAGGTACTAAAATAGCCTGGAGCAGTGTTTTTCAGAGCACTAAGATTGTGCTATTTTCTGGGTCTGTAGATTGTTAAAGTGCAAAGATTGCCCTAAGGGACATTAGGGAGAATTTCCAAGTTACTGATGATTATGTCTACAGTAAGTGTGTTTGGTTGCAAATCTTATCAAATAGCATGGATCGGTTGGCGCGGCAGTTAGGGGCAATGAGGAATTTATAGAAGTTAGGGGGTGTGATGCATGGCAGTTATAGGAAGGACGAAAAAACAGATACAGGCAGGCAGATGGGTTACTGCCAGGAAAGGTAGGAGAGGGAGGCACGTAGTGTAGGAGTCTCCTGTGGCTATCCCCATCTCAAACTAGTATACTGTGTTGGAAGATGTAGGGGATGATGCACTCTCATGGGATTGTAGCATGAACAGCCGGTACCAAGACCGGCTCTAATGTAATGAGGGTATGAGGGTATTGTGATAGGGGACTCTCTAGTCAGAGGCACAGGTAGACATTTCTGCAGCCGACAGCCAGAAATCAGAATGGTGTGTTGCCTGTCTGGTGCCAGAATCAAGGTTATCTCTGGAAAGTGCAGAATATTCTCAAAGGGGAGTGAGCAGGAGGATGTTGTACACATTGGAATTAACTTCACAGGAAGGAAAAAGGATGAGATTCTGAAGGGCAAATATAAGAATTTAGGCAGAAATTTAAAAAGCAGGTCCTCAAGGTTAGTAATATCTAGATTACTCCCGTTACTATGAGCTAGTGAGGATAGGAATAGGAAGTTAGAATAGATGAATACGTGGCTGAGGATCTGGTGCAGGGAAGAAGGGTTCACACTTTTGGATAATTGAATCTCTTCCGGGGTAGAACTGACCTGTATAAGAAGGATGTATTGCACTTGAATTAGAAGGAGACTACTATACTTGTAGGGAGATTTGCTAAAGCTGCTTGGGAGGATTTGAACTCGTAAGGTGGGAGGGGGGTAGGACCCAGGGGATAGTGAAGAAAGAGATCAGTCTGAGACTGGTACAGTTGGGAAAAAGATCAAGTCAAACAGTCAGGGCAGGTAGGAGTAAAACAGAGAATGAAGGAGGATTGATAAATTAAACTGCATTTATTTCAATGTTAGAGGCCTAACAAGGAAGGCAGATGAACTCAGGGTATGGTTAGGAACATGGGATTTCATAGCAATTACAGAGATGTGGCTCAGCAATGGACAGCTTAATGTTCCAGGATACAAATGCCATCGGAAAGATAGAAAGGGGAGGCAAGAGAGGAGGGGAAGTGGTGTTTTTGATAAGGGATAACATTACAGCTGTAGTGAGGGATGATATTCCTGGGAATATGTCTGGGGAATTTGGGTGGAACTGAGAAACAAGAAAGGGATGATCACCTTACTGAGATTGTACGATAGACTCCCCAATAATCAGTAGGAAATTGAGAAACAAATTTGTACGATCTGTAAGAATTATCTATAAGAATAATAAGGTGGTATTGGTAGGGGATTTTAACTTTCCAAACATAGACTAGGACTGCCATTGTGTTAAGGGTTTAGATGGAGAGGAATTTGTTAAGCGTGTACAGGAAAATTTGTGTGTACAAGAGATCGAGTGAATTGTTTGAAGAGTATAAAGGCAGTAGGAGTATAGTTACATAGAACATAGAAGAATACAGCGCAGTACAGGCCCTTTGGCCCTCGATGTTGCGCCAATCCAAGCCCACCTAACCTACACTAGCCCACTATCCTCCATATGCCTATCCAATGCCCGCTTAAATGCCCATAAAGAGGGAGAGTCCACCACTGCTACTGGCAGGGCATTCCATGAACTCACGACTCGCTGAGTAAAGAACCTACCCCTAACATCTGTCCTATACCTACCACCCCTAAATTTAAAGCCATGCCCCCTCATAATAGCTGACTCCATACGTGGAAAAAGGTTCTCACGGTCAACCCTATCTAAACCCCTAATCATCTTGTACACCTCCATCAAGTCACCCCTAAACCTTCTTTTCTCCAATGAAAACAACCCCAAGTGCCTCAGCCTTTCCTCATACGATCTTCCTACCATATCAGGCAACATCCTGGTAAACCTCCTCTGCACCCGTTCCAGTGCCTCCACATCCTTCCTATAGTATGGCGACCAAAACTGCACACAATACTCCAGATGCGGCTGCACCAGAGTCTTATACAACTGCAACATGATCTCAGGACTCCGGAACTCAATTCCTCTACCAATAAAAGCCTTCTTCACCGCAGTATTTACCTGGTGGCAACTTTCAAAGATCTGTGTACATGGACACCAAGATCCCTCTGCTCATCCACACTACCAAGTATCCGACCATTAGCCCAGTACCTCATCTTTCAGAGGGAAATCAGGACGGCAAAACGGAGACATGAGATAGCTTTGGCAAATAGGGTTAAGGAGAATCCAAAGGGATTGTATAAATATATGAAGGACAAAGGATAACTAGGGAGAGAATAGGACACCTGAAAGATCAGCAAGATAGCCTATGTGTGAAATTGCAGGAGATAGGGGAGATACTAACCGAGTATTTTGTATCAGTGTTTAGTGTGGAGAAGGACATGGAAGACATAGAATGTTGAGAAATTGATGGTGACATCCTGAAAAATGTCCATATTACAGAGGAGGAGGTGCTGGATATCTTAAAACACATAAAAGTGGATAAATCCCCAGGACCTGACCAAGTGCACCCGCGACCTCTGTAGGAAGCTAGGGAAGTGATTGCTGGGTCACTTGCTGAGATATTTGCATCAGCAACAGTGACAGGTGAGGGGCCAGAAGACTGGAGGTCAGCTAACGTGGTGCCACTATTTAAGAAAGTTGGTAAGGAAAGGCCAGGGAACTACAGACCGGTGAGCCTGACATCAGTGGTGGGCAAGTCGTTGGAGGAATCCTGAGGGACAGGATTTACATGTATTTGGATAGGCAAGGGCTGATTAGGGATGGTCAACATGACTTTGTGCGTGGTAAATCGTGTCTCACGAACTTGATTGAGTTTTTTGAAGAAGCTACAAAAGTGGATTGGTGAGGGCAGAGCAGTGGTCGGGACCTATTTGGACTTCAATCAAGATTAGAGTGGTGCTGGAAAAGCACAGCAGGTCAGGTAGCATCCGAAGAGCAGGAAAATCAACGTTTCGGGCAAAAGCCCTTCATCAGGAATGAGGCTGGGAGCCTTGGAGGTGGAGAGATAAATGGGAGGCGGGTGGGGCTGTGGAGAAGGTAGCTAGAGTGCAATAGGTGGATGGAGGTGGGGGTCAAGGTGATAGGTCAGAGAGGAGGGTGGAGCGGATAGGTGGGAAGGAGGATTGACAGGTAGGACAGGTCATGAGGACGGTGCTGAGCTGGAAGGTTGGAACTGGGGTAAGGTGGGGGAGGGGAATGGTGGAAACTGGTGAAGTCCACATTGATGCCATGGAGTTGAAGGGTCTCGAGGCAGAAGATGAAGCATTCTTCCTCCAGGCATCAGGTGGTGAGGGAGTGGCGATGGAGAAGGCCCAGGACCTGCATGTCTTTGGCGGAGTGGGAGGGGAAGTTGAAATGTTTGGCCACGGGGTGGTGGGGTTGATTGGTGCGGGTGTCCCGGAGATGTTCTCTGAAGCGCTCTGCGAATAGGCATACAGTCTCCCCAACATAAAGGAGACCACATCAGGAGCAGCGGATATAAGAAATGACGTGTGGAAGTGCAGGTGAAACTTTGATGGATGTGAAAGGCTCTGTTGGGGCCTTGGACAGAGGTGAGGGTGGAGGTGTGGGCACAAGTTTTGCAGTTTCTGTGGTGGCAGGGGAAGGTGCCCGGAGGGGAGGGTGGGTAGTTAGAGGGGTGTGGACCTGACCAGGCAGTTGCGGAAGGAACGGTCTTTGCAGAAAGCAGATAGGAATACGGGATAACATTTTTGCATGAGGCAGGGTGGAATGAGATGTAATCCAGGTAGCTGTGGGAGTTGGTGGATTTGTAAAAAATGTCAGTGTCGTGTTGGTGGAGATGGAGAGGTCCAGGTAGGGGAGGGAGGTGTCAGAGATGGTCCAGGTGAATTTAAGGTCAGGGTGGAATGTGTTGGTGAAGTTGATGAACTGTTCAACTTCCTCTTGGGAGTACGAGCTGCCGCTGATGCAGTCATCAATGTGGCGGAGGAAATGGTGTGGAATGGTGCCAATGTAACTCTGGAAGATGGCTTGTTCCACGTAGCCAACAAAGACATAGGCATGCTGGGGCCCATGCGGGTGCCCATGGCTACCCCTTTCATTTGGAGGAAGTGGGAGGTTTCGAAGGAGAAATTGTTGAGGGTGAGGACCAGTTCAGCTAAACGAATAAGAGTGTCAGTGGAAGGGTATGGGTGGGGATGTCGGGAGAGGAAGAAATGGAGGACTTGAAGGCCCTGGTCATGGCAGATGGAGTGTAGAAGGACTGGATGTTCATGGTGAAGATGAGGCGTTGGGGGCTGGGGAAACGGAAGTCTTGGAGGAGGTGGAGGACGTTGGTGGTGTCCCGAATGTATGTGGGGAGTTCCTAGACCAGGAGTGATAGGACAGTATCGAGGTAGATGGAGATGAATATGATGGGGTAGACGTAGGTGAGACGATGGGTCAGCCGAAGTAGTCAGGCTTGTGGATCTTGGGTAGGAGGTAGAATTGGATGGTGCGGAGTTCCTGAACTATGTGGTTCCCGAACTCTCCTCTACATTGGGGAGACCAGAAGCCTTTTCACAGAGCGCTTCAGAGAACAACTCCAGGACATCCACACCAATCAACCCCACTGCTCCGTGGCCCAACATTTCAACTTCCCCTCCCACTCTGCCAAGGACATGCAGTTCCTGGGCCTCCTTCACCGCCACTCCCTCACCATCCGATGCCTGGAAGAAGAACGCCTCATCTTCTGCCTCGAAACACTTCAACCCCAGGGCATCAATGTGGACTTCACCAGTTTCTTCATTTCTCCTCCCCCCACCTTACCCCAGTTCCAAACTTCCAGCTCAGCACTGCCCTCATGGCCTGACCCACCTGTCAATCTTCCTTCCCACCTATCCGCTCCACCCTCCTCTCCGACCTATCATCTTGACCCCCACCTCCATCCACCTATTGCATTCCCAGCTACCTTCCCCCCAGCCCCATATCCTCCCCATTTGTCTCTCCACCCTCGAGGTTCCCAGCCTCATTCTTGATGAAGGGCTTTTGCCTGAAATGCTGATTCTCCTGCTCCTCGGATGCTGTCTGACCTGCTGTGCTTTTCCAGCACCACTCTAATCTTAGCTCTAATCTCCAGCATCTGCGGTACCCACTTCAGCCTATATGGCTTCAGTAAGGCATTCGACAAGGTTCCTCAGGGAGACTGGTTAGCAAGGTTAGATCTCGCGGAATACAGGGAGAAGTAGCCATTTGGATACAGAACTGACTCAAAGGTAGAAGACAGAGGGTGGTGGTGGGGGGTCGCTTTACAGACTGGAGATGTACCACAAGGATCGGTGCTGGGTCCACTGCTTTTTGTCATTTATATAAATGATTTGGATGCGAACTTCGGAGGTATAGTTTGCAGATGACACCAAAATTGGAGGTGTAATGGAGAGCAAAGAAGGTTACCACAGAATACAATGGGATCTTGATAGATGGGTTAATGGGCCAGGGAGTAGCAGATGGAGTAAATTTAGATAAACGTGAGGTGCTGCATTTTGGAAAGGCAAATCAGGGCAGGATTTTTACAATTAATGGTAAGGTCCTGAGGAGTGTTGCTGAACAAAGAGACTTTGGACTGCAGGTTCATAATTCCTTGAAAGTGGCGTCGCAGGTAGATAGGATAGTGAAGAAGGGGTTTAGTATATTTTCTTTATTGGTCAGAACACTGAGTATAGGAGATGGGATGTCATGGTGCGGCTGTACAGGACATTGATTCGGCCACTTTTGGAATATTATTTGAAATTCTGTTGTCCCTTCTATAGGAAGGATATTATGAAACTTGGAAATGTTCAGAAAAGATTTCCAAGAATGTTTCCAAGATTGGAAGGTTTGAGCTATAGGGAGATGCTGAAGGTTTGGGCTATTTTCCCTGAAGTGTCAGAGGCTGAGGGATGACCTTATAGAGTTTTATAAAATCATGAGGTGCATAGATAGGGTAAATTTACAAGGTCTTTTCCCTGGGTTGGGGGAGTCCAGAACTAGACAGCATAGGTTTAGGGTGAGACGGGAAAGATTTAAAAGGGACCTAAGGGGCAACTTTTTCACACAGAACACAGAGGGTAGTGCTTAAAAATATGGGGTAGACCATTTAGGACAGAGCTCAGGAGAAACTTCTTCACCCAGAGAGTGGTGGCTGTGTGGAATGCTCTGCCCCAGAGGGCAGTGGAGGCCCAATCTCTGGATTCATTTAAGAAGGAGTTGGATAGCTCTCAAAGATAGTGGAATCAAGGGTTATGGAGATAAGGCAGGAACAGGATACTGATTAGGAATGATCAGCCATGAATATATTGAATGGCGGTGCAGGCTCGAAGGGCTGAATGGCCTACTCCTGCACCTATTGTCTATTGTATATGGAATGAGCTGCCACAGGAAGTGGTGGAGGTTGGTACAATTACAACATTTAAAAGGCATATGGATGTATATGAATAGGAAGAGTTTAGAGTGATATGGGCCAAGTGCTGGCAAATGGGACTAGATTAAATTAGGATAGTTGGTCAGCATGAACTGGTTGGACTGAAGTGTCTGTTTTCATGCTGTACACCTCTGTGATTCTATCTATATGTAAACTCATTGTGGTCTGGCACCAGGTTCTACAAGTTTATACAATTATTTTCTGAGATTTATTTTTCTGCACTTGTGTGTCCTTGAGTCCCACAAGGTATGTTGCCTAACTGATGCCAAGGTAATGGTCAGCGTGAACCAGCTTAGAAGGATATCAGAGAAAAAGGAGAGGATCCAGTCATCATGATCTGTTGGGATCAATAATGGTAGGCAAGAAGTCCTGTTGTAGAGTACAGGGACTGAGAGCTAAATTAACAAACAGAAGCTAAAGGATTATAATGTCTGGATTATTATCCATGCTGCATTTAAGAAAGAAAGTAGGGGGAATTTCCTCTCTCAGACAACAGTGAATCTGTGAAATTATGTACAGAGCTGAAGAGTTTGGGTTGTGAAGTATATTCAAGGCTGAAATATACAGATTTTTAATCAGTAAGGGAATCAATGATTATAAGGAAAAGGCAGGAAAGTAGAGTTAAGAATTATCATTTCAACCATGATGTCACTGAACAGTGGAGAAGACTCACTGGGATGAATGAAAATTTATTTTCCCATATCTTGTATCTTAAATTGACAGTCAATTTCAATGTTGGGGAAACCCTAACCCGAGTCCTATATTTTGGAAATTGATAATGGTGACATTTTCAATGAGTCTAAGAAAATCTATGCATGCTAAATTTTTACTTTGCAGGTATATCTTCAATAGAAAAAGACTTCAGCAAGCAAATGATGCCAAAGACTGCAAAATTAAATTGGAAACAGTGACTTTCCAAAATCAAGGTAAGCAAATGAGCAATTAAAAGAATAATGCCACTGAATATTTACTAATTTGCAAGAGCAGCTATGTTCCATCATGGAGTTTTAAATTGGGTTTGCAGATGATCTAACTATAATCTTCCAAAGTTCGGCCGCTTTTAGAATACTGTGTACAGTTCTGGTCGCCACATTACCAAAAGGATGTGGACACTTTGGAGAGGGTGCAGATAATGTTTATGAGGATGTTGCCTGGTGTGGAAGGTGCTAGCTATGAAGAGAGGTTGAGTAGGTTAGGATTGTTTTCATTAGAAAAAAGGAGATTGAGGGGGGACCTGATTGAGGTCTACAAAATCATGAAGGGTATGTGCAGGGTGGATAGAGATAAGCTTTTTCCCAGGGTGAGGATTTAATTATGAGATGTCACACGTTCAAGGTGAGAGGTGAAAAGTTTAAGGGGGATACACGCAGAAAGTACTTTACACAGAGGGTGGTAGGTGCCTGGAACACGTTGCCAGCAAAGGTAGTAAAGGTAGGCACGGTAGATTCATTTAAGGTACGTCTGGACAGATGCATGAGTAGGTGGGGGACAGAGGGGTGCAGATGCTTAGGAATTGGGCGATAGGTTTAGACAGTGGATTTGGATCGGCTAAGGCTTGGAGGGCCGAAGGATCTGTTCCTGGGCTGTAAATTTTCTTTGTTCTTTGTTGAAAGGTCTCTTGACTCAGAAACTATTTTGTAAAATTGGCAAATTGTGTATATCCTTCATTATTTCGTAGCCGCAAAGAACCAAGGAATTGTAGTCAGTTAGCCTAAGAATTCTTGGCTAGAAATTACTAGAAGTCCATAAATAAAGATATGGTGACTGAGCACTTTGAAACATTTTAGTTGATTAAAAAGCCTATGTGAATTTATAAAGGTTAGACCATGCCTGAATACATGACTGACATGATGGTAAGGTGAATGACAATGAGTATTATTCAGATCATAGAATGTCCACAGTGCATAGTGATAATCACTGTGCCATTATGCCATCCTTGGATGTATCTTTTTTTCTACTCAATTGTGGAATCTGAGCATTGCTGGCTAGCATTTATTGCCCGTCTCTGGTTGACCTTGAGAAGTGGTGGTGAGCTGCCATTTTAACTCACCGCATTCATCTACTGTGGATTGATCCACAATGCCATTGGGAATGGAATTCCAGGATTTTGGAGCAACAGACAGTGAAGGAACAGCGATATATTTCCAAGTCAGGCTTGGAGGGGAACATGAGGTTGGTGATGTTCCTATATATCTGCTGCCCTTATCCTTCTAGATGGGAGTAGTCATGGATTTGGAAGGTACTGTCTGAGAATCTTTGATGAATTTCTGCAGTGCATCTTGTAGACAGCACATACCACTGTTCCTGAGCATCCGGCGTGAAGTGAGTGGATGCTTGTGGATGTAGTAGCAATCTTGTGTGTCTCCAGAAGGCATTTGATAAATGCTAACTAAAGTTGAAGTGCATGAAATTAAGGTAAAGTATTGACCTAGTTAGGACATTGTCTAAGCAGCAGAAGACAAAGATTAGGGATGATATGCAGGTACACTGTTTGGCAAGGTAGATACTCTTTATTTTTATCCATTTGGGGGAATCAATACCTCCAGCAATCAGAAAATCATAAGCGGAAAAAATAGCCAATCATTCTGAACAAAAAAAGGATTCAAATTAAGACGAGAGGTCTGATCTAAAACTAATCTAAAGTTTTGGGGACTTCCAAAAAAAAACACTAGCTGCAAAATAAACCTAAAATTCCAAGTCTTAGGCATGACAGTGTTTATGGGACACTGCATACTTATTGTTTTGCTTTCTTGTTATTATTAAAATGGCATAATAACTATAAATGTAAAAACAAATCAGACCTAATTGACAAAGTATGGTGAGTTCAAATTAGTAAGGACAAATTATTGTAAGTTCTGCACACAAAGATTGATTAACACATCAAATGGATTCTGAAGAAGCGACTAGGGTGAAACTGTGGAATTAGTGAAGAAACAATCGAATGTTGCATTAGTGATAAATTTCAAGGTCCTTTTGGATGCATGAACTAAGAAAAGTTAAATGTTGGGCCTTCTTCATCTATGATTATCTTGAGATATCTCAAGTAAGGGAACCCTTAGGAAGTAGCGACCATAATATGGTAGAGTTCAGTCTGGAGTTTGAAAGGGAGAAGGCAAAATCGGATGTAATGGTGTTACAGTTGAATAAAGGTAATTATGAGGGCATGAGAGAGGAACTGACTAAAATAGACTGGAAGCAGAGGCTAACCGGGAAGACAGTAGAGCAAAAATGGCAGGAGTTTGTAGGTATAATTGAGGACACTGTACAGAGGTTCATTCCCAAGAAAAGAAAGATTAACCGGGGAGGGATTAGACAACCTTGGCTGACAAAGGAAGTCAGGAAATGTATTAAAGAAAAAGAGAGATCCTATAAAGTGGCTAAGAACAGTGGGAAATCAGAAGATTGGGAAGGATACAAAAGCAAATAGAGGATAACAAAGAGTGTAATAAGAAATGAGAGGATCAAATATGAAGGTAGGCTAGCCAGTAATATTAGAAATAATACTAAAAGTTTCTTTCAGTACATAAGAAACAAACGACAGGCAAAAGTAGACATTGGGCCACTTCAAACTGATGCAGGAAGCCTAGTGATGGGAGATAAGGAAATAGCAGGAGAACTTAACAAGTACTTTGCGTCAGTTTTTACAGTGGAAGACATGAGTAATATCCCAAAAATTAAAGGGTGTCACGGGGCTGAGTTGAGTATGGTTGCCATTACGAAAGAGATAGCGCTAGAAAAGTTAAAAAATCTTAAAATTGATAAATCTCCTGGCCCCGATGGGATACACCCTAGAGTTCTGAGAGAGGTGGCTGAGGAAATAGCAGAGGCATTGGTTGAGATCTTTCAAGAGTCACTGGAGTCAGGAAAGGTCCCGGATGATTGGAAGATGGCTGTTGTAACCCCCTTGTTCAAGAAAGGATCAAGGCAAAAGATGGAAAATTATAGGCCAATCAGCTTAACCTCGGTTGTTGGTAAAATTCTAGAATCCATCATTAAGGATGAGGTTTTCTAAATTCTTGGAAGAGCAGAGTCTGATTAGAACAAGTCAACATGGATTTAGTAAAGGGAGAAAGTGAGGTCTGCAGATGCTGGAGATCAAAGTTGAAACTTTATTGCTGGAACAGCACAGCAGGTCAGGCAGCATCCAGGGAACAGGAGATTCGACGTTTCGGGCACAGGCCCTTCTTCAGGAATCCTGAAGAAGGGCCTGTGCCCGAAACGTCGAATCTCCTGTTCCCTGGATGCTGCCTGACCTGCTGTGCTGTTCCAGCAATAAAGTTTCAACTTTAGTAAAGGGAGGTCATGCCTGACAAACCTGTTGGAATTTTTTGAAGAGGTAACAAGTAGGTTAGACCAGGGAAATCCAGTGGATGTGGTCTATCTAGACTTTCAAAAGGCCTTTGATAAGGTGCCACACGGGAGGCTGCTGAGCAAGGTGAGGGCCCATGGTGTTCGAGGTGAGCTGCTGGGATGGATTGAGGATTGGCTGTCTAACAGAAGGCAGAGAGTTGGGATAAAAGGTTCTTTTTCAGAATGGCAGCCGGTGACGAGCGGTGTCCCGCAGGGTTCGGTGCTGGGGCCACAGCTGTTCGCATTATATATTAATGATTTGGATGAGGGAACCGAGGGCATTCTAGCGAAGTTTGCCGATGATACGAAGTTAGGTGGACAGGCAGGTAGTACTGAGGAAGTGGGGAGGCTGCAGAAGGATCTAGACAGGTTGGGAGAGTGGTCCAGGAAATGGCTGATGGAATTTAACGTGAGCAAGTGCGAGGTCTTGCACTTTGGCAAAAAGAATAAAAGCATAGACTACTTTCTAAATGGTGAGAAGATTAATAAAGCCAAAGCACAAAGGGATCTGGGAGTGCTAGTCGAGGATTCTCTAAAGGTAAACATGCAGGTTGAGTCTGTGATTAAGAAAGCGAATGCAATGTTGTCTCTTATCTCAAGAGGGTTGGAATATAAAAGCAGAGATGTACTACTAAGACTTTATAAAGCTCTGGTTAGGCCCCATTTGGAGTACTGTGTCCAGTTTTGGTCCCCACACCTCAGGAAGGACATACTGGCACTGGAACGTGTCCAGCGGAGATTCACACGGATGATCCCTGGAATGACAGGTCTAACATATGAGGAACGGCTGAGGATACTGGGATTGTATTCGTTGGAGTTTAGAAGATTAAGGGGAGACTTAATAGAGACGTACAAAATAATACATGGCTTGGAAAAGGTGGATTGTAGGAAATTGTTTCCGTTAGACGAGGAGACTAGGACCCGTGGACACAGCCTTAGAATTAGAGGGGGTCATTTCAGAACAGAAATGCGGAGACATTTCTTCAGCCAGAGAGTGGTGGGCCTGTGGAATTCATTGCCACGGAGTGCAGTGGAAGCCGGGACGCTAAATGTCTTCAAGGCCGAGATTGATAGATTCTTGTTGTCTAGAGGAATTAAGGGCTACGGGGAGAACGCTGGTAAGTGGAGCTGAAATGCGCATCAGCCATGATTGAATGGCGGAGTGGACTCGATGGGCCGAATGGCCTTACTTCCACTCCTATGTCTTATGGTCTTATGGACCCAGCTAAAACAAAAAACCAAAATAAAAGTTGGACAAGTTAGTTTGTACTAATGGTATAGCAGGCAATTGAGGATCAGCTTTTCCACTGACAACTATTGGAGTAATTGATGCTAAAGAAAAAGAGAATGATAGTTTAAATTGATGTTCTTTTATCATCCTAAAATTGACATCTCAAGCACAAGAACCTTAAATCTCAGAACTTACAAAGAGGCAGGATATGGAGGAATCAAAGTCTGTGAGATGGATTGCCATCCATGTGTTTGTTTGCAAGTTCTTTGTCATTCAAAGTAGAAATAATGATTTTTAAAATCTTTTAGATGTCAATTGACATTGTAAAAATGCCTGCACAGCACAGTGAAAATCCATATTGTGGGGATCAAATGGGATTGACAAAGAACTGTCAGGAGGTAAGTGGAATCTGATATCCTCTCTCTCTCATCACCTGGTGGCCAGTTATGAATATAGCTAAACTTCCTGCATTTATCTAGGATCTCCACCCCCACAATCAGCTAATAAAATCAAACTGCTGCTGTGTAAGGAATTGCGGCAGCCATTTTGCAAACAGAAGCTCATGCGTTTTGGTGTTTTAGTCATTGATAGACATGAAGGGACATTCCCATAAAAACATTAATCCACCTTTTTCAGATGCTGACTGACTTGCCATGTATTTCCAGCATTTGTGTTTTGTTTATCCTTTAAACCAATTCACTTTTTTTCACTACTTACGTATCAAAAAAGATGTTGTACCTCTTTTTAAAGTCTAGCTTGTCTTGTGTTTTCTGCTCTTCCCTTGATGTACTTTGTCTTAGAAGTTTAGCTTCAGGTACAGTTATTGACTGGTTTGATGGTTTTCCACATTGCACAGACCAAGACTTTTCACCATGTTGCTGGCCCATTTCTGGAACTCTATTTCTGTTCTGTGTGTCAGGAGATATGCTTTGGCCACCACTGCATGTACGGCCAATGGGCAAATCGTGTTGCTGGCTATTCATATTCCTTGCTTCAGCATCAGAACTCAATTTGTCAGAATTCCCAAACTGATCTGCATTTCTATTGACTCTGTGTATTTCGTGTGAAACATCATCTTCTACAAATATCTGTCGTTTTACTTTTTCCTGAGAAAATAAAGGGCAGAAAATTGGTTTCTACCATTTTACAAGTTATTTTTTGTTTTGCTTTCAATTAACAGGTATATAACAATTTAAAATGAGTACACTGTGTACAGGTTGTTCTGCTATAATGCACATTTTGTTAACACAAATTCATTATAACATGATTGACAAACTGGGTGCACTGTTTCTAATGTTATGAAGATGTGGGTGTACTGTACCTTTAGAAGATAGAACATAGAACAATACAGCGCAGAACAGGACATTTGGCCCTCAATGTTGTGCCGACCTGTGAACTATTCTCAGCTCGTCCCCCTACACTATCCCAAAATCATCCATGTGCTTATCTAAGGATTGTTTAAATCTCCCTAATATGGCTGAGTTGACTACATTAGCAGGTAGGGCATTCCACGCTCTTACCACTCTCTGAGTAAAGAATCTGCCTCTGACATCTGTCTTAAATCTATCACCGCTCAATTTGTAGTTATGCCCCCTCGTACAAGCTGACGTCATCAGCCGAGGAAAAAGATTTTCACTGTCTACCCTATCTAATCCTTTGATCATCTTGTATGTCTCTATCAAACCCCCTCTTAGCCTTTTTCTTTCCAATGAGAACAGACCCAAGTCTCTCAGCCTTTCCTCATAAGACCTTCCCTCCTGACCAGGCAACATCCTGGTAAATCTCTCTGCACCTTTTCCAATGCTATCACATCCTTCCTGTAATGAGGCAACCAGAACTGTACACAATATTCTAAGTGTGGCCGCACCAGCGTTTTGTATAGTTGCACCATGATATTGCAGTTCTGGAACTCAGTCCCTCTACCAATGAAACCTAACACACCGTATGCCTTCTTAACAGCACTATCCACCTGGGTGGCAACTTTCAGAGATCTATGCACAAGGACTCCAAGATCCCTCTGCACATCCATACTACCGAGAATCTTTCCATTGACCCAATACTCTGCCTTCCTGTTATTCTTCCCCAAGTGCCTCACCTCACATTTAGCTGCATTGAACTCCATTTGCCACCTCTCAGCCCATTCTGCAGTTTATCCAAGTCCCCCTGCAACCTGTAGCATTCTTCCAAACTGTCCACTACTCCATCGACTTTAGTGTTGTCTGCAAATTTACTAATTCATCCACCTATGCCTGCATCTAAGTCATTTATAAAAATGATTAGATTAGATTACAGTGTGGAAACAGGCCCTTCGGCCCAACAAGTGCACACCGACCCGCTGAAGCGCACCCACCCAGACCCATTCCCCTACATTTACCCCTGCACCTAACACTACGGGCAATTTAGCATGGCCAATTCACCTAACCTGCACATTTTTTGGACTGTGGGAGGAAACCGGAGCACCCGGAGGAAACCCACGCAGACACGGGGAGAATGTGCAAACTCCACACAGAGAGTCGCCTGAGGCGGGAATTCAACCGGGTCTCTGGCGCTGTGAGGCAGCAGTGCTAACCACTGTGCCGCCCACCGACTTTAGTGTCGTCTGCAAATTTACTAATCCATCCACTTATGCCTGCGTCTAAGTCATTTATAAAAATGACAAACAGCATTGGTCCCAAAACAGATCCTTGTGGCACACCACTAGTGACTGGACTCCAGACTGAATATTTTCCATCAACCACCACTCGCTGCCTTCTTTCAGAAAGCCAGTTTCTAATCCAAACTGCTAAATCACCCCCCAATTCCATGCCTGTGCATTTTCTCCATCAGCCTACCATGTGGAACCTTATCAAAGGCTTTACTGAAGTCCATGTATACCATCTCAACTGCTCTACCCTTATCTACATGCTTGGTCACCTTCTCAAAAAACTCAATGACGTTTGTGAGACATGACCTGCCCTTGACGAAACCATGTTGACTATCTGAAATCAAATTGTTGCTTGCTAGATGATTATAAATCTTATCTCTTATTGTCCTTTCCAAAACCTTTCCTTCAACAAAAGTAAGGCTCACTGGTCTATAATTATCTGGGTCATCTCTGCTGCCCTTCTTGAACAAGGGCACAACACTTGCAATCCTCTAGTCCTCAGGTACTAAACCTGTAGACAATGATGACTCAAATATCAAAGCCAAAGGCTCTGCTATCTCCTCCCTAGCTTCCCAGAGAAGCCTCGGATAAATCCCATCTGTCCCAGGGGACTTCTCTACTTTCTGTCGTTTTACTTTTTCCTGAGAAAATAAAGGGCAGAAAATTGGTTTCTACCATTTTACAAGTTATTTTTTGTTTTGCTGGTTGCCTGGAAACAACAAAACAGATTCGAATTAGGCCCACCAGTTTAAATTATACACCAAAAAATACCAAACACCAATCAAGTTTGAATTTAGTATATTGACAATCTTAAAAGCCAATGACACAATCCAATACTTTGTGGTTATAAGACTAGGGAAAATTGAACAGTTGAGAGGAGAACTACCAATCCATTAGCATGTAAAATGACTGCCTGAAAAATAGCTCTCTTAAAAGGTACCTGTGAAGCAGAATCCCCAAGAAGAAGAAAGGAAGACCAAAATTCAGAGAAAACGAAAGCTGCCTGATTTTGAGATAAGAAGTGTTGTTTTGTAAATCTTAATCAGGAGTTTTATTGGACTAGTATTATAGAAGGAAAGGTAAAAGATAGGTTTGAGGAAGGAATTGTAAATAGTTGTTATACTTTAAGAAATAAAGTTGTTAATTTTTACTTTAACTAGTTCTTGGCCTAGTGAATTTTCACAGACTTCACAGGATAAATCTTTTCTGTGTTGCTGGCTTTAAATTAAGCAAGAGAGTTTACCCTGTGTCATAACACTAAAGTGCTAAGTTTAAAATGTGCATTGGTTATAACGCGATTCTGACCCCATTAATTTAAATGATGCTGCTATTTATGTGATTTTCTTATAACACAGGTTTGTACAAGAATGGAACTACCGCGTTATAGCAGAACTGACTGTAAATGGGTCACTTGCCCATTCCGCACACAGCAGTGATTAAATGCATCACTCAGCTCCATGTTTTCTACTGATTTGGCTATGATATTGGTCATAGCACCACAACTGATCTCCACACTTCCAGACAAAGCAGGAAACATTTGCCATGGCTTTCACCTCCTGATCAATATCCAATGAATTCTGCTGCAAAATGAATGTACGTGAACATCAAGGAAGTGAAAGAACTGGTTTATGTTAATTTTGATACCCAAATGGCAGCTCTGCTTTATCTACTGCCTATTTCATTGTTAAAGAATGGCCTATGAATAATGTATTACAGTGTTCAGCAGTTACGGAACTTGTACGTCAGCTGTATTTCATGTCTTTTGTAAAAGCAGGGGATAAAACTGAGGTAGAAGAAAAAACATCAGTGATGTCAAACAATGACATTGACCGTGGCTTGATGTGATTTTGAACTCATATTTTGCTGATTTATTCAATTTATGAAGGAGAGGACTCATGTGGGGGACAGATGAAACATTATGAAGAAAGGACAATGCATTAGAGGTAGTCAGTATGGTTTTGTGAGGGAAAGGTCATGCCTCACAAGCCTTATTGAATTCTTTGAGGATGTGACAAAACACATTGATGAAGGTAGAGCAGTTGATGTGCTATATATGCATTTTAGCAAGGCGTTTGATAAGGTTCCTCATGGTAGGTTTATTCAGAAACCAAAGAGGCATGGGATAGAAGGAAATGTGGCTGTTTGGATACAGAATTGGCGTGCCCACAGAAGACAAAGGGTGGTAGATGAAAAGTATTCAGCCTGAAGCTCAGTAACCAGTGGTGTTCCACAGGGATCTATTCTGGAACCTCTGCTCTTTGTGATTTTTATAAATGACTTGGATGAGGAAGTGGAAGGGTGGATTAATAAGTTTGCCGATGACACGAAGATTGGTGGAGTTGTGGAGGGCTGTTGTAGGTTATAACGGAACATTAACAGTTGCAGAACTGGGCTGATAAGTGACAGATGGAGTTCAACCTGGAAAAGTGTGAAGTGATTCATTTTGGAAGGTCGAATTTGAAAGCAAATTACAGGATTAAAGGCAGGATTTCTGGCAGTGTGGAAGAACAGAGGGATTTTGGTGTCCATGTCCATAGATCCTACAAAGTTGCCACCCAAGTTGACAGGTTTGTTAAGAAGGCATATGATGTGGTGGCTTTCATTAGCAGGGGGATTGAGTTTAAGAGCTGTGAGAATATACTGCAAGTCTATAAAGCCCTGGTTAGACCACACTTGGAATATTGTGTTCAGTTCTGGTCGCCTCATTATAGAATGGATGTGAAAGCTTTAGAGAGGGTGCAGAGATGATTTACTAGAATGCTGCCTGGACTGGAGGGCATGTCTTATGAAGAAAGGTTAAGGGAGCTTCGGCTTTTCTCATTGGAGCAAAGAAGGATGAGAGATGACTTGATAGAGGTGTACAAGATAGGGTGGCTAGCCAGAGACTTTTTCCCTGGGCGGAAACAGCTATCACGAGGGGGCATAATTCTAAGGTAATTGTGGAAGATTTAGGGGAGATGTCAGAGTTCAGTTCTTTACACAGAGGTTCGTGGGTGCGGGGAATGCACTGCCACCAGTGGTCATAGCGATAGATATATTGGAGATATTTAAGTGACTCTTGGATAGGTACATGGATGATAGCAAAATGCAGGGTATGTAGGTCAGTTCGATCTTCGAGTAGGATAAAAGGTCGGCACCACATCGAGGGCCGAAGGGCCTGTACTGTACTGTACCGTTCTATGTTGTAATGTGATAGCACGTTGGGAGTGGAAAAAAGAGGAGTTCACTAGCAACTAAAGACAAGGTAGGGAAAGTGATAAAAAGACAGAAGCTTGAGCTTTTTATCTCAATGAACACTGTGTTCATAACAAGACGAATGAATTGATAATACAAACAGAAATAAATCAGTATGACATGAGGTTTGGATGCAAGAACAGGAAGAAAAGAAAAGGTAAGATAAGGTCAATAAAAGATAAGATCAATACTGGAATGAAAAATTATCTTGATTTGGAGAATCAAAATGTAGAATCAGTTTACATGGAGATAAAAAATAGCAAAGGAAAGAAGTCACTAGTGGAAATGGTTTACAGGCTCCATGACAGCAGCTACACTGTGGGACTGAATGAAAATAAAGAAATAATAGGGTCTTGTTGGAACGAACTGCAATAATAGTGAGTGATTTTAATCATCAAATAGATTAGACAAACTATATTATTAAAGGTAGCCTGGAGACGAATTCATAGAATGTATTCAGAACAGTTTTGTCAAATAATAAATTCTAGAACAAACAGGGCTAGCCTAGACTCTGTAACATATAATGAGGCAGGAAAATTAGTTAAGGTACTCAGAATAAAGAATCTTCTCGGAAAGAGGGACCACAGCATGGTGGGTCTATGCAACATTCAGCTCAAGGGTGATAAACGTGGGTCCGAAACTACCATCCTAAACTGAAATAAAGGAACCTACAAGAGTTGAGAGAATTGAGTTAAAGATAAGATCATGAGAAGCAGACACAGACATTTAAGGAGGACGTTAATAATTTCAACAAAGATATATTCTATTGAGAAGGAAAGACTCCATAAAAAGGATGCCTTATCTATGGCTAAACAAGGAAGTTAAAGACAATATCAAACTTATAAAACATGCAATGCTTCAAAGATTAGTAGGTCAGGAGATTTGGAAAATTTTAGAAACTAGCAAGAGATAGCTTTAAAAAGTGAGAAAATTGGGAGGACAGTTCTAGAGTCATACAGTAATGTTCCATTTGGTCCAATCAGTCCATTCCAACCATGTTCCCAAACCAAACTC
This sequence comes from Chiloscyllium plagiosum, assembly GCF_037043375.1. NCBI lineage: Eukaryota > Metazoa > Chordata > Chondrichthyes > Orectolobiformes > Hemiscylliidae > Chiloscyllium > Chiloscyllium plagiosum. The sequence goes on along the minus strand of NW_028270155.1, from coordinate 5,720,161 downwards.
GTCCCACTTACCTGCATTTGGCCCATATTCCTCCAAACCTTTCTATTCATGTACATATCGAAATGTCTTTTAAATGTTATAACTGTACTTGCATCTACCACCTCTTCTGGCAGTTTGTTCCACATATGAACCACTGTCTGTGTAAAAAAGCTCCCATGTCCTTTTTAAATCTTTCTCCTCTCATCTTAAAAATATGCCCCCTAGCTTTGAACTCCCCCACCCTGAAGCTCCCCTATCTATGCCCTTTGTGATTTTATAAACCTCTCAAGGTCACTCCTCAGCCTTCTACACTCCAGTGAAGAAAGTCCCAACCTATCCAGCCTATCTTTATAACTCAAACCTTCTAATCCCAGCATTATCCTGGTAAGTATTTTCTGAACTCTCTCCAATTTAATAATATCCTTCCTAAAGCAGGGTGACCAGAACTGCTCATAGTACTCCAGAAGAGGCCTCATGTCCTATACAACCTCAACATGACATCCCAACCACCAATTTCAAAGGTCTGTACAATGAAGGCAAGCAAGTGTGCTAAATGCCTGAAAACTAACAATAAATATTAAAAGGGAGTTTAAACATAGGAACAAAGTAGACTATTCAGCCCAATGACCCCGACCCACCATTCAATATGATCATGGCTAATCAAACACTTCAACACCTTTTACTCACATCACCCTCATAAGCCGGTACAGGAGGTCCCCAATTTATAAACGTACAACTTACAAACATGGGTGCAATTTTAAATATCCAACACACCAAGATTTCCTGTACTTACTCACAGCTGCTAAAATGTTGTCCTGCATTGTGTTCCAACCTGCATACAAATAGAACTGTGAACGGACTCAGAATCAGAACCTGTTCACAACCCAGGGATTGCCTCTACGCCAATTCTTATCAGATATCTCTAAATCTCTACCTTGAACATACTCAAAGACTGATATTCCACAGCTGTCTGTGGTACAGAACTCCAAAAGTTCACAACCCTCAGATTAAAGTAATTTTTCTTCATCTCCGATCTAAACATAGAAATGTAGAAGATAGGAGCAGGATGAGGCCATTCGACCTTTTGAGCCTGCTCCGCCATTCATCATGATCATGGCTGACCGTCCAATTCAATAGCCTAATCCTGCTTTCTCCCCATAACCTTTGATCCCATTTGCCCCAAGTGCTATATCTAACTGCCTCTAGAGGCATCTCTCTCATTTAAAACTATATCATCTGGTTCTAGATTCCCCGACGAGGGGAAATATCTTACCTGCACCTACCCTATCAGTTGTTTTCAATATTTTGTCGGTTTTAACATCTCTCATTCTTTAAAAACCTAGAAAATACAAGCACAGTTTGCCTAATATCTCTTCATAAGACAATGCCATCATCTCACGAACAAGTCTGGTGAGTCTTTATTGCATTCCCTCTATGGGAAAAATATTTTATGCAATTGAAAAAAGACTTCAATCCTCCTGTACTCAAATTGTTTTACAATAAAGGATAACGTTCCATTAGCCTTTCTAATGGCTTTCTGCATATACATATTAGCTTTCAGTGACTTATCGACAAGGACACCAATTCCCTTTGTATCTTTACACCTTCCAACCTCGTGCCACTACTATCAATACTCTGTATATCTGTTTCTCCTACCAAGTGGATAACCTCACATCTTTCCTCATTATTTTCCATCTGCCTTTTTGCGCATTCACTATCCAAAGCTACTGCAAAGGTATAAAGAAATATGACAGTGTAGAGTATTTGTATTTCCAAAATGCATTCAGTAAGGCACTACATAAAAGGTTACTTCACAAACTAAAAGTGTTGGGAGTAATATGTTAGCATGATTAAAGGATTGGCTAACTAAAGGAATCAGTCATGGAGGTGCTGGTATTGGACTGGGATGTACAAAGTGAAAAATCACAACATCAGCTTATAGTTCAACAGGTTTGTTTGGAAGCACTAGCTTTCGGAGTGCTGCTGCTCCATCAGGTGGTTGTGGAGAATAAAATTGTAAGATACAGAATTTATAGCAAAGGTTTACAGTTTGATGCAACTGAAACTATATATTGAAAAAGACCTGGATTTGACTCGAGAAATCTGCCAATAAATATAAAAATGTGTAAAGTATGGCTCCAGTTCTACCCTTTGCCTAGAGTAAAGCAATATGTAATGGTTCATGAAAACAACACTGCTTAGTAAAGGAGAAAGGATCCAATGCTTTTATAAGAATAAAGTTCAATTAAAGTGACGCACCATTAGCTGCTGATCTCGGTACTGCCTTTTATTTTCTTTATTTCTTGAAGATGTTGGATTAATTGCAGGAATAACTGAATCCTCCTCTCTGCGTTCATTCTTTCTGTGAGTTAAATCAAATTTTCTTTTCTCTGGGGTAATATCCTGATTTTTTGCCTGTCTTGTTTCACCAGTCCAGTTATCCATTTTTGTGTTATCCAAGGAAAGCTGTTCATTGGAATGCTTCAGTAGCATATCTTCTCTCTGTTTCAGCATCTTGTCTATTCCCTTGAGCAGTGGCTCACAGGACTAGTACAAAATAAATTATAGAAATATAATCAGAACTAATTTTTCAACTATTCATTAATATAGAATCTGTACTAGGGATAACATGTATTAGACATTAATCAACTGTCATGACACCTCCACCAGTGGTATTGAGATCTTTAGGCAGTAATTTCCAGCTTCACTTTCTATTAGCTCTCAGTCAGTACATTTCCTGGGATTCTTTCTACAAATAGTTTCAGCATCCCTGTGCTAATAAATGGGACAAAACTATTAACCACTGCTGGTGCCCATCTGGTATGAGAAGCACTTTCATTGAGAGAATCTGAACAATATAGGAGTGGGTTAGCTATGATGCTTCTTCTTCACAGGTGAACAGTGTCTGAAAAAGCACCTGGCAGTGCACATGAAACCATAATCCATTCACCAGTACCTTCAGGAGAAATGGGAAAGCTCCTAATCCTGCACCCACCAACCCAAATTTCTTTACTAAAGGAAACTTGACAGTCATTGTCTTTAGAACATTACACGTTGCTCCATTATAAAGAGATACTTAGGCACTATGGGCAAGAATGGGGCAGATACTACAGCCTACACAGCAAGGGATGACCAAGTCAAAGAGATACCCCAGATAATTTCCTAAAGACCACTCATAGCAACACAAGACTTCTCATAAAAGAATACCTTCTAGTTCTCTCAACTGGACAACCACTGAGAGAGAAAAACAAAGAACCAGTATATGTGGAAATTGTTTGAATATCTCTTTAAAGGTCTTCTATAACTCTTTCATCACTTTATCCAACAGTATAAGAATGATACTCGCTCAAGGCCAAACTTGCACATACAGTCTTTTACCATTAGCAGCCTCAGCTTCAAGGCCCTAAGTTCTCTCCACAAACTCTGCAACCTCTTACTATTTTAAGTTTCAAATCTTTATGGACAAAGTTTGAGCATTTAACCTTTCACCTTACAATGTGTTCAATATCTAACTTTGGCTGATAATGCTCCTTTGAACTGCCTTTGAATGTTTCACTGCAGTAAAGACAATGTAGAAATCCTAATAGCAGTTTCAAAAGAAGAAAAACTCATAATCTGAAGGAGAATTCAAACAGTTAACCTCTTCTTGCTGTTTTTCTAATGTCTTTATCCTACTTAGAAATCCTTCTGCAAATTTCCAGTAATCTTTCAGACTGTTGTTTTTGGGATAATCAATGCCATATGTAGTAACTGTGTCTCCGCTTGGTTGAACATTCTCCATCAGACTCTTCGATAGTTTCTCAGCTTAGAAAGAGACAACAGCAGGTATAAAGGTGAGCATCTAGAAAATAAGACCCAAATACAAAGATACAGAAAACCATAACATCTGCATTATCCTGCAACTAAAGTATAGGTTCACTGGCATACAGGATCCTTGAGAACTTCATATTTGGTGACTTAGTACAAACCCTTATGCACTTATGGAGAAATACAAACAAAGCTACACATTACCAAGAGCCCCCTCTCCTGACTAAAGGCAACTAATCTTCTTGCTTTGCTTTAGGGGTTTTCATTCGCCATGCTGTGTTTGTTTTGGTCTCAGGATGAAAAGGAACTGGATTATTTATTGCCTTCCTTAGTTGCCCTGAATAGGTAGTTTTTCCTTGAATTACTACAGTTCTTTTGATGATTATGTTCCAACTGTTGTGAACAGTATGGAATTCCAAGATTATAACCTTGTAACAATAAAGGAACAATAACATACATCCAGATTGTAACATGTGCTATTTGAAGGGAAACTCTGAAGTGATGTTACTTTGGTGATGTTACTGCTCTTGTCCCTTTCAGTAGTAAAGGTTTTAAGGCTAGGACCCTCTGTCGAGCATGCCAGTAGTGGAGGTAATAAATAATAATTACTTAAGTAGTGTGAGGACTTGTTAATCAGACTATTTCATCTTGGATTATGCTGAGCTTTTGACTGTCATGACTAAAGTCTTGCAAGCAATGTTAGGACTATACAGATATTTGAAATTTGAAAGGGAAAGGGTACAATCAGAAGTGACAATACTTCAGTTGAATAAAGGGAACTATGGAGATATGAGGGAGGAGCTGGCCAAAGTTCAATGGTGCAATACCCTAATAGGAATGGCAGTGGAACAACAATGGCAGGTACTTCTGGGTATAATGCAGAAGATGCAGGATCAGTTCATTCCAAAAAGGAAGAAAGATCCTAAGAGGAGGCAGGGGTGGCCATGGCTGACGAGGGAAGTTAAGAAACATATAAAGTCAAAAGAGAAAAAGTATAACATAGCATAGATGAGTGGGAAAACGGAGGACTGGGAAGCTTTTAAAGAACAACAGAGGATAACTAAGAAGGAAATACGCAGAGAAAAAATGAGGTATACAAAGAGGATAGTAAAAGCTTTTTTAGGTATGTGAAAGGAAAAAAAATGGTTAAGACTAAAATTGGGCCCTTGAAGACAGACACGGGTGAATATATTACGGGGAACAAAGAAATGGCAGAAGAGTTGAATTGGTACTTCAGATCTGTGTTCACTGGGGAAGACACATGCAATCTCGCAGAGGTAATATTGGCTGGAGGACCTGAACTGAAGGGAATTTATATTTGCCAGGAAATGGTGTTGGAGAGACTGTTAGGTCTGAAGGCTGATAAGTCCCCGGGACCTGATGGTCTACATCCCAGGGTACTGAAAGAGGTGGCTCTAGAAATCGTGGATGCATTGGTGATCATTTTCCAATCTTCTATATATTCAGGATCAGTTCCTGCGGATTGGAGGGTGGCTAATGTTGTCCCACTTTTTAAGAAAGGAGGGAGAGAGAAAGCAGGAATTATAGACCAGTTAGTCTGACCTCAGTGGTGGGAAAGATGCTGGAGTCAATTATAAAGGATGAAATTATGACACATCTGGATAGCAGTAACAGGATAGGTCAGCGTCAGCATGGATTTATGAAGGGGAAATCATGCTTGACTAATCTTCTGGGATTTTTTGAAATGTAACTCTGAAGATGGACAAGGGAGATCCAGTGGATGTAGTGTACCTGGACTTTCAGAAAGCCTTTGATAAAGTCCCACATAGGAGGTTAGTGAGCAAAATTAGGACACATGGTATTGGGGCCAAAATACTGACATGGATTGAAAATTGGTTGCCTGACAGGAAGCAAAGAGTAGTGATAAACGGCTCCCTTTCGGAATGGCAGGCGGTGACCAGTGGGATACCGCAGGGATCAGTGCTGGGACCGCAGCTTTTTACAATATACACTAATGATATAGATGATGGATTTAAAAGTAATATTAGTAAATTTGCTGATGATACAAAGCTGGGTGGCAGGGTGAACTGTGAGGAGGATGTTAGGAGATTACAGGGTGACCTGGACAGGCTAGGTGAGTGGACAGATGCATAGCAGAATTAGTTTAATGTGGATAAATGTGTGGTTATCCACTTTGGTGGCAAGAACAGGAAGGCAGATTACTACCTAAATGGAGTCAAGTTAGGTAAAGGGGCAGTACAACGAGATCTCGGTGTTCTTGTACATCAGTCAATGAAAGCAAGCATGCAGGTACAGCAGGCAGTGAAGAAAGCTAATAACATGCTGGCCTTCATAACAAAAGGGATTGAGTATAGAAGCAAAGAGGTTCTTCTGCAGCTGTACAGGGCCCAGGTGAGACCGCACCTGGAGTATTGTGTGCAGTTTTGGTCTCCAAATTTGAGGAAAGACATTCTGGCTATTGAGGGAGTGCAGCGTACGTTCACTAGGTCAATTCCCAGAATGGCGGGTCTACCTTACTTTGAAAGATTGGAGCGACTGGGCTTGTATACCCTTGAGTTTAGAAGGCTGAGAGGGGATCTGATTGAGACGTGTAAGATTATTAAAGGATTGGACACTCTGGAGGCAGGAAGCATGTTTCCGCTGATGGGTGAGTCCCGAACCAGAGGACACAGTTTAAAAATAAGGGGTAGGCCATTTAGAACAGATTTGAGGGGAAACTTCTTCATCCAGAGAGTGGTGGATGTGTGGAATGCTCTGCCCCAGAAGGCTGTGGAGGCCAAGTCGCTGGATACTTTCAAGAAAGAGTTGGATAGAGCTCTTAAGGATAGTGGAATCAAGGGCTATGGGGATAAGGCAGGAACAGGATACTGATTGAGGATGATCAGCCATGATCATAATGAATGGTGGTTCTGGCTCAAAGGGCAGAATGGCCTACTCCTGCACCTATTGTCTATATACCTATGCCAGCCAAATATTGTCTCCAGCTCCAGTGATGTTTGCCGAATAAAATGCAAGAACTGCAAACTAAAGCACCACACTGCAAGTGTTGCACATGCTTTTAGATCACGGAGAGGCTTTAAGGGCCAAGAGGTTAACACTTGTTGCTCAATAATTTGCCTCTGCTCGGCTCATGAAGACATTCTGGATATAGCTCATCCAATTAAGTTTCTGATCAGTGACCACTAGTGACCACCCACTCACCACTGCCTCTCCATCAGACATGAGCTACTTTAATACTGTAGGAGTTATTTATGGTGTAGAATGCTAGCAAATCATCAGCAAACAGTTCCAAATCTGACCTTCTGTCAGTGTAGCCATTCACCCATGACTCATATTTGAGGTTTATTATTGAGGAAAATCAGAGCATTTATTTAAAAGTTTTACAACCTGGTCTTACCAGACATCTATACACAAGCCATTTCTTGAAAGGGTCACTTTATAATGATTAGGATGGGTGCTCTCATTGAACTGGAAGTATTGAGTTTAACTGCATTCAATTGCCGCACAAAAGGCTGCTGCATAAGTTAAAGGTGCATGGCATCACAGCTAATATATTTGTATGAATAGAATATTGGTTAACTAATAGTAAGCAAAGAATGGGGATAAATGTATGTTTTTCTGGTTGATAATCAGTGGCTAGTGGTGTGACTCAGGGATGTGTTGGGACTACAATTGTTTATAATTTACATAGATGATTTCGAGTTGGGGACTAAGCATAGTGTGTCAAAGTTCACAGATGACACTAAAATGAGTGGTAGAGCAAAGTGTACAGAGGACACTGAAAGTCTGTAGAGGGATACAGATAGGTTAAGTGAGTGGGCAAAGTTCTGGCAGATGGAGTACAATGTTGGTAAATGTGAGATCATCCAGTTTGGTAGGAATAACAGCAAAATGGACGATTATTTAAATGTGAAAAATTACAGCATGCTGCTGTGCTGAGGGACCTGGGAATCCTTGTGCAGGAATCACAAAAAGTTGGTTTGCAGGTGTAGCAGGTAATTTAGAAGCCAAATGGAATATTGTCCTTCATTGCTAGAGGGATGGAGTTTAAAAGTAGGGAGGTTACACTGCAGCTGTATAAGGTGCTAGTGAGGCCACACCTGGAGTACTCTATACAGTTTTGATCTCTTTTCTTGAGAAAAGGATATACTGGTACTAGAAGGGGACCAGAGGAGGTTCACTAGATTGATTCTGGATTAGAGGTTACCTTATGAGGAGAAATTGAGTAGACTGAGACTGGAATTTAGAAGAATGAGAGGACGTCTGATAGAAATATATAAAATATTGAAGGGGTTAGGATAGGATAGTAGCAGGGAGGTTTTTCCTGTGGTGGGTGAGATAGAACTAGGGGGCATAGCATCAAATAAGGGGTATCAGATTTAGGACTGAGTTGAGGAGGAACTTCTTCACCAAAAGCATTGTGAATCTGTGGAATTCCCTGCACAGTGAAGCAGTTGAAGTTACTTCGTTGAATGCTTTTAAGGCAAAGATGGATGGATTTTGAGCAGTAAAGGAATAAGGGCTATGGTGAACGGGTGGGTAACTGGAGCTGAATCCACAAACAATTCAGCCATGATCTTATTGAATGTGGAGCAGGCTCAAAAGGCAAAATGGCCTACTCCCGCTCCTATTTCTTGTGTTCTTATGATATCTCTGTCAATAAATATGCCATCTGTGTGGGCATTCATATACAGTAGCAATAAATTTGATGCATTTAATCCCCCGTATATTTTGCGCTAGTTTCGCTTGCTTTTTCCAGAGGTGCTGGAGGACGACTTATACTGGTACTTTTACAATATGACAGTGGGAGAAGGGAGAAAAACAAAAGAAAATTACTCCTCTGGATAGCACAGTTTCACATCTTAGTCTTATCAGACAATGACCGCCATTGGCATCAGAATCACTGAATTTCCCATAAGTCATGTCTACAAATTCCTACACAGCTAATTTCTTCTCTCAGCTACACTGTTAGGGAAAGCATCCAGTGAAGTGCTTTTCCCCACAGTGCTAAGGGGATTAAGTGAATCATCTGAGTTGCTCTTGTTTACATCATCAGGAAGATGAACAACAACAAATGCCTATCTTAATCTCTTTCCTCTTACTCTCTGGCAATTGGTGCAACACATTTGAAGACTTAAAGGGAAGATAAAATTATAAGCGAACAAGTGAAAATTACACTCAGTAAAATGCATACTCCTGCCATGCTGACTCACCAAAGATTCTTAGTCAGTATCTTCCAAACTCACAACTACTTCCATTAAGAAGGAAGGGCAGCAGATACATAGAAACATCAGCCTCTGCAAGCTCCTTCAAGTTCCTGCAAGTTCCCCTCCAAGGCACTCACTATCCTGAATTGGAAATATATCACCATACTTCATCAAACTTCTGGAATTCCCTCACCAAGAGCATTGTGAGTCAACCTGCACATTTGGACTGCAGTGATCAAGAAGGCATCTCACCACCACTTTCTCATGGGTAACTAGGGACGGACAATAAATGCTAACCAGCCAGTTACATCCACTTCCCACAAATGAATAAAAATAACTAAATTTTATTACAGTTACGCAGCTCTTACTTGAGAATTTTCGCTGTCTAGTTGATGCTCAATTCAGCTTAAATATGTATATTTTCTATCTCACTGACTTCAGAGCAATCTATGCCCAATAAACTACTATGATATCTCTGTCAATAAATATGCCATCTGGTTCCTATTTTGACACCTGGGACAAATTTCACAAACAATCAACAACATTCTAAATAAAGCAATATATAACATTCTTCAAAGAAATGTCAATTTGCCACATTTCCAAGTAAGAAGAGGTAACAACTGATTGGCAACAAAATAAGGCATGCTATTGAAATGCAAAGCGCATTACGATGGATTAAGCAAAATAATATGCCTGACTAATACTTGCATCTTTTGGTGGAAAGTTAAGAGATTTATTTGTTATTGGATAAGTTGACTTCAAAAGCTTTTTTGGCAATAGGAAATTTAAAGTAAGTCAATTCTCAAAACCAGACTCTCTATTCTGAGCCAGAGAGATTCACAATTATAAAGAAAGATTGACAAGTCAGCCCAATTCTAAGACTGGGTCCATATTGTGACATCCTATCAATAGAGGGTAAAATTCTTCTCATTTAGCTCCAGTTAATCCTGAAAACTAATTTCCAAATGGGAAGAGCAGCTTTGTGTCACGGCAAATCTTGCTGGTGGTAACCAAGCTTCTTAGTTTTAGTACATACTCCTCCACCTCTGAACTTCAGCCAAGTTCTCTTCAGTAAATGGATGCTTTTCTATGTGGAGGGAATGGGTACACAATGGTAGGCAACTCTCTGTAGCGTGTGCACTTCTCCCATTTGAGTTTGAAGCTGTTTTTAGTACTCCCTGCTTTAGGAAGGATGTTGTGAAACGTGAAAGGGTTCAGAAAAGATTTAAAAGGATGTTGCCAGAGTTGGAGAGTTTGAGCTATAGGAAGAGGCTGAATATTCCCAGAAATACATCCAGGGAAGTTATTTGGGTGGAACTGAGAAATAAGAAAGGGATGATCACCTTATTGGGATTGTATTATAGACCCCCTATTAGTCGTTGGGAAAATGAGAAACAAACTTGTAAGGAGATCTTTGCTATCTGTAAGAAAAAGAGGGTGGTTATGGTCGGGGCTTTTAACTTTTTAGACATACACTGGGACTGCCATAGTGTTATTGGCTTAGATGGAAAGAAATTTGTTAAGTGTACAAGAAAATTGAGTCACAATGAAGATGTACCTACTAGAGAAGCTTGACCTCCTCCTGGGAAATAAGGCAGGGCAGGTGACTGAGGTGTCAGTGGGGGGAAATGATAGTGATGGAAAAGGATAGACCAGATCTAAAAGTTGAAGTTCTAAATTGGAAGAAGGTTAATTTTGACAGTATTAGGCACAAACTTTCAAAAGCTGATTGGTGCAGATGTTCATGGGTAAAAGGATGGCTGGAAAATGGGAAGCCTTCAGAAATGAGATAACAAGAATCCAGAGAAAGTATATTCTTGTATGGGTGGATGGAAAGGCTGGTGTAGGGAATGCTGGATGACTAGAGAAATTGTGGGTTTGGGTAAGAAAAAGAAGAAGCATATATCAGGTATAGATAAGAGAGTTCAAGTGAATCCTTAGAGTATAAAAAGGTAGTAAGAGTATACTCAAGAGGGAAATCAGGAGGGCAAAAAGGGGACATGAGATAACTTTGGCAATTTGGGTTAAGAAGAGTTTTTACAAATACATTAAGGTCAAAGGGCAACTAAGGAGAGAACAGGGCCCCTCAAAGATCAGCAAGGCAGCTTTTGTATGGAGCCGCAGAAAATGGGGGAGATACATGTGCTTCCTTCTTTTTCTTAACCTAAAATTGGTTAGGCCACTGTTGGAATATTGCGTGCAATTCTGGTCTCCTTTCTATCGGAAAGATGTTGCGAAACTTGAAAGGGTTCAGAAAAGATTTACAAGGATGTTGCCGGGATTAGAGGATTTGAGCTATCGGGAGAGGTTGAATAGGCTGGGGCTGTTTTCCCTGGAGCGTTGGAGGCTGAGGGGTGACCTTATAGAGGTTTACAAAATTGTGAGGGGCATGGATAGGATAAATAGACAAAGTCTTTTCCCTGGGGTGGGGAGTCCAGAACTAGAGGGCATAGGTTTAGAGTGAGAGGGGAAAGATATAAAAGAGACCTAAGTGGTGACTTTTTCATGCAGAGGGTGGTACGTGTGTGGAATGGGCTGCCAGAGGAAGTGGTGGAAGCTAATACAATAGCAACATTTAAGAGGCATTCAGATGGGTACATGAATAGGAAGGGTTTGGTGGGCCAGGTGCTGGCAGATGGGGCTAGATTGGGGTAGGATATCTGGTTGGCATGGACACATTTGACCGAAGGGTCTGTTTCCGTGCTGTACATCTCCATGACACTGTGACTCTATAACTCCTTTTTCCCTTGTGATTCCCTATAAGGTGCCCAATAAGGTAAAATCGTGGCACACATACCCTTTTTAGACAAAAGGCTCAGAGAATTTCCAGAATAAATTTTGCTCAAAGATCGGTGACAGAAATTCTCCCAAAGTGTTTCAGAGGCCCTCCTCACAGTTCTAGCCCCAATGACTATGAAGTGGTGAGTATATCTTACTCGCAAATAACTTGCTGCTGTCAGGAGAGACAGTTAATTAAACATTGACTAGCAAAAATTTTGAAAAGCACTAGCAAGCAGCTATAAAACAAAATGGCTGTTTCTAATACTGTCTTCACACTCTTTCTCAAGAGATCGTTATCCCCTAAACGCAAGTTAAACGACGTTTCAACTTAAAACCCAAATGCTGGCAATCTCTTTACCACCTCAAGTATTTGCTGAAATTGTTCCCTAAGAGCTAGCCACTTATTATACAATTATATTATTAATTATATCACACCAGTGAAAGATCATTTGTGATCATATGTGCAAACCTCAATAAAACCTTTAGTAAAGGCTAAATACAACATGAATCTTTTTGAGTACTTACTTATTAACTGGCAACTCTGTAGAACAAAGGTAGCTGCTTTCCTTTGCTCCTCATCCTGAGTTTCAGCTACTATTTGGATCATAAGTGGAAGCCCATTGCTTTGCAGTAGCTGATACTGATGTGCTTCTAAAAACAAATATTTTGGTTTTACTCCTTACATTTACTAACCAATGACAGATACAAATTCCCAAAATGTAAATGTCAAATTGCTTTATAAAAAATGTGATAAAGGCAGATGTTGGAACTCTTAAGAAAATGCAGAGAATGCTGAAGAAACTCAGAAGGTCTGGCAACGTCTGAGAGAGACAGAGATACAGAGTAGATGCTTTGAGTCTGATATGACTCTTTTTCACAATTGACTGTTCAAAGTGATGCTGCCAGACCTGCTGAGTTTCTTCAGCATTCTGTGTTTGTTACAGAAAATGGCATTTCTCAATTACAGAATAAACGAAGATTTGTAAATGTTGGAAATCTGAACAAATTACCCAAAAAAAGTTGTTGGAAACATCAGTTCATGATTCGTATGTTTCAGAATATGAGTTTTAATTTTAGGAATTTAAGTTCTAACTGTGAAAAAAGTGGAAACATCTGATTTCAAAACTGTAATTCAAACAAGTTTGGAGTTAACTGCAGGCAAACATTAGACGAAAATTAATACCTCAACAAGACACCTTATAACTCAATGAAATCTAATTAAATAACTTCACTTTCATCACTTCATGTTTGTTTTGCCTGAAGGCAAGTCTTTGACTATTAATGCTCTATCATGAGCTTTTTTTGTCCGTGCTGGTTTGTCATTGCTTTTCACTGTCGGAAGCAGGGCAAGGAGGCAGACCCCAAAATTACTCAGCTCAAGCAGGATAAATAAATTATCAAATTAAAATACTTTTCTATACATTTTTAAGTGATGTTTACATGGGTGTCCTTTTTTCAGACAAATAATCTATAAGCTCCCAGTAACACCATTTAATTTTTGATCATAAAGAGCACGTCTTGGTAACTGAAATTCATCAATTTCCAAGGGAACATGACACATAATACAAGTTTCTTAATTGTTACCACGTATGTTCTGTATAATGTATTCACTCCCAAATGAAATCTCAAGTCCATAATCTACTTACAAGTTTTTAGCAATACTGATAATAGTTTTTGAACTGATGCTGTATCATTGACAAGCAAGAAAAGTTTTTAACACAGTCAAAATCTATCCAGTTGCACATTGATACAACTATTTTCCTGTCATTTTAACAGAATTATAACCTATCTATTTTAAAGTGGCTAACACTAATGTTAAGATTGCAAAACCAAAATACTGTGGATCCTGGAAATCTGAAAAAAGAACAGAGAGTGTTGGAAATACACAGCAGGTCAGGCAGCATCTTTAATAAGAAAATTAGAGTTAACATTTTAGATCTGTGACATTCTGTCAGAACTGGGTTCTACAGTATTGAATGTTTACAGGCCTGGATGCTGTTTCTCTCATTACAGATACTGCCAGACCGACTGAGTATTTCTGGTTTGTTCCTATTTATGTTGCACAAGAGCTCAGCCAATGTAAAGCACTGCATTTTACAGGGGAACTGACTACTTTTCCCATTTCTCACCCTAACTAAAAAGTCAGTCAGAAGCTAGCCAAAGAAAAACTTCTGCTGCATTACATCATAGCTGGTGTTAATAAAGGAAAGATGGTCTTCTGCCATTCAGAGCTGCCAGCCAATCCAACTGACTAGACAAATATATATAGGAAGTTTCCGTCTGGTGTAGACCAAAAGTATTCACAATCTAACTTAAAGTCACTGCTCCAGTCTAGTAATAAGAAAGATGTGGGATGTACAGTGGTTAATAGCACAATTAGCTTTGATGATGGAAATTCCAGCCAAATCTTCAACCATGGCTGCTCATGAATATTTGGATGAACTACTGGAGGTACACCAGTAGTTGAGAAATGCTGCACCAGGAGGATCAGTATCTTAAAGGCTAGGAAAGGAAGTGAGGGCAAACAGCAAGATTTTCTGAGGCTGAACTTTCTGTATATTTGTAGCTTTTTAACAAAAATACTATGCCATACACATTGCTGGAGATGAAGAGCTGGTTCTTGCAAGCTTTGGCTAACTGCAAGCTAGTAGAGGTGACTATGCCACCACATCTAGGCAGTCAGGTCTGAGGTTGCCACCTGTGGTCTCAACAGGGCAAAAGAACAGCCAAGTGCCGACAGAAGATCAATGACCTATTCTACGTTGCCAGGGTAAGTGTTCTCTGCTATCTCACTCCACTCCATCTTTGCCATTGCACTCACCTCAGATCAAAGCTCATGCTGGTAGGACTGATAAATTAAACTGCATTTATTTCAATGCAAGGGACCTAACAGGGGAGGCAGATGAACTCAGGGCATGGTTAGGAACATGGGACTGGGATACCATAGCAATTACAGAAACATGGCTCAGGGATGGACAGGACTGGCAGGTTAATGTTCCAAGATACAAATGCTACAGGAAGGACAGAAAGGGAGGCAAAAGAGGAGGGGGAGTGCCGTTTTAGATAAGGAATAGCATTACAGCTGTGCTGAGGGAGAATATTCCTGGAAATACATTCAGGGAAGTTATTTGGGTGGAACTGAGAAATAAGAAAGGGATGATCACCTTACTGGGATTGTACTATAGACCCCCTAATAGTCAGCAAGAAATTGAGAAACAAATTTCTAAGGAGATCTCAGCTATCTGGAAGAATAATAGGGTGGTTATGGTAGGGGATTTTAACTTTCCAAACATAGACTGGGACTGCCATAGTGTTAAGGGTTTAGATGGAGAGGAATTTGTTAATTGTGAACAAGAAAATTTTCCCATTCAGTGTGTGGATGTACCTACTAGACAAGGTGCAAAACGTGACCTACTTTTGGGAAATAAGGCAGGGCAGGTGACTGAGGTGTCAGTGGGGGAGCACTTTGGGGCCAGTGACCATAATTCTATTAGTTTTAAAATAGTGATGGAAAAGGATAGAACAGATCTAAAAGTTGAAGTTCTAATTTAGAAGAAGGCTAGTTTTGATGGCATCAGGCAAGAACTTTCAAAAGCTGATTGGAGGCAGATGTTCACAGGTAAAGGGATGGCTGCAAAATGGGAAGCTTTCAGAAATGAGATAACGAGAGCCCAGAGACAATATATTCCAGTTAGGGTGAAAGGAAAGGATGGTGGGTATCAGGAATGCTGGATGACTGGAGAAATTGAGGGTTTGGTTCAGAAAAGGAAGGAAGCATATCTCAGGTATAGAGAGGATAGATACAGCTTACAGCTGTACTGAGGGAGGATATTCCTGGAAATACATCCAGGGGAGTTATTTGGGTGGAACTGAGAAATAAGAAAGGGATGATCACCTTATTGGGATTGTATTATAGGCTCCCTAATAGTCAGAGGGAAATTGAGAAACAAACTTGTAAGGAGATCTCAGCTATCTGTAAGAATAATAGGGTGGTTATAGTAGGGGATTTTAACTTTCCAAACATAGACTGGGACTGCCATAGTGGTAAGGGTTTAGGTACTGCATGTATGGAATGAGCTGCCAGAGGAAGTAGTGGAGGCTAGTACAATTGTAACATTTCAAAAGCATCTGGATGAGTATCTGTATAGGAAGGTATTGAAGGGATTGATGGGCCGGGTGCTGACAGGTGGGCCTAGATTGGGTTGGGATTTCTGGTCGGCATGGACAAGTTGGACCAAAGGGTCTGTTTCCATGCTGTACATCTCTATGACTTTGCCCAATCTTACTACAATCTGTAACATCTTCCTTCATTTGACCTCAAACTCCCAATCTTTCACAACACTAACCCTGCATGGCCTCAGCAGTCTGAATATATCACTGTCTTTCTTCTACCTGCACCAGTCATTAGTCATGCGACCCACTTTCAACCTATCCTATGCCTCTTATTTTCCCTGGTCCAGGAGTTGGCCCATAGTGGGTCAGAAAGTGTCCAGTCAGCAGGAAGGGTGCCTCAGCAGACAGAGAATCCTGGCTCTGGCAGAAGAAGACTGGTATTGCTCTTGCAGGATTACCAAGACATCCATCACCAGCCAACAGGTTAGCTACCATTCCTCATTCTACCCCAACTCTCATAGTAACACCACTGGCTGTGTAACTACTTATAAGCACTGGCTGTGACATCTTCTCTCTTTTTGTTCTGCAAGTGGTAGCAGGATGTCCATGAAGAAACAATTGGCTCTATCAGAAGCCAATTCTTCAAGGATAAGAGTACAGAGGCCTTGGAGAAAGCATCAGCAAGGTTGCCTCTTGAACCTTCAAAAAGCTCAGATATTACCATTACTGTGACAATGTTAGCCTTAGAAATCTGGAGAGCACAATCTGGTGACCGAGTCACATCAACAGGTTTGCAGCTGGCCTACAAAGAAGTCACTCAGACTGCTGGCACTCATAAACTGCTACAGAGCTAGCACATACTCAGTCCAGTGCAGAGGAGATCCCAATGGTGTCACCAATCAGGGACTTCATCCACATGCACAAGGGAGGAATAGCAACAGCAGACAATTAAATGGTATGCAATGGCCCTCCTGGGCTAGAAGCTGCAGGAGTACAACTACATGCATAACTATCTGACTGCCTCCACAGATAGCTCACCATGAAAAGCAAGGTTCAGAACCCTCAGGGCCTACTGGGAAGTACTCATGCCTGCACTCTGTTATCTCAGCCATTGGTCCTCAGGACTGAAAGCATGACATAAGGAAACAGGGAACAAGGTGTGTACTGTAGGTGCTCCTTCCTTGCAAAGAGATGATGTGATGCCAGAAGACACCCAGTGGGAGGCAGAACTACATAAAGTTCCCACAAAGGTTTCTTCTCAGAACACTCCTGAGGAAGCTCTGCTGTCCATCTCCACCCTGCTTGAGATTGCACTCTCTATGGAATCTCACATTTGTAAAAATTATATTGTTTTGGAACTACATCTGTTTGTTTGACTCTAACATGTGGGCTGTGCCAGCATAATGTCTAACATCATGTCCAGATAGGATTATACCATACGGAAGAAATATACTACGCAATATATCCTGTTGATACAATTGCTCCTAGTCCTAAAATGCACCTACTTATTCCATGGCCTTTAGGTTCAAAAGTGCTGGTGTGAAGAAGGTTAAGTCTGGGACAGGAAGGTATGCTTCATATAGATCTCCATTCTGTTCAGTGCATGGGTTTGTATGTAATTTTGTTTATCTTTAAAGGCTACACATTGCTGCATTCTGCAATCCCTTCTTTCACTTGTTGTATTATTTTATTTTCTGCATTTTTGATTGTGGACTAAAATGGAAATAAACTATTTTAAAATCATATACTGTGGAAGGAATTGCTCCACTTTTAAAAACAAATTTCTGAAACTCATCATTTATGGTGTTACTGTGCTGCTATTGCAGTCAAGCAGTGAGGGAGGCTGTAGACAGCATGGCACCAGGGTGCGTACACAGAATGACTTTTGGCAGGCAACAAGTAGTTGATTGGTTTGTGCAATGGTGACCTGTCATGGAAGCAAAGATTCATCCTGATGACAACTCTCTGATTCCTGGGGAGCTGAACAGCTTGTGGGTGTGAATAATATAAGAAGTCTTCGGATTGATGGAAGAGCAAACAGTACGTCTCTTTCTCTCTGCAACAAAGAGATCTGAAGTGAGAAAAAAGCCAGTTATTTTCTCCCCACCAGCTGGTGTAGGCTGTTGCTTTTAACTGGTAAGTAAGAAACACCTGTAGTTTGTGTTCCAAATGCATTGTGCCTTCTACGAAGAAGTGAAAAGAACTTGGAATGAAGAAAACAAAATTTCTGCTAAGCAAAAGGAATATTCCAACAGATCCTGCCATCCATTAAACCAATATCTTCTCTTTGTCTGAGTCTGTCAGTATGTGTATGTGGGGATTTAAAAAAGGGGATTTGAGTTTGAACTAGTAAAGACTTATATGTTGATTGTTCATAGCTGTTTACTTCTGATTAGAGTTTACATATTTCAGATAAATGGTAGTTCTTGGCATCATGGTAGCCCACAAACCCACCAACACACTAAAACAGCAGCTATTGAACTTGAAAGACCCTGTACAGACAACAAGCAAAACTAAAGTAATTTACAAAATACTGTTCAAGGACTGTAACAAACACTACATTGGACAAGCAGGCAGAAAACTAGCCACCAGGATACATGAACACCAACTAGCCACAAAACTAGCCAAAACCACTAGGCATGGTGGCGCAGTGGTTAGCACTGCTGCCTCACAGCGCCTGAGACCCGGGTTCAATTCCCGACTCAGGCGACTGACTGTGTGGAGTTTGCATGTTCTCCCCGTGTCTGCGTGAGTTTCCTCCGGGTGCTCCGGTTTCCTCCCACAGTCCAAAGATGTGCAGGTCAGGTGAATTGGCCATGCTAAATTGTCCGTCGTGTTAGGTAAGAGATAAATGTAGGGGTATGGGTGGGTTGTGCTTCGGCGGGGCGGTGTGGACTTGTTGGGCCGAAGGGCCTGTTTCCACACTGTAAGTAATCTAATCTAATCATCTAATCTAAAAACGACATGATCCTCTCTCACTGGTATCCTCACATATGGATGAGGAAGGACATCACTTCGACTCGGACAACACATCCATCTTAGGACAAACCAAACAGAGACACACCCGAGAATTTCTAGAAGCATGGCATTCCAACCGGAACTCTATCAACAAACATATCGAGTTCGACCCCATCTACCACGTGCTGAAAAAAGAACAGGAAATGACACCCCCACAGGAAATGACATCACCAACTCAAAGAAACCCAAACATATGAATAGAAAGCAGGAATTATGTACACTGCTTTGCCTGAGGCTCACTGAAGATGTTACCTATTAGGGTGACGAAACGTCTAAAAATGAACCTCCCAGCTCAGCGAGCAAACCTACATCCAAAACCTTAACCTGACCTACAAATCTTCTCAAAACTCAGTGTTTTAACTGGCAACTCATCACTACCTAGCAAGAAAACTTGTCACTCAGGAAGTGCATAAAAGATGTAGGACATTATTCCTGACGTCAAGACGGTCATAGAGATGTACAGTATGGAAACAGACCTTTCAATCCAACTCATCCATGCTGACCAGATATCCTAACCTAATCTAGTACCATTTGCCAGCATTTGGCCCATAATCCCTTTAAACCCTTCCAATTCACATACCCATTCAGATGCCTTTTAAATGCTGTAATTGTACCAGCCTCCACGACTTCCTCTGGCAGCTCATTCTGTACACGCACCATCCTCTGCGTGAAAAGGTTGCCCCTTAGGTACCTTTTGTATCTTTCCCCATTCACCCTAAACCTATGCCCTCTAGTTCTGGACTCCCCACATCAGGGAAAAGACCTTGTCAATTCACCCTATCCATGCCCCTCATGATTTTATAGATCTCTGTAAGGTCACCCCTCAGCCTCCGACGCTTCAGAACATCTTGCCCGATTCTGCCACAAAACTCACGAGAGCCCATATGGCTCAGGTTCCTTTGAGATTCTGCTCTAAGTATTTTGCACTCTAATAAATTCAGTAAAACTAAATAAATTCAATTAACAGCTGCTTAGTAACAATGATACTGAATGAAGATGGTGAAATTGAACTGACAGTGACATTTGCAGCAAATGCATTCATATAAATTGATGTTAATATTTTATTTTTTACTAAAATTTATTTTATTCTCTTAATTGGTTTGTGGGTGTACACTCTAACTGGAGACAACAGCAGCTGAGGCAGATTCTAGGATTGATTTCAAATTTCTAGACTAATTCCCTAGTTCTACAACTGGCTTTGGTGTACCTTTTTGAGGTAATGCTCCTGGCCCTGAATGCTGTCCAGTGACCATTGCTGAAGAATGCATGCCCGTGGATATCAGAAGAAAGCTAATGGATTGAGCTCATTTGTGAAGCTACTCATGGTCTAACAGAATGCTAACAGAGTCACTTCAAAATGGCCTCTTGAGTGAAACCCAGAGGTTCTCCATGGTCCAGGAGCTATACTCTAGATAAAGTTAGTTATTTTTGGAGAATTGAAGAAAAACATGGCAAAAATAAAAAATGAAAACTTGTGGCAGAAAATATTTATTTCTTCAAGACTTACAAACTCCTGATCTTTGAAATACTCAATTACTTGCAGATCTTCATTTCATATCTTATGTCAAGCATGGTGAACTCCCAGCTTTTAGCTCCATTGTACCCATAGCTTTGCTGCTAATTTGTAGCAGTGCTCTCACTTCATTTAAGAGGTATAAAGATACAAATACTTTGCTAGCACAATTTCTATCACTTACCACATCCATCAGTACAATGCCCAATAGCAAGAATAATGCCCAATTTACTGTTTATGTCAAGATCATTCTGTAACAACAGTGCTACAAGCTTGGGTACGATAAAATATTCCGATAAGCGGGAAACCACAGGAGCTGTCAAAAAATAAGCATGTCAGATATCATATTTTTCCTTTAAAATACATTTCCTTTTCAAATTAAAAATAAGGCCACATCCTTCTACTCTAGTCTTAGATTTAAAAGGCCATAAATCTACAAGTCATTTAGATTTTTTTTATATCATGCTGCTTTTGTGAAGTTCCAAAATTTCTAGGTTCTTACCATTAATGAATTATCCTGTTCTATCTGTTTTAGGACCAAAATGGAGGAATTTATACTAAAATTAACCTCCTGCCATTATGTCCATTCATTTAATTTATTTTACCTTTTTTAATTGTTGTGTTACATCTAAACTACTTGGAGTTCTATCTACCTTTGTGTCACTGGCAAACTTAGATTTGTGGGCTTCTACCCAACCATCTAAGTTATTAATAAATAAAGTGAATAGTTGAGTCCTCAAAACAGATTTTTATGGGACACTACTAGCTACATTTTGTCAATAAGTGAGCCTGCCCTTTAACCGACATTCTCTCTAATGATAGTCAGCCAATTTACTAATCAGGGCAATAATATTCCTTCACGTTTTTGACAAAGCTTTGACAAAGGGTCAGTTAGACTCAAAACGTCAGCTCTTTTCTCTCCTTACAGATGCTGTCAGACCTGCTGAGATTTTCCAACAGTAGTGATCTTGTCACCTAGACACCTAGGTTAATATAATGGTTACATGGCAGATGGTGAAATTTGAATTTAATTAATCTGGAATTAAAAGCTAGTCTAATGGTATCTACTAGACAATTGTCAATCATTGTAAAATGTCACTTGGTTCACTTATTTAGTTTAGGAAAGAAAAGTCTGCCATCCTCACCTGGGCTGGACTACATGTGACTCCAGACCCATAATAATGTTGTTCGTTGTTAAATCTCCTTCAAAATAACTTAGCAAGCCACTCTGCGTATCTAAATCCTATAAAGTCTGGTAAAAGGAAGCTACAAAGATCACATGGCATCAACCAACTCATCAACAGTGACAATCTTTCAGACGGATCTATCAAATCTGCAAAGTCCTCCTTACTGGGGTAACTGAGCCAAAATTGGGATAGGTGTCATAGTTTCATAGTAATAGAAGCAGGAGTCGGCCATTAGGCCCGTCCAGTCTGCTCCGCCATTCGTTAAGATCATGGCTGATCTACCCATTGTTTCAGCTCCTCCTACCTGCATTATCCCCATAACCATTAATTCTCCTACCATGCAAAAACCCATCCAACTGTGTCCTACAGACTAGTCAGAAAACAGCTTGGCAGAGTCATACTCATCGAATCATATTATGCAGACCGTGTCCTAGAGACTCATTATCATCATCGCTGGCTATGCCCTGTCGAACTAACAGACTCTTCTTCAGGCGGTAAAGGCATTGAGGATGTGACATCTGTCAGTGGCTAACTCAGACTCCAAGGATGGAGGGGGAAAACCTAGATGAGTACGCCACCATCGTTGCAGACTTCATTTGCAAGTTCATAGAGGACTGTATGCCAAAGAGGTCAATCCGTGTGTTCCCAAACCGGAAACTTTGGATGAAGCACAAAATCCACTACCTACTGAGGATCAGGCATATGACATTCAGGTTGGATGACCCAAACCTTCACTGGAAATCCAGATATGACCTCCGCAAAGCCATTAGAGATGCCAAGAAGCAGTACTGGACCAAGTTAGAAGCCCAAACTAAACACATCGACAACTGCTGCCTGTGGCAAGGCATACACAACATAACGGGATACAAAATGAAGCAGAATAAAATAATGGACAAAAACACATCCCTCCCTGATGGACTCAATATTTTCTATGCTAGGTTCGAACAGAATGCCAGGGGTGTGAGATCACCTGCCCCGACAGACCCAGACTACCGTTTCCTCTGTCACCGCTGTAGACATCCTGGCCGTGCACTCAGATTCTGTGCAGACTTGCTGGTGGAAATATTCACACATCTTCAACTGCTACTTGCTACAATGTGAAGTTCCTACCTGCTTCAAGAAGACCACCACCAAAGAAAACACATGCAATGTGCCTCAACGACTACCGCCCAATGGCTCTGACCTCCATAATCATGAAATGCTTTGACAAGTTAGCCATGGCCTACATCAACTCTAGCCTCACAACCTGCCTCGATCCCCTGCAATTTGCCTAGCCGTGAAACAGATCCTCAGCAGAAACCACATCCCGAGTCCTGCACTCATTCCTGGAACATCTGGATAACAAGGCTCCTACTCATGCTCCTACTCATCGACTACAGTTCTGCCTTCAATACCACAATCCCTACCAGACTAATCTCAAAACTCTAAGGCCTAGGTCTCAGCTCCGCCCTCTGCAACTGGATCTTCAACTTCCTGACCCACAGACTGCAATCACTGAAGATAGACACCAGCTTATCCTCCATGATGATCCTCAACACTGGGTGCTCAGCAAGGATGTGTAGTCAGCCCCCCACTACACTCCCTGTAAACCGATGATTGTGGAGCCAAATTTCATACAAATTTCATACAAATGCCAACACAAGTTTGCTGACAACACCACCATCATAGGCCAGGTATCAAACAATGCTGAGTCAGAATACGGAAGGAAATTCAGTGCTTGGTTTCGTGGTGCAATGATAACGATCTCTCTCCCAATGTCAGCAAAACAAAAGAACTGATCATTGACTTCAGGAAGAAAGGTGAACACACCCGCATCTACATCAACGGAGCTGAGGTGGAGATGGTCGAGAGCGGCAAGTTCCCAGGAAAGACGATAATCAACAATGTGTGCTGGACCTCCCGCATAGGTGTGACAATCAAGAAGGTACAACAATGTCTCTTCTTCCTAGCAGGCTTAGGAAACTCGGCATGTCCATAAGGACCCTGACCAATTTTCACAATGCATCAAAGAAAGCATTCTATCTGGCTGCGTAACAGCTTGGTACGGCAACTGCTCTGCCCAGGATTGTAAGAAACTACAGAAAGTTGTATGCACAGTCCAGACCATCACGGAAACCAAACTCCCATCCATGCACTCCATTTTTCATGTCTTATATTTGTGAAAGGCTGCCAACATCATCATAAATCCCTCTGACCTGGTTATATGGTCTTCCAATCTCTTTCATTGGGCAGAAGATACTGAAGCTAGAACACATACACCAGCAGGTTCAAGAATTGCTTCTTCCCTAATGTTATCAGACTGTTGAACAGACCTCTCTAATTTCAAATCTAATGTTGACCTTGTTTTTGTGCACCTCCTGTGCAGTCATAATGTTGTATGCCTCGCTCTGTCCAAACACCCGAAGATCTGTATGTTCTTGTTTGCTGTGATGTGCCTGTATTGCAAGCAAAACAAAACTTTTCACTGCACTATACTTAAGACAACTGTAAATCAAATCAAAAAACCCACAGGTTCTGATAGCAGACTGTTGTGAGAGGCTGGTTATGTTTTTCTCCTCTCCCCTTGGAAATGTGCAGATTTCATAAGGTCCACATGCTTGTCCAGGGTCACCTCACCTACCTGCACTTTGTACATCATTGTACCTGACCTTGTGTTGATCATGTCTCTCACATACGTAGGACAATTTCTGTGATTTTGGCACCAAACTTCGCACCTTACGTCCTCTCTCGCTTAAAGTGGTCTTGTGTCCGGCACTGACATTCCTGATGCCTTTTCACTCTCCTCCCAGTGTCCAGGAAGATCAGGTTTAACCCGGTGCAGAGTCTTCTCCCCATTAGCAACTCTGTTGCAGCTGTCCCTGTAGTTGTGTGAGGGGTGGTCCTCTCATCAAACAGGAATGGGAATAGTTCGGAATTGGTGAAGCAGTAGGCTGGTCTTTAAGCCTGTGTTCAAAATTTAGACTGTTCTTTCCACCAGATCATTAGATGATGGATGGTATGGAGCTATTCTTATATGCTGAATTCCACTCAACTTCAGGAAATACTCGAATTCACTGCTGGCAAATGATGACCCATTGGACATGTATTGCAAAAGATGCTCGTAGCTTTTCTACCATTGTCCTATGTTTGACGAATGAACTTGGTGCACATCCAATCACTCTGAGTGGCCATCCACAATGACTAAAAATGCTAAACCCAAGAAAGGTCCAGCATAATCAATGTGTAACCTGACCATTCCCATGAATGTCGGGGAGCTGCTGGCAGCAATGTTTGTTCTTGTTGGCACTCTGGGCACTACCCTACCAACATGGCTATGTCTGCATTCAATCCTGGCCACCAGACATCACTGGATGACTGTGGTGGAGTTCAACCAGTATCTGGCGACGACTTTTACTTGGGACAATCACTCTCCCCATTAAAAAATTGCAGTCTGCTGTGGTGATCTGGTCTCGCCCGGTTCAGAAAGAGTTCAATTCTGGTTGCGATGGCTCTTTTGTTTCTCCCAACACCATCAACCAGGACCAGATCTAATTGCATTCACAGTTAACATTGTCAGTGGTGACCAGAAGAATGTCCAGAAATGTAAAGAACCAGAACACACTTTCCAGTGGTGGCACTGGATATACCTGTCAGTGGGAGGCAGCTCAAGGTGTCCACATTTGCTATTTGGCCCCCTGGATAGTATTCCAACTTGTAATTGTACTGACTTAGATTAAGAGCCCGCTACTGAATTTGATCTGAAGCGAAAGGCAGCATGACCTTGGTCACTTTGAGTAGCCCTAGCAGAAGTTTGTGGGTGTTACAATTACAAATGTATGTGGCATTGATGGAACTTTCTGACACCAAAGATGATCATCAAACCTTCCCTCTCTATCTGAATCAGCCAAAGTCCAGGAAGCAAACATTATTGGACGTTCCCTCCATTGGGCCATCAGTGAGACAACACTTCACTAATACCTTATGGGGAGGCGTCAAATGTCAGTATCAAATCTTACGTTGGATCATAATGTCCGAGCACCCTAAACAATGACAGTTACTTCACTTTGCTAAAGGCTACACCTTGGCTACAAGACCATTTTCAAGGTTGACCCTTTTTCAATAGCAGGTGTAACGGTGCCAGGATGGAGGGAAGGTTACATGTGAACTTTCCCACATCTATACCAGGGCTTAGGTCTTTCTTTGGATTGGAAAATTATTATGGAAAGTTCGCATGTAACCTTCCCTCCATCCTGGCACCCTTACACCTGCTATTGAAAAAGGGTCAACCTTGAAAATGGTCTTGTAGCCAAGATGTAGCCTTTAGCGAAGTGAAGTAACTGTCATTGTTTAGGGTGCTCACACATTATGATCCAAAGTGAGATCTGGTACTGACATTTGACAACTCCCTGTATGGTATTGGTGGAGTGTTATCTCACTGATGGGTGTGAGTGCATGTGAAAGAGTGTGTACATGTATATGTGTAAGCTTGGTGAAATATGTGTGTGAATGTGGTGGGGTATAAGCTTGTGAGAGGGTGCATGCGTGGGTGTGACTGTGGGGGGGGGGGTGGTGGTGCATGTGGTGTGCATATGAGAGCTTGTGTATGAGAGAGGGTCTGTGTGAGCATGTGGGAATGTGTGTGTGTGTGAGTGAGAGACAGTGTATAGTGCAGTGGGGCCACCTGTAGTGTGACATGAATCCAAGGTTGAGGCCATTCCCATGGGTACCAATCTTGGCTATCAGCTTCTGCTTGGCCACTTTGCATTGTTGCTTATCCCGAAGTCCACCTTGGACAATGATTACCTGAAGGCCTAAGGCCGAATGTCCTGGACTGCTGAAGTGTTTCCCGACTGAGGGGAATCACCCCTGTTTGGTGAATGTTGCATGGTGTCCACTCATCCGTTGTCGCAGCATCTGCTCGGTCTCGCCAATGTACCATGCCTCAGAGCAACCTTGCCTGCAGCGTATGAGATACATAACGTTGGCCGAATCACATATGTACTTGCCATGTACATGGTTGAAGGTGTCCTCACATGTAGTGGTTGTATCTGTGTTGACACTCTGACATGTCTTGCAGCGGCTGTATGGTGTTGTGGTCAATGTTATCATAGAGTCATAGAGATGTACAGCATGGAAACAGACCCTTCGGTCCACCCGTCCATGCCGACCAGATATCTAGTCCCACCTGCCAGCACCCGGCCCATATCCCTCCAAACCCTTCCTGTTCATATACCCATCCAAATGCCTCTTAAATGTTGCAATTGTACCAGCCTCCACTACTTCCTCTGACAGTTTGCTGCAAACAATGATCTGTTTGAGGTTTGCTAATTGTTTAAAGACAAGAAGTAGAGATGTGGGGAAGGTCTTAGCAAAGCGCTCATCCTCATCAATAATGCGTTGCAGGCTGTGAAGAACATGGCATAGGTTTTCGGCTCCCAGGAAATACTGGACAGTGAACAGTACCCTATCGGTTGCAGCCCATGTCTGTCTTCTGAGGAGGTCATTCTGGTTTCCTGCTGTGGCAGGTTGGAACTGGAGGTCGATGAGTTGAGCATCGTAGCCTGTTCTTATGAGGGCATCCTTGAGCACTTTCAGGTGTCTGACATGTTCCTTCTCATCTGAACAGATTCTATGTATCCGTAGGGCTTGTCTGTAGGGGATAGCTATTTTAATATGTTTCGGATGGAAGCTAGAGAAGTGTAGCATTGTGAGGTTATCCGTGAATTTGCGGTAGAGTGAGGTGGTAGAGTGTCCATCCTTGATGGAGATGCATGTGTCCAAGAATGAGATAGATAGTAGAGAGTACTCCATGGTGAGTTTGATGGTGGGATGAAACTCATTGGTATCACTGTGTAGTTGTTTCAGTGACTCCTCACCGTGGGTCCAAAGGAAGAAAATGTCATTAATATATCTGGTGTATAGTGCTGATTGGAGGACCTGTTCAGAAAAGAAGTCTTGTTTGAACCTGTGCATGAAAATATTGGCATACTGGGGTGAAAATCTGGCTTCTGTAGCAGCTCCAATGGTACCCATGGGGATGGCTTCAACTGGGAGCTTGGATTCATGTAACACTACAGGTGACCCCTCTGTACTACACACATTCACACACAAACACACAGACTCGCAGACACACACACACAGTCCCTCTCTCATTCACACATGGGCGGCACGGTGACACAGAGACCCGGGTTCAATTCCTGCCTCAGGCAACTGTCTGTGGAGTTTGCACATTCTCCCCGTGTGTGTGTGGGTTACCTCCAGGTGCTCCGGTTTCCTCCCACAGTCCAAAAATGTGCAGGTTAGGTGAATTGGCCACGCTAAATTGCCCGCAGTGTTAGGTGAATGGGGTAAATGTAAGGGAATGGGTCTGGGTGGGTTGCTCTTCGGAGGGTCAGTGTGGACTTGTTGGGCTGAAGGGCCTGTTTCCACACTGTTAGTAATCTAAACAAGCAGTCTCTTTAATGCACACACATGCAACCTCTCCCCCCCCACACTCACACCCAAGCACGCAGCCTCCCACAGGCTTATATCCACCCCACTCACCCACATACTTAACCAAGCTTACACACACACATATACACATTCTTTCACACGTACTCTCACACACATTCCCATGCACACACTCACTCTGTCTCTCCTGCATGCGCACACATATAAGTTTATGGGTTGAATTTGTATTTGCAGAATTACATTTTAATTTGCTCAAAAACTGCATAAATCCATGTAAGAGTCTGTAAGTTCCATTTTAGAAATAGAACCAGTCTGACACAACATTGGGACAGAGACAGAATTTAACCTCACACCTTTAAAGCACTGTCTGAGCTGAGATGGCACTTATTGTTAGAAATGTTAAAGCTATCTTGAGAATATAACTTAAAAGGAGTTCTGGGATTTACATACTACAGAACCGAAACTAGCATATCTCATTCCAAAAGATGAAAGACGTAATCTAAATTTGTTTAATATATCATTACAGCTCAACTGTAACCCTTTTGCTATAAATTCTGTGTCTTACTATCTTATACTCGACAGCCACCTGAAGAAAGAGCAGTGCTTCAAAAGCTAGTGCTTCCAAATAAACCTGTTGGACCATAACCTGGTGTGTGTTATTTTTAACATTCTAAGTGATTAATACTTAACAACAATCTTGGTTTGTTCAGTGCATCGCATCAATTGTATGACACTTCGATCTTTTACTGTGAATTCTGTGTCCTATGATCCTGCCCCACTAGCTACCTGACAAAGGAGCAGCTCTCCAAAAGCTTGTACTTCCAAGTAAACCTGTTGGAATATGACCTGGTGTTGTATGATAGTCCCTAGATCTTCCTGAATGATTTCCAGGCATTTAATTAGGACTTCATTCAGGCAGCCATCTTCTAATCAAAAAGTGTTGAGGACAATCAAGGTGAATCTCTCTCGACCAATTTCACCCCATCAAAAGCCCAACTCTTTTACTATAATCAGTGGTAAGTGATCCCGCTGCTTCTCATACAAGACCAGAATCAAAGTTGTACTCTTAATCTGTAAAGGATCACTGGTACTGGGTCTCAGTCTAGCCGAGGTCTTAAGCAAATTTAAGGGTTAGAGACCAGAGTGAATTTTGATACAACTGCAGCTGTGTCAACCTCCATTAGAACAAGGTGACCATTTAACCAGAAATTTATTTTGATTGGTTCTGATTTGGCTATTGCTAAACAATTCATCTGTTCCAAGCCAGAAATAGGTGGGCTTTCCAGGGTGTTCACTCTTCTGGATACCAGCCTATGAGTTCTCTTACTCAACTGATGCCTAGTGGGCCTTTTTTGCTGTCTCGAGTCCACAGACGGGCAGCAACTACAATGAATTGCCAGCCTGGATCATGAAGAAAATGTTAATTGTGTAGCCAAGGCTTGGCTTTGTTTTGGGGTTTTGCTGTGGGCTGACATAGAGTATCTCTGTTCAGGAGTGAGGCTATGCAATTGCCTTCACTCAAGCGGTGTTCCCCAAGCTCAGTTAGCCTGACAAGGGTGCCCACTTCCATTGGCATACACAGTCTCAGAATTACAGGAGGCTTGAGGTTGTAATATTCCTTAACTAAATCCGTCATCTCCGAGAAGGTTGTAGTATCTGGTACCCCAGGAAACTTTAGGCTCTTAATAACTGAAAAACTCACAATCACTTGATTTCTAGAAGGACAAGAGCAGCAGGTACATGAGAACAAACACCACCACCTTCATTTCCCCTCCAAGTCACCCACCACCATAACTTGGAAATATATTGTCATTCCTTCACTGTTCTGGGGCCAAAGTTCTGGAATTCTCTCCCTCGTAGCATTGTGGGTCAACCCAGAGCAGATGGACTGCAGTGGCTCAAGGAGGCAGCTCACCACCACCAAGGGAAACTAGGAATGGGTTATAAATGCTGGCCAAAGGTCGACAAAATAATGAGAGGCATGGACAGCATGCATTGTTGGAGTCAATTAATAGGGGACATAGGTTTAAGGTAAAGGAGGGAAACAAGAAGGTGATAAGTGCCTGCAATGCACTGCCAGAGAGGTGGCAGAAGCAGATACAATAGCAATGTTTAAGAAGCATCTTGACAGATACATGAAAAACCAGGGAATAGCGGGGTACAGTAGAGATAAAAGGCTTTTAGTTTAGGAAAGCATCATGTGTTGGCACAGCTTGGCTGAAGGGCTTGTTACCATGCTGTACTGTTCTTTGTGCTTTACAACCATCCCATCCCTACCAATCATCCGACCACGGCCTCTCTCGACTTTAGAAGTTCAAACTACTGATGTACTTACGATTTTCTGAAATGCAGGAATTTAGTGTTTTAACCACAGATATTGCCAGCTCTCTGCTAGAATGATGTCTTATGGATTCATCCACCAACCTCACAAGAATCTGAGCAACAGCATCCAGGCCACCAACGCTGCAAAAGTAGTCCTGTACGTATGCTAAGGGAAAATGAGAGAAACAATAAGCACAGTTACAGTTTAGGGATTTTGCGACTGGAGGGGAAATTAGA
Organism: Chiloscyllium plagiosum; assembly: GCF_037043375.1. Taxonomy (NCBI): domain Eukaryota; kingdom Metazoa; phylum Chordata; class Chondrichthyes; order Orectolobiformes; family Hemiscylliidae; genus Chiloscyllium; species Chiloscyllium plagiosum. The sequence goes on along the minus strand of NW_028270155.1, from coordinate 5,689,586 downwards.
CTCATTAAGATCAGGCCATTAGCGTTTGGGAGAAAATAAATTCTACTTTTCAGAACAAACCTCAACTCAACTAATGAAAATGCCTGATGTGTATTCAACACGATTTATTTCACTCAAGAGAGGTTTAACGCGTCAGGTATGTACCAATTAGAATCAGTGTAAAGCTCCAATACACCATCCCATCAAGCTTTTGCAAATAAGTATCAGTATTGGTTACATTCTTTTAGAGGAATCCATGGGATTGCATCAAGACCTTAATATAATGAACTTAGCATATCTTTCTTATCAGCATCTCAGTCATGCCATGCTGTTTGACACTTTATAGCTACTTTCATTTATGGGATGTGAGCATTTCTGGCAGGGCCAGCAGTTACTGCCACCTTAAAATATCCTAGAGAAGGTGATGGACAACATCTTGAACCGTTGCATTAAAACACAATGTAGGTACACTGACAGCTGGGAAGTTCCAGAATTTTGACACAGCAGCAATGAGGAAATGGTGCTCCATTTCCAAGACATGATGGCGTGTCTTTCTCTGTGTACCTTGTCCTTCTAGGTGGTAGAGGTCATGGGGTTGGAAGATGAAGTTGTAAGAGTGTAGGCGAGTTGCTGCAATACACATTGTAGATTGTTCTCTATGGTGCCACTGTAAGTTAGTGATGGAATGGTTGAATACTTAACATAGTACCAATCAAGTCAACGTGGCTGCATGAAAGGGAAATTAAGTCTGACTAATTTATTAGTTTTCAGAAAGTCTCAACTTGAGTGGATTGAGGGGTACCAGGAGATGTGTTGTATTTTTACTTCAAAAAGGCATTCAACAAGGTACCTCATGAAGGATTGTCCTAAGTGCCCACTATATTGGAAGTAGTATATCGATGTGGATAGAGAATTGGCTCATGGGCAGGAAACAACAAGTGGGGAAAACTGGTTCTTTTCCAGGTTGTCAACCCATAACCAGTGGGGTTCCATAGAGATCACTGCAGGAACTGTAACTATTTACAATGTATGTTAATGACTTGAAGAAACGAAGTGGATGTACTGTAGCCAAATTTGCAGACAACATTAAAAATAGGTGGAAAGACAGGCTGTGAGAGGGATAAAGACAATTTACAGACAGCTATCAATACATTTAGTAAGTGGGCAAGAAGTTGGCAAATGGAATATAATGTGGAAAAATGCAAAGTTGCTTATTTTGGAAGGGAGAACAAAAGAACAGAATATAATTTAAATGGAAACAAAAACAGCAGAAAGCTATGAGGGATTTGGAACCACTTGTGCATGAAACACAGAAAGCTAGCACACAGGTGTAGCAGGTAATCAGGAAGACTAATGGAATGTGAGCCCTTATTCCAACGGGGTTGGAGTATAAGAGTAGGGAGGTCTTACTGTAACTGTACAAGATGCTGGTGTGACCACATCTGGAGTACCCTTATTTAAGGAGGTATCATTTGAGCAGCATGGTGACTCAGTGGTTAGCACTGCTGCCTCACAGCGCCAGGGACCCGGGTTTGATTCCCACCTCGGGTGACTGTCTGTTTGGAGTTTGCATATTCTCCCCGTGTCTGTGTGGGTTTCATCCCACAATCCAAAGATGTGCAGATCAGGTGAATTGGCCAGGCTAAATTGCCTATAATGTTAGATACATTAGTCAGAGGTAAATATAGGGTAGGGAAATGGACCTGGGTGGGTTACTCTCCGAAGGGTCAGTGTGGGTTTGTTGGGCCAAAGGGCCTGTTTCCAAACTGTAGGGAATCTAACCTAAAAAAAAATTGGAAGCAGATCAGAGAAGGTTCACTAGGATAATCCTTGTATGGAGGGATTATCTTCTGAACAAAGGTTAAACAGGTTGGGACTCTATTCACTGGAGTTTAGAAGAATGAGAGATAATCTCAATGAATCATACATGATTCTTAAGGGGCTTGACAGGGTAAATGCTGAGAGAATATTTCCCTTCATGGGAGAGTCTGGGCCAGAGGACATGGTCTCAGAATAAAGGAGTGTCAATTTAAGGCTGAGATGAGGAAGAATTTCTTCTATCAGAAGGCTATGAGTCTTTGGATCTCCTTGCCACAGAAAGCTGTGGATGCTGAATCTTGTAGTATTCTTAATGCCGAGATAAATAGCCTCTTGATCATTAGGGGAATCAAGGGTTATTCGGAAAGGACAATAGAGGAATCAAGGGTAATGGGGAAACTGCAGGAAAGCGGGTATCAGAAATGTCAGTACAGCCGTGATCCTACTGAATAGCAGAGTAGTGTCAAGGGTCCAGACAATCTACCTCTGTTCCTATTTTGTACGGCCTTAAGTGAGCTTCTTTATCCTGGATAGTGCTGTTGGAGTTGCGGTTTCCAGGGGAATGCACAGCATTCCATAATATTCCTGAATTCTGACTTATAGATGGCAAACAGGCTTGGGAAGTAAAGAGCAGGTGAGTTACTCACTGCAAATTTCCAGTCTCTGACCTATCCTTGTACCCTCAGTACTTCTATACTTGTTGCAATGTCCTGGGATGAGATGATCAGCCAACAACCATAACCATCTTTCTTTGATTAGGGACAGTGTGGTAGCATGTCTTGAGACATGACAAAATCTTGCTCAGTTAGTTTTATTTTTGACGTTCTATTCATAATGCATTGAAGTATACAGATCGGAACTAATGATGATATGCAAGCTATGATTTTATGCACAATGCCTATTCAGGCCCTCCTTTAAACATAACTGCAAAGTGAGTTTTGAGAAGATTTGTAGCTCAGGTTGAGATTCTGGATGTAGGGGTTTGCTCGCTGAGCTGGAGGGTTCATTTTCAGATGTTTTGTCACCATACTAGGTAACATCTTCAGTGAGCCTCTGGACGAAGCATTGCTGATGATCCCTGTTTTCCATTTATATGTTTGGGTTCCGTTGGGTTGGTGATATCATTTCCTGTGGTGACATCATTTCCTGTGATGACATCATTTCTTGTGGTGATGTCGTTTCCGGTTCTTTTTCTTAGGGAGTCGTAAAGCGGGTCCAAGTCAATGTGTTTGTTGATAGAGTTCCGGTTGGAATGCCATGGTTCTAGGAATCCATCCGAGGACAAGCCAAACAAAGACATGCATGAGAATTCCTAGAACCATGGCATTCCAACTGGAACTCTATCAACAAACACATTGACTTGGACCCAATTTACCACCTCCTGAGGAAAAGAATAGGAAATGACATCGCCATAGGAAATGACATCACCAACCCAAAGAAACCCAAACACATATATATAGAAAGCAGTAATCATCAGTAATGCTTCATCCGGAGGCTCACTGAAGATGTTACCTAGCACGGTGACAAAACATATGAAAATGAACCTTCCAGCTCAGCAATCATACCTACATCCATATCTGTAAAAATGCAGCCTTCAGACATAGCATAACATTCAATTTCTAGTTACCTTTATAAAGTATTGGAGCAAAGCTGACAAGCAGTGGTGACAAGTTTATACTGTTGTTTCAAGATGGTTCAAACACACCAGCCACCTTGCCTGTCAGATTCTGGAATTGTAATACTTTACAATTACCTTCTTCTTGGGCAGTCCCTTAGCATCAAGGATGATTTGGTTATATGCTGGTTTGATGAGATGGCTTGTAAGTCTAATGCACAATCTACAGGCTTTGCCTTGAGGATCTTGACATACCAGGTTTCAAATTTCATTTTGACAAGTGGAAGGTGCCTGGAAGTGATTTTACTTTTTGAATGGGATGGTTGTTGCAAGCTACTAAAGGCAATTGGCAGAATGGGGCATTGTATCAATGGCTGAAAGGTCCAAAGGCCAAAGGAGGCAAGGCTCTACAATTAAACATTAGCACTGTCTGTGCATGAGCAGGTAATGGATCCACTCTATCAGCAATTTACAAACTGTTGGTTGTGACTCCTAACGGGGATGGGGTTTCACATTCACATCCACCTCCCTCTGAGCATCATTGGCAACTCTGTAGTGGAAATGACTTCGGCCAGAAGCACTGGTGTAGCTCTGGATCAACTGAATCCTAATGCAACAGATATGGAATTTAAAACTTAATTTAAAAATTTAGTCTCAGTATTAGCAGCCCAAGAAATCAATATCAATTGTCGTAAAAACCCATCTTGATTACTCATGTCCTTTTGAAAGGGACATTTGCTATCTATATCCAATTTGGCCTACATATGACTCCAGACCCACAGCCACCTAACTGCGATCTAAAATGGTCTAACATGGTACTCTGTTGAATCAAACACTGAATGAAAGTAATTGGAATACTTCGCATTGATCTAGGCACTGGAACCATTATGCACTGCAGTGGTTAAGAACACGGATCACCATATTTTCTCAAGGGCAATCAGGAATGGGCAATAAATACTGTCTTAGCCACTGAGACCCACAACCCATAAACAAATAACGATAATTTAATTCCAACAAACAACACAGATGAACAAAGATCTCAAAGTACTTTTTGACTACAGTACACACTTCAAGTAGCAAATATCAAATGAACCAAGGATGTTTGTGGCAGAGACCAGCACATACTGACTGTGTCCAGAGAGTGCAGAAAACCAAGGGCCCATAACAGCAAGCCAGAAAAGAGAATGGTTTTAGATTACATTACAGTGTGGAAACAGGCCCTTCGGCCCAACAAGTCCACACCGACACGCCGAAGCGCAACCCACCCATATCCCTACAATTACCCCTTACCTAACACTACGGGCAATTTAGCATGGCCAATTCACCTGACCTGCACATTTTTGGACTGTGAGAGGAATCTGGAGCACCCGGAGGAAACCCACGCAGACACGGGGAGAACGTGCAAACTCCACACAGTCAGTCGCCTAAGGTGGGAATTGAACCCAGGTCTCTGGCGCTGTGAGGCAACAGTTTCAAACTTTACTGTATTTTTGTCTGCCTGCTGTACCAATTCATTACTATGGGCTAGTGAATCTGTTTAACAGGACCTGCTTCAACTAGACCTAAACAGAACAGGGATAATGTGAGGAATGCAGATGCCGGAGATTAGAGTCACAAGTGTGGCGCTGGAAAAACACAGCCCATCAAGCGTTTATGCTCGAAACATCAACCCTCCTGCTCTTTGGATGCTGCCTAACCGGCTGTGCTTTTCTAGCACCTCACTTTTTGACTCTAAATGGAATAGGGGCTAGTTATTTTGCTTGCTTGTGTGAATATGCATGGTGGTGGTGGTGGTGGGAGTTGGATAAACAATTATAATATGTATTGGGGTGAAGGGGAGGCAGGAGCTTCACTGAGCCTTTTGTTACAAAGACAGATAGTGGGAAAGCTTGACTGAAACCGACATGAAAATAATAATATTTTTACAAAGCACTTTAAAACAGATTTTCATATTCATATGATGTATTGTTACATATTGAAATATTATAATTATAGTACTTTAATCATTACGTGTTGAATGTCACCATGTTATTTTATTACTGTTTGTTTTGTTGATATCTAGGGTCACCCATGAATTTTCAGTTTAAAAATGTGGTGGCATTGGAAAATAGCTTGGGAAGGAATAAGCTAGATTCTGCCACTTCCACGGGCATATTAGTTCATATTAGTGTAATGCAAGGGGGAAAATAGTGAAGTATAATTAATATGTCTGATACGCATCTGGTAATTTAGTACAGTTAAGATACCCCTGATCCAGGGTTACTAGAAGATGAGCATTCAAGTAGCATCTGAGAAATTTCCTTTGTTTAGTACTGGTTCTGGTGCACTGAACAAAGCAAAATGGAGGGGAGACTCATAGCAGTGTCTCACGTCTTTTTCATTTAGAATGCATTTTCTAAGATGTTCACCAGACAAGAGTGTTATCAAAACATATCCCTGTTATCATTCTGAGTTTCTGCAACACTTACAAACCTAAAAAAAAGGGCAGAAATCTGATCTTAAAATGTGTGGCCAGCTTTCAAATTAGAGGATTTGAAAAGAGATGTCCAGCAACCACTTCAGACCTGTAACCAGGATTTTTACAGCAGCCAGAAGGCTTAGTGCCTGTTGAGAATGTGAATTGTGGCAGGTCTTTCAGATTCCATCCTTCTTTATGGGCCATCCAGCCATTCACTGAGTATTTCCGATTGCAAACCTGGCTACATAAATGAGGTGAACTTCAAAATTTATGAACTCACATTTTAACTGAGTGGGGGAGGGGAGGTGGTGCAGAGGAAAACTGGCCTGTCCAATTACATATGGTATCACATTATATATAATATGACAACCATCTCATCTAGTCAGATACTTACAGTTGTTAGCAACAGCGAGTCCAATAAATGCACAAATGGGCCGGATTACTTCTTGCCTGATGCATTTCTGCAGACAATCTTTTGCAAATGGAAAAGCTGCCGCACACAGTCTCTGGTTTTCTTCTGCAATGATTACACCCAAATCAGTTTAGATGACACCATTAAAACACGAGTCAATACAATAATATTCAAATTTCTTTTGATAAGCCCGATTTCTCCCTTCCCCCTCACCCGAAGATCATGACTCATGCAATGGTACAGTTTTTAGCAGCATTGAGAGCCCTCTGCTGCTTATTCTGTGTAGCTATTCTTTTGTCAGCCTCGACACTGGGAAATGGCAGGCTATTCAAGCTATTTCATTCTTAGCTGAGCCTATTCTGTCCCGAACCAATTCATAGATATACACATGACTTCTCAGAGGATTTGCTGGATAACAGTTGGTATTGGGAATTCCAATTGATGTTTATTCCCTCTACCAAGCTGAGGACTGTTTAGACCTTTACTGTTACCCTCAGAAGAACTACTAAGTAAAACAGTTTTTTAAAATTTTAATCATTCCTGAAATTCCTCAATCATGCAGCAGACAATAATTTTGCTCATTTATCTGTAAGCACAATTATCACAGTTTTCTCAAAGACCTGGTCAAGAAAATCTTTCCGAACTAGTTAACTGCAGCATACATCTACTATGTAAAGAGCAAAATCATTCTAGCTTTTCAATAAATTCAAATCACATTGCCATCACTCAATGAGCCATGGTGATACTGTGCAGAAGCTTGTAACCTGCTCTGTATTGGTTTCACAGATCACTATTGTCACTGCTTTTGTCTTTGGCACCTCTGAGCTACAGAAAGGAAACATTATACCAGAGTTATTGCTTTTGAACATTACCTGTAACTGTCAAGTGGAAATCTATATCTCATTAGCTCAGATTTGGTCAATTTTGATCAGTTAAATAACTAGCTGATAATCAGTGGTTACACATACAAATCATGTTGAAACAATGTGCTTTAGAGTCAGGTTGGTGAATTTAGAACCAGAAACATGTGAGGAATTAAGAACGGCACAACAATCCTTATGAAAATATAGCATTTCAACACTTATAATATAGCATTGCATGGCTCCTCTTCTAACCACTATACAAAAAATCCTAAAGAAAAATCTTGGAAGTTTCAAGCATATGTAAGAGAAAAATGAAATACCATTTTGTGGATTGTTGACACAAGCACAGAGTGTGCTACTAATAGATGACCACAGCTCGAAGGACCGACCAATATTTTCATCTATGGACTGCTTGTCTGACATTGGAAAATTTGTCCTGGTGAAAAGTGAAAAGAAAATCAAGAATGTAAACCTATATTGAAGAAACTGTTAAAGTACCAATGTGTGTAATTTTTCACTTTTGCCAATTGAGCAGTAGCCAGAGGGAGTGGACAAGCCACTGATTATATAAAGCTTCTGGCTTTCACTGTCATGGGAATGAAAATCAGATGTATTCTATAACTGGTGCCTGATATGTTTTGCTGTTCTGTTTCTCAATAAGTATAAAATTGCAGGCTGTAAGCACATAATTTTTTGATTCCCATGTGATTTGGAAAAGCTATTTCAGAGCATTGTTGCAATATTTGACTGTGAGGAACACAAGGTCCTCATCCAGCATCAACAGATAAAAATCTACGATTAAGACGTTGCTGAGTAGGGATATTTACCTGTTCTCAGGTTGATTTCCCCCCATGTAAGCTTGAATGCCTAACACAATAATCCAACTGACACTTGGCTGAAACAGGGTAACCGCACAGGCCAGGGACTCAAGATGAGGATGTTTTAGATTGGTCATGCTTTAAAAGTACTAAGCAAAGGGGACATACATCCCAACAAATTTTGGGTTAGCCCATTTTTGAGTATCTAAATATTCCAAAAGCAGAAATAATAACTCAGACTTTACTTAGAGTAACCTTGCTATATAATTTACTTTTACCAATGACTGTCTAATAGCTGGCATTTACTGATATCATAAACATATTGTACAATCATTGTGGGATCAGCAGCCTCCATTTTGCAGCAGCAGAGGGAGTGGTGATAGCAAGGACCAGGGGGCTGCCGGGAAGGTAAATTAATCCTTTACTAACTGATCTCGTGAATAGGCGGAGCACACACTGAGCAGGGGCGACACGGGACTGCTGAGTAAGTGAGGTAATATATTTGAGCAGTTGCTTTACCCGAAACACTACTGAGGTAGTGTCTCCCACCCATCCTCCTCCTCTAACCAAAAAAATGGTTCTGTGCGCTGATTCAGTAAGGTTTCTACTTTCTTCAAAGTCTCTTTGGGAATTCAGAACAGTGGGAAAGAATGTTAGGATGTTGCATGCTCCTCCTGTAGGATATGGGAGACAAAGGTCACCACTAGTGACCCTACTGACTTCATCTGTGGGAAGTGCATCCACTCCAGCTCCTCAGAAATCACATTAAGGAACTGGAGCTGGATGAATTTCGGATCATTTGGGAGTCGGAGGGGGTATTGGGAGGAGCTACAGGGAGATAGTCTCACCTCAGGTACAGGAACATCTCTGGGACACCCGCAACAATCAAGCCCACCGTCCCGTGGGTGAACATTTCAACTCCCCCTCCCACAGGGAGATAATGGACCTGAATGTGTGGCTGGGGAACTGGTGCAGGAAGCAAGGATCTAAATTCTTGGATCACTGGGTTATGTTTAGCGGTAAGGATAGATTATACAAGAGGGACGGGTTGCATCTTAATAGGTGGGGGACCAGCATTCTGGCAGGTAGGTTTGCCACTGCAACACAGCTGCGTTTAAACTAAATAGCAGGGGGAAGAGGACAAACTGGAAGTTTAAGAAGGAAGTTAAAGGGAAAGATAGAACAAGAGAAGTCAAGAAAGACAACGGAATCAGTGGAGCAGAAAACTCAAAAAAGGATCATGCCATAAGATTGAGTGAAATAGGAATTTATAGGAAGGCTGAGAGGAGTAACAAATTAAAAATATTATATATGAATGCACGAAGCATTAGAAATAAGGTGGATGAGCTTCAGGATCATTTGGAAATTGGCAGTTACGATGTTGTGGGGATAACTGAGACGTGGCTTCAAGTGGACAGGACCTGGGAAATGAATATTCAAGGCTATACATGCTATCGTAAGGACAGACTGACTGGCAGAGGGGGTGGGGTGGCCCTGTTGATAAGGGATGATATTCAGTCCCTTGCACAGGGGGACCTAGAATCAGGGGATGTAGAGTCAGCATGGATAGAGTTGAGAAATTCCAAGGGTAGAAAGACCCTAATGGGAGTTATCTACAGGCCCCCAAACAGTAGCCTGGATGTAGTGTGTAAGTTGAATAAGGAGCTGAAATTGGCCTGTCGCAAAGATATTACTACAGTTGTTATGGGGGATTTCAACATGCAGGTAGACTGGGAGAATCAGGATGGTACTGGACCCCAAGAAAGGGAGTTTGTGGAGTGCCTCTGAGATGGATTCTTAGAACACTTGTGCTGGAGCCTACCAGGGAGAAAGCAATTCTGGATCTGGTGTTGTGCAATGAACCGGATTTGATCAGGGACCTTGAAGTAAAGGAGCCATTAGGAGGTAGTGACCACAATACAATAAGCTTTAATCTGCAGTTTGAAAGGGAGAGGGTAGAATTGGAAGTGACAATATTTCAGTTGAATAAGGGGAACTATGGAGCTATGAGGGAGGAGCTGGCCAAAGTTCAATGGTGCAATACCCTAGCAGGGATGGCAGTGGAACAGCAATGGCAGGTATTTCTGGGTATAATGCAGAAGATGCAGGATCAGTTCATTCCAAAAAGGAAGAAAGATCCTAAGGGGAAGCAGGGGTGGCCGTGGCTGACGAAGGAAGTTAAGGACCATATGAAGACAAAAGGGAAAAAGTATAACATAGCAAAGATGTGTGGGAAATCAGAGGACTGGGAAGCTTTAAAGAACAACAGAGGATAACTAAAAAGGAAATACGCAAAGAAAAAATAAGGTACGAAGGTAAACTGGCCAAAAATATAAAGGAGGATAGTAAAGGCTTTTTTAGGTATGTGAAAAGAAAAAAAATGGTTAAGACTAAAATTGGGCCCTTGAAGACAGAAACAGGTGAATTTATTACAGGGAATAAAGAATTGGCAGAAGAGTTGAATTGGTACTTAGATCTGTCTTCACTGGGGAAGACACCAGCAATCTCCCAGATGTAATAGTGGCTGAAGGACCTGAACTGAAAGGAATTTATATTAGGCAGGAAATGGTGTTGGAGAGACTGTTAGGTCTGAAGGCTGATACGTCCCCGGGACCTGATGGTCTGCATCCAAGGGTACTGAAGAAGGTGGCTCTAGAAATCGTGGATGCATTGGTGATCATTTTCCAATCTTCTACAGATTCAGGATCAGTTCCTGCGGATTGGAGGGTGGCTAATGTTGTCCCACTTCTTAAGAAAGGAGGGAGAGAGAAAACAGAGAATTATAGACCAGTTAGTCTGACCTCAGTGGTGGGAAAAATGCTAGAGTCAATTATAAAGGATGGAATTACGACACATCTTGATAGTAGTAACAGGATAGGTCAGAGTCAGCATGGATTTATGAAGGGGAAATCATGCTTGACTAATCTTCTGGGATTTTTTGAAATGTAAGTCTGAAGATGGACAAGGGAGATCCAGTGGATGTAGTATACCTGGACTTTCAGAAAGCCTTTGATAAAGTCCCACATAGGAGGTTAGTGAGCAAAATTAGGGCACATGGTATTAGGGGCAAAATACTGACATGGATCGAAAATTGGTTGCCTGACAGGAAGCAAAGAGTAGTGATAAACGGCTCCCTTTCGGAATGGCAGGCGGTGATCAGTGGTGTGCCGCAGGGATCAGTGCTGGGACCGCAGCTTTTTACAATGTACATTAATGATATAGATGAAGGTATTAAAAGTAATATTAGCAAATTTGCTGATGACACAAAGCTTGGTGGCAGGGTGAAATGTGAGGAGGATGTTAGGAGAATACAGGGCGACCTGGACAGATGCATGGCAGATGCAGTGTAATGTGGATAAACGTGTGGTTATCCACTTTGGTGGCAAGAATAGGAAGGCAGGTTACTACTTAAATGGAGTCAAGTTAGGTAAAGGGGCAGTACAACAAGATCTAGGTGTTCTTGTACATCAGTCAATGAAAGCAAGCATGGAGGTACAGCAGGCAGTGAAGAAAGCTAATAGCATGCTGGCCTTCATAACAAGAGGAATTGAGTATAGAAGCAAAGAGGTTCTTCTGCAGCTGTACAGGGCCCTGGTGAGACCGCACCTGGAGTATTGTGTGCAGTTTTGGTCTCCAAATTTGAGGAAAGACATTCTGGCTATTGAGGGAATGCAGCGTAGGTTCACTAGGTCAATTCCCAGAATGGTGGGACTATCTTACGCTGAAAGATTGGAGCGACTGGGCTTGTATACCCTTGAGTTTAGAAGGCTGAGAGGGGATTTGATTGGGATATATAAGATTATTAAAGGATTGGACACTCTGGAGGCAGGAGGCATGTTTCCGCTGATGGGTGAGTCCCGAACCAGAGGACACAGTTTAAAAATAAGGGGTAGGCCACTTAGAACAGAGTTGAGGAGAAACTTCTTCACCCAGAGAGTGGTGGGTGTGTGGAATGCTCTGCCCCAGAAGGCTGTGGAGGCCAAGACTCTAGATATTTTCAAGAAAGAGTTGGATAGAGCTCTTAAGGATAGTGGAATCAAGAGTTATGGGGATAAGGCTGGAACAGGATACTGATTGAGGATGATCAGCCATGATCATAATGAATGGTGGTGCTGGCTCGAAGGGCAGATGGCCTACTCCTGCATCTATTGTCTATTGAATAAGTGATGATTTAGAGCATGGATCAGTACTTGGAACTACGATGTTGTGGCCATAATGGAGACATGGATTTCACAGGGGCAGGAATGGTTGCTGGATGTTCCAGGGTTTAGGTCTCTTAAAAAGAACAAGGAGGGGGGGGGGGAGTAAAAGAGGAGAGGGGGGAAGTAAAAGAGGAGGGGAGATTAGCATTGTTAATTAGAGACTGCATCACAACTGCAGACAAGAAGGTTATTGAGGAGGGTTTGTCTACTGAGTCAGTATGGATGGAAGTCAGTAACAGGAATGGAGCAGTCACTTTATTGAATGTTTTCTATAGAGTCCCCAATGGGAGCAGAAAAATGGAAGAACAGATTGGACAGCAGATCTTGGACAGGTGCAGATGTAACAGAGTTGTTGTTATGGGTGACTTCAACTTCCCCAATATTGATTGGAACCTCATTACTGCAGGTGATCTGGATGGAGCCGATTTTGTCAGGTGTGTCCAGGAAGGATTCCTGACTCAATATGTAGATAGGTCGATTGGGGTGAGGCCATATTGGATTTGGTGTTATGCAATGAGCCAGGCGATGTGTCAGATTTCTTGGTGGAAGAGCATTTGGGTGACAGTGACCACAACTCCCTCACCTTTACCATGGCCATGGTGAGGGATAGGAACAGACAGTATGGAAAGGTATTTCATTGAGGGAGGGAAAAGTATACTGTTGTTAGACAGGAGCTGAGGGTATAAATTGGGAACAACTGTTCTATGGGAAATGCACAATGGAAATGTGAAGGCTGTTTAAGGAGCACTTGTTGCAAGCGTTGAATAACTTTGTCCCACTGAGACAGGCAAGGAATGGTAAGGTGAAGGAGCCTTGGATGACAAGAGAAGAGGAGCTTCTCATCTAGAGGAAGAAGGAAACTTACTTAAGGTTGAGAAAGCAAGGATCTCGCACAGCTTTAGAGGATTACAGAGTAGCTAGGAAGGAGCTCAAAAATGGACTGAGGAGAGCTAGGAGGGTATACGAAAAAGCCTTGGCGGGAAGGATTAGGAAAAACCCAAAGGCGTTCTACACTTACGTGAGGAGTAAGAGAATGATCAGAAAGAGGGTAGGGCTGATTAGGGATGATGGGGGGAACTTGTGCCTGGAATCTGAAGAGGTAGGGGAGGCCCTAAATGAGTTTTATTGCTTTGGTATTCACTAGAGAGAGAGACCTTGTGGACAGCGAGAACACCGTGGACCAGGTTAATAGGCTTGAACAGATTGATATTAAGAAAGTGGATGTGCTGGAAATTCTGGGCAGCGTAAAGATAGATAAGTCCCCAGGGACAGACCAGATATATCTAAGGTTACTACAGGAAGCAAGGAATGAGATTGCTGCACCTCTGGCGATTACCTTTGCATCCTCACTCTCCACGGGAGTAGTACCAGATAATTGGAGAGAGACGAATGTTGTTCCCCTGTTCAAGAAAGGGAATTGGGAAATCTTTGGGAATTACAGACTAATCAGTCTTATGTCTGTGGTAAGCAAAGTACTGGAAAGGATTCTGAGAGATAGGATTTATGACTATTTAGACAAAAAATAGTTTGATTAAAGATAGTCAGCATGGCTTTGTGAGTGGCAGGTCATGCCTCACAAGCCTTATTGAGTTCTTTCAGGATGTTACGAGATCAGTTGACAAAGGTCAAGCAATAGATGTGGTGTATGTGGATTTCAGTAAGGCATTTGATAAGGTTCCCTATGCAGGCTTATTCAGAAAGATAGGAGGCATGGAATACAGGGAAATTTGGCTGTCTGGATACAGAATTGGCTAGCCGAAAGAAAACAGCAAGTGGTAGTGGATGGAAAGTACTCCAGCTGGAGGTCAGTGACCAGTGGTGTCCCGCATGGATCTGTTCTTGGGCCTCTGCTCTTTGTAGTTTTATAAATGATTTGGATAAAGAAGTGGAAGGGGCAGTTAGTAAGTTTGCCGATGACATGAAAGTCGGTGGTGCTGTAGTGTCGAGGGCTGTTGCAGGCTCCAACAAGATATTGACAGGATGCAGAGCTGAGCTGAGAAGCGGCAGATGGAGTTCAACCTGGATAAATGCGAAGTGATTCAGTTTGGAAGGTTGAATTTGAATGCAGAATACAGGATTAAAGACAGGATTCTTGGCAGTGTGCAGGAACAGTGGGATCTTGGGGTCCATGTACATAGATCCCTCAAAGTTGCCACCTGAGTTCATAGGGTTGTTAAGAAGGTATTTTGGCTTTCATTTACAGGAGGATTGAGTTTAACAGCCGTGAGGTTTTGCTGCAGCTCTATAAAACGCTGGTTAGACCACACTTGGAATATTGTGATCAATTCTGGTTGTCTCATTATAGGAAGGATGTAGATGCTTTAGAGAGGGTGCAGAGGATATTTACCAGGACGCTGCCTGGATTGGAGTACTTGTCTTATGAAGAGAGGTTGAGTGAGCTTGGGCTTTTCACACTGGAGAGAAGAAGCAAGAGAGGTGACTTGATAGAGGTGTATAAGATATTGAGAGGCATAGATAGAGTGGATAGGCAGAGACTTGTCTCCAGGACAAAAATAGCTGTCATGAAGCATCATATTTTTTAAGGTGATTGGAGGAAGGTATAGGGGAGATGTCAGATGCCTTTATGCAGAGAGTGGAAGGTGCTTGGAATGCACTGCCAGGAGTGGAAGTAGAGTCAGAGGCAATAGGGACATTTAAGTGACTGCTGGACAAGTACATAGACGACAGTAAATTGAGGGGTGTAGGTTGGATTGATCTTAGATTAAGTTAAATGTCCGGCACCACATTGTGGGTTGAAGGGCCTGTACTGTGCTGTACTATTCTATGTTCCAATCAGGCAAATACCCTAAAATTAAAGCACTTCTCTGATGCTGTCAAGAAAAAAGAATAATTAGAAACATACAGTTCATGGGAGCTCCCTCTTTTGGGGACACCATGCTAATCATACATTTGTTCCATCTCCCCACTGGATTAATATACAAGCTATAACTGACAGATCTCATGATTTGTGAGTTAGCATGGAATGCTGCTTTATGAATAGATGGATGCAGTAGGAAAGCTATCATCCTGTATTTTTCCAAAAATGCTTTTGAATGCACTGTCTGAGAGTGCAATGGGGGCAAATTCAGTTGCAGCATTGCAAAAATTGGATGATTATCTGAAAAGGAAAAATACACAGGGCCACAGGGAAATGGTGGACAGTGGCTCTATGGGAATCATTCCTGTATAGCACAGACGTGATGGGCTGCATGGCTTCCTTCTTTGCTGTTTTAATTCTGTGAAATAGGTGGCAAGGACTGTATTATTCATCACTTACCCAAGCCTAATGATTAGATGTCAAGTTATAAAAGGCCAATCACAAAGTTGACCATAGATGTAAAATCAAACATTTTATTCCCTAATAATTAAATTTGCAAAGGGTTCATACTTGAAATATGAATAACTTTTTTCTTTCCATGTTTGCCACTTGACATGTTAGTTGTGTTCACTACTTTCTGTTTTTGTTTCAAGTATAAGCTGTGACTTCAGAGTGTGTGAACTGTTCTATGCATATGTGAAGTTAACATAGTAGATACTGAGAAGCTGAGAATCTTGGCTGAGAATCTAATATTAGGGGTCACAATTGCTCTAATCCAGAGAGCTAGGTGGTGTAGGTTAGAACTGGAGCCAACCTTTACATACTTTTTATCTTTTACAGTATTTACAGGGATACACATAACAAACCTGTACCTACTGACTCAAACATTAGTTTGAGTCTGTTCTATTTACAGGAGCACAAGTGATTCCCCAGTTAATGCACACCACGTGCACAATTAAACACAATTATATATTCACAATTATAGATTCAAGATCAGCAGACACCACTAAGAACAAGGTGAAGAGCAATACCTCCACTCACAGAGTTGTGAAGCTTAGGAATTCTACACCAAAGAGGGCTGTGGATACTCAGTCACTGAATACATCTGAGATTAAGATCTACAGATTTCTGGATACTAAGAGAATCAAGGGATATAGAAAAGGACAAATTGAGGTTAAAATCAGCCATAAATGGTGGAGCTAGCTCATGGAGATATATGGCCATTTCCAATGTTTTTATACATAAGCCGGGTGAAATTAAAACTTCAGAAACCTATTGCTTCATTCTATATCATTGATTATTTTAAATAGGTAGCTTCTTAAAACTTACTTTAAAAAAACAATCAAAGTTTTACACACAACTCTTTGGTAATTACCAGCCTGTGTGATACTGAGCCACTGTTGCCAGTCTGACTTTTAGTAAGACGAGAAGTTAGCTGACCTCAACTAAGGTTCCAGTCAAGACTACAAATGATAGCCTTTGGTGTCCTTGTGTTAGAAAGTTTCCATTGTATGGATAGCTGGACATTGTGTGAAGGATACAATGCTTTTATGACAATCTGCCAGTTTTTCCACTTATGTACACAACTAACTCCAAAACTAAGTATGAAAAAACTAAATACTAAAGGAAGATGTTTGTCTGTGGAACCATACCCCTGTATCTTTTAGTGTTTTCTGGCAAAGAGGAAAGGAGAAAATTAGCTCCATAAAAATAACGTGGCTGTTTATTGATTGGGTTCCTCTAAGTTATTTCGAAATAGTTTCTGACCGACTCAGATTGCACCAAGCTCTAACTGCTAATTTACTTGCTTACTTATGTGGGTTAACTCTTCAGTTAATTGTGAAGGGAACTGTTGTGAACATTTAAATCTTCATTCCATATTATTGCACAGTATAATTTCCATGGTCTTCTTCATTCTCCAGAAAAATATCTAGTTGCTTTCTGAAGCCATTGATACTGTTTGCTTCTACATTATTTGATAACCCTATTAACTCTTTGCATTCAAAGGATTGTCCTGATTTCCTTTTTTAGGAGTTTTTAACTTAGTTCTCCCCTCCCCCTTTGGTGTTTCAATTAATTGCATGCAATAACTTTGAAAATCACTTCATAATCTTGAATGGATTAAAGGTTCATTTTCATGGCATAAAAATTCCAATATACTTCAGACTATTACCTGTGTGAACACAGGACAAAAATGTCAAGTGCGGAATTTGCTAACTACCTGAACAAATTCAGAAGAACATCAATACATCCAGTTGTCCTCGCCAATGTTTGTCCAATCTCTGTAAAAATGCCCAAAAAGCATTATTTGTCTCTGGTTTACATTTCAACTGATATCAGTATTGGAGAGATGACTGTTTCTGTACTTTGTTCACCCCATGACAGCATTATAAAGGGCACCTGCCTAGGCCGAACAAAAGTAAGTTCTTTCACTCTAAAATCTGTAAGATACTATGTTCTATGTTCTATGTTCTATGTTCTATACCTTAATCAATCTTTCCTCATAAGAACATCCCTCCATGTCAGGGATCAATCTACTTAAACCTCACTGCCTCCAACGCCAGTACATCTTGCCTCAGGTTGTACTGCGTGCCTTTGTTAAGGTGATTTTTTTTGAGCTGAAGAGGAACTTGGGAGTGGAAGAGGTGTCATGATGCACATACATTTCAATGACATAAGCCAGTAGCTAAACTAAAAGGCAAAACTGTTTCTTTCTCCACAGGTGTTGCCAGATCTCCTGAGTTTCTCCAGTGTTCTTGATATTTGTTTCAGATTTGTAACATCTGCAGTATTTTGTCTTTGGACAGATGACTCAGGTGGTTAAGATGGCACATGGGACACTTGGCTTTATTAGTTGAGACATTGAATACAAGAGAAGGGAGGATATGATGGCGATATTATTAGGTCTCAGCTGGTGTATTGTGCACATTTGGACCATAGGAAAGATGAGCACTAGAGCGGGTGCCAAGGAAATTCACCAGGATGTTGCCAGGCTGGAGTGTTTCAGCTCTGAAGACAGACTAAATAGGTTGGGTTTGTGTACCTTAGAGCAGAGAAGACTGAGGGGGCACATGATTGAGGTATACAAAATTATGAGGGACATAGGTTGGATAGGAAGAAACTTTTCACCTTGGTAGTGGGATAAACATCAAGGGGCTTAGGTTTAAAGTACAAGGCAGGAGAATACAGGTGGGTATCTGGAACTCACTGCCTGAAAGGGTGGTAAAGGCAGGAATCATCACAACATTTAAAAAGCATTTAAATGATCATTTTAAGTGCCACAGCATTCAAAGGCAAATGCTGGAAAATGAGACTACAGTAGATTGTGAATGGTGTGTGGAATGATGGACAGTAAGTGCACGGTGCATCAGCCAATTGGATTCATTGTAATCAATCTTGGCACAGCCAGTTGCTTCTGGACCACCCAGGGTTCACTTGCGCAGGCACCTTTCTCAAGGTGGTGTGTCATGTGGATCACATCAGGGGTGAACAGTATAGATTTATTAAAGGGGAAGCTAGACAAGCATATAGGGGAGAAGGGAACAATGAAATACAATAACAGATTTAGATGAGGAAAGATGGGAGAAAGTTTGAATACAGCATAATACCAACTGGGCTCAATAGTCTGTTTCTATGCTGTATATTCTACGAAGCTCTTGAATAGGATAGAATGTCAACAGAGGAGGTTTAAATGAGTTCAAAGTTTGTGGAAGATAAACTAACCTGGGATATGAAGGATCTCAATTCAAAATGTTAATCTGTTTTTACTCTTTTTATATCATGATTAACTGGGTGTACTCTGTGATATTCATTTCAAAGAACAAAGAGCAGTACAGTACAGGAACAGGCCTTTGGCACACTAAAACTGTGCCGACACATGATGCCTTTCCAAACTAAAAATCTTTAGCTTCAATGTGATCTATTCCTTACCTATATATTTGTCATGTGCCTCTTAAACATTGTTATTGTAATATTGCTCCACACTTCCGCTGGCAGCGCTTTCCAGGTCTTAGTCACCCTCTGTAAAAAACCTTGCCTCGCGTATTTCCTTTAAACTTTCCCATTTTACTTTAAACTTAGTAATTGATATTTCTAACCTTGGGAAAAAGACTGACTATTCTATCCATGCTTCTCATAATTTTCTAACCCTCTATTGGTTCACCCCTCAGCCTCCAATATTCAAGAGAAAACAAACTGAGTTTTTCCAATTTCTCCTCATAGGTAATACCCCCAAAACCAGGCAACAACCTAGCAAAAGTTGTCTGTACCTTCTCCAAACAATCCACATCCTTCTGGTAGCATCGCAAACTGAATTGTATGCAATTTTCAAATGTGGCCTTACTAAAATTCAATACAACTGTAACATGACTTGCCAATTTTTATACTCTTGTGTCCTGACCAATGAAGGCCAGCGTGTCACATGCCTTCTTGACCAGCTTATCCACTTTCAGGGAAATGTGGACCTAGATCTCTCTGTATATTGATGCTAATAATTTTTTGCCATTTATTATATTCTTCCTCCTTCATTAGATCTTCCAAAATGCATCACCTCACATTTGTCCGGATTAAAATCCACGTTCTGTCATTTCTCTGCCCAAGTTTCCAGCCTATCTATATCCTGCTGTATCCTCTGGCAATCCTCCTCACTCTTCATAGCTCCCCCAGTCTTTGTGTTGTCCACAAATTTACTAATCAGGTCATTTACATTCCCTTTCAAATAATTTATTTACATTATAAATAAAAGGGGGCCCAGCACTGATCCCTACGGAACACCACTGGTTACAGATCTCCAATCAGAAACATCCATCCACCGCTACCCTCTGCCTTCTATGACTAAGCCATCTTACCATGTATCCATCTCACCAGCTCACTATGGATCCCATGTGACTTCACCTTCTGTATCAACTTGCCATGAAGGATCTATCAAATGCTTGCATTTAAAACACCCAACACCATCTCCGTTTTTAATATTAACAGGCCCCAGAATATCAATATACCACTCCTGAGATTCACCATCCAACATGTCCTTCTTCTTTGTGAATACCGAAGCAAAGTATTCATTAAGGACCTCACCCAAATCCTCAAGGTCAATGTATAAATTCCCTCGTTTGATATTGAGTGGACCGACCCTTTCTCGCGCTACCCTTTTACTCCTTAAAACGTCTTGTGATTTTCCTTTATCTTGTTTGCCAAAGACATATAATGGCCCCTTTCTCCCTCCTACTTGCACCAGTTTGCATTCCTTCCTGCTATACCCACTGGTACCCTCTGAATGAATTTTAAAAAACTTTGTATTCTTCAAGGGTTCTGTCTACCTTCAGTTTCCTAAAGCTTACATATGTCACCTTTTTTTCTTTTTGACTCATTCCTCTTGTCACCCAAGGTTTCTGAACCTTGCTTTCCATATTCTTCATTTTCATAGCAGCAGACTGCTCCTGAGTTCTAACCAACTGGTCTTTGAAAGATTCCCATGTGCCAGATGTAGGATTTACTCTCAAACAGCTACCCCAGTCTGCATCCCCCAATTCCTGCCTATTACAGTGGTAGTTAGCCTTGTCCCATTTAGTATTTTCCCCTGAGGACTATCCCACAAGTAACTTAAAACTTACAGAATTATGATCACTGTTCCCAAAGTTCTCCCACATTGAAACATCGATCATTAGGCCAGGTTCATTCCCCAAAACAAGGTCAATATGTCACCTTCTCTAGCTGGACTATTTACATATTATTTCAAAGAACTGTGCTGGATATATGTAACAAATTCTCCCCATCGAAACCTCTGGCACTAAGCAGTCCCAGTCAATATAGGGTAAGTTAAAATCACCCAACACAACAATACAGTTGTTGTTACATATTTCTATAATCTATCGACATATCCGTAACTCTATCACCGGCTGATTGATGGGAAGCCCTGTAGTACAATCCCATCAAAGTGACTATCTTTCTATTCTTGAGCTTTACTCAAAGGCCTTGCTAGATAAACTCTCCAAGGTGTTCCCCCCTCAGGACTGCTGTGATATTCTCTCTAATCAGTAAACCAACTCCCACAACTCAGAGTCATAGAGCTGTACAGCACAGAAACAGACCCTTTGGTCCAACTCGTCCATGCTGACCAGATATCCCAACCCAATCTAGTCCCACCTGCCAGCACCCAGCCCATATCCCTCCAAACCCTTCCTATTCATATACCCATCCAGATGCCTTTTAAATGTTGCAATTGTACCAGCCTCCACCACTTCCTCTGGCAGCTCATTCCATACACGAACCACCCTCTGTGTGAAAAGGTTGCCACTTAGGTCTCTTTTATATCTTTCCCCCCTCACCCTAAACCTATGCCCTCTAGTTCTGGACTCCCCAGCCCAGGGAAAAGACTTTGTCTATTTATCCTATCCATGTCCCTCATGATTTTATAAACCTCTGTAAGGTCACCCCTCAGCCTCTGACACTCCAGGGAAAACAACTCAGCGTATTCAGCCTCTCCCTATAGCTCAAATCCTCCAACCCTGGCAACATCCTTGTAAATCTTTTCTGAACCCTTCCACGTTTCACAACATCTTTCCGATAGGAAGGAGACCAGAACTGCACGCAATATACACCACATCAACCGCTTTCCCCTCATCCACCTGTTTGTCACCTTCTCAAAGAGCTCAATCAGGTTTGTGAGGCACGACCCACCCTTCACAAAACCGTGTTGACTATCCCTAATCAACTTATTCTTTTCTAGATTATTATAAATCATTTCTGTTCTCACCCTTTCCAAAACTTTGCCCATATCCAAAGTAAGGCTCACTGGTCTATAATTACCAGGATTTTCTCTACTCCCCTTTCTAAAACAAGGGGACAACATTTGCTATCCTTCTGTCTTCTGGCACTATTCCTGGAGAAAATTATTACATAAATATCAAAGCCAAAGGTTCTGCAATCTCCTCCCTAGTTTATATCTTTAACATCTCTCTTTATCACATCTGAAACACCTAAACCCAGAACATAAAACTGCCAGTCTTGTCCCTCTCTCAACCAATTTTCAGATTTTTCATAGGTCGTCCTTTACATTTGTCAGAACAACCAAAGAATTATCCCTGGTTATTAAGATACTGGTCTTATGTGACACCATTTCCAATGGAACTATGCACTTTATTCAGGAGGGTTTTGTTAGCATAATTATATGGCGCACCTGATTGTCAGAAAGGCAAGGGTTACTCTGTGAGCTGTGCAAAATTGCTATCTACTTAGCATAGTAGCACTGTTTGCTACTTGCTTGTATCAGGCTGTTATTTTTTCAATAATGTAACAATTAGTCAATGCGTAAGCATTGCATACACTGCTGCGTTTTATTTGTAGAGTGAGCTTCATGAACTATATTGCAAGGAATTACTTTTTAATCAGCACGGTAAGGGCTAAGCAATGATATATTTTCTACTTATTTGATACACAAATCTTTTTAAACACTTGTGTAACAGAGGACATGTTAATTCTCCAGCCGAGAGGTCTAACAAAACTTAAACATATAAACAAGACTTTCATACTGTTGTGTGACACCAACACCAGGATCATGTAGACATTCATCCTCTTCAGAATCAATGAAGCATCCTCCTGAGCAAGTGACAATGCAACACCAGACAGCAATTCTGCAGTGCACAAACTCTGTTGGCAGTACACTGAAAAGACATAAATGGGAAAATGATTTATACTTTGCAATATCAAAGAAGAATGAATAATAATTCACAGCCAGCTGATTTCAAAAGGTATTTTTGGTAGAATTTGGAGTGATTGATAATTATTAGCTGAATGAGTTGATGGTTCTGCCAGTAAACAATCCAGTTTCCACGATGGTCCTTTCAATTTTTTCTTGGCTATCAAAGCATTATGGCTTCTGGTTGCCTTCCAGAACATTAGACAAATGATCAATTCTTATGCCGGAGCAAAGACAGTGAGTTCTGGGTGATTTTTTTTTAGTTGCAGACAGTTAAGCCTCATCAAGTACTCATTCAATATTCACACATACACGTTCCAGCAGAGGCACTGGATACTTGATCAAAATTTTGAAGCTTCTTTCACCAAATTCCTCCACAACCTAGGGGTACCCTTCCTGAGACTAGTTAACTTAGCAGACTTAAGAAATCAAGATCCAGAAGTTTGAAAGTAAATTTGCCATAGTCATTCTGGACCATATACCTGCTCTCTTGTTAAAGAGACATAACTGGTGGTGGTTTAACCTGAGGGTCACCATGTCTCGAGCGAGGGGGGAGGTTGGGAAGGGGAGGGATTCATGGGATATGAGCGTTGGCGCTCAGCCCTAAGTTTCCTTAAGAATGTGGGGAACGAGCTGCCACTATCAAGAATCTATCTACCTTTGATTAAAAACATTAAAGAACTCTGTTTTCACTGCTTTTTAAGGAGGGACACTGGTGTCCCTCCAAGAGAAATATACTGTCCTTATCTCCATCTCAAATGGGCAGCTTCTTATTTTGAAACAGTGATTGAGGAACAGTGAATTGGGGAGGTATGAAGTGGGTATATATAATTGCATTAGGAATTCCTACCACTGCTTTCAGCTAAAGCTGCTAAAGTGAACAAGGCTGCTTCCCGAAGGATAGAAGCATCACTCAGTTTTATAAGTCCATTAACGAACTGTAAGCCTCCAATCTCACGAAAGTAATCACTTGCTTCACCTATTGATAAAAAAGCAATTAAAGTTAACTTTAATACAAACAGATAGAGATTAATGATTAACGTAAGAAATTCATCATTAGAATGTTCTCTACTATTTCATCTATAAGTATTAAAATCCTAAATATTATTATCTATCCTTTCAAAATAATAAAAAGATGTCCACTTTGCTTTAACTATGATTTGGAGATGCCGGTGTTGGACTGGGGTGTACAAAATTAAAAATCACACAACAGCAGGTTATAGTCCAACAGGTTTAATTGGAAGCACATTAGCTTTCGGAGCGTCGCTCCTTCATCAGGTGACAGTGGAGAGCTCAATCCTAACACACAGAATTTATAGCAAAAATTTACAGTGTGATGCCACTGAAATTATACATTGAAAAATTGATTGTCTGTTGAGTCTTTCATCTGTTTGAATACCATGATAGTTTCACTTCTTTCATGTGTAAATCACAAAACCGTTTTTTTTAAAGTTGCATTCTCGGGTTAGCTGTTGACAATGGGTGATATCTAGACAATATGTTGAAGGTGTTATCCCCCTGTGTTCTCTGTCTGTACCATAATGTTTAGATTGATTCTAATCTAAAAAGTGAGATAATGGAGTTTTACATGAATTCGTGCAGTTTTTGAGCAAAGTACAATGCAACCCTGCAAGTACAAATTCACCCACAACATATATGTGTGCATGTGGGTCTTTATCTGTGTGTGTGTGTGTGTGTCTGGGTTGGGGGTTATGAGTGTGAGAAAGTGTACCTGTGTGTGTAGTGAGTGTAGAGTGTCTTAAGACTGTGAGGGGGTGCATGTGTGAGTGTGGGAGTGTCTGTGTCTGTAAGGGTGTGTGTGGGCGTCTGTGTGCACATCTGTGTATATGTGTGTACAGGAGTGCCTGTGTGTGTGTGTGAGACGTCCCATCGTGTTGGGCAGTGGGACCCTAAGTGAGAATCTCTCCAGCTATGTTGAAGGCATCTTGAAACCTATTGTACAGGGGACCCCCAGCTTCTGTCGCGACACTATGGATTTCGTACAGAAACTCAGCACCCATGGACCAGTCGTACCGGGAACATTCCTCGTCACAATGGACGTTTCCGCACTCTACACCAGCATCCCCCACAATGATGGCATCGCGGCAACAGACTCAGTACTCAACACCAACAACTGCCAATCTCCAAACACCAGCCTACAACTCATCCGCTTTATCCTTGATCATAACGTCTTCACCTTTGACAACCAGTTCTTCATCCAGACACATGGAACAGCCATGGGGACCAAATTTGAACCCCAATATGCCAACATTTTAATGCACAGATTCGAACAAGACTCCTTCTCTATGCAGGATCTCCAACCAACATTATACACCAGGTACATTGATGACATTTTCTTCCTGAAGACCCATGGCGAGGAGTCGCTGATAAAACTACACAGTGACATCAACAAGTTTCATCCCACCATCAAACTCACCATGGACTACTGTCAACTATCTGTCTCATTCTTGGATACATGCATCTCCATCAAGGATGGACACCTCAGCACCACAATCTACTGCAAACCCACAGACAACCTCACAATGCTACACTTCTCCAGCTTCCACCCAAAACATATTAAAACAGCCATCCCCTATGGACAAGCCCTACACATACACCGGATCTGCTCAGATGAGGAGGAACGTGATGAACACCTGGATGTACTCAGGGATGCCTCACAAGAACAGGGTACGATGCCCAACTCATCGACCGCCAGTTCCGACGTGCTGCAGCAAGGAACCGTAATGACCTCCTCATGAGACAGACACGTGCTGCAACCGACAGAGTACCCTTCGTTGTTCAGTATTTCCCAGGAGCTGAAGAACTACGCCATGTTCTTCGTAACCTGCAACACATTATCAGTGAAGATGAGCACCTCACCAAGACCTTCCCCACACCTCCACTACTTGCCTTTAAACAACCGCTAAACCTCAAACAGATCATTGTTCGTAGCAAGCTGCCTGGCTCTCAGGACAACTCCATACAACCCTGTCACGGTAAGCGCTGCAAGACGTGTCAGAGTGTGGACACAGATACCACCATTACGTGTGGGGACACCTCCCACCATGTACGTGACAGGTACTCATGTGACTCGGCCAACGTTGTCTATCTTATATGTTGCAGGCAAGGATGCCCGGAGGCATGGTACATTGGGGAAACCGAGCAAAGGCTACAACAACAGATGAATGGGCACCGCACAACAATCAACACGAGTGTTCCCTCCCAGTTGGGGAACACTTGAAGTGGTCCAGGACATTCGACCTCGGACCATCCTCCAAGGTGGACTTCGGGACAGGCAGCAGCGAAAAGTGGCTGAGCAGAGGTTAATAGCTAAGTTTGGTACCCATAGGGAGGGCCTCAGCCGGGACCTTGGGTTCATGTTACATTACAGATGACCACCATTGCACTATACACAATAAAACAGCTGCTTTCCCTCTTGCACTGTTGTGCTAGAGTGCTGATATACTAATATGGTAGATTGTGGTTTGAGTTATACGTGCAAAAGTACACTATGAAGGAATGCAATTGAGAATGTCCTCTAGGTATCCCTGCGTGTGCAGGTTAAAAGAAATAAAGCCTCTCTGTGATTTTTGAAAGCACATTGTCAGCAAAGTCACTGTTGAAGGAAACTGGACAAACTCCTTTCAAGTAACTCCAGAATCAGGAATCTCCAAACTCCTTGGTTGATGCTACTGGAATCATCCAAGTTAACGGAAATAATGTTTCACAACATATTTGATATAGAAATGCCAAATATTGATTCATATATATTTTAATTTACTTTTATTTTTTGGAGTCACCTCTCCTTTCTAATCAGTGCATATGCCTGTCATGTCTTATTAACTTTTTTTACATTTGATTAGCTAACAAGCTCACTCATTCTTTAACTCAAAAAAGCCTGCTTAAATTGGCTCCTTTAAGAACAGCTATATTTGGACGAGGAAAAAAATCCACATGGGTAGGCATCCTTTATAAATTAAGTTTATTGCCGACAAAGGAGGAGGAGGCTGCCTATTTCTGGACAACTTTCTAGCCCCCTCACCAGTTTATTGGGCAGAGGGATCCTGCTCAGTGGCAATGTAGCGACCGAAAGGCACACCTGTCCCAACAAAGATGTCCAACAATCATCAGACATCTGCTGTCTGTATGCAGGAGCTTAGCTGAGAACGTCCAGGTATCAAAACCATGTCTCTGTTGCCAAACCTCAATTAACACAGCAATTTCCAAGCTGGAAGTCTGTTGTGGTATTTCTTTTGGTGTAGAGATTCTAGTTGTACAATCGGATTCCAAACTATCTTAGGGGTTGGTTGATGGCTTAATTCAGTTATGTGGTGAACCGAGATGACTCAGGCCACTTCCCTACTGCATATTTTACCTTTGCAGCCCTCCTCTGCCTGTTGATCATTTTCTTGGATATTTTTTGGACTGGGACCTCTATCTTGATTTTACCACCATTACAGGCACTACCAGGACTGTGGGCTCCAGAGAGTATTATTCTAAAGGTCACTGGGATACACAAGGCTCTCCACCACAGCAATTTGGCAATCCACTGAGATGGTGAAGTATAGGGTGATCAAATACAAACATCTTGGAATAAGAGTTCCCAAGCAGCATCAAGAGTACTTTAGATTGTCGAAGATGCAGCTAATTCGGTAATGTTGCTCCATTCATTTCTGGATTTGTGGGCTGATTGAAGTTTCCAGTATAGACACAGATATGTTGTTACAGCACATTTGCATGTCACAAGGACATCATTACACTTGCATTGAAGGATCAATGACTTTAACTTCAATACTGCAAATGCAGTTTAAAAACAAATTAACCAGGAATTACAGTGAAAGAGGAATATTCCATCCCTTATTTTATTCACTTGCAGGTGTTGCATTCCCATATATCTGCTGCCCTATTCTTTCTAGATGATGGTGGCTGTGAGTTTCTATGATTCTGTCTAAAGATCTTTGGTGAGCCTCTAGAGTGTACCTTGTAGATAGCGCACACTGCTGTTACTGAGTGTCAGCAGTGGAGGGAGATGACATTTGTGTTTGTGGTGCAAATAAGCATGTTTCTTTGTCCTGGAAAGTGTGATACTTTTTGAGAGTGGTTGAGTGGAGTTGAATTAGCTTTATTAGCTTTATTGTCATATGCACTTGAATGAGTGCAGTGAAACGTTTGCACCGCTTAGGTACCACCTTAGGTACAAGTGTTACGACACAGAGTAAATCCTTCTGCTAATTTAAACCAGACACAAAAAAAAGCTCACCTTGCTTCTTAACTTGTAAAAGTATGAGTGACAAAGAACTACCCAATTCTCATTAATTAAAGAAAAAATTAACAATTTATTCTTTAACTCCAAGAAAAATAAAGAGAACATTAAACAACAACTATCTACACTGTAAGCTTCCTTTGTCTGCTCGATTTATCTACCTCCCACGCTACAACAATATACTGATCCGATAAAAACACCCGATTAAGTTTTACAAAAAAAATCAAGTTTCAAAACCAACCAGCTATCGATCTTCCCTTTGTATCTTCCTCTGTAGATTATCCAAGGTCTTTTTGTCGGTCTTCTGCTGCAGAGATTTCAAATCAACAGGTAGCTTTCAAAGAGAGGTTCTGCAGGCAGTATGATGCTCTTTGCCATTCTGGCTAACTGTTCAAAATGCCTGTTTTTTTATACCCCAAAAACATCTGTTCAGCTCATTGATTTGATGTTGTCAAAACAGTAAAATTCAAATTCGACTGGGTTTTAGTATCTTGGAGCATAATTTAAACTGATTGACTCAATTCGAATTGTTGTGGGACAACAGCAACTCAGCTCAGCTATTTGTTTCACAGCCAAATGTTACGTATTTTTAAATTTTCAGCAAACTCTGTGCTTGCAGTCAGTTACATGACAGCTTATCAGCTTTTCAACTCTCTGAAAGGTACAGTACACACTTACAACTTCATAACACAAGATACTTAGATATTTAAGTATCTGGTACAGAATTGAAAGCATAATAAAAAGAAGTCCAGCATAGAAATAAAGTAGAAAAAAAGTATTCAATTTACAGTCATATCACCCCAGCACATGCCAGTACCAAGCCTCCAGACCACACTAGACTAAGTGTCCAGACCATACTGGGCTTCAAAACCCAAGGCCCTGCCACCAGTCTGCAAGGCCCTTGTCTCCACCTGTCTGCCTCAGGTCTGGGTCTCGCCTCCCTGCGCCAGCCTTGGGTCTGGGACTCACCTTCCTGCACTGTCCTCTGGTCTAGGACTTGCCTCCAGAAGGTCTCCAGTCTGGGTCTCGCCTTCCTGCACCAGCCTCGGATCTCGGACTCACCTTACAGCACCAGCCTCTGATCTGGGACGCACCTCCCTGCACCGGTCTCCAGTCTGTGGCTCACCTCCAGTCTGGGACTCGCCTCCTTGTATTGGCCTCGAATCTGGGACTTGCTTCCAGTGGGCCTCAGGTCCAGGACTTGTACCCTGTGCTGGCGTCTGGTCTGGCACCCGCCCGCTCACGCCAGCCCCCAGTCCGGACTTGCCTCCCCATATCGGCCTCTGGTCTGTGAGTCCCCTCCCTGTGCTGGCATCCTGTCTGGGACTCGCCTCCCTGCACTGTCCTCAGGTCTAGAACTCACCTCCAGCGGGCCTCCAATCTGGGACTCGCCTTGCTGCACCGGCCTAAGATCTCAGACTCACCTCCCTGCACCAACCTCTGGTCCGGAACTTGCTTCCAGCCAGCCTCCAGCCTGGGACTCGCTTTTTTGTACTGGCTTCGGGTCTGGGACCTGCATCCCCACGTCAGCCTCCGGTCTGTGTTTCCCCTCCCTGTGCTGGCACCCGGTCCAGGACTTGCCTCCGTGCACAGCCCTTGGGTCTGGAACTCGCCCCAGCGGGTCTCCCATCTGGCACTCGCCTTTCTGCGCCGGCCTTAGATCTCGACTCGCCTCTAGCGGGCCTCTGGTCTGGGACTCGCCTGCCTGCACCAGCCTCGGTCCTCAACTCCCTACCCCATGCTTCCCTCCGGTCCAAAACTTGCCTCACTGCACCAGCCTCTGGTCTGGGACCCGCCTCCCTGCACTGGCTTTTGGTCTGGGACTCATCTACCCGGACTGGTCTCCGTTCTGAAACTTGCCTCCAGTGGGCCTTGAGTCCAGGACTCACCTCCCGCTCTGGGCTCCAGTCCTGGATTCATCTCCGACCGATGGTCTCCAGTCCGGGACCTCTCACACTGGCCTAGTCTGAGACTAACCTCCCGCAATGGCTCCCAGTCTGGTACTTGCTTCCAGCCGGTCTCTGCTCCAGGACTTGCCTACCCACGCTCGTCTCCGTTCCAGAACTTGCCTCCAGTGCCTTGGGTCTGGGACTCCCATCCTACTCCGGCCCCTAGTCCAGGATTCGCCTCCAGTGGGCGTTGGGTCTGGGCATTGCCTCCGTGCCAATGTTGGGTCTGGGACTCTCATCCCATGCCAGCCTGGAGTCTGGGACAGACCTCCTGAGCCAGCCTTGGGTCTGGGACTTACCCCAGCACTGGTCTCGGGTCTGGGACTTGCGCCCTGTGCCGGCCTCTAGTCTGGGAATTGCCTCTCACAACTGCCTCCGGTCTTGGACTTGCTTCCCATGCTGGCTTCTGGTTTGAGACTCGCTTCCCACGCCGGCCTCTGGTCCAGGACTCACCTCTCACGCTGGCTTGGTGTGGGACTCGCCTCTCTGTGAAGACTTCCAGTCTGTGAGTCACCTCCTCTATTCCCCCGAGTAAGTTTAAAAAAGTTTAAAGTTTTAAAAAAACCACTTTAAGAAAGAAAAGAGAAAAAATGAAAAAGAATGGGTGGAGCACAGCTGGAGCGTCCTACTCTGTATCCAGACAAGTGGGGAGTATTCTATCACACTCCTGATTTGTGCCTTGTAAAGGGTGGACAGCCTTTGGAAGTCCAGACACAAATTACTCACTGCAGTATTGCTAACCTCTGATCTAGTCATGTATTCACAGAATTGCTGTGTAAAAGGTTATTCAGCCAATTTCCATACACCAGCTCTATTACGTAGTATCAATGTCCTGCCTTTTCCCCTTACCACTGCACGCTATTATTATCCAAATAATTACCCAATTCCTGCTGAATGCCTCACTTGAACCTGTCTCCACCACATATCCAAGCATGAATTCCATCCCTAATAACTCGCTGTATGAAAAATGTTTTTTCTTTAAATTCCCTTGCTTCTTTTTACTTTAAATCTATCCACTCATGGAACATAAGTGTTGCTGGCTGACAGCATTTATTGCTCATCTTAGTTGCCCTTAAGAAGGTGGTGGTAAGCTACTCTCTTGGACTGCTTCAATATCTAAGGAATCACGATTCTGAATATTATGCAATCATCGCAGACATCACCAATTCTGACCTTATAACAGAGGGTAAGTTATTGATTAAGCAGCTGAAGATTTGGGCCTAGGATGCTACCCTGAGGAACTACTGAAGAAGGGTTACACCCAAAACGTCGACTTCTCCACCTCCTGATGCTGCCTGGCTTGTTGTGTTCTTCCAGCCTCCTGCTTGTCTACCCTGAGGAACTACCACAAGGATGTCATGATGATAAGTATTTAAATGATATATTATTTTCTTAAGTATTTCAACAGAGTTAAAGTTCTTCTTTTTCTTGTTTGTATTTTAACCAAGTTGTAAGAATAAAGTGTGTTTTGCTTAAAGATATAACTAACCAGTGAAAGGTTTCACCTGATTCCCATTAATTCTAGCTTTGCCAAGCTCCTTGATTCCACACTCGGTCAAATATGGCCTTGATTGAAGGTCAGTCACTCTCTCCTCATCTCGGCAATTCAGCTCTTTTATCGATGTTTGAACCAAGGCAGTAATGAGATCAAGACCTGAGCAGCCCTAACTTAGCAGCTGCTGCTTAATAACACTGTTGATGACCTTGCATTGCTTTACTTTTGTATTCATTCATGGGACTTGGGCATCAATGGCTGGCCAGCCTGTCCTTAGTTGCCCATGAGATGATGGAGGCGAGCAGGCTCTTAAATCACCACAATCCATGTGCTTTAGGTAGACCCACAATCCTCTTGAGGATGGAATTCTGGGGTTTTGACCCAGTGACAGTGAGGAGCAACTATTTCCAAGTTAGGGTGGTGAGTGGCTTGGGAGGGAACTTGCAAATGATGGTGTTCCCATGTATCTGCTGTCCTTGTCTTTGACATGGAAATGGTCATAGGTTTGCAAAGTGTTGTCTAAAGATCTTTGCTGAATTTCAGTAGTGAATCTTGTAGATAGTGTATACTACTGCGACTGAGTATCAGTGGTGAAGGGTATGAATGCTAGTGAACGTGATGCTAAGCAAGGGGGCTGCTTTGTCTTGGTGGTGTCAAACTTCTTGAGTGTTGATGGAGTTTCACCCATCCAGGCAAATGGGGAGTGTTCCATCACATTCCTGACTTGTATCTAGCAGATGGTGGACAGGCTTTGGGGAGTCAGGAGATGAGTTACTGATCTCAGTGTTCCTAAGCTCTGACCTGCTCTTGTAGTCATTGCATTTATATGGCGAGTTAAGTTGAGTTCCTGGTCAATGATAACTCCCAGGATATTGGTAGTGGGAGATTCATTGGTAGTGGCATTTCCTGAAGAAGGGCTTATGCCCGAAACGTCGATTCTCCTGTTCCTTGGATGCTGCCTGACCTGCTGCGCTTTTCCAGCAACACATTTTCAGCAGTGGGAGATTCAGTAATGGTAGCACCACTGAATGTCAAGGGGCATTTACTAATGATCAAGACTGATAGGATGGTAATTGGCTGGTTTGGATTTGTCCTGCTTTGTGTCTAGAGGAGATACGTGAGCAAATTTCTACATTGCCAGGTAGATGCCAGAATTGTAGCAGAAATGGAACAGCTTGGGCTGGCATGCAGCATATTCTGGAATACAAGTCTTCGGTACTGTTGGCAGAACATTGTCAGGGCATTTGCAGTATCCGGTGCTTTCAACTGTTTCTTGATATCATGGGGAGTGAATTGAAATGGTTGAAGGCTAGCACTTATGATGCTGGGGAGCTCTGGAGGAGGCCAAGAGAGATCATCCACTCAACAACTCTGGCTGAAGATTGTTACAAATGCTTCTGCCTCGTCTTTGGCACTGATTTGCTGGGCTCCAATATCATTCAGGTTAGGCATGTTTACTGAGCTTTCTTCTCCAGTGAGTTGCTTAATTGTCCATCACAATTCACAAATGAATATGGTAGGACCATGGAGCTTAAGTCTCATCTGTCGATTGTGGAATCACTTAACTTCTCTATCACTTGTTGGTTTCGCTGTTTGGCAGGTGAGTAGCTGTTTGTAGCTTTACCAGGTTGATACCTCATTTTTAGGCCTGAAGCTGCTCCTGGCATGCCCTCCTGTACTCTGAATTGAACAAGGGTTGATTTCCTGGCTTGATAGTAAAGGTAGAGTGGGGATTATGCCAGGCCATGAGATTGCAGTTTGTGTTGAAGTATGACTTTGTTGTTGCTGAAAGCCCACAGCATGTTATGGATGCCCAGTCATGAGTTGCTCAATACGTTCTAAGTATGTTCCATTTAGCATGTTGATGGTATCATGATGTAAGATATGATGTAACACATTACTGAATATCTTTAGGATTTGGAAGCAACATATGAACACCAAACGTGAATCTAACAGCCAGAGAGAGGAAAACGGAGACAGTGCTGAGAAGACTAGACCAGAAAATATGTTCTTCCAGTGAGCTTCTGCCTATGCACTATAATCACATAGCAATGACAACGAAATAGAGCTAGTGCTTAGACCACAACACCATAAGACATAGGCTGAATGGCCTAATTTCTGTTCCTATCAAGTTTGCTCAGCCATTCAGTCATGGCTGATTGGCTTTGTCTCAGAGAAGCTGGAACCTAGAAAGGAATTAAAAGATCCAATTTTAGAGAAATTCACATGAAGTTATTGAAACAGTTAATTATTTTCTTCCAGTTGGTTGACTATGTTTGTGGTCTGAATATGTACGACCTATTAAACCTAATCCCTTCTTCTTTGCTTAGCTGAAGTGGTTCTTATTTGATGTTCATGTGCATTCATTTCCAGTGTGAATAACTGAAAAGCAATAGCAAACGAGTAACTAATCTAATTTGCCTGTTCTAATCTTGTCCAAGGTTATCTTGATTGGAATCTGGCAAGTTTGCACAGACTGGGGTTGCATTTTTGTCCAATGGAGGTGCAAATTGGGCAACATGGCTGAGCTTGTTTTCTTTTGACAGGAAAAAAGTTTTTCTCATCTTTTGTGTGATGATTGGGCAGGCCAGGAAGATCTTGGGTGCGAAACATAAAAGCGTAACACAAAAACTCTGAAAGTGTAAAATGCTTTCACAAATTTTAATGTCACTAGTAGATGTTGCATTTCAGTAGGATCATAGGAGACCATTCAGCTTATCATTTCTGTAATAGCTCCCTGAAGGAGCAATTAATCCCTTATCACTCCTCTGTCTTTTCCCAAAAGCCATCTTAATTTTTTTTCAGATAAGTTAGATCCAGTTAGCTTCCTTTCGAATACCTGCCTCTGCCACACTCTAAGAGGAAATACAATTTTCCTGCGGCAGTGAACTCTTGGGTATATACAGTCCAATGTTATTTTTACAGTTGTTCTTTTGTGTGCAAACTTAAGTTTCATAGTATGCAAAAAGTTTACTGTATTATAATGAATTTATAGATTAATTCCTGAAAATATAATTAGCATGAAATATTGACATATTCCATCTTACTATTCTGTTGACATATTGAATGGATGGTGATCAGGGCTTGTTTCTGAGTCACAGGGCTGTCCATTTGATATTTCAGACATTCAAGCAGTAAATTCAAGTCTGTCTTTTGCCCTGTAGGTTAAAATAAAAATATAACAGCATGGTATCTGCACACAGGGTGCTAAGCTGACACAGGCATAAAAAAAACTCATTAAGATTAAGAGTTTACAAACCACAAGTGGCGGCAAAATTAGGTTGCATCATCATTTAACAGTTATGCATTTCGCCTAAAATATACTTTTGTCAATTGTGCATGTAGCCTCTGGACCTTTACATAGTAGTAGATGATATTATTTTCAGTGCCTTTGACATTGAATCAGGAAAGAAATATTTAAGCTGGTAGCTGATAAGTTTTAGCACAAGATGTTTTGATTCTTGACTCTTTCACTCTGTTTAAAAGCAAAATAGAATATAGTTTCTTGATATTAGCAAAACTTGGGATGATCAGTTATTGAGAAGCCTGGGTGAAAGGATATATGGAAATTAGTGAGGTTGCAAAGTAGAACAAAGTTGCTCCCATATGTAAAATGGGGATAAAATATGAGGAAAGCTAACAGTAACTCTAGTTTTGGATTTAGGAAAAGACAGACAAGGGTTCTACATCAAGTATACATTATTTTGAATGGAATGTATAGATGAACTTAGAATATTTAAAGCAAAATACTGCAAATGAGGGAGATCTGAAATAAAAACAGCAAGTTCATAAGACACTTAACTGGTCTAGCTGCATTTTATAGTACCTAAAAGTAACATGGAAAAGTAGGGGTGGCACAGTGGCTCACTGGAGGTGGCATGGTGGCTCAGCAGTTAGCACTGCTGCCTCACAGTGCCAGGGACCCAGATTCAGTCCGAATCCCAGTCTCAGGCGACTGTGTGGAGTTTGCACATCCTCCCTGTGTCTGCATGGGTTTCCTCTGGGTCCTCCCACAGTCCAAAGATGTGCAGATTAGTTGAATTGGCCATGCTAAATTGCCCATAGTGTTCAGGGATATGTAGGTTAGGTGCATTAGTTAGGTGTAAGTATAGGATAGGGGGAATGGGTCTGGGTGGATTACTCTTTGGAGGGTTGGTATGGACTTGTTGGGCCAAAGGGCCTGTTTCCACAAGGATTCTAAGATTCTCGGATCCAGAGACATACATAAATTTTATGAAGATAAATTTGAAACTCGAAAGAAGTGAATTTTGTTTCTGTTAACCTGTTAGATAAGGTAGCAAAGGCAAAGATTTGGGGTTGTTCAAACCACAATTGGATACTTAAAAGAGATAAGCTTCAGTTGGTTCCCCATGGGAGATCGGTTAGCAAGGTTAGATCTCATGGAATACAGGGAGAACTAACCATTTGGATACAGAACTGGCTCAAAGGTAGAAGACAGAGGGTGGTGGTGGAGGGTAGTTTTTCAGACTGGATGCCTGTGACCAGTGGAGTGCCACAAGGATCGGTGCTGGGTCCTCTACTTTTTGTCATTTACATAAATGATTTGGATGCGAGCATAAGAGGTACAGTTAGTAAGTTTGCAGATGACACCAAAATTGGAGGTGTAGTGGACAGCAAAGAAGGTTACCTCAGATTACAACAGGATCTGGACCAGATGGGCCAATGGGCTGAGAAGTAGCAGATGGAGTTTAATTCAGATAAATGCGAGGTGCTGCATTTTGGGAAAGCAAATCTTAGCAGGCCTTATACACTTAATGGTAAGGTCCTAGGGAGTGTTGCTGAACAAAGAGATCTTGGAGTGCAGGTTCATAGCTCCTTGAAAATGGAGTTGCAGGTAGATAGGATAGCGAAGAAGGCATTTGGTATGCTTTCCTTTATTGGTCAGAATATTGAGTACAGGAGTTGGGAGGTCATGTTGAGGCTGTACAAGACATTGGTTAGGTCACTGTTGGAATATTGCGTGCAATTCTGGTCTCCTTCCTATCAGAAAGATGTTGTGAAACTTGAAAGGGTTCAGAAAAGATTTACAAGGATGTTGCCAGGGTTGGAGGATCT
Source organism: Chiloscyllium plagiosum (assembly GCF_037043375.1). Lineage (NCBI taxonomy): Eukaryota > Metazoa > Chordata > Chondrichthyes > Orectolobiformes > Hemiscylliidae > Chiloscyllium > Chiloscyllium plagiosum. The sequence continues at coordinate 5,653,127 of NW_028270155.1, read as the reverse complement.
GAGCTACAGGGAGAGGCTGAACAGGTTGGGGCTGTTTTCCCTGGAGTGTTGGAGGCTGAGCGGTGACCTTGTAGAGGTTTACAAAATTATCCTATCCATGAGGGGCATGGATAGGATAAATAGGCAAAGTCTTTTCCCTGGGGTCGGGGAGTCCAGAACTAGAGGGTATAGATTTAGGGTGAGATGGGAAAGATATAAAAGAGACCTAAGGGGCAACTTTTTCATGCAGAAGGTGGTACATGTATGGAATGAGCTGCCAGAGGATGTGGTGGAGGCTGGTACAATTGCAATATTGAAGAGGCATTTAGATGGGTATATGAATAGGAAGGGTTTGGAGGGATATGGGCCGGGTGCTGGCAGGTGGGACTAGATTGGGTTGGGATATCTGGTCGGCATGGACGGGTTGGACCGAAGGGTCTGTTTTCATGCTGTACATCTCTATGACTCTATGGTATCCTGTGTGATTGCACACCACGCATTTCCAACAGATAATTCATCCATAGGAATCATGAAGCCAGAGCATTCCCAACAGGAGTCCAGTTCAATTTATCTTTCCAATCACTCAGGTTGGAAGGTGTTGGGCTCAAGCTCCATTCATGACTTAAGTACACAATGAAGGCTGATTCTTATTTCTTCCAGTTGCTGTTTTTTAGATGAGACATTAAATCCAGTTACTGTGTTATTGTTCAGAGGTCAGAAAAGATCTCGTGGTGCTCCTAAAATAGGAGATATCAAGCTAATAATCATCTGTCAACCAGCCACAAAAACATGAATAGCATGTTATTAATTGCACTGCTGTTTGGATCTTATCTGTACATAAACTATATAGTATGCTTACCTACAAAGCAGAAGCACTAAATTAATTAATTTACAGTGAAGTATTTTGGGGGGGGACTTGAAATTCTGTGGTTCTTAATTCAAGTTTTATTCTTTCATTCCTTTTTCAATGTTAGTTTTGGAAGAATTTCTACAATCTAGTTAGTGCAAAAGGAGACTCTGGATTTTAAGTTAAACTCATTGAAATTTTAACAAGGGGAAAGCACCCACAGACTCCCACAGCTACCTGGATTACACCTCTTCCCACCCTACCTCCTGCAAAAATGCCATCTTGTATTCCCAATTCCTCCGCCTCCGCCGTATCTGCTCCCAGGAGGACCAGTTCCACCACAGAACACACCAGATGGCCTCCTCCTTTAGAGACAGCAATTTCCCTTCCCACGTGGTTAAAGATACCCTCCAATGCATCTCGTCCACATTCCACACCTCTGCACTCAGACCCCACCCCCCCAACCGTAACAAGGACAGAACGCCCCTGGTGCTCACCTTCCACCCTACCAACCTTCGCATAAACCAAATCATCCATCGACATTTCTGCCACCTCCAAACGGACCGCACCACCAGGGATATATTTCCCTTCCCACCCCTTTCTGCCTTCCGCAAAGACCATTCCCTCCGTGACTACCTGGTCAGGTCCACGCTCCCCTACAGCCTACCCTCCCGTCCTGGCACCTTCCCCTGCCACCGCAGGAATTGCAAAACCTGCGCCCACACCTCCTCCCTCACCTCCATCCAAGGCCCTAAAGGAGTCTTCCACATCCATCAAAGTTTTACTTGCACATCCACCAATATCATTTATTGTATCCGTTGCTCCCGATGCGGTCTCCTCAACATTGGGGAGACTGGATGCCTCATAGCAGAGCACTTTAGGGACCATCTCTGGGACACCCGCACCAATCAACCACACTGCCCTGTGGCCCAACATTTCAACTCCCCCTCGAACTCAGCACCGCCTTCCTAACCTGCAATCTTCTTCCTGACCTCTCCACCCCCACCCCCACTCCGGCCTATCACTCTCACCTTGACCTCCTTCCACCTATCGCATTTCCAACGCCCCTCCCCCAAGTCCCTCCTCCCTACCTTTTATCTTAGCCTGCTGGACACACTTTCCTCATTCCTGAAGAAGGGCTTATGCCCGATACGTCGATTCTCCTGCTCCTTGATGCTGCCTGACCTGCTGTGCTTTTCCAGCAACACATTTTCAGCTATTGTACTCTATGCTACTTTCTCCCCACCCCCACCCTCCTCTCACTTATCTCTCCACCCTTCAGGCTCTCTGTCTGTATTCCTGATGAAGGGCTTTTGTCCAAAACATCGATTTTACTACTCCTCGGATGTTGCCTGAACTGCTGTGCTTTTCCAGCACCACTCTAATCTAGACTCACATTCTATTAATTGAGTCTTTACATGTAGTCCACCAACTTTAATATATCACTTTCGAAACCAAAACCAAAACAACCTTACTAAAACATAATTCAGTTCCACATTTGTCAGAGTAATTTCTAAGAAAAATAATTTAATTAAACACGAACATAGAATATTTCTGCTCTTCACACGGAGCAGAAACTTCCTACCACAAAGGATTTTTCCATCTGTTCTTCCTGGGTTTTCCATTTTTACCACATTTCTTGTATAATGGCTGATAGGGATTTATCAAACATAAGTCGCTGTTGATCCTGCAATTTAAAATGTAATATTGATTTCCACTAAGTGATCTGTTGAGATGCATAGCTTGATGAACAAAACTTTATGTATTTTATGATAAAGGCTCCAACCTTACTGGCCTAAATTCTTCTGTCTAGAATGAGTTAACTCTATACCACTAGATTTTGGCCCGTGATTTATCTGGAAAATAATTCCCTATGCAAGAGAATGGTTCCCTGGAAAGTGTAAAATCAGCAAACTGATGGACAATTGCCAAGTTGCAAAACAAAAATATATGACAGTATCCCTGAGATTGGTGGATGTTGATTTCATTAGTAGCAGTAGCTTGCCAGCACCTTGTTGAAGTGTCCAGTTATGTGAGAGATTAGGTGGTGTCAACACCCTATTCCATCACTAAAACCAAAAGGCAGTACACAATCCCATCATCACTTCATATCTAACTGAGTACTCTCCAGCAGAGTCACTGCATTTGGGAGAAGCAAACTCTCATAAATCTCTCCTTTCTTGAGTATAGAGGTAATGAGCTCAGTTGCACTGGAGTCTTCACTATAATTGATATCTGCTAAATCAGCTAGAGACAGCTAACAAAACTTGGGAATCTCCTTTTCTATGCTACTCTTAATATTATATTAACCCTCTGGGTCATTGAAAAATATTGATATTAGAGTTGGAGGATTTGAGCTATGGAGGGAGGCTGAATAGTCTGGGGCTGTTTTCCATGGAGCATCGAAGGCTGAGGGGTGACCTCATGGTGGTGTATAAAATCACGAGGGGCATGGATAGAATAAATAGACAAAGTATTTTCCCTGGGTTTGGGGAGACCAGAACTAGAGGGCATAGGTTTAAGATGAGAGGAGAAAGATATAAAAGGGACCTAAGGGACAACCATTTCAAACAGAGGGTAGTACATGTAAGGAATGAGCTGCCAAAGGAAGAGGTAGAGGCTGGTACAATTGCAATATTTAAAAGGCATCTGGATGGGTATATGAATAGGAAGGGTTTAGAGGGATATGGGCCAAGTGCTGGTAAATGGGACTAGATTAGGTTGGGGTATCTGGTCGGCATGGACGAGTTGGACCGAAGGGTCTGTTTCTGTGCTGTCCGTTTCTATGACTCTAAGTATCTTGAAACTCATTATTTAGAGAGGATTAAGTTACCATCTGACTTCAGGAAATACACAAGCCCTACAACATTCATGGGGCATTCTTGTGTTAAAACTTGCAGAATGTACACACCTCAATATTTGTATCTTTAAAGGCATATGTCAAAAATATATCTCTGTATATATTTTTAGCACTTTAATAGATTTAGAAAGCAAAACATTACAGCATTGGCTTTTCAAAAAAGAAATATTATAAATGTATTGACTCAATGTAACATGCAGCTATAATAAAGCTGAGTATCAAATCTAAGCCACATTTCTTCCGTTAAATAGTTCAACTCATATCATCTGGTCAAAGAATAATGCACATCAACACCTTGTTGAAGATGGTGGAAAAGATTTTTTTTGTTTTTTCATCAGATTCCAACTGTAACTGAGGAGGAACCACCCCGAAAGAGGCTGGATTGTAGATATTTATTAGATTCCCTACAGTGTGGAAACAGGCCCTTTGGCTCCACAAGTCCACACCAACCCTCCGAAGAGTAACCCACCCAGACCCATTTCCATCCAACTAATGCTCCTAAGACTATGGGCAATTTAGCATGGCCAACCCACCTGACCGGCACATCTTTGGACTGTGGGAGGAAACCAGAGCACCCGGAGGAAACCCACACAGACACAGGGAGAATGTGCAAACTCCAAACAGACATTCACACGAGGCTGGAATCAAACCGGGTCCTGGGTGCTGTGAGGCTGCAGTGCTAACCACTGAGCCACCGTGCTAGATCCTACCTTTAACTGGAGTGAAATCTTGACTCAATCCTTTCATGACCATTAACAGCCATTAACAGTTGGGACTTGACCCAGATGCCCCACATTTTATTTGTCACTAGGTAATCAAATGTACAGAAACATGAGACAGGCAAATATTGGAGATGTTGGAAAGGCATGATCCAGAATCCGAAATAAACAAAAAAAGAAATTACTGGAGAAACTCAGCAGGTCTGGCAGCATCTGTGAAGAGAAGACAGAGTTAAACAGCAAGTTCTGAAGAAGGGTCATCGGACTCGAAACATAACTCTATTTATTGCCAGACCTGATAAGGTTCTCTATCAATTTCTACTTTTGTTTGCTTCAGATCTCCAGCATCCATAGTTTTGTTTTCTTTTATAATCCAATATCTACTGGTTTTAGCATCCCACTAAAACCAAAAGTTTCTTCAGGCAAAAAGACTATTATGGAGATAATAATTATGGTAGTCTTCATTTTGTGTCAATCTTCAGACAGATGAATCTATCATTTTGACAATTACATATTTAACTACTCATCAGAATGCTACGAAACTTGATGTAAACTAACCGGTAAAGTTCAGGATAAAGATATAAAGAGGTGATCTTTGAGCTGAGGATCAAATCAGACTACTGTAAGGCAATACTAAAAAGGTGCAAGTACAAAGCAATTAGGCCTGATACTGAGTAACAGTAATCAGGTCTTCTAAAACCTTTGCAGCATTACATGTATTGACTGTATCGTGATCACTGATAACTTGCTAAGCAAAAGACTCCACTGGCATCTAGAATCTCACCTTAATAAAGGAACAACAGCTCAAACCTTGCTTCACCAGAAGAATGATTTAGCATTTTGGTACCCCAGAGAAAAAGGCCACTGTATACATTTTAAAAAACCAAGAAAATTATTTTATAAAAAAAAGCACAAGGAAAGCAATTACTGTAATAGCCTCAATAATCAATCAGTAGGGAAAGGATTACAAATTAGCTTTAGAGCAATTATTAGCCAATAAGCAGCTGAATTCACCTACTTTGCGCAAAACCATCAATTCAAATTGTTCAACTAGTTGCAGTCCTTAGCATTTTTCACACTAATATTGTTACAAGTATTTATCTATTGTCAGCTACTTTTCCTCTCTTTACATTCAGTTAATATATTGCTTTCAAAGCATGTTGAAAAAAGAAAACTTGCAACTATTGAATTATATAAGCATATGATGCGAAACCCTTGTACAAGTGATAAACCTTTAAGGTGCTGATCCTCTGATTTTGGATTTGAACTGAGTTAGAGAAATTGATATTATGTTTTGCTAAAATTATGTGGGCATTTTTGGCTAGATCAACATTTATTGCCTATTTTTACTTCTCCTAGAGGGGGTGGTATGACCTACTTTCTTAAACCACGGCAGTTCTTAGAGTGTAGGAACACTGTTACAGACCATGGATCATATCAGGTCATCAATATAAAATGGATTCCCTTAGGTTGCTATTCTGAGCAATGATAATAGTTAATCTTGAACACCCCCTGGATTCAATCTGAATCAAAATGTTAATTGGAAATCTGAAACAAAAACAGAAATTGCTGGAGAAAGTTAGCAGGTCTGGCAGCATCTGTGAAGAGTGAGCAGAGTCAACAGTTCAGGCCCAGTGATCCTTTGCCAGAACTGATTTTAGTTAGGGAAAGGTAATGTATGCTAAAGACAGGGGGCTTTTTTGGGGGGGGGGGGGCTGTGAGTAAACAACTGATGGAGATGGAGCCCAGAGAGAGAGACAGAACAGCAGTTAGCCTACAAAGGAATGGATAATGGTGAGCTGAGGAGAAAGAGATGCTGCTAATGGGGACCATTACTGCTAAAAATAGGCTGGCTCTGATGAAATCAATCCATGTGATGACAAGGCCTGGGGTGTGGGATTACATAAAAGAAATGAAAGAAGGTGTTTGGGCCCCAAAATTATTGAACTCGATATTGAGTGCTGAAAGCTGCAGGATCCCAGAGCAGAAAATGAGATGCTGCTCTTCCAGCTTGTGCTGAGCCTTGCTGGAGCACTGCAGTCAGCCAAGACAGAAATGTTGGCCAGAAAACACAGCATTGTGTTGAAGTGGCAGGTAACCAGAAACTCAGGGGTAACATGGTAACACAGTGGTTAAAGCTGGAAATGTGTTGCTGGAAAAGCGCAGCAGGTCAGGCAGCATCCAGGGAACAGGAGAATCGACGTTTCGGGCATAAGCCCTTCTTCAGGAATGGACACAGTTAACACAGTGGTTAACACTGCTGCCTCACAGCGCCAGGGACACCAGTTTGATTCCAGCCTTGATCAATTGTATGTGTGGTGCTTGTATGTTCTCCCTGTGTCTGTGTGAGTTTCTGTTAAGTGTTCTGGTTTTCTCCCACAGTCCAAAGATGTACAGGTTAGGTGGATTGCTGTTCAGGGATGTGTAGGCTAAATAGGTTAACAACAGTAAATGTGAAGTTATGGGGGTTGGATGAGATGCTCTTTGGAGGGTCGATGTGACTCAATGAGTCCAATGGCCTCAATCTGCACTGAATAGAGAAACTATTTTATGATTTTTGCAGATACAGTGTATGTGTTCCACAAAGGTGTTGCCTGGTCTGTGTTTCCTCACATTGTGAGCAACAAATACAGCAGATTAGAGTGAGTGAAGTGCAAGAAGGTGTATCTATGGTGAGGAGGAAGTAAATGGGCAGGTGATTATGGGAAGGTTTGAGGATGCATAGTCCAATTAAGTATGGTTTGTAGTGGATGTCAATGGCTAGCCTAGAGTCATAGAGTCCTACAGCACGGAGACAGGCTCTTTGGCCTAAACTAGTCCATGCTGACCAAGATGTCAGTCCATGCTAACCCCATTTCCCTACACTTCATCCATATCCTTCTAATCCTCTCCTATCCAAATACCTGTCCAAATGCCTTTTAAATATTGTTAATGTACCCACTTACATCTCAACCACTCCCACTGGCAGTTTATTCCATATGTGTACCACCCTCTGTGTGAAGAAATTGCCCCTCATGTTTCCTTTTATTCTTTCCCCTCTAAACTTAAACTGATGCCCTCTATTCCTCAATTTCCCAACCCTGGGGAAGATACTGAGTGCATTCACCCTATCCATCTCTCTCATGATCTTATACACTTCTATAAGATCCTCCTTCAGTCTCCCATGCTCTAAAGAAAAAAGTCCTAGCTTGTCCAACCTCTCCCTATAACTCAGACCAATGAGTTTAGGCAACACCCTTGTAAATGTCTCTGCACTCTTTCCAGTTTAATACTATCCTTCTTATAGCAAGGTGACCAAAACTGATCACAATACTCCAAGTGAGGGATCACCAACTTCCTGTATAACTGCAACATAACTTCTCAACTTCTATACTTAATGCCCTGATTGAAGGCCAGTGTGCCAAAAGCCTTCTTCACTGCCCTGTCTACTTGTGACTCCACTTTCAGAGAATCGTGAACCTGAATTCTAAGATCCCTCTGTTTCACTACACTCCTTGAGGCCCTACCATTCACTATGAAACTCCTACCATGATTTGACTTTCCAAAATGCAAGACCTCACAGTTATCTATATTAAACTCGATTTACCATTTCTCAGTGCACTTCCCCAGCTGATCAAGGTCCTGCTGCAATTTCTGATAACCTTCCTCCCTGTCCATGATACTAACTATTTTAGTGTCATCAGTAAACTTACTAATAGTGCTTTGTATTTTCTCATCCAGATCATTGATGTAGATAACAAACAGTAACAGGCCAAGCACAGACCCCTTTGCTGGCTACGTAACACAGTCCATCTTCTGTAGTTACACCGGCACCACTCCCCACTTCTTCCTCTGCTACATTGGGGACTGCATCGGCACCAGCCCATGCTCCCACGAGGAGGTTGAGCAGTTCATCAATTTCACCAACACATTCCACCCTGAACTTAAATTCACATGGACCATCTCAGACACCTCCCTCCCCTTCCTGGACCTCTCCAACTTCATCAACGACGACCAACTCAACACTGACATTTTTCACAAACCCACCGACTCCCAAAGCTACCTGGATTACACCTCCTCCCACTCTACCTCCTGCAATTCCACTACCTTCGCCATATCTGCTTCCAGGAGGACCAATTCCACCACAGGAGGACCAGTTCCACCACAGAACACACCAGATGTGTAATTTCCCCTCCCACATGCTTGAAGATGCCCTCCAACACACCTTATCCATGTCCCGCACCTCCACCCTCAAACCCCACTCCTCCAACTGCAAAAAGGACAGAACCCCCTGGTCCGCACTGTCCATCCCACCTAACTCTGCATAAACCGCATCATCTGCCTACATTTCTGCCACCTACAAACGGACCCCACCACCACCAGGGATATATTTTCCTCTCTACCCCTATCCGCTTTCTGCAAAGACCATTCCCTCCATTACTACCTGGTCACGTCCACGCCCCCCAACAACCCACCCTCCCTTCCTGGCACCCTCCCCTGCCACCACAGGAATTGCAAAACCTGCGCTTACACCTCCCCCCTCACCTCCATCCAAGGCTCCAAAGGAGTCTTCCACATCCATCAAAGTTTCACAGGCACTTCCACAATATAATTTATTGTATCCCTTCCTCCCGATGTGGTTTCCTTTACACTGGGGAGACTGGACGCCTTCTCACAGAGCGCTTTAGGGAACATCTCCAGGACACCCGCACCAATCAACTCCACTGCCCCGTGGCCAAACATTTGAACTCCCCCTCGCAATCTGCTGATGACATGCAGATCCTGGGCCTCCTCCATCGCCACTCCCTCACCACCCAACGCCTGGAGGAAGAATGCCTCATCTTCCACCTCGGAACACTTCAACCCCATGGCATTAATCTGGACTTCACCATAGAGTCATAGAGATGTACAGCATGGAAACAGACCCTTCGGTCCAACCGTCCATGCCAGTTTCCTCATTTCCCCTCTCCCCACCTTACCCCAGTTTCAACCTTCCAGTTCAGCACCATCCTCATGAACTGTCCTACTTGCCAATCTTCCTTCCCACCTATCCACTCCACCCTCCTCTCCGACCTATTACCTTTATCCCCACCTCCATCCACCTATTGCACTCTTAGTTACCTTCTCCCCAGCCCCACCCACCTCCCATTTATCTCTCCACCCCAGAGGGTCCCAGCCTCATTCCTGATGAAGGGCTCCTGCCTGAAACATCGATTTTCCTGCTCCTCGGATTGATTCTTCCACTGAAATCCTCTGCTTCCTACCATCAGCAATCAGAGATGGTCCAGGAAAAGGTGAAATCGGGTAGAAATTGGAAGTGAAATTGATAAATTTTTCCATTCCAGACATGAGAATGAAGCAAAACTGATAATGTCATCCATGTACCAGAGAGAGAATTGTGGGTAGGAACCCAAGTATGATCAGACAAGGAATGTTGCATGAATCCCACAAAGAGACGGGGATTCATGTGGATACCCATGGCCACACCTTTAATCTGAAGAAAGTGAGAAAACCTAAAGAAGAAGTTGTTCAAAGTGAGGATAAGCTCAGCCATGTGGAGAAAGGTGTGGTGGATGGGGCCTGTTGTGGACCAGACCAAACCCCATCAATATATATTAAGATAGCCTAGCCTCTTACTTTTTCTTATTTTAAAGGTAAGTGTAAAGTGTTGAGTTCCAGATGTAAGTCAATTGGTCAAAAAATAAAAATAAAAGAATTGACTTAAATATAACTATTCAAACATTTAACAAGATGATGTTAACATTAACTACTACTTATTAACTGTTCCAATACAGTAACATCCCACAAACAGGCCCTTGGCAAAGGCAAATTCAGTAAAATAGATTGTCTCACATGCAATTCTAGCAGCAGGATTAGAACTTCATCTTTTACCTATAACAGGCACAGGAATAAAAACTTCTAAATCCAGCTTCAAGACCCTGGCAACTGCTGAAAGCTAAACCTAAGTCCTGGTTCTGTGGGAGTTTGACCTCATCCATTCAGGCTGTTCCAACTTTTGAAAAAAAATGCAAGGGCTCACAAGCTGTTTACTTTAATGACTTTGAGCAGACTGCTCACACCTCTACCTCAACCCTTTTCACAAAAAAAGGTCAAAATACACTCTTAAAGCCACAGTATCATCACAGGATATTTCAGGCCTTTTTCAGGGAGAGTAACACAGCCTTGAGATAATCCTGATGTGAGATGGACACGTAAAGTACTACCCAACCACGGTGAAGAGGAGGTGGCTGATGCCTACAAACTGAAAATACTGAATCTTTTCTTTTTTAAATTGTTGTCACGTGTACCAAGATACAATGAGAAGTTTTATTTTTCATGTTACACAGGCTGACCCTACCATACAAAGTGCATTAAGTTATCAGAACAGACTGCAGAATACAGCAACAGAGAAGGTTAACAGCACAGAGAGATTAACATTTACATTGGAGAGGTGAAGAAGCTGTTTTTGAAACTGTTTGTACATGTATTCAAACTTTTATATCTTCTGCCCAATGGAAGTTAGTGGAGGGGAGTATAACTGGAATGGGTGGGGTCATCATGTTGATTGCTTTACCAAAACGGAGAAGGGCTGAAGAAGGGCTTATGCCCGAAACGTCAATTCTCCTGCTCCTTGGATGCTGCCTGGCCTGCTGTGTTTTTCCAGCACCACATTTTTCAACTCTGGTACTCCAGCATCTGCAGTCCTTGCTTTCTCCTAGTTGATCTTAACCTACTGCGAATCCTCTTGCAAGGATGCCTACCTTGAAGAAGCTCTCCTCCTCCCTCGACAAGGATCTCAGTGAGTCCCTCTCTCACTGCACACCCCAGGTCATCTCCTCTGCCCTGAAGCTCTTCAGCCACGTCCTGAGACAAACTCGCTACTACAGCCACATCTCTTTCCTCAGCACCTGCCTACAGAACCGACTGACCCCGCATAGACTTCGGACTACTTTCAAACCAACACAATTTGGACTCAACCAGGACAACCTGTACCTGCAACAAATCCGAAGCCTCCAACAACAGACGTCCCTCCAGATCCTCCGCTCCACGCTTCAAGCCATGCACCGCCACCTACACTCCCTGCAGTCAGCCCTGCCCCAGCTCAGGACAACACTCTCCCAGACCTGCAAAGGACCTTTGCTGTTCTTCATCCTCAGAAGGATTCGTACACTAAACAAACGTTTTTTTCCTAGCCATATCGAACATCAAAGAAAGTAAATACAAAAAACTTTCATGTACTCACCCCCACACTCCAAATTCCTCAACCGTTCCAGAACCTTCTCGCGACCTCCGGAACCGCTTGGGCGCCATTGCCCACGCAGCCACTGCAGCCACCACCGCCGCGGCGAACGGTGATGTCACTTCTGCCCCCACCACCGCACGGACAACAGCCACCACCGACCATACAGCCTCCACGATCGCTGCCCAGACAACCGCCTCCACGATCGCCAGGAAGACCATCGCCGACAGATACGGCCGCCACGGGATCCATGGCCACCGGGACCAGCGCGTTTCTGCCCGGCGCGCCACTGCCGCCCCTGGAGTGGCCGTCGCCGCAGCCACTTCCGCTCCCAGTGATGTCACTCACCTGCTCAAAGACCACGCCGCCCCCACGTCAATCTCCGCCCCCACGACCAACTCTGACCCCATGACTAACTCCGCCTCCACGACTAACTCCACCCCCACTCCCAGCTCCAGCCCCACACCAGGTTCTAGCTCCCAGCCCTGCCATATTTTCACTATCCCTCCAGACCTCCCCCTCTCGGATGAACGATCAGTCCTCAGCAGAGGTCTCACCTTCATCCCCCTATGCTCCCAGATCAATGAGTTCGACACATGGCTAGACAGCGAGCATTTCTTCCATGGCCTTCACCTCCGCGCCTACTTCTTCAACAAGGACTCTCGCCCACCCTCTGACGACCCCCCTCTCCCGCCTCCAACACACCTCATCCATCTGGACACCCCGTGCTGGCCTCTTACCTGCCCTTGATCTCTTCATATCCAACTGCTGCCGCGACATTGACCACCTCAACCTGTCCACCCCTCTCACCCACTCCAACCTCTCACCCTCACAACACGCAGCCCTCCACTCCAACCCCAACCTCACCATCAAACTGGCAGACAAGGGAGGCGCAGTGGTAGTTTGGCGCACCAATCTTTACACTGCTGAAGCTAGACGCCAACTCGCAGACACCTCCTCCTACTGCCCCCTTGACCATGACCCCACCTCACACCACCAAACCATCATCTCCCAGACCATCCATAACCTCATCACCTCAGGAGATCTCCCATCCACTGCCTCCAACCTCATAGTCCCACAACCCCGCACTGCCCATTTCTACCTCCTACTCAAAATCCACAAACCCGACTGCCCCGGCCGACACATTGTCTCAGCCTGCTCCTGCACCACCGAACTCATCTCTGCATACCTCAACACTGTCCTGTCCCCCTTAGTCCAAGAACTCCCCAACTACATTCGGGACGCCACCCACGCCCTCCACCTCCTCCATGATTTTCACTTCCCGGCCCCCAACACCTTATCTTCACGATGGACATCCAGTCCCTATACACTTCCATCCCCCATCACAAAGGCCTCCAAGACCTCCGCTTCTTCCTCTCTCACCGACCCAACCAGAACCCTTCCACTGACACCCTCCTTCGACTGACTGAACTGGTCCTCACTCTTAACAACTTCTCCTTCCAATCCTCCCACTTCCTCCAAACCTGACCTGCTGTGCTTTTCCAGCAACACATTTTCAGCTCTAAGAGCTGCAACTGCCTTTTAATTTCCCTGAGGGTAGAAGACAAAGCTGTCATGGTGCTGCATGCTGGACTTCATCTTTTTCATCTCCAGCTTCCACTTCCCCCTCAGCAACAAGCTGTTGCAGATCAGCTGTAGAGAGGTCTTCACAGTGGAACTCAAGCAGCTCTTCAATATCTTCACTTTCCATTTCTTCAAATCCAATCTGCTTTGCAAGGCAACACAGTGCTCTCTGATTTTTGAGAGCTCCCCTGACGGTTCATATCCTCTAAAATCTTTTTAAAAATCCAGGAGAAGCCGCCGCCAAACTGCATACAGGCAGTCTTTACTGACATCACCCCAGGCCTCCACAATAATGACAATAGCATTCTTGATGTTAAAGCTCTTCCAAAATTGAAGAACACTCCTTATTATCCAGGTCAGTAGCTACAATCAGTCTCTTGAATGTGCATCCTAAATAATAAGCTTTAAAAGCTGATATTGCATCCTGGTCCATGGGTTGAATGAGAGAGGTTGTGTTTGGAGGTAGAAATAACACTTTGATGTTTATAGAAAGTTCACCAGCTATGGCAGGCTGGCTTGGGCATTAAATCAGGATGAGGACAGCCTTGAAATCCATTTTTTTTTGCCGACAATAGCTTCTGAAAACATCTTCCAAAACATCAACAGTAAGGTCAGAAAAAAAGTGCCCCATCATCCAGGTTTTTTGCTTGACCTGAAAAGTCACCTTGAGTAGACTTAAGGTAATCCTTCAGGTTCATGGATTCGCAGAGTGGTACACCCCCATAGGCTTAAGCTTTAAGTCACCACTGGCACTGGCACACTAGCAGCATAGTCATACAATCCTTTGTCACCTTAAATCCTGCAGCATGTGCTTCATTCTTAGAAATATAGATTGTGTTGGCATTTTTTTTACTATGGGAGGAATTGCCCGTGCATGCTCCTCATCTGCACAGGCAAATTCATCAATTAACTTTACGTCATGGAATTCTTAGTGGTCCTTAAAACCAGCAAACCATCCTCTGCTAGCACTAAAGACAGGCACATCTGCAGGATTTTGAGCATTTTTCTTTAGATCTTCAGAAATTTATGATGAGAAAGGTTTTCCCAGATTTCTTTTTTGTTTGATCTTCTATTCAAACACTTAGAAGCCTCTCCATCTCCTCAAGTTTCTCATGCGCAGAACAAAGTGCACAAAATGATCACGCTGCAATCGAGCTATTGGGAACAGAGGTTAGCGTTCTTGAAAATGCCGTTCCTTAATTCCTCAGCAATGTTATAGCCAAATGGCGCCGCTAGAACACATTACCAGAGAACTATCTGTAATTTTAATTCCTTTTCTATTCTATCCATTTTCTTTCCCTGTTCCTTTAATCTCACATTCCTCTTCCCATCTCCTCCATGCCGCATTCCCCATGTCTGTTTCACAATAATGGGTCTCACATTATTTCCCAGTTCCCATTTCACAAACATTCAATGAAAATTTGACCTAAAGCCTGCAAACATTCTTTTAACCTTTGCTTTGATTGATGTCAGCCCGGTGCCCAGTTTTTGCATCTAGATCTGAGTTGTAAAGAAGGGTCACTGGATCCGAAACAATAACTCTGATTTCTCTCCACAGATGCTGCTGGACCTGCTGAGTTTCTCCAGCAATTTCTGTTTTGTTTCTGTGTCTATCCCATCAACCTTATCTGCATCATTTCCTCATTAAAACACAATCACGTTGCCAGTCACTCTTTACAGATCTTGGGAACAGGGCGCCTTGGGCTACTCTCCTCAGTGTTCTTCCTTTTATGATGGGAATGTCCATCAGGCTGCTCTCGTTGGGGCTGACTGCAAGGCCTGTGAGATTTCTCTCCCCCTCTCCACCTGACAGGATTCTCCCCCTCTCTCCCTTCATCCCCCACCTCCCCCAGACAGAACTCTGCCTCCCACCCCACCCTCCCAACAGGACTCTACCACCCTTTACTCCCCCAACAGGACTCTACCCTCATTGACTCCGTCAGACAAGACTCTACCCCCGCCACTATCCCGCCCCCTAGACAGGATTCTACCATAAGACCATAAGAAATAGGAGTAGAAGTAAGGCCATTCGGCCCATCGAGTCCACTCCGCCATTTAATCATGGCTGATAGGCATTTCAACGTCACTTACCCGCACTCTCCCTGTATCCCTTAATTCCTTACGAGATTAAGAATTTATCAATCTCTGCCTTGAAGACATTTGACATTCTGGCCTCCACTGCGCTCCATGGAAGTGAACTCCACGGGCCCAGCACTCTCTGGCTGAAGAAATGTCTCCTCATTTCCATTCTAAATTGAACCCCTCTAATTTTTGAGTGCGAGCAGCAGCAGAGGTAAGACGAACCCGAAAGACTGCAGCTAAGGTAAGGCAGTTTTTTAAAATTACTTACCGGTAGCGGACAGTGGTGTTTTCCCTTTCACAGAAGGAGCAGCGGAGGAAGTGACGAGGACCAGAGGGGCAGCCGGGAAGGAAAGCAGTGACCATATATATATCAGCAAGACGGCTAAACCCGAGACTCTACAACTGTAGTGTCTCCCACCCGCCCTCCTCCTCTAACCTAGTCAATAAGGTAAGGTTCATTCTAAACTTCCTCTATTGAATATAAGTTTGTTTTTTCTTTTATAGCAACTTGAACTAAACTTTCTACTTTAGTACTGAGTGGGTGTTCAGATAAGTTGGGTATGGATGCTAGGGCAGTTGCTTGCTCCTCCTGCAGAATGTGGCAGGTGGGAGACATGGCACACGTCTCCACTGGCTACATCTGCGGGAAGTGCACCCAACTCCAGCTCCTTGAAAACCGTGTTAGGGAATTGGAGCTGGAGCTGGATGAACTACGGATCATTCGGGAGGCTGAGGGGGTAATTGAGAGGAGTTACCGGGAGTTGGTCACTCCTAAGGCTCAGGACAAGGATAGATGGGTTACAGTTAGGGGGAGGAAAGGACCCAGACAGACAGTGCAGAGATCCCCTGTGAACATTCCCCTCAGCAATTAGTATACCGTTTTGGATACTGCTGGGGGGGATGGCCTACCAGAGAAATGCCATAGCAGTCAGTTCTCTGGCACTGAGCCTGACACTGTGGCAAAGAAGGGAAGGGGGCAGAATAGAAAAGTACTCGTGGTAGGGGACTCG
Source organism: Chiloscyllium plagiosum (assembly GCF_037043375.1). Taxonomy (NCBI): domain Eukaryota; kingdom Metazoa; phylum Chordata; class Chondrichthyes; order Orectolobiformes; family Hemiscylliidae; genus Chiloscyllium; species Chiloscyllium plagiosum. The sequence continues at coordinate 5,636,827 of NW_028270155.1, read as the reverse complement.
ATAGTTAGGGGAATCGACAGGAGATTTTGTGGTCAGGATCGGGATTCCCGGAAGGTATGTTGCCTCCCTGGTGCTAAGATCTGGGACGTCTCCGATCGGGTGTATAAGGTTCTAAAAGGGGAGGGCGAACAGCCAGGAATCGTTTTACATATTGGCACAAATGATATAGCCAGGAAAAGGATCGAGAATATAAAAAGTGATTTCAGGGAGTTAGGATGGAAGCTACAAAGCAGGACGAACAGAGTAGTGTTCTCTAGTTTACTACCGGTGCCACGAGATAGCGAGGCGAGGAACAGGGAGCGGGCGCAGCTTAACACATGGCTGCGCAGCTGGTGTAGGAGGGAGGGCTTCAGATATGTAGATAATTGGGATGCCTTCTGGGGAAGGTGGGATCTGTACAAGAAGGATGGGTTGCATCTGAAATGGAAGGGGACCAATGTCCTGGACGGAAGGTTTGCTCGAGTAGTTCGAGAGGGTTTAAACTAGTATGGCAGAGGGGTGGGAACCTGTATACCAGAGCTGTATACCAGAGGTGAGAGTTGATGCAGATGAGGCAATAGCAAGAGGTAGACCAGCCAGTGGGAAGGATTTTCCTGGGAAGGAACCAAGGGATCAGTTAAAGTGTGTTTGCTTTAACGCAAGGAGTATCAGAAATAAAAGTGATGAACTTAGAGCATGGATCAGTACCTGGTGCTATGATGTTGTGGCCATAACAGAGACATGGGTTTCTCAGGGACAGGAATGGTTGCTGGATGTTCCAGGGTTTAGAGCATTTAAAAAGAATAGGGAGGGGGAAAAAGAGGAGGGGGTGTAGCACTACTAATCAGAGAGGGTATCACAGCTACAGAACCTTCCATTGTCGAGGAAGATCTGCCTACTGAGTCAGTATGGGTGGAAATTAGGAACAGCAAGGGAGCAGTCACCTTGTTAGGGGTTTACTACAGGCCCCCCAATAGCAGCAGGGAGATGGAAGAGAGCATAGGTCGGCAGATTTTGGAAAAGTGTGGACGTAGTAAGGTTGTTGTAATGGGTGACTTTAACTTTCCCAATATTGATTGGAACCTCCTTCGAGCAGAAGATTTGAATGGAGCTGTTTTTGTAAGGTGTGTTCAGGAGGGTTTCCTAACTCAGTACGTTGACAGGCCGACGAGGGGAGAGGCCATTCTAGACTTAGTGCTCGGAAACGAGCCGGGGCAGGTATCAGATCTTGTGGTGGGAGAGCATTTTGGTGATAGTGACTACTACTGCCTCACATTCTACATAGCTATGGAGAAGGAGAGGATTAGGCAAAATGGGAGGATATTTAATTGGGGAAGAGGAAACTATGATGCGATTAGACATAAGTTAGGAAGCATGGATTGGGAGCAATTGTTCCATGGTAAAGGCACTATAAACATGTGGAGACTGTTTAAGGAACAGTTGTTGCGCGTGATGAATAAATATGTCCCTCTGAGACAGACAAGAAGTGGTAAGATAAAGGAACCTTGGATGACGAGAGCGATGGAGCTTCTCGTCAAAAGGAAAAAGGTAGCTTACATAAGGTGGAGGAAGCTAGGGTCAAGCTCAGCTCTAAAGGATTACAGGCAGGCGAGGAAGGAGCTCAAAAATGGTCTGAGGAGAGCCAGGAGGGGCACAAGAAAGGCTCGGCAGAACGGATTAGGGTGAACACAAAGGCATTTATGTGAGGAATAAGAAAAAGGATCAAAGAAAGACTTGGGCTGATCAGGGATGGCATAGGGAATTTGTGTGTGGAGTCTGAGGAGGTAGGGGAAGCCCTAAATGAGTTTTTTGCTTCTGTCTTTACAAAAGAAACTAATTTTGTAGTGAATGAAGCCTTTGAAGAGCAGGTGTGCATGTTGGAATGGATAGAGATAGAGGAAGCTGATGTGCTGAAAATTTTGTCAAACATTAAGATTGACAAGTCGCCAGACCCGGATCAGATTTGTCCTCGGCTGCTTTGGGAAACGAGAAATGCAATTGCTTCACCACTTGCGAAGATCTTTGCACCCTCACTCTCCACTGAGGTCGTACCTGAAGACTGGAGAGAAGCAAATGTAATTCCTCTCTTCAAGAAAGGAAATAGGGAAATCCCCGGCAATTACAGACCAGTAAGTCTCACGTCTGTCGTCTGCAAGATGTTAGAAAGGATTCTGAGGGATAGGATTTATGACCATCTGGAAGAGCATGGCTTGATTAAATGCAGTCAACACGGCTTTGTGAGGGGCAGGTCATGCCTCACAACCTTATCGAGTTCTTTGAGGATGTGACTAGAAAAGTTGATGAGGGTCGAGCTGTGGATGTAGTGTATATGGACTTCAGCAAGGCATTTGATAAGGTTCCCCATGGTAGGCTCATTCAAAAGGTCAGGAGGAATGAGATACAGGGGAACTTAGCTGTCTGGATACAGAATTGGCTGGCCAACAGAAGACAGCGAGTGGTAGTAGAAGGAAAATATTCTGCCTGGAAGTCTGTGGTGAGTGGTGTTCCACAGAGCTCTGTCTTTGGGCCTCTACTGTTTGTAATTTTTATTAATGACTTGGATGAGGGGATTGAAGGATGGGTCAGCAAGTTTGCAGACAACACAAAGGTTGGAGGTGTCGTTGACAGTATAGAGGACTGTTATAGGCTGCAGCGGGACATTGACAGGATGCAGAGATGGGCTGAGAGGTGGCAGATGGACTTCAACCTGGATAAATGCGAGGTAATGCATTTTGGAAGATCGAATTTGAAAGCTGAGTACAGGATTAAGGATAGGATTCTTGGCAGTGTGGAGGAACAGAGGGATCTTGGTGTGCAGGTACATAGATCCCTTAAAATGGCCACCCAAGTGGACAGGGTTGTTAAGAAAGCATTTGGTATTTTGGCTTTCATTAACAGGGAGATTGAGTTTATGAGTCGTGAGATCTTGTTGCAGCTCTATAAAACTTTGGTTAGACCGCACTTGGAATACTGCGCCCAATTCTGGTCGCACTATTATAGGAAAGACATGGATGCTTTGGAGAAGGTTCAGAGGAGGTTTACCAGAACGCTGCCTGGACTGGAGGGCTTATCTTATGAAGAGAGGTTGACTGAACTCGGACTTTTATCATTGGAGAAAAGGAGGAGGAGAAGGGACCTAATTGAGGTATACAAGATAATGAAAGGCATAGGTAGAGTCGATAGCCAGAGACTATTTCCCAGGGCAGAAATGACTAACACGAGGGGTCACAGTTTTAAGCTGGTTGAAGGAAAGTATAGAGGGGATGTCAGAGGTGGGTTCTTTACACAGAGAGTTGTGAGAGCATGGAATGCGTTGCCAGCAGCAGTTGTGGAAGCGAGGTCATTGGGGACATTTAAGAGACTACTGGACATGCATATGGTCACAGAAATTTGAGGGTGCATACATGAGGATCATGGTCGGCACAACATCATGGGCTGAAGGGCCTGTTCTGTGCTGTACTGTTCTATGTTCTAATTGTAACGCTGTGCCCATGAATCCTAGGATTCCCACCTGACGGAAACAATTTCCCAGCGTCCACCCTTTCTAAGCCATGCATCATCTTGTAAGATCTCCCCTCAACCTTCTGAACTCTAACAAATACAATCCCAGGATCCTCAGCCGTTCATCATATGTTAGGCCTACCATTCCGGGGATCATCTGTGTGAATCTCTGCTGGACACGCTCCAATGCCAGTATGTCCTTCCTGAGGTGTGGGGCCCAAAACTGGACACTGTATTGTAAATGGCGCCTAACCAGAGCTTTATAAAGTCTTAGTAGCACCTCACTGCTTTTACATTCCAACCCTCTTGAAATAAATGACAACATTACATTTGCTTTCTTAACCACGGACTTAACCTGCAAGTCAACTTTTAGAGAATCCTGGACTAGCTCTCCCAGACCACTTTGTACTTTGGATTAATGAATTTTCTCACCGTTTATAAAATAGTCCTTGCCTGTGTTCTTTTTTCCAAAGTGCAAGACCTCACATTTGCTCACATTAAATTTCATCAATTTCTTGGACTATTCTCCTAAACTGTCTAAATCTTTCTGTAGCCTCCCCACCTGCCTGTCCGCCTAACTTCGTATCATCGGTAAACGTTGCCAGAATGCCCATCTTCTGAACTCGTACTGGACTCTACCTCCATGCCAGACAGGACTCTATATGCCTCCCCCCACCCTACAGGACTCTAACCCCAACCGAGACAGGACTCTACCTACCTACTCTCCCCCTCCCCCAACACCCTGGACAGGACTCTAATCCCTTCCCCTCGCCCGATAGGACTCTACCACCATCGCACCCACAACTCCACCAGATGTAACTCTCTCTCTCCAACACCCACCCCAAACAGGACTCTCTTTACCCCATTTCTCCCATAGCAACAGGATGTCTCAGGTCCAATTCTCCTTCTCCGACATTTCCTCTCTCTGTTCCACCAGGAGATTCTGTCATTCCAGTAATTATTCTCTCAACCTCACAGTAATTATTGACTTACTCTGACAAAAATTATTCTCTCACTTACTCTGATAGCAATTATTCTCTTGCTTCTTCTGACGGGAGGTAAATAATCAATTGCTTACTCGGACAGTAATTATTTTCTCACTCACTCTAACAGTAATTACTGCCTCACTCTGCAAGCAATTATTCTCTCACTCTAACAGGATGTAATTATTCTCTCCCTTATTCAGACAGGAGGTAATTATTCTCAATAATAATTATTCCCAACAATAATTATTGTCCCACTCTGACAGGAGGTAATTATCCTCTCATTCTAACAGGAGATAACTATTCTCTCACTCTGATGGGAACTATTCTCTCACTCTAACGGGAGGTAATTATTCTCTCACTCTGATAGGTCATAATTATTCTCTCACTCTGACAGGAGGCAATTATTCTCTCACTCTTACGGGAAGCAATTTTTCTCTCACTCTGACAGGATGTAATTATTTTCTCACTCTAATAGGAGGTAATTATTCTCTCGCTGTGAACAAAGAAGAACAAAGAACAAACAAAATTTACAGCCCAGGACCAGGAGCTTCGGCCCTCCAAGCCTGAGCCGATCCAAATCCACTGTCTAAACCTGTCGCCCAATTCCTAAGCATCTGTAACCCTCTGCTCCCCACCTACTCATGCATCTGTCCATACGCATCTTAAATGAATCTACTGTGCCTGCCTCTACCACCTCTGCTGGCAACGCATTCCAGACATCCTCCACCTCCTGTGTAAAGTGCTTGCCGCGTGTATCCCCCTTAAACATTTCACCTCTCACCTTGAAAGCGTGACCTCTCATTATTGAATCCTTCACCCTGGGAAAAAGCTTATCTCTATCTAGCCTGTCTATACCCTTCATGATTTTGTAGACAACAATCAGGTCCCCCATCAATCTCCTTTTTGCTAATGAAAACAATCCCAACCTACTCAACCTCTCTTCATAGCTAGCACCTTCCATACCAGGCAATATCCTCATAAACCTTCTCTGCACCCTCTCCAAAGCTTACACATCCTTTTGGTAATGTGGCGACCAGAACTGTACACAGTATTCTAAATGCGGCCGAAAAAATGTCTTATACAATTTTAACATGACATGCCAGCTCTTATACTCAATGCCCCGCCCAATGAAGGCAAGCATACTATATGCCTTCTGACCACTCTATCCACCTGTGCAGCACCCTTCTGGGTACAATGGACCTGCGCTCCCAGATCTCTCTGTTCATCAACTTTTCCCAAGGTTCTTCCGTTCATTGTATAATTTGCTCGAGAATTAGACTTGCCTGTATTCTTTGACAGTCCCTTATGCTTTTTGCTACTCCACCAATCTTCGTGTCATCTACAAACTTGCTGATCATATCAACATTGCCCTCTTCCAGATCATTTATGTATATCATAAATAATAGTGGCCCCAACACTGATCCATGTGGAACACCACTGGTCACCTTTCTCCATTTCGAGAAACTCCCTTCAACTACTACTCTCTGTCTCCTGTTGCTCAACCAGTCCTTTATCCATCTAGCAAGAACACCCTGCACACCATGTGACTTCACTTTCTCCATTAGTTTACCATGGGGAACCTTATCAAACGCCTTACTAAAGTCCATGTGTATGACATCAACAACCCTTCCTTCATCTATCAACTTGCTTACTTCCTCAAAGACCTCTATTAAGTTGGCAAGGCACGATCTCACCCGCACAAAACTGTTGCTTATCGCTGATATGTCCATTCTTTTCTAAATATAAATAGATCCAATCCCTCAGTACCTTCTCCAGGAACTTTCCCACCACTGATGTCAGGCTCACTGGCCTGTAGTTACCAGGAATATCCCAAAGACACTTCTTGTACAGGGGGACAACTTGAGCAACCTTCCAGCCTGCCGGCACCTCACCTGTGTTTAATGATGCCACAAAGATATCTGTTTGGCCCCCAGCTAATTCCTCTCTCGCCTCCCTCAGCAACCTGGCAGGTAATTAATGTCACACTGTGACGGGAGGTAATTATTCTCTCACCCTGACAGGAGGTAATTATTCTCTCACCATGACAGGAGGTAATTATTCTCTCACAGACAGGAGGTAATTATTCTCATACTGTGACGGGAAGTAATTAATCTCTCACCCTGACAGGAGGTTACTATTCTTTCACCCTGGCAGGAGATAATTATTCTCCCACTCTGACAGAAGGTAATTATTCTCTCACTCTGACAGGAGGTAATTATTCTCTCACTATGACAGGAAGTAATTATTCTCTCAATGTGTCAGGAGGTAATTATTCTCACATTCTGACAGGAAGTAATTATTCTCTCACTCTGACGGGAGGTAATTATTCTCTCGCTCAGACAGGAGGCAATTATTCTCTCACTATGACAGGAAGTAATTATTCTCTCACTGTATCAGGAGGTAATTATTCTCTCATTATGACAGGAAGTCATTATTCTTTCACTCTGACAGGAGGTAATTATTCTCTATGACAGGAAGTAATTATCCTCTCACTGTGTCAGGAGGTAATTATTGTCTCACTCTGACGGAAAGTAATTATTCTCCCACTCTGATAGGAGGTAATTATTCTCTCACTCTGACAGGATGTAATTATTCTCTCACCCTGACGGGAGGTAATTATTCTCTCACCCGTACAGGAAATAATTACTTTTCCACCCTGACGGGAGGTAATTATTCTCTCACTGACAGGAGATAATTATTCTCTCACCCTGACAGGAGATAATTATTCTCTCATTGACAGGAGGTAATTATTCTCTCACCCTGACAGGAGATAATTATTCTCTCAGTGACAGGAGGTAATTATTCTCTCAACCTGACAGGAGGTAATTATTCTCTCACTTTGACAGGAGATAATTATTCTCTCACTGACGGGAGGTAATTATTCTCTCACCCTGACAGGAGGGAATTATTCTCTCGCTCTGACAGGAGGTAATTTTTCTCTCACCCTGACAGGAGGTAATTAATCTCTCATTGACGGGAGGTAATTATTCTCTCACTCTGACAAGAGGTAATTATTCTCTCGCACTGACAGGAGGTAATTATTCTCTCACCCTCACAAGAGGTAATTATTCTCTCGCTCGGACAGGAGGTAATTATTCTCTTGCACTGACAGGAGGTAATTATTCTCTCACTCTGACAGGAGATAATTATTCTCTCACCCTGACGGGAGGTAATTATTCTCTCACCCGGACAGGAGGTAATTAATCTCTCACTGACGGGAGGAAATTATTCTCTCACTCTGACAGGAGGTAATAATTCTGTCACCATGACAGGAGGTAATTATTCTCTCACCCTGGCGGGAGGTAATTATTCTCTCACCCTGACAAGAGGTAATTATTCTCCACCTCTGACAGAAGGTAATTATTCACTCACTGATGGAAGGTAATTATTCTCTCACCCTGATGGGAGGTAATTATTCTCTCGCACTGAAGGGAGGTAATTATTCTCTCACTCTGACAGGAGGTAATTATTCTCTCACTGACAGGAGGTAATTATTCTCTCGCTCAGACAGGAGGTAATTATTCTCTCACCCTGACAAGAGGTAATTATTCTCCAACTCTGACAGGAGGTAATTATACCTTCACTGATGGGAGGTAATTATTATCTCACTTTGACGGGAGGTAATCATTCTCTCACTGACGGGAGGTAATTATTCTCTCACTGACGGAGGTAATTATTCTCTCACTGACAGGAGGTAATTAATCTCTCACCCTGATGGGAGGTAATTATTCGCTCACTGACGGGAGGTAATTATTCTCACACCCTGACAGGAGGTAATTATTCTCTCACTGACAGAAGGAAATTATTCTCTCACCCGGATGGGAGGTAATTATTCGCTCACTGACGGGAGGTAATTATTCTCTCACTTTGACGGGAGGTAATCATTTTCTCACTGATGGGAGGTAATTATTCTCTCGCTCTGACAGGAGGTAATTATTCTCTCACTGACAGGAGGTAATTAATCTCTCACCCTGATGGGAGGTAATTATTCGCTCACTGACGGGAGGTAATTATTCTCACACCCTGACAGGAGGTAATTATTCTCTCACTGACAGGAGGAAATTATTCTCTCACCCTGATGGGAGGTAATTATTCGCTCACTGACGGGAGGTAATTATTCTCTCACCCTGACGTGAGGTAAATATTCTCTCACTGACAGGAGGTAATTATTCTCTCACCCTGACGTGAGGTAAATATTCTCTCACTGACAGGAGGTAATTATTCTCTCACCCTGACGGGAGGTAATTATTCTCTCACTGACAGGAGGTAAATATTCTCTCACCCTGATAGGAGATAATTATTCTCTCACTGACAGGAGGTAATTAATCTCTCACCCTGATGGGAGGTAATTATTCGCTCACTGACGGGAGGTAATTATTCTCTCACCCTGACGTGAGGTAAATATTCTCTCACTGACAGGAGGTAATTATTCTGTCACCCTGACGGGAGGTAATTATTCTCTCACTGACAGGAGGTAATTATTCTCTCACCCTGACAGGAGGTAATTATTCTCTCACTCTAATGGGAGGAAATTATTCTCTCACTGACAGGAGGTAATTATTCTCTCGATCTGACAGGTGGTAATTATTCTCTCACTGACAGGAGGAAATTATTCTCTCGCTCTGACAGGAGATAATTATTCTTTCACTGACGGGAGGTAATTATTCTCTCGCTCTGATGGAAGGTAATTATTCTCTCGCTCTGACAGGAGGTAAGTATTCTTTCACCCTGACAGGAGGTAATTATTCTCACCCTGACAAGAGGTAATTATTCTTTCGCTCTGACAGGAGGTAATTATACCTTCACTGATGGGAGGTAATTATTCTCTCACTTTGACGGGAGGTAATCATTCTCTCACTGATGGGAGGTAATTATTCTCTCGCTCTGACAGGAGGTAATTATTCTCTCACTGACGGGAGGTAATTATTCTCTCACTGACAGGAGGTAATTATTCTCTCACTGACAGGAGGTAATTAATCTCTCACCCTGATGGGAGGTAATTATTCTCTTACTGACAGGAGGTAATTATTCTCTCACCCTGACAGGAGGTAATTATTCTCTCACTGACAGGAGGAAATTATTCTCTCACCCTGATGGGAGGTAATTATTCTCTCACTGACAGGAGGTAATTATTCTCTTGCTCTGACGGGAGGTAATTATTCTCTCACTGACAGGAGGTAATTATTCTCTCACCCTGACAGGAGGTAATTATTCTCTCACTGACAGGAGGAAATTATTCTCTCACCCTGATGGGAGGTAATTATTCTCTCACCCTGACGTGAGGTAAATATTCTCTCACTGACAGGAGGTAATTATTCTCTCACCCTGATGTGAGGTAAATATTCTCTCACTGACAGGAGGTAATTAATCTCTCACCCTGATGGGAGGTAATTATTCGCTCACTGACGGGAGGTAATTATTCTCTCACCCTGACGTGAGGTAAATATTCTCTCACCCTGACAGGAGGTAATTAATCTCTCATTGACGGGAGGTAATTATTCTCTCATTCCAACAGGAGGTAATTATTCTCTCGCACTGACAGGAGGTAATTATTCTCTCACCTGACGGGAGGTAATTATTCTCTCACCCGCACAAGAGGTAATTATTCTCTCGTTCGGACAGGAGGTAATTATTCTCTTGCACTGACAGGAGATAATTATTCTCTCACCCTGACGGGAGGTAATTATTCTCTCACCCGGACAGGAGGTAATTAATCTCTCACTGACGGGAGGAAATTATTCTCTCACTCAGACAGGAGCTAATTATTCTCCCACTCTGACAGGAGGTAATTAATCTCTCATTGACGGGAGGTAATTCTTCTCTCACTCTGACAGGAGGTAATTATTCTCTCGCACTGGCAGGAGGTAATTATTCTCTCACCCTGACAAGAGGTAATTATTCTCCACCTCTGACAGAAGGTAATTATTCACTCACTGATGGAAGGTAATTATTCTCTCATCCTGATGGGAGGTAATTATTCTCTCGCACTGAAGGGAGGTAATTATTCTCTCACTCTGACAGGAGGTAATTATTCTCTCACTGACAGGAGGTAATTATTCTCTCGCTCAGACAGGAGGTAATTATTCTCTCACCCTGACAAGAGGTAATTATTCTCCAACTCTGACAGGAGGTAATTATACCTTCACTGATGGGAGGTAATTATTCTCTCACTTTGACGGGAGGTAATCATTCTCTCACTGATGGGAGGTAATTATTCTCTCGCTCTGACAGGAGGTAATTATTCTCTCACTGACGGGAGGTAATTATTCTCTCACTGACGGAGGTAATTATTCTCTCACTGACAGGGGGTAATTAATCTCTCACCCTGATGGGAGGTAATTATTCGCTCACTGACGGGAGGTAATTATTCTCACACCCTGACAGGAGGTAATTATTCTCTCACTGACAGAAGGAAATTATTCTCTCACCCGGATGGGAGGTAATTATTCGCTCACTGACAGGAGGTAATTATTCTCTCACTTTGACGGGAGGTAATCATTTTCTCACTGATGGGAGGTAATTATTCTCTCGCTCTGACAGGAGGTAATTATTCTCTCACTGACGGGAGGTAATTATTCTCTCACTGACAGGAGGAAATTATTCTCTCACCCTGACGTGAGGTAAATATTCTCTCACTGACAGGAGGTAATTATTCTATCACCCTGACGGGAGGTAATTATTCTCTCACTGACAGGAGGTAAATATTCTCTCACCCTGATAGGAGATAATTATTCTCTCACTGACAGGAGGTAATTAATCTCTCACCCTGATGGGAGGTAATTATTCGCTCACTGACGGGAGGTAATTATTCTCTCACCCTGACGTGAGGTAAATATTCTCTCACTGACAGGAGGTAATTATTCTGTCACCCTGACGGGAGGTAATTATTCTCTCACTGACAGGAGGTAATTATTCTCTCACTGACAGGAGGAAATTATTCTCTCACCCTGATGGGAGGTAATTATTCGCTCACTGACGGGAGGTAATTATTCTCTCACCCTGATGGGAGGTAATTATTCGCTCACTGACGGGAGGTAATTATTCTCTCACCCTGACGTGAGGTAAATATTCTCTCACTGACAGGAGGTAATTATTCTATCACCCTGACGGGAGGTAATTATTCTCTCACTGACAGGAGGTAAATATTCTCTCACCCTGATAGGAGATAATTATTCTCTCACTGACAGGAGGTAATTAATCTCTCACCCTGATGGGAGGTAATTATTCGCTCACTGACGGGAGGTAATTATTCTCTCACCCTGACGTGAGGTAAATATTCTCTCACTGACAGGAGGTAATTATTCTGTCACCCTGACGGGAGGTAATTATTCTCTCACTGACAGGAGGTAATTATTCTCTCACCCTGACAGGAGGTAATTATTCTCTCACTCTAATGGGAGGAAATTATTCTCTCACTGACAGGAGGTAATTATTCTCTCGATCTGACAGGTGGTAATTATTCTCTCACTGACAGGAGGAAATTATTCTCTCGCTCTGACAGGAGATAATTATTCTTTCACTGACGGGAGGTAATTATTCTCTCGCTCTGATGGAAGGTAATTATTCTCTCGCTCTGACAGGAGGTAAGTATTCTTTCACCCTGACAGGAGGTAATTATTCTCACCCTGACAAGAGGTAATTATTCTTTCGCTCTGACAGGAGGTAATTATACCTTCACTGATGGGAGGTAATTATTCTCTCACTTTGACGGGAGGTAATCATTCTCTCACTGATGGGAGGTAATTATTCTCTCGCTCTGACAGGAGGTAATTATTCTCTCACTGACGGGAGGTAATTATTCTCTCACTGACAGGAGGTAATTATTCTCTCACTGACAGGAGGTAATTAATCTCTCACCCTGACGGGAGGTAATTATTCTCTCACTGACAGGAGGTAATTATTCTCTCACCCTGACAGGAGGTAATTATTCTCTCACTGACAGGAGGAAATTATTCTCTCACCCTGATGGGAGGTAATTATTCTCTCACTGACGGGAGGTAATTATTCTCTCACTGACAGGAGGTAATTATTCTCTCACCCTGATGTGAGGTAAATATTCTCTCACTGACAGGACGTAATTAATCTCTCACCCTGATGGGAGGTAATTATTCGCTCACTGACGGGAGGTAATTATTCTCTCACCCTGACGTGAGGTAAATATTCTCTCACCCTGACAGGAGGTAATTAATCTCTCATTGACGGGAGGTAATTATTCTCTCATTCCAACAGGAGGTAATTATTCTCTCGCACTGACAGGAGGTAATTATTCTCTCACTGACGGGAGGTAATTATTCTCTCACCCGGACAGGAGGTAATTAATCTCTCACTGACTGGAGGAAATTATTCTCTCACTCAGACAGGAGCTAATTATTCTCCCACTCTGACAGGAGGTAATTAATCTCTCATTGACGGGAGGTAATTCTTCTCTCACTCTGACAGGAGGTAATTATTCTCTCGCACTGGCAGGAGGTAATTATTCTCTCACCCTCACAAGAGGTAATTATTCTCTCGCTCGGACAGGAGGTAATTATTCTCCTGCACTGACAGGAGGTAATTATTCTCTCACTCTGACAGGAGATAATTATTCTCTCACCCTGACGGGAGGTAATTATTCTCTCACCCGGACAGGAGGTAATTAATCTCTCACTGACGGGAGGAAATTATTCTCTCACTCTGACAGGAGGTAATTATTCTCTCACTCTGACAGGAGGTAATTATTCTCTCACGCTGGCGGGAGGTAAATATTCTCTCACTGACAGGAGGTAATTATTCTCTCACCCTGACGTGAGGTAAATATTCTCTCACTGACAGGAGGTAATTATTCTCTCACTCTAACGGGAGGTAATTATTCTCTCACTGACAGGACGAAATTATTCTCTTGCTCTGACAGGAGATAATTATTCTTTCACTGACAAGAGGTAATTATTCTCTCCCTCTGATGGGAGGTAATTATTCTCTCGCTCTGACAGGTGGTAATTATTCTCTCACTGACAGGAGGGAATTATTCTCTCGCTCTGACAGGAGGTAATTATTCTTTCACTGACGGGAGGTAATTATTCTCTTGCTCTGACGGGAGGTAATTATTTTCTCGCTCTGACAGGTGGTAATTATTCTCTCGCTGACAGGAGGGAATTATTCTCTCGCTCTGACGGGAGGTAATTATTCTCTCGCTCTGACAGGAGGTAATTATTCTTTCACTGACGGGAGGCAATTATTCTCCCACTCTGATAGGAGGTAATCATTCTCTCACTCTGACAGGATGTAATTATTCTCTCACCCTGACGGGAGGTAATTATTCTCTCTCCCTTACAGGAGGTAATTACTTTTCCACCCTGACGGGAGGTAATTATTCTCCCACCCTTACAGGAGATAATTAATTTTCCAACCTGACGGGAGGTAATTATTCTCTCACCCTGACAGGAGATAATTATTCTCTCATTGACAGGAGGTAATTATTCTCTCACCCTGACAGGAGGTAATTATTCTCTCACCCTGACAGGAGATAATTATTCTCTCACTGATAGGAGGTAATTATTCTCTCAACCTGACAGGAGGTAATTATTCTCTCACTTTGACAGGAGATAATTATTCTCTCACTGACGGGAGGCAATTATTCTCTCACCCTGACAGGAGATAATTATTCTCTCGCTCTGACAGGAGGTAATTATTCTCTCACCCTGACAGGAGGTAATTAATCTCTCATTGACGGGAGGAAATTATTTTCTCACTCTGACAGGCGGTAATTATTCTCTCGCACTGTCAGGAGGTAATTATTCTCTCACCCTGACGGGAGGTAATTATTCTCTCACCCTGACGGGAGGTAATTATTCTCTCACCCGGACAGGAGGTAATTAATCTCTCACTGACGGGAGGAAATTATTCTCTCACTCTGACAGGAGCTAATTATTCTCCCACTCTGACAGAAGGTAATTATTCACTCACTGACGGGAGGTAATTATTCTCTCGCTCTGACAGGAGGTAATTATTCTCTCACCCTGTCAGGAGGTAATTAATCTCTCATTGACGGGAGGTAATTATTCTCTCACTCTGACAGGAGGTAATTATTCTCTCGCACTGACAGGAGGTAATTATTCTCTCACCCTCACAAGAGGTAAGTATTCTCTCGTTCGGACAGGAGGTAATTATTCTCTTGCACTGACAGGAGATAATTATTCTCTCACCCTGACGGGAGGTAATTATTCTCTCACCCGGACAGGAGGTAATTAATCTCTCACTGACGGGAGGTAATTATTCTCTCGCTCTGACAGGAGGTAATTATTCTCTCACCCTGACAGGAGGTAATTAATCTCTCATTGACGGGAGGTAATTATTCTCTCACTCTGACAGGAGGTAATTATTCTCTCGCACTGGCAGGAGGTAATTATTCTCTCACCCTCACAAGAGGTAATTATTCTCTCGCTCGGACAGGAGGTAATTATTCTCCTGCACTGACAGGAGGTAATTATTCTCTCACTCTGACAGGAGATAATTATTCTCTCATCCTGACGGGAGGTAATTATTCTCTCACCGTGACAGGAGGTAATTATTCTCTCACGCTGGCGGGAGGTAAATATTCTCTCACTGACAGGAGGTAATTATTCTCTCACCCTGACGTGAGGTAAATATTCTCTCACTGACAGGAGGTAATTATTCTCTCGCTCTGACAGGTGGTAATTATTCTCTCACTGACAGGAGGAAATTATTCTCTCGCTCTGACAGGAGATAATTATTCTTTCACTGACGGGAGGTAATTATTCTCTCCCTCTGATGGGAGGTAATTATTCTCTCGCTCTGACAGGTGGTAATTATTCTCTCACTGACAGGAGGTAATTATTCCCTCGCTCTGACAGGAGGTAATTATTCTTTCACTGACGGGAGGTAATTATTCTCTTGCTCTGATGGTAGGTAATTATTCTCTCGCTCTGACAGGAGGTAATTATTCTCTCACTGACGGGAGGTAATTATTCTCTCGCTCTGACAGGAGGTAATTATTCTCTCACTGACAGGAGGGAATTATTCTCCTACTCTGATAGGAGGTAATCATTCTCTCACTCTGACAGGATGTAATTATTCTCTTACCCTGACGGGTGGTAATTATTCTCTCACCCTGACAGGAGGTAATTATTCTCACACCCTGACGGGAGGTAATTATTCTCTCACTCTGACAGGAGGTAATTATTCTCTCGCCCTGACAGGAGGTAATTATTCTCTCACCCTCACAAGAGGTAATTATTCTCTCGCTCGGACAGGAGGTAATTATTCTCTTGCACTGACAGGAGATAATTATTCTCTCACCCTGACGGGAGGTAATTATTCTCTCACTGACGGGAGGTAATTATTCTCTCATCCTGATGGGAGGTAATTATTCTCTCACTGACATGAGGCAATTATTCTCTCATCCTGACGGGAGATAATTATTCTCTCACTCTGACGGAAGGTAATTATTCTCTCATCCTGATGGGAGGTAATTATTCTCTCACTCTGACGGGAGGTAATTATTCTCTCACTGACGGGAGGTAATTATACTCTCACCCTGACGGGAGGTAATTATTCTCACTCTGACAGGAGGTAATTAATCCCTCACCCTGACGGGAGGTAATTATTCTCTCACCCTGACAGGAGATAATTATTCTCTGACTGACGGGAGGTAAGTATTCTCTCTCTCTGACGTGAGGAAATTATTCTCTCACTGACAGGAGGTGATTATTCTCTCACCCTGCTGTTAGGTAATTATTCTCGCTCTGACAGGAGGTAATTAATCCCTCACCCTGACGGGAGGTAATTATTCTCTCACCCTGACAGGAGATAATTATTCTCTCACCCTGATGGGAGGTAATTATTCTCTCACCCAGAGAGGAGGTAATTAATCTCTCACTGACGGGAGGAAATTAATCTCTCACTCTGACAGGAGGTAATTATTCTCTCACCCTGACGGGAGGTAATTATTCTCTCACCCTGACAAGAGGTAATTATTCTCCAACTCTGACAGAAGGTAATTATTCACTCACTGATGGGAGGTAATTATTCTCTCACCCTGATGGGAGGTAATTATTCTCTCGCACTGACGGGAGGTAATTATTCTCTCAGCCTGACAGGAGGTAATTATTCTCTCACTGACAGGAGGTAATTATTCTCTCGCTCGGACAGGAGGTAATTATTCTCTCACCCTGACAAGAGGTAATTATTCTTTCGCTCGGACAGGGGGTAATTATTCTCTCAGTGTCAGGAAGTAATTAATCTCTCACTCTGACAGGAGATAATTATTCTCTCACTGACAGGAGGGAATTATTCTCTCGCTCTGACAGGAGGTAATTATACCTTCACTGATGGGAGGTAATTATTCTCTCACTTTGACAGGAGGTAATGATTCTCTCGCTCTGACGGGAGGTAATTATTCTCTCACTGATGGGAGGTAATTATTCTCTTGCTCTGACAGGAGGTAATTATTCTCTCACTGACAGGAGGTAATTATTCTCTCAATGACGGGAGGTAATTATTCTCTCACTGACAGGAGGTAATTAATCTCTCACCCTGATGGGAGGTAATTATTCGCTCACTGACGGGAGGTAATTATTCTCTCACCCTGACGTGAGGTAAATATTCTCTCACTGACAGGAGGTAATTATTCTGTCACCCTGACGGGAGGTAATTATTCTCTCACTGACAGGAGGTAATTATTCTCTCACCCTGACAGGAGGTAATTATTCTCTCACTCTAATGGGAGGAAATTATTCTCTCACTGACAGGAGGTAATTATTCTCTCGATCTGACAGGTGGTAATTATTCTCTCACTGACAGGAGGAAATTATTCTCTCGCTCTGACAGGAGATAATTATTCTTTCACTGACGGGAGGTAATTATTCTCTCGCTCTGATGGAAGGTAATTATTCTCTCGCTCTGACAGGAGGTAAGTATTCTTTCACCCTGACAGGAGGTAATTATTCTCACCCTGACAAGAGGTAATTATTCTTTCGCTCTGACAGGAGGTAATTATACCTTCACTGATGGGAGGTAATTATTCTCTCACTTTGACGGGAGGTAATCATTCTCTCACTGATGGGAGGTAATTATTCTCTCGCTCTGACAGGAGGTAATTATTCTCTCACTGACGGGAGGTAATTATTCTCTCACTGACAGGAGGTAATTATTCTCTCACTGACAGGAGGTAATTAATCTCTCACCCTGACGGGAGGTAATTATTCTCTCACTGACAGGAGGTAATTATTCTCTCACCCTGACAGGAGGTAATTATTCTCTCACTGACAGGAGGAAATTATTCTCTCACCCTGATGGGAGGTAATTATTCTCTCACTGACGGGAGGTAATTATTCTCTCACTGACAGGAGGTAATTATTCTCTCACCCTGATGTGAGGTAAATATTCTCTCACTGACAGGACGTAATTAATCTCTCACCCTGATGGGAGGTAATTATTCGCTCACTGACGGGAGGTAATTATTCTCTCACCCTGACGTGAGGTAAATATTCTCTCACTCTGACAGGAGGTAATTAATCTCTCATTGACGGGAGGTAATTATTCTCTCATTCCAACAGGAGGTAATTATTCTCTCGCACTGACAGGAGGTAATTATTCTCTCACTGACGGGAGGTAATTATTCTCTCACCCGGACAGGAGGTAATTAATCTCTCACTGACTGGAGGAAATTATTCTCTCACTCAGACAGGAGCTAATTATTCTCCCACTCTGACAGGAGGTAATTAATCTCTCATTGACGGGAGGTAATTCTTCTCTCACTCTGACAGGAGGTAATTATTCTCTCGCACTGGCAGGAGGTAATTATTCTCTCACCCTCACAAGAGGTAATTATTCTCTCGCTCGGACAGGAGGTAATTATTCTCCTGCACTGACAGGAGGTAATTATTCTCTCACTCTGACAGGAGATAATTATTCTCTCACCCTGACGGGAGGTAATTATTCTCTCACCCGGACAGGAGGTAATTAATCTCTCACTGACGGGAGGAAATTATTCTCTCACTCTGACAGGAGGTAATTATTCTCTCACTCTGACAGGAGGTAATTATTCTCTCACGCTGGCGGGAGGTAAATATTCTCTCACTGACAGGAGGTAATTATTCTCTCACCCTGACGTGAGGTAAATATTCTCTCACTGACAGGAGGTAATTATTCTCTCACTCTAACGGGAGGTAATTATTCTCTCACTGACAGGACGAAATTATTCTCTTGCTCTGACAGGAGATAATTATTCTTTCACTGACAAGAGGTAATTATTCTCTCCCTCTGATGGGAGGTAATTATTCTCTCGCTCTGACAGGTGGTAATTATTCTCTCACTGACAGGAGGGAATTATTCTCTCGCTCTGACAGGAGGTAATTATTCTTTCACTGACGGGAGGTAATTATTCTCTTGCTCTGACGGGAGGTAATTATTTTCTCGCTCTGACAGGTGGTAATTATTCTCTCGCTGACAGGAGGGAATTATTCTCTCGCTCTGACGGGAGGTAATTATTCTCTCGCTCTGACAGGAGGTAATTATTCTTTCACTGACGGGAGGCAATTATTCTCCCACTCTGATAGGAGGTAATCATTCTCTCACTCTGACAGGATGTAATTATTCTCTCACCCTGACGGGAGGTAATTATTCTCTCTCCCTTACAGGAGGTAATTACTTTTCCACCCTGACGGGAGGTAATTATTCTCCCACCCTTACAGGAGATAATTAATTTTCCAACCTGACGGGAGGTAATTATTCTCTCACCCTGACAGGAGATAATTATTCTCTCATTGACAGGAGGTAATTATTCTCTCACCCTGACAGGAGGTAATTATTCTCTCACCCTGACAGGAGATAATTATTCTCTAACTGATAGGAGGTAATTATTCTCTCAACCTGACAGGAGGTAATTATTCTCTCACTTTGACAGGAGATAATTATTCTCTCACTGACGGGAGGCAATTATTCTCTCACCCTGACAGGAGATAATTATTCTCTCGCTCTGACAGGAGGTAATTATTCTCTCACCCTGACAGGAGGTAATTAATCTCTCATTGACGGGAGGAAATTATTTTCTCACTCTGACAGGCGGTAATTATTCTCTCGCACTGTCAGGAGGTAATTATTCTCTCACCCTGACGGGAGGTAATTATTCTCTCACCCTGACGGGAGGTAATTATTCTCTCACCCGGACAGGAGGTAATTAATCTCTCACTGACGGGAGGAAATTATTCTCTCACTCTGACAGGAGCTAATTATTCTCCCACTCTGACAGAAGGTAATTATTCACTCACTGACGGGAGGTAATTATTCTCTCGCTCTGACAGGAGGTAATTATTCTCTCACCCTGTCAGGAGGTAATTAATCTCTCATTGACGGGAGGTAATTATTCTCTCACTCTGACAGGAGGTAATTATTCTCTCGCACTGACAGGAGGTAATTATTCTCTCACCCTCACAAGAGGTAAGTATTCTCTCGTTCGGACAGGAGGTAATTATTCTCTTGCACTGACAGGAGATAATTATTCTCTCACCCTGACGGGAGGTAATTATTCTCTCACCCGGACAGGAGGTAATTAATCTCTCACTGACGGGAGGTAATTATTCTCTCGCTCTGACAGGAGGTAATTATTCTCTCACCCTGACAGGAGGTAATTAATCTCTCATTGACGGGAGGTAATTATTCTCTCACTCTGACAGGAGGTAATTATTCTCTCGCACTGGCAGGAGGTAATTATTCTCTCACCCTCACAAGAGGTAATTATTCTCTCGCTCGGACAGGAGGTAATTATTCTCCTGCACTGACAGGAGGTAATTATTCTCTCACTCTGACAGGAGATAATTATTCTCTCATCCTGACGGGAGGTAATTATTCTCTCACCGTGACAGGAGGTAATTATTCTCTCACGCTGGCGGGAGGTAAATATTCTCTCACTGACAGGAGGTAATTATTCTCTCACCCTGACGTGAGGTAAATATTCTCTCACTGACAGGAGGTAATTATTCTCTCGCTCTGACAGGTGGTAATTATTCTCTCACTGACAGGAGGAAATTATTCTCTCGCTCTGACAGGAGATAATTATTCTTTCACTGACGGGAGGTAATTATTCTCTCCCTCTGATGGGAGGTAATTATTCTCTCGCTCTGACAGGTGGTAATTATTCTCTCACTGACAGGAGGTAATTATTCCCTCGCTCTGACAGGAGGTAATTATTCTTTCACTGACGGGAGGTAATTATTCTCTTGCTCTGATGGTAGGTAATTATTCTCTCGCTCTGACAGGAGGTAATTATTCTCTCACTGACGGGAGGTAATTATTCTCTCGCTCTGACAGGAGGTAATTATTCTCTCACTGACAGGAGGGAATTATTCTCCTACTCTGATAGGAGGTAATCATTCTCTCACTCTGACAGGATGTAATTATTCTCTTACCCTGACGGGTGGTAATTATTCTCTCACCCTGACAGGAGGTAATTATTCTCACACCCTGACGGGAGGTAATTATTCTCTCACTCTGACAGGAGGTAATTATTCTCTCGCCCTGACAGGAGGTAATTATTCTCTCACCCTCACAAGAGGTAATTATTCTCTCGCTCGGACAGGAGGTAATTATTCTCTTGCACTGACAGGAGATAATTATTCTCTCACCCTGACGGGAGGTAATTATTCTCTCACTGACGGGAGGTAATTATTCTCTCATCCTGATGGGAGGTAATTATTCTCTCACTGACATGAGGCAATTATTCTCTCATCCTGACGGGAGATAATTATTCTCTCACTCTGACGGAAGGTAATTATTCTCTCATCCTGATGGGAGGTAATTATTCTCTCACTCTGACGGGAGGTAATTATTCTCTCACTGACGGGAGGTAATTATACTCTCACCCTGACGGGAGGTAATTATTCTCACTCTGACAGGAGGTAATTAATCCCTCACCCTTACGGGAGGTAATTATTCTCTCACCCTGACAGGAGATAATTATTCTCTGACTGACGGGAGGTAAGTATTCTCTCTCTCTGACGTGAGGAAATTATTCTCTCACTGACAGGAGGTGATTATTCTCTCACCCTGCTGTGAGGTAATTATTCTCGCTCTGACAGGAGGTAATTAATCCCTCACCCTGACGGGAGGTAATTATTCTCTCACCCTGACAGGAGATAATTATTCTCTCACCCTGATGGGAGGTAATTATTCTCTCACCCAGAGAGGAGGTAATTAATCTCTCACTGACGGGAGGAAATTAATCTCTCACTCTGACAGGAGGTAATTATTCTCTCACCCTGACGGGAGGTAATTATTCTCTCACCCTGACAAGAGGTAATTATTCTCCAACTCTGACAGAAGGTAATTATTCACTCACTGATGGGAGGTAATTATTCTCTCACCCTGATGGGAGGTAATTATTCTCTCGCACTGACGGGAGGTAATTATTCTCTCAGCCTGACAGGAGGTAATTATTCTCTCACTGACAGGAGGTAATTATTCTCTCGCTCGGACAGGAGGTAATTATTCTCTCACCCTGACAAGAGGTAATTATTCTTTCGCTCGGACAGGGGGTAATTATTCTCTCAGTGTCAGGAAGTAATTAATCTCTCACTCTGACAGGAGATAATTATTCTCTCACTGACAGGAGGGAATTATTCTCTCGCTCTGACAGGAGGTAATTATACCTTCACTGATGGGAGGTAATTATTCTCTCACTTTGACAGGAGGTAATGATTCTCTCGCTCTGACGGGAGGTAATTATTCTCTCACTGATGGGAGGTAATTATTCTCTTGCTCTGACAGGAGGTAATTATTCTCTCACTGACAGGAGGTAATTATTCTCTCAATGACGGGAGGTAATTATTCTCTCACTGACAGGAGGTAATTAATCTCTCACCCTGATGGGAGGTAATTATTCGCTCACTGACGGGAGGTAATTATTCTCTCACCCTGACGTGAGATAAATATTCTCTCACTGACAGGAGGTAATTATTCTCTCACCCTGACGGGAGGTAATTATTCTCGCTCTGATAGGAGGTAATTAATCTCTGACTGACAGGAGGTAATTATTCTCTCACTCTAACGGGAGGTAATTATTCTCTCACTGACAGGAGGTAATTATTCTCTCGCTCTGACAGGTGGTAATTATTCTCTCAGTTACAGGAGGGAATTATTCTCTCGCTCTGACAGGAGATAATTATTCTTTCACTGACGGGAGGTAATTATTCTCTCGCTCTGATGGGAGGTAATTATTCTCTCGCTCTGACAGGTGGTAATTATTCTCTCACTAACAGGAGGGAATTATTCTCTCGCTCTGACAGGAGGTAATTATTCGTTCACTGACGGGAGGTAATTATTCTCTCGCTCTGACGGGAGGTAATTATTCTCTCGATCTGAGAGGAGGGAATTATTCTCTCGCTCTGACAGGATGTAATTATTCTGTCACTGACGGGAGGTAATTATTCTCCCACTATGATAGGAGGTAATCATTCTCTCACTCTGACAGAGTGTAATTATTCTCTCACCCTGACGGGAGGTAATTATTCTCTCACCCTTACAGGAGATAATTACTTTTCCACCATGACGGGAGGTAATTATTCTCTCACCCTGACAGGAGGTAATTATTCTCTCGCCCTGACAGGAGATAATTATTCTCTCACTGATAGGAGGTAATTATTCTCTCAACCTGACAGGAGGTAATTATTCTCTCACTTTGACAGGAGATAATTATTCTCTCACTGACGGGAGGTAATTATTCTCTCACTCTGATGGGAGGTAATTAATCTCTCACCCTGACGTGAGGTAATTATTCTCTCACTGACGGGAGGTAATTATTCTCTCACTGACATGAGGCAATTATTCTCTCATCCTGATGGGAGGTAATTATTCTTTCACTCTGACGGGAGGTAATTATTCTCTCACTGACGGGAGGTAATTATACTCTCACCCCGACGGGAGGTAATTATTCTCACTCTGACAGGAGGTAATTAATCTCTGACTGACGGGAGGTAATTATTCTCTCTCTCTGACGTGAGGTAATTATTCTCTCACTGACAGGAGGTAATTATACTCTCACCCTGACGGGAGGTAATTATTCTCACTCTGACAGGAGGTAATTAATCTCTGACTGACGGGAGGTAATTATTCACTCTCTCTGACGTGAGGTAATTATTCTCTCACTCTGACAGGTGGTAATTATTCTCTCATCCTGACGGGAGGTAATTATTCTCTCACTGACGGGAGGTAATTATTCTCTCACTGACAGGAGGTAATTATTCTCTCACTGACGGGAGGTAATTATTCACTCTCACTGACGGGAGGTAATTATTCTCTCACTGCCGGGAGGTAATTATTCTCTCTCACTGACAGGAGGTAATTATTCTCTCACTGACAGGAGGTAATTATTCTCTCATCCTGATGGGAGGTAATTATTCTCTACTGACGGGAGGTAATTATTCTCTCTCACTGACGGGAGGTAATTATTCTCTCATCCTGACGGGAGGTAATTATTCTCTCACCCTGACGGGAGGTAATTATTCTCTTGCACTGACAGGAGGTAATTATTCTCTCACTCTGACAGGAGATAATTATTCTCTTACCCTGACGGGAGGTAATTATTCTCTCACCCAGACAGGAGGTAATTAATCTCTCACTGACGGGAGGAAATTAATCTCTCACTCTGACAGGAGGTAATTATTCTCTCACCCTGACGGGAGGTAATTATTCTCTCACCCTGACAAGAGGTAATTATTCTCCAACTCTGACAGGAGGTAATTATTCTCTCACCCTGACAGGAGGTAATTATGCTCTCACTGACAGGAGGTAATTATTCTTTCACTGACGGGAGGTAATTATTCACTCTCACTGACGGGAGGTAATTATTCTCTCACTGACGGGAGGTAATTATTCTCTCTCACTGACGGGAGGTAATTATTCTCTCACTGACAGGAGGTAATTATTCTCTCATCCTGATGGGAGGTAATTATTCTCTCACTGACGGGAGGTAATTATTCTCTCTCACTGATGGGAGGTAATTATTCTCTCACTGACATGAGGCAATTATTCTCTCATCCTGACGGGAGGTAATTATTCTCTCACTCTGACGGAAGGTTATTATTCTCTCATCCTGATGGGAGGTAATTATTCTCTCACTATGACGGGAGGTAATTATTCTCTCACTGACGGGAGGTAATTATTCTCTCACCCTGATGGGAGGTAATTATTCTCTCACTGACATGAGGCAATTATTCTCTCATCCTGACGGGAGGTAATTATTCTCTCACTCTGACGGAAGGTAATTATTCTCTCATCCTGATGGGAGGTAATTATTCTCTCACTCTGACGGGAGGTAATTATTCTCACTCTGACAGGAGGTAATTAATCTCTGACTGACGGGAGGTAAGTATTCTCTCTCTCTGACGTGAGGTAATTATTCTCTCACTGACAGGAGGTAATTATTCTCTCACCCTGATGTGAGGTAATTATTCTCGCTCTGACAGGAGGTAATTAATCCCTCACCCTGACGGGAGGTAATTATTCTCTCACCCTGACAGGAGGTAATTATTCTCACACCCTGACGGGAGGTAATTATTCTCTCACTGACAGGAGGTAATTATTCTCTCAGCCTGACAGGAGGTAATTATTCTCTCACTGACAGGAGGTAATTATTCTCTCACCCTGACAGGAGGTAATTATTCTCTCATTGACAGGAGGTAATTATTCTCTCACTGACAGGAGGTAATTATTCTCTCACCCTGACGGGAGGAAATTATTCTCGCTCTGACAAGAGGTAATTAATCTCTGACTGACGGGAGGTAATTATTCTCTCTCTCTCTGATGGGAGGTAATTATTCTCCCACTGACAGGAGGTAATTATTCTCTCACCCGGCCGGTGGTAATTATTTCCGCTCTGACAAGAGGTAATTAATCTCTGACTGACGGGAGGTAATTATTCTCTCTCTCCCTGACGGGAGGTAATTATTCTCTCACTCTGACGGGAGGTAATTAATCTCTCACCCTGACGTGAGGTAATTATTCTCTCACTGACAGGAGGGAATTATTCTCTCGCTCTGACAGGAGGTAATTATTCTCTCATCCTGACAGGAGGTAATTAATCTCTCAACCTGACGGGAGGTAATTATTCTCTCACAGACAGGAGGTAATTATTCTCTCACTGACAGGAGGTAATTATTCTCTCGCTCTGACAGGAGGTAATTATTCTCTCATCCTGACAGGAGGTAATTAATCTCTCAACCTGACGGGAGGTAATTATTCTCTCACAGACAGGAGGTAATTATTCTCTCACTGACAGGAGGTAATTATTCTCTCACTGACAGGAGGTAATTATTCTCTCACTGACGGGAGGTAATTATTCTCTCACCCTGACAGGAGGTAATTATTCTCTCACTCTGACAGGAGGTAATTATTCTCTCACTATCAGGAGGTAATTATTCTCTCACCCTGACGTGAGGTAATTATTCTCTCACTGACAGGAGCTAATTATTCTCTCACCCTGATGGGAGGTAATTATTCTCTCACTGACGGGAGGTAATTATTCTCTCACTGACGGGAGGTAATTATTCTCTCACCCTGACGTGAGGTAATTATTCTCCCACTCTGACAGGAGGTAATTATTCTCTCACTGACAGGAGGTAATTATTCTCTCACCCTGACGGGAGGTAATTATTCTCACACCCTGACGGGAGGTAATTATTCTCTCATCCTGACAGGAGGTAATTATTCTCTCACTGACAGGAGGTAATTATTCTCTGACCCTGACAGGAGGTAATTATTCTCCCATTGACAGGAGGTAATTATTCTCTCACTGACAGGTGGTAATTAATCTCTCACCCTGACGTGAGGTAATTATTCTCTCACTGACGGGAGGTAATTATTCTCTCGCTCTGACAGGAGGTAATTATTCTCTCATCCTGACAGGAGGTAATTAATCTCTCAACTTGACGGGAGGTAATTCTTCTCTCACCGACAGGAGGTAATTATTCTCTCACTGACAGGAGGTAATTATTCTCTCACTGACGGGAGGTAATTATTCTCTCACCCTGACAGGAGGTAATTATTCTCTCACTCTGACAGGAGGTAATTATTCTCTCACTATCAGGAGGTAATTATTCTCTCACCCTGACGGGAGGTAATTATTCTCTCACTGACAGGAGGTAATTATTCTCTCACCCTGATGGGAGGTAATTATTCTCACACTGACGGGAGGTAATTATTCTCTCACCCTGACGTGAGGTAATTATTCTCCCACTCTGACAGGAGGTAATTATTCTCTCACTGACAGGAGGTAATTATTCTCTCACCCTGACGGGAGGTAATTATTCTCTCACCCTGACGGGAGGTAATTATTCTCTCACTGACGGGAGGTAATTATTCTCTCACTGACAGGAGGTAATTATTCTCTCACTGACGGGAGGTAATTATTCTTTCCTGACAGGAGGTAATTATTCTCTCACTGACGGGAGGTAATTATTCTTTCCCGACAGGAGGTAATTATTCTCTCATTGACAGGAGGTAATTATTCTCTCACTGACAGGAGGTAATTAATCTCTCACCCTGACGTGAGGTAATTATTCTCTCACTGACGGGAGGTAATTATTCTCTCGCTCTGACAGGAGGTAATTATTCTCTCATCCTGACAGGAGGTAATTAATCTCTCAACCTGACGGGAGGTAATTATTCTCTCACAGACAGGAGGTAATTATTCTCTCACTGACAGGAGGTAATTATTCTTTCACTGACGGGAGGTAATTATTCTCTCACCCTGACAAGAGGTAATTATTCTCTCACTCTGACAGGAGGTAATTATTCTCTCACTGTCAGGAGGTAATTATTCTCTCACCCTGACGGGAGGTAATTATTCTTTCCTGACAGGAGGTAATTATTCTCTCACTGACGGGAGGTAATTATTCTTTCCCGACAGGAGGTAATTATTCTCTCACTGACGGGGGGTAATTATTCTCTCACTGACGGGAGGTAATTATTCTCTCACTCTGACAGGAGGTAATTATTCTCTCACTGACAGGAGGTAATTATTCTCTCACTCTGACGGGAGGTAATTATTCTCTCACTCTGACGGGAGGTAATTATTCTCTCGCTCAGACAGGAGGTAATTATTGTCTCACTGACAGGAGGTAATTATTCTCTCTCACTGACGGGAGGTAATTATTCTCTCACTGACGGGAGGTAATTATTCTCTCACTGACAGGAGGTAATTATTCTCTCACTCTGACGGGAGGTAATTATTCTCTCGCTCAGACAGGAGGTAATTATTCTCTCACTCTGACGGGAGGTAATTATTCTCTCACTCTGACGGGAGGTAATTATTCTCTCACCCTCACAAGAGGTAATTATTCTCTCGCTCGGACAGGAGGTAATTATGCTCTCACTGACAGGAGGTAATTATTCTTTCACTGACGGGAGGTAATTATTCACTCTCACTGACGGGAGGTAATTATTCTCTCACTGACGGGAGGTAATTATTCTCTCTCACTGACGGGAGGTAATTATTCTCTCACTGACAGGAGGTAATTATTCTCTCATCCTGATGGGAGGTAATTATTCTCTCACTGACGGGAGGTAATTATTCTCTCTCACTGATGGGAGGTAATTATTCTCTCACTGACATGAGGCAATTATTCTCTCATCCTGACGGGAGGTAATTATTCTCTCACTCTGACGGAAGGTTATTATTCTCTCATCCTGATGGGAGGTAATTATTCTCTCACTATGACGGGAGGTAATTATTCTCTCACTGACAGGAGGTAATTATTCTCTCACTCTGACAGGAGGTAATTATTCTCTCACTCTGACGGGAGGTAATTATTCTCTCACTGACAGGAGGTAATTATTCTCTCACCCTGACGGGAGGTAATTATTCTCTCACTGACAGGAGGTAATTATTCTCTCACCCTGACGGGAGGTAATTATTCTCTCACTGACAGGAGGTAATTATTCTCTCACCCTGACGGGAGGTAATTATTCTCTCGCTCAGACAGGAGGTAATTATTCTCTCACCCTGACGGGGGTTAATTATTCTCTCACTCTGACGGGAGGTAATTATTCTCTCACTCTGACGGGAGGTAATTATTCTCTCACTCTGACAGGAGGTAATTATTGTCTCACTCTGACAGGAGGTAATTATTCTCTCTCACTGACGGGAGGTAATTATTCTCTCACTGACGGGAGGTAATTATTCTCTCACTGACAGGAGGTAATTATTCTCTCACTCTGACGGGAGGTAATTATTCTCTCGCTCAGACAGGAGGTAATTATTCTCTCACTCTGACGGGAGGTAATTATTCTCTCACTCTGACGGGAGGTAATTATTCTCTTGCTCAGACAGGAGGTAATTATTCTCTCACTGACAGGAGGTAATTATTCTCTCACTCTGACAGGAGGTAATTATTCTCTCACTCTGACGGGAGGTAATTATTCTCTCACTGACAGGAGGTAATTATTCTCTCACCCTGACGGGAGGTAATTATTCTCTCACTGACAGGAGGTAATTATTCTCTCACTGACAGGAGGTAATTATTCTCTCACCCTGACGGGAGGTAATTATTCTCTCACTGACAGGAGGTAATTATTCTCTCACCCTGACGGGAGGTAATTATTCTCTCACTGACAGGAGGTAATTATTCTCTCACCCTGATGGGAGGTAATTATTCTCTCACCCTGATGGGAGGTAATTATTCTCTCACTCTGACGGGGGGTAATTATTCTCTCACTCTGATGGGAGGTAATTATTCTCTCACCCTGACGGGAGGTAATTATTCTCTCACTCTGCCGGGAGGTAATTATTCTCTCATTGACGGGAGGTAATTATTCTCTCACTCTGATGGGAGGTAATTATTCTCTCATTGACGGGAGGTAATTATTCTCTCACTCTGACGGGAGGTAATTATTCTCTCGCTCAGAGGGGAGGTAATTATTCTCTCACCCTGACGGGAGGTAATTATTCTCTCACTGACAGGAGGTAATTATTCTCTCACTCTGACGGGAGGTAATTATTCTCTCGCTCAGACGGGAGGTAATTATTCTCTCACTCTGACAGGAGGTAATTATTCTCTCGCTCAGACGGGAGGTAATTATTGTCTCACTCTGACTGGAGGTAATTATTCTCTCACTGACAGGAGGTAATTATTCTCTCGCTCTGACAGGAGGTAATTATTCTCTCACTCTGACGGGAGGTAATTATTCTCTCACTGACAGGAGGTAATTATTCTCTCGCTCTGACGGGAGGTAATTATTCTCTCACTGTCAGGAGGTAATTATTGTCTCACTCTGACAGGAGGTAATTATTCTCTCACTGACCGGAGGTAATTATTCTCTCACTGACAGGAGGTAATTATTCTCTCACTGTCAGGAGGTAATTATTGTCTCACTCTGACAGGAGGTAATTATTCTCTCACTGACCGGAGGTAATTATTCTCTCACTGACAGGAGGTAATTATTGTCTCACTGACCGGAGGTAATTATTCTCTCACTGACGGGAGGTAATTATTCTTTCCCGACAGGAGGTAATTATTCTCTCACTGACGGGGGGTAATTATTCTCTCACTCTGACAGGAGGTAATTATTCTCTCACTCTGACAGGAGGTAATTATTCTCTCACTGACAGGAGGTAATTATTCTCTCACTCTGACGGGAGGTAATTATTCTCTCACTCTGACGGGAGGTAATTATTCTCTCGCTCAGACAGGAGGTAATTATTGTCTCACTGACAGGAGGTAATTATTCTCTCTCACTGACGGGAGGTAATTATTCTCTCACTGACGGGAGGTAATTATTCTCTCACTGACAGGAGGTAATTATTCTCTCACTCTGACAGGAGGTAATTATTCTCTCGCTCAGACAGGAGGTAATTATTCTCTCACTCTGACGGGAGGTAATAATTCTCTCACTCTGACGGGAGGTAATTATTCTCTTGCTCAGACAGGAGGTAATTATTCTCTCACTGACCGGAGGTAATTATTCTCTCACTGACAGGAGGTAATTATTGTCTCACTGACCGGAGGTAATTATTCTCTCACTGACGGGAGGTAATTATTCTTTCCCGACAGGAGGTAATTATTCTCTCACTGACGGGGGGTAATTATTCTCTCACTCTGACAGGAGGTAATTATTCTCTCACTCTGACAGGAGGTAATTATTCTCTCACTGACAGGAGGTAATTATTCTCTCACTCTGACGGGAGGTAATTATTCTCTCACTCTGACGGGAGGTAATTATTCTCTCGCTCAGACAGGAGGTAATTATTGTCTCACTGACAGGAGGTAATTATTCTCTCTCACTGACGGGAGGTAATTATTCTCTCACTGACGGGAGGTAATTATTCTCTCACTGACAGGAGGTAATTATTCTCTCACTCTGATGGGAGGTAATTATTCTCTCGCTCAGACAGGAGGTAATTATTCTCTCACTCTGACGTGAGGTAATTATTCTCTTGCTCAGACAGGAGGTAATTATTCTCTCACTGACAGGAGGTAAATATTCTCTCACTCTGACAGGAGGTAATTATTCTCTCACTCTGACGGGAGGTAATTATTCTCTCACTGACAGGAGGTAATTATTCTCTCACCCTGACGGGAGGTAATTATTCTCTCACTGACAGGAGGTAATTATTCTCTCACTGACAGGAGGTAATTATTCTCTCACCCTGACGGGAGGTAATTATTCTCTCGCTCAGACAGGAGGTAATTATTCTCTCACTGACAGGAGGTAATTATTCTCTCACCCTGACGGGAGGTAATTATTCTCTCGCTCAGACAGGAGGTAATTATTCTCTCACCCTGACGGGGGTTAATTATTCTCTCACTCTGACGGAAGGTAATTATTCTCTCACTCTGACGGGAGGTAATTATTCTATCACTCTGACGGGAGGTAATTATTCTCTCACTCTGACAGGAGGTAATTATTCTCTCTCACTGACAGGAGGTAATTATTCTCTCACTGACGGGAGGTAATTATTCTCTCACTGACAGGAGGTAATTATTCTCTCACTCTGACGGGAGGTAATTATTCTCTCGCTCAGACAGGAGGTAATTATTCTCTCACTCTGATGGGAGGTAATTATTCTCTCACTCTGACAGGAGGTAATTATTCTCTTGCTCAGACAGGAGGTAATTATTCTCTCACTGACAGGAGGTAATTATTCTCTCACTCTGACAGGAGGTAATTATTCTCTCACTCTGACGGGAGGTAATTATTCTCTCACTGACAGGAGGTAATTATTCTCTCACCCTGACGGGAGGTAATTATTCTCTCACTGACAGGAGGTAATTATTCTCTCACTGACAGGAGGTAATTATTCTCTCACCCTGACGGGAGGTAATTATTCTCTCACTGACAGGAGGTAATCATTCTCTCACTGACAGCAGGTAATTATTCTCTCACCCTGACGGGAGGTAATTATTCTCTCACTGACAGGAGGTAATTATTCTCTCACCCTGACGGGAGGTAATTATTCTCTCACTGACGGGAGGTAATTATTCTCTCACCCTGACGGGAGGTAATTATTCTCTCACTGACAGGAGGTAATTATTCTCTCACCCTGATGGGAGGTAATTATTCTCTCACCCTGATGGGAGGTAATTATTCTCTCACCCTGACGGGGGTTAATTATTCTCTCACTCTGACGGGAGGTAATTATTCTCTCACTCTGACGGGAGGTAATTATTCTCTCACTCTGACGGGGGGTAATTATTCTCTCACTCTGATGGGAGGTAATTATTCTCTCACTCTGACGGGAGGTAATTATTCTCTCACTCTGACGGGGGGTAATTATTCTCTCACTCTGATGGGAGGTAATTATTCTCTCACCCTGACGGGAGGTAATTATTCTCTCACTCTGCCGGGAGGTAATTATTCTCTCATTGACGGGAGGTAATTATTCTCTCACTCTGACGGGAGGTAATTATTCTCTCATTGCCGGGAGGTAATTATTCTCTCACTCTGACGGGAGGTAATTATTCTCTCACTCTGACGGGAGGTAATTATTCTCTCACTGACGGGAGGTAATTATTCTCTCACTGACGGGAGGTAATTATTCTCTCACTCTGACGGGAGGTAATTATTCTCTCACTGACGGGAGGTAATTATTCTCTCACTCTGACGGGAGGTAATTATTCTCTCACTGACGGGAGGTAATTATTCTCTCACTCTGACAGGAGGTAATTATTCTCTCACTGACGGGAGGTAATTATTCTCTCACTGACAGGAGGTAATTATTCTCTCACTGACAGGAGGTAATTATTCTCTCACCCTGACGGGAGGTAATTATTCTCTCACTGACGGGAGGTAATTATTCTCTCACTGACGGGAGGTAATTATTCTCTCGCTCAGACGGGAGGTAATTATTCTCTCGCTCAGACAGGAGGTAATTATTCTCTCACTGACAGGAGGTAATTATTGTCTCACTCTGACAGGAGGTAATTATTCTCTCACTGACGGGAGGTAATTATTCTCTCACTGACAGGAGGTAATTATTCTCTCTCACTGACGGGAGGTAATTATTCTCTCACTGACAGGAGGTAATTATTCTCTCACTCTGACGGGAGGTAATTATTCTCTCACTGACAGGAGGTAATTATTCTCTCACTGACGGGAGGTAATTATTCTCTCATCCTGACGGGAGGTAATTATTCTCTCACTGACAGGAGGTAATTATTCTCTCACTGACGGGAGGTAATTATTCTCTCATCCTGACGGGAGGTAATTATTCTCTCATCCTGACGGGAGGTAATTATTCTCTCACTCTGACGGGAGGTAATTATTGTCTCACTGACCGGAGGTAATTATTCTCTCACCCTGATGGGAGGTAATTATTCTCTCACTGACGGGAGGTAATTATTCTCTCACTGACAGGAGGTAATTATTCTCTCACTCTGACGGGAGGTAATTATTGTCTCACTCTGACAGGAGGTAATTATTCTCTCACCCTGATGGGAGGTAATTATTCTCTCACTGACGGGAGGTAATTATTCTCTCACCCTGATGGGAGGTAATTATTCTCTCACTGACGGGAGGTAATTATTCTCTCACCCTGACGGGAGGTAATTATTCTCTCACTGACCGGAGGTAATTATTCTCTCACCCTGATGGGAGGTAATTATTCTCTCACTCTGACGGGAGGTAATTATTCTCTCACTGACAGGAGGTAATTATTCTCTCACTCTGACGGGAGGTAATTATTCTCTCACTCTGACAGGAGGTAATTATTCTCTCACTGACAGGAGGTAATTATTCTCTCACTGACGGGAGGTAATTATTGTCTCACTGACAGGAGGTAATTATTCTCTCACTGACAGGAGGTAATTATTCTCTCACCCTGACGGGGGTTAATTATTCTCTCACTGACGGGAGGTAATTATTCTCTCGCTCTGACGTGAGGTAATTATTCTTTCACTGACGGGAGGTAATTATTCTCTCGCTCGGACAGGAGGTAATTATTCTCTCACTGACGGGGGTTAATTATTCTCTCACTGACGGGAGGTAATTATTCTCTCACTCTGACGTGAGGTAATTATTCTTTCACTGACGGGAGGTAATTATTCTCTCGCTCGGACAGGAGGTAATTATTCTCTCACTGACGGGGGTTAATTATTCTCTCACTGACGGGAGGTAATTATTCTCTCACTCTGACGTGAGGTAATTATTCTTTCACTGACGGGAGGTAATTATTCTCTCGCTCAGACAGGAGGTAATTATTCTCTCGCTCGGACAGGAGGTAATTATTCTCTCGCTCGGACAGGAGGTAATTAT
This sequence comes from Chiloscyllium plagiosum, assembly GCF_037043375.1. Classification (NCBI taxonomy): domain Eukaryota; kingdom Metazoa; phylum Chordata; class Chondrichthyes; order Orectolobiformes; family Hemiscylliidae; genus Chiloscyllium; species Chiloscyllium plagiosum. The sequence goes on along the minus strand of NW_028270155.1, from coordinate 5,602,622 downwards.
TCTCTCACTGACGGGAGGTAATTATTCTCTCGCTCAGACGGGAGGTAATTATTCTCTCACTGACGGGAGGTAATTATTCTCTCACTGACGGGGGTTAATTATTCTCTCACTGACGGGAGGTAATTATTCTCTCACTGACGGGAGGTAATTATTCTCTCACTGATGGGAGGTAATTATTCTCTCACCCTGACGGGAGGTAATTATTCTTTCCCGACAGGAGGTAATTATTCTCTCACTGACGGGAGGTAATTATTCTCTCACCCTGACGGGAGGTAATTATTCTCTCGCTGACGGGAGGTAATTATTCTCTCACTGACAGGAGGTAATTATTCTCTCACCCTGACGGGAGGTAATTATTCTCTCGCTGACGGGAGGTAATTATTCTCTCACTGACGGGAGGTAATTATTCTCTCACCCTGACAGGAGGTAATTATTCTCTCCCTGACGGGAGGTAATTATTCTCTCACCCTGACAGGAGGTAATTATTCTCTCACCCTGACAGGAGGTAATTATTCTCTCACTGACGGGGGGTAATTATTCTCTCGCTCAGACGGGAGGTAATTATTCTCTCGCTGACGGGAGGTAATTATTCTCTCACTGACAGGAGGTAATTATTCTCTCACCCTGACGGGAGGTAATTATTCTCTCACTGACAGGAGGTAATTATTCTCTCACCCTGACAGGAGGTAATTATTCTCTCACCCTGACAGGAGGTAATTATTCTCTCACTGACGGGAGGTAATTATTCTCTCACCCTGACAGGAGGTAATTATTCTCTCACTGACAGGAGGTAATTAATCTCTCACTGACGGGAGGTAATTATTCTCTCACCCTGACGGGAGGTAATTATTCTCTCGCTGACGGGAGGTAATTATTCTCTCGCTGACGGGAGGTAATTATTCTCTCACCCTGACGGGAGGTAATTATTCTCTCACTGACGGGAGGTAATTATTCTTTCACTGACGGGAGGTAATTATTCTCTCACTAAGTAAGGTTAATTATTTTCTCACTTACTGAGTTTCTCTCACTGACGGAAGGGTTTTCTTTACTGAAGCCCCTCCCCCTCCGCGGCAGGCGGCCGCTTCCCGCCAATTCCTGAACCGCCTGGCACGCGGCGACGCCCTGACGTCTTTATCCTTTGCCCCACCCCTGCGTCATTACGTACGAGGAAGAGGAAGTGGAGTTACTTTTTTATTGGGGGCGTGGCTGATGGTCAGGTTGTTGTCCAAATTCAGATCCTTCCCGCAGCGTTTAATGCCAGCTGATCCCAGTTTCCCCATCAATTTCTGTTTTTCTTTATGTCAGCGCTGTAACATCCCCAGTTCTTTATTTAAAATTATGCACAAAATTAGGATCGAAACCAGAGGTTTTATGCAAAAAGATCGTTTTCAATTTATCCAACCTCTTTCATCGCCTTAATGTAGGTTGCTTTATTCGTTTCCAGAATGTGAACATCACTTACAAGGCCAGTTTGTTGTCCATCCGTAGTTGCCCTCGAACCGAAAGATTTGCCAGGTCATTTCAGAAGGCAGTTAAGACTCAACATTTTTGCGCTTTTTGAGTTATATGTAGGCCACGATGGGTAAGAACAGCAGATTTTCATCCCCAAATGTGATCCATGAAGCAGATGGGTCTCAAAACATTTGAGTCAACTAAGTATTTTGGAAATATAATCATTGTTGTAATGCTGAAATAGAAGGCAGTAAGGTGATGACAGATTTTTAAATTTTGAAGGATTTTATTAGGGCTGACATGAACAAAAAATGCTTCCACATGCAACTGAGACAAAAACTCGAGGTCATAAACAAGGGAGATTGCAAGGAAAGCAATTAAGAATTGCACGAGCTTTCAGAGTGCTGCTGCAACAAGACCGAGACAACATGGAGGCTTGGGTTGATAATATTTATGCCACAAATGCCAGGCAATGGTCATTTCCAACAAGAAGGAATGTGGGCATTGCCCCTGACATTCAGTGGCATTGCCATAATTGAATCCTCCACTTGACCAGAAACCAATTAGACCAGCTATTCAAATAAAATGGCTACAACAGTAGATCACACTCTGGAAATTCTGTACTGACTTTCCAAAGCCTGTCCACCATCTACACATCAGGAGTATGATGGAATACTCCTCAGTTCCCTGGATGGGTGCAGGGAACACCAACTTAAACATTCAATCCCACCATCATTGATGCACAGTGGCAGCGGTAAATGCCAATTACAGGTTGCACTGCAGTAACACACCAAGATTTCTTTGACAACACCTTCCAAGCCTGTGAACTCTACCATTTAGAAAGTCAAAGGCAGTGGGTGCAACGGAACATCCCAGTTGAGAGTAAATTCAGCATTAGTTTTGCGGACCTCAATATAAAGCTTATCTATTTCACCTAGTAAGCTTTGCAATACATGAACAATGTCATTTAGAATGTTCTAGTGGGTTGAGTTTAAAAATGCAATGATCTAATCAGGAGTTGGTTGCTCACACACAGGGAGTAGGGGTCATTTTGGACAGAGGAGAAGTCAAGAGAAGTTAGGTACTCAAGGCTATAAAGGTTGGAAACTTGGTGCACAAGAACGCTGGGAACCAACAATCAAATAAAGGAAGCTGGAGTTAGAAGGATGAGGGGTAATCTAATTGAAACTTACAGAATATTGAATGGCCTGGACTGAGTGGATGCTGGGAAGATGTTTCCATTGGTAGGAGAGACTAGGACCCGAGGGCACAGCCATAGAGTAAAAGGGAAGACCTTTTAGAACAGAGATAAAGAGAAACTTCTTCAGCCAGAGAGTGGGGAATCTGTGGAATTCATTGCCACAGAACGCTGTGAAAGCCAGGTCGTTGAGTTTATTTAAGACCATTTAAGCCCATTGTGTCTGCTCCGCTATTCAATCATGGCTGATAAATTTCTCAACCGTTTCTCACGCTTTCTCCCCGTAGATAACTAGGTTTTTGATTGTTAAAGGGGGTCAAGGCTTCGGGGAGAAAGCGGGAGAACGAGGTTGAGAAACTTATCAGCCATGATTGAATGACAGAGCTGACTCAATGGGCTGGATGATCCAATTTCTGCTTCTATGTCTTATGAACCTAGTTACAAAGTATGACGAGGGCAGAATGGTAGATGTCGTTTACTTGGATTTTAATAAAGCCTTTGACAAGGTTCCACATGGTAGACTAGTTAGTAAAATTAAATCACATGGGGTTAAGGGTGAGCTTGCCAATTGAATACGAAATTGGCTTAACTGCAGGAGACAGGGTGATGGAGCGTTGGCTTTCAGACTGGAGGCCTGTGCCAGCGGTATTCCACAGGGATTGGTGTTGTGTCCACTTTTGTTTGTCATTTATAAATGATTTAGAGGAGAATATAGAAAGCATGGTTCGTAAGTTTGCGGATGACACCAAGATTGGTGGTATAGTGGAAAGGTGAACACAGTTATCTAAGATTAAAGAGAGATTGTGATCAATTGGTTCAATGGGCTGAAGAGTGGCAAATTTAGTTTAATTTGGAGTACTGAAACAAACAACACTTATACAATTAAAATGGGCCCTTGGGTAGTGTTCTAGAACAGAGAGACCCAGGGGTTCAGGTACATAATTCTTTGAAATTTTCATCACATAGATAGGGTGATTAAGAAACATTTAGCATGCTTATTTTCATTGCTCAGACTTTTCACTACAGGAATTGGGACATTATGTTAAGATTGGGACGTTAATGAGGTGTCTTCTGGAGTAATACCAGTTCTGGTCTCCCTGTTATAGGAAGGATATTATTAAAGTGGAGAGGGTTCAGAAGAGATTTACCAAGATATTGCCAGGTATGGAAAGTTTGAAATATAAAGAAAGGCTGGAATTTTTTTCACCAGAGTGTAGGAGGTTGAGAGGTGACCTGATAGAAGTTTATAAAATATTGAGGAGTATAGGGAGAGTTAATGGTATTTCTCTTTTCCCAAGGATGGGGGGTTTAAGACTAGGGGACACATTTTTAAGGTGAGAGGAAATTAATTTTAAAAACATGAGGGACATTTTGTGCAGGGCCATGGGGAATGGACTGGGACTAATAAAATTGCTTCTCAGGAGAACTGGCAGGAATTAAGTGGGCATCATGGCCTCCTTCTGTAACCACTCAAAGACTGGCACAGCAGGTTCAGGGAGGGTTGAAGTATGGCTTACTTTTTAAAAATATTAAACAGGAGTAGTAAAAGGATATGCTATTGGAGTTGGAAGAAGGCAGATGAGAGAAGACTTTTTAATTCAATCTTGCAGTGTGGGCATTGCTGACTAGACTGGCATTTTGTCTGTCCCTAGTTGACCTTGAGAAGGTGGTGATGAGCCACTGCAGTCCATGTGCAAACGAATGGTTGAGAGACATTAAGTAAATCGCAGGTCTCATCCTGATCAAAGTCCAGTGATATTTCTGATTTCCAGAGCATCCAAATGTACTCAATGCTTTCCTCCTCCACATGCCAGTTCAGATTTATTAGGATGAAAAATGTGCCTGGCAAAGGCCTGGACTGGTAGACCCCAGTGTTGTTAAGGAGTTCTAAAGATTTATCGAGGTCATTGTCAGGTGATCTATCCAGTATCAGCTCTTTGGACAAGACTTTGTGGCAGTTATAACTGAGTGGCTTGCTAGGCTATTTCAGAGGGCAGTTATGAGTCAACAACATTGCAATGGATCTGGAGTCACATGTAGACCAGACAGAGTAAGGATGGCAGTTTTGTTTTCCTAAAGGACATTAGCAAACCATTTGGGATTTTCACAGAAGTGGCAGTGGTTTCATGGTTACCATTAGGCTTGTAATGCAAGATTTCTTATGAAATTCTACCCTCTGCCATGGCAGGATTTCTACCTCAATCCACAGAACATTATTAACCTAATGATCCAGGTACTATGCTGGTAAGATTAGATTAGATTAGATTCGATTCGTTTCCCTACAGTATGGAAACACGTCCTTTGGCCCAACAAGTCCACACTGACCCTCCAAAGAGTAACCCACGCTGACCATTCCCCTAGCCTATATTTACCCCTGACTAATGCACCTATCACTACGGGCAATTTAGCATGGCCAATTCACCTGACCTGCGCATCTTTGGTTTGTGGGAGGAAACCGGAGCACCCTGAGGAAACCCACGCAGATACAGGGATAATGTGCAAACTCCACAGACAGTTGCCCGAGGTGGGAATTGAACCCGGTCCCTGGCGCTGCGAGGCAGCAGTGCTAACCATTGATCCACTGTGCTGCCCCCTGAACACTCCTCATTCCATGAAACATAAATAAAAACATGAAAAATTGAGACTGCATTATTTTATTTACATATTATACTCTCCCAACTAAAGCTTCAAACTTGTTTCAGAGGGTTTGTTCACAATTTTAAAACTGAGATCAATACAGTTGCAAAACAGATCTAGCAGCATCTGCAGAGAAAGAGTTAACATTCGGAGTCTCTATGACTCTTCAGAGTGAAAAACTAAAACTGGACTTGAATAGTTAGCTCTGTTCTGTCTCCACAGATATTGCCAGACTTGCTGATTTTCTCCGGTATTATATGTTTGTTGCAGATTTCCAGCACCCACTGTATTTTGCTCTAATTTTAGTGACCAAACAGGTTTACCTATGGAATCAAGATGGGTTGATAGGAACAGACCACAGATTACCTATAATCCAATAGAATCACAGATCAAACTCAGAACTGAATAGCTCACTGCTGCTCCTGTTTTTTGTGGCTTATTGCTTAAGTCGACAAGCAGGTAATCCTCCTCTTTGAATAATAAAGTTCCAACAACCAGTGTGAATGATGAATTTGTATGTGTAATCTGGTCCAGCTATCATGAGGTCAATACATTACCTTTCAATGTCAGATGGTTCCCCAAAAGTAGTGTGCCTAATAAGTTAGTTTAATTTTACCTTCGAGATCAGGTTCATGGGGCATTGATACTATTGTTGAGGATCCAGAATAACCTGCCAGTCCTGGGAATGGTCACATCTGTTGTTTATTGCAAGGCATGAAAATCTGGCATGGCACCTGCTTTCAACTGTTCTGACGTTTTATACCAATCCAACAATTTAAAGGTGACATTTCTTAGCTTTGATCGTGACCTCTTTCTTATCCAACTAGGTCGATTAATCTATCACATGGTAAGGCGTTTGACCCACACCGAAATTAAAATGGAAGTTTACTACACTTACAAAAATTTAATGCCAAATCCAGCAGGATGGAAACAACAGTTTTAGCCTTTGCCAGACACCATTCCTCAACCCAATGAGCATAAATCTGAACTGGTCAGAGGAGGAAAATGTCGAGTATATTTGTGTTCCAGGAATCAGATGCAACACTCTACTCTTATCAGGATGAGAACTGCAAGATACTTTACGTTTACCCAACGTCTCAACCATTAATCCAAAACATTGGATAGGAGATGGCTTCTATTTGGTCACTCAGGAAAAAAGAACAAACTTCATTTATACAGTACCTTTCAACACAATGCCCCAAAACACTTTACAGCTAATGATGTATTTCAGAAGTCTGGATATTATTGTAATGTAAGAAAGACAGCAGCCAATTGATGTGTATCAAACCTCCCAGAAAAAGGAATGGGTATAATAATTAAATAATGGTGGTTAAGACTGAAAAATGTGTTGCTGGAAAAGCGCAGCAGGTCAGGCAGCATCCAAGGAGCAGGAGAATCGACATTTCAGGTATGAACCCTTCTTCAGGAATGAGGAAGGTGTGCCAAGCAGGCTAAGATAAAAGGTAGGGAGGAGGGACTTGGGGGAGGAGCGTTGGGAATGCGATAGGTGGAAGGAGGTTAAGGTGAGGGCAATAGGACAGAGAGGGGGTGGGGGCGGAGAGGTCAGGAAGATGATTGCAGGTCAAGAAGGCGGTGCTGAGTCCAAGGGTTGGGACTGAGATAAGGTAGGGGGAGGGGAAATGAGGAAGCTGGAGAAATCTGCATTCATCCCTTGTGGTTGGAGGGTTCCTAGGCGGAAGATGAGGCACTCTTCCTCCAGGTGTCGTGTTGCCATGGTCGAGGCCAAGGACCTGCATGTCCTTGGCGGAGTGGGAGGGGGAGTTAAAGTGTTCAGCTACGGGGCGGTTGGGTTGGTTGGTCCAGGTGTCCCAGAGGTGCTCCCTGAAACGTTCTACAAGTAGGTGGCCTGTCTCCCTAATGTAGAGGAGGCCACATCGGGTGCAGCGGAGGCAGTAAATGATGTGTGTGGAGGTGCAAGTGAATTTGTGACGGATATGGAAGGATCCCTTGGGGCCTTGGAGGGAAGTGAGGAGGGAGGTGTGGGTGCAAGTTTTGCATTTCTTGCAGTTGCAGGGGAAGGTGCTGAGAGTGGAGGTTGGGTTGGTGGGGGGTGTGGACCTGACGAGGGAGTCGCGAAGGGAGTGGTCTTTCCGGAACGCTGATAGGGGAGGGGAGGGAAATATATCCTTGGTGGTGGGGTCTGTTTGGAGGTGGTGGAAATGACAAAGGATGATACAATGCATCTGGAAGTTGGTGGGGTGGTAGGTGAGGACCAGTGGGGTTCTGTCCTGGTGGTAATTGGAGGGGCGGGGTTCAAGGGCGGAGGAGCGGGAAGTGGAGGAGATGCAGTGGAGAGCATCGTTGACCAGATCTGAGGGGAAATTGCCGTCTTTGAAGAAGGAGGCCATCTGGGTTGTTCGGTATTGGAATTGGTCCTCCTGGGAGTAGATGCTGTGGAGGTGAAGGAATTCGGAATATGGGATGGCATTTTTACAGGGGGCAGGTTGGGAGAAGGTGTAGTCTAGGTAGCTGTGGGAGTCGGTCGGTTTGTAGTAAACGTCTATGTTGAGTTCGTTGCCCGGTACCTTCCCCTGCAACCATAAGAAATGCAAAACTTGCGCCCACACCTCCCCCCTTACTTCCCTCCAAGGCCCCAAGGGATCCTTCCATATCAGTCACAAATTCACCTGCACCGCCACACACATCATTTACTGCATCCGCTGCACCCGATGTGGCCTCCTCTACATTGGGGAGACAGGCCGCCTATTTGGGAACGTTTCAGAGAACACCTCTGGGACACCCGGACCAACCAACCCAACCGCCCAGTGGCTGAACACTTTAACTCCCCCTCCCACTCCGCCAAGGACATGCAGGTCCTTGGTCACCTCCATCGCCAGACCATGGCAACACGACGCCTGGAGGAAGAGCGCCTCATCTTCGGCCTAGGAACCCTCCAACCACAAGGGATGAATGCAGATTTCTCCAGCTTCCTCATTTCCCCTCCCCCCACCTTATCTCAATCCCAACCCTCAGACTCAGCACCTCCTTCTCGACCTGCAATCTTCTTCCTGATCTCTCCGCCCCATCGCCCTCACCTTAACCTCCTTCCACCTATTGCATTCCTAACACCCCTCCCCCAAGTCCCTCCTCCCTACCTTTTATCTTACCCTGCTTGGCACACCTTCCTCATTCCTGAAGAAGGGCTTATGCCCGAAATGTTGATTCTCCTGCTCCTCGGATGCTGCCTGACCTGCTGCGCTTTTCCAACAACACATTTTTCAGCTCTGATCTGCAGCATCTGTAGTCCTCGCTTTCTCAATGTTGGTTAAAGGGACAAATATTGGCCAGGACACTGGGAAGAACTTCCCAGCTCTTCAATATGCTACCGTGGAATCTTTTACATTCACTTGAAAGAGCAGGCAAGGCGTAGGTTTAACACCTCCAACAGTGCCACACTCCCTTACTTTAGCTTTGTCCCACTAGAGTCGCTGAACTGTGACCTTAAAGCAAAGCTTTAATCGTACAACACGGAAACAGACCCTTCGGTCGGACTCGTCCATGCTGACCAGATATTCAAAATCAACCTAGTCCCATTTACCAGTATTTGGCCCATATCCCTCTAAATACTTCCTATCCATATACCCATCCAGATGCCTTTTAAATGTTGTGATTGCACCAGCCTCCACCACTTCCTCTGGCAGCTCATTCCATACAGGCACCATCCCCTGTGTGAAAAAGGTGCTTTTTAAATCTTTCCCCTCTCACCTTAAACCTATGTCCTCTAGTTTTGGACTCCCCTACCCTGGGGAAAGACCTTGTCTATTTATCCTATCTATGCCCCTCATGATTTTATAAACCTCTATAAGGTCACCTCTCAGCCTCCAATGCTCCAAGTAAAACAGGCTCTCTTTATAGGTCAAACCTTCCAACCCTGGCAACATTGTTGTAAATCTTTTCTGAACAAGTTTAACAACATTTTTCCTACAGCAGGGAGACCAGGATTGAAGATTCGAGTGAGGCAAGAGTGTTACAACAGAGCCGTGACTGACACACACAGCAAAGCAACCAGATTCAGCATTAATTTCATTCAGATGGTTATTAGTTCAATCCTGTTTCCACAGTTGAATTCGCTGCACTCCGATGGAGAAAAACATTTTGTAAACATAGCACTTTTACAAAAACAAATTTAGGGAATTTTATTAATTGAATTGAATTTTATGTTACATAAATTGTTCAGTAACAAAACTGTAGAAGTACAGTCCTTATCTCCATGTACGTTACAGATTTGTGCTGCAGAGGACAAAAGCCCTACATTCTCACAGTCATTGATGTCTGCAACATTGCATTGTAAATAAATGTGTTATTAAAGGGTACAAACTGCCTTGTGATGATTTTGATGGCCTCCTGGGCAGCAGCTCCTAGGGAAATAAAAATATCAAACACAGCAATTAACAATGTAAATTACTGCTAACCAACTAACATGCAACGATACATAAAACCTTTGAGGTTAATAAACAATGCTGTATGATAGGAACATGAGAAATCACAGCCAGAATCGATATATGGTCACCTCAAAAAACACAGCTGGAAATGGCTTCAACTGGTTTGGATTAAGCTTACATACATCATTTATATTATGCAGCTATCCCTTACTTGGTAGATTGTGCTGCAGAGAAGTAACCTGCTGCATTAGGAGTCTGTGGACAGTTTTGGTTGAGAGTTCTGTTTGGTGTAGTTGTATGTTTACCAGTTTGGCTTGTATGGCTGTTTGGGAGTTAGAGACTTTGGAGGCTAGTTTGGCATTGATGGTGGTGAGGAAGAAAGAGTGAGATGTTTTTGGGAGCCCTGTGGATGGGGAGGGGTCAAGTAGGGCCTGATTATGAAAGCCATGGACAAGCATCGAAAGCCAGGTCTTTGGCAGCCTGCCTTTGGAATTGTTTTCCTTTTCTCACACTGATCTTCAGAATCCAGCAGTGTTCCAGTGAAGCTCAAGCTAAACCTGAAGAGCAGCACCTCACCTCTTGGTGAGGCACACTGCAGCCTTTAGACTCAACACCAAGTTCAACAATGAGACAGTAATCTCTGTGCATTTTGGTGTATGTTTTGTAGATTTCAGTTTTAATGTTGTTTTTGGATTGAAGGAGTTGTCCATAATTCCGATATTCACACCTCATCCAGACATTTTTATATTTCGTTACTTAGTACAATACCAATTTCTTTAATCTTGGACTACCAACACTTTTGTCGTTTAATCTCTCCTGTTTTCTACCCCTTCACAAACCTTCCCTTTTGTTCTTCCTGTCATCCCAAAACATGCTTTAAACCTTGTTCAAAATATACTTTCTCAACCCTCATGAAAGACCAAAAACGCTAACTTTGTTTCTCTCCATGTGCCTGACCTGCTGACCATTTCCAGCACTTCACCCCTTCACCACAAAAGGTTGTTCATGTTGAAAAACTCAAAACTGAGAATGGATACCTTTAGGAAAAGGTATTAGGGGATATGACAGCAAAACAACATTGTATAAGATGCAGTTGAGGCAGGGATTAAACATCTAGTTGAATGGCAAAGCATTAAAAGTCAGTGATTAAGACAACTTATATTTAAAAACTTTGAGAAGGTGCAGTGCAGGAAGTAAAAACAAGGCAAACAGTTTACATTGCAACACAACCAACGTGACAATTAGCTGCAATCCAAAATCACCCAATCTGAAAGAACTGAAACATACCTCCCAAAAATGAGGCAACAGCATGTGGTTCGGAAGCACCATACCGACAACTGAAAGAGAAAAGACATGCTCTTCAGAAACCTTTACGCATTTTAATGGATTTAAATTGCCCATAAAACACAGCAGCAATTTCCCTTGTAGGTGAATTGCAAGGATAGTCTCAAGAGTTCTTTCCTGTGGCCCTCAAACCTATGTCCAGGAGCATTAAAGTTAAATATTTAAGTTCAATCAACTCCATGTTTCTAAATTTAGTCACCAGACACCTAACTGTCATAATTAACATAGTCTTAGATACAAGATTAATCACAAGGAAATTAGGACAGTAAGTAGGAGAAATGCTTTCAACTGGAGTGATACGATGGTGTGGAATGAATGTTTGGAGTCAGTAATTATACATTGTACATCTAATATAGTTTCAAGGAGCTGATGCTGTTGGAGGATTGGTGAAACTCCACACTGATCTAATCTTAAAGGGGTCTGAAAAATTCAATCCAAGGAACGGTGGCTCAGTGGTTAGCACCACTGCCGCACAGTGTCAGGGACACAGGTTCAATTCCAGCCTTGGGTGACTGTCCGTGTGGAGTTTGTACACTCTCCCCATGTCTGCGTGGGTTTCCTCCCACAAACCAACGATATGCAGATCAGGGGAATTGGCCACACTAAATTGCCTGGTCAAGGATATGTAGATTAGGTGCAATAATTAGGGGTAAATATAGGGCAGGGGAATGAGTCTGGGTGGGTTACTCTTCAGAAGGTCAGCGTGGACTTGTTGGACCAAAGGGCCTGTTTCCACACTGGAGGGGTTCTAATATAAAATGAAGAAACCACCCCCATCCTCAATTATTGTAGTTTCAGGATGCTGCATCAACTAGTGTGCAGAATTCTGAAATACCGCTATGCTAATAGAGTGCCAGGGCTCTGAACAAGTTGGTTTTAGGGGATTGTGAAATCCCCACATTGAGAGGAAATATGAGCTCGATGGGATTCTAAAGGAGTTTGAGGTGGGTGAATTGAACAGTAACACGTGAACCTCTCCCAGCTGCTTTTCCCTATTAGAGACATCTTCCATTGAGGTGTCTCTAGACAACAGTGACATGTACAAGAACACAAATACAAAAACATACAATTCATGAATGTAGTCATCCTTCACGGATACAGAGACACCCCACTCCTGCAGCAAGCCAACCACACACGATTTCAACTTTCCAATGTCCTCTTCAACTTGGTTATTACAAACACCTGTTGGAACAATAATTCATTACCACCACAAAACACAGCTGCTTTTAACAAAATAAACACAAGAGCTCTTGACTATTGGGTTACAGTTCAGCAACAATCCAATCCATGATCAGTTCAGCAATTCTACCAGGAGACAGAGACCAGGAGCAATCAAGAGCTGCTGAGGAAACTGACACACTCAACTGATGCACCAGCTGAGATCAGTGGTCCAGGAAACATATCCTGGTTTTTCTAAAGTTTATTTCCTGCATCCCCACTGACCCACTCTGCCATCATATTATTTCAGGAAGTAGAGTGATTCTGTTGGAAGTACGTGGTGGTAGAACCACCAAAGCGATATCACAGAAAATGACAGAATAAGCCCTGACGGAATAAACTGAGGTCCCCACTTCAGGCTAGAATTAGGAGGAAGCAAGCTAGGAAAAAGTTAACTGTGATGGAGTTAGTAAACAGGAGTGCACATTCTCACAACTAACCAGCTGGTCACAGGTCAGTGCTAATAATAAGTTTATCTCCTATCCTGTGCTCAATTATTCTATGTACTTATGATACAAAATCTCAAATTCAAATTTGCCAATGGCACAAGGAGTGGCAGCATTATAAACTGCTGACAAATATTCAATTACAAGGAGGTATTTCATTAAGTGAATGATATTGATTTACCACAGATTTGCTCAATTTTGGTAATTATGAGGTCATTTATTTTGGATCTTAAAAGGAAAGATTACTTTCTGAATGGTTAAAAGTTAGGAGTTAGGAGTTCAAAAAGACTTAATGATCTATGAACATAAATCATTAAAATGTCATAAATTTACAGAAATTAGTGGAAAAAAGTTATTTAAATGCTGGCCTTTGCATTGGGAGGATTAGAATACCAGGAGGTAGAAGTCATGTTTCAGTGATAGAAACTGCTGAAAATGTGTTGCTGGAAAAGCGCAGCAGGTCAGGCAGCATCCAAGGAACAGGAGAATCGATGTTTCGGGCATAAGCCCTTCTTCAGGAATCCCTTCAGTGATAGAAAGTCCTGGTTAGATCAAACCTGGAGTGTGTTCAGTTTTGAGTACCACAGCGTGGGAAGGATATATTAGTCTTGGAAGATTTACGTGAATTATACCTGGTCTCCAAAGGTTAAATTACAAGGAGTGAGCGCAGCAATTAGGATAGCATTCCCTGAAAATCATAAAGTTATGGATCACACCTTCAAGTGATTAAGAGAAATGTTATTTTTTAAAATTCACATGTAGGATGTGGGTATCGCTGGCTGGCCAACATTTGTTTTCCTTGAGGAATTACTCTCAGTGTAACACCACTGAATGTCAAGGTTAGGGGGAGGTTTGGTGGTTAGATTGTCTTTTATTGGAGACAATCATATCTTGGCATTTGTGTGGCATGGATGTTACTTGCCACTTGTCAGCCCAAGCCTGGACATGGTCCAGATTTTGTTGTATTTGAACATGGACGGCTTCAGTATCTGAGGAGTTGGGAATGGTGCTGAACATTTGCACAATCAGCAAACATCCCCACTCCTGACCTTCTGATAGAGGGAAGGCCATGAATGAAGCAGCCGAAAATGGTTGGGCCTCAAACACTATCCTGAGGAACTCTTATAGAGATGTTCTGGAACTGAGAAGACTGAACAACCACGACCATCTTCCTGCAAGCCAAATCAGGATCACACCCAGCGGAGAGTTTTCCTCCTGTTTCCCATTGATGCCACACTCGGTTGAACGCAGCCTTGTTATTAAGGGCTGTCACTGCCACATCACCTCCCCTCTGGAATTCAGCTCTTCTGTCCATGTTTGAACCAAGGCTGTAATGAGGTCAGGAGTGATCCTGGCCAAACCCAAACTGCTCACTAATGCCCAGTTTGTTATTGATGCTCAAGAGTAGCCTAATGGGGTGGTAATTGGTTGGGTTAGATTTGTCCTGGTTTTTGTGAAAGGACATATCTGGACAGTATTCCACATTGTCAGGGAGATGCCAGTGTTGTAACTGCACTGGAAGAGCTTGGCTAAGGGAGCAGCAAGTTCTGAAACAAAAATATTCAGTACTATTGCCAGAATGTTGTTAGGGTCCATGGCCTTTAAACTATCCAGTGCCTGTTACTTAATGTCACATGGAGTGAAACAAATTGATGGAAGGCTAGCATCTGTGATGCTGGGGACCACTGGAGGAGGCGGAGATGGATAATCCTCTTGGTACTTCTGGCTGAAGATTGCTGTAAAAGCTTCAGCTTCATCTGTTGCTGAGCTCTACCACCACTGAGGATGGGAGTATTTGTGGAGTCTCCTCCTCTAGTGTATTGTTTAATTGTCCATCACCATTCACAACTGAACATGACATGACTGCAGAGCTTAGATATGATCTACAGAATATAGGAATGCTTAGCTCTATCACTTGCTGCTTATGCTGTTTAGCACGTAAGTAGTCCTGTTTAGTGTTGTCACCAGGTCATCACCTCATCTTCAGGTATGCCTGGTGCTGCTCCTGGCATGCTTTCCTGCACCCTCCATTGATCCAGGGTTGATCCCCTGGCTTAGAGGGAGTGGGGGATATGCTGGGCCATGAGGTTACTGATTGTGTTGGAGTATAATTCTGCTGCTATTGACGGCCCACAGCATCTCAGTGCTTCAGTCTTGAGTTGCTACATCTATTCAGAGTCTGTCCCATTTAGCACGGTGATAGTATCACACAACACAATGGGGGCTACACTGCAGTGGTTGTTCTTACCGATAATGTCATGGACAGATGTATCTGCGGCTGGCGGAATGGTAAAGATGAGGACAAGTATGTTTTTCCTGCTTGTTGGTTCCCTCACCACCTACTGCAGACGCAGTCTAGCAGCTACATCCTTTAGGACCTGACCAACTCAATCAATAGAGTCATAGAAGTGTACAGCACAGAAACTGACGATTGAGTCCAACTCGTCCATGCCGACCAGATATCTAAAATTAATCTAGTCCCATTTAGAACATAGAACATTTGTCAGCTCTTGGCCCATACCTTCCTATTCATATACCCATCCAGATGGCTTTTAAATGTTGTAATTGTACCAACCTTCACCACTTTCTCTGTCAGCTACTTCCATACAGACACACCCTGTGTGTGAAAAGAGTGTTCCTTAGGCCACTTTTACATCTTTCTCCACCTCACCCAAAACCTATGCCCTCTACTTCTGGCTTCCCCCCATCTCAGGGAAATGCTCCCATTGATTTTATAAACATCTAAGGTCACCCCTCCGCCTCCGACACTCTAGGGAAAACAGCCCCAGCCTGTTCAGCCTCTCTCTATAGCTCAAAACTTCCAACCCTGGCAACATCCTTGTAAATAGTTTTTGAACCATTTCAAATTCCAGAACATCCTCCCTTTGGAGAGGAGTGCAGAATTGCATGCAATATTCCAAAGGTGGCCTAACCAATGTCCTGTACAGCCACAACATGACCTTCCAACACCTGTACTCAATGCACTGACCAAAAAAGGAAAGCATACCATAGAGTCACAGAGATGTACAGCATGGAAACAGACCCTTCAGTCCAACCCGTCCATGCCAACCAGATATCCCAACCCAATCTAGACCCATCTGCCAGCACCCAGCCCATATCCCTCCAAACCCTATATTCATATACCCATCCAAATGCCTTTTAAATGTTGCAATTGTACCAGCCTCCATCACTTCTTCTGGCAGCTCATTCCATACACTTACCACCCTCTCCATGAAAACATTGCCCCTTAGGTCCCTTTTATATCTTTCCCTTCTCACCCTAAACCTATGCCCTCTAGTTCTGGACTCCCCCACCCCAGGGAAGAGACTTTGTATATTTATTCTAACCATGCCTCTGATAATTTTATAAACCTCTATAAGGTCACCCCTCAGCCTCTGACGCTCCAGGGAAAACAGCCCCAGCCTGTTTTCAACTTCTCGCTATAGCTCAAATCCTCCAACCCTGGCAACATCCTCGTAATTCTGAACCCTTTCAAATTTCACAGCATCCTTCTGATAGGAAGGAGACCAGAATTGCACACAATATTCCAACAGTGGCCTAACCAATGTCCTGTACAGCCGCAACATGACCTCCCAACTCCTGTACTCAATACTCTGACCAATAAAGGAAAGCATACCAAATGCCTTCTTCACGATCCTATCTACCTGCGTCTCCACTTTCAAGGAGCTATGAATCTGCACTCTAAGTTTCTTTGTTCAGCAACACTCCCTCGGACCTCACCATTCAGTGTATAAGTCCTGCTCTGGTTTGCTTTCCCAAAATGCAGCAGCGCGCATTTATCTGAATTAAACTCCATCTGCCACTCCTCAGTCCATTGGCCCATCTGATCAAGATCCTGTTGTAATCTGAGGTAACCGTCCACTACACCTCCAATTTTGGTGTCATCAGCAAACTTTCTAACTATACCTTTTATATAAACTATTTGGATGTGAACATAAATGATGAAGAGTAGTGGAACTAGCATCGATCCATGTGGCACTCCACTGATCACAGGCCTCCAGGCTGAAAAACAACACTCCACCACCACCCTCTGTCTTCTACCTTTGAGTCAGTTCTGCATCCAAATGGCCAGTTCTCCCTGTATTCCATGAGATCTAACTTTACTCATCAGTCTCCCATTGGGGAACCTTTTTAAACGCCTTACTGAAGTCCGTATAGATCATGTCCACCACTCTGCCCTCATCAATCCTCTTTGTTACTTCTTCAAAAAAAACTCTATCAACTTTGTGAGGCATGATTTCCCACGCACAAAGCTCTGCTGACTATTCCTAATCAGTCCTTGTCTTTCCAAATGCACGTACATCCTGTCCCTCAGGATTCCCTCCAACAACTTGCCCACCACCGACATCAGGCTCACTGATCTATAGTTCCCTGGCTTGTCCTTATCACCTTTCTTAAGTAGTGGCACCACGTTAGCCAACTTCCAGTGTAAGCACCTCACCTGTGACTATCAATGATACTAATAACTCAGCAAGGAGCCCAGCAATCACTTCCCTAGCTTCCCACAGAGTCCTAGGGTACACCTGATCAGGTCCTGGGAATTTATCCACCTTTGTGTGTTTCAAGACATCCAGCACTTCCTCCTCTGTAATATGGACATTTTTCAAGATGTCACCATCTATTTCTCTATATTCTATATCTTCCACGTCTATTTTCACAGTAAATACTGATGCAAAATACTAGTTTAGTATTTCCTCCATCGCCTGCGGCTCCATACAAAGACTGCCTTGCTGATCTTTGAGCATCCCTATACTCTCCTTAGTTAACCTTTTGACCTTAACACATTTGAAAAAACCCTTTCGATTCCCCTTAACTCTATTTGCCAAAGCTATCTCATGTTCCCTTTTTTCCCCTCTTGATTTCTCTCTTAAGTATACTCCTACTGCCTTTATACTCTAAGGATTCACTCGATCTATCTTGTCTATACCTGACATCTTTTTCTTAACCAAAACCTCAATTTCTTCAGTCATCCAGCATTCCCTATACCTACTAGCCTTTCCTTTCACCTTAACAGGAATATAAATTCTTCTCCATCTAAACCCTTAACACTATGGCAGTCCCAGTCAATGTTTGGAAAGTTAAAATCCCCCACCATAACCACTCTATTACTTTTACAGATAACTGAGATCTCTTTACAAATTTGTTTCTCAATTTCCCTCTGACTATTAGGGGGTCTATAATACAATCCCAATAAGGTGACCATCCCTTTCTTATTTCTCAGTTCCACCCAAATAACTTCCCTGGATGTATTTCCTGGAATATCCTCCCTTAGCACAGCTGCAATGCTATCCCTTATCTAAAACGGCACTCCCCCTCCTCTTTTGCCTCCCTTTCTGTCCTTCCTGTAGCATTTATATTCTGGAACATTAAGCCTCCAGTTCTGTCCATCCCTGAGCCATGTTTCCATAATTGCTATGATATCCCAGGCCCATGTTCCTAACCATGCCCTGAGGTCATCTGATTTCCCTGTTAGGCCCCTTGCATTGAAATAAATGCAGTTTAATTTATCAGTCCTACCTTGTTCTCTGCTTTGTCCCTGCCTGCCCTGACTGTTTGACTCACTTCTTTTCTCAACTGTACCAGTCTCAGGTTGATCTCTTTCCTCACTATCTCCCTGGGTCCTACACCCTCACCGTACTAGTTTAAATTTTCCCAAGCAGCTCTTACAAATCTCCCTGCCTGTATATTAGTCCCCTTCCAATTCAGATGCAATCAGCCCTTCTTCACTATCATAACTACCTGCGACTCCACTTTCAAGGAACTATAAATCTGCACTCCAAGGTCTCCTTGTTCAGCAACACTCCGCAGGACTTTAGTACTGCTGCTGAGCCACTCTTGGTGGTGGACATTGAAGTCGCCCAAACAGAGTACATTTTGTGTGTTTCCACCCTCCGTGCTTCTTCCCAGTGTTGCTCAACATGGAGGACTATTGATTCATCAGCCAAAGGAGGACGGTGCATGGTAGTCAGCTGGAGGTTTCCTTGTCTATGTTTAACCTGAGACATCATGAGGTCGAGAGTCAATGATGAGGCAACTCCCTCCCAACAGCTTACACCTCTAGCCAACAGCTCTGCTGGGTCTGTCCTGTCAGGACATATCCAGAGATTGTGATGGTGGTGGCTGGGACATACTCATGGAATCATACCTTACAATTACTGTAAAGCTGTAACTGGACTTGTCAGTGAGACAGCTCTCCCAATTTTGGCACTCGTTCCCATGTATTAGTAAGAAAGACTATGCAGGGTACAAAGGGCCGTTTTTGCTTAGGTCGATGCTAGGTCGTCTTCCTGGTTTCCTTTCTTCATTGAGACTTGGCTGTGGATTTTTACACTGGAATGACATACTAGGCCATTTCAGAGGCAACCACATTGTGATTTCAGATGTACAGCATGCAGGCCAGACCAGGTGAGTGAGGTTGGCAGACATCATTCCCCGAAGGACATTACTGAACCAGATGGGTTTTTTCTGACAATTGATCAATGGCTTCATGGCTATCAGCAGATTCTTAATTGCAGATTTTTAAAAAATTGAATTTATTAAAAATTCCACCATCTACCGTGGCAGATTAGCTGAATTTCTGGATTAATGGTCAAGCAATAGACTAATAGCATTATCACCTTTTCAATGGGATGGTCAGGTAGATAAGAAATAAAAATTCTTTTGGCTGTGAACATATAGTTCAAGAATATGTAGTCTAAAAAATATAATCAGACCATTTAGGACACAAGATAGTAGACACATCAATATGCAAGTGGGTGCAATGGTGGCTCAGTGGTTAGCACACCTGCCTCACAGCACCAGGGAGCCAGGTTCGATTCCATCCTCCAGTCTGTATGGAATTTGCGCATTCTCCCAGTGTCTGTGTGTGATTCTTCAGGTGCTCCGGTTTCCTCCCACAATCCAAAGGTGTGCAGATTAGGGTGAATTGGCCATGCAAAATTGCCCATAATGCATTGGTTAGGTAAACGAGTCATGGGAAATGCAGGGTTTATAGGGATAGGGTTTTTTTTTTGGTTGTGGGGGGGGGGGGGGTGGTAGTGGGGGGTGTTCTGATCTGAGTGTGATGATCTTTGGAGGGTCAGCTTGGACTCGAATGGGCCAAAATGACTGACTTCCACACTGTAGGGATTCTATAATTCTATTCTATGACAAAGGGTGACAAGAGTTAGGAACTTGTTTCCCCAAACAACAACTGGCACTAGGTCAACTTCGAATGTTAAATCCGAGATGGATAGATTTTAGTTATGCAGAGGTACAAAGGGATAGGGGATAAAAGGTAATGTGGAGTTCAGTACAACCTGAGGCTGGCTCAAAATGCTTTTTGTGCTAATAAATGAAATTTGTAAAACATTGTCAGTATTAATATTAGAAGGTCAGTAGCCAACTTGTGCATGAGCTCCCATGGGCAGCAATGTGATCAGTTAAATTTTTTTCCCCCCAAGTGATATAGATTGCTGGATATCTTTGCACTCTTGTGAAATAGTGACATGGAAACATTGACACACGGCTGAGTGGGTGGATGGGATCTCAGATTATGTCTCATTTGAAGAACAGAACTGACCGTATGGCCTTCTTTCAGTACTGCACTGGAGCACCAGCCCAGAATTTGGTGCACGATTGGTTAACGGGCTGAAACCCACAAACTTCGGAGTCAGAGGCGAGGGTGCTATCCACTGAGCCACAGTGACACTGAATAAGAGAACATTCACATGTAGGTGAAGTTACCTAGTCTTACCAGACTATAGGGCCAAGCTCTCATTAGATAGAAACAGTTACAGGTGGTTTAACCAGAGGGTCACCATGCCTCAGGTAAGGGCAGAGGTTGAGAAGGACAGTCCTTCATTGTAACCTTAGCCAGTGCAGGAATTGAACCCATACTGTTAGCCTCATGCTGCAATGCAAACGAGATATTCAGCCAACTGAGTTAACCAAGCCCCTCTATATTACGAATTTCAATCTGAAAAACATATGGAGTTAATCTGAACTTGAGAGTTACACCTAGTCAGGAAATAGGTGTCAGGAGATAGTTCCATAACCGACATGGAATTACATACCTGGGTATCGCCCATGTTGCCTGTGAAAACAATCCACAGCTCGTAGCATTATGTACAAAACCATTTCACTGTCGAGATTCTCCATACAAGATGCTGTATGACAAAAGAAACAGGATTAGCCAGAGTTTTACAGCCTCAGTGAAGATGAGAGGTCAAGCATCCTGGAAAGGGTTTTGGAACAAGCTGATGGGAAAGGTCGCAGTTCAGTGATCAGTTACTGTGTGAAGTTGATTAGAAATAAGCAGCACTGATCGAGACTGGGCAACTATGCTACATGCAGAAAGGAACATTGACCATTTCCACAGATTAAAATGGTTTAATATTATTGAGCAAAGTACAAGACAGATATTCTACCTTTCATTGCTATCTGAAGTGCAACAGATAAAAAAAAAAGTGCTCTGTTGTCAAATAATTAGCAATCAAAACTTGACGATAAGGCACTTAAGTTGTTCATCTTGAAACATATAAATCCTGAAGGTACATGACCAGATGGATGGGGAAGGGAGGTTTTCTCTTGTTGGAGAATCTAGTTTAAAAATAAGGTGCCACCCATTTAAGACAGAGATGAGGCAAAGGGCTCAGTGTCTTTGGAATTTCCTTCATGAAAAGGCAGTGGATGCAAAATCTGTCAACATTTTTAAAGGTAGAGTAGAAAGATTCTGCTGGAAATGTGTTGCTGGAAAAGCGCAGCAGGTCAGGCAGCATCCAGGGAACAGGAGAATCGACGTTTCGGGCATAAGCCCTTCTTCAGGAATGATTCCTGAAGAAGGGCTTATGCCCGAAACGTCGATTCTCCTGTTCCCTGGATGCTGCCTGACCTGCTGCGCTTTTCCAGCAACACATTTCCAGCTCTGATCTCCAGCATCTGCAGCCCTCACTTTCTCCTCCTAGAAAGATTCTGGACTACCAAGGGAAGGAAAGATTACTGGGGATATGCAGAAATGTACAACTGAAGTTAAAATCCGATCAGCCATAATCTTATTGAATAGAGGAAGAGGCCCAAAGGGCGGAATAGCCTATTCTTGTTCTTTCTTCATAAGCAAATGGACATCACAAGGCCAGCATTTACAGTACTGCCTATCCCAAACCGCTCTTCAAAAAGTGGTAGTGAGCTGCCCCCTGAAGTCCACGTGGTGTCGACGCACCAACAATTATGTTAAGGAAGCTACTCCAGGGTTTTGATCTAGTGACAATGAAGGAACAGTGATAGATTTACAAATTAGGATAATGATTTGCAGGAGAATTTGCAAGTGGTGGTGGTCCCACGTTCTGGCTCTGGGTGGTGGAGGGTGTAGGTTTGGAAGATACTACTGAAGCAATTGCTGCTGTGCATCTTGTAGATGGTTAAATGTGCAGTGGGAGTAAATGTGATATTGTGACAGATGGGTGAAACCTTTGTCATAGACATTGGTTTTAAATTAGCATTTTAAAGAAGGGGAAAGAGACAGAGAGAGAGACTTAGGGAGAGTATGCCAGAGCATCGGAACAAGCAGCTAAAGCCACAGCAGTTACTGGTGCTGCCTACATGTGCAGAATCTGGCAGTCAAAAATTAGAAAGGTGCTAATATAAGACAAGTTTTGATTTTTGATGTTCAATGTTCGTAAATGGGAGCAAAATATTTCTGGAAAATTAGCTGTGAGGTTTACTGATGATGAAGCATACAACCACACAGAATCAAAAGGAACATATCAAGCAACAAATCTCTCTCACTTTAGACAATCTCTCAAAATTTTCACTTTTCTACAAAGCTTAAATTTGATGAATACGAGTGTCTCTTGAAAGATAAGGACACCAAACGTACAGGAACACCATCAGATTTAAGTTCTCAAGCAAATCGTATATCATCCTCACTGCTTCTTTGATGATGCTGGATCAAACCCTTATCAAACAGTACTGTAGGAGCACGTTCAATACAGCAATTCAAGGTGACGTTGAGGCACCTTCTTAAGTGCAGCTAGAGACGGGTAATATTATGCTGGCTCAACCAACAACATCCTTATCCCAACATTCATCTTGTTAAAGATCTTGCCTCAGAGTCAATATGGGTTGAACCCCATTCTAATCAATCCCTGGCAGTGAAGATGGGAGTTCCAGCTGTGAACACTGGTTTGGTGTTTAGATTAGATTCCCTACAGTATGGAAATGGTATTCCGAGACATAGCCACATCGGTTTGGTGTAATTGACCGCCATCTCATGGATAAGTCATTATTACAAACCTTAAGAGCCTTCTACCACTTGGGGCTTATTACGCAATTCTGTGATATAATGTGGTGAATGCCGATAATGCCAATACATCCTTCAATTACGATATGCCTCCCCTGCCTGCCAAGAAGTGGATTTTAACAGCGATGTATCGTATCCCCTGACCAGTAAAATGGAGGAGAAACTGAGGACTGCAAATTAGATGGAGGGTGTGGTGCTGGAAAAGCACATCAGGTCAGGCAGCATTTGAATCGACGTTTCAGTTAAAAGCTCTTCATCAGGCTTTTGCCCAAAACATCGATTCTCCTGCTCCTTGGAAGCTACCTGATTTGTTGCGCTTTTCCAGCACCACACCCTCGACGGTAAAATGGAGGTTCAGCCCCTCTGATAGTGTAACACACCTACAGTACAGAGGTTTGACGCAGTTCAACACATGGTCTTCCAAAATTCTGAATAAATTAAATGCTTACAACTGCAAAACTCCTGTAAAACAGCACAACAGTTTTGTCACAAATCTTTCATCTTCAGACATAGTCTGACTTACTGCTCATGCCTTTTTTTTTAAAAGTATAATGATATTCGTAGCCCCATAAATTGATAACATTTACCTATTTCTTCTTTATTTGTCGTTTCTGCATTGAACTCCTCTGCCAGCGAACGACATCGCACAAGGCGAAGAAAAGCAGCATTCCTGCCTGGTGGGGGAAGACAGCCATGATCAGGATTAGAAACAATATCGTTCAAACTAAAAATTCACTCAAAACAAATTAGGGGAAACTGTGACAAAATATGCAAGAGCATTATCATCCCTTCCCCCTTCTGATTAAATTGCAGACAAGTTCTGCTATCAAGAAAAGTTGGAAAAATAGTTCCTGTATCAACCTACAACACTAACCATCTTTAAACCTATAGGTTAGAATAGTCATTTACTGTCACTTGTATTTATGAAAATATAGTGAGAAGTCTATAAGTCACCATAACTCAATGATATTTTAATTATAGAAATAATAAAAAGAAATCATTTAGACGAAGTTAAGACAAAGTTCACTTGTGTTCCCAGGTTTATGAAATGGATAAGGGACTCTGCTACTGCTGAAGCAGCCCCCTGCCACTACAAGGACATCAGACAGGACCCACTACTCTTTCACACAGCAAGACACCTGATCTCAACTGGGCTAAGAATGAAATTCAGTAATGGGATGTCAGATTGGGATGTAACTCAGATGCTAAAATTCAGTCTCCAAATCTTTTCACCTCTCATCTCCTTTAAAGGTGTGGTTTAATTGAATGCAGAACAGGCTCAAGGGGCTGAATAAACTCTTCCTAAAACACCCTTAAAGCCACACACATTTATTAAGCTTTTGGGCAACTATCCTAATGTCTCCTGATATGTCAGTTTCTGTCTAATGTATAATTCTGTGATGAACCTTGGGATGTTTCGCCCTGTTACAGGTGTAACTGTTAAATCCAAGTTGTTTATTTAAAAAGCAGGGCCCTACAACCAGTAAAGGCTGTTTGTTTTAGACAGCAGCAGTGAAGGGGGAACTGGCAGCTACCGATGCACCCTTGTGAAAAATGTGTAGGAAAGTTACACAAACCTAATCACTTGATCTCCTCAATGATGGCAGGTGTTAAAATCATTAGCAGGTCAATACAAAATTAGAATTTGCAGCATCATGGGAACCCTACCCTTTCTGAAATGAGCCCACATGAAATGAATAATCAAAACAAAGGGAAAGGATTTCAGGACTTTTGCAAAAAGCAATGATCAGGAAAAGATGAAATTTGTTTTTTCATCCCAAAATATGGGCATCACTGGCATTAATGTTCATTCTTAAGTACCCTGCAAAGAGAGTGTGGGCCTTCTTAAAGCTCTGATCCATCTTCTCAGCCACATCAGGTAGTAGCAAGGAGTCAGCAACTTTCGGGTGGCACTGGAGTCATACATAAACCAGAGCAGGCAATGATGGCAGCTTTTCTTTCCTAAAGAATGTTAGTGAATCAACTGTATGTTCACAACAATCCCACATCTTTTCATTTCTACATGTTCTAACCAGAATACAAATTTGTAAATTACCAGGATGGGACTTAAACTCATTCTCTGGGTAATGTGTCTAATAACATCACCACCACACTACCCTATTCACTTTGTTGCTTCATGCAGTTTGAGAACATTAAGCTCTTATGTATTGTCAAAATGGCAAAGCACTGCCAACTAGTGGTTGCAGCAAGTTCACTTACAGAAAAGCCAAATGTCTTTCTCAGAGATGGTATCGGGAGGCTGCAGAAGGAACATAATTCATTTTTAATTTGGACATCGCAACACAAAAACAATGAATCAACAGTGGCCATAACAGAAGCTAATCCATGTCCCATTCTCAAATCATGAATAGAGAACGTCCACTGTGATGTAAACTGTGGGATTTCTCTGCATAATTTTTACTGTTAGTTTTTAATGTTAATCCACCAGCAACTGGTGGATTTGGATAATTATTTGGATAGAAATAGCGTGCAAGGTATTGGGAACTGGCAGAAAATCATTTAACAAGCTGGTGCACACATGATGGGCTGAATAGCCACCTCGTATAAAACTAAGAAAAAGAACAGGATAGACCGCATGGCAAAACTTTGAAGAACAATATTGCACAAGGATCAAACTCTGGAAATTTGCAAAGACAAACACTATTGGTTGGAATTGTAACTAAATTCCACAATTAATTGGGTAATAGCCAAGTTGGGTTGTGAGGCTTAACTTGCTTACTGAGGGGTCTTAGTTTGATTGTTACTTGCAATAAAGTTTAAATCATTGTTTCAGTACTTGATTGAGATTGCTTCATGAGTTGGACCAAAGGGTCTGTTTCCATGCTGTACATTTCTATGACTCTAAATAGCCGGACTAGAGGTAACTTGTGGTGATTTACCCAGAACAGATCACATTCTGTGGATTTCAATCTGAAGAGGCACGCTGCACTAAATCTTTGTCATTGTACTTTTTAACAGCAACCGAAAACTGCTTTCAGGTCTCCAGAGTGGAGGAGGGTCTCAGGAAGTTTGTTTTGTGCTTTTTAAAGCAGAGGTGGTGAACAGGAGAAACAAGAGCAGACATTGTTGGAGAAATTCAGCAGGACTGGCTGTACCTGTGAACAGAAAGTAGATTTAACACTGAGTCCAATGTTAACTCTATTTTCTCTCTACAGCCGATGCCAGATTTTACCCAGCATTTTCTGTTTTTGTTTCAGAAACTCAGTGCTCCATTTTATTACGGTGAAGGGGAGCTTTCTGAAAATAAAGCTGTTCAGCATGATGAAGGGTTTTATAAACAAGGAGAAACCTTTCCAATGACCAGAAACCAGAGGACATAGTTTTACTTTAATAGGCAAAAGAATCAGAGTGGCACAAGAACATTAGCCATTATGATTTGACAAAGACTGTGTGAAGTTCAGTGGAAGCACCTTCAACTTCAAATCTAAATTGGATAAATACTTGGAAGAGAAGTTGCAGAGCTATGGACAGAAGTAGCAGGGGCCAGAAAACATCTAGATGGCTATTTTAAGAAGCCAATAAAGGTTTGATAGGAACAGGAATAGGTCCTTTGGTCCAATGAGTCTCCCTCAACATTCAATTAGAACTTGGCTGATCTTCTATTTAAATACTTTTCCTGCACTATTTCAAATCGCTAGCTCAAATTAATAGTCTCTAGAAACTTATCGATTTCTATACTTAACTGGCTTAATGATTGTGCTTCCAAAGCCTTCTGGGTATAGCTTTCCAAAGATTCACCACACTCTGTGAAAACAATTCTCCCTCAGCTCAATCTTAAATGGCTGCCTATTATCCTGAGATTATATTCTCAGCTGTAGACTCACCAGCCAGAAGAACATTATATCTAGATCAGCCTGTTATGTCCCATTAAGAATTTGTAAGTTTCAGTGATAACACTTCTTATTTGCCTAAACTCTACAAAATATAGTTTCTTCAACCTCTCTTCATAAGTAGATCGCACCATTCTAGAGATTAATCCAATGAATATCCATTTGAACTCTGTCTCTGGCAAGTACATCATTCCTTAGAAATGCAAATGTTGTAATGGTAGTGTTCCTACCGCTGAGCCAAAAGGCCTGGGTTCAAGTCCTGCCTGTTCAAGAGGTGCATCATAACATCTCAGAACAGGTTGATCAGCAAATATTTATCCTTCCTTCAACAAGGAGACCAAAACTGTACAACAGTACTCCAGGTGTGATTTCACCAAGATTCTACACAACTGCAACATGAAATCTTCTGTACTCAACCCCCTTTGAAACGAATGACAACATGACATTTGCCTTCCTGATCACTTGCTGCATACAAGCTTTTAGGTAACTCATGGACATGCAGATCCTTTAGGCACCCACACTTCCCAACTTCTCACCATTTAAGAAATATTGTCCCTTTCTGTTGTTCCCCACCAAACCTCACACTTAGTCACATTATGTTTCATTTACCACATTCTAGCCTACTAAACCTACTCAAACCAACCCAGTTTAATGTCATTAATGTCATCAACAAAATTTTAAAATATTACAATTGGCTCCCATATCCAAACCAATTTTGTAGACCATGAACAATTGTGGACAGGCACTGATCTTCTAGTATCCCACTTGTAACAACTTACCATCCTGAGAATCATCTGTTTATTTCTACTCTCTGTACAACAGCCAATTCTCAATTCAGACTAGAATGTTTTCCTCTGTCATGTGCTCTAATTTTATTTGTCATCCTCTTATGGGAGACCTTATCAAAAGCCTTCTAAAAATCTAAATACAGTACATCCATTGGTCTTCCTTTGTTTAAGCTACAAGTAACATCCTCAAACAACTCACGTTTGTCATACATGAATTACTTTGCATTAACGCATGTTGACTCTGCCCAATTTTGCCATTTCTTTAAGTGTCCAGTTGTCAGATGCCTTTATAATAGGTGAAATGTTAGAATCGCTCTCTTACGTCAAGCTAACAGGTCTGTAGCTTTCTTCCTCCCTTCTTAAAGCACAGGGTTACAAAGAATAAAGAAAGTTTACAGCCCAGGTACAGGCCCTTCAGCCCTTCAAGCCTGAGCCGATCCAAATCCACTGTCTAAACCTATCACCCAATTCCTAAGCATCTGTATCCCTTTGCTCCCCACCTATTCATGCACCTGTCCAGACGCATCTTAAATGCATTTAGCAAGCCTGCCTCTACTATCTCTGCTGGCAACACGTTCCAGACACCTACCACCCTCTGTGTAAAGCAGTTTCCGTGTGTATCCCCCTTAAACTTTTTACCTCTCACCTTGAACGAGTGACACCTCGTTATTGAATCCCTCACCCTGGGAAAAAGCTTGTCTCTATCTACCCTGTCTATACCCTTCATGATTTTGTAAACCTCAATCAGGTTCCCCCCTCAATCTCCTTTTTTCTAGTGAAAATAACCCCAACCTACTCAACCTTTCTTCATAGCTAGCACCTTCCATACCAGGCAACATCCTCATAAACCTTCTCTGCACGCTCTCCAAAGCGTACACATCCTTTTGATAATGTAGCAACCAGAACTGTACACAGTATTCTAAATGCGGCCGAACCAGTGTCTTGTACAATTTTAACATGACTTGCCAGCTCTAATACTCAATACCCAGTCCGATGAAGGCAAGCATACTAAATGCCTTCTTGACCACTTTATCCACCTGTGCAGCCACCTTCAGGGTAAAATGGACTTGAACTCCCAGATCTCTTCTGCTCTTCAACTTTTCCCAAGGCTCTTCGGTTTACAGTTTAGGATTATATTCTAATTAGACTTCCCAAAATGCATCACCTCACGTCTGCATGGATTGAACTCCATCTGCCACTTCTCCGCCCAACTCTCCAGTCTATCTACATCCTCCTGTATTTTCTGACAGGCCCTTATGTTTTCTGCTACTCCACCAAACTTCATGTCATCTGCAAACTTACTGATCAGAACAACAATGCCCTCTTCCAAATTATTTATTTATATTACAAACAACAGTGGCCCCAGCACTGATCTCTGTGGAACACCACTAGTCACCTTTCTCCATTTCGAGAAACTCCCTTCAACTACTACTCTGTCTCCTGTTGCTCAACCAGTTCTTTATCCGAGATTAGAGTGGTCTTGGAAAAGCACAGCAGTTCAGGCAGCATCCAAGGAGCAGGAAAATTGACATTTTGGGCAAAAGCCCTTCATCAGGAATACAGGTAGAGTGCCTGCAGGGTGGAAAGATAAATGAAAGGAGGGTGGGGGTGGGGGACAAAGTAGCATAGAGTACAATAGGTGAGTGGGGGAGGGGATGGAGGTGATAGGTCAGTGAGGAGGGTGGAGTGGATAGGTGGAAAGGAAGATAGGCAGGTAGGACAGGTAAAAACAGTGACTGCAGATGCTGGAAACCAGATTCTGGATCAATGGTGCTGGAAGAGCACAGCAGTTCAGGCAGCATCCGAGGAGCTTCAGCAAAATTGACGTTTCGGGCAAAAGCCCTTCATCAGGAATAAAAGACAGAGAGCCTGAAGCGTGGAGAGATAAGCTAGGGGAGGGTGGGGCTGGGGAGAGAGTAGCATAGAGTAAGAGCTTCAGGGCAGAGGAAATGACCTGTGAGTTGCAGTGGGAGAGGGACTCCCTGAGATTCTTATAGAGAGAGGAGGAAAACTTCTTCAAGGCAGGCATCCTTGCAAGAGGATTCGCAGTAGGGTTAAAATCAACAAGGTAAAAACACAGCATCCGCAGTCATAGATCCCATCCGGCCCTGGGGATTTGTCCAACTTAATAACCTCTAGCCTACCCAACACATCTTCCCTCCTTATGTCAACGTGATCCAGAGTAAACAAACGTCTATTTCTAATCTCAACATTCATCATGTCCCTCTCCTCTGTGAACACTGATGCAAAGTAATCATTGAGAATATCACCCATTTTCTCAGGTTCGACACACAACCTTCCTTCCTTATCCTTTAGTGGGCTGACCCTTCTCTCGTTGCCCTTTTGCTTCTCATACAAGCATAATGGTCTTGGGATGCTCCTTAATTCTGCTCGCTAAAGTTATTTCATGACCCCTTTTAGCCCGCTTGATTCCTCGTTTAAGATTGGTCCTACTCTCCCAATATACCTCCAAGGCCCATTCTGTTCTTAGTTGCCTGGACCTTATGTACGCTTCCCTTTTCCTCTTGGCTAGTCGCACGATTTCTCCTGCAAGCAATGGTTCACGAATCTTGCCTTTCCTATCCCTTGTTTTCAAAAGGGACATGCCTATCCTGCACTATCTTCAACCTATTTTTGAAAGCCTCCCCCATATCAAATGTGGACTTCCCTTCAAATAGCTGATCCCAATCCACATTTCCCAGCTCCTGCCTAATTTGGATATAATTGGCCTTGGCCCAGTTTAGTACTCTTCCCTTAGGGCCACTCTCACCTTTGAGGAGAAAGTGAGGTCTGCAGACGCTGGAGATCAAAGCTGAAACTTTATTGCTGGAACAGCACAGCAGGTCAGGCAGCATCTAGGGAACAGAAGATTCGACGTTTCGGGCACATGCCCTTCTTCAGGAATGAGCAGAGAGTGTTCAGCAGGAGAAGATAAAAGGTAGGGAGGAGGGACTTGGAGGAGGGGCGTTGGAAATGTGATAGGTGGAAAGAGGTCAAGGTGAAGGTGATAGGTCGGAGTAGGGTGGAGGCGGAGAGGTCAAGAAGACGACTGCAGGTCAGGAAGGCGGTGCCGGGCTGGAGGGATTCGGCTGAGACAAGGTGGGGGGAGGGGGGATGAAGAAACTGGTGAAGTCCAAGTTCATCCCCTGTGGTTGGTGGGTTCCCAGTCGGAAGATAAGACGCTCCTCCTCCGACCGTCGCGTTGTGGTGGTTTGGCGGTGGATGAGTCCAATGACCTGCATATCCTCGGTGGAGTGGGAGGGGGAGTTGAAATGCTGTGCTACAGGGTGATTGGGTTGGTTCGTCCGGGTGGCCCAGAGGTGCTCTCTGAATCGCTCCGCAAGTAGGCGGCCTGTCTCCCCAATATAGAGGAGGCCACACCGGCTGCAGCGGATGCAGTAGATAATGTGGGTGGAGGTGCAGGAGAATCTGTGGCGGATATGGAAGTTTCCTTTGGGGCCTTGGAGAGAAGTGAGGGGGGAGGTGTGGGCGCAAGTGTTGCACCTCCTGCGGTTGCAAGGGAAGGTGCCGGGAGTGGAGGTTGGGTTGGTGGGGGGTATAGATCTGACAAGGGAGTCGCGGAGGGAGTGGTCTCTACGGAAAGCTGATAGAGGAGGGGAGGGAAATATATCCTTGGTGCTGGGGTCTGTTTGGAGGTGGCGGAAGTGACGGCGGATGATGCGCTGTACATGGAGATTGGTGGGGTGGTAGGTGAGGACCAGTGGGGTTCTGTCCTGGTGGCGGTTGGAGGGGCGGGACACAAGGGCGGAGGAGCGGGAAGTGGAGGAGATGCGGTGGAGGGTATCGTCGATCACGTCGGGGGGGAAATTGCGGTCCTTGAAGAAGGAGGCCGTCTGTGTTGTGCGTATTTTGAACTGGTCCTCCTGGGAGCAGATGCGGCGGAGATGAAGGAATTGGGAGAATGGGATGGCGTTTTTACAGGGGGCGGGGTGGGAGGAGGTGTAGTCCAGGTAGCTGTGGGAGTCGGTCAGTTTGTAGTAGATGTCCGTGTTGATTCGGTCGTCTGAGATAGAAACAGAAAGGTCTAGGAAGGGGAGGGAGGAGTCCGAGACTGTCCAGGTGAATTTGAGGTCGGGGTGGAAGGTGTTAGTGTAGTGGATGAACTGTTCAACCTCCTCGTGGGAGCACGAGGTAGCGCCGATACAGTCATCAATGTAGCGGAGGAAAAGATGGGGGTTAGGGCCAGTGTAGTTGCGGAAGATGGATTGTTCCACATACCCTACGAAGAGGCAGGCATAGCTGGGGCCCATGCGGGTGCCCATGGCTACTCCTTTTGTTTGGAGAAAATGGGAGGATTGGAAAGAAAAGTTGTTCAGGGTGAGGACCAGTTCAGTCAGTCGAAGGAGGGTGTCGGTGGAAGGGTACTGGGTGGTACGGCGGGAAAGGAAGAAGCGGAGTGCTTTGAGTCCTTCGTGATGGGGGATGGAGGTGTACAGGGACTGGATGTCCATGGTGAAGATGAGGCGTTGGGGACCGGGGAAGCGGAAATCCTGGAGGAGGTGGAGGGCGTGGGTGGTGTCACGGACGTAGGTGGGGAGTTCTTGGACCACGGACGTAGGTGGACGTAGGCTGCATCCGCTGCAGCCGGTGTGGCCTCCTCTATATTGGGGAGACAGGCCGCCTACTTGCGGAGCGATTCAGAGAGCACCTCTGGGCCACCCGGACGAACCAACCCAATCACCCTGTAGCACAGCATTTCAACTCCCCCTCCCACTCCACCGAGGATATGCAGGTCATTGGACTCATCCACCGCCAAACCACAACAACGCGACAGTCGGAGGAGGAGCGTCTTATCTTCCGACTGGGAACCCTCCAACCACAGGGGATGAACTTGGACTTCACCAGTTTCTTCATCCCCCCTCCCCCCACCTTGTCTCAGCCGAATCCCTCCAGCCCGGCACCGCCTTCCTGACCTCTCCGCCTCCACCCTACTCCGACCTATCACCTTCACCTTGACCTCTTTCCACCTATCACATTTCCAACGCCCCTCCTCCAAGTCCCTCCTCCCTACCTTTTATCTTCTCCTGCTGAACACTCTCTGCTCATTCCTGAAGAAGGGCATGTGCCCGAAACGTCGAATCTTCTGTTCCCTAGATGCTGCCTGACCTGCTGTGCTGTTCCAGCAATAAAGTTTCAGCACTCTCACCTTTGACTACAAATATTCTAAAACGTACAGAATTGTGGTCATTGTTCTCAAAGAAATCACCCACTGCAACTGAAAAGGATATGGAAGATATAGACTGGAGAGAAATAGGTGGTTATATCTTGCAAAATGTCCATATTACAGAGAAGGAAGTGCTGGATGTCTTGAAATGGATAAAGGTGGATAAATCCCCAGGACCTGATAAGGTGTATCCTAGAACTCTGTGGGAAGCTAGAGAAGTGATTGCTGGGCCTCTTGCTGAGATATTTGTATCATCGATAGTCACAGGTGAGATGCCGGAAGACTGAAGGTTGGCTAACGTGGTGCCACTGTTTAAGAAGGGCAGTAAGGACAAGCCAGGGAACTATAGACCAGTGAACCTGACGTCGGTGGTGGGCAAGTCGTTGGAGGGAATCCTGAGGGACAGGATGTGCATGTATTTGGAAAGGCAAGGATTGATTAGGGATAGTCAACATGGCTTTGTACATGGAAAATCATGACTCACAAACTTGATTGAGTTTTTTGAGGAAGTAACAAAGAGAATTGATGAGGGCAGAGTGGTAGATGTGATCTATATGGCATTCGACAAGGCTCCCCATGGGAGACTGGTTAGCAAGGTTAGATCTCATGGAAGACAGGGAGAACTAGCCATTCGGATACAGAACTGGCTCAAAGGTAGAAGACAGAGGGTGGTGGTGGAGGGTTGTTTTTCAGACTGGAGGCCTGTGACCAGTGGAGTGCCACAAGGATCAGTGCTGGGTCCACTACTTTTTATCATTTATATAAATGATTTGGATGTGAGCGTAAGAGGTACAGTTAGTAAATTTGCAGATGAAACCGAAATTGGAGGTGTAGTGAACAGCGAATAGGGTGACCAGATGGGCCAATGGGCTGAGAAGTGGCAGATGGGTTTTAATGCAGATAAATGCAAGGTGCTGCATTTTGGGAAAGCAAATCTTAGCAGGACTTATACACTGAATGGTAAGGTCCTAGGGAGTGTTGCTGAACAAAGAGACCTTGGAGTGCAGATTCATAGCTCCTTGAAAGTGGAGTCGCAGGTAGATAGGATAGTGAAGAAGGCGTTTAGTATGCTTTCCTTTATTGGTCAGAGAACTGAGTACAGGAGTTGGGAGGTCATGTTGCGGCTGTACAGGACATTGGTTAGGCCACTGTTGGAATATTGCGTGCAATTCTGGTCTCCTTCCTATTGGAAAGATGTTGTGAAACTTGAAAGGGTTCAGAAAAGATTTACAAGGATGTTGAAAGGGTTGGAGGATCTGAGCTATAGTGAGAGGCTGAACAGTTCGGGGCTGTTTTCCCTGGAGCGTTGGAGGCTGAGGGGTGACCTTATAGAGGTTTACAAAATAATGAAGGGCATGGATAGGGTAAATAGGCAAAGTCTTTTCCCTGGGGTGGGGGAGTCCAGAATTAGAGGGCATAGGTTTAGGGTGATAGGGGAAAGATATAAAAGAGACCTACGGGGCAACTGTTTCACACAGAGGGTGGTATGTGTATGGAATGAGCTGCCAGAGGATGTGGTGGAGACTGGTATAATTGCAACATTTAAGAGGCACTTGGATGTGTATATGAATAGGAAGGGTTCGGAGGGATATGGGCCGGGTGCTGGCAGGTGGGACTAGGTTGGGTTGGGATATCTGGTTGGCATGGAAGGGTCTGTTTCCATGCTGTACATCTCTATGATACTACCACCTGGCCTGACTCATTCCCCAACACCAGGTCCAATATGGCCCCTTCCCTCATCGGACTATTGACATACTGCTCTAGAAAACTTCCTGGACACTACTTACAAATTCTGCCCCATCCAGACCTCTGACATTAAGTGTATCCCAGTCAATATTGGGAAAGTTAAAACCTCCCATCACCCCACCCTGTTGCCTCTACATTTTTCCATAATCTGTTTACCTATTTGTTCTTTTACCTCACACTCACAGTTGGGAGGCCTGTAATACAGCCCCAATAATGTAACTGCACCCTTCTTATTTCTTAGCTCTCCCCATAATGCCTCCTGCTCAAGCCCCCCATAGCATCTTCCTTTATCATGGGCCGTGATATTATCCCTGATCAGCAATGCGACTCCTTCCCCCCCTTTTACTTCCCTCCCTGTCCTGTCTGAAGTGTCTATATCCTGGAACATTTAGTTGCCAATCATGTCCTTCCTTCAACCAAGTCTCTGTGATTGCAATAACGTCATACTCCCAGGCACCAATCCAAGCCCTAAGTTCATCTACCTTATCCACTACACTCCTTGCATTAAAGTATATGCAATTCAGGCTGCCAGTTCTTTTGCGTTCATCTGCTCTTGGCCTACTCTTCCCCTTGGTAATGCAAACTTCATGATCCTTACAGTCTCTAGTTTCCATCTCGCTGCCTACTTGTCTTCTCTTCTGGTTCCCAGCCCCCTGCCACATTAGTTTAAACCCACCCCAACAGCAGTAGCAAAACTCCCCGAAAGACATCAGTTCCATTCTGGTTCAGGCATAGACCATCCAATTTGTAGTAGTCCCACCTTCCCCAAAGCCGGTCCCAATGTCCCACAAATCTGAACCCCTCCCTCCTAACCATCCCTCAAGCCACGTGTTCATCCTGCCTATTCTTTCATTTCTACTCTGGCTACCACATGGCACTGGTAGCAATCCAGAGATCACTACTTTTGAGGTCCTTCTCTTCAACTTCTCTCCTAGCTCCCTGAATTCAGCTTTCAGGACCTCATCTCATTTTTCTACTTATATAATTAGTGCCTAAATGCACCACAACAATTGGCTTTTCACCCTCCCCTTTCAGAATGGTCTGCAGCCGATCGGTGACATCCCTGACCCGAGCACCTGGGAGGCAACATACCACCCGGGAGTCCCGTTTTCAGCCACAGAACCACCTATCTACTGCCCTCACAATAGAATCCCCTATGACTATGGCCCTACGAGTCTTGGCTGGTTACAATTATAGGCTGTAACAACCTTTCTAGAATCTGGAGTTAGAAAAGGTAATCACCGATACATCCACTAATCCAATTGTTGTTTTCTTCAACATTTTGGGATGAAATTTATTTGCTACAAGGGATGTATCAACCCTTAATTCAGCTAAATTTTCAAGTCCACCCTCTTTACTAAATCTAATTTTTATTGGTTCCCCAATTATACAAGTCTCTAAGTTGCTTAGTTTTTCTGGAGATTTTCAGTGAAAACAGATGAAAGGTAACTGCTTAGTTTCTCTTCCATTTCCATTCTTTTTTCCAAATTCTCAGTTCCCATTTGTAATGGGCCTCCATTTCTCCTTGTTAACCTTTTTCTCTTTCCTATATCAATAAATGCAGACAGCAAAAGCCTGTGTACCTCATTCCTTACATTCATTTTCCTGTCTCCATTTCCTTACTGGTTCCTTGGTCCTCCTTTGCCAATCCTAAATCACTCCCAGTTCACAGGCTTGCCACTTTTTCCAGCATTCATGCAAGCTACTTCCTTTGATCTAATGCAACCTTTAACTTATTTTATTGACCACGGGTTAATTGGCCTTCCCCACTGAGTAACACATTTGTCACATTTCTTTTACCTGTCTACCATTAAATCCTTCTGCATTTTCCCTATCCACCATAGCCAACTTGCCCCCTCATACCCTCAGTTTCCTTTGCACAGACTTAAGGCCTTAGTTTCAGAATGTCAAAATCAAACTTAAGACATTTACACTACTATGTTATGGCTACCATTTCCCAAAGGTTCCTTTACAACAAAGTTATTAATTAGCCTTTCCCATTACACAACACTCAATCCAAAAACAGCTCAATTCCAGGTTGAAATAAAAACAAATTGCTGGCGGTACTCAGCAGGGTCTGGTCTGATAATTGGCCTAGGAGTAGGTCAGAACAGGCGACTGTACTAAAAGCAACCATAGTCATAAGAGATCGGAGTATGGGGTGGATATAAAAACATGGAAGGATAGAGTCAGGCTGTAGAGTTATTGAACTTGATGTTGAGTCCCAGAGACTCCAGGTACCCAAGAGGAAAATGAGATGCTGTTCTTCAAGCTTGCACTGAGACTCGCTGGAACATTGTAGCAGGCTTACGACAGAGATTTTGATATGGGAACATGGTCTGTTGAAGTGGCAGGCAACTGGAAGTCCAGCTCACTTTTGAGGACAGAATGCCAGTGTTCTGCAAAGTGGTCACTCAGTCTGCATTTCATCTCCCCAGTGTAGAGGAGACCAAACTGAACAATGAAATACAGTGAACTAGACTGAATGAAGTACAAGTACATTGCTGCTTCACCTAGAAGGTGTGTCTGGGACTTTAGATAGTAAGGAAGGTAGTGCTAAAGAGGGAGGTATTACACTTTCTGTGATTGAATAGGAAGATGCCATAGGGATAGGAGGTGGTGTTGGCAGTGGAGGAGGCATGGACTAGAGGGAACGGTCCCTGCGGAATGCTTACAGGGAAGGGAACATGGGTCTTGTCATAGCATCCTATTGAAGGTGACAGGATTCTCACCTACTCCTGGGCCTTCTACCATATTAAATGGGTTACTCTCAGTACCGCTTACCTAACAGACTTCATCTTTTGCATAAATACCACTTTCGCCAAGCCGCTAACAGTTCTGATGACTCAAAATATCAACTCTGCTTTCTTCCCACAGATGCTGCCAGACCAGAGTTTTGCCAGCATTTTCTGCTTTTGTTTCAGATTTACAACATCTGCGATTCTTTGTTTTGTTTCAATTCCTGGTACCTTGCTTGATTCCATAATTCTTGAAAAGGTAGAGGAATGAGCCACATAAACACAAAAGCAAAACACTGCAGATGAAAATCTAAAAATAATATAAATCTATATATAAAGAATATGAAAGTTGGGTTACAATGTCAGGGTACTGTCTTTTTGGATCAGACATTAAACTGAGGCCTGATAGGAACTTGTGCAGGTGGATATAGAATATTCAGTTATTACTGGGAGGAGACATCAGGATTTTCCCTCCTGCCTGCCCAACAGGATCATAATCAGATTAGGTGATCATTCATCACATTTAGTTTTGATGGGCTTGGTAACTTCTATAAAGCAATTCATTAGTAAAAATGCAATAAGGAAAGAGTCGAATACTACGTAACTTTACCCTGCCAATAGATTCCAGTATTTCAGTGACATAGTCACCTATAACAGATGCATCTTCTTTTGCCTTTTCACGATATCTGTGAGAAAAAAAGAAGCAGAATCAAGTACACAAACATAACACAGAAACAAGAACTGTCAGCTATTTCAAACTAGACACCAAATGAAATGATGTAAAGGGTGGAGATGGTCACCAGACCTGTGATCCAGTGTAGTACGGAGCAAGTACCACCTTGCTTGAGATTCCATCTTTCCAAAAAGCTGACAAAGCGAGATTTTTCCGTTCATGTTGCTATGAGGAGCTGTGACAAGCAGATGGCACTCTAAGGGCAAGGCGCTCTCTGTAATCTGATCTTGTGATCATGACTGATTTCTAAAAGAAAATTCCAGCTGAGGCCTGATGAAAGGTCTGAACTGAAATACTAACACACTTTCAAGATTTACAGCAGTATCTGATTCTATCAAAATCTGGTATTGATTCTTATTGTGAGAGAGATGGGGCCTATTGGAACGAGAGCTTTAATCCTATTTAAAGTCCTATTTAATAATCGTATTTAAAGTTCTGTTTGAATGGAAATATCACACCAGAACCAGAAAGTCAGGTGTTAGTTGGGTATTAAAAAGGTATTTACAACATAGAATCAGGCCACCCGGACTGACAGGCTCAGTTTCGAAGTTGTGTGCCGTATGTACGCTTCCCCGCCTTGGCAGTGAAATAGGGATAAGACCGAGGACATCTCGGAGAAAACTGAAGGCTTGGATACAAAGAAGCAGAACGCAGTGGATGACATTGTGGCATCTCCTTGGTGAAGCCTGAGACAGACTTTTTACAAAATTTGTTCAGGCGATTTGGGTGTCATTGGCTCGACTAGCTTTCGTTGTTCACCCTTAATTGCCCAGAGTACAGTTAACAATCAAACACTGTGGGTCTGAAGTCACATGTAAACCAAACCAGCTAAGGACAACAGATTTCCTTTCCTAAAGGACATTAATGAACCAGATGGGCTTTTAAAACAAAGTCGGTGGAGTAGTGGACAGTGTAGAAGAATGTACAGGTTGCAGAGGGACTTGGATAAACTGCAGAATTGGGCCGAGAGGTGGCAAATGGAGTTCAATGCAGCTAAATGTGAGGTGGTGCACTTTGGGAAGAATAACAGGAAGGCAGAGTACTGGGTCAATGGAAAAATTCTTGGTAGTGTGGATGTGCAGAGGGATCTTGGAGTCCATGTACATAGATCCCTGAAAGCTGCCAGCCAGATTGATAGTGCTGTTAAGCAGGCATACGGTGTGTTAGGTTTTATCGGTAGAGGGATTGAGTTCCAGAGCCGTAATGTCATGCTGCAACTATACAAAATGCTAGTGTGGCCGCACTTGGAATATTGTGTACAGTTCTGGTCGCCTCATTACAGGAAGGATGTGGAAGCATTGGAAAAAGGTGGAGAAGAGATTTACCACGATGTTGCCTAGTCTGAAGGGAAGGTCTTATGAGGAAAGGCCGAGAGACTTGGGTCTGTTGTCGTTGGAAAGACGAAGGCTAAGAAGGGATTTGATAAGATAGACAAGATAATCCGAGGATTAGATAGGGTAGACAGTGAAAGTCTTCTTTCTGGGATGATGATGTCAGCGTGTACGAGGGGGCATAACTACAAATTGAGGGGCAATAGATTTAAGTCAGATGTCAGAGGCAGGTTCTTTACTCAGAGAGTGGTAAGGGTGTGGAATGCCCTACCTGCTAATGTAGTTAACTCAGCCACATTAGGGAGATTTAGACAATCCTTGGATAAGCACATGGATGATGATGGGATAGTGTCGGGTGATGAGCTTAGATTAGTTCACAAGTCGGTGCAACATCGAGGGCTGAAGGGCCTGTTCTGCACTGTATTGTTCTATGTTCTATGACAGTTGCTATTTGGCCAGGTCTCTCACATTGAATTCAGATTTCACCACCTGCCAAGTGGGCATTCAAACCCATGTCCCCACAGCATTAGCTTGGGGCTCTAGATTGCTGGTCCAACGAAGTGACTACTACGTCACTGCCTCCCCTATGTAGTATAGGGACTTTCACACAATCCCCTCAGTCCTGAAACTAGAATCTAACCCATTTTTACACTGATGAATTTTCTCTCAGTTATAAGTGATTCTACATGAAAGAAGTTGAGAAAAACAAGTTTAAATTCCTACAAATCATGACCACAGCAAGAACGTTTCTACTGATTGTACAGTCTCTTAGAAAGACCATATGGAAGGCTAGTGTGACAAGTTGAAAATCCCTAGACTAGATGCAACTCTTGCAATATGCCCATAATAAAAATAATAATTTGCATTTATACAGTCCTGTTCATACCTTCAAGATGTCCCAAAATATTGGGTCAACAATGGCATACTTTTGAAGTTCACTCACGTATGTCAAGGAAGAAAGTTAGCAGCTAAACTTCATACAGCAAAATCCCACAAACCACAGTGCAATAAAATCAGATCGTATACTTTAGTGATTGTGTTTGTGGAATAAATAACGGTTAGAAGACCAGCTACTCTTTTCTCTGAAGGGTAACTACAGCTTATACAGCAATGTGATCATAATGAAACGATCCAATGTGCTTTACAGAGCATTATAAAACAAAGTGTAACATTGAGACACTGGAAGATATTTGGACAGATGACAAAACTTTGTCAAAGAAGTTTAAAGGACTGCATTAAAAAGGAAAGCAAAAGTAGAGAAGAGAGTAGCAGGGAGGGAATTGGCACTTGGGACTGGGCAACATCAGGCCACGGTGGTGTGATTATAATTAGGGATACTCAAAAGATCAGAATTAGATGAGCACAGATCAAGATAGGGAGCAACAAAGTTATGGAGGGATTTGAAAAAAGGGATGAGTATTTTAACATATAGTTGTAAGATAAAAAGGAAACAATGAAAGTCAGGGAGCACACGAGTGTCAAAGAAATAGGATGTTTTGATGTAAGTTAAGATGCAGGCTGCACAGTTTGAAATGGTTTCAGGTGTACGAGATGGCAGAATACAGAATACCAGGAGAGAGTGCTAGAGGTAACAAAGACATGATGAATGAGGGTTTCCTCAGACTAACCCTACTGTAGACGAGCTTAAACATGGTGAAGTCGGGTGCTTTTATGGAGGTCATACAGGCAGTCTGAATGACGACATGAATACGAGGTCAGAAGCTAATTTCATAATGAAATGTGAAAAAGGCTGTACACAGACTGACTTAATCTCTGACTGGTCTCTGTATGTTCACATTGATGTCTGGATGGATGGAGTTCGGAGTCAGGACCAAAAATAATGGCTTTCAGCTTCCCAACATTTACTATTGTGGAATCTATTACAGTTACCAGAGAAGGGAGGTCTCCACTAAAAATATGGTACTTCAGACAGCATGACACTCCCTCAGGACTGACCTTCTGACAGTGTGCATACCCTCAGTACTGACCCTCCAATACTGCAGTGCTCCCTCAGTACTGATCCTCCAACAGTGTGGCCCTCCCTCAGCAGTGACCCTCTGACAATGTGGTTCTCCCTCAGCTAATGTACTTGGAACATTAGCCCACACATGGTGCTCATGTCTTTGGAGTGATGCTAGAGTGAATAACTCAGGAGGAGGAAAAACGCAGTAAGCAGCAGGATAACCTTTAGTTGTCAGGGAAGACCTCTGCAGAGGCAGAACATTAGGAAAAAGAAAAGCTTCCTCATATCAGGACAAAGGACACTTTTGAGAACAGCTGAGAGGAACTGATGGTACTCAAATTCACCAAACTATGGAAAAGGCAAATACTTTGGTTAAAGCACTTCGGTTACATACATGTTCTGCAGTCTAATGAACTTGGTCGAGTCTGCAATCATGTCCGGGATAGTGCCACGTACTGGCAAGTTTCCTAGTCCTTCTTTTTCCACAAATTGCTTCACAGCTCGGGTTAGGATCCAAAATGAAGGACTCTGAACAATAAACACAACCAGCAGGTCAAGTATGGTCTTGCACATGCAACCATCACTGCAGTTATAGGCAAACACAGCAATTCTAAGAACAAAGACCTCCCAATAAAACCGACACATTCAAACAATTTGGTGTTTTTTTTATTTCCTCCTGTTAGGTTCTTTTACTCTTGCGGTTCTTATACACTTGAAGCAACTGCAGCACACCAACTTCTGTGAACAAGCAGCCAAATTTATTAAACACAGTACAGTGCAAGCTTTCTGGAGGAACCTTTAACACACTTCACAGAGCTTACGGGGTTGTGGCAAAAAGGAAACAGTTAAAGTTTATTAAAGCTTGTACAATCTAGATGACCCTCTTTGGCCACCCCACCCCCCCTTACAGGCTTGCAAGGTTGAGTCCAAGTGAGGCACTCAACAAAGAAAATACATTCTCTTCATACAGGTCAGTTGGCCATGCTTACAGATGCTCTGGCCACACACACACACCACACTATACCACACCTCCCCTTCCCCCACCCCCCAGTCACATGCCATACAAGCATTATTGTTGGAGGGAATCCTGAGGGACAGGATGTACATGTATTTGGAAAGGCAAGGACTGATTAGGGATAGTCAACATGGCTTTGTGCGTGGGAAATCATGTCTCACAAACTTGATTGAGTTTTTTGAGGAAGTAACAAACAGGATTGATGAAGGCAGAACGGTGGATGTGATCGATATGGACTTCAGTAAGACGTTGACAAGGTTCCCCATGGGAGACTGGTGAGCAAGGTTAGCTTTCATGGAATACAGGAAGAACTCAATTTGGATACAGAACTGGCTCGAAGGTAGAAGACTGAGGGTGGTGGTGAAGAGTTGTCTTTCAGACTGGAGGCCTGTGACCAGTGGAGTGCCACAAGGATCGGTGCTGGGTCCACTACTTTTTGTCATTTATGTAAATGACTTGGGTGTGTACATAAGAGGTATAGTTGGTAAGTTTGCTGATGACACCAAAATGGAGGTGTAGTGGACAGCGAAGAAGGTTACTTCACAGTACAACAGGATCTTGATCAGATGGGCCAATGGGCTGAGAAATGGCAGATGGAGTTTAATTCAGATAAATGCGAGGTGCTGCATTTTGGGAAAGCAAATCGTAGCAGGACTTATACACTTAATGGTGAGGTCCTAGGGAGTGTTGCTGAACAAAGACACCTTGGAGTGCAGGCTCATAACTCCTTGAAAGTGGAGTGCAGCTAGATAGGATAGTGAAGGAGGCATTTGGTATGCTTTCCTTTATTGGTCAGAGTATCGAGTATAGGAGTTGGGAGGTCATGTTGCAGCTGTACAGGACATCAGTTAGGCCACTGTTGGAATATTGCATGCAATTCTGGCCTCCTTGCTATTGGAAGAATGTTGTGAAACTTGAAAAAGTTCAGAGAAGATTTACAAAGATGTTGCCAGGGTTGGAGGATTTGAGCTATAGGGAGAGGTGAATCGGCTGAGGCTGTTTTCCCTGGGGTGTCAGATGCTGAGTGACCTTATAGCGGTTTATAAAATCATGAGTGGTACGGATAGGATAAATAGACAAAGTCTTTTCCCTGGGATGGGGGAGTATAGAACTGAGGGCATAGGTTTAGGGTGAGAGGGGAAAGATATAAAAGAGACCTAAGGGGCAACTTTTTCACGCAGAGGGTGATATGTGAATGGAATGAGTTGCCAGAGGAAGTGGTGGAGGTTGGTACAATTGCAACATTTAAAAGGCATCTGGATGGGAATATGAATAGGAAGGGTTTAGAGGGATGTGGGCCAGGTGCTGGCAGGTGGGAGTAGATTGGGATGGGGTGTCTGGTCGGTAAGAATGAATTAGACCGAAGGGTCTGTTTCCATGCTGTACATT
This sequence comes from Chiloscyllium plagiosum, assembly GCF_037043375.1. Lineage (NCBI taxonomy): Eukaryota > Metazoa > Chordata > Chondrichthyes > Orectolobiformes > Hemiscylliidae > Chiloscyllium > Chiloscyllium plagiosum. Next base: position 5,558,885 of record NW_028270155.1, on the reverse strand, counting down.
TCTATGGCTCTATGACTCTATAAGACAACCCCCTGTTACTCACAGTCACATGCTACCCCAGGTACAATGGCAGGATGAGATCATCTTCGGAGATAATGCAAATACCAATGCCCTAATCCTGGGGAATCTTTATGTAGACAATTTCCTGACTCAGTGATTTCCCAAGACAAGGAAGGTGAGAGAGATCGCTGACCAGAAAGCATTTCTGAATGGGAGATTGAATGGATAGTTTAACTTGACAACTAGCAGGGGATTAATGTCTAATTGAAGTGTAAATTACAGTGGATAGTCATCCGCATTGTTTCATGGCAGTCGTTCCCATCCAAAGATAGGGTTAAACTGCACTTTCATATTACATTAATGTTCACAGAGGTAGTACAATTTAATCTTGTAACATTACAATCCTATCCTGTGAGTCACTACTGAAGCAGTCCTATTCAAGTGCAATGTTGTGAAATGTAAAAACACGTTGTAGACAAAATTGTAGGCATTGAGCACCATGCCAGGAAGATGGCATAACACATTCTTTTCTGAAATAACAGTAGGTAGTAACCTAGTTGTCAGCTACCAAAAGACAACTGACACCAACTCATTCAGCTTACCCTTTATGAACAAATGTTCAAGTGAGTTACAGGTCTTAGAAAGAAGGGGACACAAATCAAAGGGAAATATCAAATCCCAGGTCATTACCTACTCTAATAACGGGGGGAGAATACCTATTAGATTAGTCAATGGATCTCAACACTGTGCTGTCTTATCCAATAGCTCAGGATAACACGTTAAACAAAAACTGATCTTGTGTGTGCGGGTGGGTTGGGGAATCAGGGATAAAGACATAATATAGAACATTCTCTTCTTCAGATTAAAATGTTCAAATGTTTTCATTAAAAAGGGTTTGTTTTGTTCTTTAGTCCAACCTGCGCATTGATATTGGTGCATCTCTCATCCTTGAACAGCTCTTCTACGTTACTTGGAATCTACAAAGATACATTTAAAGAGAAGAACATGTCAGAAATAGAAGATACCATTTCAAGTATTGAATTATACAGCACAGAAGGAAATCATTTGCTCTATTGTGACCTTATTCACCCTTTCAAAGTGACTCCATTTAGCTCCACTCTACTGCTATTTCCCTATTAGCCCAACAAATGGTTTTCCTTTTCCAGTGCTTTCCAGCAGCACAATGGCTCAGTGGTTAGCACTAATGCCTTACAATGCCAGAGACCTGGGTTCAATCCCACCCTCAGGTACATGTCTGTGTGGAGTATGCACATTCTCCTTGTGTCTCTGTGGGTTTCCTCCAGGTGCTCCGGTTTCCACTCAAAGTCCAAAAATGTGGTAAGTTAATTGGATTGACCATGGGAAATGCAGAGTTATAGGGTAGGGGAGTGGGTCTGGGTGGGATGCTCTTCAAAGGGTCGATATAGACTTGATGGAATGAACTGCCTGCTCCCACACTGTAGGGATTCTGTGATTCTACTTATCCATTTCTCTTTGGAAAGCTCCCATTGATTCTGCTCCTACCAGCCTTTTCGGCAGCACGTTCCATAACTTGATGCAGAGAACATCTCCATGTTTCACTCCTGCTTTTCTTAAGCCTTTTACTTTAAATCTGCATTCTCTGGTTAACATCCCACCAGTCATTCCATCAAATCCCTTCTTAACCTCTGAAAGACTAACAGATGCATGAGCTAAGATGGTTAAATGCATTCCTCACCCAAATGTATATTGCAATGAGCAGCCCAGTCAGTCAGTCATCAACTATTAACAGTGAGGCTAAACAGCTTACTAATCTAATAAATATGGAATGGGGACATGCTAAATTTCTAGCTTTTTGCTCTGTGTGCGGTTTTGATTTATTTTGAAAAGAATTTTAAGTTTTGAAAAGTAGGGACTATTGGGAGGAGCATTTGAATTCACAAAGCATCAGAAACGATCTTTCTAGGAGAAGCTGGTAGTTCCAATATTGACCTAGAGCAGACCTGATTCATCTTCTACAACTCAAGTCATTCTTAAAATGTCAGATATTCCTCCATTCTACTGTGACTAATGATTTGCTGACTAATCCTGAAAAGAAAAAATCTGATTTTTTTTTAATTTTAGGACTAGAGATGCAAAGTGAGAACTTAACATATGCTGGAATGAGAGAAGACCAGCACACAACTTTAAAGCAGTTTGCCTATGAGTAATACTGGTTCCCCTCCAAGCCACACGCCTATCCTGACTTGGACCTATATAACCAATGCATCACTCAAAATCCTGGAACACCTTCATAACAATACAATGGTTGTTCCTAAACCCCAAGGACTATATGGCTCAAGATGGCAGCTCACCAACACGTTCATGAGGGTAATTAGGGATGCGCAATGCGTGCTGGACCAGTCGACCATGCCCATATTGCATGAAATAATGGAATAAATGAGACTCATAGCTTTTAAGATGATGACATCAAAATAAAGGTGAAAATGGCAGACAGAAGCAAGATCTTGAGGAAGGTGGCCAAGTCTAAATGGAGAACTGACCTAAGAACATAACAAACACCTGCCCTTGCCATATGTAACTCAGCAGCTGAACATCTGACAGAATGTTCTCCCTCTGCAAAGGAGTTGGATCCCACACTCAACAGAGTTCAGCAAGCTGTTACAAATTGCTGAAATCCACAAAAATGGGCAATGGTCTCCTTGCTGGTACTGATCCTAATGGCGACTTTATGAAAAGTTAGATAAAGCAGACTCATGACCCTTAGATGAATTGTCTATTGGCCCAGAGTAATCCCTAATCCCATGACTGATTAGCTATGACTCAATCACTTCCAGACAGTATTGGCTGCATTGCAGAAGCACAGATACAGCTGTACGAGTTCTGTCGACTGCAGCTGTGGGGACACAGCAAGTGATGTAACAGCTCCTAAAATGCATGTCCTCTATTGCATCAGCTACACAATGTGGAGTATATGAAGATCTTCAACTTCCAAGCTACAGCTTGGATGGCAAGGGAAGATGTAGCAGCATGACATGAGGAGGAGATACCTTTACTAATCTTCTGATATTTGTTCACTGGTGTGTCAATCTCATGCTCAATATCAGAAAGCAGCACATAATGAAACAATGGCACCAGCAATCATACCTTAGTAGGATTCAGGGCAGTGTTGACGTTTTTGATTGCTTCATCAAAGTTCTCTTCATCTTCTGGTGTTCCATTGTCTTTCTTTAATAATCCTGAATTAATTCGCAAGGCAAGAAAATGAAGTAATTAGTGGCCTTGTGGCCATTAAGTGAGGAGAGATCAGCTTTTCTAGTCCCTCCATCGCTGGTATCATCTTATAAATTTCCTCTGCCCCTTCTCAAAAGCTTTGATGGTTTTCCTGAAGTATGGTGCCCAGACCTGGCGACAAAACTCGAGCTGTGTTTTATAAAGGTTCAGCATTACCTCCTGGCTTTTAGACACCAAGCCTTTGTTTATTGCTTATAAAGGCCATGGTTCCAAAATCCCTTTTAAACAGCTTTCTCCATTTGTCCTGTCACCTTCCAAGACCGACAACCTGACCCGTACAGCTCGAGGTCACTTTTTTCTGGCACTTTCACACCTTCACCACCCACCCCACCCCCCAACATCCATTCCAGTTAAAATGGGACCATTTAGTTTGCAACGATCTTCCTGCTCTTCCCATCAAAATCATTTGAGAGTATATTTGATGAAGAACTTACATTCAAATTTCAGTGGCTATTGGGTCACATATAGCAGTACGTTATGCCATGGCAGGGCTGAGAGAAACAATGCCTCACATGGTCATATTTTTGGTGCATGCCCACTGGAGTTTTTGAATTGCACAACATCAGGCTACAGAGGTTCAAACTCTCAACCTTCAGATTGCTGACCCAATTGCCTGACCATAGAACATAGAACATTACAGCGCAGTACAGGCCCTTTGGCCCTCGATGTTGCGTCGACCTGTCATACCAATCTGAAGCCCATCTAACCTACACTATTCCATGTACATTCATATGCTTGAATAATGACGACTTAAATGTACGTAAAGTTTGCGAATATGGACAGCACAGTGGTTAGCACTGCTGCCTCACAGCGTCAGAGACCCAGGTTTAATTCCTGCCTCAGGTGACTTACTGTGTGGAGTTTGCATGCTCTCTCTGTGTCTGCGTGGGTTTCCTCCGGGTGCTCCGGTTTCCTCTCAGTCCAAAAATGTACAGGTCAGGTGAATTGGCCATGCTAAATTGCCCGTGGTGTTAGGTGAAGGGGTAAATGTAGGGGAATGGGTCTGGGTGGGTTGCGCTTCGGCGGGTCGGTGTGAACGTGTTGAGCTAAAGGGCCTGTTTCCACACTAAGTAATCTAATCTAATACTGTTGCAGGCAAAGCATTCCATACCCTTACTACTCTGAGAAAAGAAACTACCTCTGACATCTGTCCTATATCTATCACTACACTACAGGCACTATTAATTTGACAAATAAGTTAGGAAGACCCCAAAACAGAGAATTAGCTGTTTATGTGCACCAAATCTGACAGAACCATCCAGAAACCAAAACTACAATTTCATACCTTGACGTATTAACTCTCGAAATGCTTCCTTTTCTTTGTACGTTTTTGGTAACTGACTACTGTGCTGCATAGTTTAAAAGAAAAGGAAACGTGAGTTTCTGCTCGTAGAGGCAATCCCAATCACAAAGATCACAAAAATACAGTACCAATGGCTTTAAAGGGGGATGTCAGCACAGGACTATGTTGGGATTACTCAACAAGAAAATATGAATTTATGTAGATCTGTCAGAATATCAAAGACCCACAGCACTTTGCAGCCTTGGACCTACCTTCTACAAAACATTTGATCTATTCACTTATGAGATATGGGCATCATTGACCAGGCCGACATTTATTGCCCGTCCCTGTTTACCCTTGAGGTGGTGGCGTTGAACTGCCTTCTTGACTTACAGCGGTCTGTGGGGTGCAGGTAGACCCACAATGCTGTTACGGAGGGAATTCCAGGATTGTGATCCAAGCAAGATGGTGACTGGTTGAAAGTGAATTGCAGGGGGTGCTGGTCCTATTTACCTGCTTCCCTTGTCCTTCTAGATAGCAAAGGTTACAAGTTTGGAAAATGCTGTCAAAAGGAGCCTTGGTGATTTGCTGCAATATACCATTTAGATGTTACAAACTGCTACCACTGTGCATCAGTGGTGATGGGGGTTAATGTTGAAGGTGGTAGATGGGATGCTGATCCAGCAGGCTGCTTTGTCTTAGTGTTTAGGAATGAAGCTCCAACCATGTAAGTGGAGACCATTCCAAAACACTCCTGACTTGTATCTTACAGATGGTGGATAGACTTTGGTGAGTCAGAAGGTGAGTTACTCATCTTGGAATTCCCAGTCTTTGACCTACACTTGCAGCCAATTTAGTTTCTGGTTATAGTGAGCCCCAGGATATTGATGGAGACGAATCAGCAATGACAATGCCATTTAACGTCATGGGGTGATGGGCAGATTCTCTCCTGTTGGAGATGGTCATTGCCTGGCACGTGTATGGTAATAATGGTCACTTGCTATTTATCAACCCCAGACTGAACGTTTTCTAGTCGGTGTAGCATGCATCAGAGTCTGTTACTCTGTACCCCGCTTAATACACTTGGCAACTCTTCAATCAGTGAACATTCGCACTTCCAACCATATGGAGGAGGTAAGGTCATTGATGAAGCAACTGAAGGTGGTATGAGCTAAGAAACCACACTGAGGGACGTTTGAAGCGAAATCCCGTGGCTGAAATATCTGGCCTCTCAACAGTCACATCCATCTTTGTTTGTGCTGGGTATTGTTTGCAATATCCCTTAAATAGTAGCCATCAGATCTTTTACAGCCACCTGAGGGGCCTGACAGATTTTCGGTTTAAATGTCTCATCAAAAGGCAATCTTCATAATGTCACTGGCAGTGTCACTCAAATTCTCTGCAGTGAGTCTGGCTCAAGGAGGTCAGTGTATCAGACGTCCTTTGACAAGGTATTGCACAAGAGGCTGCTGAATAAGAGCTCTTAAGTATTAGGGGCAAAGTGCTGGCATGGATAGAGGATGGGCTGACTAGCAGAAGACACGAGAACAGGGACAAAGGGGTATTCTTCAGGATGGCAGCCCGTGACTAGTGGAGTTCCATAAGGGTCAGTGTTGGGGCCACAACTGTTCACGTTAATGACCTGGATAAAGGAACAAAGGGCATTGTTGCTAAGTCTACAGATGACGCAAAAGATGGTTGGAGGGACAGGCAATGTTGAGGAGGTGGGGAGGCTGCCGAAGGAGCTGGACAAGGCTGAGAGAATGAACAAAGAAGAGACAGATGGAACACAAATGTGGGAAATTGTGAGACTATGCACTTGGTAGGAACAATAACAGCTCAGACTCATTTCTAAAATGTGGAAAGGCTTCAGAAATTTGAAGCACAAAAAGATTTGGGAGCCCTAGTTCAGGATTCTCTTCAGGTGAACATGCAGGTTCAGCCAGGAAGACAATGCAATCTTAGCACTAATTTCAAGAGGGTTAGAATACAAGAACAGAGGTACACTGCTGAGGCTACGTAGGGCTCTGGTCAGACCACATTTAAAATACTGTGTGTAGTTTTGGACCCCAGCCCGAAGGAAAGATGTGCTGGTGTTGGAGGGGGTCCAGAGGAAGATTAAAAAAAAATGATCCCAGGGATGAAGGCCTTGTCACATGAGGAGCAGTTGAGAACTCTGGGTTTGTACTTAATGTAGTTTAAGTTGGATCTCATTGAACTTCCAGAATGCAAAGGGGCCTGGATGGAGTGGATATGGAGAAGATATTTTCACTAGTCGGAGAGAAATGGACCGGAGGGGTACCACCTCAGAGTGAAGGGACAACCCTTTAGGACTGAAATGAGGAGGAATTTCTTTAGCTAGTCGGCAGTTAATCTTGGAGGCCATCATTCAGCGTACTTAAGACAGAGATAGATAGGTCCTTGAATGGTAATGGGAGCAAGGGTTATTGGAGAAGGCAGGAGAATGGAGTTGAGAAACATATCAGTCATGGTTGGAAGGGGAGGGGGGGGGGGGGGGGGGGGAAGAAGACTGGATATGCCAAATGGCCTAATTCTGCTCCAATGTCTTATGGTCTTACCTGCTAAGCCACAGCTGATACTTGATAACGTTACTCCAAAAAGTAATAATAACGAGCAGGTGGTAAATAATTTATGAACGTCTGACTTTCAAGCCCTCAAACATACAAAGGTTATCCCATACAGGGGTGTAAATCTAAAGATCCAACATACAAATATTTCCTGTACTTATGAACTGTGATCTTATATTGTCCTGTTTGCATTCGGACTTGCGTAGAAATCAACTTGCAAACAGACTCAAACAAGGAGCCCATTCACTACCCAGGGACTGCCTGTAACTGGTTGGACCTAAAGACATATTATAATGCGCACTGCATCAAATGTATTTCCCTTACTCCTCGTCTGAAGTGATTAATATTTGTGCAGATACAGTTCCATGGTCACACAGAGCACTCTGCAGACTCATCCAAGTGATCTCTGATGGAGATATTATGGACATTCAGACTAGCATCAGCATTCCTGGAATAGGGAAGGAAATGTCAGCCAGGGAAACAACATTCCTGACTGCGATCTGGTGAATCTTACTACACCAGGGTGGGGTCTGCATTGTCATGGCTCATGCAAGGACAGACTATATGAATAACGATGACTTAATTAGCAGCACAGCATCCCAGCAAAACCTGAAATAGGATAAGTGAAGACTGGGTCAGCAAGGAGTGGCGGGCGGGGGGGGGGGGGGGGGGGAATAAAAGGGGAATTAAATAAATCACCAGGAGGCAGAAGTTAAAATCACTGCTTTTCACAAACACAAAACATCCATAAAGATTTCCCCATGGTAGGCTCATTTATAAAGTCAGGAGGAATGGGATACAGGGAGATTTGACTGTCTGGATTCAGAATTGGTGGTTGACAGAAGGCAGAGAGTGGTTCTAGATGGAAAGTATTCTGCCTGGAGGTCAGTGTTGAGTGGGGTACCGCAGGGCTCTTTTCTTGGGCCTCTGCTCTTTGTGGTTTTTATAAGTGACATGGATGAGGAGGTTGAGGGGTGGGTTAGTAAATTTGCAGATGACACAAAGGTTGGAGGTGCCATTGATAGTATTGAGGGCTATTGCAGGCTGCAGCGTGACATAGACAGGATGCAGAGCTGGGCTGAGAAATGGCAGATGGAGTTCAACCTGGATAAATGCGAAGTGATGCATTTTGGAAGGTCGAACTTGAATGTTGAATATAGGATTAAAGACAGGATTCTTGGCAGTGTGGAGGAACAAAGAGATCTTGGTGTTCAAGTACATAGATCCCTCAAAGTTGCCACCCAAGTGGATAGGGTTGTTAAGAAAGCAAATGGTGTTTTGGCTTTCATTAACAGGGGGATCGAGTTTAAGAGCTGCGAGGTTTTGCTACAGCTTTACAAGTCCCTGGTGAGACCACACTTGGAATATTGTGTCCAGTTCTGGTCGCCGTACTATGGTAAGATACAGAGGCTTTGGAGAGGGTGCAAAGAAGGTTTACCAGGATGCTGCCTGGACTGGAGGGCTTGCCTTATGAAGAGAGGTTGACTAAGCTTGGACTTTTCTCTCTGGAGAGGAGGAAGAAAAAAGGTGCCCTGATCAAGGTATAGAAGATAATGAGAGGCATGGAGAGAGTCAATAGCCAGAGACTTTTCCCCAGGGCAGGAATGACTGGGACGAGGGGTCATAGCTTTAAGATATTAGGAGGAGGGTATAGAGGAGACGTCAGAGATAGGTTCTTTGTGCAGAGAGTTGGAATGCATTGCCAGGGCTGGTGGTGGAAGCAGAGTCATTAGGGCCATTTAAGTGACATGCACATGGACAGCAGTGAATTGAGGGGTGCGTAGGTAAGGTTATTTTATTTTACGTTAGGATTAATCCTCGGCACAGTATTGTAGGCCAAAGGACTTGTTCTGTGCTATATTTTTCTATGTTCATTGCATCGAATGGCCCAATTTCATAATGGCATCTGAAACATGCGAAGTGAAACAAATCCTGTGGAGATCAAAAGTAATTCTTTGTAACATACGCAGAACTATTTGCAGTTATATATTTTCTCAGCTGGATAAGGATTACTTATCAAGGTAATATCAACAAAAAAAATCTACAACCTACCTCACTGCACCACTTTTCCAGGTATTTGGCTACCACAATTATCCATGGAGTGTGACTATGGTCCTACAATATTAATGGCAATAAACTGTTACTAAACTAACACATAATACAACTGCACAAGTATCCATTACAGTGTCAAACGGAACATTATTTTTGTGCATGAGTTTTTAGGTACTTAAAGGTAAGTTTTAGTGCTCAGGAATACTTTCCTGCTTTAGGTACCTGGTACTACTGTAAAATAACACCATTTTCTGCAACTATAAATTGAAACTGTGTTACGACACGGGGTAAACCCCTTATGTTAATTTTAAACCAGCAACACAGAAAAGATTCATCCTGTGCAGTAATCTGTGAAAATTCGAGATGCCAAGAACTACTTAAAGTAAATAGTAACAGCTTTATTTCTTAAAGTATAACAGAGAATAATTAACTATTTACAACTTCTTCCTCTAACCTATCTTTTACTTTCCCTTCTATAATACTCATCCAATAAAACAGAGTAAGATTTAATTAAAAAATTCAAATTTCATAACCAGCCAGCTGTCAAATCTTCTCTTTGTATCTTCCTCTGTAGATTGGCTCTCCAGGTTGGTGTTGATGTTTTATTCTGTGCAAACTCCTTCTCTAGACAGGTACTTCTCAGAGAGTTCTGACTAGCAGCCTACATCTGTTGGTCTTTTGGCAGTTCTCCCCCCAGTTGTTTGCATTTCCACAGTCGTTATCCCCAAAGCATCAGATTGGGTCATTGGTTTTTAAGATTGTCAATATACTAAGCTCAAACTCGATTGGAGTTTGGTATTTTGGGGGGATATAATTTAAACTGATTGGCCTAATTAAAATTTGTTTTTGTCTCCAGGCAACCATCTACCCTAGCTGCTGGATCAAAAGGTTACATTATATTTTGTTCAGAACACTTGGTGCTGTCAGGTAGTTCTGCTAGCTTTTAACTTTCTTAAAAGGTACAGTATACTTCTATGCCTTCATAACAACTGTGAGGACTTGAGAAACATGAAAGTTTGTAACTTGAAAACCAAGTCTCTCACCTTCAATCACTCCTCTAGCCTACTCTGCACATTTTCATTCTCAACGCAAAACTGCAAAAGCAATTTCTAAGCCCTCTAAATCATTTTTAGCACTGGTCATTTTCTTAAGGACAGAAAAAATAGGAGCAGGATTGGTCATAGTACACTTGGAACCTGCTCTACTGTTCATTAAGATCATGACTGATCTCCACTCCACTTCCATTCCACCTCCCTCCCTTGATCCGCATATTATCGGATTCCTGTAATGACTGAATAATCTCTTGATCTTAGTCCTGAACTTACACAATGACAGGATCTGCAACTCTCTGGAATGGAGGACTTGAAACATTCACAACTTCTGAGTGGCAGAATTTCTTTTCTCATCTCAATCCTAAGTGGCTAAATCCACAACCTGAGATTTGGAGCCTTTGGTCCTATACACGTCAAATCTTGGGAAATTGATGCTCTTATTAAAAAAGGACCTTCACTGTATTTGCTGCTAACCTTTTTGTCCATTTTATCCAAGTCGTAGGCCTGAATGTGATCCTTCAGATGTGGGAAAGGTGAGTCAAGTCTCAGATCTTCCAGCGCATTATCTGGGTGCGATTCCACAACTGAAAAGAAAACACATGCATCAAGTACCTTGAGGTCTTGCATTCACATCACGATTTGGTTGCTAAAGTTTGCTGCATCCCAATCGTCTCAACAATCAAAGTTTGATCATAATCCATGGCTCACAAGGGAAAATATTTTTTTTTAATTTAAAAGGCACAAATTAAGGATTTTGAATGCTATAGGTCATATTAACACTCCAGAGGACAATTATTTACATATGCACATATGTGTATTTGCAAATATATTTGTCCCTCTTTGAAAGAGGGATCAAACTTATCACACCCCGCCCCTCTTTAATCTTACAATCCGTTCCCCCATTTTAAGTTACTCTTGAACGAGCTTCCACCCAACTTCTCAAGCTGCTTGTTTTGGATCACAACAAACTTCTCCATGACACAAATTCTCATCCATCTTCTAGTCCTTTTGCCAATCATCTTCAATTTCTGATATTTATCTATCAATGCTCCTGCCATTTGGAACGGTTTCTCCCTAATAACTCTGTCAATACCTCTAAGACTGCAAAATAGGAGGAGAAAATCCACCAAATCTGTTCTGCAGTTCAATGAGGTCATGGCTGTCCAATAATCCTCAACTCCACTTTCCTGCCTTCTCTTCATTACCCTGGATTCTCTTACTGATAAAAATCCATCTATCTCAGCCTCGAAAATACTAAAAGGCACAGCCTTGAAAGGTCTTTGTGATAAAGAATTCCACAGGTTCACTACCCTCAGATAAAATTGCTCCCCATCTCTGTCTTAATTGGGCAACCCTTCCTCTGAAATTATGCCCTTTGGCCCAACTCTGCCACAAGGGAAACAACCTTTCCAGGTTCTATTTGAATTGTGGTCTGACTAGTGTCTGAAGAGTTTCAGCAAGTTTTGAGAAGGTTCCAGCTCAGCGACCAAACTTACATCCTGTGTCAGCAAGATTCCCATTTTTATACTGCATTCCCATAACAGGTCAACAGTTCAGTTGCCTCCCCAATTATCCACTCAACATGGGTTCTAGTTATTAATAAATGTGGAAAGCAGGATTTCCTCTTCATGAAGCCTTGCTGACTCTGCTTGATCATATTCCTAAATGCACTCTTATATCCTTTGTAAATGATTCTAACATTTTAGCAAATGACATACTAAGCCATCTCCCTATCCTGTTTGGGCAGCACAGTGGTTAGCACTGCTGTCTCACAGCGCCAGAGATCCGGGTTTAATTCCCGCCTCAGGCAACTGTCTGTGTGGAGTTTGCACATTCTCGTGTCTACGTGGGTTTCCTCCGGGTGCTCCGGTTTCCTCCCACAGTCCAAAAATGTGCAGGTCAGGTGAATTGGCCACGCGAAATTGCCCATTGTGTTAGGGGCAGGGGTAAATGTAGGGGAATGAGTCTGGATGGGTTGCCCTTCGGCGGGTCGGTGTGGACTTGTTGGGCCGAAGGGCCTGTTTCCACACTGTAAGTTATCTAAAAATGTCTGTTTGTTTGCAGTTACATTGCACATTGGCAGTTTTCAATCTTCTGAGAATTTTTCACAATCTAAGGACTTTTAGAAAATTATTGCCAGTGTATCCAAAATCTCTCAGCTACTTCCTTTAATGCCTGAGGGTGCAACCCAGCCAGCCCACCTTGCATAAGTTTGACATCTATTAAATCTTCCCTGAATTTTCTCTGCTCACTACACAGCAGTTATGCCATTTAATAAAACAATACACTGATCCTGTGGTATTATCTGATTCACTTTGAGCAGCAGCACAGCAGAATGAGCATTACTGCTCAAGAAGTAGAATTATACGAAAGTCTACCTGGATGCTCCTTTACAGCCAGTCTCATGTAGCCAACCAGCCCATACGTCCGACACACCAGCAGTGGCACATCAGCTTTCCAAAGGATGGCTGATAAACGTAGCAATGAACTGACAATGGGAAACATAAGTCGATCAGTTTATATAAAATGCATGAAAACAGAAAACGTTGGAGAAATTCAGCAAGTCTGGCAGCATCTGTCAATAACTCCAAGGACATTTCTTTGTAACTCTGCTTCAAAGAACTATCTGAGCTTACTGAGTTTCTCCAGCAATGTGTTTTTTAATTTCAGATGTCCAGCATGCACTATATTTGCTTTTATACATCTCGTTTATTTTATAGTTAAGTGGATGGTCATGTGTAAATAACTTAAAACAGCAATCCCTTAGATTGACTTATCTATTCTCTGCTACTCAAAGTGGGGAGAAAGTAATATTTTTGCTTGTTATGGAGTCAGAGATGTACAGCATGGAAACAGACCCTTCAGTCCACACCGAACAGATATTCTAAACCAACCCAGTCCCATTAGCACTTGGCCCATGTCCCTCCAAACTCTTCCTATTCACATATCCATCCAGATGCCTGTTAAATGCTGTAATTATACCAGCTTCCACCACTTCTTCTGGCAGCTCTTTCCATACATGCACCAGCCTCTGCATGAAAAAGTTGCCACTTAGATCCCTTTTAAATCTTTCCCCTCTGACCTTAAACCTACACCCTCTAGTTTTGGACTACCCCACCCCTGGGAAATGACCTTGTCTATTTACCCTATCCATGCCCCACATGATTTCATAAACCTCTGTAAAGGTCATCCCTCAGCCGCTCCACAGAAAATAGGCCCAGCCTATTCAGCCTCTCTCTACAGCTCACACCCTCCAACCCTGGTAACATGCTTGTAAATTTTTTCTGAACCCTTTCAAGTTTCATAACATCCTTCCTATAGCTGGGAGACCAGAATTACATGCAGTATTTCAATAGTGGCCTAACCTATTGCCCTGTACAGCCACAACATGAACTTCCAATTCCTATACTTAATGCACTGACCAATAATGGCAAACATATCAATCGCTTTCTTCACTATCCTATCTCCTTGCGGCTCCACTTCCAAGGAACTACGAACCTGCACTCAGAGGTCTCTTTTGCTCAGCAACTCTCCGCAGGACCTTACTATGAAGGTAGCAATTTTTGAGATTTGAAGCTCAAGTCGATGATAAGTCTATAAGTTAGCTTGCTGAGCTGGAAGGTTTGTTTTCAGATGTTTTGTCACCATACTAGGTAACATCAGTGAGAGTCTCCGGTGAAGCGCTGGTGTTATGTCCCGCCTCTCTATTTATGGGTCCTGGTTCCTTAAGGCGGGTGATGTCATTTCTGGTTCTTTTTTTCACCCAAGGGAAAGTAGATGGGATCTAAGTCAATGTTTTTATTGATGGAGTTCTGGTAGAATGCCATGCCCCTACAAATTCTCGAGAGAGTCTTTGTTTCATCTGTCCTAGGATGTGTGCGCTGTCCCAGTCAAAATGGTATCCTTTTTCGTCTGTATGTATGGAAATGAGTGATAGTGGGCTGTGTCTTTCGGTGGCTAGTTGGTGTTCATGTATCCTGGTGGCAAGTTAGGACATACAACCAGCGCATCACCGGAGACTCTCACTGATAATGTTACCTAGTATAGAACATAGAACAATACAGTGCAGAACAGGCCCCTCAGCCCTCGATGTTGCGCCGACTTGTGAACTAATCTAAGCTCATCCCGTTACACTATCCCATCATCATCCATGTGCTTATCCAAGGATTGTTTAAATCTCCCTAATGTGGCTGAGTTAACTACTTTAGCAGGAAGGGCATTCATGCCCTTACCACTGTGAGTAAAGAACCTGCCTCTGACATCTGTCTTAAATCTACCATGCTTCAACTTGTAATTATGCCCCTTCGTACAAGCTGACATCACCATCCTAGGAAAAAGACTTTCACGGTCTACCCTATCTAATCCTCTGATCATCTTGTATGTCTCTATCCAATTCCCTTCTTAGCCTTCTTCTGTCCAATGAGAACAGACCCAAGTCTCTTAGCCTTTCCTCATAAGAGCCTCCCTCCTGACCAGGCAACATCCTGGTAAATCTCTGCACCTTTTCCAATGCTTCCACATCCTCCCTGTAATGGGGGAACCAGAACTGTACACAATATTCCAAGTGTAGCCACACTAGCGTTTTGTATAGTTTCAGTATGACATTACGACTCCGGAACTCAATCCTTCTACCAATGAAACTTAACACACCATATGCCTTCTTAACAGCACTATCAACCTGGGTGGCAACTTTCAGGGATCTATGTACATGGACTCCAAGATCCCTCTGCACATCCACACTACCAAGAATCTTTCCATTGACCCAGTATTCTGCCTTCCTGTTATTCTTCCCAAAGTGAATCACCTCACATTTAGCTGCATTGAACTCCATTTGCAACCTCTCAGCCCAATTCTGCAGTATGGTGACAAAACATCTGAAAACAAACTTCCAGCTCAGTGAGCTAACTTACATACTTACCATGAAGCGTATAAGTCCCACCCTGATTTGCTTTCCCAAAATGCAGCACCTCGCATTTATTTAAATTAAACTGCATCTGCCACTCCTTGACCCATTGGCCCATCTGATCAAGATCTTGGTGTACTCGGAGGTAACCTTCTTCACTATCCACTACACTTCCAATTTTGGTTCATTTGCAAACTTACTAAGTATACCTCCATCATTCATATCCAAATCATTTATATAAATGACAAAAAGTAGTGGACACAGCACCGATCCTTGTGGCACACCACTGGTCACAGGCCTCCAGTCTGAAAACCAACCCTCCACCCCCTGTCTTGTTAGCATGTGTCTCAGAAGCTAATGGACAATATCATTAAACTGCCCAAGAAAGAACAGGCATTCACTCATTCCTCTTTTAAAATATCTGATTTGCAGAGAAAACCAAGCAACTTGAGGCCTAATGGTCAGGTGACTGGCCAAGTAATCCAGTGATGGTGACATTACTCAATCCCACTGCAATAAATTGTCAATGTTTATTCAATATTCTTGACTGTCCGTGGCCTGTCATCAGATTAGATGACCATGAAACCATCACCTGTTGTAATAACCCAAATGCTCCATGAAACATGGACAAGTAGTAACGAGATGACTAATAACCAGCACATAACCCAGGACTGACAGCTCCAGTACAGCACTGCAGGGTATGGTGCTCTCTTTCAACAGACTTTAAAATGAGGACCTATTGTCCATCATGTGGATGTAATGGTCCCATGTTCGTATTTCAGAGAACAGCCTGCAGGAATAACAACTATCCTTTCACCAAAAATCACTAAAAACGGATGTTCTTGTCATTTAACACATTGATGTTGTGGGTAGTTGCTGTGCCCAAACTGGTAGCCACATTTCCTAAGGTATAACTGTGATGAGACCTCAAAACTGCTGAATTTAGCTCTAAACTACTTTTCCCACTAGGTGGTAGAGGCAGTGGGTTTGATAGATGCTGTTGAAGGAGCTTTGGTGAATTTCTGCAGGGTATCTTGTAGATGGTACACCCTGATGCCTCTGTGTATGTCAGTGAAGGAAGTGAATGCTGAAGCTGGTAGATGCAGTAGTCTGTCTAGATAATGTCACGTTTCCTCTGTGCTGACTGCAATCACTCTATTGACAGCATTCCTGACATGTCAGGCTTTTTAATGGAGAAGAAAGGTACCAAACAACTATTTAAAAAACTGCTGCTTACCTTTCTGAAAGTTGAGTAGCAATCACTATATTGAATCGGAGGAAGAACGTGGGGTCATTTTCAAGCAGCTGTTCAAGGCTCTGAAAAAGTGTCAAGATTTCATAACTCAGTCAATTCCAAAAGAAAACACAGTCATACACATAAATCTTAGCCTCAAATGTAAATACCCTCCTATTATCTTTTCTTTACAAAAATTGCTGGCTGCTCACACAAATGTAACTAGATAACTGATGTCCTTCCTTAATCACTGCTGTCTGTGTGACACCAGTCCCATTCCTCAAGGTTGACCAGGCCTGGAAAGTCCAAGTCATCCACAGCCTGGAAACAGGGTAAAATGATAAACTGAGATCCTATTCCCCTGTCCTGTTGGCATAAGGTGATGATGTGGGACCCTGGAATGGAACCATTTAGATTTGAGAGCACTCCCAAGAAAGC
This sequence comes from Chiloscyllium plagiosum, assembly GCF_037043375.1. Lineage (NCBI taxonomy): Eukaryota > Metazoa > Chordata > Chondrichthyes > Orectolobiformes > Hemiscylliidae > Chiloscyllium > Chiloscyllium plagiosum. The sequence continues at coordinate 5,542,063 of NW_028270155.1, read as the reverse complement.
AGAAAGGACTCCATCCTAGGCCCAGCCCATCAGCCCCACACATCACCGACTAACCAGTCTGTCATCCAGCGGCGTTCTTTGTGCGTTGTGTTGTATGTTCAATTAACTAGCTTGGGAGATCAGTGAGGTTTCAATAAGTTCAAACAATAATGTTTTTCTATATCTTAAAATAAGATATACAGCTTCACAGTAGCATGACTATCTTTGGTGAAGCCATGATGCATCCCTCTCTCATGTAATCTTCTCCATCATAGTAGGAGGCATTACACACAACACTGCAGACATTAACCCTTTCAAACAATGTTGTGGGCAAGTGACTAACTCATTGTGCACTCCAAATAACTCATGCCATGGCCATTCAGTCCGTTACATCTATACTGTAATTTACAAACGAGCTGCCAGTTAGTCCACCATGGTTTTTCTCTCCTTCTTCTTTCCTTTTCAAAATATTTATCAATCCAATTTCAAAATCTGCCATAAAATCTGCTTCCACCACCCTTTTTACAACACAACATAGGACACTGCTCCTGTCAAACAGGACAGGATACATCAGTTTATGACATTGCTTGTTGTGAAATTAAAAACTTCCTTACCTCCTCCATGAAGTTTCCACTGACATCACTATTCAGCTCCTGAAGGAGCTCCATGGCTGCCTGGGCTCGGTTCTGAATGGAAAAAGAAACAGAAATACTAAACCTTCACTCTAGTAATGAACGTCAAAACGAATACCCTCCCCTGACTAAACAGTTACAGCACAGAGACAGACCATTCAACTCAACCCCAGTGTTTAAGCTCCACACTGTCCTGCTCCAGCCCTATTTCATCTCCCATCACCATGCTCTTCTAGTACTTTCTGCTTCAGGCATTTATCCAGACTCTTAAATGAATCTGTAGTATTCACCTCCACCCTTCTTTGAGAATTCTGCATTTCTGTCATTCTAAAAGACATTTCTCGTGAATGGAATATAACAGTAGCGAAATTGTACAGTAGCTGTACAGAACCTTGGTAAAACCACATCTGGAGATCAAAATTGTACACAATGCTCCTTATTTGAAAACAAATAATTTTATTAGCAGTTCAGAGAAGGTTCACTTGACTCATTCCTAGGATGAAGGGCTTATCTCAGGAAGACTGAACAGGTTTGGCGTGTGGCCATTTGAGTTTTGAAGAACAAGAGGCAATCTTAGTGAAATATGAAAGATTTGGAGACTGGATAGGATGAATACCACAGAGATGTTTTCTCTTGTTAAGGAGACTAAATGTAAGGGATGTAGTTAAGAATACATGGTCTTTCAAGTTTGAAATGAGGAGAGATTTCTTTTCTCTGATGTTGAGTGTGCGGAAGGTTCTTCCCAGTAGGTAGTGGGGCTGTCCTTAAATATATTCAAGACTGAGACTAGATTACTTATAGTGTGGAAACAGGCCCTTCAGCCCAACAAGTCCACACCAACCCGCCGAAGCACAACCCACCCATTACCCACCCTAACACTACGGGCAGTTTAGCTTGGCCAATTCACCTAACCTGCACATATTTGGAGTGTGGGAAGAAACCAGAGCACCCGGAGGAAACCCATGCAGACACAGGGAGAATGTGCAAACTGCACACAGAGTCGCCCGAGGCAGGAATTGAACCCGGGTCTCTGGCGCTGTGAGGCAGCAGTGCTAACCACTGTGCCACCATGCTGCCCACCACTGAGATAGATAGGTTTTTGATAGACGAAACAATTGAGTATTATGAGGGGCAGATGGGAAAGTGAATCTAAGACCACAACCAGATCAGCAAAGATCTTATTGAATGGGGTATTAGTCTCAAAGGGTCAAATGGCCTAACCAGCTCATATGAAAATTCCACTGTATTTATCAGTGACTCGCTTCAGTTCATTGCCCCTCATTCTGGTCTCTTCTGGAAGTGGAAAAATCTTTGCCAGGTCCATCTTTTCAAACTCCTTTTATAATCTCAAATCTAGAAAGAAAAAGAGACCCAACCTGTTCAAATTTTCCAAACAAGTACAGGTTGGTCCATCTACGAAAGGTAATGGCCATGCAGTAAACAGTCTGTTCCAGATGGACTTGATATATGTTTGCTGATAGCTGACTAGACCAGTAGTTGAGAAGCAGATTAGTGCTGCACATGAAGCTGCCAAGTGTGACTATGCGTTGCTGTTTGCACTTTACCAAATCACTGTGGCTCCCTCATGCCAGCCCAAGGAGGGGTCATTATTTCCCCCTGTTGTTGATTAGCAACTGCCAGTTGTGATATCCAATGACTACGGCCTTCACTTCACAAGCTTCATTGATTAAGAACACAAAGCACCCTACTGGTCTTCTGGCTTTGGATTTCTCACCATGCAGAAGGTCCTTGGGAAGTTGCCTGCTGACGAATGCAGGACTCTTCCTTTGAGGGGGCTGCTGCATGTGATTTGGCCCTACCAGGATATGCCCTGTAGACAGGGAAATTTGGAAATACCGTGCTTCTTTTTTCAACAACAACATCTCATTCATTCGGCACAGCAAAGTACTGCAAACATAAGGCTGAAAATACAGGATCACAGAAACAGGAGTAGGCCATTCAGCCCCTTAAGCCTGTTCCACCATTCAATGAGGTCATTGCTGATCTATGGCCTAACTCCATATATCCTGTTTTTGTCCCATATCCCCGAATCCCTTTGCTTAACAAACATTATCAATCTTAGATTCAAAATTAACAAATAGTCCATCATCCACTGCCATTTGTGGAAGAGAGTTACAAACATCTCCCACAGTGTGTGTCTAGAAGAGCTTCCTAACGTCTCTCCTGAATGGTCTGGTCCTAATTCACAGACTATGCCATCTATTTTTAGAATCCCCATCGGAAACAGACTTCCGATATCTACCTTGACTTCAATCAGATCACCCCTTTAACCTTCTTAATTCTAGAGGAAACAGGCCTAAATTGTATAAACCCTAAAGTCCAGGTATTGTCTTTGTAAATCTAATGTTGTATCCCCCCCCCCCCCCAAGGCCGATCGATCCTTCCTAAGATGTGGGGCCCAGATCTGCTCACAGTGCTCCAAGTGGGGTCCAACCAGGGTTTTGTATAACTGCAGCAAAACATCAGCATCCTTATCCTCCAATCTTCTAGATATAAAGCATTCTATTAGCTTTCTTTACTATTTTCTGCACCTATTTGTGGCATTTTAAAGATAAATGCACATGAACCCTAAGTCTCTTTGCACATCCATTTTCTTTCACTACACATGAACTTAACTTGAAACATGACTTTCTGACCATTATCCAAGTCGTTAACAACGAATGTAAATAACAGGGACTCTAACACAAATCCTTGATGGACACCTTGTGGGATGGTCACATCCTACCAATTAGAGTACCTACCCATCATCCCTACTTTCTGTTGTCCATCTCTCAACCAATTTCCCAGCCATGTCAGTAGTTTGCCCTTAATTCCATAGATTTTAAAATAGTTAACAGTCTCTCACGTGGAACTTATTTCAAATGCCTTCTGGAAGTCCATATAAACAACATCCATAGACATTCCCCTGTCTACTACCTCAGTCATGTCTTCAAAGTTTTCCATGAGGTTTCTCAGGCATGACCTACCGGTCACAAATCCATGCTGATTCTTCCTGATTAACTGAAAATTTTCGAGGTATTTATTTACCCTATCTTTGATGACAGACTCCAACAATTTCCACACCACAGCTGTTAGACTAACTCGTCTGTAATTCCCTGGTTTTCTTCTTTCACCCTTCTTAAAAAGTGGAGTGAGATGGTGTAATTTTCTAATACAGAGTGACAGCTCCTGTATCTAGGGAACTCTGAAAGATTATAGTTACGACATCTACATTGTGCTCCCCTACTTCCATTAACACCTTGGAATGGAAACAGTCAGGTCCTGGGGCCAACTTCATGTTACTCCATCCGCAGACCAGCTAAAGGTGGTAGCTGCTTCCCCAATGCATGCATTCAGCTCTGCATCAAGGAACAGATTAGATTAGATTCCCTACAGTATGGAAACAGGCCCTTTAGCCCAACAAGTCCACACCGACCCTCTGAAGAGTAACACACCCAGACACATTCCCCAACCCTATATTTACCCCTGACTAATGCACCTAACACTATGGGCAATTTAGCATTGCCAATTCACCTGACCTGCACATCTTTGGATTGTGGGAGGAAACTGGAGCACCCGGAGGAAACCCACGCAGACACGGGGAGAATGTGCAACGCCAGACGGTCTGTCACTGCATGCCCAAGGTATATAAAACACGTTGTCTGATCTAGGATGCTAGTAAACTCCTTACATCCCTGCAGGGAAGGCCAAGGTCAGGAGCGTGGAGACGATGCCAAACAGAGAATGCCAGACAGATATAACCACTTGATTAGAATATTATCCCAGAAATCTTTTTATTGCACCTTGTCCAGTGCCTCCAATTTGTTTTTAATTTGTAGACTAGAACTATGCAAAGCACTCTACAGTTATACAAACAAAAGTGTAATGTAACTTCTCTGCTTTTCAATTCGATTTCACCAGAAATGAATCCCAGAGTTTCATCTGCCTTTTTAATATCATGTTAGTCTCTCTCATTCTCCCTCTTTGGAAGGCACCGAATCCGCTTGTTATACAGTTCCAGCAGGTTTGGCCTTGCTGTGTCAGTACTCAGAGAGCACTCAGCTGCAGCTGACACTTGAAAGCATGGCCACACCATCAGGTGGCACCCAGGCCCTCTTCACTGAGCGTCAGTGCACAGAAGGACCATTTCAGATCATAGCTACAAGAATGTAAAAACAAAATCCAAAGCACTCACCAGTCCAATACTGTTTTTGGTTAGGAAGAAGCTGCAAGAGAATATAATTCAGTCAGTGAAAAGCTGTGGAGCCAAGAACTCTAGCAAACCTAGAATCAATGGGTATAGGGGTAAACTTTCCACTGGTTGGGAGTCATATGTGACACGTAAGATGATGGTGTGGTTGTTGGAGGTCAGTCATCTCAGCCCTAGGATATTTCTGCAGGAGCTCCCCAGGGATGTATTGTAAACCCAACCATCTTCAGCTGCTTCATCAATGACCTACCCTCCATAGTGATCAGACGTGGAGATGTTGCAATGTTTGACACTATTTGCAATGTTTCAGATATTGATACAGTCACTACACACGTGCAGCAAGATATGGTCACACTCAGGTTTGGGTTAAGAGAGGGCAAGGACCATTTGCACTATGTAACTGTCAGGTAATAGTAACCTGCAACAAGCCAGAATCTAACCATTGCTCTTGGATATTAAATAATATTACCCACGCTGAATCTCCGAAGATATTAGCATTACCACTGATCATAAACTGAATGGAACTGAGAAACTCTGAATCAACTGCAGCTCATTTAGCCCCATTTTTGGTTCTCTGTGTTCCACCATCATTCCCTTCCGTCTTGCATCATCAACACCTTTTTCACTTAAGCCCTTGTGCTTTCCACCCCATCACAGCCTTTCCATTGTGTTCTTTCCTTTCCTGCCAGGGTTCCCTTTCCTCTGTACTTGGCTAAAACCAGTTGCCTCTAAATTTTTCCAGGTCTACTGGAAGATCATCCAATTGAAAGATTAACTCTGCTTTCCCTCTTCAGAGATGCTGCCAGACCTGCTCAGTTTCTCCATCATTCTCGCTGTTTGTTTCAGCCTAATGTTAACTGTTGTAAAAACCCATCTGGTTCACTAATATCCCTGAAGGAAGGAAACCTGCCAACTGTTCCCAGTCTGGCCTACAGGTGACTTCAGGCCCACAGCAATGAGGTTGATTCTAACTGCGCTCTAGACAACTTGAGACTGATAACGCTTGCTTAACCTTATAGACTCACATCCCGTGCTGTGATAAGGGATGTCCAAAATGTACAGTATTGTTTCTCCATTCTCACATTGTGCTTATCTTTGTGCCCCATTCAGAGTGAAAGAAAACATTGATCATTTCAGAAACCATTCTGGAATCACATCACACTGCACACAAGAATCAGCAAGCACAGCTTCCAACAGCAATAAGTCCCACCAAAGAAAGGTGAACAATATCACATTTTACAGAGTTCAAATGTACAAAATATTTCAGGTCAAAGAGTTCAAACATCAGTCACTGGGCTTGAGAAGGAATGGAACAGAAGGTATTCGGAGCAAAAAAACCATAGATTAAAATGTCGAAATAAGGTGAGTAGATTCAATACTGAGGAAGGGAGTTCTGGAGGTCCAGATGAGGAGGAGTCTGGCCTCCACCAATTCAAAAAATGACATTGTCAATGTTAAACCGCACATGGACAAAATAAAATGTTAGGCTGTTAAAAAAACTCACTTATTGCCAACATCCTCCCCAGCGACGGTGCTGCCATCTACAATGGTAAAAGATCCAATTCCTAGGGAATGAGAATTGTGGAAATAAAGATTACAGATGGATTGGCTGTCATTGATCATATTTTGTGTTTTATTGGGATAGTAAATGCTCCAATCTTACCAGGAAGCACCAGGTTCTTCAGGATTTCAGTTCCAGTGGCGCTAGCGTTAATCAGACAGACATGAGCAGCCTCCAGTGCTTCCTGACCATGGTCTCCCCACAGCCTAACAGAGGGAATACAGGGAGAGCTATTAAACTTTTAACTCCGAAGCAGAGAGATCTTGAGTCAACCCAAGGTTGGTTAACATGGTGCCACTGTTTAAGGAAGGTGGTAAGGACAAAGAACAAAGAAAATTTACAGCCCAGGGACAGGCTCTTTTGCCCTCTAAGCCTGAGCCGATCCAAACGTACTGTCTAAACCGGTCGGTCAATTCCTAAGCATCTGCATCCCTCTACTCCCCACCTACTCATGCACTTATCCAGACGCATCTTAAATAAATCTACTGTGCCTGCCTCTACCATCTCCGCTGGCAATGCGTTCCAGACAGCCACCGCCCTCTGTGTGAAGTACTTGCCGTGTATATCCCCCTTAAACTTTCCACCTCTCACCTTGAAAGTGTGACCTCTCGTTATTGAATCCTTCACCCTGGGAAAAAGCTGGTCTCTATCCACCCTGTCTATACCCTTCATGATTTTGTAAACCTCAATCAGGTTCCCCCCTCCATCTCCTTTTTTCTAATGAAAATAAACCTAACCTACTCAACCTCTCTTCATAGCTAGCACCTTCCATACCAGGCAACATCCTCGTAAACTTCCTCTGCACCCTCTCCAAAGCGTCCACATCCTTTCGGTAATGTGGCACCCAGAACTGTACACAGTATTCTAAATGCAGCCGAACTAATGTCTTGTACAACGTTAACATGACTTGCTAGCTCTTATACTCAATACCCCATCCAATGAAGGCAAGCATACCATATGCCTTCTTGACCACTCTATCCACCAGTGCAGCAACCTTCAGGGTACAATGGCCCTGCACTCCCAGATCTCTCTGCTCATCAACTTTTCCTAAGGCTCTTCCATTCATTTTATAATTCACCCTAGAGTTAGTCTTGCCTAAATGCATCATCTCACATTTGTCTGGATTGAAAGCCATCTGCCACTTTTCTGCCCAACTCTATATCCTCCTGTATTCTCTGACAGTCCCTTATGCTTTCTGCTACTCCACCAATTTTTGTGTCATCTGCATAATTGCTGATCATACCAACAGTGCCCTCTTCCAGATCATTTATGTATATCAGGTTAGGTGAATTGGCCGTGCTAAATTGCCCGTAGTGTTAGGTGAAGGGGTAAACGTAGGGCAATGGGTCTGGGTGGGTTGCGCTTCGGTGGGTCGGTGTAGACTTGTTGGGCCGAAGGGCCTGTTTCCACACTAAGTAATCTAATATAATCACAAACAACAGTGGCCCCAACACTGATCCATGTGGAACACCACTGGTCACCTTTCTCCATTTCGAGAAACTCCCTTCAACTACTACTCTCTGTCTCCTGTTGCTCAACCAGTTCTTTATCCAGGTAGCTAGAACACCCTGCACACCATGTGGCTTCACTTTCTCTATTAGTTTACCATCTAAAGTCTTACTAAATGCCTTACTAAAGTCCATGTATATGACATCAACAACCCTTCCTTCATCTAAAAACTTGGTCACTTCCTCGAAGAACTCTTAAGTTGGTAAGGCATGATCTCCCCCACACAAAACCATGTTGCCCATCACTGATAAGCCCATTCTTTACTAAATATAAATAGATCTTATCCCTCAGTAACTTCCCCAGCAACTTCCCCATCACTGACGTCAGGCTCACTGGTCTGTAGTTACCCGGAATATCCCTACTACCCTCCTTGTACAGGGGACAACATTAGCAACCCTCCAGTCCTCCGGCACCTCACCACAAAGGTTGCCACAAAGATATCTGTCAGGGCCCCAGCTATTTCCTCTCTCGCCTCCCTCAGCAACCTGGGATAGATCTTATCCGGTCCTGGGGATTTGTCCACCTTAATAACCTCTAGCTTACCCACACATCTTCCCTACTTATATCAACGTGATCCATACTAATCAAACTTCTATCTCTAATCTCAACATTCATCATGTTCCTCTCCTCAGTGAACACTGATGCAAAGTGATCATTCAGAATCTCACCCATTCTCTCAGGTTCAACACACAGCCTTCCTTCATTATTCTTTAGTGGCCCAATCCTTTCTCCAGTTACCCGCTTGCTTCTTATATAATAAAATGCTTTGCGACAAGCCAGGGGACTACAGACCAGTGAGCTTGACGTCAGTGGTGTGCAAGTTGTTGGAGGGAATCCTGAGGGACAGGGTGTACATGCATTTGGAAAGACAAGGACTGATCAGGAATAGTCCGCATGGCTTTGTGCGTGGGAAATCATGTCTCATGAACTTGATTTGAGTTTTTTGAAGTAACAAAGAGGATTGATGAGGGCAGAGCATTAGACATGATCTATGTGGATTTCAGTAAGGCATTCCCATGGGAGATCAGTTAGCAAGGTGGGATCTCGTGGAACACAGGGAGAACTAGCCAGTTTGATACGGAACTGGCTCAAAAGGTAGAAGACAGAGGGTGGTGGTGGAGGGTTGTTTTTCAGACTGGAGGCCTGTGACCAGTGGAGTGCCACAAGGATCGGTGCTGGGTCCACTACTTTTCATCATTTATATAAATGATTTGGAAGTGAACATAGGAGGTATAGTCAATAAGTTTGCTGATGACAACAAAATTGGAGGTGTAGTGGACGGCGAAGAAGGTTACCTCAGATTACAATGGGATCTTGACCAGATGAACTGATGGGTTCAGGAGTAGCAGATGGAGTTTAATTTAGATAAATGTGAGGTGCTGCATTTTGGGAAAGCAAATCTTAGCAGGACTTATCCACTTAATGGTAAGGTCCTAGGGAGTGTTGCTGAACAAAGAGACCTTGGAGTGCAGGCTCATAGCTCCTTGAGAGTAGAGTCGCAGGTAATAGGATAGTGAAGGCGGCGTTTGGTATGCTTTCCTTTATTGGTCAGAGTATTGAGTACAGGAGTTGGTAGGTCATGTTACGGCTGTACAGGGCTATACAGGACATTGGTTAGGCCACTGTTGGAATATTGCGTGTAATTCTGATCTCCTTCCTAGCGGAAAGATGTTGTGAAACTTGAAAGGGTTCAGAAAAGATTTACAAGGATGTTGCCAGGGTTGGAGGATTTGAGCTACAGGGAGTGGCTGAACAGGCTGGGGCTGTTTTCCCAGGAGCGTCGGAGGCTGAGGGGTGACCTTATAGAGGTTTATAAAATCATAAAAAGGTATGGATAGGGTAAATAGACAAGATCTTTTCCCTGGGGTGGGGGAGTCCAGAACTAGAGGACATAGGTTTAGGGTGAGAGGGGAAAGATATAAAAGGGACCTAAGGGGTAACTTTTTCACACAGAGGGTGGTATGTGTACGGAATGAGCTGCCAGAAAAAGTGGTGGAGGCTGGTACAATTACAACATTTAAGAGGCATCTTGTTGGGTATATGAATAGGAAGGGTTTGGAAGGATATGGGCCAGATACTGGCAAGAACGATGACATGGACGAGTTGGACTGAAGGGTCTGTTTCCATGCTGTACATCTTCATGACTCTGACTGCCCCTATTTCCCCTCCACTCAATACAAACAAACATGCCAAGTAAAATTAAACTGCACAAATGTTCATGAACCCCATAATCTCCTGCCAAGTCATGGTTGAGTTGGACCAAAGGGTCTGTTTCTGTGCTGTACATCTTTATGACTCTAAAACTTCCGTGATCTCACATGAGGCACTGGAGTGCTGCTGGAGATAGGAAGTTATTGTTTACAACAACTACTGAACTCATCTTTTACACAGTGAACCACTCCAAGATAAAGATGCACAATTCAATGAAATGTGATGCTGTGCGATAAAGAGAGAAAGGTGACCAAAAGTGGTAGACTTTTAAAGTGTCTTAAAGGAAGACATGAGGCAGACAGGCAAAGGGAGGGAGGGTATACCAGAACATGGGACCACGTCAACAGAACGCACAGCGCCAATTACAGTCAGACATCCACAAGATGTCAGATAATCAGAAAAAAACAGATTACTCTTCAGGGTTGTGGGTCTGGGAATGATTTCAGGGATACAGAAGAGACGTCACAATGAAGGATTTCAAAAGGAGGAGCATTTTCACAAGCAGGTGTCAATGTAGTTCAGTCAGCAATGAAGAGAACTTGGCATAATGTGATATGGAACCAGTACACAGAGACTGCTGTTTGTGCTGATGGTTTCGATAGAGATGGAGATGCTGTGACCTATGTTGAATTCCCTGGACGACCAGAGAAACAAAAAATGAAAAACCAGAGTTCCCGATTCTCATCGGCTTCCTACAAACCTCCCACTGGAGACCAACCACGCCTGGCCATCAGATTAGGGTAGAATGGGGTTTACGTTTGGCTACAACATTTCTGGTGGTCCAACAGGGTAAAAAAAAAAGGGCTGCAGATGCTGGAAACCAGATTCTGGAGTAGAGTGGTGCTGGAAAAGCACAGCAGGTCAGGCAGCATCCGAGGAGCAGGAAAATCGACGTTTCGGGCAAAACCCCTTCATCAGGAATAGAGGCAGAGAACCTGCAGGGTGGAGAGACCACTCTAATCTAGAAGCTGATGGTGCAACAGCCTCCTGCAGACATTAGCTCAATGTGACAGAGCAATGAGCCAACAGTCAGGATGCAGAGACTGCACTGTCTCTCCCCCACCCCCAGTACCTGGCAAAGACACATCGGGGTGGGGGTGGGGGGCTATGCTGCTGGATCATCAGCCAGGAGGGAATGGGGAGGGGAATCCTGTCAGAGGGATCCACTGGGCAGTAGGATAGTGTAGGGTGGGGGGGGGGGTAGTGGGGGGGTGGGGTGGGGTAGGGTGGCCAGGGAGCTCCAATGGGGAGGGTCCAGTGGGTGGGAATATGAGACCCGGGGGGCGGGGGGGTGCCCGCAGGTTACAATGAGCGAGTAACCCAGTGGGTGGGTGGGTGGGTGGAGGGACCCGTCCCCCGTCCCCCGTCCCCCGTCCCCCGTCCCCCGTCCCCCGTCCCCGTCCCCGTGTGTCCGTCCTCCCCCTCACCGCAGCTGTCGGTCATATTTCTCCTCCTTCTTCAGGCCGCTCCCCGCCGCCATGGTGACCCAGCGCCAGGTAAATCCCGCGCAGCCGCAGATTCGCCACGAGCGGCGCTGGCGGCAGCTCGGCAGCAGAGGGCGCACTCAGCTCACACCAACATCATCTTAAAGGGGCAGTGTCCCTCCGCTGTTAAAGGGGCAGTGCTCCTGCTCTGTTAAAGGGGTCAGCACCCTGCTTTCTTAAAGGGACAGTGCTCCTGTCTGTTAAAGGGGTCAGCACCCTGCTCTCTTAAAGGGGCAGTGCTCCTGCTCTGTTAAAGGGGTCAGCACCCTGCTCTCTTAAAGGGGCAGTGCTCCTGCTCTGTTAAAGGGGTCAGCACCCTGCTCTCTTAAAGGGGCAGTGCTCCTCCTCTGTTAAAGGGGCAGAGTCCCTGCTCTCTTAAAGCAACAGTGTCCCTGCTGTCTTAAAGTGGCAGTGCTCCTGCTCTGTTAAAGGGGCAGAGTCCCTGCACTAGTAAAGGGATAATGTCCCTGCTCTGTTAAAGGGGCAGTAAAGGGCCCTCTGGTACCACCGTGATAATGTCCCTACCCCTGAACTGGGAGGCCATTGTTCATGTCCCACCTTCTCCAGAAGAGTGTTATCACATCTCTCACACGTTGATTAGAAAAATAGATTTTTTTTCAAATTAAAGGGGCAGTGAACCTGCTTTGTTAAAGAAGCAGTACACTGCTTTGTTAATGGTTTGTTATAGATACAACAAATGCCCTTGTTATTTAAAGGAATAGTGACTGAAGTAAATAATGTGTAATCTGTAGCTCAGTTAATAGCATTCTGGCCCCTAAGTGATAAAGTTGTAAATTCAGATCCCACTCCAGCAGTTGATCACAACTATCAAGGCTGGCACACCAACTCAGTACTGAGGGAGTTCTGTACTCTCAGAAGTGTCTTTAAGAGATATTAAACCAAGTCACATCATGTCATCTGAGGTAGATGTAATAGTTCTCATCACCACTGTCAGACGTTCAATGGAGTTACCTCCAGGGTCCTGAATTGCATTGATTATTCAATCAACATCCCATAAGCAGATTAATTCTTCATGATTATATTGCTGTTATTGGAGCTTGCTATTGCAATGAATTATTATTATTTGGGAACCTGTGATTTAAAAGAGGTAAATGAGTATTTGGTTTTCAGATTGCGAAGGTGACTTTTTTAACAGATCAGAAACTTTTTTTAATCATTGGTTCAAAACAACATTTTCAAGAAATCATGTGACTTATGCTAAATAATAAGGGGAGCTACCAATAATTGCTGAAGTGTTTACTAAAGTGAGCTGTTTATGACCTACAGAAAGAGAAGGTGCTGGAAAAGCACAGCCAATCAGGCAGCATCCAAGGAGCAGGAGAATCGTGTTTCGAGCATAAGCCCCTCATTCATGATGAAGGGCTTATGCTCGAAACATCAACTCTCCTGCTCCTCAGATGCTGCCTGACCCGCTGTGCTTTTCCAGCACCACACTCTTCGACCCTGATCTCCAGCATCTGCAGTCCTCATTTTCTCCACAGAAGGAGAAGTCAGCCAAAAGTAGGTTTGCATTTCAGAAGCAAAGATCTGCACCGGTATTTTAGATTTTGACAGTCTCCAGGCTATCAGAGCTGGAAAGAAGTCTGACTGCTTTAGCAGCCCTTAATCTTTTTTCTCAGACTTCTGTGAGAAAAGTAACTGAGTTAGCCAGTGTCTGTGTGTCTCAGAAAGAAAGAGTAAAGGAAAGAATAATTTCTGGTAAATGTGTAGAAAGTCACTGAAAGGAACCACTATCAGCTGAGTAAGAAATCTTCAAATGAAGAGACGAGTGATACTTCACTGAGGTTGATTGTCTGTAGTGGATATTGGTATGCAAAAGATTTGAATCTTTCTTTTTTACTGTTTGTGATATGATTTCAAATTGTCATGTAGCTTTTTTTAAATTTTATTTTCTTTTGTTAAAAGTACATTGATAGCCTCTTGTGACAATGTTCAGTGACTGATCATCACGTTGATCAAAATACAAAAATAAAATGAAGCCAGATTTCATGCTGGGATTCAACTTGTTCAGTATCACCATCGCCATAACAAAGTGGTACTCTCAGTAGGATGGAACTCCATTTATGTTAAGGTGCTATTAAACTATGTCTCCCAGTACTTTTTTTTTGCACCCATAAAATCTATGCTTGTTTGTTTCCCTGTGTGGTGCTCATTTTATTTGCTTATTTCTATGCCATTTCAATAAACCACCTTGCTTCTGAGCTAACAATCCCACCATGAGCTCGCTGCAATGCTCCAGTGAAGAACAACACTGGATCGAGAAATAGCACTTTGTTTTCTGCTCAGGTACTTCACAGCCTCAGGATCTCAGTTATGAATTCCACATCTTCAGAGTGTGACTGCCTGATGTCTGTTCTCACATTCTCTCTCTCACCCTTCCCCGACAGTCTCGTCTTGTTAGTGCATTTCTCTCAGCAGATAGGATGCATTTTCTCCCTTTCAAAAATTAAAATAATTTGGAATTATTTTACACCTCTTTTTCTGTTTCACCCCCATTAGTAAACCTCTTGTTTTTCCATTGGTCCCCACACTGTCTGTTCCACCCCCCCTCCCCCCACCTTTGCTACAAAAGATGTAAAAAACACTATTTTCCACTTCTTTTCTGTTCAGTCACATTGGACTCAAAATGATTTCTCTGTTTCTCTCTCCCCAGATGCTGCCAGACCAGCTGAGTTTCTCCAACAGCTTCTGTATTTGTTTCTATTTTCTATGCTTATATGTGCTGGAAAGAGCATAGGGAATCTGAGATGAAAAAGACCAGAGTGCATGTAGTTCATCCCCGAGCAACCTGACGGCCATACAAAATGGATCAGTGGTGCTGGAAGAGCACAGGAGTTCAGGCAGCATCCGAGGAGCAATAAAATCAACGTTTCGGGCAAAAGCCCTTCATCAGGAATACAGGCAGGGAGCCTGAAGGGTGGAGAGATAAGTAAGAGGAGGATGGGGGTGGGGAGAAAGTAGCATAGAGTACAATAGGTGAGTGAGGGAGGGGATGAAGGTGATAGGTCAAGGAGGAGGGTGGAGTGGATAGGTGGAAAAGAAGATAGATAGGTAGGACAAGTCATGAGGGCAGTGCTGAGCTGGAAGGTTGGAGCTGGGGTGAGATGGGGGAAGGGGAAATGAGGAAACTGTTGAAGTCCACATTGATGCCCTGGGGTTGAAGTGTTCCGAGGCGGAAGATGAGGCGTTCTTCCTCCAGGCGTCTGGTGGTGAGGGAGCGACGGTGAAGGAGGCCCAGGACCTGCATGTCCTCGGCAGAGTGGGAGGGGGAGTTGAAATGTTGGGCCACGGGGCGGTGTGGTTGATTGGTGCAGGTGTCCCAGAGATGTTCCCTAAAGCGCTCTGCTAGGAGGCGCCCAGTCCCCCCAATGTAGAGGAGACCTCATCGGGAGCAACAGATACAATAAATGCAGGTAAAACTTTGATGGATGTGGAAGGCTCCTTTGGGGCCTTGGATAGAGGTGAGGGAGGAGGTGTGGGCACAGGTTTTGCAATTCCTGCGGTGGCAGGGGAAGGTGCCAGGATGGGAGGGTGGGTTGAAGGGGAGCGTGGACCTGACCAGGTAGTCACGGAGGGAACGGTCTTTGCGGAAGGCGGAAAGTGGTGGGGAGGGAAATATATCCCTGGTGGTGGGGTCTGTTTGGAGGTGGCGGAAATGTCGGCGGAGGTTGGTAGGGTGGAAGGTGAGCACCGGGGAGTTCTGTTCTTGTTACGGTTGGAGGGGTGGGGTCTGAGGACGGAGGTGCAGGATGTGGACAAGATGCGTTGGAGGGCATCTTTAACCACGTGGGAAGGGAAATTGCAGTCTCTAAAGAAGGAAGCCATCTGGTGTGTTCTGTGCTGGAACTGGTCCTCCTGGGAGCAGATACGGCGGAGGCGGAGGAATTGGAAATATGGGATGGCATTTTTGCAGGAGGTAGGGTGGGAAGAGGTGTAATCCAGGTAGCTGTGGGAGTGGGTGGGTTTGTAAAACATATCGGTATCAAGTCGGTCGTCATTAATGGAGATGGTAATGGAGTTGTTGATTAATGTCTGTTGATTGAGTCCAGAACAGATCCAGACAAGACGTGAGAAAAACCTCAAAGGAACATTCGTCCTCCTGCTCCTGCTAAGCCAATTTTTTATTACAAACAGAAATAGAAACTGCTGGACAGACTCAGCAGGTCTTCCCTGAAGAAGGATCCCGAAATTTGAAACATTAACTCTGTTTCTCCCTCCACAGCTGCTGCCAGACCTGTTGAGGTTCACCAGTGTTCTCTGATTGTTTGTTTCAGATCTCCAGCATCCACAGTCATTTATTTTAAATTATTTACTACAGGGAGGTGCAAAACAGGCCATTCGGTCTATGATGAAGATTCTGCCCCATATAAACCCCACTTACCTCAGAGTAGCTCTTTCCAAAAACCAAAAATATTCTCAATGATAGCTCAGTTTCCGGTGGGAATCTCAGGATGGCGAAAATTGGAGTGGGCATCCTGGGTGATTTTCCGTTGTGTCAGTAAAGAAGTCCCAGGACCTAGTGATGAGATTGCTGTGGTCAGATGAATTCCTGCAGGTTTCAGCATGTAGTCTCCCACACCCTACCGACCTAAACCCCACAATTCCACCACTGCTCACCCAACACTTTCATTCTTGCAATGTCTCACCTTGCCAGTTAGAGAATGAGTCGACTTATCGCCATCGCACAGTAGCAGCAGTGTTTACCATCCACAAGCATCCACTGCTGCCACCACCAATGCTCAATCGCAGCAGTGTGTACCATCTACAAGATACATTGCAGAAATTCACAAAGATCCTTAGACAGCATCTTCCAAACCCATGGCCACTTCCATCCAGAAGAGCAGCAGATATATGGGACCACCAGCCTCTGCAAGTTCCCCTCCAAGCCACTCACCATCCTGCCTTGGAAACATATCACCATTTGTCTAGTGTTGCTGGGTCAAGATCCTGGAATTCCCTCCCTAAGGGCATTGTAGGTCAACCCACAGCACATGGACTGCAGCGGTTCAAGAATCCACCCCCAACAATAAGCTTTGCCTGATCAGGAAGGAGAGATCACATCTGGAGTGAGGCACAGCCCAAGGGAATATATATTTCTGGGATTTGGTGCCGTGTGGGAATTTGCTGCAGAGGGGAAGATGTGTTTTTTGTTTTTTCCACTTCATAGTTTATAAGGTCTTTTAACAGGATTAACTGTAATTGGGTATAGAAAGTCTCTGTGGCCAGGATCGAGAGTCCAAAGGGCTGTGCTGCCTGCCTGGTGCCTGGGTTCAGAATATCTCACCTCAGCTGCAGAGGAACTTGGAGTGGGAGGGGAACGATCCAGTTGTTGTGGTCCATGTAGGTGCCAAAGATATTGGTAGAAAGAGGAAAGGAGTTCTGCTGAAGGAATATGAGAATCTCGGGGTTAAATGAAAGGACAGAACCAGAAAGGTAATAATTTCCAGATTACTACCTGATCCATGAACAAATTGGCACAGGTTTAACAAAACTGAAGAGTTAGAAACCGCACAACACCAGGTTATAGTCCAACAGGTTTATTTGGAAGCACTAGCTTTCGGAGCGACGCTCTTTCCACCAAGTGAAGGAGCAGCGCTCCGAAAGCTAGTGCTTCCAAATAAACCTGTTGCACTATAACCTGGTGTTGTGTGATTTTTAACTTTGCCCACCCCAGTCCAATACTGGCATCTTCAAATCAAAACTGAAGGGGTAACTGCATGGCTCAAAGGTTGGTGTGGGAGAAAAGGGTTTGAATTTGAGGGGCATGAGAAGGAGGGAGCTGTTCCAATGGGATAGGGTCCACCTGAATCATGCTGGGATCAGAGACCTGGTGAATTGTATAGCTCGGGCTGTGGGTAGGGCTTTAAACCAAATAGTGGGGTGGGGGGGTGGGGTCATTGGAATGGAAAATTATAAAATCAAAGGTAATGCAGAAGGCAAGATTACAGGTTAGTGACGGGGTGGATTGTTACCGGAAACTAAAAGGAAGGGACAGAATATATGAATGTCATATTGTACCAAGAAACCATAGAAGTATAAGGAAATGTGATGATAGAAAAATGTATAGGCCTTGTATCTTAATGCACAAAGCATTCCAAATAAAGTAGATGAACTGACAGCAAAAATTAAGGTAAACAAACATGACCTTAAAGCCATTACAGAGACACGTTTACAATGAGATCAAAACTGGGAACTTAACATGCAGTGATATTTGACCTTTTGGAGAGATAGGCTGGATGGAAAAGGTGGTGGGGTAGCATTGTTAATATGAGATGAAATGAGGACAATTGTGAGATTTGATTTTGGCTTGGATTGAGTCCAGTCCATTTGGACAGAGGGCAAAAACAGCAAAGGAAAGAAGACATTGATAGGAGCAGTGTACAGATTCCCAAACATAAAACCACTCTGCGGGAAAGTTTAAAGATCAACAAATAATAGGAGCAGGTTAAAAAAAAGAGCAATAATTATGAGTGACTTTAATCTTCATTTGATTGGGTTAATCAAATTAGAACGATGAGCTACATCAATGAATTCATAGAGTGCAGTAAAGATTTTTTTTCCAGAGCAACATGCCATGGAGCCAATCACGGATCAAGTTATCTTGGATCTGCTAATGGATAATGAGGCAGGTTTAATAAATGACCTCTGAGTAGAAGCTCCTTAAGAAGTAGTCATCATAACATGACAAAATTTAATACTCAGGTTGAGAGTGAGAAATTTGGGTCAGAAACAAATGTAATGGGCATAACAATGAAATGAGGACAGAGTTAGCTAAACTGAACTCACCAGATAGATTAGCAAGAAAGACAGTAATCCAACAATGATAGACATTTAAGGAATTAATTCATGACTCTCAGCAAAAGTACATCCCAGTGAAGAGACAAGATTCTAAAAGAGGGATAAACCATCCATGGCTAACCAAGGAAGTTAAGGAGAGCAGTAAGTTGAAAGAAGAAGCATATAAGGAGGCAAATGTCAGTGATAGCCCTGAATCCAGCAAAAGAGGATAACAAAATAACTGAGAAAATAAATTACAAGGCAAACTAGTGAGAAATATAAAAACTGACAATAAAAGCTTATTTAAATATATTGAAAGGAAGAGAGAGGTCAAAGTGAACATAAACCCTTTAGAAAATGGGAGGCAGTTTTGGGGAAACAAAGAAATGGCAGAGATATTTTGTATCTGTCTTTATGGTGGAAGATATTTCAAACATCCCATTAATGCTAAAGAATACAGGAAGAAATTAAATCCCATCACCATCACTAAAGAAGTGTTTTAGATAAGCTCATGGGGCTAAAGATAGATACGTCCCCTGGCCTTGATGGCTTACAACCTAGGATCCGAAAAGACATAGCTGCAGAGATAGTGGATGCATTGGTTGTAAATTTCCAAAAATCCTTGGATTCTAGAGAAGTACCAGAGGATTGGAAAACTGCTAATGTTACAGCCCCCATTCAAAAAAGGGAGGGAGGGAAAAAATAGGTAACTAAAGGCCAATTAGTCCAACATCTATTGTTGGAAAAGTATTGGAATCAATTATTAAGGAAGTAACAGCAGAACTTTTGGAAAATCATAATCTAATGAAACAGAATCAACATGACTTCATGAAATCATTTCTGACTCATTTGTTAGAGTTTTTTGAGGAAGTTTCAACCAGAGTGGATAGAGGGGAATCAGTAGATGTGTTGTATTTGGATTTCCAGGATGTGTTTGAAAAGGTACCTCATAGAGAATTAAGATATAAGATAAGAGCCCATAAGAGCTGTTGGAGGGAGTACCTTGGCATGGATAGAGAATTGTCTCATGGACGGGAAACAGTGAGTGGGGATAAGTGGTTATTTTTCAGGTTAATGACCTGTGACCACAGGGATTCCACAGGGATCAGTGCAGGGACTGCAACAGTTTACAAATAAAGTGAATGTACTGTAGCCAAATTTGCGGATGACACAAAAATAGGTGGAAAGGCAGGTTGTGAGAGGGATACAAACAGTTGAGAGAGAAAATTGCCACTCGGACACACCACCCTAAGCCCGGGCCAATACTTCTGTCTCAGGCTTGCTGCGGTAAAGCTGAGCACATTCTGGAAGAAGAGCATCTCACTTTTTGCTTGGGAACCCTGTAACCTTCTGGACTCCACTTTGAGTTGAACAATTTTAGGACCTGGGCACCATCTCCCATGTCCTTACCCCAACATCCACACATCAGGCCTCGTCATCACATGAGCTGTTCCACAAACAACTCATTGTCAGCCATTAATGGTCCCCATCAGCAGCTATTCATTCTCTCAGGCTGACCTTTACCCATTTCTTTGTCTGTCCAGTTGTTTTTCTCTCTCTCTGGGCTTCATCTCTATCTATCATTTATTCCTCCCCTTACCCCTAACCCATCTTCAGCAATATGCCAAGCTTTTCCCAGCTACCATCAGTTCTGAAAAAGGGTCACTGGACCTGAAACATTAACTCTATTTCTCTCACCACAGATGCTGCCAGGCCCGCTGAGTTTCTCCAGCAATTTCTGATTTCGCTTTTCGTTTACAGAGAGATGTTGATTGGTTAGGTCAGTGAGCAAAAAGTTGGCAAATGTGGGAAAATGTGAAGTTGCTCATTTTGGAAGGGTGAACAAAAGAACAGAATATTATTTAAATGGCAAAAAACTGCAGAAAGCTGCAACACAAAGGAACTTGGAGGTCGCTTGTGCATGAAACACAGAAAGCTAGCACATAGGTGCAGCAGGTAATCAGAAGGATTAATGGAATGTTAGCCCTTATTCCAAGGGGGTTGGAGTATAAGAGTAGGGAGGTCTTACAGTAACTGTACAAGATGCTGGTGTGACCACATCTGGAGTACCGTGAACAGCTTTGGTCCCCTTATTTAAGGAGATATCATTTTATTGGAAGCAGTTCAGAGAAGGTTCACTAGGATAATCCCTGATATGGAGGGATTGTTTTCTGAACAAAGGTTAAACAGGTTGGGACTCTATTCACTGGAGTTTAGAATGTGAGGTGATCTCATTGAATCATATCGTCAGCAAGGCTTTGTACAGGGGATGCCTTCTCTCACAAAATTTGACAAAGATAATTGATGACAGTAAGGCAGTGGGTGTTGTCTACATGGAATTTACTAAAGCATTTGACATGGCCTTTATGGTAGACTGGTCCAGAAGATTAAGTCACATGGGATCCACAGTGAGTTGGTAAATTGGATACAAAAGTGGTTTGGTTATAGGAGACATAGGGTAGTTGCGGAGGGGTGTTTTTCTGACGGGAGGTCTGTGACTAGTGATGTTCCACAGGGTGAGTGCTGGGACCTCTGTTGTTTGTAATAAATATAAATGATATGGATGAAAATGTTGGTGGTCTGATCAGTAAGTTTACAGACAACGTGAAAATTGCTGGAGTTGTGGATAGTGAGGAAGGTTGTTGAAGGATACAGTTGGACAGAGATCAGTTGGAAAATTGGGGGGAGAAATGACTCTTCATCATGTTTTCTTCATCTTCAATGTTGTACATGAATGAATATTTAATATCCAAACACACAACTCCCTAATGATTTATTGCTTCCAGTTAGGATCCCATTAGATTTGTGGGCTTTAATTTCTGATCCCAGTAGACTGCAGAGCAGTCTTGGAGGCCTGGCAAACCCTTAGCCACTGCCCTGGTTGAGATCTTGTCTGGGCCTACCCAGCTCTGAGGGGCTCCCAGCTCAGCAGGCCGCTGCATCCACCCAGTAACTCTCTGTTGTGATGTGAGTGAGTCTGTCCTCTCAAACAGTCTCCACTTGCTAACCAGATGTGGTTTAATTCAATTTTTCAGCTTTTTCTTCTCTTTAATCTTTCTATCCATCTGCACTAATTCTTTGATCTGTGACTAGAATCACTCCAGCTCTCGGCATTAATTGATGCATCTGTTTTACAGCCAATTATGTTCGTCAGAACACTGTGGTTCCTACCAGCTCCTCACCCAGATACACCATTGAATGTCAACTGATTGAAACAACAAAAACTAAGCAGCACTGTGAGCAGACCTGGGCACCACACCGTAGGAAAGACTGACTCCCTTGGAGGGAGAACAACATAGGTTTACAATAATGATGCCTGGACTTCAGGGGATAAGCCGTGAAGAGAGATTGTACAAATTAGGGCTGTTTTCTTCAGAATTTACAAGGTTAAGAGGTGATATGATTAAAGTCTTCAAGACATTAAAAGAATAAGACAGGGTAGATAAAGATAAACTAGGTGTATGAATAGGAGGGATATGGGCTGGGTGCTGGCAGGTGCGACTAGATTGGGTTGGGATATCTGGTCGGCATGGACAGGTTGGACCGAAGATTCTGTTTCAATACTGTACATCTCTATGACTCTATGACTCTATCACTATTTCCACTTGTTGTGGATTCTAGAACTGAGGACATAGTATAAAAACTAGGGCCAGACCATTCAGGAGAGATGTTAGGAAGCACCTCGACACACAAAGGTTGAGAGAAGTTTGGAACTCTCATCCAAAAATGGCAATGGATGCTGGATCTGTTGTTAATTTTAAATCTGAGATTTTTTGTTTAACAAAGGTATTAAAGGATACACCAGGCATATGGAGTTAGGCCACAGATCAGCCATGATCTCATTGAATGGCAGAATAGGCTAGAGGGGCTGAATGGCCTATTCCTGTACCTATACAACACTTTTAACATAATCAAATGTCCCAAGGTATACAACAAAAATATCACACTGAGCCACAATGGGCAGTACTAGGGCAAGTGACCAGAAGCTTGGTCAAAGAGGCAGGTTTAATGAGAGTCTTAAGAAAGGAAAGTGAGATGGAGAGGCTGGGAGGTGGAGGGAGGGCATACCAGTGCGTAGGACTCAGGTATCTGTACTCCCAGCTGCCAAGGCCTGTTTGAGAGGTGTTCAGATATCTTGGAGTGTTGTGACACCTTGCCTTTCCTCGTACTTTCTCATTTTCACCTGCTTTCTCTTCCCATCCTCTCCACAGCCCACTTCTTGGGATGCCACCACAGGCAACATCTCAATCAATGTCACTTCCCCAGACAGTTTCACACTGCTGTTTGTGAGAGCTTCCTTTGACCCAATTGGTTCTGTCATTTCCGACATTGTCACAGCAATGGCATGTAAAAGAGAACTTCATTAGCTGTGGGGAAACAAAAACATAGAAGCATCTTGAGGTTTCAATAGTTGGGAAGAATTTATTCTACCATTTCATAGACCAGTTCTTCAAATGCCCAGCAGGGTGCAGTGTGATCCACACAATGCATGGAATTATAGATACACTCAAACCCCATCACTTGATCATGAAGCTAAATGGCAATATTATGCACGGCTTCCTGGTGAGGACTACACCTACCATTCCACACACTGAGCAAAAACAAGTTGACATTAAATCTGGTGTTTAAAATGTTCCCTCTCCCCCCCACTGCCAGTCCCTACTTCACTTTGCTGATGCAGAATCTCACAAACTTTAAAAGGCAGGAGCTAATCTGTATGTAACCCTATTCTGTTCCTGTCTTGGGAGTACTTGATGGGAACAGTGTTGGAGAAGCTATACTTTGTATCTAACTCCATGCTGTCCCTGTCCTGGGAGTGTTTGATGGGAGACAGTGTAGAGGAAGCTTTACTTTGTATCTAGCACTGTGCTGTCCCTGAGCTGGGAGTGGTTTGATGGGGGACAGTGTAGAGAGAGCTTTACTCTGTGTTCCTGATGAAGGGCTCTGGCCCGAAACGTCGATTTTTCTGCTCCTCGGATGCTGCCTGACCTGCTGTGTTTTTGCAGTAACACACTCTTAACAGCTTTATTCTGTATCTAACCCTGCGCAGTCCCTGTCCTGGAAGTGTTTGATGGGAGACAGTGTAGAAGGAGCTTTATTCTGTATCTAATCCCATGCTGTTCCTGTTCTGGGAGTGTTTGATGGGGACAGTGTAGAGAGAACTTTATTCTGTGTCTAACCTTGCGCTGCTGTGTTTAAAATGAAAGGTTTCAATGTCCTGCATTAACATCTGTCTTCTTGATACGTTTAAAGAGGAATTCATATCAAAGAAGATTTAGATTTAGTTAGATTCTTTCCAATTTAACAACCTTGTAGTATCTCGGAATAATGCAAGTCCCTCTTCCTTTCCCACTCATCTCCTTACCCTCCCCCAACAATGGCAACAGTCAATTTGACCGCTGGAAAATGTTAAATTGAGAAATTTTATCCAATCTTTTAACAAGTTGAAAAAGATTTAAAGTTTAAATTTTCAAACTTCATTACCAAATTCCAATCTAGTTTATGTTTAATTCAGCAGTGAATGAGTGAGTGAGTGGATGATGTTATTCTGTTTCTTCAGTGTCTTAAAGTCAATTGCTCAGTCAACAACTGAGGAAAGATTAACCTGAGTACAAAGTTATGAACGACAAGCAGAAGTAGGCCGTTCAGCCCCTCAAGCCTGTTCTATCACTGTATTAGATCATGGCAGATCTGCTGAGTCCGGAATCCCACATTCTCATCTTGATTCCCTTCCCAACAAGAATCTATCCACATAAAAATGGAAAAAAACTGTAAATCAGAAACAAAAACAGAAATTTCTGGAAAAGCTCAGCAGGTCTGGCAGCATCTGAGGAGAGAAATCAGAGTAAACGTTTCAGGTCGGGTTACCCTTTCTCCGTCTATCCAGAGGAGAAAGTGAGGTCTGCAGATGCTGGAGATCAAAGTTGAAACTTTATTGCTGGAACAGCACAGCAGGTCAGGCAGCATCCAGGGAACAGGAGATTCGACGTTTCGGGCACAGGCCCTTCTTCAGGAATGAGAAGGGCCTGTGCCCTCATTCCTGAAGAAGGGCCTGTGCCCGAAACGTCGAATCTCCTGTTCCCTGGATGCTGCCTGACCTGCTGTGCTGTTCCAGCAATAAAGTTTCAACTCCGTCTATCCAGATCCACCTTAACCCTATTCTCAGACACTCACTTCACCAGCCTCTGAGCCAGTGGCCCAAACTCCCACAATGCTCTGAGAGATCATTTCTCCTCCTCAGCAACCCCTGATTTTGAAACCATTACCCCTAGTTCTGGACTAACCCACAAGAGGAAACATCTTTCCCACGTCTACCTTATCAAGAGCATTCAGGATCTTAGACACCTCAATCAGGTCACCTCTCACTCTTCTAAACTCCAACGGAAACAAGCCCAGTCTGTCCAATGTTTCCTCATAAAACAACACAATTGTTCCAGGTATCATACAAATAAACCTTTGCTGAACCACTGTTAGTGTACTGGCATTCTTCTGTAAATAAGGAGAACGAAACTGCACTCAGTATCGGGGATGTGGCTTCACCATTGCCCTGTGTAAGTGAAGCATAACATCTGCACTCTTATGTTCAATTCATTTGTATGAAAGGATTTCATTTCATTAGCCTTCTCGATTACTTGCTGTCCCAGCATGCTAACGTTTTGTGACACACACACACACTAGAACACCTAGATGCCTCTGCAGGAGCAAGTCATTACAAATGCTGGAATCTGTACTGAAAACAACAAATGCTGGAGATCACTACGGGTCAGACAGCATCCATGGCGAGAGAACAAACTAACATTTTGAGTCTAGATGACTCTTCATCAGAGCTGAAGTCCCTCTGCACATCAGAATTCCACGGTTGTTCTCCATTTAAATAATGTTCGTTTTTATTTTTCCTGGCAAAGTGAGCAGCTTCATATTTTCCCACATGATTCTCCAGTCTTCCTTTTGGCTTTGTTTCCTTTAATTCTGCTGCTTTTTAAAATTCGAGTTTTGTAATCATGTACAGCTCGTTCTCCTATAATGTGGTTTATTAAGCACGATTTGGCTGGAACGCGATTTGTGAATTGTGGACTTTTTTTTAAAAGTGAACTCCCATTCGCTATCACGTGACTCCATCCCCAGCACCAGCTGAGCAGCAAATCCCAGCCTCAGGATCCTCTGCCTACAAAATGCAACTTCAATGTCTTCAGCTAAAACAGGAATGCAATCAGCTCTGCAAGCCTTGAAACTGAGCCTGAAACTGGGAGTTGAAGTCCACATTTAGAACAAATGTTATTTCAAACCAGGGTTGGGAGGGGAGAATCTTGGGGAGAATTGGAATTCCGCGTCGGCATCATGTGGTCAGTTGGCTCACACATTTTCTGGTGAAGAGCTTGGTGAAAGGTACAGTGCTGTAATCAGTGATTGTAGTCAGAAAGTGTTACATTTACTGTACTATTTCATTAATAAAGGATTTAAAGATTTACTTTGACAGTGCTATCCTTTGTGTTAGGCTACTATTTTTGTTTCCATTTTTACCGATATTTCCAATGGTTTGCCCCAACCCTGTTTTTCCCACAGGCAGTTATTTGTATTGCGCGATTTTCTATGACATGGAGTCACACGGGAACGCAGTTATAAGAGAACTACCTGTACATAACCAAGATGGTGCCGGTTACATCGGTGGAGCTGGGTGGTGCCGAAGAATGGGTGACTTTCATTCCAGCGGCAGTGGCATGCCGAAGGGGACTAGAACCTGGCCATCAGGACCCTTGGTCAAGATGGAACGCTTAACAAGAAGGAGAAGTCAGGCACTTTATTTATTTCTATATTCTTATACCTTTATATTCAATGTTTCAGTTTGTGTTTCTGTGTTTTAAGATCGTGCTGGAGAGTGGCAACACTATACAACAAAATTCATTGTATTTTGTAACAAGATACATGTGACAATTAATAAATCAAATCAAATCAGACCAGATTTCTTGCCTCCTCTGTTTGCACATTCAGTAATCATCTTCACAAAGACTTTCCAACCTACCTTTGTGTCCTACCTACGACTTTAAAATGTCGAGACTGCAGAACAGACCATAGGGGGACTTCACTCATCACTTCCTGCCAATTAGATAAGGATACATTCAGGCATACTCTGTGATTTTCCAGCTGGCCAGTCTTCTATCCATGCTAATATGCTACCCCTGTATTCACTTTGTACAAAAACCTCTGATTGTGACACAGTATCAAATGCTTTCTGGAAATTCAAGTACAATACATCTACAGGCTCCCCTTTACCCACAACATGTGCTATTCCTTCCAAAAACTCAAATAAAGTGGTTAAACACGATTCCTCTTTGACAAAATCATGCCGACCCTCCCTAATTTCCGAAGTGCCCACCTATAATCTCTTAATCAAGTCTAACAGTACTCCCTCACCAATTTCAAGGAATAATGGGAGTTCCTGTTTTCTGCCTCCTTTCCTTTCTGAATAGAGGGTAGTGAGGATAGAAATTGTGGGAGCACTGGCCAAAATCCTTCAGTCTCCCCCTAGACTCAGGGAAGATGCCAAATGTTTGGAGAATTGCAAATATTACAGCCTTGTTCAAAAAAACGTTCTTAGGATAATCCCAGCAATTACAGGCCAATCAGTTTAACATGAAGTACAGTAACAACGTTTAAAAGACATTTGGACAGCTACGTGAATAGGTTTAGAACGCTATAGGCCAAATGCAGGCAAATGGGATTAGTTTCATCTGGAAAACTGGTCAGCATGGACAGGTTGGACCAAAGGGTCTATTTCAGTGCTGTATTACTCTATGACTCTATGACACTAGTGTAGGGAAACTTCGAGAAATAATCATTTGACACAGAATTCATAAGCACATGGAAAATAATGAGCTGATTAGGAAGAGCCAGGACAGATTTCTAAAGAGGAAATGATGTATAACTAATTTGCTGTAATTGTTTGAAGAGGAAACAGAAAAGGTTGATGAAGGTAACACTATTGGTGTGGTGTACATGGATTTCCAGAAGGTGTTTGAGACAGTGCCACACAACAGACTTGTCAGGAAGGTTACAGATATGGTATAAATGAGACAATAGCAACATGGATACAAAATTGGCTGAGTGATAGGAAACAGAGAACAATGGTTCTGTGGGGGAAACTTGGTTGTAGAGTTCCCCGAGTGTCAGTGTTTGGGATCTTTGGTGTTCTTGATTTATATTAATGATCTGAATTGTGGAATGCAGGGGACAACTTCAGAGTTTGCAGATGACACAAAACATGGAGAACTGTAAGCAGTAGAATGGACAGTATGGAACTCCAGGTGGATATTGACAAGTTGGTGGAGTGGACAGATCGGGGCAGATGGGGGCAGATGAGGGCAGATGGGGGCAGATGGGGGCAGATGGGGGCAGATGAGGGCAGATGGGGGCAGATGGGGGCAGATGGGGGCAGATGGGGGCAGATGAGGGCAGATGGGGGCAGATGGGGGCAGATGGGGGCAGATGGGGGCAGATGGGGGCAGATGGGGGCAGATGAGGGCAGATGGGGGCAGATGGGGGCAGATGGGGGCAGATGAGGGCAGATGGGGGCAGATGGGGGCAGATGGGGGCAGATGAGGGCAGATGGGGGCAGATGGGGGCAGATGGGGGCAGATGGGGGCAGATGGGGGCAGATGAGGGCAGATGGGGGCAGATGGGGGCAGATGAGGGCAGATGGGGGCAGATGGGGGCAGATGAGGGCAGATGGGGGCAGATGGGGGCAGATGAGGGCAGATGGGGGCAGATGAGGGCAGATGGGGGCAGATGGGGGCAGATGGGGGCAGATGGGGGCAGATGGGGGCAGATGAGGGCAGATGGGGGCAGATGGGGCAGATGAGGGCAGATGGGGGCAGATGGGGGCAGATGGGGGCAGATGGGGGCAGATGGGGGCAGATGAGGGCAGATGGGGGCAGATGGGGGCAGATGAGGGCAGATGGGGGCAGATGAGGGCAGATGGGGGCAGATGGGGGCAGATGGGGGCAGATGGGGGCAGATGAGGTTCATTGCAGAGAATTTTGAGGTGATGCACTTTGGTGATGCACATTGAAAGACAATATAAACCAGGGGACACAATTCTACAGGGGCCGGAGGGAAGAGCAGAGGGACCTGAGTGTATATCTGCACAACTGTTCAAAAATCATACCATCCCATAAACACACCCTTGGCAAAAGCATGTTCAGTCAAATAGAATGGCTCACATGAAGCTGTAGCAGAGAGAGAAAAAGAGAGAGAGAGAGAATACCAACTTTTTGCTGTGGTCAAGAGAGATGTAACAGCTTCCACAACCAACTTCAAAGCCCCAGCAACTACTGGAAGCTAAACTAAAATTTTGGTTCTGTGGGAGCCTGACTCCACCCATTCATGCTGCTTCTATTGTTCCAACTTTTAAAAAAGCCCAGGTCCTTTATTGAAATTCTCAGCATTTATGGCTGAAAACCTCTCTTCAAAAAAACCCCCGGACAAAATACAGCTCTTAAAGTAATTGTATTGTCACATCTCCACCTTTAAAAATAATGAATCACTCATATACATTTCAAAAACCTTTAGTCTAATGGTATTCATTTACTACAATACATTTACTCTACATGTGAGTGGTTTGTTCCTGGGCTGTATATTCTCTGATGGATGGTTAGATAGTGCTCTGGTTGTCTTTAGCGCTCAGAATTTGATTCATTTTATTATTTAGACCAGTTTGTTAACATTTCATTGCCCTCGGTCCTGGGTCTGTGTAATTTTATGGAAATGGAGAACATTTTGTCATGTTTTTGAATGAAACTTTGGCACAACATTCCTAACAGGAATTGATACCAATCTGAAATAAAAAAAATTCCTCTGGCTTTTCCCTCTCACAGATACAGAGAATGCTGGAGAAACTCAGCAGGTCTGGCAGTTTCTGAGCATCGAGATGCAGAATTAACATTTAACTCTGAGGAAGGATTGCTGGACATGAAATGTCAACTCTGATTTCTCTCCACTGATGCCGTCAAACCTGTTGAGCTTTTCCAGCAATTTCTGCTTTCGTTTTCAATTTTCAGCATCTGTAGTTCTTTCGATTTTTGTTTAACATTTAAGTCTAATTTGACACTTCTTCAGAGTTTGTGTCTAATACCCTTTTGAAATAATTTTGCTTTCAAGCAGTGGTTTCTTCGCAGGGATTTCCAGCGTTCGCTCTGCATAGGAAACTTTATTTCAAATTTCCCTTTAATTCATTGATATCTTGTACATATTTTACATCAATATCCAGAAAAGGACCAGATCTGATTTTATTCATAAGGGATGTGGGACATGGACAGGTTGAGGTTGGGGTGGAATTTGGGATGAAGCGACATGGAGACACAGCCAGGGAGACTGTCAATGAAAAGAGCTTTCAGTTCTTCCAAGTATTGAGTTACTCCAATGCACTGATCAATCTCCCTTTACAGGATGATCGCGGATCTAAATCACATTGTCTTGAGCTAACATAGTACAGTGTGTGCCAACAACATGCATTTAATATATTTCTGGATGGATTGCTCAGATAAACCAGGATTTTATCACATTGAAATCCTGAAATTGGCTGTGCTTGAGGAAGCCACAAACAAAAAACAGATTATCTGGCCATTTATCTCGTTATTGTAGTTGGGAGCTTGATGTGCTCAAATTACAAACACCACAAAAGTGATGATTCGGACGTACTTCTCGTGTAGGTGACTTCTACTGCCTTCCAAAGGTACACAAAGCCAACACACCGGGACGTCCCATCGTGTCGGGAAATGGGACCCTATGTGAGAATCTCTCTGGCTATATGGAAGGCATCTTGAAACCTATTGTACAGGGATCTCCAGCTTCTGTCGCAATACTACGGATTTCTTACAGAAACTCAGCACCCATGGACCAGTCTTACCGGGAACATTCCTCGTCACAATGGACATTTCCGCACCCTACACCAGCATCCTCCACAATGATGGCATCGCGGCAACAGACTCAGTACTCAACACCAACAACTGCCAGTCTCCAAACACCATCCTACAACTCATCCGCTTTATCCTTGATCACAACGTCTTCACCTTTGACAACCATTTCTTCATCCAGACACACGGAACAGCCTTGGAGACCAAATTTGCACCGCAATATGCCAACATTTTTATGCACAGGTTCGAACAAGATTTCTTCTCTATGCAGGATCTCCAACCGACATTATACACCAGGTACATTGATGACATTTTCTTCCTCTGGACCCACAGCAAGGAGTCACTGATAAAACTACACAGTGACATCAACAAGTTTCATCCCACCATCAAACTCACCATGGACTACTCTCGACTATCTGTCTCATTCTTGGACACATGCGTCTCCATCAAGGACGGACACCTCAGCACCACACTCTACCGCAAACCCACAGAAAACCTCATAATGCTACACTTCTCCAGCTTCCACCCAAAACATATTAAAACAGCCATTCCCTATGGACAAGCCCTACACGTACACTGGATCTGCTCAGATGAGGAGGAACGTGACGGACACCTGGAAGTACTCAAGGATGCCCTCATAAGAACGGGGTACGATGCTCAACTCATCGACCGCCAGTTCCGACGTGCCACAGCAAGGAACCGTAATGACCTCCTCAGGAGACAGACACAGGCTGCAACTGACAGGGTACCCTTCGTTGTTCAGTACTTCCCAGGGGCTGAAAAATTATGCCATGTTCTTCGTGACCTGCAACACATTATCAATGAGGATGAGCACCTCACCAAGACCTTCCCCACACCTCCACTACTTGCCTTTAAACAACCACCAAACCTCAAACAGATCAGTGTTCGTAGCAAGCTGCCCGGCTCTCAGGACAACTCCATACAACCCTGTCACGGTGGACACTGCAAGACGTGTCAGATTGTGGACATAGATACCACTATTACGCATGGGAACACCTCCCACCTTGTACATGGCAGGTATTCATGTGACTCAGCCAATGTTGTCTATCTTATACATTGCAGGGAAGGATGCCCGGAGGCATGGTACATTGGGGAAATCGAGCAAAGGCTATGACAACGGATGAATGGGCACCGCACAACAATCAACAGACAGGAGGGTTCCCTCCCAGTTGGGGAACACTTCAGTGGTCCAGGACATTCAGCCTCGGACCTTCGGGTGACCATCCTCCAAGGTGGACTTCGGGACAGGCAGCAGAGGAAAGTGGGCGAGCAGAGGCTGATAGCTACATTTGGTACCCATAGGGAGGGCCTCAACCGGGACCTTGGGTTCATGTCACATTACAGGTGATCACCATTGCACTACACACACACACACAGATATTCCTACACACACACACTCTCACATACACACGGACACAGGTACACACAGACGCGCACATAGACATCCACACACACCCTTATAGACACACACACTCCCACACATGCACCCCCTCATAGACTTAAGACACTCTGCACTCACTACACACACACACACACACACACACACACACACACTTTCTCACACTCACAACCCCCACCCCAGACAGACACACACACAGACAGACAAAGACCCACATGCACACATTTATCTTGTGTGGTGAATTTTTTTGTACTTGCAGAGTTACATTGCACTTTGCTCAAAAATTGTCAATCACCTGATGAAGGATCCTCGCTCCGAAAGCTAGTGTGCTTCCAATTAAACCCGTTGGACTATAACCTGGTGTTGTGTGATTTTTAACTTTGTACCACAAAAGTGATTGCACTTCAAAAGGAATTCATTGTGAAGTGTTTTAGAATATCATAAGAGGATCCAGTTGCTATTGGCCTGCCAGAGCACAGGGCTGCTCTCTCATTAGAGAGAGACAATTGGTGATGGTTTAACCTGAGAGTCACCATGCCCCAAGTGTGAGGAGATGTTGAGAAGGAGACCACAGCCAGTGCAGTCAAAAGCTGGCTGCTTAGCCAACTGGGTTAACCAATTCCACTTATGATTTGGAGATGCCGGTGTTGGACTGGGGTGTACAAAGTTAGAAATCACACAACACCAGGTTATAGTCCAACAGGTTTTATTGGAAGCACACTAGCTTTCTGAGCATCACTCCTTCATCAGGTGATAGTGGAAGGCTCGATCCTAACACACAGAATTTATAGCAAAAATTTACAGTGTGATGTCACTGAAATTATTCATTATACAACTCATCCGCTTTATCCTTGATCACAACGTCTTCACCTTTGACAACCAGTTCTTCATCCAGACACATGGAACAGCCATGGGGACCAAATTTGAACCCCAATATGCCAACATCTTAATGCACAGATTCGAACAAGACTCCTTCTCTATGCAGGATCTCCAATCAACATTATACACCAGGTACATTGATGACATTTTCTTCCTGAAGACCCATGGCGAGGAGTCGCTGATAAAACTACACAGTGACATCAACAAGTTTCATCCCACCATCAAACTCACCATGGACTACTGTCAACTATCTGTCTCATTCTTGGATACATGCATCTCCATCAAGGATGGACACCTCAGCACCACAATCTACTGCAAACCCACAGACAACCTCACAATGCTACACTTCTCCAGCTTCCACCCAAAACATATTAAAACAGCCATTCCCTATGGACAAGCCCTACGTGTACACCGGATCTGCTCAGATGAGGAGGAATGTGATGGACACCTGGATGTACTCAGGGATGCCCTCACAACGGGGTACGATGTTCAACTCATCGACCGCCAGTTCCAATATGCCACAGCAAGGAACCGTAATGACCTCCCCAGGAGACAGACACGTGCTGCAACCGACAGGGTACCCTTCGTTGTTCAGTACTTCCCAGGAGCTGAAAAACGACGCCATGTTCTTCATGACCTGCAACACATTGTCAATGAGGATGAGCACCTCACCAAGACCTTCCCCACACCTCCACTACTTGCCTTTAAACAACTGCCAAACCTTAAACAGATCATTGTTCGCAGCAAGCTGCCCGGCTCTCAGGACAACTCCATACAACCCTGTCACGGTAGGCGTTGCAAGACGTGTCAGATTGTGGACATAGATACCACCATTACACGTGGGGACACCTCCCACCGTGTACATGGCAGATACTCATGTGACTCAGCCAACGTTGTCTATCTTATATATTGCAGGCAGGGATGCCCGGAGGCATGGTACATTGGGGAAACCGAGCAAAGGCTACGACAACGGATGAATGGGCACCGCACAACAATCAACAGACAGGAGTGTTCCCTCCCAGTTGGGGAACACTTCAGTGGTCCAGGACATTCAGCCTCGGACCTTCGGGTGACCATCCTCCAAGGTGGACTTCGGGACAGGCAGCAGAGAAAAGTGGCCGAGCAGAGGCTGATAGCTACATTTGGTACCCATAGGGAGGGCCTCAACCGGGACCTTAGGTTCATGTCACATTACAGGTGACCACCATTGCACTACACACACACACAGATACTCCTACACACACACACACACAGGCACTCCTATACACACATACACACGGACACACAAATACACAGACGCGCACACAGACACCCACACACACCCTTACAGACACACACACTCCCCCACTCACACATGCACCCCCTCACAGACTTAAGACACTCTACACTCACCACACACACACACATACACTTTCTCACACTCACAACCCCCAACCCAGACAGATTAGAATCAATCTAAACATCATGGCATAGACAGAGAACACAGGGGGCCAACACCTTTAACATATTGTCTAGCTATCACCATTGTTAACAGCTAACCCGAGAATGCAACTTTTAAAAAAAGGTTTTGTGATTTACACATGAAAGAAATGAAACTATCACTGTATTCTAACAGATGAAAGGTTTAACAGACAATCAATTTTTCAATGTATAATTTCAGTTACATCACACTGTAGAGTTTTGCTATAAATTCCGTGTTACGATCGAGCCCTCCACAATCACCTGATGAAGGAGCGTCACTCCGAAAGCTAGTGTGCTTCCAATTAAACCTGTTGGACTATAACCTGGTGTTGTGTGATTTTTAACTTTGTACAATTCCACTTAGGCATTGTACAATCATAAAAGTGTCCAGCACAGAATATAGAATAGTATAGCACAGGCACAGGCCCTTCAGGGCACCATATCTGTGCTGACAATGATGCCATTTTGAACTAATCCCATCTGTCAGCACATGCTCCATATCCCTCTACTCCCTGTCTGCTCATGGGTCAGTCCAAATACGTCATGAACATGTTAACATATCTCCTTCTATCACCTCCCATGACCTACCACCCTCTGAGTAAAATACTTTCCTCATGCATCTCCTTCGAATGTTCCCCCTCTCACCTTAAACCTATGCACCCCTAGTATTTGATGTTTCCACCCTATCCATGTCCCTCAAACAGTACGATATATCATGGGGAGATGATGGTGTAGGAACAATGTCACTGAGCTAGGAATTCCAGACCTCTTGGTTAACATCCTGTATTCAAATCCCACCATTTCGCTGATGAAATTTAAATGTGGTAAAATGTTTACCTGTAACCACTACCAATTGTCATTAAAACAAAATCTTCACCAATGCTCTAAAACCTGCAATCTTCTCCTGGCTATGTGACTCCAGACTCACAGCAATGTGGCAGACTCTGGGCAATAAATCCCATAAATGAGTACAAATATACTCCATAATGTGAGTCACCTCACCTGAAACCATTCAGCCTCTTGTGTCTGTGCTAACTATTTACAAGGTATCCAATGATTCCCACTTCACTTGGCCTTTCCACTTACTTATTTCCCTGTAGTAAGCATTGAATTCCGTGTTAAATTTACTTCCACTAGGGAATGCAAATTTCAAATCACAATTCATTGTGTGAGAAAAAGCTTATCTTCTTTCTGATTAACAGATTTGATGATAAATAAAACATAGAAACATAGAAAATAGGTGCTGGAGTAGGCCATTCGGCCCTTCGAGCCTGGACCACCATTCAATCTGATCATGCAATCTTAGTGTCCCATTCCCACCTTCTTCCCATGCCCCTTGATCCCTTTAGCCACAAGTGCCACACTCAGCTCCCTCTTGAATCTACCGAATGAACTGGTCCCAACAGCTTCCTATGGGAGAGAATCCCAAGGTTCACAACTCTCTGAGGGAAGAAATTCTTCCTCATCTCAGTCCTGAAGGGCTTACCCATTATTCTTAGACTGTGACCCCCTAGTTCCGGACTTGCCCAACATCTGGTGCATTCTTCCCAAATCTAGCCTGTCCAGTCCCATCAGAATTTTACATGTTTCTTTGAGATCTCCTTCTAATTTTCAGTGAGTACAAGACCAGTTGATCCAATCTTTCTTCTTATGTCAGTCCTGCCATCCCAGGAATCAGTCGGGTGACCCTTCGCTGGACTCCTTCAATAACAAGAATGTCCTTCCTCAGACTATGAGAACAAAACTGCACACAATCCTCAAATAAACCGTGAGAAACATTAAAAGAATTATTCAAAATGTTCTACAAAAGTACATTCCATTAAAGGCAAACTCTCGGAAAGAATGATTTACTAATAGCCTGTCAGGGATGGAGTATACCGGATCAAAAAAAAATGAGACTGTAGTATTGCAAAGAATGGGGACAATTCAGAAACTAGCAAAGAAATTCCAAAATGTGGATAAAAAAGCAGCATAAAAAAATTGAATGCTGGTGTGAAATACCCCAGAATATAAGAACTGATCATAAGAGTATATAACAAGGAAGAGAATAGCTAAAGTAAACATTTGTACCTTAGAGGGCAGAGTTCAAAGAAATTATTGTGGGTAATGAGAATTGACGAGATGTTGAACAAATCTTGTGTCTGATTTCATAGTAATAGATTCTAAAACAGTCCAAGCGGATTGGGAATTAGCAACTGTGTCACCACTATTCAAGAAAGGAGATAGGAAAAAAACAGGGAATCATAGAATTGTTACATCACAGACGGAGGCCATTCGACCCATTGTGTCTGCACTGGATTTCCGAACTGCTGATGGGTCAGTCAGACATCAGTCATGGGCAAATTTGCTCGAACCCATCGTTGCAGATGTCAGGGTAATGCACTCAGCAAAAGTCAGTGTTGTTTAATGAAGGGGAAATCTAATTTGATACATATTAGAGTTTTATGATAATGTTACCAGTAAGGGAGATAAAGGGCAATCAGCAGGTGTAGTACACTTGAATTTCCAAAAGGCCATCAGTAAGGTGTCACACAAAAGGTTAATAGGCAAATTTAGGGCTCATGGATTTGGGGCGATGTGAATTATCATGATTGGAGGATTGGTTAATGGACCAAAATCAGTAAATAGGAATGAACCGGGCATTTTAAAGTTGTAGACTATTACAAGTGGAATGCTACAAGGATTAGTTATGGGCCCTCAACAACTTGCCATCAGTATTAACGACTGATGCTGAGTTAGAGAGTAAGATGCCCACACTGATAGCAATACAAGGTCAGGTGGGAATGCAAGCTACAAATAGAATGTGGAGAGGCTGCAAAGTGATGTGGAAAAGTGAAGTCAGTGGAAAACAAGGTGATAGACATAATACAATGTACAGCAAGGGAAGGTTATTCATTTTGGAAATAAGAACAGAAAATTGTTTACAAGGTGTGAATCTTGTAAACATTGATGTTGGCAGAGACTTCTGTATCTGGCAAGGATCAGAGTAAATTAGTTTTCATGTACAGTAAGCAATTAGGAAGGCAAATGGCATTTTGCCTTTATTGCAAGCAAATTTAAACTTTTTTTTATGGTATTCATTTACAGAAGGTGGTGAGCACTGGGCATTTGTTGCCCATCCCTAATTGCCCTGGAACTGTGTGTCTGGCTGGGGTTATTTCAGGGGGTAGTTAACACTCAGTTGCATTACTGTGGGTCTGGAGACACACATAAGCCAAACCAGGTAAGGAGAGCAGATTTCCATCTCTAAAGGGAATTAATGAACCATACAGGTTTTAAAACAGTCAATCATATTTTCATGGTCTCCATTACTGGAGACCTTTCAGTTCCAGAATTTTATTAATTCAATTTAAATGCTGTGTCATTATAAAGTGTGTGGTCTCCATATCCAGGGAAAGGGCCCATACTTGGTACAACAAAGATTAATTCAATTGCTCCAAGTCCCTGGATATATTGAATGAATGAATCACCACGGTATCCCTACAATATGGAAACAGGCCATTTGGCCCAACAAGTCCACACAGACCCTCCAAAAGTAATCCACCCATTTAGGCTCATTCTTTGATGGGAGGCTATGTAAACTGAGAGAAAATTCTCTGGACCTCAGAAACTAGGGAATATGAGTCCTGGATTAAAAAGTGAAGTTGTAGTCCTTGGAGTGCAGGTTCATAGCTCCTTGAAAGTGGAGTCACAGGTAGATAGGATAGTGAAGAAGGCGTTTGGTATGCTTTCCTTTATTGGTCAGAGTATTGAGTACAGGAGTTGGGAGGTCATGTTGCGGCTGTACAGGCCATTGATTGGGCCACTGTGGAATATTGCATGCAATTCTGGTCTCCATCCTATCAGAATGGTGTTGTGAAACTTGAAAGGGTTCAGAAAAGATTTACAAGGATGTTACCAGGGTTGGAGAATTTGAGCTATAGGGAGAGGCTGAACAGGCTGGGGCTGTTTTCCCTGGAGCGCGGAGGCTGAGGGGTGACCTTATAGAGGTTTACAAAATTATGAGGGGCATAGATATGGTAAATAGGCAAAGTCTTTTCCCTGGGGTCAGGGAGTCCAGAACCAGAGAGCATAGGTTTAGGGTGAGAAGGGAAAGATATAAGAGACCTAAGGGGCAACTTTTTCACGCAGAGGGTGGTACGTGTATGGAATAAGCTGCCAGAGGAAGTGGTGGAGACTGGTACAATTGCAACATTTAAAAGGCATTTGGATGGGTATATGAATAGGAAGGGTTTAGAGGGATATGGGCTGGGTGCTAGCAGGTGGGACTAGATTGGGTTGGGATATCTGGTCGGCATGGATGGGTTGGACCAAAAGGTCTGTTTCCATGCTGTACATCTCTATGACTCTGTGATTAAATGGTGGAGCAGGTTCAATGGGCCAAATGGCCTACTCCTGTCCCTATTTCCTGTGTTTTTTTTGCCAATCCCCTTAAATCAGTGGCTCCAGATACTGACTGGACTTTCTCCTAAACTACACAATGCTGAGGTCAGAAAAGGTGTTTATATAAATGCAAGTATTCCTTACTCCTTTGTTTGTTTCATGAAAATCATTTTGTGGCCAATTTAACCTGTTGGTGATTCTATAAAGTGTGATATCAGGCTAACATCCCTATTATAAAACTTTCTTAATTTCTGCTGGCCTGAATGGGACTCAATAGCTTGTCTCGGCCTTTCCTGAGAGTTCAAGTACACTCCACTTATAGACTTGCTATGTTATTGTCCCGTCTTTAGAATTGTCTTCTCTATTTTATATTTCATTTCCTTGGTCTTCCTGAGAAATGTGTCACCTCACATTCCTGTAGGTTTGGAGGGAGATAGTCTGGGTAGACACAGGAACTGGTTTCTACCAATGGTGGAGCTCAGATACAGGGTCAGAGTTTAAGGATAAGGTGGTGATTATTTCGGACTAAGAAAAAGAGAAATCAAAGGTTAATGAACAGAGACATAGAATTTTTACAGCATAGAGCGAGGCCCTTCAGCCCATTATGTCTGCACAGGTCATCCATCTATTCTAACCCCAATTTCCAGCACTTGGCCTGTAGCCTTGTATCCTGTGGAGTTTCAAATGCTCATTTCAATCATTATTAAATGTCATGGTAGTTCCTGCATCGACCATCCGAAAGACAGTGAATTCCAGATGCCCACAATCCTCTGGGTGAGAAATATTTTCCTCAAGTCCCCTCTCAACCTCCTGCCCCTCACCCCCTGGCTATTAACCTATCTAAAGGGAACAAATTCAAGTTTCTCTCTATCTACAGTGTTTATGCCCCTCAGAACTTTGTACACCTCAATCGGATCTCCCTCAGCTTTTTCTGCTCTAAGGCAACTACTCTCAGTTTATTGAATCTCTCTTCATATCTGATTTGTTTCAGCCCTAGGGAACTTCCTGGTGAATCTCCTCTGCACCCTCGCTAGTGCAATCCTCACAGTGTGTGACCAGAACTGCACACAGGACTCCAGCTGTAACCTAACATTACAGGCAGCTCCATCATAACCTCCCTGCACTTGTACTCAATAGAGACAAAAGAAACTGCAGATACTGGAATCCAAGGTTGTCAAGGTAGGAGCCTGGAAGAACACAGTAAGCCCTGCAGCATCAGGAGGTGGAGAAGTCAACATTTCGGGTTTATCCCTTTCTCAGGACTGGGGATGAGTGACGGATAAAGGGAGTGGTGGTGCTGATGAATTAGGGATTGGTGCAGACAGTCAGAGCTTACAACCTGGTTGGTAATGGGAGGAATGAATCCGATTGGTGGCTGGAAGGGATGAGGTAAAAACAATGACTGCAGATGCTGGAAACCAGATTCTGGATCAGTGGTGCTGGAAGAGCACAGCAATTCAGGCAGCATCCGAGGACAGGAAGGGATGGTTGATCAGAGGAATGCGGAGGGGGTTTGGTGACGGGTGGGGTGGGGGGGAGATTTGAAGTTGGAGAACTCAACGTTGAGTTCTCTGGGCTGTAGGTTGCCCAAATGGAAGGTGAGGTGTTTTTTACGGTCTGGTTTGCTGTGACAATGAAGGAGGCCAAGGATGGTCATGTTGGAAAGGGAGTGGGAAGGGGAATTGATGGTGACTGCGAGGTCAGGTCAGCTGACCCCTGTGGGCCCGGCTGTGATGCTCAGTGAAACGTCCCCTTGTTTACGTTTGGTCTCCCCGATCACATCGGGAGCAGCTGATGCAGTAAACTAGGTTATCTCTCTTCCATCAACCAACCAGATCATACCGTCTCCCTGTGTTCACCTATCCTTATCTCACCACCCTGTTTCCCACCCCACACCTGAATCTAGCTGCAGCTCCCCTTACACCTACCCCTAGTCCTGAAGAAGGTTTACACTCGAAACATTGATGAATAAATTGATGATTGTACTCAATGCCTTGATGAATAAAGGCAAGTATCCTAAATGCCTTCCTAACGACCCTGTCCTGCTGCCTTCAAAGATCTGTGCTCACACACACCAAGGTCCCCCTGTATTTCCAAAGGTTCTGCTATTCATTATGTGCTCCCTTGCTTTGTCAGTGCTCCCAAAAGGCATCACCTCTCAGTTTTCAGGATTAAATTCCATTTGCCACTGTGTTCCGTCAATCTGACTAGCCCGTCTACATTGTCCTGTAGTCTTAGGCTGTCCTCCTTGCTATTTACTACATCACCAATTCCCCTGTCATCTGCAAACAAACTGATCTTAGCTCCTCCCTTCATATCTCAATTATTAATGTACAAAACCAACAGTAAGGGACACAGCACCAAACCCTATGGTGTGTCCCTGGACACAGGTTTCCAGTCACACAAACATCCTTTGACCCAATCATCCTCTGCTTCCCGCCGCTAAACCAAATTTGGATCCATTTTGCCAAATGGCCCTGGATTCCATTGTTTGTTACTGATTTTTGAGAAGATTCGTACCTTGGGTTGAGGTTACAACTTACAACCATCGTTTCCGAGCTTCTGAAGCAGTCTGCTGTGCCAGACCTTGTCAGAAGCCTTAATGAAATTCATGTAGACTACATCCACTACTCTACCCTCACCAACACACCTAGACACCTCCCCAAAGAGTCAAATTTGTTACACATGATCTCCCCCTTACAATCGATTTTCAGTGAGTGTGTGGAGGATTACGTACTGAGGAAGTCAATCCAGGTGTTCGCCCAGCATGGAACCCTGGATGAACCAGGACATACAGAACCTGCTAAAAACCAGGCGTTAGCCCTTCAGATCAGGAGAGCCACTCAAATATAAGGAATCCAAGTATGGCCTTCGCAGAGCCATTAAGACAGTCAAGGACCAATACCGATCCAAACTAGAGACCCAGACAGACACCCAGCGACTATGGCAAAGACTGAATGACATCACAGGTTCTTAAAAGAGACAGTGCAAGGTAGCAGACGATGACACATCCCTCCCAGATCGTCTCAATGCCTTCTCTGCTCGCTTTTGAGCAGAAGTTTGGTGAAGAGGTAACACCTATTCTGACGAGTCCTGACGAACCTATCCCAACAGTCAGAGGTCAGATCAGTTTTCCTTCATGTGAACCCAGGGAAAGCGATGGGACCAGACGGAGTACCAGGCCGTGCACACAGAGCATGCAGAGATCAACTGGCAGAGGCCTTCTGACATCTTCAACCTCTCCCTGCAGCAGGCCACTGTCCCTGCCTGTTTCAAGAGGGCCAACATCATCCCTGTGCCTAAGAAGGCTCATGCAGTATGTCTCAATGTTTACTGCCCAGTGACCCTAACCTCGGTGGTCATGAAGTGCTTTGAAAGGCTGGTCATGGCATTAATCAACTCCAGCCTCCCCACTACTCTTGGCCCAATCCAGTTTGCCTATCGGACCAACAGATCCATGTCAGATGCCATATCACGTGCCCTTCACTCCTCCCTCGAACATCTTGACACCAAGAACAGGTATGTAAGAATTATACTCAACACTATTTTCCCCTCGAGACTGATTACTAAACTTAGTGATCTTGGTCTAAGCCCCACTCTCTGCAATTGGACCTCCGTTTCCTGACCCACAGGCCACAATCAGTGAAGACTGGGGACAATATTTCATCCTCACTAACATTCAACACTGGAGCCCCCCAGGAATGCATACTCAGCCCCCTACTGTACTCACTGTCTACCCATGACTGTGTTGCTAAATACCAGACTAATACCATTTACAAGTTCGCTGATGACACCACCATAGTTTGTCAAATCACAGATGGTGACGAAACAGACAACAGATGGAAGGTGGAAGACCTGGAAAGATGGTGCACCAGGAACAACCTAGCTCTCAATGCCGGCAAAACCAAGAAACTCATTATTGACTTTCAGTGAGATGTTACTCATGCCCCCCTACACATTAACAGTACAGAGGTGGAACAAGTGGAGAGTGTCAAGCTCCTGGGAGTGGTCATCCATAACAAGCTTTCTCGGACTCTTCATGTGGACGCACTGGTTACAAAGGCCCAACAACGTCTCTTCTTCCTCAGGCAGCTGAGGAAATTGGGCATGATCGTGAATACCCTTGCCAACTTTTATAGGTGCGCCACTGAGAGCATTCTGTCCGGATGTATCACTACCTGGTTTGGCAACTGTACCATTCAAGATCGGAGACTGTTACAGAGAGTGGTGAACTCAGCCCGGACAATCACAAAGGCCAACCTCCCATCTATAGAATCCATCTACCAGGCCCGCTGTCATGGAAAGGCCGCCAGCATTCTCAAAGATCCGTCCCACCCTGGCAATGTTTTTCTACAACCTCTACCATCAGGGAGAAGGTACAGAAACCTGAACACGCACCAGTCGGTTTCAAAACAGTTTCTACCCACCTGTTGTTAGAATACTGAATGGACTCACAAACTCTTATCATTCGCCTGTACCTGTGTTTTTGTTTTTTGTTGCTGTTTACCTATTATTTACTATCTATGCTATTTAACTCTGTGATCTGCCTGTATTGCTCGCAAGACAAAGCTTTTCACTGTGCCTCGGTACACGTGACAATAAATTCAATTCAATTCAATACAAAGCCAAGTTGGATGTCTGTGATTGACTCTGGCCTCTCCAAATGGAGATTAATTCTTCAAAGTTTGTGCGAAGATTTGTAGCTCAGGTGCTCGTTGCTGTGGTTCTGTTCGCCGAGCCGGACGTTTTTGTTGCAAACGTTTCGTCCCCTGGCTAGGCGACATCATCAGTGCTTGGGAGCCTCCTGCGAAGCGCTTCTTTGATGTTTCCTCCGGTGTTTATAGTGGTCTGTCCCTGCCGCTTCCGGTTGTCAGTTTCAGCTGTCCGCTGTAGTGGTTGATATATTGGGTCCAGGTCGATGTGTTTGTTGATGGAGTTTGTGGCTGAATGCCATGCCTCTAGGAATTCTCTGTCTGGCTTGCCCTATGATAGTAGTGTCCCAGTCGAATTCATGTTGCTTGTTGTCTGCGTGTGTGGCTACTAAGGATAGCTGGTCGTGTCGTTTCGTGGCTAGTTGATGTTCATGTATGCGGATTGTTAGCTGTCTTCCTGTTTGTCCTATATAGTGTTTTGTGCAGTCCTTGCATGGGATTTTGTACACTACATTAGTTTACAATGTGATGGTACAGAGAACACCGAACGGAGAATTCACTACAAGGGTATACAGGAAAGCCACACACACAGACCAAGTCCTAAACTATGAAAGTAACCACCCCAACACACACAAACGAAGCTGCATCAGGACACTATTCAAAAGGGCCACAACACACTGCAGTACACCAGAACTGCAAAAAGAAGAAGAGGAACACCTATACAAGGTATTCGCCAAAAACGGATACCCGCGCAACTTCATCAACAGATGCCTAAGAGAAAGACCACAGAACGAGGACATACCACAACCAAAAGGACTAGCCACACTACCATACATCAAGAGCATTTCCGAACTGACAGCCAGACTACTGCGACCACTAGGACTCATAACAGCACACAAACCAACAGCCACGCTCAGACAACAACTCACCAGAACAAAGGACCCGATACCCAACATGAGCAAAACTAATGTAGTGTACAAAATACCATGCAAGGACTGCACAAAACACTATATAGGACAAACAGGAAGACAGCTAACAATCCGCATACATGAACATCAACTAGCCACGAAACAACACGACCAGCTATCCTTAGTAGCCACACACGCAGACAACAAGCAACATGAATTCGAATGGGACAACACTACTATCATAGGGCAAGCCAGACAGAGAACAGCCAGGGAATTCCTAGAGGCATGGCATTCATCCACAAACTCCATCAACAAACACATCGACCTGGACCCAATATACCAACCACTACAGCGGACAGCTGAAACTGACAACCGGAAGCGGCAGGGACAGACCACTATAAACACCGGAGGAAACATCAAAGAAGCGCTTCGCAGGAGGCTCCCAAGCACTGATAATGTCGCATAGCCAGGGGATGAAACTTTTGCAACAAAAACTTCCGGCTTGGTGAACAGAACCACAGCAACGGAGATTAATTCTGTCCCTCAGTATTTTCCCCACTACTGTGGCCAGAGGGGATTTGAAAATTAATGTCAAAACCCCTACAATCTCCTCCCTTGTGACATCTTATCTGGGCCTGGGGAGTATTCCTGAAGAAGGGCTTCCTGAAGAAGGGCCT
The DNA here is from genome assembly GCF_037043375.1 of Chiloscyllium plagiosum. NCBI lineage: Eukaryota > Metazoa > Chordata > Chondrichthyes > Orectolobiformes > Hemiscylliidae > Chiloscyllium > Chiloscyllium plagiosum. Next base: position 5,497,390 of record NW_028270155.1, on the reverse strand, counting down.
GTGCCCGAAACGTCGAATCTCCTGTTCCCTGGATGCTGCCTGACCTGCTGTGCTGTTCCAGCAATAAAGTTTCAACTTTGATCTCCAGCATCTGCAGACCTCACTTTCTCCTGGGGAGTATTCTACTTCTAAGCTGTAATGGCATGCTGGCTCAGTGGTTGGCACTGCTGTCTCACAGCGCCCAGGGACACGGGTTTGATTCCAGCCTCGGGTGATTGTCTGTGTGGAGTTTGCACTTTCTCCCTATGTCTGTGTGGTTTCCTCCCACAATCCAAAGATGTGCAGGTTAGAGTGAATTAGCCATGCTAAATTCTCCATAGTGTTCAGGGATGTGTTAGTTAGGGTAAATGTAGGGGAATAGGTTTGGGTGGGATACTCTTCAGACGGCTGGTGTGGACCTATTGGGTCAAAGAGCCTGTTTCCACACTGTAGGGATTCTATTCTAAAAACTGCTAATAGCCCCTTCCTCTTGACACTAATTCATTTGGGTATACCTCATCTGTCTCCCTGATTCCTACACCTACATGGTCCTTCTTGATTGTGAATACAGATCCGAAGCACTCATTTCAGATCTCAGCTACATCTTCCAGCTCCTCTGACAGATTGCCACTTTGGTCTCTAATGTGTCCAACTCTTTTCTTGCCTATGATATAATTTCTTAGAAAACGTCTTTGTATTTTCCTAAACATCACCTCACCAGTGGGTTTTCTTTTAAGTTGTCAATGTTTTTAGTTCAGAGGACAGTGAGAGCACCATGTTTTGAATAGATTTAAGGTGCAGGCAGATAGATTTTTAATCACTTGGGAATTGGGGGATATTGGGGGGGTGGGAGGGTGGAGTGGAGGGAAAGTGCATTGAAGCCCAAGTTCAGCCAGGATCATATTGAATGTAGGAGCAGGCTCAACGGGCCAAATGGCCTACTCCTGTTCTTATTTCTTAAGCTCAGATTTTCTACATTATACTTCAGCTGCCATGTGACCACCCATTCCATCAGCTTGTCCTCTTTCCTCATCATCATTTACAATGCTCTCAAGTTTCTTGTCATCTGTGAATGTTGAAAGCAGATTACCCAAATCCTGGTTACAAAGAAAAGCCAGAATCCTGATGGTGAGCCCTGAGGAACCCCAGTACCAAACCCCTCAGAGTTTGGCTGACAGGGGAGATAGAATAGTGTAGGTTGGATGGGCTTCAGATTGGTATGACAGGTCAGTGCAACATCGAGGGCCGAAGGGCCTGTACTGCACTGTAATGTTCTATGGTGCTATCACTGGGCTAGTAATCCTCCATGGATATGGCTCCAATTCCCACAGAGCAACTGGTGCAATTTAAATTCATCGAATTGAAAATTAGTCTCAGTAATTGTGCCCATGAAGCTATTGCTGATTTGATTTATTATTGTCACATGTTCTGAAGTACAGCAAAAAGTTTTGTTTTGCGTACAGTACAGGCAGATCATACAGTACAGAGTGCATTAGGGTAATAGAACAGAGCGAGGAGTACAGCTGCAGAGAAGGTGCATAGACAGCAAGATCGACATTAAATTTGAACTCTGAGAGGTCCATTGAGCAGTCCAATAACAGCGGGGAAGAAGCTGTTCCTGAACCTGGTGGTACGTGTGTTTAAACCGTTGTATCTTCTGTCTGATGGAACAGGGTGGAAGGGATTAAAACCAGGCTGGGAGGGGTCGTTGATTTTAATTGTAAAGTTCACCAACGTCCTTTATGGCAGGAAACTGTTGTCTTTTCCTGGTCTGGTCTACATGTTACTCCAGGCCCACAGGGATGTGGTTGACTCTTACCTGCCCCCTCAAATGGCCTAGAGAGCCATTCAAGTTCAAGGGGAAGTGGCGCTGGGCAAGAATCACAGGCCTCTCAGGAATGTTCACCAGAGCTTCCTGTTGGTCATCACCTGGGGGAATATTGTGCATTTGTCCTGTAGGCTTCCTGACATTTTAAAGGACAGACTTCTTGCAGTACTGGCAATGAAGGGGTTATTAACTGCTGCCTCTCTCTTTCCAAAAAAACACTGCTGTTTTCTCCATGCTTCGATGACTAAATATGAAACCAGAAGCTGTTTCCTATTCGATACCCCAGCTAAAAAGAACGCAAGGGCTGGGGAGGAATGTGCATTTTGCTGGTGGGTAGTTAGAGTGTTAGTTAAGGAGCATATATTGGTAATTGGTGAAAGATAAAGGAAAACACGAGAGCTCTTGCGGTGCAGTGGCAGTGTCCCTATCTGTCAGGTAGGAGGCCAGGTTCAATTCCCATCTCCTCAATTAGAAAGTATAAAAAAAACGCTTATGCCTGCTTGACACAAAGAAAAATGTACCGTGATATAGACAGAGCTAACTGCAAGCTGGTGTTTGTACAGGGAGCTCAGTTCTAGCTGCTCTGAGTTACAGAGAGGTACAGTTGACATGTTTATTTTACCGCTGTGTTTCTTTTTACCTTCAGCAGTATTTTTGGACAGAAAATCTGACTGCGTAGAGAGGGTTTGTCACAAGCGAGCTAAGGAGCATTTTATTTCATTTTCTCTGACTGTTGAAACTGGAAGTTGTGCAAACGGATTGATTGAAGATGCGTACTGCTGTGTTTGGTCCCCCTCCCGGAGCTAGAGGGAGGGGAGTGATTGAGGAAGTGGTGTTATAGCTGTAAGATCTGGGATTCACTTGCAGCAGCAGTAGGAGTTGATCCTGCAGCATCGTTGTGCGGCGCTGCTGAGCTCTCTACTGTTCACCTCACACCTTCACATTCCCGGGATATAAAGCCTGCTGATACTCCCACCGCCTTCTCTCTCTCCCACTGCCTGGCGCCACCTCCAAAACAACAACAACAACACCAACCCATGAACGGGCAGGTGAGAGACAGGCAGAACTGAGGGAAGGGCGCTCTGACTCCAGCGTTTCAATCCATCAGCGCCCCTGCCCTCTCATCATGAATGGACAGCACTGCTGGGGCTACGGGGATGATAACGGTAGGCATTCAATCCTTTCACTGGAATTCGGATTTCTCAGTACTTTGTGAAAGAGTAGGTAGCTGCAGTCGCTAAACGGAAAGGGGCATCGTTTATGTGATGGCTGTATGTACAGTTAATGTGTGATTCATTATCAAAACAAAACCTCTACTCCTTCTGAACTTGTCAAAAGGCAAATAATTCGGAGAATCTAACATTGATCCCTCCGAGGTCCTAGTATTGGAATCAGGGTATTGCAAGTTTTATCAGGTAGTTTTAATTGTTTGTAATTCTGGGCATAAACTCCCTCTTAGCTCCAGCTTACTGTTCTGCAGTGAGTCTGGACAGAGATCACTGAGGGGGGGATTTGTAAACGTGGCGGGTGAGGAGGGGGGTTATAAATGTGGGGGAAGGTGAGATTTTGCTGAGCCCTCCAAGTTGTTGGGATCCGTAAGGCACTGCCTGCAAGGCCGGTGGGAGCAGATTCAGTAGGAACTCTCAAAAAGGAATTAGAGAACTGGCAAATGGAAGAGAAGGTGTGCAGGTCTCTGAGGTAAGAGGTATTGCAGCAACCCTGGTCTGTACCTGTCTAGGTAATGCTTTGAATGGGATTTAGGCACAGTCCTTACCCCAGTGTGACTAAAATAGCTTTTGAATTCACCAAACTCAGATAGCAGAAACAAGCTAAAGGATACACTGGGTAAAGAAACCAGAAGGGCTTTAGGGGAAGGAGAGCCGGATGGAAGGGCGAGTGCTTTCTGAGAGCCAGCACCAACTCAATGGAGTGAATGGCCTCTCTGAGCCACTGTATTGTGAATTCTGTTTTCTCTTACAGGCCCCTCAAACTGGCACAAGCAGTTCCCGTTCGCACAGGGGGACCGGCAGTCACCCATTGACATTGTGCCCGCTCAGGCTGTTTATGATGCCAGCCTTACACCCATCTCCATATCCTACAGTGCCTGTACCTCGCTGTCCATCTATAACAATGGTCACTCCGTCATGGTGGAGTTTGAGGACTGTGATGATAAGACAGGTAAGAAGCATGGAGGTGGGGGGAAGGCAGGGCAAGGGTGTTGATGGGTGGGGGAGTGGGGCATGGGGAGAGGGGAGTCAGGGGAAGTGGGGGGTGGGGGAAAAGGGAGCCGGGGAGAAGAGGGCGAGGGTGGTGCTTGGGGGAGAGGGGTTCGGGGAAGTGGGAAGTGGGGCGGGTGGGGGAGAAGGGAGCCGGGGAAAAGAGAGTGGGGGTGGTGCATGGGGGAGAGGGGGTTGGGGAAGTGGGGGGGGGTGAGGGAGAAGGGAGCCAGGGAGAAGAGGGCGGGGGTGGGGCATGGGGAGAGGGGGCAGGGGGGGATTTAAGGTGTTGGTGGGGAAAGTGAGTTGAAAGCACCAGAATGAACTCAGCACCTCAGCACCTTGCAAAGTGTTTCACAATGAGCTGTTTTTACATTGTGTTTGCTGTCTCAGTGTAAGACATGCAATTGTCAATGTGCACAAAGCAAGATCCCACGAGCAACCTGATAATAACCAGGGAATTTGTTTGTGTGTGTGCAAGGTGTCAATATCGGCCGTCACATAGAGGAAGTTCGCGTGTTCTGTTTGAAGGAGTGTTATGTGATCTGTTCACCAACCAGATGAGGTTAAGATCAAAATCTCCCTGTAGTTTAGCTCCTCGGCAATGAGTAATATGTGTAGACTGTTCATGAAATGTTGTAGAGAACTGGAATGACCCACAGTTAACCTGCTTGGTTTCAGTTTTTAGTTATGTCGGCATCATAGACTAACATCATCTGTATCCCACCAACACTTGGTGTGAAGCTCCCTCTGTATCTCTGACAAACCTCCTGCTATGACATTCACTCACTTGGGAGCCCTGCAAAGTGGGCAGGGGCAGGGGAGCAGGCAGCAGATTGGGCTGACTCCCAGTGAAACAGCCCCATCCATCCCCACGTTTAAGTCCCTTTCTGATGCTGGAAAAGGGAAGTAGCCCTCAGTGTAATGTGTGTTACCTCTGCACATCCCAGAGCAATACTTTTTTAAAGTGTAGTCACGTATACTGTAGGGAATGCAGCACCCAAGTTATGCAAAGAAAGATCCCAAAAGCAGCTCTATGCTGATGGCCAGATTATTTTGTTTGGTGTTAATGATTAGGGATTTACATCGACCAGATGACAATGAATAGCTATCCCCCACCTCCATTCCTCTTCAACATAGTGTCACAGGGTGTATTGCATCCAGGGCAGACAGGGCATTAGTCTAATGTCCGACCTGAAAGATGGTTCCTCTGACAGAGCAGCACCACCTCAGTACTGCACTAGAAGTGCCAGCCTGGGTTATATTCCCTGCACTATCCAATGGAAAAGAATATTGCAGTGGTAGGAATAATGCTTCATTGGTATAAACCAATAGAAATAAGCAGAATGCTAAAGACTGCATGGGGTGTCAGATTGAAAGTTCAAACATTTAAGATGTTGGTCCAGTCTTTGTCAATGTGTCCAGTCATAGAGACGTACAGCATGGAATCAGATCCTTTGGTCCAACCCGTCCACGCCGACCAGATATCCCAACCTAATCCAGTCTCCTTTGCCAGCACCCGGCCCATATCCCTCTAAACATTTCCTATTCATAAACCCATCCAAATAACTTTTAAATGTTGAAATTGTACCAGCCTCCACCATTTCCTCTGGCAGCTCATTCCATACACGTACCACCCTCTGTGTGAAAAAGTTGCCCCTTAGGTCTCTTTAATATCTTTCCCCTCTCACCCTAAGCCTATGCCCTCTAGTTCTGGACTCCCCAGCCCAGGGAAAAGACTTTGTCTATTTATCCTATCCATGTCCCTCATGATTTTATAAACCTCTATGAGGTCACCCCTCAGTCTTTGACGCTCCAGGGAAAACAGACCCAACCTATTCAGCCTCTCCCTATAGCTCAAATCCTCCAACCCTGGCAATATCCTTTGCTGGAGCGTTTCTGTATCGGTAAGGTCTAGGTTCCAATTTACACACACACACAGTTGAGCACACAATCTGTGTGCAGTACTGAGGGAAGGCTACACTGTCACGGCTGCAGGCTTCAGCTTTGAGATGTTCGATCAGCCTAGGGTTGGTGAGCGTTAAAATTCCACAGCACCATTGCAGTGCACCTCCACAAGCTAAAAACAATCTACTGCAAAGAGACAATAATATTAGGAAAGTGAGTGACATGTGTCTTTATTGCAAGGTGACTGCAGTAGAAGGGCAAGGAAATCTTGCTACCATTGCTCAGGGCTTTGGCGACACCAAAATGCATTTGTGTCCTCACTTTAGGGGAGTCCTCCGCAGTTTACTTCCCAATATTAATCACTCACCCAATCCCAAGGTGAAAAAGAATCCATTAGTAATTCATCTCATTGTTGTTAAGGAAATAGGAGCAGGAGTAGGCCATTCTGCTCCCTGAGCCTGCTCCATCATTCAACACAATCATTGCTGATATTGGCCTCAATGTCACTTTCCTGCCTGCTCCTCACATCCCTTGATTCCCCAAGAGAACAAAGGTCTGTCGATCACAGCCTTACATGTACACAACGATGGATCATACACACCCCTCTAGGACTGAGAATTCTAGAGAGACACAGCGCTGGGTGAGGAGCTCTCCCCTCAGCTCAGTCCTGAATGAAACAAAATCAGGAAATTGCTGGAAAAGCTCAGCAGGTCCGTCAGCATCTGTGGAGAGAAATCAAAGTTAACTTTTCGGATCGGGGACTCTTCTTCAGAAATCAGTCCTGAATGATACCTGTTTAATCCTAAGGCTGCACCACTGTGCTTCAGGATCCCCAGTCCGAGGGGAAACTACCTCTGTGTTTACCCCCTTAAACCCCTTCAGAATCTTAAACAAAAAGCAAAGAGCTGGAAATCTGAAACTGAAATAGAAATTGCTGGGGAAACTCAGTAGGTCTGGCAGCATCTGTGGAGGGAGGAACAGAGTTAATGTTTCTAGTCTGCTGTGACTTTTCTTGTACTGAGGAAGGGTCACTGGACCTGAAATGTTAACTCTGTTTCTGTCTCCACAGATGTTGCCTGCTGAGTTTCTCCAGCAAATTCTGCTTCTCTTCAGAATCTTGTTTCAATGAGATCACTTCTCATTCACCTAAACTTCAGAAAAATGAACCCAATTTACTCATCATTGAACAACGCTTTCATCCCAAGAACTTATCTCATCAACCCTGGCTGAACTCTCCAGTGCACGCATATCCTTCCTTAAATATACGGGACACAACTGTAAATCTGGGTCTCACCAAAGCCCGGAACAACGGAAGCAAGGTTTCCTTTCCCTTCTACTGCAGTCACCATGCAACAAAGACATATGTTACTCACTTTCCTAATAACTAATAATATTGTCTCTGTACATGGTTTTAGCTTGTGGAGATGTACTGTGTGTAAACTGGCTGCTAGACGTCCTACATTACAATAGCGACTATACTTCAGAAAGTGCTTAATTGATTTTGAGAAATGATGAGGTATGGCAGAAAGTGATCAGACACAGGCATAAAGAAGCAGTGTCTCTGTCAAGCTGAAGACAAATGACCACAAAGTGCTGGATATCTGAAAAACAAACAGGATTTACTGGAAACAGTCAGTGAGGAGATCAACTAGGGTTAGCCTACCATCATAACCCACATCCTGTACTTACATATCCCTCCTTTCTCTGACTGAGGATTGAAAAGCTATCGGGGGAGGCAGGGATATAGATTAAGAGCCACAACCTTCATGAATGAGGGAGCAGACTTGGTGGGCAAAATGGCCTACTACTCCCAATTAATACGTTCACATATTTATATGACACTCTGAGGAGAAGGTCCACAGTGCTAAGGTTCTGACTAAACACACACACACAAATTCTGCTTTACTGCATATTTAAAAGAAAATCATTTTCAATGAGCATCAAATGGTAAGGCCTGTTTTTATTATAGAGTGGTAAGCTTTGCTGTCAAACACAAGTTAATTCGCACTGTTTCTTCTCTCTCGCTATCTTCATCTCCCCCATCCATGCTGTTTCTCCCTATCCCCACCTTGCTACTCCATTTCATTGTTTAGTAACTGCAGGAGGCCATTCATTCCCATGAGCCTGTTCTGTCATACAATTAGATCATGGCTGATTGTTTCATGATTCCACAATCCATTGATAAACCCCGTCTCTCAAAGATCTGCATTCGGGAATTTTCAATTAACACCCCTAGCATCAGCAACCTTTTCAGGGGGAGAGTTTTAGATTGCTTGAAGTAACACTCCCTGATTTTCTCTCTCTCTCTCCTTTTAATGATTTTAAACAGTTCAAATAGTTCATGCTTTTATCTTCTGTGCTCTACCAGACTCATCAATGGGACCTTTAACCCTTTTTAGTCTCCATGCAGCACTCCTTATCAGCTGGAACTAGGTTCTGTTACCTCAAGTACCTGAGAGATGTACAGGAGATAAAATGATGTTGAATCAAAATAATTTCAGACTGAAATGTATCTAACTCCACATCAATTTGACATAAAATGTTGGTGAATTTGCTAGTCTTGGAATTTGATCGGTGCAGGATGCAGAATGTGGTGCTGAAAGGGTCAAATCATTTCTTGCAATCTTTTGCCAGTTAATTATTCATTCAGAAACGCAGCATGATATATTACAGAGTCAAGGCCATAACTGACACGGAGGATGGCTTTCTTGCTAAACGAGCTATAAATGTGAATCTAAGATTTGCAAACTGCAATCACATTGAACGTGATGGCTGTAATTCCCCTGCGGCATTTGTCCTTCTGGCTGGTAGAGGTCACGGATTTAGAAGGTGCTGTTCAAGGAGCCTTAGTGATTTTTGCAATGTATCTGCTAGACAGTGTACAGTGCACTGCTGTCAGTGAGTGGGAGACCTGACTCCAATTCTGGTGTTCCATCATGTTGCCCCGTCAGCTGCTTTTTTCGCCTTTTGCTGCTTTAATCAACTGTTTTTGGTGAAGGGAGGAGGTGGGGAAAATAACAGCAGACACGCACTCCCAGATAATCAGAAACTACTCTAACAACCAGTTTCTCATGCTGTAGTTACTCGACTCGAGTTTAATGAAAGGTTTCGGGTGACGTGAACTGGGAGGTCTGACATCCTTCCGGTCTCTTGGTTTGGGCTTTAATCCCTCTCTTACCTTAAGCCAAATAAAACCTCCATGTTAGAAATTGAGGAAAATTACAGGAATTAAGCCATGGGTTATCACTGAGTCAGAGCAAGCGAAGGACTTTGCATTCTTCTTTCTTTATGACTTTACTGAACCCAATAAACTAGTCCGAAAGCAGCGATAGACTCTACTTGAGCAGAAAATAATTCCAACACACCACAGCTGTAGCTCAGTTGGTAATACATCTGTGAGTCAGCAAGACCTGGGTCAAGTCCCACTCTGTAGACTTGCATGATTAATCTCGGCTGTTAATCCCAGAAATAGGGAGCTGTAAGTACTGAGGGAGTGTTACAGAGAAACACAGAAATAGGTGCAGAACCTCAGCATTGTGAGGAGAAAACAGCAAGACCGTTTCCCACCCAGATCTGAACAAAGGACATTGGACTCAAAACGTCAAATGTTTCTCTCCCCACAGACGCTGCCGGACCTGTTGAGTTTCTCCAACACGTTCTGCTTTTGTTTCAGATTTCCAGCGCCCACATTTTTTTGCTTTATCTGAGGGAGTGCAAGACTGTCAGAGACGGTGGTGCTGAGGGGGTGTCACACTGTCAGAGGGGGCGGCGCTGATGGGGTGCCATGCTGTCAGAGGGGGGCGGTGCTGAAGGGGTGCCACGCTGTCAGAGGGTGTGGTATTGATGGGATGCCACACTGTCAGAGGGGGCAGTACTGATGGGGTGCCACGATGTCAGAGGGGGTGGTGCTGATGGGGTGCCACGCTGTCAGAGGGGGCAGTACTGATGGGGCGCCAAGCTGTCAGAGGGGGCGGTGCTGATGGGGTGCCATGCTGTCAGAGGGGGCAGTACTGATGGGGTGCTACACCATCAGAGGGGGCGGTGCTGATGGGGTGCCACACCGTCAGAGGGGGCAGTACTGATGGGGTGCTACACCGTCAGAGGGGGCGGTGCTGATGGGGTGCCATGCTGTCAGAGGGGGCAGTACTGATGGGGTGCTACACCATCAGAGGGGGCAGTACTGATGGGGTGCTACACCATCAGAGGGGGCAGTACTGATGGGGTGCTACACCATCAGAGGGGGTAGTACTGATGGGGTGCCACGCTGTCAGAGGGGGCAGAGTGAAGGTTTGAGGCAGGACTGAGGGAGTGCAGCACTGTTGGGAATGTTTTGGTGATGTGGGGAGGGTGTCACTGTTGAGGGGTACCATTAAGGACATGCTGACATGATCAGGGCAGCAGGGCTAACGTTGAGTGGAAGCTACAGGTGGGGCTGTGGGTGTGGAGCTGAAACCAGGTATGGACCATGTCACCTCCTACCCCCCCCCCCCCCCCCCCCCCCCCAACTCACCTGCCATTGGCTGCCTGACATGTCAATTCTCAGCCTACACCGCCAATAGAAAAGCAAGGTGTCCATCAGACTGTTTCACTGAGAGGTGTGAATTATTCCTGTACCTGCCTCGACAGTAAACAGTAATTCATCGAAAACATCCTGATCTTTTATATTTCCCTATTTGAGTTCCCTCCTGGGTTCCAGCTCACTGTAGTGTTTTGGTGATTTAATCTTCAATTCCAGGGAACTCCAGACTAATCCAGGAGGGTTGCCATATCCTGGAACCCATGATGTGGGAGGAGCTGGTGTTGGACTGGGGTGTACAAAGTTAAAAATCACACAACACCAGGTTATAGTCCAACAGGTTTATTTGGAAGCACTAGCTTTCAGAGCGCTGCTCCTTCGTCAGGTGGTTGTGGAGTAGGATCACAGGACACAGAATTATGGCAAAAGATCATAGTGTCAATCAATGACGTGATATGTTGAACAAATACATCTCCTGGAACAACACTGGGTAATGGTGGGAGGTTGCTTTCTGAATGACAATCCCATAACCTGGATCCCAGTGTTACCGGGAGATACCCAATTCCATGCACCGAGTCAGTCCATACTCGTGTTGTAGCTTTGCTTAAACATTAGTCCTTTCTGGAGAAAAAAGAGATTATGCTAAGAGGCTTGGAATTGTACAACTTTAGTGTTTAACTAGTTCCCATCTCCAGGGATGACTATTCACCAAATCCCTTCAATAAGGCTCCGTGACCCAGTTGGAAGAAAAACCAAGGAAGAATAGAACTGTAATGCTGGCCATTGCCAAATAGCCAGCTAATCCTTGCTTTACAAGTGTCAGCTAACCAGTGGCTGAGTACTGGAGAAAAAAAACTGTACCTTGGAATTGAATTACTGGGAGAGGGACAGAGGTAGTCAGGAGTGGATTGAATTTAATTTGATAGATTGATATTGGCAGGTAGTTAGAGCCTCAAAGGGTTAGATGTGAAGCAGCTTGTTTGTTCTGTTTGAATTTCAAAACCAACATGGAATTGCAACGTCTTGTCTCTGTTCTGTTGATCAATGTGAGAATGAATGATGGCTCTGACACACACACACACACACACACACACACACACACACACACACACACACACACACACACACACACACACACACACACACACACACACACACACACACACACACACACACACACACACACACACACACCACCCCCTCCGTTCCCATGGTTGAGGGGCTAAGGTTTGCCTGCTTTGTGGGAAACAAGCATCCACAATGGGGAAGCTGAAGGAGCTTCCAGTCCATTCTGCCCATCATGTCTTTGCTGGCTCTGTCAAAGCTTTATTCTAATCCCACTTTACCACAGCCATGAAGGAGTGAGGTGTAGTTCTTAGAGCTAAAGGGATCAAAGGATATGATGAGAAAGTGGGAAAGGGGACTGTTGCTGATCAGCTTCATCATACTGAGTGATAGAGCAGGCTTGAGGGGCAGAATGGCCTACTTTCTATGTTTGATTCAAAGATAGAATACAAGGGCCTCTTCCTGTGCCAAAGTAACCCATTCCCCAGGAGGTTGCAGAAAGATATTTCTGCCAAAGACTCTTGTCACTTTCTCAGGGTCATTTTAAAATTCCTGTCCCCTTATCAATGACTGCCCAACTAGAGGGAACAATCTCCCTCCTCCAATCAAAAATAAACTCCACTGAATCTGAACTGAAAACAACAAATGCTGGAGATCACAGTGGATGAGGCAGTATCCATGGAGAGAGCGAGTTAACGTTTCGAGTCTAGATGACTCTTTGTCAGAGCTGACATGAAGGGGAGAACATGCCTCCCACTCAGAGCATCGTTACGGTAAGCAGTTAGCAGGAGAGCACAGGAAATACTTCAGAGATGGCTGTAAGCTCTCCCTGAATAAGTTGCAGCATCCCAACCCCCCCACCGACCGTGGGCACCCGAGATCTCTGACACGAGACCGCCCAGCTGGGGAAAGGACCGTCTGTGAATGTGACAGCTCCTCCAGGGTCTCTGCCAGGTCTCTAAGTGCAGACAGCAGGAGGAGTGCCACCCCACACAGCTCAGCAACCACCTCATGCCTCCACACCGCAGCATAGTGAGTGGGCACGCATTGGACCAGTCAGTCCCCTCACTGTATTGGAGTGGAGGGCGCTCAGCTTTAAGGAGAAACAGGTGCCATCTGCCCCTTATCTCTGCAAATCTCCTCCTGTCTGAGTGCTAACTTGCACCAAGTTCCAGTCAGTCTTCACTCCACAACTCCCTGTCTTACCACTGGTTCAACGAGGCATCTGTCTTTAAAAGATCCTCACCCTTGGTTTCTAAACCTATCCCCAGTGTCTCACCTCCCCGTCTCGAGAGTTTCTTCCAGGCCCACACGCTCTGTGCACTTTACTCTGGCCTCCTGCGTATCATATGAATCGCTGCAGCAGAGGGGGCTGTGCCTTTGGCTGCCTGAGCCTTGGGGATTCCCACCCTACCTGGGATCCGAACTCAGGGATTCCTTCTCTCTGCCTGGGCCCCAAGCTCTGGGGATCCCAGGATTCCCACCCTACCTGGGATCCGAACTCAGGGATTCCCTTCCTGACCCTCTCCTGCTTCCTCTGCCCACTTTCCCTCTTGCAGGTTGCTAGCTGATGAAGGAGCGTCGCTCCGAAAGCTAGTGCTTCCAAATAAACCTGTTGGACTATAACCTGGTGTTGTGTAATTTTTAACATTTGGTAAAGACATGTTGTAAAAGGCAGTTGTTGAATGCGACATGAGCATACTGTAAATGTGAGTGTTTGTGGTGTATTAGGAAACCTTTGACAGGGCCTTCAGTGGTTAATTTTACCAGCAGCCATGAGGATTGTAGGTGAATCAAATTACTGCGATGTAACTTCTGCCAACTTGGCATTTGATGTGCATACATTATTCAGGGTGACCCACTCCTACCTGTTTCATCAGAGGAGGGACATCCATCCTGACTGATTCTTTTCCTCCTTTGCTACCACGTTGAAGAAAACAATGAGGCCATTTGACCCTCAAACCAGCTCTACCATTCTGGTGGGTATGTATTCCCTTTTAACTTAATCCTTTAGGTACCGGTGTCGTTCTGACAATCTGTACTGTACCTACTCCAGGTTGAGTGAATCCCAGCCAGTGTGACTCCCTCTCAGTCTGGAAGCTTAGTAAGGCAGATGGAATCTTCTGTTCTTCATCTGTGTTCGCGTTACTGCTCTGACAGGTCTTCAATCAATGGGCAGCTTCATGGAAAGAGAGCTGATTGGATATTTCGTGAGCAAAGAAAGGAGAAAAGTTGCTGTTCTGTTCACATGCCTCCTGCTGGTGTCTGAGGCTGTCACCTCACCTGCTGTTCTCCTGTTACCAAAGGAAACACTCACTGGTTTATCAGTGAGGGGTGGGGGAGCCGGGGGAGGAACCCCCACATCGAGGACCCTTTGCTGCTTCGACTGCCTGCCCTGGATGAATCATTTACAGGCTGGTAACCAACCAGTTAGATTGGATTTGATTGATTATTGTCACATGCACCGAGGTACAGTGAAAGGTTTTGTTCTGCGTTCACTACAGACAGATCGTACCATACAAAGTGCATTAGGGTTAATAGAACAGAGCGAGGAATACAATGTTGTGGCTGCAGAGAAGATGCACCAAGTGTGAGGTCAGCATTAAATTTGAGAGGTCCATTCAGAAGTCTAATAACAGCGGGGAAGAAGCTGTCTGTGAGTCTGTGTGGACATGTATACATTCTGCCCAGTGGAAGAGAGTGTAACTGGGATGGGAGGGGTCTTTGAAGTTGGCTGCCTTCACGAGGCAGAGGGAAGTGTAGACGGAGTCAATGGATGGAAGGTTGGTTTGTCTGATGGACTGGGCTGTGTTCACAACTCTCTGTAGTTTCCTATGGTTTTGGGAAGAGCAGTTACCAAACCAGGCTGTGATGCATCGGGGAAGTATGCTTTCTCTGGTGCATCTGCGAACATTGGTCAGTGTCCTGGGCATGAACCCACCTTCTCTGGTCATCAAATCCTGGAGCAGGACGTGAACCTGGAAATGTTACCCACTGCACCACAAGACTGCCCCTGGGTTAATGACTATTGAGTGATTGAAATCTTCTGGTCTTCATTTACTTCTTTGTTCTTTAATTCTTTCTTTATTTCGTCCTTTAGTTTGTCCTTTCTCAGTGTATAAAGGGATCTGTTCCTTAGACGACCCTTGAATTACAGCAGGGTGCTGTGGGGTATGTGGATTAGATTATTTAGATTTGATTAGATTAGATTAGATTAGATTACTTACAGTGTGGAAACAGTCCCTTCAACCCAATAAGTCCACACCGACCCGCCGAAGCACAACCCACCCAGACCCCTACATTTACCCCTTACCTAACACTATGGGCAATTTAGTATGGCCAATCCACCCTAACCTGCACATCTTTGGACTGTGTGAGGAAACCAGAGCACCCAGAGGAAACCCACGCAGACACGGGGAGAACGTGCAAACTCCATACAGTCAGTCGCCTGAGGCAGTGCTAAGACAGGAACCTCTGATACAGACTAGACTGAGATAGCCCTTGGTAGGAATGTGCCCAGAATGGGCTTTAATGAGGAAAGGTTAGGCAGACAGTGCCTGATTCTGCTGGAGTTCAGAAGATTGAAGGGTGACCTATCAAAGGGGGTAAGACACCGTGATCTTAGTAAGGTGGATGTGGAAAGGATGTTTCATTTTGTGGGTCAGCCCAAAACTTGGGGACACTGTTTTAACATTAGGGGTTACTCTGGGATGAGGATATTTTTCTCTCGGGGTGACAGGATGGGGTCATAGTTGTGTGATTTCTGGAACACTCAGCCTCACATGATGGGGGTAGAAGTGGATCGCTTCTTGTCAGACCGGGGGACCAGGGTGGGGGCTGATGGGAATGTGGGGAATCCGAAACACAACCAGGTCAGACATGAATAAAGCCAAACTCCCGCAGATACTGGAAATCTGAAACAAATGGAGACTGTTGAAGAAATTCGGCAAGTCTGGCAGCACCTGTGCAGAGAGAGACCGAGTTAATGGTTTGCGGATAGACAAACAAATCAGCCATCATCTTCTTGAATAGGAGCAGGTTTGAGGAGCCGAATGGATCCCTTCTGCTTGTGTTTTGTGCGACTGACCTTTGTTACAACACGACAGTGAACCCTTCTGTTAATTAAACCAAACATCCAGAAAAGCTCACCTCGCCTCTGTTAAAATACAAGTGACAGAGAATTCCCAGATTCCACTATTTAATGAAAATAACATCAATTTATTTTCTTACTCTAAAAGTGAACATTAAACAAAACAAATTCACAAATCTAAGCCCCCTTTTCTCGTAAATGCTGTTCTCTGATTTCAACTCGATAACATTTGGATGGATAACTGAAACACCACAGTATATGAGGTTACAGGCTAAGTGTTGGAAAATGGCAGTAAGTAGATGGAGGCATGATCACTGGTGTGGGCACGATGGGTCAAATGGCCTGGTTCCATGCTGTAAAAACTGTCTAACTGTGTTAAAGCTGCTATCTAAATGCAAATTATTATTGTGTAGTAGTGAATGGCTTTCCTCACCTTCTTCCTGATCTTTGCAGTGGTAAGTGATGGCCCACTGGAAAACCCCTACAAACTGAAACAGTTCCATTTCCATTGGGGACGGAGAGGCAGTCAGGGATCGGAACACACCGTCGATGGCAAGTCATACCCTGGTGAGGTGAGCAAGAGTGTCTTTGACCGATCAAAACCTGGATGGGGGTGGGGGAGGGGATGAGATGATGGGGTCTTTCCCAGAAGTAACAATCTCCAGGGTTCAGATTCTCACTCCAGTTACTCACTGCTACCTCCTCCAATTCCATTGCTTAGTCATTGATAGAATGTAAAAGCTGGTCAAATATTTCCCGTCCCTAGTTGCCCCTTGAGAAGGTGGGGGTGAGCTACCTTCTGGAACCGCTGCAGTCCATGTGCTGTAGGTAGACCCACAATGTCTTCAAGGATGGAATTCCAGGATTTTAACCCAGCAACAGTGAAGGAACGGTGATATATTTCAAAGTCAGGATGGTGAATGGCTTGGAGGGGAAACTTGCAGGGGGTGGTATTCCCACATATCTGCTGCCCCTGTCCTTCCAGGTGGAAGTAGTCATGGATTTTTAAGGTGCTGTCTGAGGATCTTGGGTAAACTTCTGCAGTGCATCTTGTAGATAGTACATACTGCTAAAAGTAGTGGGCATGGGTATAGATTAGGGGTCAACCTTCATGAACTGACTGAGACAGTGAGTACTGATAGATCCTGAACCTACACCCATGGCCCCCTGCCTCCCATCCTTGTACTTGTCTGATATCCCTGATCAGGGTCCGGCCTGGCTCGGAGGCCATTGTTCAGGAAGAGATGTCCAGGTCTTACTTTTGTGTTACTGTGGGGTGCTGAGGCTAACTGTAGCAGCTCCATTCCAGGTCAGGCTGAGAAGGGAGAACCATTTAAGGTGACTCCTTAGCTGTATAACTTTCAACCCTGATTTAGGTAGGGACAATGAAATGGGGGAAAAGGGCAGGTGAAAGGCACTGAGTCATTTGGAGATATAGTGCAGAAACAGTGGACTAAGTGGCTATCTCTTGTGTGCTAACGATCCTAATTCTGTGGTCCAGGTCATTAAACCATGGGATGTACCACAGGCTAAATTGAAAAGGACATCGCGTAAGGGATAGCACAGTATCCAATCCTTGCTGGGTCATTAAGATATTGAATATTGAGAGGTGTCCTGGGATATCTGTTACCCAGCGGTGAATTCACAAGCTGCTAACTTTTCATTGTGCAACGTACTGGCCTGTATCTGTATATGGGCCTGACCTCAATTGGCACCCTCCCACTCCCCCAAGGACACGCAAGTCCTGGGCCTCCTCAACCACCGAATCCAAGCCACCCAACGCCTGGAGGAAGAATGCCTCACCTTCCACCTTGGCACCTTCCAACTACACGGCATCAGTGTGGATTCCTCACCTTCCCTCCCTCCCCCCACCTCATCCCAGATCCAACTTTCCAACCTAGCACCACCCTCTTGACCTGTCCTACTTGTCCACCTTCCATCCCACCTATTCACTCCACCCTCCTCTGCGATCGATCACCTTCACTCCCATCTGCACCTACCTATCGCCTTCCCCCCCACACCCCTATTTATCTCACGACCTCCCTCCCCTCCACATTCCTGATGGAAGGGTTTATGCCCCAAATGTCAACTCTCCTGCTCCTCGGATGCTGCCTGGCCGACTGTGTTTTTCCAGGCGCCACACTTTTTGACCTTTGGGTGAAGTTGCGTGTACTTTATTCGTCATGACGTATTTTACCTGAATAGTGCCATTCGAAGATGTAGTAAGAATAGGCCATTCAGCCCCTAGAGCCTCCTGCTGTTCAATGTGATCATGGCTAATCTGATTGTAACCTGAATTCACAATTCTGTCTGCACCCTGGTAACCTTTCACCCCTCTCCCATTTATCAAGAATTTATCCACCTCGGCTTTAAAATTATTCAGGGATTCTACCTCCACCACCTTTATCGGGAAGAGGGTTC
Source organism: Chiloscyllium plagiosum (assembly GCF_037043375.1). NCBI lineage: Eukaryota > Metazoa > Chordata > Chondrichthyes > Orectolobiformes > Hemiscylliidae > Chiloscyllium > Chiloscyllium plagiosum. The sequence goes on along the minus strand of NW_028270155.1, from coordinate 5,479,367 downwards.
CAGCCCTCTGAAAGAGTAGGTTTCACCTCATCTCGGTTTGTCAATGGGCAGCCCCTGGTTATTGATCAGTCAGCCTGAGGTTTAGGCTCTCCCACAACAGGAAGCCTCCATCTTGTCAAGAGTCCTTGGAGTCTACTACATTTCCATTAAATCACCACTTATTCTTCTGAATGCAGTGGATACAGGCCTAGACTAGGATCCCAACAGTGTGAAAAGAGGCCATTCGGCCCATCAAGTCTGTACCAACCATCCAAAGAGCATTTCACCCAATCCCTGTAACTTGGCATTTACCACGGCCAATCCACCTAACCTGTACATCATGGGTAATTTCACATGGTCAATCCAACTACCCTGCATATCTTTGGATTGTGGGAGGCGGCCCACGCAGACACTGGGAGAATGTACAAACTCCACACAGACAGTCACCCGAGGGTGGAATCGAACCCCTGTCCTTGTCGCTGTGAGGCAGCAGTGCTAACCACTGAACCACTATGCTACTGCCTGGCCAGCTTTTCCTCATAAAACAACCCCCCTTACTCCAGGTAATCATCTGGTAAACCTTCTCTGAACTGCCTCCAATGCACTTACATCTTGTGCACAGCACTCCAAATGCAGCCTCACCAGTGTCTTTACATAAACTCCATAATTTTGTATTTATATTCAGTTCACCTTGTGCTAAAAGAATACCTTCCACCTGTTGCCTAACCCCTTGCTGTAGCTGCATGCTAGTCTGTTGTCTGACCTTCCCACACTGCCGTGCTACCTTGTGTGTCACAGTCTACATCAATCCATCCATCCCACCCAGAAACACCTAGGACAGGCAAGGTAAAGAGAAATCCGAATCCCAATTTGGTGTGAATACAAGTTTAGAGAAATCGCTTCCTGATCTCCCTCCTACTCCAGTCTACCCCCAATTTTGCAAGTTTTTTTTCTAAGTGATCAGAATGAGCCCAGAAGGGTTCTTCCATATAATTGGGTCTTATTTAAACAGGAACAGGTTAGCTCTCCCTTGTGTGGTTTATGCACGTTTTTGTTATCATTTATTGTAAGTTTTGGGTATCATGTGGGTTTTCTGTGTCTCTGAAATTAACAATTAACTTCAGCATTTCTGTAACCATGGTGATTTCCCTGAAAACAGCCTTTGAGACCTAGTTTGAAATGAATATTTTTTGTGCACAGTGCGTTTGTTAGACATTTTTGGAGCTTGATTTTTTTTTTCTGCTTAAGAAAACCACCCATCACTCAGGGATTTTTTTTTAGTTTTACTTTTGAATTTTGGATATTCCAATGAAACCCTTTGATGAAGATTGCTGTTTTTAAACCTGTGCTTCTGAGAAGGGAAGGAAATAGTGAAGGTCATCTTAGAGTGAAAAGTAAGTGTTAGTCCCAGACTAGAAGTGGTGGGATTGTACCCTGAAGAGATTACTGAAAGCTGAATATGTTTAACTTCAGGTGTATGAAGGCTTCTTCCTGGAACTGTCTGCAATTGAGTCCATACATTAAATTACAAGAAATTTAAATCTATCGGGGCATTAGTGACAGAGACTCTGTGTGAACAGTCTATAAGTGGCATGTTTGGAGATCGTTCAGCATGTGAACCACAACTAGATTGTCCCCTAGTGTAGACTTCCATAAAGGATAGAGTCCTTCCCGTTTACCCTACCTTAGAAACTAAATGGCTTCAAACTGGGTGAGTCAAACCCCAGCATACAGTGGCACTACAAGTCCTGACCAGATTAGAGATCATAAAGTCATAGAGATGTACAGCACAGAAACCGACCCTTCAGTCTAACTCATCCATGCCGACCAGATATCCCAACCTAATCTAGTCCCATTTGCCAGCACTTATCCCATATCCCTCCAAACCCTTCCTATTCATATACGCATCTAAATACCTTTTAAATGTTCTAATTGTAGCAGCCTCACCACTTCCTCTGGCAGCACATTCCATACACATACCACCCTCTGCGTGAAAAAGTTACCCCTTCGGTCCCTTCTAAATCTTTTGCCTCTTATCTTAAACCTATGCTCTGGACTCCCCCACCCCAGGGAAAAGACTTTGTCTATTTACCCTATCCATGCCCCTCATGATTTTATAAAATTCTATAAGGTCACCCCTCAGCCTCAGATGCTCCAGGGAAAACAGCCCCAGCCTGTTCAGCCTCTCCCTGTAGCTCAAATCCTCCAACCCTGGCAACATCCTTGTAAATCTTTTCTGAACCCTTTCAAGTTTCACAACATCCTTCCGATAGGAAGGAGACCAGAATTTCACACAATATTCCAACAGTGGCCTAACCAATGTCCTGTACAGGTGCAACATGACCTCCCAACTCCTGTACTCAATACTGTGACCAATAAAGGAAAGCATACCAAACGCCTTCTTCACTATCCTATCTACCTGCAACTCTGCTTTCAAGGAGCTATGAACCTGCACTCCAAAGTCCCTTTGTTCAGTAACACTCACCAGACCTTACCATTGAGTGTATAAGTCCTGCAAAGACTTGCCTTTCCAAAATGCAGCACTTCATACTTATCTAAGTTAAACTCCACCTGCCACTCCTGCGATTGGATTAACGTTCCTATCAATCACACAGCTGGAATTGACCAGGATCTGTGTTGTATACCTGTTCTCCATCCACTGCAGCTTGCTGGAGGGGAGATCCTGCATTGAGCAGCAGCTGTGTCTGAGCTCTTTGTGCTGCAGCTGACAGATTCCCTGTTTGCAGGGAAATGGACAGGTACGTGCATTAGGAAGGTTTAGAGGTATACGGGCCAAATGCTGGCAATTGGGACTAGTTTGGTTTGGGAAACTTGGTCAGCATGGATTAGCTGGCCTGAAGGGTCTGTTTCCCTGCTGTATGATTCTCTGATTCAGTTGAATCAGACTGAATGCTGCTGACTGGGGAGTATCTTGGCCCCTCCTGATGTGGACAATCAGAGTTTGTTTCTCCGTCTCTTTCAGCTTCACTTGGTTCACTGGAATTCGACAAAGTACAAAACCTTTGGGGAGGCGGCAGGGTCACATGACGGACTGGCTGTGGTCGGTGTGTTCCTGGAGGTAGGTCCTGACCTCTATGGCCAGAGAGCGAACACTTACTGTCATATCGACTGAATCATTCTCGTTTTACTCTCCATCAAATTCAATCTACAATAACCAACTTTTTGTGTGTCTCTGTGTGTGTACATGAGTTTACATGTGTGTCCAAATGTGTGCACATGTTTGTGTGTCTGTACGTGTGCATATGTCGCTGACTCCAGCCAAAGGTCAGAGCTGCCACAATTATTGCAGCAAATCTATTTTGTTCAAAAGAAATGATTTACTTTTAAACAGGGCTGGGTTCTGACCTCCGAACACTTTACAGGCAGTAATTTCCTGAGGAAACATGACATTCCGAAAACAGCAGCAATCTGTGCTGTCAGTCACCCACTAAGCAGTGACCAGTCATCAGTTCTGGTGTCTTTATGTAAAGAAAGATATCATTTCAGTGGAAGCAGTTCAGAGAAGGTTCACTGGGATGATCCTGGTTATGAAGGGACAGTCTTAGGACCAACGGCGAAACAGGTTTCAGCTGTACTCACTGGAGTTTAGCAGAGAGAGAGGTGATCTCATTGAAACATACAGAATTCTTAAGGAGCTTGACAGGGTCAATGCTGGGAGGATGTTTCTCCTCATGGGAGAGTCTGGGACCAGAGGGCACAGTCTCAGAATAAAGGGGCAGCAATTTAAGACTGAGATGAGGAGTAATTTCTTCTGAGGTCTCTAGAACTCCTTGCCACAGAGAGCAGTGGGGGCAGAGTCCTTGTGTATATTTAAGGCTGAGGTAGATTCTTGATCAGTCGGGAAATCAGTCGGGCCGAATGGCCTACTCCTGTTCCTATTTCTCATGGTCTTATCTGAGCAGTGATGCTGGTGAAGAGAGTAATATTGGCTGGGAGACTGGGCAGAATTCCGCTGCTTTTTGAGATATTAACACAGAATCTTTCTTTGACAGAGCAGAGACTGGCATTGTAGGAATATGGTGAATTGCAATCACAAGTCCCAAGCTAATATTCTGGGTTCCAATCCCATGCCATCAGCTGGTGGAATTTAAATTAAATTCATATTGCTAGAATTGAGAATAAATATCTAGTCTCAGTGATTGTGACCATGAAATTACCATGAATTGTCATCAAAACCTATCTAGTTCACTACTAATGTCCTTTAGGGAAGGAAATCTGCTATCTCTACTTGATGTAGTCTACCTATGATTCCAGACCCACAGGATGAACAAGGAATGAGTGGATTGCTCTCTGAGGAAAGGTTAGACAGACTGAGCATGTATCCCCGAGAGTTTAGATTAGTCAGAGGTCACATAATTGAAACATTTCAGATCCTGAGGGGACTGGACTGGATGGATGTGGAAAGGATGTTTCCTCTTGTGAGACATTCTAAGATGAGAGGGTCATGGTTTAAAAATAAGGGGTTACTAATTTAAAACCCAGATGAGGAATTATGCTCTCTGAGGGTTGAGAGATTTTGGAATTCCAAATCTTCAAAAGGCCATGGGTGCAGAATCTTTCAATATTTTTAAGGCAGAGGGTGATAGATTATTGATGACCGAGAGGATGAATGAATATTGAGGGTATGGAATTAGAATGGTTAGGTAGTGGTTTTTGACTAGTGCAGAGGAAATGGGCTGAATGGTCATCTTTCTGTGCTGTAGACCTCACTGATCCTACGCAGAATGTGGAGTTGAAGTTCAAATCTGATCAGCTGTGATTTTATTGATTTGGAGGAGCAGGCTCGTAAGGCTGAGAGGCCTCCTCTCGTTCCTTGTTCATAAACAGCTGGCACTTCATTACCCTCTGAAGTGGGCCAGCAAGCTGTTCCCTTCAGGGGCAGTTAGCAATGGACGACAAATAAAGGACAATGGACAGTACAACACAGGAACAGGCCCTTCGGCCCACCAAGCCTGTGCCAACACGTGATGCTTTTCTAAACTAAAATTGTTTTGCCTCTATGCTGTCCGTATCTCTCTGTTCGTTGCCGATTCACATACCTATCCAGATGTCTCTGAAACATTGCTATTGTATCCCCCTCCACCACCTCCACTGGCAGCACATTCCAGCCACTGACCACTCTCTGTGTAAAAAAACCTGCCTCTCACATCTCCTTTAAACTTACCCCCTTTTAACCTTAGATTAGATTAGATTCCCTACCGTGTGGAAACAGGTCCTTCAGCCCAACCAGTCCACACTGATCCTCCGAAGAGTAACCCACACCCCTCTGACTAATGCACCTAACATTATGGGCAATTTAGCACGGCCAATTCACCTGACCTGCACACCTTTGGAGCACCCGGAGGAAACCCACGCAGCAAACTCCACACAGACAGTCACCCGAGGCTGGAATCGAACCTGGGACCCTGGTGCTGTGAGGCAGTAGTGCTAACCACTGAGCCACCGTGCTGCCCCTGAGCCACCGTGCCGCCCCTAAACCTATGCCCCTTAGTAATTGACATTTCTACCCTGGCCATTCCACTGATACCCGGGTGATATGAAAGAGCAGTGAACAGCCTCCACCTGAAGGGTTCGCGTTCCAGTGCAGGGTTCTTCAGTGCTGTCACTGTCAGCTCAGCCAGGGTTACATGGGAATTCACTCTCTCCCTGTTACTCAGAGGAGGTTTCTGTGATATATAAAGGAAATGGAGACACGGGAGAGACAGCATATTACTTACAATCGTGATAGTTAAACTGAGATTTATAATTATCGGGAAAAATTAAACAAGCCTATTTTCATTGGAGTTGAAACTTTATTGCTGGAACAGCACAGCAGGTCAGGCAGCATCCAGGGAACAGGAGATTCGACGTTTCGGGCACAGGCCCTTCTTCAGGAATGAGCAGAGAGTGTTCAGCAGGAGAAGATAAAAGGTAGGGAGGAGGGACCTGGAGGAGGGGTGTTGGAAATGTGATAGGTGGAAAGAGGTCAAGGTGAGGGTGATAGGTCGGAGTAGGATGGAGGCGGAGAGGTCAAGAAGAAGACTGCAGGTCAGGAAGGCGGTGCCGGGCTGGAGGGATCCGGCTGAGACAAGGTGGGGGGAGGGGGGATGAAGAAACTGGTGAAGTCCAAGTTCATCCCCTGTGGTTGGAGGGTTCCCAGTCGGAAGATAAGACGCTCCTCCTCCGACCGTCGCGTTGTTGTGGTTTGGCGGTGGATGAGTCCAATGACCTGCATATCCTCGGTGGAGTGGGAGGGGGAGTTGAAATGCTGTGCTACAGGTTGGTTGGGTTGGTTCGTCCGGGTGGCCCAGAGGTGCTCTCTGAATCGCTCCGCAAGTAGGCGGCCTGTCTCCCCAATATAGAGGAGGCCACACCGGCTGCAGCGGATGCAGTAGATGATGTGGGTGGAGGGGCAGGTGAATCTGTGGCGGATATGGAAGTCTTTCCACCTATCACATTTCCAACGCCCCTCCTCCAAGTCCCTCCTCCCTACCTTTTATCTTCTCCTGCTGAACACTCTCTGCTCATTCCTGAAGAAGGGCCTGTGCCCGAAACGTCGAATCTCCTGTTCCCTGGATGCTGCCTGACCTGCTGTGCATATCGGCATGCCTGTTGAAATAAAGTTTCAACTTTGATCTCCAGCATCTGCAGACCTCACTTTCTCCTCCCTATTTTCATTGGAATCAAACATGATTCCGGAGGTTTTAAAAATTCCAAAGTGGTTTGTTCGGGTTGATAGAGAGAGGATATCTATGCTTGTAAAGAAGACTAAAGCTGGGGGCCATAAATATAACGTTGGCACTTCCTAATCCAGTAGGGAACTTGAGAAACTCTTCTTGACTGAGAATGTTGAACTTGCCCCCATTAGGGAGAAGGTAGTGGAAGAGTGTGCCCAATGAGGTAAGGTGTGGAAAAGGTTCGTGTGGGTAGTAGGTCCCACCTCAGTCTAGATTCTGTGACTTACAATCTTATTCTCCACAACCACCTGATGAAGGAGCAGAGCTCCAAAAGCTAGAGCTTCCAATTAAACCTGTTGGACTATAACCTGGTGTTGTGTGATTTTTAACTTTGTCCACCCCAGTCCAACACCGGCATCTCCATATCATGACGTCAGGCTAGGTGGGCCAAATGGCCCTTGACTGAAGTATAAAGTTCTACATTAGTTAATCAGAGATACCCTTAGCCAATCTCATCTCACTATATTTTAAAATTCTCACCCTCTCTTTCAGACTGGAGATAAACATGCCGATATGCACAAATTGACAGATGCCTTGTACATGGTTAAATTCAAGGTAAGGTCGATGTTTGTGGTGGTATAGAATTGTCCATCTGCCCTGGGTGGAGGCAGGGCAGCTTTAAATCTGACAGAGAGTCAGAGCTATTCAGCACAGAAACAGACCCTTCGGTCCAACCTGTCAACCAGATATCCTAACCTATTCTAGTCCCGTTTGTTAGCATTTGGCCCATATCTCTCTAAACCCCTTCTTATTCATGTACCCATCCAGATGCCTTTTAAATGCTATAATTGTACCAGCTTCCACCACTTCCTCTGGCAGCTCGTTCCATTCACATTTATGGTGGTTGTTTTGTTATTCCCTTGACTATTAGTTTACTGCCTTGAAGAAATGTTGGAGCTTTATCTTGGAGTCAGTCACTTTACCACAAAGTGGATCGTTAGTCATTTCATTGGTCAATTTTGTTTTCTGTGGTTGATTCAAACAGTCTGTCTGACCAACTGCTCACAGGTTTCACTCCCTGAAGGGAACCTGTTGGGTTGCTAAAACAATTTGAATAGATTTCATGGGGACTTATCCTCTGCAAGCTTGTATTCCCTGAAATTTAGAAGGCTCAGGGCGGATTTTATTAAACTTAAAATATTGAGGAGAAACTGATAAATTAAGTTTATTTCCACTGGTTGAGGAGTAGGACTGTTGTGTAAAAAATAGAGGTGGGCCTTTCAGGAGTGAACTTAAGAAATACTTCATATAGATTGGCAGAATTTTCAAATCCTCTTCCACAAATTGTTACCGGACCCACCCCGAAAAGGCTTTGGACCTAGCAACACAGTTGCTCTGCAGTGACACTGTATTCTGCAAGTAAACATTTTTTTAAAAGTTTCTTACAACTAATTAATACAATCAGTTACTTTCCAAAAGACAGCAGTGAGTACCTCAGGCAAACTAGGCAGGAAAGTCCTACAGACATTGACTTAAATGACCATTTAACCCGTGTAAGCAGGAAATGCTTATTCCTATTCACAAAGAGTCACTTTGACCCCAGTATCATGGTGAAGAAATGATCTAAACTGTGGTTTTAGCTGAACCCATGACTTCTGACTCACCAGTAAAAGGACTTGAGCAAGATCTGGACCAAACAGGAGCACACTTAAAGCTGATGATGGTTTTTTAGTCTTGATGCAAGTCCAGCCAGCAGAGAGAAGGGCAAGTGTTGGGCAAGTTTTCATTGCAAGGAGTGGAGTGCAGGAGGAAGGTAGCCTTGCTGTTCTCACACGGACAGAGAGAAGCACTCCAGCAATGGCCTAACGTGATGTGGCCATCCACACAAGCTGCAAGGTCCGTTTGTTTCCAAGACAGTGCACCAACATCATCCCTTTCAAGAATAACACTCCCATGGGACAAGCTACCAAAGGGAATAGTTACCATTCCAACCCTGTAAAATCCTTAAACCTCGCCTTCTCTAGATATAAAAACAATCATTCATGAAACATGGGTGTCACTGTCTGGGCCCAGCATCTGTTACCTGTCCCTAGTTGCCCCTTGAGTTCACATCTCTCAGAGGGATGTGAACTTCTAAGTCCCAGGGAGCTGTGGATGGCTGTTCAAGGGGTACTAGTGAAGACCAAGAGCAGTAGATTTTTGGGTGTAAACAAAATGAGAGGATGTTGGGATAGAGGAATAAAGGAAAGCTGAGCAAATGGATCAGCTGTGATCAGACTACAGAGTGGGACAGTTTCATGTCTCTGTGCAATCTCCTCCTGTTCCTGTTTCTTACACTGAGTTATTAACCTCAGAAATCTTGAGCTGAGTTAATGAGGCTTGTTCCTCACTGAGATGGCCATGACTAACACAAAATCTGTATCCATTTCTCATTAGGAAACAAAGGCTCCGTTTAAGGACTTTGACCCACAGTGCCTGTTGCCGAAATGCAAGGATTACTGGACATACGCCGGCTCTCTGACCACACCACCCCTGAATGAGAGTGTGACCTGGATCATCTTCAGGGAGCCCATCAGCCTGTCCGAGAAGCAAGTGAGTGGCCAGTGTTTCTCCTGGATACTCCAGGCATGTCAGGATATCTCTCACTCTCTCCTCTCTTTCCCCTCTCTTTATCTTTTTCTCTCTTTCCTCTTCCTGTCTCTCTTCCTTCCTTCCTTCCTTCTCTTTTTTTCTCTCTCTTTTTTCTCTCTCTCTCTTTTTTCGCTCTCTCTTTATTCTCTCTCTTTTTCACTCTTTTTTTCTCTCTCTCTCTTTTTTGCTCTCTTTTTTCTCTCTCTCTTTTCTCTCTCTCTTTCTTTTTTTCTCTCTTTTTTGCTCTCTCTCTCTCTCTCTCTCTCTCTTTTTGCGCTCTCTTTATTCTCTCTCTCTTTTTTCTCTCTCTCTCTCTCTCTTTCTTCTCTTTCATTTGGTTTGTGACTTGTCCAAAATCCTGGTATAACTTCTTCCAAATAACTATTGAGAAGAGTGGAGCCACTGCCTTCAATCTCTGCCTCAGACTCCATCCCTTTGTTCCAAGCCCCATTCCTCTACTTGGCGAAACTCTGAGATGGGACCACATTATTCACAAGGTCACGGAGTGTCCAACTACACATCTGGGCCATCAGCCAGAGAGCAGAATCAATGGGCCGAATGGCCTAACTCTACTCTTATGTCATAGAGTCATAGAGATGTACAGCATGGAAACAGACCCTTCGGTCCAACCATCCATGCTGTCTAGATATCCCAACCCAATCTGGTTCCACCTGCCAGCACCCGGCCCATATCCCTCCAAATCCTTCCTATTCATATACCCATCCAAATGCCTCTTAAATGTTGCAATTTTCCAGCCTCCACCACATCCTCTGGCAGTTCATTCCATAAACGTACCACCCTCTGCGTGAAAAAGTTGCCCCTTCAGTCTCTTTTATATCTTTCCCCTCTCACCCTAAACCTATGCCCTCTAGTTCTGGACTCCCCAACCCCATGGAAAAGACTTTGCCTATTTATCCTATCCATGCCCCTCATAATTTTGTAAACCTCTATAAGGTCACCCCTCAGCCTCTGACGCTCCAGGGAAAACAGCCCCAGCCCGTTCAGCCTCTCCCTATAGCTCAGGTCCTCCAACCCTGACAACATCCTTGTAAATCTTATCTGAACCCTTTCAAGTTTCACAACATCTTTCCGATAGGAAGGAGACCAGAATTGCATGCAATATTCCAACAATGGCCTAACCAATGTCCTGTACAGCCGAAAAATGACGTCCCAACTCCTGTACTCAATACTCTGACCAATAAAGGAAAGCATACCAAACGCCTTCTTCACTATCCTATCTATCTGCGACTCCACTTTCCAGGAGCTATGAACCTGCAATCCAAAGTCTCTTTGTTCAGCAACACTCTCTAGGACCTTACCATTCAGTGTATAAGTCCTGCTCTGATTTGCTTTCCCAAAATGCAGCACCTCGCATTTATCTGAATTAAACTCCCATCTGCCACTTCTCAGCCCATTGGCCCATCTGATCAAGATCCTGTTGTAATCTGAGGTAACCCTCTTCGCTGTCCACTACACCTCCAATTTTGGTGTCATCTGCAAACTTACTAACTGTACCTCTTATGCTCGCATCCAAATCATTTATGTAAATGACAAAAAAGTAGAAGACCCAGCACCGATCCTTGTGGCACTCCACTGGTCACAGGCCTCCAATCTGAAAAACAACCCTCCATCACCACCCTCTGTCTTCTACCTTTGAGCCAGTTCTGTATCCAAATGGCTAGTTCTCGCTGTATTCCATGAGATCGAACCTTGCTAACCAGTCTCCCATGGGGAACCTTGTCCAATGCCTTACTGTGAAGTCCATATAGATCTTATGGTCTTATCATCAGAAAACGACTCCCCTGCATCTGCAGCATTGCCTGACTCGGCCCCTTCCTCAGTCCCTGGCTTTAAAGCCAGGAAAGGTATTTGCTTCTTTTTGTTCTCTGGGTGGAGCTGGGTCACCGCTCTGGAGCCAATGGAACATAAACCTGGGCCTCCTGGCTTAGAGGTCGGGACACTACCAGTGTACCACAAGACCCCCCGTGAATCAGGAGCAGGGGAGGTTATTGGGTGGTAGGATTTGTTTGAGTGCACTGGCAAAGAGCTAGCACAGATTTGATGGGCAGAATTATATGAATTGAATTGAATTTATTGTCATATGTACCGAGGCACGGTGAAAAGTTTGTCTTGTGAGCAATACAGACAGATCACAGAGTTAAGCAGCATAGATAAGTAAATAATAGGTGAACAGTGGCAAAAACAAAAACACAGGTACAGGCAAATGTTAAGAGTTTGAGTGTCCATTCAGTATCCTAACAACAGGTGGGTAGAAATTGTTTTGAAACCGACTGGTGCGTGTTCAGGCTTCTGTACCTTCTCCCCGATGGTAGAGGTTGTAGAAAAACATTGCCAGGGTGGGACGGATCTTTGAGAATGCTGGCAGCCTTTCCATGACAGTGGGGCCTGGTAGATGATTCTATAGATGGGAGATTGGCCTTTGTGATTGTCTGGGCAGAGTTCACCACTCTCTGTAACCGTCTCCGATCTTGAATGGTACAGTTGCCATACCAGGTAGTGATACATCCAGATAGAATGCTCTCGATGGTGCACCTATAAAAGTTGGCAAGGGTATTCACCATGGTGCCAAATTTCCTCAGCTGCCTGAGGGAGAAGAGATGTTGTTGGGCCTCTGTAGCCACTGCGTCCACATGAAGAGTCCGAGAAAGCTTGTTATGGATGACCATTCCCAGGAGCTTGACACTCTCCACTTGTTCCACCTCTGTGCTGTTAATGTGTAGGGGGGCATGAGTAACATCCCGCTGAAAGTCAATAATGAGTTTCTTGGTTTTGCCGGCACTGAGAGCTAGGTTGTTCCTGGTGCTCCATCTTTCCAGGTCTTCCACCTTCCATCTGTTGTCTGTTTCATCACCATCTGAGATTCAACCAACTATCGTGGTGTCATCAGCGAACTTGTAAATGGCATTAGTCTGGTATTTGGCGACGCAGTCATGGGTAGACAGTGAGTACAGTAGGGGGCTGAGTATGCATTCCTGGGGGTGGGGGTGGGGGTGGGGGAGGCTCCAGTATTGAGTGTTAGTGAGGATGAAATATTGTCCCCAATCTTCACTGATTGTGGCCTGTGGGTCAGGAAACTGAGGATCCAGTTGCAGAGAGTGGGGCTTAGTCCGAGATCATTAAGTTTAGTAATCAGTCTTGAGGGGAAAATAGTGTTGAAGGCTGAACTGTAGTCAATGAGTAGGATTCTTATGTAGTTGTTCTTGGTGTCAAGATGTTCTAGGGAGGAGAGAAGGGCAAGTGAATGGCATCTGATGTGGATCTGTTGATCCGATAGGCAAATTGTAGTGGGTCAAGAGTAATGGGGAGGCTGGAGTTGATTAATGCCATGACCAGCCTTTTAAAGCACTTCATAACCACCAAGGTTAGGGCCACTGGGCGGTAGTCATTGCGACATGCTGCATGCGCCTTCTTAGGCACAGGGATGATGTTGGCCTCTTGAAACAGGCAGGGACAGGGGCCTGCTGCAGGGAGAGGTTGAAGATGTCCGAGAAGACCTCTGCCAGTTGGTCTGCACATGCCCTGAGTGCACGGCCTGGTACTCCGTCTGGTCCCATCACTCTCCTTGGATTCACACGAAGGAAAACTGATCCGAGCCCTGATGCAGTGACTGTTGGGATAGGTTCGTCAGGACTTGTTGGAGTAGGTGTTACCTCTCCGCCGAAATTCTGCTCAAAGCGAGCAGAGAAGGCGTTGAGATGATCTGGGAGGGACGTGTCATCATTTGCTACCTTGCACTGTCTCTTTTTAGAACTTGTGATGTCATTCAGTTCCTACCATAGTCGCCGGGTGTCTGTCTGGGTCTCCAGTTTGGATCGGTATTGGTCCTTGGCTCTCTTAATGGCTCTGCAGCGGTCATACTGCAGATGGTGGTGAGCATTTGATGGTGAGGAGTTCAAGGTTTGGGGAGCAGTGACTGCCCAGGGCTGCAATGTCCATGCACCACAAGTTGCTGATTAAAAAGCAAACCCCTCCACCCTTTGTCTTACCCGACGACACTGTATGGTCCAATATTGCCCTGTTCCAGTCACTCTAACCCATGCCATTAATACCCAATATTTCAGGTGTCTTTTCTAGTGATAGTGAGCAGGCATAGTTTAGAATGGGCCTTTGTGTCAGTTGCTGCATGTTGTGTATGTTAAAGTTGAATTAAATCTAACATTGGGCCAACATGAATACATTAAGAGGCTGTAATGATACAATTAATACCAGGAAAGCTGCAGGCTACAGAGGCTAATTATACTGCTCAAGTTCAAACATTCAGCCTTCCACGTCCTCTCATTTCTCTTTCTCTGACTCCCCATTCTCACTCACTCACTCACTCCTACCTCCCCACTCACGATTTCACTCATGCCCCGCATTCTCACCCTCCCATCCTCCATTGTGTTTATTTTATTTCACTTCCTGTCAGCTGTCTCTTTCTCCCTCTTGTTCCCTCCAACCCAATGCTTTCTCACTCTTTCTCTCTCTCTCTGTCTCCACCTCCCTATCTCTGTCTGCCTCTCTGTCTGCCTCTCTGTCTGCCTCTGTCTGTCTCTCTTTTTGTCTGTCTGTCTGTCTGTCTCTCTCTCTCTCTCTCTCCTTGTCTCTCTCTCTGTCTCTCTGTCTCTCTCTCACTGTGCATCTCCCCCCCACCCCCCCAATAATCTGTCTCTCATACATGTGTCTCTAGTGATTGTGGAGGAGCACTGAGTGACTCACACACTGAATGCTCACACACTGAATTAGCACAGAGCTCAGACACTGAGGGAGAAATGAGATGACTGACTAATACCCAAAGGGTTCAGCCCATCAGTGCAGCGGTGTTAGAGCTGCTCGGAATGTGTAATTGCTTCAGCGTGTGGGAGATGATCCACTTCCCTTTGCACCTTCTCTGGACTGGAGCAGCTGTCACTCGGAAACTCAGTGTCATTGTATCTGCCCTGGTTCTCTCAGCCTGTGACTCACAGTCACTGCACAGCCCCCTGTACGCCTGCAAACTGACAGCTCTCTCTCTCTCTCTCTCTCTCGCTGCCTCCTTTCAATTCTCTCCAGCACTGTGGCTGCTCTGATTGTCCTCCTGTCATTGCTCTGCACAGTAAGGAGCCCACTTGGTTCATTCTGTTTGGGGTAGCACGGTGGCTCAGTGGTTAGCTCCCAGCGCCAGGTACCTAGGTTCAATTCCCGCCTCAGGTGACTGTCTGTGTGGAGTTTGTATGTTCTCCCTGTGTCTGTGTGGGTTTCCTCCCACAGTCCAAACATTGTGCAGGTTAGGTGAATTGGCCATGCTAAATTGCCCGTAGTGTTAGGTGCAGTAATCAGGGATAAATATAGGGTATGGGAATGGGTCTGGGTGGGTCACTCTTTGGAAGGTCAGTGTGGACTTGTTGGGCCGAAGGGGTTGTTTCCACACTGTAGGGATTGTATATACTTCAACTGGTCTTCCTTCTACTTCAATGACCTCTACCCACTCGGACCGTCTATTCCCTTCTCTCCCACAGAAGCATCAGCTATTGCTGTCTGTTCCCACATTCAAACACTTCACTCTATTATCTAAACAGCTTCAGGTCTCCTTGTAATGGTGAGAGGCGCTATACCAAGGCACTGAATCTTCCTGGCTCCAAGGATATGATGGGCTGGGGTGGGGGATGGAGGAGGGGTAACTAAGGGGAGCGATGTCGGGACACATCCCCCATCACGGGCATTCTCAGGGGGGTTCAGCTGCCAAGAGTCAAATGGAGCAGAAAATGAGGACCCCACTCCGTGCCAGGTTCCCATTGACCTTCCTACCAATGACCAGTGCCCTCGTGCTCTCCTTCTCCTTATTCCCCATACGCCCTTGCCCTTGCCCTCAACCTACCTTCACCCTCTCTCCCTCACCTTCTCCCTTGCACCCTCCCTCACCCTTGATGCATCTCCCCCCCCCCCCCCCCCCCCCCAACTTCTTCACCATCTCTCTTCCTCCCCAGCAGGGACTGGCCAGTGATCCCGCACCCTGACCCGGGCGGGTGTGGTTGATCTTTGTCCTGGGCTCACCCACAATTGGAGTCCCATTGAGGACTTAGGAGAAATCTCTTTTGCCAGGGGGTTAGTGTGGATTGTGCCCCCACAGGGGAAGAGGGAGGTGGGCAGTGTGCACATATCCATGGGGGAAGATAGATAGGGGAAGGGCCACGGGCTTGGTGACAGTGAGCTAGGAATCCAGACTAATGTGCCACCTTTACCCAGTCTGGTTAACATGTGACTGCAGGACTCATAGCAATGTGACTGATTTCTCAACTCTCCTCCAGAGAACTCACCCTATTGAGGGCAGCTTGCTTGTGGTGCCTACATCCCATTCCAGAATAAAAGGCAAAACACAAAGTGTATGTATAGTGCAAAAAGAGGCCATTCAGCCCGTCAGTTCTATACTGACCTTCCAAAGAGCACCCCACCCATATCCTGTAACCCCTCATTTAAATTGGCGAGTCCACCTAACCTGCATATCCCTGGGCAATTTAGCATGGCCAAACAACTTAACCTGCACGGGTTTGGACTGTGGGGAGGCAACACACACAGACACAGGGAGAATGTGGTAAACTCCACACAGACAGTCGCCCGAGGGTGGAATTGAACCCAGGTCCCGTGAGTCTAATCACTGAGCCACCCATGTGAAGCAGAAACAGTTAGAAGCTTTGTTGATGGGGTGAGATGAAGCTGAGTGGGAGGATCCTGGATGAACAATCCTGTTTCTGTGTGATGATCAGTGTGGGAGGGAGTCCCGGCTAAACCTTCCACAGTCCCATTCCTGCTGAGGCTCCCTGACCTCAGGGTGAGCCAATGACAGATTCAATACCAGCAATAGCCCACACTCCCAGGGCAACAAATAAACAAAATGGGTTTTGTTTCTTTGGTAATGCCCGAATGTGATTATTTGTATTCTGCCAAGGAATTGTTGGCTCCTACTTCCCGGATGTTTCATCAAAAGACTAGCCATCTCCATCTGCCTGATCCATCAATCATTTCCTGATGATTAATAACAAATTTAAACACAACAATACTTCCTCAGTTCCAGTATTGCTTCAGGTAGTGTTTATGGAGATGTCCATGGTAGTCCTGGAGCAGCTGGGAAACACTGTCCTGTCGAAGTTATTTTCTTGCACATGACCTGTTAATTTAACTTGTTTATTTCTCAAGCCGAGACTAGGGAAGGTTTCTTTAGACTCACTTCCCCTCAGGGATCACAACCTCAAATATAAGATCTTGACCCATATTCCATCGTGGCCAGTTAAAAATCCA